>NC_090436.1:763427760-764852304 GCF_031143425.1 Pleurodeles waltl | reverse complement strand
AAAATGGAGGTGCCTGTCTTTGGCCTTCCCTCCACAAACTTTAGGAGCCAGAGCAGGTGGGGGGGGGCGAGTCTCAGGTGCAGCAGAGACTCAGGGAGCCAATCAGCTAAGTCCAGTCCCTCTGGCCTGGGGGGAGGCTACTGCTGCTCTATTCAGTATCTCCTTGGATACAGACAGGCTGAATCCACACTTCCAAGCTAGCAGAGGTCTACTTTCCAGGTAAGGGGGAGATTGTTTTAAGAGACAAACACTGCAATAGTTCTGGGCGCACACTTTAAAATCGGGATGTTTTTAAGGCAAAAATACAGGGGGGCAGACAGCTTTTAAGCACAATTTAAATCACACAAACAGATTAAAAACAGTCTCCTAAAACCACACTCTGAAAGATGTATGTAGTCTTTTTACTAAGAATAGGGGTGAAAAAAAGGGGGGCAGAGGGGGGGAAGGGAGGGGGAGCCACAAACTAGCAAGGGAATTCACACAGTCACCGCAAAAATGATTTTTAAACAAACACCACTTTAAAAGAGGCCAGGCTGCCTGAAAACACAGAGAGTCCACAGTAAAACAAACACTTTTTGAACAAATTAGTACTATTTAACTAGAAAATATCTTTCGGCTCCTTACCTAGGTCTTTTTGCAATCCTTGAACACTGGGCTGTATCAGGACACAGGGGAGATGCACACAGGAACACAAAATGGAGGTGCCTGTCTTTGGCCTTCCCTCCACAAACTTAAGGAGCCAGAGCAGGTGGGGGGGGGGGCGGGTCTCAGGTGCAGCAGAGACTCAGGGAGCCAATCAGCTAAGTCCAGCCCCCTGTGGCCTGGGGGGAGGCTACTGCTGCTCTATTCAGTATCTCCTTGGATACAGACAGGCTGAATCCACACTTCCAAGCTAGCAGAGTCTACTTTCCAGGTAAGGGGGAGATTGTTTAAGAGACAAACACTGCAATAGTTCTGGGCGCACACTCTAAAATCGGGCTTTTTTTAAGGCAAAAATACAGGGGGGCAGACAGCTTTTATGCACAATTTAAATCACACAAACAGATTAAAAACAGACTCCTAAAACCACACTCTGAAAGATGTATGTAGTCTTTTTACTAAGAATAGGGGTGAAAAAAAGGGGGGCAGAGGGGGGGGGGGGAAAGGGGGGGAGCCACAAACTAGCAAGGGAATTCACACAGTCACGGCAAAAACGATTTTTAAACAAACACCACTTTAAAAGAGGCCAGGCTGCCTGAAAACACAGAGAGTCCACAGTAAAACAAACACTTTTTAAACAAATTAATACTATTTAACTAGAAAATATCTTTGGGCCCCTTACCTAGGTCTTTTTGCAATCCTTGAACACTGGGCTGTATCAGGACACAGGGGAGATGCACACAGGAACACAAAATGGAGGTGCCTGTCTTTGGCCTTCCCTCCACAAACTTAAGGAGCCAGAGCAGGTGGGGGGGGGGGGCGGGTCTCAGGTACAGCAGAGACTCAGGGAGCCAATCAGCTAAGTCCAGTCTCTGTGGCCTGGGGGGAGGCTACTGCTGCTCTATTCAGTATCTCCTTGGATACAGACAGGCTGAATCCACACTTCCAAGCTAGCAGAGTCTACTTTCCAGGTAAGGGGGAGATTGTTTAAGAGACAAACACTGCAATAGTTCTGGGCGCACACTCTAAAATCGGGCTTTTTTTAATGCAAAAAAACAGGGGGGCAGACAGCTTTTAAGCACAATTTAAATCACACAAACAGATTAAAAACAGTCTCCTAAAACCACACTCTGAAAGATGTATGTAGTCTTTTTACTAAGAATAGGGGTGAAAAAAAAGGGGGCAGAGGGGGGGAAAGGGGGGGGGAGCCACAAACTAGCAAGGAAATTCACACAGTCACGGCAAAAACGATTTTTAAACAAACACCACTTTAAAAGAGGCCAGGCTGCCTGAAAAACAGAGAGAGTCCACAGTAAAACAAACACTTTTTGAACAAATTAATACTATTTAACTAGAAAATATCTTTGGGCTCCTTACCTAGGTCTTTTTGCAATCCTTGAACACTGGGCTGTATCAGGACACAGGGGAGATGCACACAGGAACACAAAATGGAGGTGCCTGTCTTTGGCCTTCCCTCCACAAACTTAAGGAGCCAGAGCAGGTGGGGGGGGGGCGGGTCTCAGGTGCAGCAGAGACTCAGGGAGCCAATCAGCTAAGTCCAGTCCCTGTGGCCTGGGGGGAGGCTACTGCTGCTCTATTCAGTATCTCCTTGGATACAAACAGGCTGAATCCACACTTCCAAGCTAGCAGAGTCTACTTTCCAGGTAAGGGGGGAGATTGTTTAAGAGACAAACACTGCAATAGTTATGGGCGCACACTCTAAAATCGGGCTGTTTTTAAGGCAAAAATACAGGGGGGCAGACAGCTTTTAAGCACAATTTAAATCACACAAACAGATTAAAAACAGTCTCCTAAAACCACACTCTGAAAGATGTATGTAGTCTTTTTACTAAGAATAGGGGTGAAAAAAAGGGGGGCAGAGGGGGGAAGGGGGGGGGAGCCACAAACTAGCAAGGGAATTCACACAGTCACGGCAAAAACGATTTTGAAACAAACACCACTTTAAAAGAGGCCAGGCTGCCTGAAAACACAGAGAGTCCACAGTAAAACAAACCCTTTTGAACAAATTAATACTATTTAACTAGAAAATATCTTTGGGCTCCTTACCTAGGTCTTTTTGCAATCCTTGAACACTGGGCTGTATCAGGACACAGGGGAGATGCACACAGGAACACAAAATGGAGGTGCCTGTCTTTGGCCTTCCCTCCACAAACTTAAGGAGCCAGAGCAGGTGGGGGGGGGCGGGTCTCAGGTGCAGCAGAGACTCAGGGAGCCAATCAGCTAATTCCAGTCCCTGTGGCCTGGGGGGAGGCTACTGCTGCTCTATTCAGTATCTCCTTGGATACAGACAGGCTGAATCCACACTTCCAAGCTAGCAGAGTCTACTTTCCAGGTAAGGGGGAGATTGTTTAAGAGACAAACACTGCAATAGTTCTGGGCTCACACTCTAAAATCGGGCTTTTTTTAAGGCAAAAATACAGGGGGGCAGACAGTTTTTAAGCACAATTTAATCACACAAACAGATTAAAAACAGTCTCCTAAAACCACACTCTGAAAGATGTATGTAGTCTTTTTACTAAGAATAGGGGTGAAAAAAAGGGGGGCAGAGGGGGGAAAGGGGGGGGAGCCACAAACTAGCAGGGGAATTCACACAGTCACTGCAAAAACGATTTTTAAACAAACACCACTTTAAAAGAGGCCAGGCTGCCTGAAAACACAGAGAGTCCACAGTAAAACAAACACTTTTTGAACAAATTAGTACTATTTAACTAGAAAATATCTTTGGGCTCCTTACCTAGGTCTTTTTGCAATCCTTGAACACTGGGCTGTATCAGGACACAGGGGAGATGCACACAGGAACACAAAATGGAGGTGCCTGTCTTTGGCCTTCCCTCCACAAACTTAAGGAGCCAGAGCAGGTGGGGGGGGGCGGGTCTCAGGTGCAGCAGAGACTCAGGGAGCCAATCAGCTAAGTCCAGTCCCTGTGGCCTGGGGGGAGGCTACTGCTGCTCTATTCAGTATCTCCTTGGATACAGACAGGCTGAATCCACACTTCCAAGCTAGCAGAGTCTACTTTCCAGGTAAGGGGGGAGATTGTTTAAGCGACAAACACTGCAATAGTTCTGGGTGCACACTCTAAAATCGGGCTGTTTTTAAGGCAAAAATACAAGGGGGCAGACAGCTTTTAAGCACAATTTATATCACACAAACAGATTAAAAACAGTCTCCTAAAACCACACTCTGAAAGATGTATGTAGTCTTTTTACTAAGAATAGGGGTGAAAAACAGGGGGGGCAGAGGGGGGGAAGGGAGGGGGAGCCACAAACTAGCAAGGGAATTCACACAGTCACGGCAAAAATGATTTTTAAACAAACACCACTTTAAAAGAGGCCAGGCTGCCTGAAAACACAGAGAGTCCACAGTAAAACAAACACTTTTTGAACAAATTAATACTATTTAACTAGAAAATATCTTTGGGCTCCTTACCTAGGTCTTTTTGCAATCCTTGAACACTGGGCTGTATCAGGACACAGGGGAGATGCACACAGGAACACAAAATGGAGGTGCCTGTCTTTGGCCTTCCCTCCACAAACTTTAGGAGCCAGAGCAGGTGGGGGGGGGCGAGTCTCAGGTGCAGCAGAGACTCAGGGAGCCAATCAGCTAAGTCCAGTCCCTGTGGCCTGGGGGGAGGCTACTGCTGCTCTATTCAGTATCTCCTTGGATACAGACAGGCTGAATCCCACACTTCCAAGCTAGCAGAGTCTACTTTCCAGGTAAGGGGGGAGATTGTTTAAGAGACAAACACTGCAATAGTTCTGGGCGCACACTCTAAAATCGGGCTGTTTTTGAGGCAAAAATACAGGGGGGCAGACAGCTTTTAAGCACAATTTAAATCACACAAACAGATTAAAAAACAACAGTCTCCTAAAACCACACTCTGAAAGATGTATGTAGTCTTTTTACTAAGAATAGGGGTGAAAAAAAGGGGGGCAGAGGGGGGAAAGGGGGGGGAGCCACAAACTTGCAGGGGAATTCACACAGTCACGGCAAAAACGATTTTTAAACATACACCACTTTAAAAGAGGCCAGGCTGCCTGAAAACACAGAGAGTCCACAGTAAAACAAACACTTTTTGAACAAATTAGTACTATTTAACTAGAAAATATCTTTGGGCTCCTTACCTAGGTCTTTTTGCAATCCTTGAACACTGGGCTGTATCAGGACACAGGGGAGATGCACACAGGAACACAAAATGGAGGTGCCTGTCTTTGGCCTTCCCTCCACAAACTTAAGGAGCCAGAGCAGGTGGGGGGGGGGGCGGGTCTCAGGTGCAGCAGAGACTCAGGGAGCCAATCAGCTAAGTCCAGTCCCTGTGGCCTGGGGGGAGGCTACTGCTGCTCTATTCAGTATCTCCTTGGATACAGACAGGCTGAATCCACACTTCCAAGCTAGCAGAGTCTACTTTCCAGGTAAGGGGGAGATTGTTTAAGAGACAAACACTGCAATAGTTCTGGGCGCACACTCTAAAATCGGGCTGTTTTTAAGGCAAAAATACAAGGGGGCAGACAGCTTTTAAGCACAATTTAAATCACACAAACAAATTAAAAACAGTCTCCTAAAACCACACTCTGAAAGATGTATGTAGTCTTTTTACTAAGAATAGGGGTGAAAAAAAGGGGGGCAGAGGGGGGGAAGGGAGGGGGAGCCACAAACTAGCAAGGGAATTCACACAGTCACGGCAAAAATGATTTTTAAACAAACACCACTTTAAAAGAGGCCAGGCTGCCTGAAAACACAGAGAGTCCACAGTAAAACAAACACTTTTTAAACAAATTAATACTATTTAACTAGAAAATATCTTTGGGCCCCTTACCTAGGTCTTTTTGCAATCCTTGAACACTGGGCTGTATCAGGACACAGGGGAGATGCACACAGGAACACAAAATGGAGGTGCCTGTCTTTGGCCTTCCCTCCACAAACTTTAGGAGCCAGAGCAGGTGGGGGGGGGCGAGTCTCAGGTGCAGCAGAGACTCAGGGAGCCAATCAGCTAAGTCCAGTCCCTGTGGCCTGGGGGGAGGCTACTGCTGCTCTATTCAGTATCTACTTGGATACAGACAGGCTGAATCCACACTTCCAAGCTAGCAGAGTCTACTTTCCAGGTAAGGGGGAGATTGTTTAAGAGACAAACACTGCAATAGTTCTGGGCGCACACTCTAAAATCGGGCTTTTTTTAAGGCAATAATACAGGGGGGCAGACAGCTTTTATGCACAATTTAAATCACACAAACAGATTAAAAACAGTCTCCTAAAACCACACTCTGAAAGATGTATGTAGTCTTTTTACTAAGAATAGGGGTGAAAAAAAGGGGGGCAGAGGGGGGGGAAGGCGGGGAGCCACAAACTAGCAAGGGAATTCACACAGTCACGGCAAAAACGATTTTTAAACAAACACCACTTTAAAAGAGGCCAGGCTGCCTGAAAACACAGAGAGTCCACAGTAAAACAAACACTTTTTAAACAAATTAATACTATTTAACTAGAAAATATCTTTGGGCCCCTTACCTAGGTCTTTTTGCAATCCTTGAACACTGGGCTGTATCAGGACACAGGGGAGATGCACACAGGAACACAAAATGGAGGTGCCTGTCTTTGGCCTTCCCTCCACAAACTTAAGGAGCCAGAGCAGGTGGGGGGGGGCGGGTCTCAGGTACATCAGAGACTCAGGGAGCCAATCAGCTAAGTCCAGTCTCTGTGGCCTGGGGGGAGGCTACTGCTGCTCTATTCAGTATCTCCTTGGATACAGACAGGCTGAATCCACACTTCCAAGCTAGCAGAGTCTACTTTCCAGGTAAGGGGGAGATTTTTTAAGAGACAAACACTGCAATAGTTCTGGGCGCACACTCTAAAATCGGGCTGTTTTTAAGGCAAAAATACAGGGGGGCAGACAGCTTTTAAGCACAATTTAAATCACACAAACAGATTAAAAACAGTCTCCTAAAACCACTCTCTGAAAGATGTATGTAGTCTTTTTACTAAGAATAGGGGTGAAAAAAAGGGGGGCAGAGGGGGGGAAAGGGGGGGGGGAGCCACAAACTAGCAAGGAAATTCACACAGTCACGGCAAAAACGATTTTTAAACAAACACCACTTTAAAAGAGGCCAGGCTGCCTGAAAACACAGAGAGTCCACAGTAAAACAAACACTTTTTGAACAAATTAATACTATTTAACTAGAAAATATCTTTGGGCTCCTTACCTAGGTCTTTTTGCAATCCTTGAACACTGGGCTGTATCAGGACACAGGGGAGATGCACACAGGAACACAAAATGGAGGTGCCTGTCTTTGGCCTTCCCTCCACAAACTTTAGGAGCCAGAGCAGGTGGGGGGGGGGGCGGGTCTCAGGTGCAGCAGAGACTCAGGGAGCCAATCAGCTAAGTCCAGTCCCTGTGGCCTGGGGGGAGGCTACTGCTGCTCTATTCAGCATCTCTTGGATACAGACAGGCTGAATCCACACTTCCAAGCTAGCAGAGTCTACTTTCCAGGTAAGGGGGAGATTTTTTAAGAGACAAACACTGCAATAGTTCTGGGCGCACACTCTAAAATCGGGCTGTTTTTAAGGCAAAAATACAGGGGGGCAGACAGCTTTTAAGCACAATTTAAATCACACAAACAGATTAAAAACCAGTCTCCTAAAACCACACTCTGAAAGATGTATGTAGTCTTTTTACTGAGAATAGGGGTGAAAAAAAGGGGGGCAGAGGGGGGGAAGTGGGGGGAGCCACAAACTAGCAGGGGAATTCACACAGTCACGGCAAAAACGATTTTTAAACAAACACCACTTTAAAAGAGGCCAGGCTGCCTGAAAACACAGAGAGTCCACAGTAAAACAAACACTTTTTGAACAAATTAATACTATTTAACTAGAAAATATCTTTGGGCTCCTTACCTAGGTCTTTTTGCAATCCTTGAACACTGGGCTGTATCAGGACACAGGGGAGATGCACACAGGAACACAAAATGGAGGTGCCTGTCTTTGGCCTTCCCTCCACAAACTTTAGGAGCCAGAGCAGGTGGGGGGGGGGGCGGGTCTCAGGTGCAGCAGAGACTCAGCGAGCCAATCAGCTAAGTCCAGTCCCTGTGGCCTGGGGGGAGGCTACTGCTGCTCTATTCAATATCTCCTTGGATACAGACAGGCTGAATCCACACTTCCAAGCTAGCAGAGTCTACTTTCCAGGTAAGGGGGAGATTGTTTAAGAGACAAACACTGCAATAGTTCTGGGCGCACACTCTAAAATCGGGCTTTTTTTAAGGCAAAAATACAGGGGGGCAGACAGTTTTTAAGCACAATTTAAATCACACAAACAGATTAAAAACAGTCTCCTAAAACCACACTCTGAAAGATGTACGTAGTCTTTTTACTAAGAATAGGGGTGAAAAAAAGGGGGGCAGAGGGGGGAAAGGGGGGGGAGCCACAAACTAGCAGGGGAATTCACACAGTCACGGCAAAAACGATTTTTAAACAAACACCACTTTAAAAGAGGCCAGGCTGCCTGAAAACACTGAGAGTCCACAGTAAAAATAACACTTTTTGAACAAATTAGTACTATTTAACTAGAAAATATCTTTGGGCTCCTTACCTAGGTCTTTTTGCAATCCTTGAACACTGGGCTGTATCAGGACACAGGGGAGATGCACACAGGAACACAAAATGGAGGTGCCTGTCTTTGGCCTTCCCTCCACAAACTTAAGGAGCCAGAGCAGGTGGGGGGGGCGGGTCTCAGGTGCAGCAGAGACTCAGGGAGCCAATCAGCTAAGTCCAGTCCCTGTGGCCTGGGGGGAGGCTACTGCTGCTCTATTCAGTATCTCCTTGGATACAGACAGGCTGAATCCACACTTCCAAGCTAGCAGAGTCTACTTTCAGGTAAGGGGGAGATTGTTTAAGAGACAAACACTGCAATAGTTCTGGGCGCACACTCTAAAATCGGGCTGTTTTTAAGGCAAAAATACAGGGGGGCAGACAGCTTTTAAGCACAATTTAAATCACACAAACAGATTAAAAACAGTCTCCTAAAACCACACTCTGAAAGATGTATGTAGTCTTTTTACTAAGAATAGGGGTGAAAAAAAGGGGGGCAGAGGGGGGGAAGGGAGGGGGAGCCACAAACTAGCAAGGGAATTCACACAGTCACCGCAAAAATGATTTTTAAACAAACACCACTTTAAAAGAGGCCAGGCTGCCTGAAAACACAGAGAGTACACAGTAAAACAAACACTTTTTGAACAAATTAGTACTATTTAACTAGAAAATATCTTTGGGCTCCTTACCTAGGTCTTTTTGCAATCCTTGAACACTGGGCTGTATCAGGACACAGGGGAGATGCACACAGGAACACAAAATGGAGGTGCCTGTCTTTGGCCTTCCCTCCACAAACTTAAGGAGCCAGAGCAGGTGGGGGGGGGGCGGGTCTCAGGTGCAGCAGAGACTCAGGGAGCCAATCAGCTAAGTCCAGTCCCTGTGGCCTGGGGGGAGGCTACTGCTGCTCTATTCAGTATCTCCTTGGATACAGACAGGCTGAATCCACACTTCCAAGCTAGCAGAGTCTACTTTCCAGGTAAGGGGGAGATTGTTTAAGAGACAAACACTGCAATAGTTCTGGGCGCACACTCTAAAATCGGGCTTTTTTTAAGGCAAAAATACAGGGGGGCAGACAGCTTTTATGCACAATTTAAATCACACAAACAGATTAAAAACAGTCTCCTAAAACCACACTCTGAAAGATGTATGTAGTCTTTTTACTAAGAATAGGGGTGAAAAAAAGGGGGGCAGAGGGGGGGGAAGGGGGGGGAGCCACAAACTAGCAAGGGAATTCACACAGTCACGGCAAAAACGATTTTTAAACAAACACCACTTTAAAAGAGGCCAGGCTGCCTGAAAACACAGAGAGTCCACAGTAAAACAAACACTTTTTAATCAAATTAATACTATTTAACTAGAAAATGTCTTTGGGCCCCTTACCTAGGTCTTTTTGCAACCTTTGAACACTGGGCTGTATCAGGACACAGGGGAGATGCACACAGGAACACAAAATGGAGGTGCCTGTATTTGGCCTTCCCTCCACAAACTTAAGGAGCCAGAGCAGGTGGGGGGGGGCGGGTCTCAGGTACAGCAGAGACTCAGGGAGCCAATCAGCTAAGTCCAGTCCCTGTGGCCTGGGGGGAGGCTACTGCTGCTCTATTCAGTATCTCCTTGGATACAGACAGGCTGAATCCACACTTCCAAGCTAGCAGAGTCTACTTTCCAGGTAAGGGGGAGATTGTTTAAGAGACAAACACTGCAATAGTTCTGGGCGCACACTCTAAAATCGGGCTGTTTTTAAGGCAAAAATACAGGGGTGGCAGACAGCTTTTATGCACAATTTAAATCACACAAACAGATTAAAAACAGTCTCCTAAAACCACACTCTGAAAGATGTATGTAGTCTTTTTACTAAGAATAGGGGTGAAAAAAAGGGGGGCAGAGGGGGGAAAGGGGGGGGGGGAGCCACAAACTAGCAGGGGAATTCACACAGTCACGGCAAAAATGATTTTTAAACAAACACCACTTTAAAAGAGGCCAGGCTGCCTGAAAACACAGAGAGTCCACAGTAAAACTAACACTTTTTGAACAAATTAGTACTATTTAACTAGGAAATATCTTTGGGCTCCTTACCTAGGTCTTTTTGCAATCCTTGAACACTGGGCTGTTTCAGGACACAGGGGAGATGCACACAGGAACACAAAATGGAGGTGCCTGTCTTTGGCCTTCCCTCCACAAACTTTAGGAGCCAGAGCAGGTTGGGGGGGGGCGGGTCTCAGGTGCAGCAGAGACTCAGGGAGCCAATCAGCTAAGTCCAGTCCCTGTGGCCTGGGGGGAGGCTACTGCTGCTCTATTCAGTATCTCCTTGGATACAGACAGGCTGAATCCACACTTCCAAGCTAGCAGAGTCTACTTTCCAGGTAAGGGGGAGATTTTTTAAGAGACAAACACTGCAATAGTTCTGGGCGCACACTCTAAAATCGGGCTGTTTTTAAGGCAAAAATACAGGGGGGCAGACAGCTTTTAAGCACAATTTAAATCACACAAACAGATTAAAAACAGTCTCCTAAAACCACACTCTGAAAGATGTATGTAGTCTTTTTACTAAGAATAGGGGTGAAAAAAAGGGGGGCAGAGGGGGGGAAGGGGGGGGGGAGCCACAAACTAGCAAGGGAATTCACACAGTCACGGCAAAAACGATTTTTAAACAAACACCACTTTAAAAGAGGCCAGGCTGCCTGAAAACACAGAGAGTCCACAGTAAAACAAACACTTTTTGAACAAATTAATACTATTTAACTAGAAAATATCTTTGGGCTCCTTACCTAGGTCTTTTTGCAATCCTTGAACACTGGGCTGTATCAGGACACAGGGGAGATGCACACAGGAACACAAAATGGAGGTGCCTGTCTTTGGCCTTCCCTCCACAAACTTTAGGAGCCAGAGCAGGTGGGGGGGGCGGGTCTCAGGTGCAGCAAGAGACTCAGGGAGCCAATCAGCTAAGTCCAGTCCCTGTGGCCTGGGGGGAGGCTACTGCTGCTCTATTCAGTATCTCCTTGGATACAGACAGGCTGAATCCACACTTCCAAGCTAGCAGAGTCTACTTTCCAGGTAAGGGGGAGATTGTTTAAGAGACAAACACTGCAATAGTTCTGGGCGCACACTCTAAAATCGGGCTGTTTTTAAGGCAAAAATACAGGGGGGCAGACAGCTTTTAAGCACAATTTAAATCACACAAACAGATTAAAAACAGTCTCCTAAAACCACACTCTGAAAGATGTATGTAGTCTTTTTACTAAGAATAGGGGTGAAAAAAAGGGGGGCAGAGGGGGGGAAGGGGGGGGGGAGCCACAAACTAGCAAGGGAATTCACACAGTCACGGCAAAAACGATTTTTTAAACAAACACCACTTTAAAAGAGGCCAGGCTGCCTGAAAACACAGAGAGTCCACAGTAAACAAACACTTTTTGAACAAATTAATACTATTTAACTAGAAAATATCTTTGGGCTCCTTACCTAGGTCTTTTTGCAATCCTTGAACACTGGGCTGTATCAGGACACAGGGGAGATGCACACAGGAACACAAAATGGAGGGGCCTGTCTTTGGCCTTCCCTCCACAAACTTAAGGAGCCAGAGCAGGTGGGGGGGGGGCGGGTCTCAGGTGCAGCAGAGACTCAGGGAGCCAATCAGCTAATTCCAGTCCCTGTGGCCTGGGGGGATGCTACTGCTGCTCTATTCAGTATCTCCTTGGATACAGACAGGCTGAATCCACACTTCCAAGCTAGCAGAGTCTACTTTCCAGGTAAGGGGGAGATTGTTTAAGAGACAAACACTGCAATAGTTCTGGGCGCACACTCTAAAATCGGGCTTTTTTTAAGGCAAAAATACAGGGGGGCAGACAGTTTTTAAGCACAATTTAAATCACACAAACAGATTAAAAACAGTCTCCTAAAACCACACTCTGAAAGATGTATGTAGTCTTTTTACTAAGAATAGGGGTGAAAAAAAGGGGGGCAGAGGGGGGAAAGGGGGGGGAGCCACAAACTAGCAGGGGAATTCACACAGTCACGGCAAAAACGATTTTTAAACAAACACCACTTTAAAAGAGGCCAGGCTGCCTGAAAACACAGAGAGTCCACAGTAAAACAAACACTTTTTGAACAAATTAATACTATTTAACTAGAAAATATCTTTGGGCTCCTTACCTAGGTCTTTTTGCAATCCTTGAACACTGGGCTGTATCAGGACACAGGGGAGATGCACACAGGAACACAAAATGGAGGTGCCTGTCTTTGGCCTTCCCTCCACAAACGTAAGGAGCCAGAGCAGGTGGGGGGGGGGGCGGGTCTCAGGTGCAGCAGAGACTCAGGGAGCCAATCAGCTAAGTCCAGTCCCTGTGGCCTGGGGGGAGGCTACTGCTGCTCTATTCAGTATCTCCTTGGATACAGACAGGCTGAATCCACACTTCCAAGCTAGCAGAGTCTACTTTCAGGTAAGGGGGAGATTGTTTAAGAGACAAACACTGCAATAGTTCTGGGCGCACACTCTAAAATCGGGCTGTTTTTAAGGCAAAAATACAGGGGGGCAGACAGCTTTTAAGCACAATTTAAATCACACAAACAGATTAAAAACAGACTCCTAAAACCACACTCTGAAAGATGTATGTAGTCTTTTTACTAAGAATAGGGGTGAAAAAAAGGGGGGCAGAGGGGGGGAAGGGAGGGGGAGCCACAAACTAGCAAGGGAATTCACACAGTCACCGCAAAAATGATTTTTAAACAAACACCACTTTAAAAGAGGCCAGGCTGCCGGAAAACACAGAGAGTCCACAGTAAAACAAACACTTTTTGAACAAATTAATACTATTTAACTAGAAAATATCTTTGGGCTCCTTACCTAGGTCTTTTTGCAATCCTTGAACACTGGGCTGTATCAGGACACAGGGGAGATGCACACAGGAACACAAAATGGAGGTGCCTGTCTTTGGCCTTCCCTCCACAAACTTAAGGAGCCAGAGCAGGTGGGGGGGGGGCGGGTCTCAGGTGCAGCAGAGACTCAGGGAGCCAATCAGCTAAGTCCAGTCCCTGTGGCCTGGGGGGAGGCTACTGCTGCTCAATTCAGTATCTCCTTGGATACAGACAGGCTGAATCCACACTTCCAAGCTAGCAGAGTCTACTTTCCAGGTAAGGGGGAGATTGTTTAAGAGACAAACACTGCAATAGTTCTGGGAGCACACTCTAAAATCGGGCTGTTTTTAAGGCAAAAATACAGGGGGGGCAGACAGCTTTTATGCACAATTTAAATCACACAAACAGATTAAAAACAGTCTCCTAAAACCACACTCTGAAAGATGTATGTAGTCTTTTTACTAAGAATAGGGGTGAAAAAAAGGGGGGCAGAGGGGGGGAAAGGGGGGGGGGGAGCCACAAACTAGCAAGGGAATTCACACAGTCACGGCAAAAACGATTTTAAACAAACACCACTTTAAAAGAGGCCAGGCTGCCTGAAAACACAGAGAGTCCACAGTAAAACAAACACTTTTTGAACAAATTAATACTATTTAACTAGAAAATATCTTTGGGCTCCTTACCTAGGTCTTTTTGCAATCCTTGAACACTGGGCTGTATCAGGACACAGGGGAGATGCACACAGGAACACAAAATGGAGGTGCCTGTCTTTGGCCTTCCCTCCACAAACTTTAGGAGCCAGAGCAGGTGGGGGGGGGCGGGTCTCAGGTGCAGCAGAGACTCAGGGAGCCAATCAGCTAAGTCCAGTCCCTGTGGCCTGGGGGGAGGCTACTGCTGCTCTATTCAGTATCTCCTTGGATACAGACAGGCTGAATGCACACTTCCAAGCTAGCAGAGTCTACTTTCCAGGTAAGGGGGAGATTGTTTAAGAGACAAACACTGCAATAGTTCTGGGCGCACACTCTAAAATCGGGCTGTTTTTAAGGCAAAAATACAGGGGGGCAGACAGCTTTTAAGCACAATTTAAATCACACAAACAGATTAAAAACAGTCTCCTAAAACCACACTCTGAAAGATGTATGTAGTCTTTTTACTAAGAATAGGGGTGAAAAAAAGGGGGGCAGAGGGGGGGAAGGGGGGGGGAGCCACAAACTAGCAAGGGAATTCACACAGTCACGGCAAAAAACGATTTTTAAACAAACACCACTTTAAAAGAGGCCAGGCTGCCTGAAAACACAGAGAGTCCACAGTAAACAAACACTTTTTGAACAAATTAATACTATTTAACTAGAAAATATCTTTGGGCTCCTTACCTAGGTCTTTTTGCAATCCTTGAACACTGGGCTGTATCAGGACACAGGGGAGATGCACACAGGAACACAAAATGGAGGGGCCTGTCTTTGGCCTTCCCTCCACAAACTTAAGGAGCCAGAGCAGGTGGGGGGGGGGGGCGGGTCTCAGGTGCAGCAGAGACTCAGGGAGCCAATCAGCTAATTCCAGTCCCTGTGGCCTGGGGGGATGCTACTGCTGCTCTATTCAGTATCTCCTTGGATACAGACAGGCTGAATCCACACTTCCAAGCTAGCAGAGTCTACTTTCCAGGTAAGGGGGAGATTGTTTAAGAGACAAACACTGCAATAGTTCTGGGCGCACACTCTAAAATCGGGCTTTTTTTAAGGCAAAAATACAGGGGGGCAGACAGTTTTTAAGCACAATTTAAATCACACAAACAGATTAAAAACAGTCTCCTAAAACCACACTCTGAAAGATGTATGTAGTCTTTTTACTAAGAATAGGGGTGAAAAAAAGGGGGGCAGAGGGGGGAAAGGGGGGGGAGCCACAAACTAGCAGGGGAATTCACACAGTCACGGCAAAAACGATTTTTAAACAAACACCACTTTAAAAGAGGCCAGGCTGCCTGAAAACACAGAGAGTCCACAGTAAAACAAACACTTTTTGAACAAATTAATACTATTTAACTAGAAAATATCTTTGGGCTCCTTACCTAGGTCTTTTTGCAATCCTTGAACACTGGGCTGTATCAGGACACAGGGGAGATGCACACAGGAACACAAAATGGAGGTGCCTGTCTTTGGCCTTCCCTCCACAAACGTAAGGAGCCAGAGCAGGTGGGGGGGGGCGGGTCTCAGGTGCAGCAGAGACTCAGGGAGCCAATCAGCTAAGTCCAGTCCCTGTGGCCTGGGGGGAGGCTACTGCTGCTCTATTCAGTATCTCCTTGGATACAGACAGGCTGAATCCACACTTCCAAGCTAGCAGAGTCTACTTTCCAGGTAAGGGGGAGATTGTTTAAGAGACAAACACTGCAATAGTTATGGGCGCACACTCTAAAATCGGGCTTTTTTAAGGCAAAAAAACAGGGGGGCAGACAGCTTTTAAGCACAATTTAAATCACACAAAGAGATTAAAAACAGTCTCCTAAAACCACACTCTGAAAGATGTATGTAGTCTTTTTACTAAGAATAGGGGTGAAAAAAAGGGGGGCAGAGGGGGTGAAGGGGGGGGGAGCCACAAACTAGCAAGGGAATTCACACAGTCACGGCAAAAACGATTTTTAAACAAACACCACTTTAAAAGAGGCCAGGCTGCCTGAAAACACAGAGAGTCCACAGTAAAACAAACACTTTTTGAACAAATTAGTACTATTTAACTAGAAAATATCTTTGGGCTCCTTACCTAGGTCTTTTTGCAATCCTTGAACACTGGGCTGTATCAGGACACAGGGGAGATGCACACAGGAACACAAAATGGAGGTGCCTGTCTTTGGCCTTCCCTCCACAAACTTAAGGAGCCAGAGCAGGTGGGGGGGGGCGGGTCTCAGGTGCAGCAGAGACTCAGGGAGCCAATCAGCTAAGTCCAGTCCCTGTGGCCTGGGGGGAGGCTACTGCTGCTCTATTCAGTATCTCCTTGGATACAGACAGGCTGAATCCACACTTCCAAGCTAGCAGAGTCTACTTTCCAGGTAAGGGGGAGATTGTTTAAGAGACAAACACTGCAATAGTTCTGGGAGCACACTCTAAAATCGGGCTTTTTTTAAGGCAAAAATACAGGGGGGCAGACATCTTTTAAGCACAATTTAAATCACACAAACAGATTAAAAACAGTCTCCTAAAACCACACTCTGAAAGATGTATGTAGTCTTTTTACTAAGAATAGTGGTGAAAAAAAGGGGGGCAGAGGGAGGGAAAGGGGGGGGGGAGCCACAAACTAGCAGGGGAATTCACACAGTCACGGCAAAAACGATTTTTAAACAAACACCACTTTAAAAGAGGCCAGGCTGCCTGAAAACACAGAGAGTCCACAGTAAAACAAACACTTTTTGAACAAATTAGTACTATTTAACTATAAAATATCTTTGGGCTCTTTACCTAGGTCTTTTTGCAATCCTTGAACACTGGGCTGTATCAGGACACAGGGAAGATGCACACAGGAACACAAAATGGAGGTGCCTGTCTTTGGCCTTCCCTCCACAAACTTAAGGAGCCAGAGCAGGTGGGGGGGGCGGGTCTCAGGTGCAGCAGAGACTCAGGGAGCCAATCAGCTAAGTCCAGTCCCTGTGGCCTGGGGGGAGGCTACTGCTGCTCTATTCAGTATCTCCTTGGATACAGACAGGCTGAATCCACACTTCCAAGCTAGCAGAGTCTACTTTCCAGGTAAGGGGGAGATTGTTTAAGAGACAAACACTGCAATAGTTCTGGGCGCACACTCTAAAATCGGGCTTTTTTTAAGGCAAAAATACAGGGGGGCAGACAGCTTTTATGCACAATTTAAATCACACAAACAGATTAAAAACAGTCTCCTAAAACCACACTCTGAAAGATGTATGTAGTCTTTTTACTAAGAATAGGGGTGAAAAAAAGGGGGGCAGAGGGGGGGGAAGGGGGGGGAGCCACAAACTAGCAAGGGAATTCACACAGTCACGGCAAAAACGATTTTTAAACAAACACCACTTTAAAAGAGGCCAGGCTGCCTGAAAACACAGAGAGTCCACAGTAAAACAAACACTTTTTAAACAAATTAATACTATTTAACTAGAAAATATCTTTGGGCCCCTTACCTAGGTCTTTTTGCAATCCTTGAACACTGGGCTGTATCAGGACACAGGGGAGATGCACACAGGAACACAAATGGAGGTGCCTGTCTTTGGCCTTCCCTCCACAAACTTAAGGAGCCAGAGCAGGTGGGGGGGGGGGGGCGGGTCTCAGGTACAGCAGAGACTCAGGGAGCCAATCAGCTAAGTCCAGTCTCTGTGGCCTGGGGGGAGGCTACTGCTGCTCTATTCAGTATCTCCTTGGATACAGACAGGCTGAATCCACACTTCCAAGCTAGCAGAGTCTACTTTCCAGGTAAGGGGGAGATTGTTTAAGAGACAAACACTGCAATAGTTCTGGGCGCACACTCTAAAATCGGGCTGTTTTTAAGGCAAAAATACAGGGGGGCAGACAGCTTTTAAGCACAATTTAAATCACACAAACAGATTAAAAACAGTCTCCTAAAACCACACTCTGAAAGATGTATGTAGTCTTTTTACTAAGAATAGGGGTGAAAAAAAGGGGGGCAGAGGGGGGGAAGGGGGGGGAGCCACAAACTAGTAAGGGAATTCACACAGTCACGGCAAAAACGATTTTTAAACAAACACCACTTTAAAAGAGGCCAGGCTGCCTGAAAACACAGAGAGTCCACAGTAAAACAAACACTTTTTGAACAAAATTAATACTATTTAACTAGAAAATATCTTTGGGCTCCTTACCTAGGTCTTTTTGCAATCCTTGAACACTGGGCTGTATCAGGACACAGGGGAGATGCACACAGGAACACAAAATGGAGGTGCCTGTCTTTGGCCTTCCCTCCACAAACTTAAGGAGCCAGAGCAGGTGGGGGGGGGGCGGGTCTCAGGTGCAGCAGAGACTCAGGGAGCCAATCAGCTAAGTCCAGTCCCTGTGGCCTGGGGGGAGGCTACTGCTGCTCTATTCAGTATCTCCTTGGATACAGACAGGCTGAATCCACACTTCCAAGCTAGCAGAGTCTACTTTCCAGGTAAGGGGGAGATTGTTTAAGAGACAAACACTGCAATAGTTCTGGGCGCACACTCTAAAATCGGGCTTTTTTTAAGGCAAAAATATAGGGGGGCAGACATCTTTTAAGCACAATTTAAATCACACAAACAGATTAAAAACAGTCTCCTAAAACCACACTCTGAAAGATGTAAGTAGTCTTTTTTACTAAGAATAGGGGTGAAAAAAAGGGGGGCAGAGGGGGGGAAAGGGGGGGGGAGCCACAAACTAGCAGGGGAATTCACACAGTCACGGCAAAAACGATTTTTAAACAAACACCACTTTAAAAGAGGCCAGGCTGCCTGAAAACACAGAGAGTCCACAGTAAAACAAACACTTTTTGAACAAATTAGTACTATTTAACTATAAAATATCTTTGGGCTCTTTACCTAGGTCTTTTTGCAATCCTTGAACACTGGGCTGTATCAGGACACAGGGGAGATGCACACAGGAACACAAAATGGAGGTGCCTGTCTTTGGCCTTCCCTCCACAAACTTAAGGAGCCAGAGCAGGTGGGGGGGGCGGGTCTCAGGTGCAGCAGAGACTCAGGGAGCCAATCAGCTAAGTCCAGTCCCTGTGGCCTGGGGGGAGGCTACTGCTGCTCTATTCAGTATCTCCTTGGATACAGACAGGCTGAATCCACACTTCCAAGCTAGCAGAGTCTACTTTCCAGGTAAGGGGAAGATTGTTTAAGAGACAAACACTGCAATAGTTCTGGGCGCACACTCTAAAATCGGGCTTTTTTTAAGGCAAAAATACAGGGGGGCAGACAGCTTTTATGCACAATTTAAATCACACAAACAGATTAAAAACAGTCTCCTAAAACCACACTCTGAAAGATGTATGTAGTCTTTTTACTAAGAATAGGGGTGAAAAAAAGGGGGGGAAAGGGGGGAAAGGGGGGGGGAGCCACAAACTATCAAGGGAATTCACACAGTCACGGCAAAAACGATTTTTAAACAAACACCACTTTAAAAGAGGCCAGGCTGCCTGAAAACACAGAGAGTCCACAGTAAAACAAACACTTTTTGAACAAATTAATACTATTTAACTAGAAAATATCTTTGGGCTCCTTACCTAGGTCTTTTTGCAATCCTTGAACACTGGGCTGTATCAGGACACAGGGGAGATGCACACAGGAACACAAAATGGAGGTGCCTGTCTTTGGCCTTCCCTCCACAAACGTAAGGAGCCAGAGCAGGTGGGGGGGGCGGGTCTCAGGTGCAGCAGAGACTCAGGGAGCCAATCAGCTAAGTCCAGTCCCTGTGGCCTGGGGGGAGGCTACTGCTGCTCTATTCAGTATCTCCTTGGATACAGACAGGCTGAATCCACACTTCCAAGCTAGCAGAGTCTACTTTCCAGGTAAGGGGGAGATTGTTTAAGAGACAAACACTGCAATAGTTATGGGCGCACACTCTAAAATCGGGCTTTTTTAAGGCAAAAAAACAGGGGGGCAGACAGCTTTTAAGCACAATTTAAATCACACAAAGAGATTAAAAACAGTCTCCTAAAACCACACTCTGAAAGATGTATGTAGTCTTTTTACTAAGAATAGGGGTGAAAAAAGGGGGGCAGAGGGGGTGAAGGGGGGGGAGCCACAAACTAGCAAGGGAATTCACACAGTCACGGCAAAAACGATTTTTAAACAAACACCACTTTAAAAGAGGCCAGGCTGCCTGAAAACACAGAGAGTCCACAGTAAAACAAACACTTTTTGAACAAATTAATACTATTTAACTAGAAAATATCTTTGGGCTCCTTACCTAGGTCTTTTTGCAATCCTTGAACACTGGGCTGTATCAGGACACAGGGGAGATGCACACAGGAACACAAAATGGAGGTGCCTGTCTTTGGCCTTCCCTCCACAAACTTTAGGAGCCAGAGCAGGTGGGGGGGGGGGCGGGTCTCAGGTGCAGCAGAGACTCAGCGAGCCAATCAGCTAAGTCCAGTCCCTGTGGCCTGGGGGGAGGCTACTGCTGCTCTATTCAGTATCTCCTTGGATACAGACAGGCTGAATCCACACTTCCAAGCTAGCAGAGTCTACTTTCCAGGTAAGGGGGAGATTGTTTAAGAGACAAACACTGCAATAGTTCTGGGCGCACACTCTAAAATCGGGCTGTTTTTAAGGCAAAAATACAAGGGGGCAGACAGCTTTTAAGCACAATTTAAATCACACAAACAGATTAAAAACAGTCTCCTAAAACCACACTCTGAAAGATGTATGTAGTCTTTTTACTAAGAATAGGGGTGAAAAAAAGGGGGGCAGAGGGGGGGAAGGGAGGGGGAGCCACAAACTAGCAAGGGAATTCACACAGTCACGGCAAAAATTATTTTTAAACAAACACCACTTTAAAAGAGGCCAGGCTGCCTGAAAACACAGAGAGTCCACAGTAAAACAAACACTTTTTGAACAAATTAATACTATTTAACTAGAAAATATCTTTGGGCTCCTTACCTAGGTCTTTTTGCAATCCTTGAACACTGGGCTGTATCAGGACACAGGGGAGATGCACACAGGAACACAAAATGGAGGTGCCTGTCTTTGGCCTTCCCTCCACAAACTTTAGGAGCCAGAGCAGGTGGGGGGGGGGGCGAGTCTCAGGTGCAGCAGAGACTCAGGGAGCCAATCAGCTAAGTCCAGTCCCTGTGGCATGGGGGGAGGCTACTGCTGCTCTATTCAGTATCTCCTTGGATACAGACAGGCTGAATCCACACTTCCAAGCTAGCAGAGTCTACTTTCCAGGTAAGGGGGAGATTGTTTAAGAGACAAACACTGCAATAGTTCTGGGAGCACACTCTAAAATCGGGCTTTTTTTAAGGCAAAAATACAGGGGGGCAGACATCTTTTAAGCACAATTTAAATCACACAAACAGATTAAAAACAGTCTCCTAAAACCACACTCTGAAAGATGTATGTAGTCTTTTTACTAAGAATAGGGGTGAAAAAAAGGGGGGCAGAGGGAGGGAAAGGGGGGGGGGAGCCACAAACTAGCAGGGGAATTCACACAGTCACGGCAAAAACGATTTTTAAACAAACACCACTTTAAAAGAGGCCAGGCTGCCTGAAAACACAGAGAGTCCACAGTAAAACAAACACTTTTTGAACAAATTAGTACTATTTAACTATAAAATATCTTTGGGCTCTTTACCTAGGTCTTTTTGCAATCCTTGAACACTGGGCTGTATCAGGACACAGGGAAGATGCACACAGGAACACAAAATGGAGGTGCCTGTCTTTGGCCTTCCCTCCACAAACTTAAGGAGCCAGAGCAGGTGGGGGGGGGCGGGTCTCAGGTGCAGCAGAGACTCAGGGAGCCAATCAGCTAAGTCCAGTCCCTGTGGCCTGGGGGGAGGCTACTGCTGCTCTATTCAGTATCTCCTTGGATACAGACAGGCTGAATCCACACTTCCAAGCTAGCAGAGTCTACTTTCCAGGTAAGGGGGAGATTGTTTAAGAGACAAACACTGCAATAGTTCTGGGCGCACACTCTAAAATCGGGCTTTTTTTAAGGCAAAAATACAGGGGGGCAGACAGCTTTTATGCACAATTTAAATCACACAAACAGATTAAAAACAGTCTCCTAAAACCACACTCTGAAAGATGTATGTAGTCTTTTTACTAAGAATAGGGGTGAAAAAAAGGGGGGCAGAGGGGGGGAAGGGGGGGGAGCCACAAACTAGCAAGGGAATTCACACAGTCACGGCAAAAACGATTTTTAAACAAACACCACTTTAAAAGAGGCCAGGCTGCCTGAAAACACAGAGAGTCCACAGTAAAACAAACACTTTTTAAACAAATTAATACTATTTAACTAGAAAATATCTTTGGGCCCCTTACCTAGGTCTTTTTGCAATCATTGAACACTGGGCTGTATCAGGACACAGGGGAGATGCACACAGGAACACAAAATGGAGGTGCCTGTCTTTGGCCTTCCCTCCACAAACTTAAGGAGCCAGAGCAGGTGGGGGGGGGGGGCGGGTCTCAGGTACAGCAGAGACTCAGGGAGCCAATCAGCTAAGTCCAGTCTCTGTGGCCTGGGGGGAGGCTACTGCTGCTCTATTCAGTATCTCCTTGGATACAGACAGGCTGAATCCACACTTCCAAGCTAGCAGAGTCTACTTTCCAGGTAAGGGGGAGATTGTTTAAGAGACAAACACTGCAATAGTTCTGGGCGCACACTCTAAAATCGGGCTGTTTTTAAGGCAAAAATACAGGGGGGCAGACAGCTTTTAAGCACAATTTAAATCACACAAACAGATTAAAAACAGTCTCCTAAAACCACACTCTGAAAGATGTATGTAGTCTTTTTACTAAGAATAGGGGTGAAAAAAAGGGGGGCAGAGGGGGGGAAGGGGGGGGAGCCACAAACTAGTAAGGGAATTCACACAGTCACGGCAAAAACGATTTTTAAACAAACACCACTTTAAAAGAGGCCAGGCTGCCTGAAAACACAGAGAGTCCACAGTAAAACAAACACTTTTTGAACAAATTAATACTATTTAACTAGAAAATATCTTTGGGCTCCTTACCTAGGTCTTTTTGCAATCCTTGAACACTGGGCTGTATCAGGACACAGGGGAGATGCACACAGGAACACAAAATGGAGGTGCCTGTCTTTGGCCTTCCCTCCACAAACTTAAGGAGCCAGAGCAGGTGGGGGGGGGGGGCGGGTCTCAGGTGCAGCAGAGACTCAGGGAGCCAATCAGCTAATTCCAGTCCCTGTGGCCTGGGGGGATGCTACTGCTGTTCTATTCAGTATCTCCTTGGATACAGACAGGCTGAATCCACACTTCCAAGCTAGCAGAGTCTACTTTCCAGGTAAGGGGGAGATTGTTTAAGAGACAAACACTGCAATAGTTCTGGGCGCACACTCTAAAATCGGGCTTTTTTTAAGGCAAAAATACAGGGGGGCAGACAGTTTTTAAGCACAATTTAAATCACACAAACAGATTAAAAACTGTCTCCTAAAACCACACTCTGAAAGATGTATGTAGTCTTTTTACTAAGAATAGGGGTGAAAAAAAGGGGGGCAGAGGGGGGAAAGGGGGGGGAGCCACAAACTAGCAGGGGAATTCACACAGTCACGGCAAAAACGATTTTTAAACAAACACCACTTTAAAAGAGGCCAGGCTGCCTGAAAACACAGAGAGTCCACAGTAAAACAAACACTTTTTGAACAAATTAGTACTATTTAACTAGAAAATATCTTTGGGCTCCTTACCTAGGTCTTTTTGCAATCCTTGAACACTGGGCTGTATCAGGACACAGGGGAGATGCACACAGGAACACAAAATGGAGGTGCCTGTCTTTGGCCTTCCCTCCACAAACTTAAGGAGCCAGAGCAGGTGGGGGGGGGGGCGGGTCTCAGGTGCAGCAGAGACTCAGGGAGCCAATCAGCTAAGTCCAGTCCCTGTGGCCTGGGGGGAGGCTACTGCTGCTCTATTCAGTATCTCCTTGGATACAGACAGGCTGAATCCACACTTCCAAGCTAGCAGAGTCTACTTTCCAGGTAAGGGGAAGATTGTTTAAGAGACAAACACTGCAATAGTTCTGGGCGCACACTCTAAAATCGGGCTTTTTTTAAGGCAAAAATACAGGGGGGCAGACAGCTTTTATGCACAATTTAAATCACACAAACAGATTAAAAACAGTCTCCTAAAACCACACTCTGAAAGATGTATGTAGTCTTTTTACTAAGAATAGGGGTGAAAAAAAGGGGGGGAAAGGGGGGAAAGGGGGGGGGAGCCACAAACTATCAAGGGAATTCACACAGTCACGGCAAAAACGATTTTTAAACAAACACCACTTTAAAAGAGGCCAGGCTGCCTGAAAACACAGAGAGTCCACAGTAAAACAAACACTTTTTGAACAAATTAATACTATTTAACTAGAAAATATCTTTGGGCTCCTTACCTAGGTCTTTTTGCAATCCTTGAACACTGGGCTGTATCAGGACACAGGGTAGATGCACACAGGAACACAAAATGGAGGTGCCTGTCTTTGGCCTTCCCTCCACAAACTTAAGGAGCCAGAGCAGGTGGGGGGGGGCGGGTCTCAGGTGCAGCAGAGACTCAGGGAGCCAATCAGCTAAGTCCAGTCCCTGTGGCCTTGGGGGAGGCTACTGCTGCTCTATTCAGTATCTCCTTGGATACAGACAGGCTGAATCCACACTTCCAAGCTAGCAGAGTCTACTTTCCAGGTAAGGGGGAGATTGTTTAAGAGACAAACACTGCAATAGTTCTGGGCGCACACTCTAAAATCTGGCTTTTTTTAAGGCAAAAATACAGGGGGGCAGACAGTTTTTATGCACAATTTAAATCACACAAACAGATTAAAAACAGTCTCCTAAAACCACACTCTGAAAGATGTATGTAGTCTTTTTACTAAGAATAGGGGTGAAAAAAAGGGGGGAAGAGGGGGGGAAAGGGGGGGGGAGCCACAAACTAGCAGGGGAATTCACACAGTCACGGCAAAAACGATTTTTAAACAAACACCACTTTAAAAGAGGCCAGGCTGCCTGAAAACACAGAGAGTCCACAGTAAAACAAACACTTTTTGATTAAATTAATACTATTTAACTAGAAAATATCTTTGTGCTCCTTACCTAGGTCTTTTTGCAATCCTTGAACACTGGGCTGTATCAGGACACAGGGGAGATGCACACAGGAACACAAAATGGAGGTGCCTGTCTTTGGCCTTCCCTCCACAAACTTTAGGAGCCAGAGCAGGTGGGGGGGGGGCGGGTCTCAGGTGCAGCAGAGACTCAGCGAGCCAATCAGCTAAGTCCAGTCCCTGTGGCCTGGGGGGAGGCTACTGCTGCTCTATTCAGTATCTCCTTGGATACAGACAGGCTGAATCCACACTTCCAAGCTAGCAGAGTCTACTTTCCAGGTAAGGGGGAGATTGTTTAAGAGACAAACACTGCAATAGTTCTGGGCGCACACTCTAAAATCGGGCTGTTTTTAAGGCAAAAATACAAGGGGGCAGACAGCTTTTAAGCACAATTTAAATCACACAAACAGATTAAAAACAGTCTCCTAAAACCACACTCTGAAAGATGTATGTAGTCTTTTTACTAAGAATAGGGGTGAAAAAAAGGGGGGCAGAGGGGGGGAAGGGAGGGGGAGCCACAAACTAGCAAGGGAATTCACACAGTCACGGCAAAAATTATTTTTAAACAAACACCACTTTAAAAGAGGCCAGGCTGCCTGAAAACACAGAGAGTCCACAGTAAAACAAACACTTTTTGAACAAATTAATACTATTTAACTAGAAAATATCTTTGGGCTCCTTACCTAGGTCTTTTTGCAATCCTTGAACACTGGGCTGTATCAGGACACAGGGGAGATGCACACAGGAACACAAAATGGAGGTGCCTGTCTTTGGCCTTCCCTCCACAAACTTTAGGAGCCAGAGCAGGTGGGGGGGGGGGCGAGTCTCAGGTGCAGCAGAGACTCAGGGAGCCAATCAGCTAAGTCCAGTCCCTGTGGCCTGGGGGGAGGCTACTGCTGCTCTATTCAGTATCTCCTTGGATACAGACAGGCTGAATCCACACTTCCAAGCTAGCAGAGTCTACTTTCCAGGTAAGGGGGAGATTGTTTAAGAGACAAACACTGCAATAGTTCTGGGCGCACACTCTAAAATCGGGCTGTTTTTAAGGCAAAAATACAAGGGGGCAGACAGCTTTTAAGCACAATTTAAATCACACAAACAGATTAAAAACAGTCTCCTAAAACCACACTCTGAAAGATGTATGTAGTCTTTTTACTAAGAATAGGGGTGAAAAAAAGGGGGGTAGAGGGGGGGAAGGGAGTGGGAGCCACAAACTAGCAAGGGAATTCACACAGTCACCGCAACAATGATTTTTAAACAAACACCACTTTAAAAGAGGCCAGGCTGCCTGAAAACACAGAGAGTCCACAGTAAAACAAACACTTTTTGAACAAATTAGTACTATTTAACTAGAAAATATCTTTGGGCTCCTTACCTAGGTCTTTTTGCAATCCTTGAACACTGGGCTGTATCAGGACACAGGGGAGATGCACTCAGGAACACAAAATGGAGGTGCCTGTCTTTGGCCTTCCCTCCACAAACTTAAGGAGCCAGAGCAGGTGGGGGGGGGGGGCGGGTCTCAGGTGCAGCAGAGACTCAGGGAGCCAATCAGCTAAGTCCAGTCCCTGTGGCCTGGGGGGAGGCTACTGCTGCTCTATTCAGTATCTCCTTGGATACAGACAGGCTGAATCCACACTTCCAAGCTAGCAGAGTCTACTTTCCAGGTAAGGGGGAGATTGTTTAAGAGACAAACACTGCAATAGTTCTGGGCGCACACTCTAAAATCGGGCTTTTTTTAAGGCAAAAATACAGGGGGGCAGACAGCTTTTATGCACAATTTAAATCACACAAACAGATTAAAAACAGTCTCCTAAAACCACACTCTGAAAGATGTATGTAGTCTTTTTACTAAGAATAGGGGTGAAAAAAAGGGGGGCAGAGGTGGGGGGAAGGGGGGGGGAGCCACAAACTAGCAAGGGAATTCACACAGTCACGGCAAAAACGATTTTTAAACAAACACCACTTTAAAAGAGGCCAGGCTGCCTGAAAACACAGAGAGTCCACAGTAAAACAAACACTTTTTAAACAAATTAATACTATTTAACTAGAAAATATCTTTGGGCCCCTTACCAAGGTCTTTTTGCAATCCTTGAACACTGGGCTGTATCAGGACACAGGGGAGATGCACACAGGAACACAAAATGGAGGTGCCTGTCTTTGGCCTTCCCTCCACAAACTTAAGGAGCCAGAGCAGGTGGGGGGGGGGGGGGGCGGGTCTCAGGTACAGCAGAGACTCAGGGAGCCAATCAGCTAAGTCCAGTCTCTGTGGCCTGGGGGGAGGCTACTGCTGCTCTATTCAGTATCTCCTTGGATACAGACAGGCTGAATCCACACTTCCAAGCTAGCAGAGTCTACTTTCCAGGTAAGGGGGAGATTGTTTAAGAGACAAAAACTGCAATAGTTCTGGGCGCACACTCTAAAATCGGGCTTTTTTTAATGCAAAAAAACAGGGGGGGCAGACAGCTTTTAAGCACAATTTAAATCACACAAACAGATTAAAAACAGTCTCCTAAAACCACACTCTGAAAGATGTATGTAGTCTTTTTACTAAGAATAGGGGTGAAAAAGAGGGGGGCAGAGGGGGAGAAATTGGGGGGGGGGAGCCACAAACTAGCAAGGGAATTCACACAGTCACGGCAAAAATGATTTTTAAACAAAAACCACTTTAAAAGAGTCCAGGCTGCCTGAAAACACAGAGAGTCCACAATAAAACAAACACTTTTTGAACAAATTAATACTATTTAACTAGAAAATATCTTTGGGCTCCTTACCTGGGTCTTTTTGCAATCCTTGAACACTGGGCTGTATCAGGACACAGGGGAGATTCACACAGGAACACATATCTCTGTGTAGGAATCTAGATCCCCCTTTGAGTGGGTTTGGGTGCCAGAAAAGTGGGTATGAAATTAATTTGAGGGTGACTGATAACTAATAAACGACCTGAGTGTCAGTTTATTACTGCTGAATGAAAGGCGAGGTTGTCTTAGAACTGATAGATGTTCTCTAAGGGTGGCTAAGGGCTAGCTTATCTTTGGCTGAGGTCTAACTAAAATTCCTATAATTGGCTTAAGTAGCGTAAGTGATCGCTTACGATCCATGATGACCAGGTCTGGATATGAATGGGATGGCTGAAGTAATGTGATCAGCAGATGATAGCAGCATGAGGGACCTATTAAAAGCTCGACAATTTAACTGAAGGTGACTTAGTGAATGCAGTTAAAAAAAATTGCCACTGGCTGAGATTAATTCAAGCATTCTACTTACCATTTTATTTCCATAGTGAGACATCCTATGTGTGAGGGTATGCCGAGATGTACATATGTATCTGCTGGCCCAAGGCCTAGCTTTGAGCGTGATCTATTTCAGAGGGGTGTGGAAAAAGGTCGGAGTAGACTGCTTTTATCGGAGAGTGGTCAAGACTAATTTGAGCATGGTTGGTGCCTGTCAGTAGCAGAACGGAAGGAAAAATTGTAGATTGGAATGCAGTACTGTATAATTACCAATGGTTGGGATCAACACAAATATTAATAGAAGTGCGCATTACATTAAGCATTGCACCCATTATTTGATTTTGTCTGTATCATATACATCATAGTAGAATGGAAACAAATCTAATTGTAAAGCTTGAAATCATGCTAGAAAATGATCTATGAATCACAATTTCAACGAGACAGACGCATTAGATTCAATATCGAAAAACTGCACTGTTGACAAAAATGGACCAAATATATCCAAGAGTTTCACATTTGCAAAGGCTGCGATCACAGAATTTTTCAGAAATTGTGAACGAAAGACCCATGTTACTAAGTACAAAAGGTACACTATGATTTTTCATGAACAGGAAGCATAAAACGGACATCCTCCGCATGTATGAAAGCTTTGCGAGACCAATTGCAGAAACAAACTATTTGTGACGTACAGACACACCTAAATCGGTGTTATTGGATTTGAGAAATGGAAGTTGTTCATTAGAGAGAGCATTCATTTTGTGAATGGGGTTTTGGGCACAGGAGCCATACAGTTGGCCTGGAGATTGAAGTCTGCTACTCTGACTGCCATTTACATCATGAGTGCACTTGACCCAGAAGGGGACAAGGAGTTTAAGGAAAAAAAAGATAAAAGAGGCATTTTGCAAATGTGAACGCAGGGATTGAGGTCTTTTGTCCCAGGCAAGCCTTCTTGAATGACTCACAAACGGTATGAATGGGGCAGGATTTGGCGCATCCTACCAAATGGTGTTTTTACACTGTGTCAGATTTGCACATCCATCTAATTGCAAAAATATTCCAATGTTACATACTAGTCAGTGTTTTTGCACACATTATAAACTGAAGCAGCAAGAAATGGAAGATCTGTTTCTCAAAAGAAGATGTAGGACTACTGTGTTCTTGCATCAAACTGGACACAAAAATACCAAGTTATGTTGTAATGCTGAGCATGTTATGGAGAATTTGGGCCAGATTACATAAACAAATTGAAAAGTGCTATTTTTATGGCCCATTTTTTCAGGGCAGGGCAGTTTTTCTTCCTGTCCCATATGTTTTTTTAGTTTCTCTATACCTGGTCCTTCACTTCCCCTTCACCCGCTTAGTCTGGCAGGCAGTTGCTGTGTAGTGTTTCCTTTTACTCCTTCTGCAGGTACTGGTGCTCATTTAAGGGGCTTTTGTTAGGTTGTTTGGCATATACTCCGGACTTCCACAGTGATCATCAAAGTTCGAGTGGCTGAAGTCCTAGTAAGAAAAGAACAAACTAGGGTACTGTTTACTAAGGTTATTGCCTTAGAGTGCAGTACATTCTTTTTTGGTTATCATCTAGGGTTTTAAATACTAGTAGCTTATCAGCGTGCACTTGCATCTTGAATGTCATGATTTATTTTATTATATCACCCAACAAAATGAATCAAATCAGTTGTGGATCCATTACAGGCTTAATCTCAAGCAATAACTAAAATTTGGAAATGGTACCAACAACAGTACACCTTTCTTGACAAGAGTAATCAGTTGATTGTAACCTCAATACCCATCCTAACCAGTACTTCATGAGTTACTAGTTTCCAGCTGAGGTTTCTGCTAGTATTGAGTCTGTTGCAGGTACTTTGCAGTCAATTGTTGGAAAATTACCATGGGTTATCCCATTATTGTGGGCTATACTTGATGAATGACAGAAGCTCCATTCGGCTCGCACTTGGCTGTTGACACTACATCAAGGGTCCATAGAACTTTTGAGTTAAATAGTGAAATTTCAGCAACTTACTGCCAAAGAGGCATTAATAGAAGGATCTCAAAGCTACTTTACCTTTAGTGGTAAACAACCCACCAAATAAACAGCTTTGGTTGCTTTCAGATTACTTGTAGACACGCAACGAATGACTAGTCAAGTAGAATATCAAGGACCTGTATATAAAACAAGCGTATTGTCCAATGTTGAGCAAGCCCTGATGGAAGAAAGCAAGAAATAAATTACACAGAACGGACACATACATAATCCTTTAAATGAATGAAAAAGAGAGGGAAAAAAGTGAAGATTTATGTTTATACTGTTGACAGTCACGTTGTTTAGTATGGAATTGCTCAGCCTTAGAAGGAAATGCAGCTACTCTGTCCAGAAGGACAGATCAGGGCTGAGTGTTTGTTTTCAAAAGATGAGCCTTCAAAAAAGCACACTTTTCTTCAAATTTTCCTGACCACGAGACAAGGTGCTATTGTCTTTTTAGTGTTAGTGGATTCTGGTGCTTCTGTTATCTTTATGGATCAGAAACTTCAAAGAAAATACACAATACCGATTAAAAAGGAACTAGAACCTACTTTTGCAGAGGATGGAACTACCCTAGTATCTAGATAAGTAATTTATAAACATAAACTTTAATCATGACAACACGATCATGACAGTTGAATCAAGTACAATGTGATATCATAGATGCTCCAAGATTCGCCAATACTTTAGGGACTTTCTTACTTTAAAGTAATGATCAAATTATCAAATGGTCAAGATTCAAGATAATCTGCAATTCACCACATAGTCAACAACATTGTTAGCCCTTTCCCTCGTCTTCGGTGCAACAACCTCTACTATGCTTTCCATTACAAAACCATGATGAAACTGCATCACCTTTATGCATACAAAGACCTACTGGATACGTAAATACGGGCATGCACTCTCCCTTTACAGAGGGAATATGATTGTATGAGTGATTTAAATGCTGGGGATACAAAGCAGCATGGACAAAAATGTCCTCTTTCGGACAAAGAAGATGCAGTTTCAAACTCCTGCCTTCTCTGTCCCCAACCCTAGAGGAGATTATAGGCCTCGTAGACTGTAGAGACTTAAATGCAATTACCGCTGGCATTAGTATTTCTACTAATGGACCAAATTAAAATAGTTCAAGTAGTCACAAAATTGAATCTCAGAGGTGCATACAATTTAGTGGGTACAAGTAGAAGAATGGAAGCAAAATGTCAGCTCTCATGGATATTTCTAATACCAGGACATGCCCTCTAGGTTTTGCAATGCTATAGAAGCCGTCCAGCATTTTGAAAACAACATTTGGAACATATTAGATGCTTAGATAACCAATTACCTAGATTATCTCTTGGTTTTCCCAGGAAAAAAAACAACATTGGACACATCTTTGTGAAGTATTACAAACTGCATATCAATGCAATAATGAAGAAATATATTTTTGAAGCGTGTGCAATAATCTTTTTGGGTCTGTGATTTCTGAAAATGCGTCAGCGTGGATCCTAGCAAAGTCACAGCAGTGCAAGAGAGACCTCAACCTAAAAAGGTGAAGGAGATACAAAGATTCTCCAGATTTGCCAACTTCTATCTTCATGGTATACCATGCTTTTCTGATGTTAATGAAACCCATTGTGAAACGTACTCCAGAAGGAATTCCAATCATATGAGGGCCCGAACAAGAGGCAATTTTTCACAAAACCACATTCATAAGAGCACTAGCCTTGAGAGATCCTAATACAAACCTACAGTTTATGGTGGAAACAGAGGTGTCAGCCATTGATATAGGCACAATATTTTCTCAAAGTCTTCAGCAGATAGCACACTTACACATGGTATCCTTTTATTCCAGGACCTTTAAAAATGCGGATAAGAATTATAAAATTTAAGATCAAGAGCTGATCGGTATCAGAAAGATTTTGTGCAATGGACGCACTATTGAATGTCTAGAGCATATAGCTCTGTTTTGGAAGGATTACAAGAATCTGTGCTTTCTAAATTGTATGAAAAGTGCCAATCCTCATCATGCTATGTGTTCACTTTCTTCTCTTCCTTCTTGTACCTTACCTTGCATCATCTCAGGAAACAACATAGTAAAGCAGGTGTCCTCTCTGAACAAGTAGATGAATTGAAAGAGAAACAGCAACCACCTTTGATTTTGGCCCTATCTGCCACAGGTCCACAAGAAGATGAAAAGTTCCTGAAGGACGTTAAACATTCCTCTAGTTATGGCAGGATTTTGTGTTCTGTTTTTTCTCCTTCTGCAGGTACTGGTGCTCATTTCAGTGGCTTTTGCTTGGGTTTTGAGAATGCCTCCTGGTCTTCCTCAGCGATCATCAAAGCTCCAGTGGGGGGAGTACTGGAAAGAGAAGTAGTCCTGTCTGATACTATTTCCTTTGAGTGTGGGGCATTCTTCTTGATTATCATCTAGGGATTTAGGTACAGGTTCTTTGCCAGTACACACTTACAACCTGATTGCCATCATCCATGATGGTGGTTTCCGAGCATCCAGTCCACGTTTACCTCTGGAACACCAATCACAGAGCGAGTCCTCCATATACTATCATTCAAAGAAAGGCCAGAACAGCTGTACTTTTGTCTATTTCTCCCCCAGCTTACAAATTCCATCCTTGATTTTCAGCCATACAGAAGCAACACTTACAGTTAAGAAAGGGAATTGTCAGATTCTAAGCTCATTGGTTCCTGAAACAAACAAAATATATATTCATTGTTAGAAATTGTGCTTCTTGGTGGCAGAGGTGTGCACTCTTTCCAAGCAGGAGCCACAATCCTAATCAGGGTAAATCAGACACACACTAAAAGTGAACATGTACTCACTATGGTAGCTTGGCACAGATCAGCCAGGCTTAACTTAAGAGGCAATGTGTAAAGTATTTGTGCAACACTTCAAACCTTAAAACTGTGACAATACCACACAAAAATAATCCACACCCAGTTAGAAAAATAGAGCTTAGTTTAATAAATACAACAATACCAATACATAAAAAAATCGACTAAATAGAAGTTGAGATATGAATTTTCAAAGTCTAAGGGGCTGATTTCAGAAAAGTGGCACTGCACGTAGTGCAGCACCACTTTCCTTGTACCCCGTAGAACCTCCCCCTATAGTCAGCATGTGTGAACCATATTTAAAATACTGTGCACCATGGCGCAGGGTAGAGGACAATAGAGACATTAATTTAAATGCTACTGATGTACTCTGCAGGAGTAGCGGCAACATTTTTCCTACAGAGTACATAGGGGCCTATTGTATTCAATGGTATGCCCTCTTTTAAAGCCTGCTCTGAACAGACATTAAAAGTGCGCCATTTTTTTGGCCCCTCTTTGCACAAATTATGACGGGCGCAGGCATAATGTAGCCAAAGAATTGCACGGTGACGCTATCCATGCATTACGCCACTTTGTAAATATGGCGCAGCATGTTTGGCCATCGAATGTGACATTAGCATAAACAAATTATGCAAATGTGTCATTAGGATGACGCTAGGGGCTCTTAAATCAGTCCCTAAATGTAAAAATTGCACTTAGCAGCAAATAGTGCTCAAAGAGTTAATTGGTCACGCTGGACCAGGACAAAGTCAAGAGTTCAGGCTGTGCACAATAGGGGGCAGGCCAGCTAGAGGACCCATGCAGTGCCCAGGAGTAAAAGTACCTTAATCCTTCTCACATCACAAGAAGCGTAGATGTAGCCCAGGGGGTGTTGTGCTGGATTTCTCCACCCAACTGCAGCAATGCATCAGGTCTGAGTGTAACGTGCTGATTCTGAGTGTGGTCATTCTAGAGGTCATGCACCAGGGCAATCCACATTGCCCTTCTCCACACCACACAGTGGTAGCAATGTGTTGGTTCCAAAGCAGTGCTTCTAGAAGCGATGCTCTGGTACCAAGTGTAATTCACTGGTCCGGTCCCTGTAACAGCAGTGCTGCCTCAATCCCAGCCTTGCAGCAGGCAATGCGTTAGTTCAAATCGTTACAACAGCATTGATGAGCAGGGTCTGGCCAATGCAGAATTTCATAATCACTTCCAAGGGACTGGGACTGGGTTGGCATACTTGGCAGAGCAAGACTTGCAGGTGCTGTTTGTAGATTGGAGAGAAGTCTGTGATGTTCCTGAGACTTCAGAACAGGAAGCAGGCCAGCAAGCCCTTAAAGTCACTTTGGTTCTGGAATGGAAAGATGCAGATCCAGTCCTTTTCACTCCTAGGCAGGAGGATAGGAAGTAGCAGATAATCTCAGCAAAGCAGGTGTCCAGGAGAAAAGCGGTTCAGCAGAGTGGCAGTCCGTATAGCAGCACAGCAGTCCTTCTTCCTGGCAGAGTATCCACAAGTCCAGAAGTGTACTATGTTAGTGGTATCAGAGGTCCAGTACTTATACCCAGTTGTGCATGTGAAGTGGGGGAGGCTTCAAAGAAACATCTTTGAAGTGCATAGAGATCCTCCCATCCTGGCTCCAGACTCACTACAAGGGGGTTTGCAGCCCTTTGTCTGTGGCTATCTAGAGGGAATGCACAAGTTCAACTCTCACTCCAACCCAGCTGTGTATTAGAGACAGGCAGTAGGCACCAAATGGCTAAAGTAAGAAAATGCCAATTTTCTAAAAGTTACATTTTCAGAACTGAAATTTAAATCCAACTTCACCCATAGGTTGTGATTTTAAATTGTGAGTTTAGAGACACCAAACCTGACACTGTCTTGCTGATTAGGAATTTCACTTATGACATGTAATTAGGTAATCCCAATGTTATCCTATGGGAGGGATAGGCCTCGTAGTAGTGAACAACACATTTGGGAGTTTTTTACTACTTTACTACCAGGGCATGTAAAACTTAAAAGTACATGTCATGCCTTTTACAAACATGGTACCCTGTCCTGTGGGTTATTTAAGGCCTATTTTAAGGGTAACTTATCTGTACAAAAAGGGAAAGTTGAGGCCTGGCAAAAGGTTTAACTTTCTATGTCGACATGGTGGTTTAAACCTCCACACACAGGCTCTGTAACATCAGGCATGAGACCTGGTTATGGGGCTACTTAGGTGGGTGTCACAATGATTGCTGCAGGACCATTAGTAGCATTTAATCTACAGGCCCTGGACACATGTGCACTTTACTAGGGGCCTATAATTAAATTAAATATGCCAATTGGGTAGGAGAACATGTGACCATGTTTTACAGGAGAGAGAACAAGCACTTTACTACTGTTTAGCAGGGTAAAGTGCACAGAGTCCTAAAACAAGCAAAAACAAGGTAAGAAAATGGAGGTAGGCAGGCAAAGAGTTGGGGGAAGACCACCCTAGGGCTCTCAGGTCTAGCATTCATGTTACAGAATATATTTCAAGTTTCAAATAATGAACTGAAGTCCCTTAACAACACCTTGAGAACTAATTCTAGATATAACTTCAGCTTTTGAAATCATGTGGAAAACTGTTCATTTCAATGGATTGTCTTTTTCTGGTGAAAAAATAATGTGACTTTGTGTTTGACTCCTAATGGAAATTGTGTTCTAAGTGCCTAAACAATATTTCTTTAATTCCATTTTCATTTTACTTTCTTTGCATATTTGTAATGTAATATTTCTTAACTTTATGGTCATGCCTGCATAAGGTAACTTGATAATTGTGCCTCTATTGCTATTTCTGTGTTTACACTCCTCACACTTTAGTAAGGTTTATAAATCGCTCCCAGCTTTAAAGCAAGAGTTAATTCACTAGGAAGTTATCAGTTTAGTATGGATGTTGTTTGAAATACAGGCAGTTCAAAATGGGAATGTGAGTTAAGGAGGAACTACCTATATAAAGTTATTTTGTTGTTATTTGGAAATTAAAGGACACCACAAGAGGAATTTCAATACATAACTTTGTAACACACATTGGTTATGTTAAGTTATGTTATGAGAATGTTATGTGAATGTTATATTATGTTATGTGCATTTGTACAGCACAAAAGTAATCCAGGAGAGTATCATGGTGTTGAAGAAGGAGCTCTGTGGGCTGAATCAGGTCCAGGACTAGATAAAGAGGTAATTCTTCTATTTCCTGTGGAATTCAAAAACTGAGGAGATCACTCTAATGTGCATTGGCTGGCCGTTCAAGGCTTCAGGAGAAAAGTAGGAGGAGGTAGGCCTACCAGATCTGGTTCTGGATAGGCAGTGGGTGTGTGTAAGTATGAGTTGGGGTGAGCTTGAAGACTGGGAGGTTTGTGGATGTTGGTGTGGTTGTTAAGATGCACATGGCTGATGTTGTGTAAAATTTCTTTATGTTTGTAAGCAGTTTCAAGAGTGCTCATTTGTGGATTGGGAGCCAGGGGAGCTCTTTGAGGTACGGGGTGATGTAATTGCACTGAGGGAAAGCCTGCCCATTGAGTATTGTGTGGTTTGGAGTCTTCTGTAGTCTTCTGGTCTGTTGATCCTTGATTCTGGCATAAAGTGTGCTGTTGTGATCTAACTTGCTGGTGATGAGGGCTTAGGTGACAGTTCTGCAAGTTTTGGTGGGGAGCCATTTGAACATCTTTTTTTGCATCTAGAGTGTGTAGAAACAGGAGATGGAGACTGTGTTTACTTGGCTGGTTATGGTGAGGTGGTTGTAGATTTATATTCCAAGACTCTTTGCATGTGTTGCAGGGAGGGGTGTGGGTCTGAGTTCTGCAGGCAACCAAATGGAGTCCCAGAGTAAGGTATCTTTGCCAATGATTACTACTTCTGTCTTCTCTGTGCTGAGCTTGAGGTAGTTGCATTTCATCCATCTGGCAAGTTTGGGCATGAAGGCAGAGGTTATGGCAATGCAAAGATCATTCTCAAAAAGCAACTCACACCTGGACTACCTCCCCAAACAATATCTGTGAAAAAATTTATAATGATGGACTACAACCATCACAGGAAACAAATAGGAGGAAGGGGAGCTACTAGATAAAAGAGAGCCTTGGGCTTTTATTAAGTTGTAAATGATGAATTCCACACAGACCCCCATATCACAGGTTGATTTCTTTACATATGATCAAAAGAAAGAGCTTCTCAAAACACTCCAGATAAGAACTTATCGTACACTTATTACTTTTCATCTCTTCAGTTAGGCATACATCCAACATTTTGCTACCCGTGCCTTTGCAAATTTACCATTGCAACGCTCACCCCCTTCCAAACCATGCAAGAAACAATCCAAAAATAAACAACTAATTCAGACCAGTGCAAATATTCTTGGAAGCCTTTGAATATTTCATTTGAATGGCTCTAGATAGAATTCCTCCTCAAAAAAGCAAAGACAAAAACAAGATGCATAGATGGCTAAGTAGTATAAATAGAAATGAGGAATCAGGAGTTAAAATCCAGATGTTTATTCATTTTCTGAGGTAAGAGTTATTGCAAAAAGTAAGGAACATGTATTATAGAACAATGATGAGGACAAAATGTGATAATTAATCCAACAGTATTATTATAGGATAGTCTTTATCAACTCTTGTGACCATTTTTGAGGTTTTTAGAAACAATCCATTGCCAATGATACAGCATTTTGGAAAGATGTTATTGTTTGGATATAAAATACAGAACAGACCCATGAGAATACTTCCACACAAAGAGGTGATGCATTAGGTAAGCAAAATCAAATCTTTAAACATACCAATGTAGATCTGCCCATTTTCAGTTATGCAACAGATCTTCCAAGCCCTCTTTCCTGAAAATCAGGTGAAACTAATAACTTGTTTTAGAGAAGGCTTTATAAAGCAATCTAGGCAGTCTCTATATGCTGTAAATTACAGCTGTTACCTCTGCCCACTTTAATGGTGCCCAATATACTGAATGCAGAAGGATGGAAGGACGATTAGCCCCTGTGATATTTAGGGGCATATTTACGAGTTTTGATGCAATACAGCATTACAGCAGCATTGTATCAGAATAATGTGTGCTGTGCTCTAGCATTTCCATGCCTAATGGGTGCATTGTATTTATGGAACAGCACACCACTAAGCAAGAACCAAAGATTCATCAGAAATTCTGACACAATTGTATCGTAATGGAGCAAGCTGCAGCACCACAAATACTCCCTATGCCACACAAAGCTAATTTGCCTGTCCTAAAACATCTCTGCGTGTCACAAAATCAGTATTGCATCCTTCAGGAGTGATTTTCATTGCGGGAGTACTTGAAAAAGTGACACATTCAACCCACTAGTACTCAACAATAATGACAAGCATGGCAGGAGTCTCAGAGAACCAGAGGGTAACAAGCCCAAGCCACAAGACTTGCCATCATCCTAGGGGAAGAGGACGTCCAGCTTCAGTGAGAAATAGAAACAGATTTTAATAAGTGAGGTGACAAAAAATTAACATCTCCTTTTTGTCACCCCAAAATTGCCATTAGGGAAGAGGGAGGATATTTGGCAATCCATAGTGGACAAAATCAACTGAAAAGCACAAACCAAAAGGATCATTCCGGGGTGCAACAAGTGGTGGCATGATTGCAAGTGAAGGACCAAAGAAAAACTAACCAAGAACCTTAAGGCAGCCATGAGCCAGGAGGACCTGATGTCCAGAAGGAGCTGTGTCCATTATAGGAGAAGGGGGCATCCCTCATCCTAACAGAGTTGGTAGCTGGAGTGGAAGAGAAGGACATTATTGAAGTCGAGGACCAAGAAGAAGTTTAGGGTGAGTCAAAACAAGGGATCATATATTAACAAACTGTCATGCAGGTCAAGCCAGCAGCAAACTTTGATGTGCTGTGCTGAAATGTGCTTTGCTGCATGAAAGGGAAAGAGCAGGAATGCCCCACATCAACTCACACCTCATATAACTGTCCTTTCTTTGGGCAGTCCTAACACGTTTCTCAGGCCCATGCGTGATGTTCTGCCCCAGTCATGGTCTTACCTCTCAGTATTGGGACTTGTAGTGTCAGTTATCCATTCACAAAACAAAACTACAGTTTGAAAAATACAAAGTAAAAAACTGGGATTGGAGTAGCACATCCTGCATGGACCTGGGAACGTTGGCAGATGTGCCAATGCCAGTGCTAATGCAGTTCCCCTTGCACCATCATCCAATTGTGCTTGTGTTGGGGGCAGGTAGCCCAAAGTGTACTGTATTGTGAAATTAGTCAATGTTCCTTTGTAGAGGGTAATTGTGTCACCCTAGAGGGTCCCCAGGTGCTGAAGAGGTTATGCATTGCAAATACTAGTAAAAATCCATATTATATGCAGCTAACCTGATGTGCTGGGGGAGGTTGTCACAAGTGTAGGCTTCCATGTATGAGAACACCCTACCTACTGGCATGATCATATGGATATTTGGGGTGTGGTAGAGTGCAAGTGATATGCAGCATAGGTTCATGATTGGTTGGTGAAAGCATAGATGGTGAGTAAGCTAAGTGAGTCCCGGGTAGTATAGTGCCTTGTTGGTGTGGCTGAGCAAATTGAAATGCCAGTGTGTCTGAATGGTGAGGCAAAGTCATTTTCTGAGGTGATGTGTGGTCTGCAAGGTAGGCTGAGGTTGGCAGTGGTGTGTTGGGTAGTTTGCCTCTTGTGTAGTTGGTGTGCAAAGATGCTGTAGTAGAGGTCACTGGTACATTGTGTTCAACTTGTGATGATGACCTGGATGATGGTTGTACTGGTGTCAGGAGGGAGCCATATGAAGAAATGACTGAGCACGCAAATAAAGTGAAAGCAGGTGGAGGTAAGTGTGCCAATTTGAGATTTCACTGTGAGGTATGTGTCCAGGGTAATGAACTGGTGTCTGTGGTGGTTGGAGAGCGAGAGTTTCGGTCCTAGTTCATGTGGGCAACCACTCTGAGTACATGATTCAGAATGTCAACACCCCTATGTTGTTATGTTGAGTATGAGCAACACATATCACATACAGGTAGCTATGTTGGGTCAAATCATATTTTTACTTATGTTGGTGGTGTTCTGGATGTACTGGAGATACTTTGCCACAGGAGTCGCTGTCGCAGAATCCTTCACTTGGCCCAAGGAGAGTGAGCCATTTACACCATCTTCACACCAGCAGCATTTTTCAGTCATCAATACACTCTCGGCTATCACTATGAGTGCAGTTTATTGTCATGACCGGAACGCTTCTTACCACTGTTATTTGCCAGTTTCTGGGCACCACCTAGTTTCTTGCTTGTTCTGGATTGACCAAGGTAGGGCCGACCCTTTCCAGTAGCCACGGTGCTGCTGATAATATAACACCAAGCAGGCCTTAACCTCCTGAAGTAGTCCTAGAGGAAAAAACCAAAACTTGGGAAAAACCTCAGATCAAGAAACTCCGGAAAAAGATGTTAAAGAAGAAAAGAGAGGCAGAAAAAGGTCTGGAACAAAAACTGCAGGCAGAGAAAAACAGTCCAAAATCACAATATACAGGAGCAAGGAGCACAACCAGGAGGGACGTGTTTGTAACACCTGGAACAGAAGACCAACTGTGCTTATATACTGACAAACAGGAAGTGATATGCAGGAAGTATTGAAGACACCATCTTGGATTGGGATAAGCCACATTAAAGTGATTGAGAAAATAGCCATACTATAAAAAGTAGGGAGCAAAGCATGCAGAGAAGGAAACACAGACTCTTGGGAAGGAGACGATATGGCCAAAGAAGAAAAAAGAAAAGGAAGAAAAAAGAAGAAAAGAAGAAAAACAGCCAAAGAACAGTAAGTATAACTAGGAGGGCAAAAAGCGGGCCCAAAGGGAAAGTTTCAGGTCACGCTGCAGCTCAAAAAACAGGTCACAACCCAAAAAGCGGTCCGTGGTAGAAACGTCTGTCCAAGATGTGGACCGCCGATCTGACCGCAGCCCGCAAGTGGGGTGCCGCAGGTCTCCGCGGCATCACAGTCAGTCCTCTCCTGGAAGCCCCAGGCTTGTCCGGAAAATGCTGAAGAAATGTGCGGACCAAGCAAGGAGCATGGACTGAGGAAGCATCCTCCTACGAACAATCACTAATGGTATCCTTTCCAGCGAATCAAGAATTGGAGCCGATTCCGAAAAATGCGAGAATCGCATATCTCTTGAACTTCATACTCAGGATGGCCATCAACCAAAAGAGGAGGAGGACAAAGGGCATTTCTCTTGTAGGGATCAGGGACAAAAGGTTTGAGTTGATACACATGAAAAACAGGATGAACCTTCCAAGTCAGCGATAGACGAAGTCGAACAGAGACTGGATTTAACACATGCAGGACTCTAAATGAACCATAGTAACAGAGTTTGAACCTATTCTGGCATGGGCGAAAAAGCAAAAACTTTGAAGAAAGCCAGAGTTTGTTCCCAGGCTGGTTTGATGGTGCAGGACTATGCTGAGTATCAGCTACCTTCTTCATGTAATGTTTTGTACCTAAGAGATTGGTACGTAGCAGATCCTGAACCTGATGGAGATTTCGAACAACTGAGGTAACTGCGGGAACAGAGGAATCCTTAAGAGTGACGGTAAGAAAAGCAGTAGGATGGAAACCAGTACAAACAAAAAGATGTGGACTTTGTTGCACTATGGACTGTATTATTATAGGAAAACTTATCCATTGGTAGATATGAAGACCAATTACTTTGAGTTGCATTACAAAAGCAGCATAGATATTGTTGTAATCCTTGATTTAAGCGTTCTGTTTGACTATTGGTCTGAGGATGGAATCCGAACGATAGAGTAATCTCAATACATAAAAACTTACACAATGTTCTCCAAAAATGGGACACATATTGAGGTTCATCGATCAGAAATGATTACTTGAGGGAGGCCATGCAATCGAAATATATCTTGTAGAAAGACTGGACTCATTTCCTGAGTGGTGGGTAATTTCATTAGGGCCAAAATATTAGCCATCTTAGTAAAAGGGTCAACCGTTACCATAATGACCTGACAACCTGCAGAGGATGGCAAAGAACATGTGAAATATGTGGTCAACTTATGCCATGGGATGGATAGCACAGGCAAGGGCATCAATAAACCTGCTGGCTTAGTCCGAGGTGTCATAGTTTGAGCACATATGGGGCAAGATCTTACATATGTTTCAACATCAAATTTTAATGTGGGCCACCAAAAGGAGCAGAGGAGCAGCTTCTGTGTGTTCCTAATTCCAGGAAGCCCAGCAATAGGGGAGTCGTGACACATTTGCAAGGCTTCAGTTTGCACCTTCTTAGTAGGCAAAAATAAGGTGTTTTTATAATAGTAATATTCCTGATGCTTCTGTAAGTGTGGACTTAAAGCGTTCCATTCTTCCATGGGTAAATTCTGATACTCTGTTTTCACACGGTTGAGAAAGGACTGAACAACTCCCACTATTCGACATGGCTCTATGATGTGTGGAAAAGTAGTAATTGTGCTCTCTGGATATCAGCGGGATAAAGCATGTGCTACAACATTTTGGGATCCAGGTTTGTATGTTACTACAAAATCATATTGGCTAAAAAAGAAAGCTCATCTGTCTTGCCGACTGTTCCAGCATTAAAAACTGCGTAGGGATTGTAGATGGGATAATCAGTTTTAACTTCAAACATTTCCTGTGAACCCATTAGAAAATGCCTCCATTCCTTGCAGGCAGCTTTTAATGCTAGTAATTCCATCTCCAACACAGAATAGTTTTGTTCTGCATCTGACAACACATGGGATAGATAAAAGACAGGATGCTCTAGGCCATCAGTCTTGTCTTTGTAGTAACACAGCTCCAATAGCTCTATCTGATGCATCAGTGACCACTATAAATTTCTTTGTGGTGTCAGGATGACATAATATCGGAGCTTGTGTAAAGGCAAGTGTTAGATTCTGAAAGACTCTTTCTGTTTCTTCTGTCTTAATGAAACCCTTCACTAGGCTTTCTTTTTTGATGGTCTGTGTTATATGACCTTTTTGTTGGGCAATCTCCTTTATAAAATGTCTATAGAAATTGGATACCCCTAGAAAGCACTGAGTCTCCTCAACAGAAGCAGGAGAAAGCCAATGTAGTATGGCTTGTACCTCTTCTGGGTCTGTGGCGGTGCCAACTTGATTGATACGGAAACAAAGATATTGAACCTTGGTCTTGTTGAACTCACACTTTTCAGGCTTACAGTACAGATTGTTTTGTCAGAGTCTTTCCAGAACCAGAAGAATACACTTAGTATGGTGTTCAGAACAGTGAGAATATACCAGAATGTCATCTAGATAGATTACAACACTTTGGTTCAAAAGATCAGAGAAAACTGAATCCATAAATGTTTTGAATATGGGAGGTGCATTAGTCAGACCAAAGGCATGACTCGGTATTCAAAATGGCCTAACAGAGAATGAAAAGCAGTCTTCCATTCGTCACCTTCCTTAATTCGTAAAAGATGATAGTCACCCCGCAGATCTAACTTGGTGAATATCGTGGCCCCTTGGACTGCTTCCAAAATATCCTTAACAAGAGGTAGGGAATACCTATCCTTGATGGTAATTTTATTCAACTCTCGAAAGTCAATACAGGAGTGGAGAGCTTTAGTCTTCTTTTGTACAAAGAAAGAAGGAGCCCCGGCAGGTGATCAAGAGGGAACAATCAATCTGCTTTGCATGTTTTCATCTATGTATTCCTTAAGTACTTTCCTTTCCTGCTCAGATAAAGAATGCATTCTTCTGAATGGAACCACTTCCCCAGATATCAAAGGAATAGCACAGTCAAAATCCCGATGAGGAGGCAAAATGGATTTTTGAGGTTTCTGGAACATGTCGGAGTATCCTTGATAGCATCTGGGTACTCCTTGAATCATATTAATGGTACTGCTTGCTTCATTGGAAGAGAAAATGGACCCTTTCAGAGACGAATAGGAATCTGTCGAATAGCAATGTAGTTGACAAAAGTGGGATGAAAGTGATATAGGGGGTCATTCTGACCCTGGCGGCCGGTGACCGCCAGGGTCACCGACCACGGGAGCACCGCCAACAGGCTGGCGGTGCTCCCAAGGGCATTCTGACCGCGGCGGTTCAGCCGCGGTCAGAAAGGGTAAACCGGCGGTCTCCCGCCGGTTTACCGCTGCCCCATTGAATCCTCCATGGCCCCCTACCGCCATCCTGTTCATGGCGGGAAACCCGCCATGAACAGGATGGCAGTAGGGGGTGCCGCGGGGCCCCTGGGGGCCCCACAAAGTATTTCAGTGTCTGCTTTGCAGACACTGAAATACGCGACGGGTGCAACTGCACCCGTCGCACCCCTGCAACTACGCCGGCTCAATTCTGAGCCGGCGTCCACGTTGCAGGGGCATTTCCGCTGGGCCGGCGGGCGCTCTTTTGGAGAGCGCCCGCCGGCCCAGCGGAAATGTTTGAATGGCCGCTGCGGTCTTTTGACCGCAGTGCGGTCATTTGTCGGCGGTACCTTGGCGGACGGCCTCCGCCGTCCGCCAAGGTCTGAATGACCCCCATAGTCTGTGTCTCCCAATTTATATATGGATTATGTGGTGTTAGCCAAGGAATATCCAGAATCATAGTATGGTTAGGGAAAGATAGCAAGTCAAATGAAACGTATTCCTTATGTTTTCCTAATTGCAGGCAAAGGGTAGGAGTAGTATTCACCACTGGTCCTGAAGTCAAAGGAGAGCCATCTACTCTTTGAATATGTTCAGGGATCTCTTTAGGAACAGGAGATATTACTTTTTCCATAGCCCATCCCTCATCTAGGAACATTCCACTGTCTCCACAATCCAATAGTGTCAATACTTGTTCTTCCTGGTTAGGGCACTGTAGAATACTGAAAATATAAAAAGAGCTGTGGTATCTTCTCTGGAGGAGCAGATGGAAGGTATCTCAATGCCTCCCATCCCCTTCCTTCTCACAGTAGACGGGAGTTGGCGTTTCCTGATGGTCTGATGGGATGGATTGGACACATTCGAATGAAATGACCAGCACTGCCACAGTTAAGACACAAGCCTTTACGTCATCTGTTTTCTCGCTCTGCTTCAGGTAACGGTCCACGAGCAACATCTATTTGCATGGGTTCTTCTTCTGTAGAATCTGATGTCTCTGATCTGTTTTCTTCAGGGCGACGTGCCGAAGGGCGCATTGCTACTGACTGGGTCTGAAACCTGGACCTACGGTCTCGTAAACGGTACTCAATATTAAGTGCCAGGTCTATCAATTCTTTCAATGATTCTACCTGGGTGGAATGCACCAGTTCATTCTTTATTTCATTTCGTAACCCTCAATGGAAGAGTGTCACAAAGGTGCGTTCAACCCAGGTGGTTTCAGCCGCTAGTTGTTAGAAACAGGTTATGTAAGTCAGGACATCCTGATTCCCTTGTTGTATCTCACATAACGCCTCTTCCTCAGGGGATTCCAGTCCAGGTTATTTGAACATCTGTTTAAAGGCTTGAAGAACATCTGAATAGCTGGATAATAAATAGTCATTGGCAGCTACCAAGGGGGTTGCCCAGGCTAGGGCTGGTCCAGACAGGGAGCTTATCAAATAACCAACCTTGGTCTTATCCTGGGTAAACTGAGAGGGTCAAAATGCAAAATAGACCACTAAAAAGTCCAGAAAACTTGTTTGGATCTCCAGAATAACGTGGTGTTGAGGCGGAGATAGTAGGTACATAAATGGATCGAGACACCAGAGCTTATCTCGGAGCACTATTTTTGGCACGCAGTTGTAATTCCTGTGCCTGTTGCTGTATGGTGCGAAGCATAGATTGTGCAGCTTCCACAAAATCTTCAGGTGGTCCTTCCATGGTTCCAGAGCAACGCAGAAGTTTATGGCGTTGCAATCTGTCATGACCTGAACGCTTCTTACCGCTGTTCTCTGCCAGTCTCTGTGCACCACCTGGTTTCTTGCTTGTTCTGGATTGACCAAGGTAGGGGGGAACCTTTCCAGTAGCCACGGTACTGCTGATAATATAACACTGTTAGACTTTTCATCATTGACGTGGTCTCTCTTAACTTTTTGCCTCTGTTTCCCAGGTTGTTGATGCGTCCTGGACTCTGTTTTTGCTTTTTTTTGTTATTCTGGGCACTTTACCACTGCTAACCAGTGCTAAAGTGCAAGTGCTCCTATACAAAATGTTTATGTAATTGGTTGATCCATGATTGGCATATTTGAATTACTAGTAAGTCCCTTGTAAAGTGCACTAGAGGTGTCCAGGCCTTGTAAACCAAATGCTACTATTGGGCCTGCAGCACTGGTTTTGCCACCCACCTAAGTAGCTCTGTAATCATGTCTCAGACCTGCCACTTTAACAGTCAAATTGACTTGGCAAGTGTACCCACTTGCCAGGCCTAAACCTTCCCTTTGTTACATGTAAGGCACCCCTAAGGTAGTCCCTAGGTAGCCCTAGGGTCAGGGTGCAGTGTATGGTTAAGGTAGGACATATATGGCCATATATGGCCAGATGTATCAAACGTTTTTGCATTTGCAAATGGTGCGAATCGCAAAATTTGGCATGAAATGCATTCACAGACCAAAAATAAGAGATCGCAAAATTTTAGATTTTTTGTGTTGCAACTTGGTTTTGCGAATCGCATTTTGCGTCACTCAATTTGCGACATGAAATACCGAATCGCAATGAGCGATTCGGTATTTCAAGTAGGAAATTGCGAGATGCAAAATGCGACTTCAATGCACCAAAAAATCGCAAATAGCGATTTTTCGCAGAATGGCATTTTGCACATGCAAAATACCACCAAGTGAAACCAGGTGGTAACCAGGTGCAGCCCATATAAAGAGGCCCAGAATGCCTCAGACTCTTTTCCACAATGGCTGCACTCCACGTCATGGCGAGGAGAATGAGGATTTTGGCAGGTGTGAGGAGAGGGAGGAGGAGACAGGAGCGCATTTTCAGAGTGCGCATTACACTTTTTCACCAGACTGAGGAGGAAATATTTGAGAAGTACAGGTTGAACTCAGCCATGATACTTGACCTGATAGCTGAGCTACAACCCATATTGCAGCGCACAACAAATAGGACTCCTAGCATCCCCAGCCATGTGCAGGTATTTTGCTCCCTCTACCTACTCGCCTCAGGGAGCTATCAAGGGGTCATAGCAGCAGCTGGAGGGATCTCACAGAGTACCCTCTCTAGATTTTTAAATGCATTTATCAACGCAATGCTGAGCAGAATACACCAGTACATCAGATTCCCCCACACCCCACAGGAAATACAGCAGTCAAAAATAGATTTCTACCAGATAGCACAGTTCCCCCACGTCCTAGGTGCCATAGATGGGACACATGTAGCAATATGTCCACCATCAGCCACAGAGTATGTGTACCGCAACCGTAAATACCAACATTCAATGAATATACAGGTGATATGCAATGCCTCCTATATCATAACTGATCTCATGGCCAGGTACCCAGGGAGCACACATGATTCATACATCTTTCGCCACAGCGGCATTCACACAAGACTGCTAGCTGGGGAGTTTGGTGAAGGATATCTACTAGGTATTGTCCCTCTGTACACTGGTGCATTGATGGCGTGCTGAGGTCAGATGGCTCTGTTACTCATTATACCTTCTGTTCCTTCCAGGAGACAGTGCCTACGCAGTGCGCACCTACATGATGATGCCCTACCTAAATCCTACAACACCTGCTGAACGGAGATACAATGCAGCACACAGGGTAACCCGCTAGGTGGTGGAACGCACCTTGGGGCTGCTGAAGGTTCGCTTCCGGTGCCTCCACAAAAGTGGAGGGGCACTACAGTACAGCCCAGAGACAACATGTAGAATAGTGGCTACTTGTGCAATCTTGCACAATATAGCTACCACCAGGGGCATACCTGTGGAAATATGTGATTCTGAATCTGATGAGGGTGATGATCCCATACCACCCCTACAGCCAGCAGACCGGACCAGTGCAGCAGAGGGCAGGCAAAGGCATGCTGACATCACGCACAACCATTTCAGATGTAAGTATGAACACCACAAATCCACTGACAATTGTACTTGTAGTAAGTAAATTTATTACCTTAATGTCAGGTAATATCAGTTCCACTAGTAGCAACAAAAGTAATTGAAACAATAAACAAAAGCATTTAACAGATATTCACTATTCCTTCATAGTTTCGTATGGCACAAAAATGTACAGTCCCCTGTGGCCAATACACTCATTTCCTCCGGCCACGCAAGCCACTCGAATGCGCAGTTGCCTCACTGGCAACTCTATTTTCTGCCTCAGTGACAGTGCTGTGCCTGGCACTGTGACGTCTGGCATCCGTTGTGGGCACAGCTAAGCTGCTGAGGCTCGATGTGTCCTCCTGTCCCCCAGTCCCAGTTCACTTGGTGTGGCTGACCGGTTACCCATTATATTGTCTATCATAATCATGATCTGCGGCAGTCCTTGTGCCACATCCCTACTGCTATGCGCTGCCTCTACCTGTGCGGCCACAGCACGCCTCAATATGAGGGCTGTTGAATTTGCCAGCCTATTGACAGAGCAACAAAAAACCCCAAGCCTACCCATGAAACGTCTCTCCTGCCTGCGGTGGCTTACTCTGTCATGGCGCAGCTCCTGACACAGATCCCTCACTGCACTAGTCAGCTCCCTTGTATCCTCCGATGCTTGGAGCTGTCCCTCATGCAGCTGTTTGATGTTGGCATTGAGACACTCCAGCTGGCGATGCAAACCCCCCATGTTTGTATTGTGTGCCTGCATCTGCCTTTTTAACACAGAGATTTTTTTGTTTTGCAGGCGCTGCTGCTTTAACATAGCCGATTCCAGCCAACCAAACACTGATGGTCCCTCACCTGCCTCAAAAGCCTGTGCGCCTGCAAATGTAGGCATCCTGCGGGGTGTTGTGCTATGCTGTGGACGGGGATCCTGCATCCGAGTGCATCTGCCACTTGGGGGAGGTCATCCTGCTGCTCATCGGAGTCCTGGCTCAGTTCTGGTAGTGGCAGTGCCCTAGGCCTGCGTCGGATGGGCGCTATGTTCTGTGACTCGCTGGTATTGGAGTCAGAAGCAGGTTGGGTGTCACATGCTGTAGCTGCGGGGCCTGGGCCACCTGCAACGACAATATGCAGCATGTCAGTTATGTATGTATCAATAAAGGTCACACAATGGTAATAAACGTACAGTTACTTCTCATCACAATGTTGTGGGTGTTGTGGTCTTCTGTGTGTCGCTCTGCCTATTACATTGTATGTGCTACGTCCAGCTCTGGGTTGTGGACTACCACTCCCATAAGGCATTGTTGTGCTGCTTCTAAGATGTGGAATGGACTACATCTCACACTGCTTTGCCCTACTTGCTAATTTCTAAGGGGCTTTTGTGCATACACACATGGGGTTACATTTCAATATTGCACTTACCTTTACTTGTACTTGGTGTGCCAGATGTGTTAATGTCAGTGACCCCACTGACTGCTTCTGGGAGGAGTGTGGACTCCACTAGGTCTTCCATCGGGGTGGAGGGTGTCTCTGTGGGTGGTCTGCCTCCAGTGCTCCTGGCCTCCTGCAGTCGCCTTGCCACCCTCTCCTTGGCACGGGACCGCAGGTCGTACCACCTATTCTTTATTTCCTCCACAGAGCACTGCGCTACTCCAACAGCACAGATTTTGGTCTGGATATCTGCCCAGAGTCTGTGCTTTTCGCTCTCAGGCACCTGGAGTGAGCTTTTGCCGAACAAACGGTCAAGGCTCCCGACCACCTCCTCTGTGAGCACCTCCATCTCTTGCTCACTAAATTTTAGTTTGCACTTCCTTTCTCCCTTCTCCTTTCCCTGTGCAGAGGGGTCCATGGTAGTTCTGCTGTGCTGCCTTCTTCAGAGACTTGCTCACTGTGGCTGGGCTGACTCTCTCTGAGTGCTAGTTTGGGTGTGGCACCTGAAAACTGCCTGGGATGACTCACTTCCTGCTTGTGATGTCATCAGGCTTTTCCAGGTGTGCGTTCTCGCAATTGGCGATTTTCAATTACCGAATCGCAATTTGCGAGAACACAAATTGCAATTCGGTATTTGGGCCTCGCAAACCACAAATAGCGAATTTTAAGAAATCGCTATTTCCGATTCGCAATGGTGATACATGGCCTATTGCGACTCGGAAATAGCGATTTCTTAAAAATCGCTATTTACGATTCACAAGGCGTTTTCATGATACATCTGGCCCATAGTAATGTATTTTATATGTCCTGACAGTGAAATATTGTTAAATTCATTTTTCACTGTTGCAACGCCTTTCCCTCTCATAGGCTAACATAGGGGTTACCTTTAAATATGATTAATGTGTAGATTCCCTTTGGGAGCGGATGGACATGTGTAGTTTGGGATCTCTGAGCTCACAATTTAAAAATACATCTTTTGGTAAAGTTGATTTTAAGATTGTGTGTTTGAAAATGACACTTTTAGAAAGTAAACATTTTCTTGCTTATACCATTTCTGTGACTCTGCCTGTTTGTGGATTCCCTCACTGGGTCAGTTTGACAGTTTGGCTGGTTGAACCTCCCACTAGATAGTGACACAAAGGGAGCTGGGGTGTAGTCTGCATTTCCTGATGAGACATTTGTGCTAGGAAGGAGGGGAGGAGTGGCCACTCACACCTGAAAGGGCTGTGCCTGCCCTCACACCATGCAGTCTCCAGCCCCCTGGTGAGTGTCTGGGGCCTGGCTTGGGCAAGGCAGGATTTCACATTCCAGAGAGACTTTGCTTTGAAGTAGGCCTACGTCAAAGGAGAAATTGGGTATAAGAAGGGCATCCAAAACCACAGACTTTAGAACTGGATACCAAGAGGAACCTCTGCCCGAAGAAGAGCTGAAGAGTCCTGGCCGTGACTGTGCTTTGTGGATCTATCCTGCAGTTGCTGCTTCTGCCAGAGTAAGAGGGCAAAGACTGGACTTTGTGTGCCTTACATCTTGTGAAGATCTCCAAGGGCTTGATTTAGAGCTTGCCTCCTGTTGTTTGAAGTCTCAGGGACAGCAAAGACTTCTCTCTACCAGCACCTGGAGTCTCTGGAGAGACTCCTGCTCTGCCCTGTGGTGCCCATCCAGTTCCTGGGACCCTGAAAGGAGAAGCTGGCAGCCTAAGAGAAAGAAATCCACACACAGAAGATCGACGCAACTCCAATCTGCAGCTGGAAAATCGAAGCGCCGCTGGCTTTGCTGCTGAAAACTGATGCTCGTCTGCAAAGTGACCAAAGAATCGACGCACGGAGATGGAGAAAGGACTCGCAGCAACGCTGACGGAGGCTGGTGAGATCGCAACCCGCGCTGTGTGGTTTTTGGATCAACGCGCGCTGGATTTCTGGCGCAAACAGCGCTGGGTGTGTAAAAACAACGCAAACCCTGCCTGGACACAAGAGTGCCGACCGGATCAACGCATCGCTCTCCTGCGGAGAGAAGAACCAGTGTGCCCAACCCGATGAAAGAAGAAACGACACAAGGTCTCGCTTGTGAGTGAAATCGACACATCGCAAACCCATTTTGAAGCACACTCGCCCATGCAGGGTTACTTTTGACCACCCAAGGTACATTTTCACACTAGCAGTGTTTAGTGAAACTACATGAAGACTCTTTTTGCATTTTTAGTGATAAATTGACTTGTGTATTGTGGATTTTTGTCGTTTTGGTCTTGTTTTGTTCAGAGAAATAGTCTCTATGTTTCTAAACCTGGTGTTGTGTCATTTTGTAGTGTTTTCATTAAGTTACTGTGTGTGTTGGTACAAATACTTTACACCTAGCTCTCTGACGTTAAGCATACTGCTAGCACCAAGCTACCAAGGAGGTAAGCAGGGGTTAGCTGAGGGTGATTCTCTTTTACCCTGACTAGAAGGAGGGTCCTTGATTGGACAGGGGTTAACCTGACTGCCAACCAAAGACCCCATTTCTAACATACACCAAGCAGGCCGTAACCTCCAGAAGGAGTCCCAAAGGAAAAAGTCCAAACTTGTGAAAAAATATCAGATCAAGGAACTCCTGAAAAATGATGTTAAGAAGATAAAAAAGGCACAAAAAAGTCTGCAACAAAAACTGCAGGCAGAGAAAAACAGGTGAAGTTCAAAATCACAGGAGCGAGGAGCACAACCAGGAGGGAAGTGTTTGCAACGCAAGGAACAGAAGACTAACTGTGCTTATACTGACAAATAGGAAGTGACATGTAGGAAGTATTGAAGACACAATCTTGGATTGGGAAAAGCCACTTTAAAGAGAATGGGAAAATTGCCATAGTATAAAAAGTAGGGAGCAAAGTATGCAGGGAAGGAAACACAGACTACTGGGAAGGAGAAGATATGGCCAAAGAAGAAAAAAGAAAAGGAAGAAAAAAGAAGAAAAGAAGAAAAACAGCTAAAATACAGGTAAGTACAACTAGGAGAGCAAAAAGTGGGTGTAGCACGAAACAGATCCCAAAGGGGAAGTTTCAGGTTGAGCTGCGGCTCAAAAAAACAGGTCACAACCTGAAAAGTGTTCCACGGCAGAAACGGGCATCCGAGATGCAGATCTGACCGCAGCCCGCAAGTGGGGTGCCGCTGGTCTCCGCGGCTCCACATTTCTGTTAACAGGGAAAAGTGCAATTGCCAGCAGCTGTCTCATTACTTTCAGAGGCTGAAGTTAATGAGGCTTAAGGTTTAGCTGATCCCAACCCCTGGGTGAAACCCCTGCCGAATCAATACCATATGACATTGTGTCTTGGAACATAGTAGGGGAAAAAGTTAAACTCACTGACCCTAAATGGGGCTCCTTTATTGATCCCAATCATTTTGTGTTGCTTCAGTAAACATGGGCAACACAGCCAGTTTTTAGGTCAGGGTAAATTGCATTCACAACCAACGCTGTACCTTCAACAGCAGGTAGACCTTCTGGCGGTTTGCAGATCTGGGTAAAATGGAGATTTTTGCCAAAATGAAATGAATTCCAACTGATTGTAATGAAATATTGACATACTTATCGCCACAGGCAGGTCACATGAATATGTGCACATCGCCATTACAAACATCTACATATGATCCATCCCTGCTAATTCACAATCAACCACTATTGATTGATTTTCTGCTATGACTAACCAGCTGCACCATAATTGACCCAACAAAAATTGCTGGTGACTACAGCATACCAGTTGGGCGGGGACCTTACATTTAGCCTAAACTGACATGGGGTGCGAATCCCGGGCGGTGTCCTTTGTTGTTGCAAACACAGTTCATAGGTGAACAAAAATTGCTGATCAAATGGTTGACCTTTTAGCTAGACATTGGCTGAGGGCACTGAACAGCTGTATTCCCTCTGATTCCCTCCATCCCACCTTTAAAAGAGTTCTGTATACAAGTGATAGTGATTATGGGGGTCATTCTGACCCTGGCGGTCAGTGTTAAAGCGGCGGCCAACCCGCCAACAGGCTGGCGGTCCAAAAAATGGAATTCTGACCCTGGCGGGAACCGCCAACACAGGCCGCCGCTTTAACACTCCGACCGCCACGGCGGGACAGACAAACAGCTCGGCGGTCACCGCCAACAGCCAGGCGGCAGACAATGTACCGCCCACCCTATCACAACTCACCAATCCGCCACCTTTTCTGGGGCGGGAGCCCCGCCGATAAAAACACGGCGGAAACAGACTACGAACGGGAAAACGCTCACCTATACACACTCCACGAGGAAGGAGGACAGCATGGAGCCCGAATTACACATCCTACCGGCTATTGTCTACCTGCTCATCTACCACGAGTACGAACGCCGGTGCAGACGACAACGGTGAGTACTGCACCTACGACACAGGGGAGGGGGGAGGAGGAAAGCTTACGGGCACACACATATGCGACCCCCCCCAACTATCTACACACCAATGCAGAGCACCAAGTCACAGTGACACCACCCAAACCCCCCGGAATAATGCAAAGACATAATTAAAGTGAGAAACAACATTTATGTAAATAAAAGGTTCTTTGACGTCATGGTAAAATAGAAATATGAATAGTAAAAAATCAAGTAAGAAAATTACGAAACCGATAAACATAGGCAATAAGTCCTGCACAGTCACCTAAATTTCCACTGTCCGTGGGCCAAAGTGTATCAACACATGGGCAAAGCCCACACAGGAGACCTGAGTCCGTTGGAGAGAACACTGCTGGGGCATCAGATGACAAATACTACAGGCACCTCAGGGGGAAGGGAAGGGGGGGCACCTCAGCCACATGAGTCCACGACGCCAGATCCACGAAGGGTCCACCATGCCCACTGTGCCATCCTGGGGAGTGCAAAGCCACAGTCTCACAAGTCTCGACAGTGGGTGTGTTGCCCACTGTACCATCCTGGGGAGTGCAAAGCCACAGTCTCTCAAGTCTTTACAGTGGGAGGGTTGCCCACCGTGCCATCCTGGGGAGTGCAAAGCCACAGTCTCACAAGTCTCGACAGTGGGTGGGTTGCCCACTGTACCATCCTGGAGAGTGCAAAGCCACAGTCTCTCAAGTCTTTACAGTGGGAGGGTTGCCCACCGTGCCATCCTGGGGAGTGCAAAGCCACAGTCTCACAAGTCTCTACAGTGGGTGGATTGCCCACTGTTACATCCTGGGGAGTGCAAAGCCACAGTCCATCAGGTGGATTACAGAGACCACTGGTCATGGAGGAGGCATGGTGGGCAGAGTGCGTCGCGAAGGACTGCCCGACACAGAACCGGGACTGCCAATGGGCCAGCGGTGCTTGACAAGAAGGGCCCAGCGGAGCGGTGCTTGAGACGGCGGGGCCCAGCGGAGCGGTGCCTGACAGGAAGGGCCCAGCGGAGCGGTGCTTGACAGGAGGGGCCCAGCGGAGCGGTGCTTGACAGGAAGGGCCCAGCGTAGCGGTGCTTGAGACGGCGGGCCCAGCGGAGCGGTGCTTGACAGGAGGGGCCCAGCGGAGCGGTGCTTGAGATGAAGGGCCCAGCGGAGCGGTGCTTGAGACGGCGGGGCCAAGCGGAGCGGTGCTTGTGACGGCGGGGCCCAGCGGAGCGGTGCCTGACAGGAAGGGCCCAGCGGAGCGGTGCTTGACAGGAGGGGCCCAGCGGAGCGGTGCTTGAGATGAAGGGCCCAGCGGAGCGGTGCTTGAGAGGGCAGGGCCCAGCTGAGCGGTGCTTGACAGGAGGGGCCCAGCGGAGCGGTGCTTGAGACGGCGGGGCCCAGCGGAGCGGTGCTTGACAGGAAGGGCCCAGCGGAGCGGTGCTTGACAGGAGGGGCCCAGCGGAGCGGTGCTTGACAGGAAGGGCCCAGCGGAGCGGTGCTTGAGACGGCGGGGCCCAGCGGAGCGGTGCTTGACAGGAGGGGCCCAGCGGAGCGGTGCTTGACAGGAAGGGCCCAGCGGAGCGGTGCTTGAGACGGCGTGGCCCAGCGGAGCGGTGCTTGACAGGAAGGGCCCAGCGGAGCGGTGCTTGACAGGAGGGGCCCAGCGTAGCGATGCTTTAGATGACGGGCCCAGCGGAGCGGTGCTTGAGACGGCGGGGCCCAGCGGAGCGGTGCTTGAGAGGGCAGGGCCCAGCTGAGCGGTGCTTGACAGGAGGGGCCCAGCGGAGCGGTGCTTGAGATGGCGGGGCCCAGCGGAGTGGTGCTTGACAGGAAGGGCCCAGCGGAGCGGTGCTTGACAGGAGGGGCCCAGCGGAGCGGTGCTTGACAGGAAGGGCCCAGCGGAGCGGTGCTTGAGACGGCGGGGCCCAGCGGAGCGGTGCTTGACAGGAGGGGCCCAGCGGAGCGGTGCTTGACAGGAGGGGCCCAGCGGAGCGGTGCTTGACAGGAAGGGCCCAGCGGAGCGGTGCTTGAGACGGCGTGGCCCAGCGGAGCGGTGCTTGACAGGAAGGGCCCAGCGGAGCGGTGCTTGACAGGAGGGGCCCAGCGTAGCGATGCTTTAGATGACGGGCCCAGCGGAGCGGTGCTTGAGACGGCGGGGCCCAGCGAAGCGGTGCTTGACAGGAGGGGCCCAGCGGAGCGGTGCTTGACAGGAAGGGCCCAGCGGAGCAGTGCTTGAGACGGCGTGGCCCAGCGGAGCAGTGCTTGACAGGAATGGCCCAGCGGAGCGGTGCTTGAGATGAAGGGCCCAGCGGAGCGGTGCTTGAGACGGCGGGGCCCAGCGGAGCGGTGCTTGACAGGAGGGGCCCAGCGGAGCGGTGCTTGACAGGAAGGGCCCAGCGGAGCGGTGCTTGAGACGGCGTGGCCCAGCGGAGCGGTGCTTGACAGGAGGGGCCCAGCGGAGCGGTGCTTGAGATGAAGGGCCCAGCGGAGCGGTGCTTGAGACGGCGGGGCCCAGCGGAGCGGTGCTTGACAGGAGGGGCCCAGCGGAGTGGTGCTTGAGACGGCGGGGCCCAGCGGAGCGGTGCTTGAGACGGCGGGGCCCAGCGGAGCGGTGCTTGAGACGGCGTGGCCCAGCGGAGCGGTGCTTGACAGGAAGGGCCCAGTGGAGCGGTGCTTGACAGGAAGGGCCCAGCGGAGTGGTGCTTGAGACGGCGTGGCCCAGCGGAGCGGTGCTTGACAGGAAGGGCCCAGCGGAGCGGTGCTTGAGACGGCGGGGCCCAGCGGAGCGGTGCTTGACAGGAAGGGCCCAGCGGAGCGGTGCCTGACAGGAAGGGCCCTCTTCAGCGGTGTCTTTCTGCACAGCGGGGCCCTCTTCAGCGGTGCCTTTCTGCACGGCGGGGCCCTCTTCAGCGGTGTCTTTCTGCACGGCGGGGCCCTCTTCAGCGGTGCCTTTCTGCACGGCGGGGCCCTCTTCAGCGGTGCCTTTCTGCACGGCGGGGCCCTCTTCAGCGGTGTCTTTCTGCACGGTGGGGCCCTCTTCAGCGGTGTCTTTCTGCACGGCGGGGCCCTCTTCAGCGGTGTCTTTCTGCACGGCGGGGCCCTCTTCAGCGGTGCCTTTCTGCACGGCGGGGCCCTCTTCAGCGGTGCCTTTCTGCACGGCGGGGCCCTCTTCAGCGGTGCCTTTCTGCACGGCAGGGCCCTCTTCAGCATTGTCTTTCTGCACGGCGGGGCCCTCTTCAGCGGTGTCTTTCTGCACGGCGGGGCCCTCTTCAGCGGTGTCTTTCTGCACGGCGGGCCCTCTTCAGCGGTGCCTTTCTGCACGGCGGGGCCCTCTTCAGCGGTGCCTTTCTGCACGGCGGGGCCCTCTTCAGCGGTGCCTTTCTGCACGGCGGGGCCCTCTTCAGCGGTGCCTTTCTGCACGGCAGGGACCTCTTCAGCGGTGCTTGTCCAGTCATCCAAGGGAGCCAGACCTGGCCAGGACTCCCTGCTTAGTCGCCCTCCGACCGTGCAGTTGCTGGACCCTTCTGTGACAGAGTCCTGGGCCCGTGGGTGTCCTCCCTCACACCCGGGATGGGGCTTGTGGGGCCCTCCTGGTCCGCGCCCCTGCTGGCTGACTTCTCCGCCCTGCTGCCCTTGCCCTCCTTCGATGAGGCTCTCTGGTCCTTGGCTCCCCTGGATGTTGTGGCAGGTGAGGGCCCAGGACTTTGCTCCTTGGGGGCAGCCGTGTCAGTCTTCTCGCGGCGGCCCCTGATTTTACGGGTCCTCTTCCCAGGGGGGGCTGGCTGTTCCCTTGATGCTGGCCGATGTATCTGTGCTGGGAAAGGGTGGACTCCAAAACCCCTGCACAATGTTGACACTTGAAGCAGGGCTGGTGGTGGCTGAGGTGCTCTTGGGACTCTTAGCAGATGGAGGGGGTGGGTCAGGTGGGGCAAAGAGGTTAAGTTTGGAGAGGTAAAGTTTTTTAGGACCAATGTAAAGGGTAGGTGTAGTGGGTATGGGAGTGGAGGAAGAGGATGTGGTTGTAGGAGAGTCAGGTGTGTTGTCTTTGGGTAGAGGTGCTTGTGACGTAGGCTGTCGTGAGGTGGTTGGCTGTTGGGTGGGTGGCTGCCTGCGCTTGTGTGTCTTGGAAGAGGGGGTGACAGACACAGTGGGAGAGGACACAGGGGACGTGTAATTGGCAGTGGGGGTGGTGACTGCACGTGTGCGGACTGTACTGGAGGGTGTGCTGGTGATGGAAGTACTGGCTGATGGTGGTGTGCATGCAGGTGTGAGTGGAGACGTCACAGGGAGGGAGGAGGGAGACGAGGAGGAGGGGGACACAGGGGTGGTAGTGACTGTTGGCATGTCTGCATCTGGGTGTTGCTTGGGTGAATGCTTGTGTGATCTGTGGTGCTTATGTCTGGATGAGCTGCCCTTGGGTGTTGAGGTGTGTGCAGGCTGGTCTGATGGTGTGGATGGGATAGGCTGAGGAACAGGAGACAGAGACAGGGTGGAGGCAGTTAGAAGAGGGAGGCTGGAAACAGGGACAATGGCTGCCGTCAGTGCTGAGGCCAGAGCATTGAACGATCGTTGATGGGCAGCCTGACCCGAATGAATGCCCTCCAGGTATGCATTGCTCCGATGCACCTCCCTCTCTACCCCCTGGATGGCATTCAAAAGGGTAGACTGCCCAACAATGATGGTCTGTAGGAGGTCAATGACCTCCGCACTGAGGGCAGCAGGGGTAACAGGGGCAGGGCCTGAGGTGCCTGGGGCGAAGGAGATGCCCGCCTTCTTGGGTGAGCGGGCACGGAGCGAAGGCTGAGGGGCTGCTGGGAGGGCGGAGCTGGTGCACTGGGTGGCGGCTGTACCTGTAGAGGCGGGGAGCCCGGATGTTGCCACCACCGCTAGGGGGCTCCCTTCCGAGGACGTGTCGGTGTCGCTGGTGTCACCACGGGTCCCCGTTGTGGTGCTCCCCTCGCCCTCCGTATCACTGGTGACCTCGGTGTCTGTAGCATGGCCCACCGGGGCCTTGTGAGTTGCAGCTCTTCGTGCTCCGATGCCAATTCTCCTCCGCCTGATGATGCTAATGCACACATGCACAAGAAGACAAAGAAAAAGGGTGGGGGGAGAAATAAAAACAGGTTGAGTGCATGCATTGTCAACACCGTTGGCGGAGAGGACAGACACAGGAGCCTCATGCACTACGGCGCGCAATCGGGGTACACTACTCAGTACTTGTGACTAGGCCAACAGGTCTCTGGACAACATATGCGCACATGGGTGATGCTGGACCATGCCTTGCTGTACTTGGCACCCTACAGAGGTGGGGGGCGGGGGCACAGGGCCATGCCTAAAGGAGGGGACTACACTACAGAAAGCGCCCTGGCCTAATGTCACCCACAGCCCTCCTCCCCCACCCAGGCACCTCCACTGCGCGTAAAGATAGCAGTATGTGCTGGTACTCACCCCCTTGTGTCTGCTGTGATATCCTCACGCGCCCATCCAATTCGGGGTAGGCCACCGCCAGGATCCGGGAAATCAGGGGGGTCAAGGTACGACTGGCACCCCTCCTATGTTGGGAGGCCATCCCCAGCAGTGACTCGGCGGTCTTCCTGGTCCCGCGGCGGATGTCCTCCCACCTCTTTCGGCAGTGGGTGCCCCGTCTTGTGTGGACCCCCAGGGCCCGGACTTCCTTGGCGATGGCACGCCAAATGTCGACTTTCTGATGGGCGCTGACCTTTTTGACATGTACAGGGTGGGAAAGGAAATTTCAACATTTTTCTGCATGTTAGATGTGATTGCCCCCCCGTCCCCAAACCTGCCATGTGGCACATGCTCTCATCTGTCGTACCTTGCACTCCTCATTCGCTCCCCACCCCACCATCTTACATCCACCATACACAACCCAGGCATAGCCCATTCAACGTGCACCCAGTGTACTTACCTGTTGGTCTGGAGGACCGTAGAGTAGCGCATACTGGGGTAGGACCCCATCCACAAGTTTCTCCAACTCTTCTGAAGTGAAGGCAGGGGCCCTTTCCCCAGTCGCAGCAGCCATTGTCTCTTCCAGACCGAGGTCACAGCAGCACTTGCAGTATAGGTCCTCTCCTGTGGATGATCAGGTCTCGAGTGATTAAGCAGATAGAAAATGGCGGTCACGCCCGCGGCGGTGCGTACCGCAGCGGTGCGTACCGCGACCACCGGCGCACATCGTCATTGGCTCCCGAGACCCATAGGGTTCAATGTTAACCAATGCTGCTTTGCGCCGCCGTCTTCGACCGCCTACCGCCACGGTGAGCAACGCCAGCGCAGTGACCTCACATCCCACTGTCACACTTCACAGGTCAGGCAGCCGCCATTTCAAGGGCCCACATGGCCTGATTTCCACTGCGTCACACAGGCCTGGGCCTTGCATTGCCACTCATACAAGCCTTTCAAGGCATAGCAATTTGTGTACTGTGCAAGCTGTGGGAACGAACCTGAGGGTTGCTTGACTCTGTGCTCCATGTTGTCCTTCCTAGGCACCGTCCGCTGGGACTTGCGAGGAGAAAGATTTATCCTCCCGTGTACCGACCGCTGGTGGACCTGTCGACAATGGAAGAACGACATATTATACTTCGATACCGACTTGACCGAGCCACTATACATGAACTGTGTGCCCAGCTGGAGCCAGACCTGATGTCCCCCATCCGCCGACCCACAGGGATTCCTCCTCTGGTGCAGGTTCTGTCAGTACTCCATTTTTTGGCAAGTGGGTCTTTTCAGACAACAGTGGCCATGTCATCAGGGATGTCTCAGCCTATGTTTTCTAAGGTTTTGTCCAGAGTGTTGTCTGCCCTGATGAAATACATGCAGAGATACATTGTTTTCCCTGAGGAGGGTGATTTGGCCACTGTGAAGGGTGATTTCTATGCCCTTGGACATATCCCCAACATCATTGGTGCCATTGATGGGACCCATGTGGCTTTAGTACCCCCAAAAGACAATGAGCAGGTGTACAGAAATAGAAAAAGTTACCATTCGATGAATGTCCAGGTGGTCTGTTTGGCTGACCAGTACATCTCCCATCTAAATGCCAAGTTCCCTGGGTCAGTGCATGACACGTATGTCATGCGAAATAGCAGCATCCCTTATGTGATGGAACAGCTACAGAGACACCGTGTGTGGCTAATAGGTGACTCTGGTTACCCCAACCTGCCTTGGCTATTGACCCCAGTGAGGAATCCCCGGACCAGGGCAGAGGAACGGTACAATGAGGCACATGGGCGAACTAGGAGGATTATAGAATGGACCCTCGGGGTCCTGAAGGCCAGGTTTAGGTGCCTGCATATGACAGGGGGATCCCTCATGTACTCACCAAAGAAGGTGTGTCATATCATCGTGGCCTGCTGTATGCTTCACAACCTGGCTTTGCGACGCCAGCTGCCTTTCCTGCAGGAGGATGGTCCAGATGGTGGTGTTGTAGCAGCTGTGGAGCCTGTGGAGAGTGAAGAGGAGGAAGACGACGGGGACGACACGGACAACAGGGACACAGTTATACAACAGTATTTTCAGTAGCACCCAGGTAAGAATCACCCACGCCATTTTACATTTACTTCTGGCCTCCTGCATCTCTACTTTCTGTGTTTCCCCCCAGTTCCTTTTCACTGATTTTTGACTTTCCCTTCCCTTTTCAGAGCTGTATGACCCACAGCGTGACTTCTGCTTTGTTTGCCCATGGACTAATGCTTATTGACACTGGTATGTTGTCATCACAATGTAAATGAACATTATTGCATCGTTATGTGTAATACATTTGTAAAGAATACAAGCAGACTCCTGACATTTGAAGTGCAATTGGTGATTTATTTTAAGTGCTGCGTATAGGTCCGTGATAGTAAAACGGTGATGGGTGGGGGTGGAGTAATGTCCATGGCAGAGTCCAGTTCTCAGTGGCACAGGTGCAATGTCCATATGCCTGTGGAAGGATGGAGCAGGGGCAGTTCAAGGTTGGACAGGGTGCCAATGTGGGACAGTGGGATGACATCAGGGGGTATCTTAGGCTGGCGGGGGTCTTGGCATCCTACTCTGTCTTCTTGTGTGATCTCAGGTTCCGCTTGCGGGGTGGTTGATCTTCAGCAGGAGGTGGGGTTCTGGTGGCCTGTCGTGGTGTGGGGGCCTCCTGTCCACTTGCGCCGGCGGAGGTGGTAGGCTGTTCGTCGTCCGGGCTGGTGACAGGGGTGCTTTGGGGTGCCACATGGTCCCGCAATGTGGTGACTATCTGGTTGAGGGCCAGGACGATGGTCCCCATTGCGGTACCGATGTGCCGGAGTTCGTCTCTGAACCCCATGTACCGTTCCTCCTGCTGTGCCTGGATCTCCTGGAACCTAGCCAGTACCGTCGCCATCGTCTCCTGGGAGCGGTGTTATGCTCCCATGATGGTGGTGAGGGCCTCTTGGAGAGTGGGTTCCCTGGGCCGGTCAACCCCCTCTCGCACAGCAGCCCTCCCAGTTGCCCTGTTTCCCCGGGCCTCTGTCCCCTGGACGGTGTGCCCACTACCACTGCCCCCAGGTCCCTGTTGTTTTCGGGGTGGTGGGTCAGCCTGGATGCCCTGTAGTGGTGGACACACCGCTGCTTGACCTGTCCTGGAGACAGAAGCATGGGCCCGCTGGGTGGGAGCTGTGCTGGTATTTCCAGAGGGTGTTGGGTCTGCTGCGGCCTGTGTCTGTGTGTGGGGAACCGACTGTCCAGAGGTCCCCGATGGTCCAGGCTGGTCATCAGGTTCCAGGTCGACAGAGCTGCTGTCATCACTGTGGGCCTGTTCTGGGGGCGGGATGGACAAATCTGGACCCTCCTGGTCGGTGTGTTGGCGTTCGGGCCCTGCAGGGGTAAAAGAGTATGGTTATTGCTTCTGTGTGTGCCATGGCGTGCGATTTGTGGGTGCCCTTGTCCCCCAGTGCTGGCATTCCCTTGTGGGAGGAGTTGTGAGGGTGGTTTGGGGGGGGGAATGGGTTTGTGCAGTGGTCATGCTTGGGTGATGGGTGTCCATGGTTTGTGTTGGCATTCAGGGATTGGTGTTGTGTTGGGTGGGTTGTGCTGGTGAGACATTGGCAGGGAGGAAGTGTGCTGGGGGTTTGGGGGTGAGGGTGGGGGTGCGGGTTGGCATGCTGGTGGTTGGGGGGGGTGAAGTATTTGGGATTAGACTTACCAGAGTCCATTCCTCCGCCTACTCCAGCGAGGCCCGCAGGATGCAGGATGTTCAAGACCTCTTGCTCCCATGATGTGAATTCGGGTGGAGTGGGTGGGGGTCCGCCGCCAGTCTTCTGCACAGCGATGTTGTGTCTTGACACCATCGACCGCACCTTCCCCCGTAGGTCGTTCCAGCGCTTTCGGATGTCTTCCCGGTTTCTGGGATGCTGTCCCACAGCGTTGACCCTGTCGACGATCCTTTGCCATAGCTCCGCCTTCCTGGCTATTGTGGTGTGCTGCACCTGTGTGCCGAATAGCTGGGGCTCTACCCTGATTATTTCCTCCACCATGACCCTGAGTTCTTGGTCCGAGAACCTGGGGTGTCTTTGGGGTGCCATGGGGTGGTGTGGGGTGGTGTTTGTGGTGATGAGTGTGGTGTGTGTGGTGGTGTGTGGTGTTTTGTGCGTGGATGTAGTGTGGGTGATGATGTTGTGTTCCTCTGTGTGTTGGGGTTTGCGATAGCTGTGCTCTCTCTCTCTCTCTCTCTCTCTCTCTCTCTCTCTCTCTCTCTCTCTCTCTCTCGCCTTCTCTCCGAATTTCTAGTAGTGGGGGTTTGTGGGTGATGTGGGTGTGTGTTTTATAGTTGATTGGATGTGTGGGTGTGGTGTGTGTATGTGTATCAGGTGTGTGTATTTCGAATTGTCCAATGTGGCTGTGTTTTGTAATGGTGTGTGTATTTTGACCGCGGCGGTGTGTACCGCCAATGGAATACCGCGGTTGAAAGACCGCCGCGTGGATTCGCGGGTCGTAATGGCATGGGCGTGTTCGCGTGACGGTGGAGGTTTGGTCATCTCCAGTTTATCGCTGACCGCTGATGAGGCGGCCTTCCGTGGATGTCGGGTTTTTGGCGGTTTGGAAGTTGTGGGTCAGAATGACCGTGGCGGTTTACCGCGGCTGCGGCGGTAGAATGGCGGACTTCTGACCGGCGGTAAGAGCCTTTTACCGCCGAGGTCAGAATGACCCCCTATATCTTTTTAGATGCCAATCGTTGGCCTTATATGGTTGATATAGAGGTGTTCCAGAGAATGGACAGTGACCATGAAGTTCTTTGTGCTCAAATTTGGACCCGTTATGAACATACACTTTATGCGTAACATCCCTTCAAGTGTGGTTACTGCAACAAACAATAGAAGGAATGTCAAATGGGCCTCAATTTCAGGAAATGTTATAGCCTTGTCTATAATATATTAATTATTTGTGGAATTTCTGGGTCTTTGTGCTAAGTGGCAAAAGACTGATTAATTTTGTGGGTCTTCATTGTGAAATGACAGATCAGATAAAACATCATTTTAGTAAGGAGGACCTGAGGGGTCAACTGTTAGGCAGTCACCCTCAGTGGTATGTTGGTGAATGTTGCCAAAACATCTGTACTAGAAGCAGTAAAAAAATGTGATCTGAGGGAGATTCCAAGAAGATAATATAGGGCAACTTTGGTCAAGTGAAAAAGTAGTTGGGAGGCAGCACAGTGGGATGATGTTATAGAATCTCCCACAAATGAGAACATGAAGGTGTTTTGGAAATTAATAGCTAATGGGAGGTGTGGTATAGCTATTGACCCGGAGGCGATAGTACAGCCAGATCAAAGTGTGGCCTACTGTTCAGAATTATATAGCAAGTGGGCTATTGATCCTCCTTCTTGTGACAGCAATCCCGCAAAAGCCAACACAGAGTATGACGATGAGGAGTGGGCTGGAACCATAGTAGAATATGAATTGGCAGAAGCAGCTCAAGCATTACACTAAATGAAGAGGGAGAAAGAACACAGCCCCCATGGCATCCCAGGAGACTTGTATCTATCACAACCTGCAATCTGGTGGTCTCATTTACGAGGCCGTATCGGCACACTGCTCCACCGGAGCGTAATTTTTTTGGACGCTCCAGTGGCTCAGCGTGTAATCCCATATTTACAAGGCCACGCAAAGCCGCCTTGCGTGGCTTTTCATGGCCTTGTAAATATGGTCCCCTGTCACACATAAAACTCAGTGAAAGAGGCGTTCCATGGGTGTTGTTGTGGGTTTTCCCACGCAACACCCATGGAATGCTAAGGAATCTGTCTGGGAATGTATCAGATTCCTACTCCACTCAGAGGTGGCGTAGAAGTGACACAACCGGGAGAAATATCTTTATTTCTCCCTGTTTTTCCTCTTACTTGATTGTTTTTGTGCAGGAAGTTGTCCCTTCCTGCACAAAGGCAGTCATACCCACAAAGCAGGCATCCTTGCACCATGGTGCAAGGGTGCTTGCATTGGCACTAGGCAGCAATTTGTGCACCCTCACAGGGGGGAGGACAGAAATGCACCATATCTTGCAGATAAATTGCATGTTTGCCTTTTCCGGTGGCGAGGTGCAGCACAGCAAGACATTTGTTGCACCACCCTGTGCCACAGAGGTAGTAAATAAGCCCATGGATCCCTTATTTAAAAACCTTGAGTAACACCATCATGAGAGGGGAGGATATTCAACTTTCCTGATGAGGAGCTACCATCGTCCCCATCTACAAGAAGGGGAGGTGGCATGCTCCTGCCAATTATAGATCGATCAGTTTGATTGACAATAGTTAGAAAATCTTTTGAAGACAGGTTCTTTCATGCCACCCATCATGAATAGCTGATCAATATATCTTTAAGACTGTCAGATGGATTCCGGAGCAAGGTCAGCACAATGGGCCAGATCTTTCAGTTTTAAGACAATGAGCTGGAATACAGAGGGGGATCTCACAACTAGAATACCAATAAATGATGGCATAAGACAGGGATGTGTGGTTGTCCTCACAATGTTTTGTCAATACATCAATGGTGTAGCTGAGTGGCTGGCAAATTGCAATAATGACACACCAAAATCCGTAGGTACTAGCATTCCTGTTCTTATGCTTGCAGATTATATGCTGCTGCTCTCCAGAACCCCACTAGGCTTTCAGACTCTCCTGGATCATTTAGCATCTTTTTGTCAATCAAGGGGCATTGAGATAAACCCTGAAAAATCAGAAGTTATGGTGCAGAATCCCCATCATTCCTTTAGAGGTAGGATGCTGATGGAGGCAGTGCCTCTGAAACAAGTGAAAAACATTGATTATTTGGGTGTTAAATTAGCTGACATTTTGTCTTAGGCTCCCCAGTCAAAACAAGTAGAGCCACATTACACTAAAGTGCAGCAATTATAGTCAAGAAATGTAAGGCCACTTCTACTGGGTGGACTATCCAACTCTCAAAGTCTGTAAGCCATTGCTCTGGCTGGGGCTACACAGAGCAGAAGTTTGGAGTTGTGCTGATCTGTCCTCTCTCGTCCTAATTTAAAACAAATTTACCAGGTCACTGCTTATCTTGCTTTTGTGTACCCCATTTATACCAGTACGGTTCAACTTAGCATTAAGCAAGGAAGACTCTGGGGTCTTTTTGAAAACTTTAACCTATTGGATATGTCTTTGGGCAGCACTGGAACTGGCCCCTCATCCAGAACGTCTTAGTCAAACTTATTAGTATGGATGAAAGCACAGGTACTCTATGGCTCAAGAAGATTGAACACCTTTGTGTAGCCATTGAAATGGAGGAAGCATGGCAATCCCCATCTTTACTGAGTAAAGATATAGGGCCAGATGTATCATCACAGCCTATTGCGATTCGGTAATAGCGATTTTTAAGAAATCGCTGTTACCGACTCGCAAAGGGCCATGTATCACATTTGCGATTCGGTAATAGCGATTTCTTAAAAATCGCAAATGCTATTACCGAATCGCAAATTGCGATACCGGCCCCATTCGCAGCTATGGGCCTGTTGGCTCATAGCTGCGAATTTTTTGCATTTCCAAAATTGCGATTTCTGAACCAGAAATCGCAATTTTGGAAATGCAAAAAGCCAGAGTGCTGGGGGCCTAAGGCCCCCTCTGCTGCACCCCAAAATCATTTTCAGCAACATGTAAGGTACACACATGCCAAAAGGGCATGTGTGCTTTACATGTTCAATGTAAAAATGCAGTTTAACTGCATTTTTAAATTTTGCACCAGGTTACCACCTGGTTTCATATCATGGTATTTTGCAAGTGCAAAATGCCATTCTGCAAAAAATCGCAATTTGCGATTTTTTGCAGCATAGCCTTGCGACCTGGAATTTGCGAATCACAAATTGCGACTCGCAATTTCCAGGTCGCAATGCAAGAAATCGCAATTTTAGTGATTTCTTATGTGTGGTCTGCGAATTCCTTTCATGCATCGCAGACCACTGTTTTGCACTCGCAAACGGCCGAATTTACTGATTCGCACAATTTGCGAGTGCAAAACTTTTTCATACATCTGGCCCATAGCCACCAAGCTGAAGAAAGTGTTTTTTAGATACATTCTAGTTAGAATATAAAATGGCCAACAAGAGGGGAGTCTCACTGGAAAATTGAGCATAAATGTATTCCCAGTTTTGAGCCCTATTTGGACAAGATCACACCTGTGGAAGTGAAAAGTCTGTATATTAAATATATAACTCGTACCGTACCACTTAGATCTTTCACAGCAATTGGGATAACAGCCTTACGTCTAACTGTCCTTTTTTCCTGATAAAACCAGAGACGGAATAACACTTTTTATCTTTTTTCCAGGTTATGTTCTTCCCCAAACAAGGTGGATTATTCCAATTTGTAAAATAATTGGCAAAAAACCTTATTGGGAAGCCATTAGGCTCCTTGGATGTGACACAAAGGTACAAATAGTTTTTGCTACCTCTAGGTTCTTACTCTGGGCTTAGAGAATCAGAATGGATAAGCTTGCAAAGGAGGCCTAGTGGCTCAATCTGGGGACTTTTGCCTTCAAGAAATGCACTTTCCTCCATTTGTCACACTTGCACTCTGCGATTTCAGTTTTCTTTTTTCAACTATGTTTTCTCTGGATTAACTTTTTAATAATGGTTTTATCCTTATTGAGAATTGCATTTTATGTCAAAATCTTTTATATAATTATGAATGTATTACTTTTATGTTTTTGGAAAACATAATAAAGTAAATACTGATTGATACTGATGGTGGTATTGATGTTTACTAAGAGTTACTATATGATCTGGATGTCACCAGTGTAAGAAATGAAGTACAGTCCCTGGGTCTGAATTTTTATTTGCCAGAGGAGTCATCTACATGTCCAAGAGAGTAGGCAGAGTTAAGCGATTTGCTGGACTCTGGAGGTGAGTCCCTTGGGGTCTGAGGAAATGGAGTGAGCATGTGCTGTTGTATACTAACAAATAAGAAGGAAGCTATCCACTTCAGAGATGTTCCTTAGTCTTGGTGTTGTAATGTCTGGAGTTGACTGTGTGTGTTGGAAAACTACAGGATTCTCAAGCCAAATTTTGATTAAGGCCTTGTACAGCTCCTTCCCCTTACGTGCAGTACAGAAAGGTAGCTTGGCATGTAGTGTTTTGTGGATGTTTATGAAGGATGAGCCCTAGAGTCCAATAATGTACAGAGTGCAAACAATACAGTACAGCATGGCAGTAGTGCTGTGTGAAAGGCAGGGTGCAGAATAATGTGAGATTTTAATAATAATTGCCATGTCTTGGCCAGTGAAGGGTTGCAACTAGATGGCTAGATCAATGCAGGCACCCTTGCTGCATGGTGGAATGGCCTCTGCAGTAGTTCTAACAAGATAGTTTTGCAACAGTGCAGACAGACAGCAGAAACATGTGAAATGTGGCCCACTCGTGCACTCACTCTTTCAGGTATGGCAGGGCAGCAAGCTGGTCAGCTGTGTTGCATTGTCAGAAATTTACACAAATAGGTCCCCTAGTGAATACTGATGTTGTTTTTACAACATATATGAATTGCCATGTAAAAAGCAACAATAGTACAACATGGCCATATGCACTTGTAGAAACGTATGTTCCACATGTCCTTGTATAATTGAAAGGGAAGAAAAATACTGTCTTAATGTTACAGATATCACTTATGTCATGATCAGTCATGGAATCCTCCAAACATATATCTATTTATTTACAGAAGGACACACAGCACCTCCTGAATATCAGCCTGTCTGTGATGCCCAACCTGTTGAGGACACCATTGTGACCCCCATGGATGAGGACACCTTTCAACAGCTCCTTAACATTTTGACACTTCTCTGGAATTGGGAAGAGAAGATGAAGTTGTTGGGTCCCCAAATGAACCAGCACACACTGGACATGGACAATCAGCCAATGACATCATAGCCGAGGATCCCCAAGTTGCTTTTCAAAGGTGAGTAGTAGGAGACCAGTAGCAGATGAATGATAAGGTCTGATTCAGGATGGAGTCTATAGTGGGCACTCTTGGAGGAGTCCATAGGTGTCTTAGCCTTCATAAGGGTTTGTCAAAGACTATCACAGACACCTAATCTTGGCTTCATGGGATTGATGCGTCCTCAACTCATATAGCTGGTGTCATGCTGCAGAAGGAACAAAAACACCAGCCTTCTATATCTGACACCAGTGATGTTGTCAGGCAGCTGAGGTCCTTTAATACATCCATCCAGTCCCTGGATGCCAAGATAGACTCCTTCTTAGCAACAAATGCCCTCAATAGCAATATTGTTGCTTTGTTGGCTAACCAGCAAACCCTTGCCCAGGACTATCATGCTGCCTTACTGACACTCACAGATGTTGTTGGGAACATGGGAGTCACATCTTCTGAGAGAGTACTAACATCTCTCAGTTGCCTCCCCTTCAAACACCACAACGTTCAAGGGAGGCAGAGCAATCAGAAGAGGGTGAAGGTATAGACTTCCTAAGTTTCCAAAGAGAAACATCACAATAAACATTTGTGAGTACCCTCTGGCCAGTTTTCCTATCTGTCCTGTGTAAGACATCATGCCACCCTCTTTGTAATACAGGACTGTACTCTTTGTTTGTGCTGCACTTGATTTTGTCTGATTGTACTGCTCCATCATATGCAGTACCTGATAATGGCAATATTGTCCTCCTCATTGATCTCACTACACATGTAAATGTGTTGTAACATGTATAACTAATGTATTTCTTAACACCATACCTATGTGATTTGACATATGTATTTGTTACATTTGTTAAGACAATACCTACTCATATGCAATGTGAGAATGGAAACCTCTCAAACAAAATAAATATGAACTTTGTAAAGTAAAATGAGATTTTTATGGTTGTTCCTCAAAGGTCTACAAATATAAATTAACTATAACCCCCAATGTTACTTTTAAAAAGCTGGTGAAGAGAGAGCTCAAATTAATTGCACATTATGCCTTTGTATGGTGACATACACCAATTATACCCTTTTCAGTGTTATGATGAGCAATATGTACCTTATCAATGTCATATCAGGGTGTATCAACAAGAGGCATTTTCTTGATAGACACACAACGCGAAGGTTCAAACAAACAAAGTACACACAAAACTATCACCTATAAAGGGGACATGTGAGGCATGGGAGCTCAAAAAACTGAAAAATTTCACCATCTATGTTGCAATATAATGATTACAACATAATTTCCAAATGTTAAAGCATCACTGCTCACATAATACAAAATCAAAAATATGAAACTCTGAATGGCTGTACCAATTCTAGCCAGAAAGCCATGCCCGTAGTCTTCATGGATTAGCATTGTACCTGTGCCACAGAAAGAAGCACAAGGGCAAACCAGTAATGTAAATGACCATGACAAATGTATCGAAGTGTACCTAGCCTCACCTTGAATATACAGATAAGTGCTGGGTGACTCAACACAGGCCAAAATAGACAACTTCTATTACTGTGCCAAAAAGAGCCCCCACTTGTGTTAAGTGTGAGTGTACCTATATATCAAATCATTTGCACATACAAGTGTAGCATAGGTAAAAGACCAGTGCACCTGTATTAATGCTTCACCTTCCAGGGAGAGGGGTAAATGGCAGACATGTGAGAAAACACATTTTATTGTTGGCTTTTTCTAAGTGAGCAGCCTGATGTGGCACACTAAGCAAGAATGCATTAAAATAAATGGTTTTGTCCAGGCCGGTGTCACTTCCTGCACATTAAAAATCCACACAATAATGCACACCTCCTTGAACACTGGTGCAAAGGTGTTCTCGCAGTGCTATGCAGTAGTTTAGGTCACAATGCAGGGAGTGAGCAGCAATCTGTATCATAAAGTCAAATTAGACATGAAGCTATTCACTTAGGGCGCTAGAGTAGGTGAATAATTGTGTTGTGCTGTGTGTCAGATCAATTTCTGAAACACATCTGTAGGGGCAGATTTAAGAGCCCCTTGTTCTACCTTATCTTTGCCTTATTGTCATTTTTTTACACTAAGGTGCCGCTAAGTTGGCCTTTTCCCTGCGCCATATTTACAAAGTGGTGCAATGCATGCATTGTGCCCATTTGTAATCCCTTGCGCGCCATTATGACTGCACCAGGCATAATGTATGCAAGGGGGGTATTCCCCCATTAGGAGGCCAGGAAAAATGGCACAGTGAAAGTTAAAAGATTGCACAGCACCTTTTTTCTGTCATTTTTAATGCCTGCTCAGAGCAGACATTAAAATAACACACCCATTTAAATCAATGGGCCTCCTTTGTAGATGCTAGTGTAGCAATGCGCCACCATAGCGTCAAACATTGTGACGCTATTGTTCTAACTCCCGCCATTGTGCGCTGTATCTTAAAAATGCAGCACACAGGGTGGTGTTATGTGGTACAGGGGTGGGTGCAAGAAAAGTGTTGCAGCATTGGATGCAGCACCACTTTTCTTAAACTCGGCCCATAGTCTTCTAAGTACAGAAATGGTTCCCTACAGAAAACAAATCTGAGGAAGACTAACAGTTGTCCAAAGTCCTTCGGCAAAGCAACATATAACTACAGTGAAGTTAGGACAATTATTACATTATGTACTCAACTCACCTAACACAGTGGTACCAACTTGTGTCAAATAAATAACATCCAACTACCAAACGATGAAAATGTTATTATAGAAAAAAAAAAACATTAAATACAAAAACTAACCAATCCTACCCATCCTTCACTAACTAACTTTAACACTAGCCTACACTAACTTAGATAGACTTAACCTATCTTAACTACTATACACACACACACAGTAAGTTAAAATACCCCCCAATGTACATAGCTCACTACATTACAAACATCAACTACACCCTAAACATATACCAACTACACATATAGGCCTAAACAAATATGTATTATACATTTATTTTCCTGCACACAAAACATTAACCCTCCTACCCACTTAAACTTAGACTACTATAATAAAAACAAGGTCAACAATATCTCTTGAATGCTGACCTGCTCCTGTTCTATGAGAGCCATCCTCCAGCTCAGACTTCGCATCTGTTGGACCACGTGCAAATTAAGGGGCAGCTTTAATCAATCAATCAATCAGTCCATTTATAGAGCGCGCTACTCACCCGTGAGGGTCTCACGGTGCTGGAGAGGGAGGGGTGTTACTGCTGCTTGAAGAGCCATGTCTTGAGGTGTTTCCTGAAGGCGAGATGGTCCTGGGTAGTTCTTAGGTGTGCGGGGAGGGTGTTCCATGCTTTGGCTGCCAGGTAGGAGAATGATCTTCATCCGGCGGTGGTTCTGCGGATCCGTGGGACGTGGAGAGGGCGAGGCTGGCTGAGCGGAGCTGACGGGTGGGCGTGTAGAACGAGAGGCAGCTGTTGAGGTATTCAGGGCCCATGTCGTGGAGTGCTTTGTGTGTGTGGGTGAGGAGCCTGAATGTGATCCTCTTGTTGATGGGGAGCCAGTGCAGGTGTTTCAGGTGGGCGGATATGTGGCTGTGGCAAGGAATGTCGAGGATGAGGCGTGCAGAGGCGTTCTGTATGCATTGTAGTCGTTTCTGAAGCTTGGCGGTGGTGCCTCCGTATAGGGTGTTTCCGTAGTCCAGTCGGCTTGTGACGAGGGCATGGGTAACCGTCTTTCTGGTTTCGGAGGGGATCCATCGGAAGATCTTCCGGAGCATGCGTAGGGTCTTGAAGCATGATGATGAGACAGCATTGACTTGCTTGGTCATCGTGAGGAGGGAGTCCAGGATGAACCCGAGGTTGCATGCATGATCCGAGGGGGTTGGTGCGGTGCCCAGCGCCGTGGGCCACCAGGAGTCGTCCCAGGCGGATGGGGATTGTCCGAGGATGAGGACCTCCATCTTGTCTGAGTTCAGTTTTAGGCGGCTGAGCTTCATTCATTCCGTGACGTCTTTCATTCCTTCCTGTAGGTTGGTTTTGGCGGTGGCTGGGTCTTTGGTGAGGGAGAGTATCAGCTGGGTGTCGTTGGCGTAGGAGATGATGTTGATGTTGTGTTTGTGTGCGATGGTGGTGAGGGGGCTCATGTAGATGCCCCTTGTACTACTTTAGCATCACCTTAGCATAATTGGTTTTATGCTAAGGTGGCGCTAAATTGACCTTTTACCCGCTCCATATTTACACAGTGGCACAATGCATGCACTGCATTACTTTGTATCCCCTTGTGTCACATTATGTCTGCACAGACATAATGTATGCACAGTATGTACCTCCATTTGGAGGCCTGAAAAAATGGGTTGTGAAATTTAAAGGATTTCACCGCTCCTTTTTTTCTGTCATTTTTAATGTCTGCTGAGAGCAGGCATTAAAATGAACCACCCATTTAAATCAATGGACCTCCTTGCACTTTTCTACACTAGCATCAACATTTTTTACGCTAGTGTAGCAAAGTGCCGCAACAGCATCAAAAATGTTGATGCCATTGTTCTAACTACCACCATGGTGCACCGTATCGTAAATACAGCACACACATGGTGGCATTAGGGGGGCACAAGGAGGCGCAAGAAAAGTGGCTCTGCCTGGATGCACACACACTAATACAGCATGATACATTACAGTTACACCCCCCAACCCCCCTGGAAGAATGCAAAGACAAAAGGAAATGAGGTGAACGATTATAATATATTAAAATTCAGTAGTCAAATAATATACATACACTATTTACAATTATATACACCAAGAATATTAGTCCAAGGTATTCCACCCTTAAAGTCCGTGGACCACTGGGCCCACACTGCATGGGCGAGGACCACACAAGATACCCGAACATGATGGGGAGAACACGGCAGGGGCATCAGATAGAAATAAAACAGGCACCTCAGGGGGAAGGGTAAGGGTGGGCACCTCAGCCGGTTGAGTGCACGAAGCCAAATCAACGAGGGCGCCCCATTCTCCACTGTTCAATCCTGGGGAGTGCAAAGCCACAGTCTCACAAGTCTCTACAGTGGGTGGGTTGCCCACTGCTATATCCTGGGGAGTGCAAAGCCACGGTCTCTCAAGTCTCTACAGTGGGTGGTTTGCCCACTGTTCAATCCTGGGGAATGCAAAGCCACAGTCTCTCAAATCTCTAAAGTGGGTGGTTTGCCCACTATTCAATCCTGGGGAGTGCAAAGCCACAGTCTCACAAGTCTCTACAGTGGGTGGGTTGCCCACTGCTATATCCTGGGGAGTGCAAAGCCACAGTCTCTCAAGTCTCTACAGTGGGTGGGTTGCCCACTGTTCAATCCTGGGGAGTGCAAAGCCACAGCCTCTCAAGTGGATAACAGTCTCCACTGGTTCTGGAGGGGGCTTTGTGCCCAGAGTGCTTCATCCTGCCAAGGACAGAGGTAGTGGATGTAAATCTCCACTGGTTCTGGAGGGGGCTTGGTGCCCAGAGTGCTTCATCCTGCCAAGGACAGAGGTAGTGGATGTAAATCTCCACTGGTTCTGGAGGGGGCTTGGTGCCCAGAGTGCTTCATCCTGCTCGTGGCGGCCTCAGTAGCATCAGTGCTTTTGGCACTCATGGGCCTGCGGTGCTTGTGGCGGCGGTGTCTTTGGCAGAGGTGCTTGTGGCGGCGGTGTCCTTGGCAGTGGTGCTTGTGGCGGCGGTGTCCTTGGCAGCGGTGATTGTGGCGGCGGTGTCCTTGGCAGCGCTTCAGCTGCTGGCGGTCCTGTCTTGGGCAGCAGGGCTGCTGGCGGTCGCCTCCTGGGCAGCGAGGCTGCTGCTGGCGGTCCTGTCTGGGGCAGCGGGGCTGATGCTGGCGGTCCTGTCTGGGCCAGCGGGGCTGCTGGCGGTCGCCTCCTGGGCAGCGGGGCTGCTGCTGGTGGTCCTGTCTGGGGCAGTGGAGCTGCTGGTGCTCGCCTCCTGGACAGCGGGGCTGATGCTGGCGGTCCTGTCTGCCCTCCAGGGCCATGACAGGACCTCCATTGCCATGTGGGATGCAGCCCTCCAGGGCCATGTGGGATGCAGCTCCCTCCTCCTCCAGTGCCACTGCTCCTCTGCCTGATGATGCTAATGCACACATGTACAGGGAGACCACAAAAAGGGGGGGAGACAGAAGAAAGACATGTTGAGTGCATGTATTACCGCTACCCTTGGCAGACACGACAGACACAGAAGCCACCTGCACTACGGTGCACACTTGGGATCCTCTATTCAATCCCTGGGACATGGCCTACAAGGCTATGGCTGATATCTGCACACATGGATGTCACAGGAGCCTGACTAGGTGTAGTTGGCACTATACCCAGGTTGGGTGGGGTGCCACAGGGTCTGCCTGAAAAAGGGGACTTAACTAGCACACTTGCCCTGGCCTAGGGAAACCCACAGCCCACCTCCCCCACCCAGACCCCCCCACTGCGTGCTGAATCAGCAGAATGAGAGTGTACTCACCCCCTTGTTGCTACTGTGATGCCCTCAAGCACCCATCCAACTCCAGGTACGCCACCGCCAGGATCCTGAACATCAGGGGGGTCATGGTGCGACAGGCACCCATCCCATGTTGGGAGGCCATCCCCAGCTGGGACTCTGCCGTCTTCTTGCTCCAGCGGCGAATGTCCTCCCATCTTTTCCGGCAGTGGGTGCTCTGTCTGTGATAGACCCCCAGGGTCCAGACGTCTTTGGCGATGGCACGCCAAATATCCTTCTTCTGGTGGGCGCTGACCTACATGAATTGTACAGGGGAAAAAGAGTAGTTATTACCAACTGCACCGTCACAGTCATTGGCCCGCATCCCTATCCTTGCCATGTGGCACATGTACTCACCGTCATTTCATGCACGCATCATTCTCCCCCCCTATCTTTTATCCACACCACTCCACACAGGCATTGCACATACAGCATGCTCACAGTGTACTTACCTGTTTGTCTGGAGGACCGTAGAGTAGCATGTACTGGGGGAGGACCCCATCCACGAGTTTCTCCAACTCCTCCGTGCTGAAGGCAGGGGCCCTTTCCCCAGACGCACAAGCCATTGTCTCTTCCAGACTGAGGTCACAGCAGCACTTGCAGTGTAGGTGCTCTCCTGTCGAAGATCAGGTATCGGGTGATTGAACAGATAGAAAATGGCAGTCATGTCCACGGTGGTGTGCACCGTCACTGCCGGCGTACATCATCATTGGCTCCTGGGACCCATAGGGTCCAATGTTAACCAATGCAGAATTGCGTCACGGTCTTCAACCTCCTACCGCGACGGTGTACAACGCCAACGCAGTTACCTCTCATCCCACTGTCCCACTTTACAGGTCAGGCAGCCGCCATTTCAGGGGCCCACATGGCTTTATTTTTAACTGCGTCACACATACCTAGGCCTTGCCTCAACACTCATACAGGCAAAATTCGGGTTATGAATGGTTTTCTGAGTAAGCTGTGTTTACGTACCTCTGAGTTGGTTGACTCTGTGCTTGCTGTTGTCCTTCATAGGCACCGTCCGCTGGGACATGTGAGGAGATGGCGGCATCCTCCGGTGTTCAGACCACTGGTGGACCTGTCGACAATGGAGGAAAGAAATGTAATCATCACCTACAGGCTTGATCGTGCCACAATCCTGGAACCGTGTGCCCAGTTTGAGCCAGACCTGATGTCAGCTATCCGCCATCCCACAGGAATCCCCACTCTAGTGCAGGTGCTGTCAGTACTCCATTTCCTTGCAAGTGGGTCTTTTCAAACTACAGTGGCCATAGCATCAGGGATGTCCCAGCCTATGTTTTCCAGTGTGTTGTCTGCCCTGCTGAAACACATGCGGAGCTACATTGTTTTCCCTCAAGTGGAGGATTTGCCTACAGTGAAAGGTGACTTCTATGCCCTGGGACATATCCCCAACATCATAGGTGCCATTGATGGGACACATGTGGCCTTGGTCCCCCCACAGGAGTGAACAGGTGTACAGAAACCGGAAGAGTTACTATTCGATGAATGTGCAGATGATGTGTTTGGCAGACCAGTACATCTCCCATGTTAATGCCAAATTCCCTGGCTCAGTGCATGACGCTTACATCCTGCGGAATAGCAGCATCCCTTATGTGATGGGGCAACTCCAGAGGCACCGTGTGTGGCTATTAGGCGAGCACCTGAAACCAAATCAGTGGGAATAGTTGTCTGGGTCTGGGGATATCCCTACAGGTTAGTGTGTGTTTAACAGTTGTCCCTCACCATTTGCAGGTGACTCTAGCTACCCCAACCTCTCATGGCCACTTACCCCAGTGGGGAATCCCAGGACAAGGGCAGAGGAACGCTACAATGAGGCACATGGGCAAACTAAGAGGATTATAGAGCGGACCTTCGGCCTCCTGAAGGCCAGGTTCCGGTGCCTCCATATGACAGGTGGTTCCCTATTCTACTCACCAAAGAAGGTGTGCCAGATCATCGTGGCCTGCTGTATGCTTCACAACTTAGCTTTGCGACGACAGGTGCCTTTTCTGCAGGAGGATGATCCATATGGAGGTTTTGTGGCAGCTGTGGAGCCTGTGGACAGCGAAGATGAGGAAGCAGAAGAGGACATCGACAACAGGAACTCTGTGATCCTGCAATACTTCCAGTGAGACACAGGTATGAAGACAAACCTGCCTACTACATGTACTTTAACACTACTTCCTCTGTACTGTCTGTCCTTTTCACCCAATGTATGGTCACTGAGTTGTCACTTTCCCTTACGATTTCACAGATGTGGGTCCCACTGTGTGACATCTGCTTTGTTTCCTCATGGACTAGAGCTGTGTGACATAGGTATGTTGACATTACAATTGAAAGAGCATTTTGTCACTGTAATTGCTAATACACTATTTCGAAATCACAGACAGACTCCAGATTGTTTTGTGCTTTAAGGGTGTTTATTTAAGTGCTCAATATTGGAAGGGGTTGTAAAATGGTGAGGGGTGATGGTGGAGGAATGTCCATGGCAGAGTCCAGACTATTAGTCTCACAGGTGCATTGTCCAAAGGAGCATAGGAAGTGGAGCTGGGGCAGTTTGAGGATGGACAGGGTGACAAGGTGGGACAAAAGGATGACATTCAGGGCAGTCTCATTTCTTGGCGGGGGTCTTAGCATCGTTCTCTGTCTGTGTCCTGGATCTCAGGGACCGTTTGCAGGGTGGTTCTCCCTCTGCAGGGTGTGGGGTGCTGGTGTGGTGGTCCTGTGGCAGTGCCTCCTGTCCACTAGCACCGGCAGAGGTGGTGGGCAGTTCATCGTCCAGGCTAGTGTCAGGGGCCCCTTGTTGTGCCACAGTGTCCCTCCTGGTGTTGAGGACTTCCTTCAGCACCCCTACGATGGTGCCCAGGGTGTAATTGATGGATCTGAGTTCTCCCCTGAAGCCCAAATACTGTTCCTCCTGCAGCCGCTGGGTCTCCGGAAACTTGGCCAGTACGGCTGCCATCGTCTCCTGGGAATGATGGTACGCTCCCATGATGTTGAAGAGTGCCTCGTGGAGCGTGGGTTCCCTGGGCCTGTCCTCCCCGTGTCACACAGAAGCCCTCCTAGTTCCCCTGTTTCCCTGGGCCTCTGTCCCCTGAACGGTATGCCCACTGCCACTGCCCCCAGGTCCCTGTTGTTGTTGGGGTGGTGGGTTAGCCTGCGTTCCATGTAGTGGTGGACACACTGCTGATTGACGTGTCCTGGGGACAGAGGTTTGGGCCCGCTGGGTGGGTGCTGTGCTGGTGTTTCCAGAGGGGGCAAGCTCTGTAGTGGCCTGTGCCAGTGTGAGGGGAACCGACTGTCCTGAGGTCCCAGATGGGACGGGCTGGTCATCTAGATCCAGTTGGACAGAGCTGCTGTCATCGGTGTGGGCCTCTTCTGTTGGTGGTGTGGACATTGGTGGACCCTCCTGTGCGGTGACGTTGGGTAGGGGTCCTGCAGAGGTGTAAAAGCATGACTATTGCATTGAGTGTACGATGGTGTGCAATGGGTGGGTGACCATGTACCCCAGTGCTTGTATTCCTGTATGGGACCTTGTGTGATGATGGTTTAGGGGGTTGGGTATGTGCAGTGGCCATGCATAGGTGATGGGTGTCCATGCTTTGTTGTTGCATGCAGGGCTTGGTGTTGGGATGTGTGGTTTGTGATATTGGGACATTTGTGAGGAGTAGGAGTGATGAGGGTGAGGGCGAGGGTGGGGTATGTGATGGCATGCAGGTAGGGTGGGGGATATAGTAGTTAAGGTTTGACTTACCAGAGTCCATTCCTCCTACCAATCCTTCGAGGCCCTCAGGATGCAGAATAGCCAAGACTGCTCCTCCCATGTTGTTAGTTGTGGGGGAGGAGGTGGGGGTCCGCCACAAGTCTTCTGAACCGCAAGGTGGTGTCTTGAGACCATGGAACGCACCTTCCCCCATAGGTCGTTCCACCTCTTCCTGATGTCATCCCTATTTCTTGGGTTCTGTCCCACTGCGTTGACCCTGTCCACTATTCTTCTCCATAGCTCTATCTTCCTAGCTATGGAGGTGTGCTGCACCTGTGATCCGAATAGCTGTGTGCTCTACCCGGATGATTTTCTCCACCATGACCCTGAGCTCCTCCTCAGAGAACCTGGGGTGTCTTTGCCGTGCCATGGGGTGGTGTGGGTGATGTGTGGTGTGGTGTGTTTTGTGATATGTGGGGTGATATTTAGTGGTGTGTTGTGTAAGGTGCGTGGATGTTATGTGGGTGATGGTATTGTGTGCCTGTGGATGCTTGGTTGTAGATTGTAGTGTCTCTCTCTGGCCTTCTATCGCAATTGTGGTCGTAGGGGTTTGTAGGTGATGTGGGTGTGTGTTTTATATTGTATTGGGTGTGTGGGAGTGGTGTGTGTATGTGTATCAGGTGTGTGTATTTGGAATTGTCCAATGTGGTAGTGTTTTGTAAGTGTGTGTGTATTTTGAGCGCGGCGGTGTGTACCGCCAATGGAATACCGCGGTTGAAGGACCGCTGCCTGGATTCGTGGGTCGTGATAGTGTAGGCGTATTTCTGCTGGCGTGACAGTGGAGGTTTTGTTATCGCCAGTTTATCACTGACCTTTGGTGTGGTGGACATGTGTGGGTGTCTCAATTTTGGCGGATTCCGAGCTGTGGGTCATAATGACTGTGGCGGAATTCCGCTGCTGTGGCGGTGTGTTGGCGGTCTTCTGCACGGCGGTAAGCGGCTTTTACCGCCAATTTTGTAATGAGGGCCAATGTGTTTCTAAATTTAGCTGACATTGTCATGCAATAATAAGTGCCAGTCCCGACATACAGCAGATCGTGAGAAAGAATTTTGTACAATATACCTTCAGTACAAAGATATCTAATACGATAATAAGCATGCCACTCATAACAGTGATTCACACTCATGACAATGTATCAATGGGAAATTGTAGACATGGTCCAGATGTGTTCACTTTTAGTGTTGGTCTTGCATTGTGCAAGGGGGGGGTCAAAGTTGGTTTAAAACATACATGAGAGGTAAGGTAAGCTGGACCAGCTTGTGTAGTTCTACATTTCATAACTCATCTGGAGTTACACTAGGAAACACACATTGCTGGCTTGACTTACTCTCCATCAGGTAGCTACTTCATAGATGGAGGGTGGGAGTCTCACTCCTGCAAGACTTTACTTTTGATCACTACACCCATTTAGCATCAGTCAAAAACACTGAAAGCCGACATAAAGCACCCTGTATACCAGTGTATAAAACCAGGAGAAACTTCATTTTTTAACTTTTCTTTACACTCATTCTCCCTGTGATGCTTTTCTTCTTTGAGCCCTTCCCTGTTCAATATATACATTCAGCCATTGCAGAGGTAATTAAATCCCCAGGGCTTGCACCGGTGTTGTATGCTGTTGATACCCAGCTCATTCTTTCATTCTATGAAAACTCCATGCAATACATGGCCAACTTAAAAAAAAAAGAATGTTTTCTGTGGCACAGTGGATGAACAACAACTGTCTGCCCCTGAATGTGAATAAAATGGAAATACCTCTAGTAGGCAAACATGTGGTGCCTGGGTGACAACTGGTGGCCCTCCTGCCCCCTAAGTTCAAGTCATCCATCAAACATTTAGGATTATGGATGGATAACACCTTGACTGTTGAGGCCCAAGCCAAGTCTGTAGCTGGTACTTGCTTTGAGTTCTTGGGAAACCTTAAGCCCCTCCTGGGCCTTTTCAACTCATGCACTCAACAAACTATTATTCAGGCAGCAGCTCTGTCACAATTAGATTACTACAATATTCTGTAGCTGGGAGCCAACAAATCAGTCACCAGGCGACTCCAGCTTGCCAAAATGCGACAGCTAGGCTGTTGTACTCCCTCCCCAAATTCTGCTCTGAATCTTCACAAGCTACACTAGCTCCCTGTGGACAAGCATATTGACTTCAAGACCTTGTGCATTGCTCATAATACCCTACATTGCCAGGGGTCCCCCTTTCTGTCTAACTTCATATCACCTTTCTGGCCCTTGCAACCCTTGCCCTCAGCCAATCTCAATCTGGCCATCGTTCCCCAACCGAGGAAAGCAAGAGTGAGAGGTCACTCTTTCTGTGCTCTGGCCTCTACTCTCTGGTACTCACTCCCTCTCTCCCTCAGGAAAATCCCAAACCTCCTGCTTTTCAGGAATTAGCGTAAGATTGGGCTTTTCTCCATTTAGCCCTCCCCCTGCCCTTTTAAGTGCTGGCAGTTGCAGCTTGCATGTCATCTGGGTCCAGTGATGGGAAGCCCTGTAGTTGGGGTAGCTATGCGCTTTACATGCTCCTCCATCGTAACATAACAGGGATGCACTGTGATGTATTTATGCCTGTGTTGGTGATAGCCAGGCAAAATTACCCCACCAGCAGGTAAGCACTGTATCGTTCCTTATCCTGCTAACAGTGTGCACTGCTGCATTATAACTTTTACAACTTGACTTCCCACCTTGCATTCTATGAATGCTTCACAGAATAGGCACATAGGGGATATATGGGGCATGAGGCTGGCCTTCAAATGCTAATCCATGTGAATCCTAATGCGTTTGTCCTGCTGACCACACTCATACCAATGAACCTGTATCCATGCATTGAGGCGTACTGGAGCAGCATAAGTTTAACAAATGTTAGAAATGGGGTCTTTAATTGGCAGTCAGCTTACACCCTATCCATGTAGGGACACTCACTCTAGTCAGGGTAAAATAATCACATTCCTATGAGAACCCCTGACCACCCCCTTGGTAGCTTGGCATAAGCAGTCAGGCGTATCTCAGAGGTAATGTGTAAAGTATTTGTACATACACACACAGTGAAAACACCACAAACATACTCCACACCAGGTTAGATAATGAGCCAATATTTACCTGAGTAAAACAAGACCAAAATGACAAAAATCGAACATACACAAGAAAATATATTAATCTTTAAAGGTAAAAGAGTTGGAATCAATGGATGCATTGTTTTACCACAAAGTACCTGGTATGCATCAAAAACAAAGCCACAGGAGAGGTGATGCATTAGAAAAGCAAGTGGTGTGTAAATTTCATACTCGCAAGTGAGGCCTTGCGTCCATTCTTTCCCTGATGGGTAGGTGATATGTCCATTCTTCCCCCACTTGACAACGATGCATCATTTTCTGGCCATGTAGCCTCAGTTCCTTAAGCTGATGTTGAAGACTTGATGCGCAGGGACTATGCGTGGAAATCCAGGTGCACAGCAACAATAGATCCATGCTGAAGCAGGAGATGCCTTGATTTCACCGCCACTGCATCGATTTTTCAGATGGGGTGCGGGCGCTGCATAATTTTTTTTGCTACAATGGCTGCGGTGTGTGGATTTTCTATAGATCACCAGCTTCCACTTCCAAGGGCGCAGAACTGGATTTGGCATCACTTGGCAAGTCAGGAATCTCAGCAGAAGAGCCCACGTACTAGAAGATGAAGCCTTTGATGCCCCTGAGACTTCACAACAGGAGGCAAGCTCAGTTCAAGCCTTTGGAGAACCTTAGAAAGCAGATAGTAGAAAGCAAAGTCAGTCCAGTCCTTTCACTACCAGGGCAGAAGTATACGCAGAAAGCCAGTACAGCAAGTCAACAGACAGAGTGGTGGATCCTCCTCAAGCATCCAGCTCTTCTCCCTGGCAGAATGTCCTCAGTCCAGAAATGTTCTGAAGTTTTGAGGTCAGCAGTCCAATACTTCAACTCATTTCTGACTTTGAAGTAGGAAAATTCAAAGGAAAGTCTTTGTAGTGCACAACACCCTGCCTCTCCCTTTCCAGGCTCAGACATACTCCAGAGGGTTGAAGACTGCTTTGTGTGGGGACAGGCACAGCCCTATTCAGGAGCACGTGCCAGATCCACCCTCTACTCCAGCAGTGGAAGACCCATAAGGATATGCAGGACACACCTCAGCTCCCTTTGTGTGACTGTCTAGATTGAATTCACAAACAGCCCAATTGCCATTCTGGTCCAGGCAGGTATTCCAAAGCCAGGCGGAGGCACAGAATGGTTAAGCAAGAAAAAGGCCACTTTCTAAAAGTAGCATTTTCAAACTTACAATCTAAAAAACAACTTTACAAAAAGATGTATTTTTGAATTGTGATTTCAGATTACCCAAGATCCACATTGCTGTCTACTCTCAGTGGGAAATTGCACTTAAAAGATATTTCAAGGCAATCCCCATGTTACCCTATGTGAGAGCTAGGCCTTGCAATAGTGAAAAAACAATTTGACAGTATCTCACTATCAGGACATGTAATACACACCAGGGCATGTCCTACCTTTTAAATACACTGCACCCTGCCCAGGAGGCTACCTAGGGCCTACCTTAGTGGTGATTTACATGTAGTAAAAGGGAAGGTTTGGGCCTTGCGAGTGGGTACAATTGCTAAGTTGAATTGGCAGTGGAAGTCTGCACACACGGACACTGCAGTGGCAGATCTGAGACATGCCTATAGGGCTACCCATGTGGGTGGCACAATCAGTGCTGCAGGCTCACTAGTAGCATTTAATTTACAGGCCCTGGGCACCTCAGTGCACTTTACTAGGGACTTATTAGTAAAGCAAATATGCCAATCAGGGATAACCAGTCATAATCACAATTTATACAGGGACCACGTGCACTTTAGCACTGGTCAGCAGTGGTAAAGTGCCCAGAGTACCAAAAACCAGCAAAAACTAAGTTCAGCACACAGTCAAAAATAAAGGATGCAGAGGCAAAAAGACAGAGGTAACCACGCTAGGGCTGCCAGGTCTAACAAAGAGTATAAGAGACATGTTACCTACCCGGTGGACCTCAAACTCCTAGGAGCCCCTTGAGTTTTCTACACCCAACCTCCTATCTTCCAAAGAACAGAATGGGTCAGTGGAGGGCCTCAGCCTCTACCCTACGCTGAACCTTGATCAACAGAGGGACTGCTGTTGGCTGCTGGGGCCGTTAACCTACTTAACCTCACTTTCCCCAGGGCTCACTGCATGGTGCACTCATGATATTGACATTGTGGACAGCACACCTGTGCAGAATACGATTTCCAGGTTGCCTGACAAAGTGAGGGCTATTATTAAAGAAGAGGTCTCCAAAATGTTGCCACTTGGGGTTATTGAGCCCTACAACAGCCCTTGGTCCAGCCCAGTGATGCTGCTCCCCAAGGCTGCCCTGACAGGTGTCACACCTGACCTCTGGTTCTGTGTGGACTACAATGGGCACAGTGCAGTCACCAGGACTGAAGAGCACTGTTCAAAAAACTGAGCTCTTTGTGGATCCTCCACCCCCACTTCTTGTCCCCATTTGGGCACCTAGATTATGTTTTTTTACTTTCATAGTGCACTAGGACCTGCTAACTCAGCCCCAGTGTATGTGTTCTTTCCATAAATTGTTTGTTGACATGGTAATTACCTGATTGGCAAAGGCTTACCCCCTTGTAAGTTCCTAGTAAATGGTACCCAGGGTAACCAGGGCATAGGTGGTAAAGGGGTCCCCAAGACTGCAGCAGGAGTTTGTGCCACCCTAGATGACCCATCAAAACTCTTGATGACAGACCCACCATTACACACTACCAGAGTGGTGCAAAATGCTAATGTTCAACTGTGCCCCCACCAACAGTAGCACAATCCATGCACTGCCTTATATGTATGTCAGGCATCCCTATGGTAGGCCTCTGCAGTCCACGAGGCCGGGTGCATTATATTTAAGATGCAGACATATAAACACAAGCTTCTATGTCTCTATAGCATCCTTTCCATTATGGTACGCTATAAGTGCAGGTTGGTCCATAGGACAACATGGGACTTAAGCCCCTGTTGACCAGGATTACTAGCTCCATCACGGTACTGCCTAGATATGTCAAGTTTGGCGTCAAACAGGTTGCCTTCTCTCCCCCAACATGATTCTAATGTTGAGGAACAGCTGGCATGACCCAGGTGACATTCAAGAGGTTGCCCAACTGTTTGCCACCTTCCTTTGTTCTCTAGCTGTGCAGTCAATGCTTTTTCCTATGCTTGTTGCCAACATGACAGAGTTCTAACGTCGTGCCAGGCAGCCTGGGTGTTCTCAGAGGTCAAAACAACAAGCTGAGGCAGGAAAGAAGTCACACATCCTGCTCCCCAAGCCTGGGTAGTGAACAAAACCATCAGGGCAGTGAGGTTCAAAGGTTTCACTGCCCCTGATAGCCGTAAGCACTGTCCTCCAGCCAGGAAAGAGCCCTCCCTCTGCCCACAGGCAAAATTGGTATGCAGGACTGTGCACACCCCCAGCAGGCTCACACACCTCTAAGGTGAGCAGCCCAGTCTGGAGTGGAAATATTCAGTGCCATCTATCTGGATGACATTGCGATCTTCAGCTGTAGCTGGAAGGCCCACCTGTGCCACCTGAGAGAAATGCTTCAGGCTCTGAAAAGGACAAGCCTGGCTATCAAGGTCAGCAAGTGCCAGATGGGTTCTATAGTCTACTTGGGACACAAAGTAGGTGACGGCAAGGTGCAGTCCCTGTAACCCAAAATTGACACTATACTGGTTTGGGAACCCCTCCCGAAGACCCAGGAAGAAGTGAGAACCTTCCTGGGTCTCATTGGATATTACTAGAGATTCAACAAGAGGTATAGCACCGTTGTTGTGCCTTGACTAAGCTGACTTAGTCATGTGCACAGCACCTCTGCTCAAGGCCCCAGATTTCTCCAATTATTTGTTGTTCAGACAGACTACAGGCCCCTCAAGTGGTTACTGAAGATGAGCAGTGAGAATCCCAAACTGTTGGGGTGGTCCATCTCCCTACAGGAAATGGACTTTATGGTTGAACACCGCCCTGGAACAGACCACGCCAATAAATGCTGATGGTCTCTTCAGGTTTTTCTGTCTTAGTAAAGAGAACTCCCAAGAGGTTGGGTAGATCTCCCCAATTTCAGCTGCTTGGGAAATGTGTTAGGCCTGGCATCCTTGGTGTAGTTTTCTCTAACTTTATTGCCCTCTGGCCTCCTTTTTTTCTGACTCATTTTTGCTGGCTTTCAGGATTCTGTGTACTTTACGACTGGTGATCAGTGCTAAAGTGGAGGGGCTCTGTACTCAAAACATGATAACATTGGTTTATCCACAATTTGAATATTTTTTCATTTGCTAGTCCAAGACAAGTGCACTATCTGTGCTCACGGCCTGCTGTAAATCAAATACTATTAGTAGGCTGCAGCACTGACTGTGTCTCCCATTAAAGTAAACTATAAACAAGTCTCAGTCCTGCCACTGTAGAACCTGTGAGTGCAGTTTTAAACTGCCAGTTCAACCTGGCCAATGTACATATATGCTGGCCCAAACCTCCCTTTGTATTATATGTAAGTCAGCACTAAGGTAGGCCCTGGTTAGCCCCAAGTGCAGGGTGCAGTGTATTTAAAAAGTTGGACGTGTACTTTTTATTTTGTCATGTTCAGGTAGTGAAAAACTTTTACATTTGTTTTCCACTGCTGAAAGGCCTAGCTTTCCTATAGCTAAACATTGGGGTTGCCTTAAAACATCCTTTAAGTGTAATTTCTCATTGGGGAGAGGGAAGAGTTAAACATATGGTGTTTGATATCTCTGGACTCACAATTGAAAACTACATCTTATGGTGAAATCTGATTTTAAATTGTAAGTCCAAAAATGCCACTTTTAGAAAGTTAGCAATTTCCTACTTTAATCAGTCTGTGCCTCTGCATGTCTCTGAATACCCGAATGGGGTAGGTGACATCTTGACTATGTGCATTCCCTATAGACCAGTGGTCTCCAAACATTTTACCACTGCACCCCCCAGTTGAAAAACACAAATCATTGCCCCCCCTTAGAATTTTTCAGAATTATATTATATAGATGGCAATGTTTAAATATGTCTAGACCTATTTAAGCATTGCATTTAAGTACTGTTACTTTAAAAAAAAATGCAACATCATGCCTCTGCTTAAAACAAAGGCCTGTGATCTGTATAATGCTTCATTTGGCCAGAGTCTGGTGCCCCCCCAGTGATCACTTGAGGCCCCCCCCTATGGGGGGCCTGTCCCCCAGTTTGAAGACCTCGGCTCCAGACAGTCACACACAAAGGGTGGTTGGGTGTGACATTTGCATCTAGATGACCCGTCACCTGGCTAATGAGTCTTCATGCACCAGGTGGGAGGGAGGAGCTGACATCCTGCACCTCTCCTCACACAAAGGTCTGCATACTCCCCCTGTAGAGTGTCTGGAGCCAGGGAAGAAAGGGAAGGGACATTCTGATCTTCAACAGCCTCTTTTGAAAACTCTCCTACTTCAAAGACACATTGTTGTATACGTACTGGACCCCAAACCTCACCAAACCAGTTCAATTTTGCATCCTGAGGAGCTGTGCTGCCAGGAGGGACTCCAACTTTTCAACTTATTTTGTTGTGTTGGTCTGCTGCCTCTTGTAGTGAGAAGGACTACTCCTGCTCTACAACCTCTAAGGACATCTCAAGTAACTCCAATGGCTTGTAGGCTTGCCCCTTATTGAAAATCTCAGGGCCATCAAAGGTTTCAACTGCACACCACTGTTGTGGGTCTCAGTCACCCATGATCTGATAGCAGTGCTTCTCAATGAGGAACCAGGTGTCTGACTACTCTGGGTGTGTGAATTGCTCCCTCTGGCCAGCGGGTGTCAAGCTTTTCTTTGTTCACCAAGTCAACGTTTGCTGAGCGCTTCATCTTTCACCAGCGATTATCAAGCGATTCATTGTTCACAAAGTAACCCTGAATCGATTGTTCCTTGATTCACAAAGTTAGCATGTGTAAATTGCTTCTTCGTTTGCCAAGACAGCACATGTAGCGCTTCTTCATTTACCAAGTCAGTGCATGTTAAGCAATTCTTTGTTTGCCAAGCCAGCATGTGTGGTGTAGTTTTTTTAACCAGCCCAGCATGTATAGTGCTTCCTCGTCTACCAGCCCAGTGTATGGCGAGCACTTCCCATCATTCTGGACAACCACGCTCTGCCTGACCCAGCTGCTGCGACAGAGGACATCTACACATGGCCATCCAAACACCAACAAGGTACCGTGAGTTATGTGAGCGGGCTGACTGCTCAGTCTCCATGCATGCATACCTAGAGAGACCAAGCACCACAGCTCTGGGCTGCCTTTTGTGTGGTTTTGTTCTGTAGTGACTTTCAATTTTGAGGGGCCCGGGAGGCCAAGATCCCTTGCAAAACATTCTGATTAGGAAACAGCATTGGACCTATAATTGCAAATGCTTTCCTAGTATTCCTCTAAAAAGAACTTACTGTAATTCCCAGAAAGGGAGTGCCTGTATCATTTGAAGCACTGTGAACTTTTCATACCATGTTTGAACCATCATAATCTATGCAAATGTAATTGAATTTTTGCTGTTTGGATCTAAGTTTAATCAGGTAAATATTCCTTACTTTTCTAAACCGATATGTCATCTTTTGGTGTTTTCACGGTGTTACTGTTATTCAGGTGTTGCACAAATACTTTTCCAATTCCCTGTTAGCTTAAGCCTGAATGCTCTGTGTCAAGCTACCAGAGGGTGAGCACAGGTTAATTTAGGAAGTGTAACTGACTTACCCTAACTAGGATTGTAGTCCCCCTTTGGACTGGGTGCATACGTCTGCCAACTAGAGACCCAATTTCTAACGTGTGCCTTGTGGACATCTACAGTCACAATGTGCAACACTCAGGCATAGAGCTAAGGATTCATACAACCCCATGAATCAATAGAGTAGTAGCTATACATCTGTGCGCAGCCTCCAGGGACTCAGTGTAATTGTTCCTCTGTCACTCCATTTCACATAGGTATGACATGGACTTGTCTGAGGTAGGCTCAGTCAACAGCTATACCTCAGGTAGTTTTTCAAACTGATGATTTATACATATTTCATCAAATTTACTCACACCTTTACAATGCTTTGGTGTCATTTGTATCCTTTCATGAGTCTAATTCCTACCCATAAAATGTCAGCGATGTCACTGCCACATTCCCAGCATCTACTAGTAGTACAATGATAGGAATGGGATGGCTACCCTGCTGACACTCTCCTCCATGTTTAAAGACATTGAATTTGAATTTGACTCACAGGTACTGGAAAAGTGATGAGTTCCCCATATTTCACATTTCAATCTGCAGGATTATTTACCCACACCTATATGCAGTCTCACTGCAATTATGTTGCAAGAGAGGTCAAAGTTATGCAGCAGGTCTGACTATAATATGCTGCAAGATAAGGCAAAAAAAGGGGCATAATGACACATTTTGTAATAGTTGTCTTTTATTATTTCTTAATTTCTAAACAGAGTAACACTGTCTGGGTATTGCTTATACCCCATTAATCGCAGTTTCATACTCAAATATAGCAATAACCAACAGAAATATGACCAAACCAGCTTTGCTAAGGTCATTTCACTTTGCAGCAATACACAACACCTGTTAATACATTTTTAGTTACTTTTGAAGCTATGCCCCTGACCTTAATGGCCACAAGAGGGAAATTCGACTGAGGGAAAGACAAGCAAAAAATACCATTGTATTTTCCTGGCCCCGACATTAGGAGCATATCCAGTGCCAGACCAAAAGTCAAAGTGCAAAGGAATATCTTCTAATGCTGTGTGGATTCTACAGGTCTTTCTGAATAACTAACTGACGGGGATACAAAATCAGAAACCAATATCAGGTTTAAAGTATCATGCATTACATGCAAAGTATGAGTGAGGAACAAAGGAAAACCCTATGCAGCCACTGCAAATGACACCTATCCCAATGTAACAACACTAAAACATATGGGCATATACCTACCTGGACAAGGCCCAATGCTTCAGCAGGGAATTTCATCAGCCACAACAGCCCATCAGAATCACCTATACTATAGGAAACCACTGAAGACTGAGTTTTACACACTATAGACATACCAAGGATAAATTCTGGAACCGCAGATTCCTGTTGTATTTTGCAATTACTAATGTAAAAACATCCCTCTGGCCCTTGCACTAGTAGATCAGATTCTTTCTGTGGTTTGAAGGGTTTTAGCTTATTATCTACTGTTGGTGTAATATAAAACAATAGAAAAATGAACATCAAATATTGAGTGGAAAGGTCTCTGGTCTGGCTTTTTCTGTAGCTCTGTTCCACATATTTGGTTGGTCTGTGCTAATTTGCACGTTGGTTCAATTTAGCTCCATATTACAGATCTTATAGTGCTGCTATCTTGTGCCATTTCTTTCTATATATACAGTTGTCAGTACTTCATTGTGCTGGTTGATATCAATATCAGCATGTTGGCAATTTGAAAATGGCAAAACATTCTGTTGATTGTCTTCTCTATTTCCTTTCTTGTTATAGTAACTATTAATAATAAGGCACATGACTGGAAAGTAGCTACTGTTATCGTGTTTTCACGCTTTCACGTGGTTTCCCATCCTCCCAGGGAGCACAAAGATTGCCTGGCCCATTCTTGGGTGGCACATTGCTGATGTATGGGCTGGTCACAGTCCAGTGCAAAGGTTGGCCACCCCACTCCTTTTTTTATAGTAAGAAAAGCAGGTGTCTAGTGAACTTTCTGGTTCTGGGGAGCAAGACTGGTGTCAAAGCCCCTCAAACCTGCCCTCCAGAGATCAGAAAGACTATTGTGGCAGGGGGCAGGGGAAGGCCTGATGCTAGGGTAGACCTCCACATCCTTTCTTTTTTTCTCATACCTCTAAGAAAATACCTCTTTTTGGGAGATCACCTGCCTATTTTGCTGCCTTCCATGGCTGTTTTTGAAGTTTAGATACTGGGGCACTGCAAGCCAGTGCTGAGGGTGTGTGATCTGAACCTTAAAACAAAGTAAAATTGGCTAATACCCAATGGAATATTTAACATTCCAAGTAAGACCTTAGTATATGGAGCTGGAAAATACACCAGTGAAATGGAAAGTTTAATGTCACTGTAATCCTCAGCAAATGTTTTGCCATATACTAGAGTGACAAAGAAAGCATAACTTCAAGCCTACCTATGTAGCCTCACTGATGTAGCTTTCAAATCTGCAGGTGAACCTGTCAAAATAACTTGTCCTGGGCAAAATGTTAGTTATGCTAGCATAATTCACATAATTTCAGGAATTTTGTGCAATGCATGATCTGTGAAATCTTTTGCATCTATTCTATCTTCTTCTAACCTTCCTGTAACTGAGATGTGTTGCCACCATGTCTGTACAGTGAATGTAGTTTGCTCTGTTATCATGTGTCAGGTCTCACAGCACTCAATAGTATCTGTGGCACTGATGGCTTCCCAAATTGACTCATGTGGTATTCACGTTATGCACTTCCTTCCTAATAATAGTATGAAGATTGTGAGGCCCATGATTGCTTTATGTCTTCTGATGAGACACAGCAATACAACTATAATACAAGTTAATAAGTTAGAACATTGATTGTTTGTTTCATGAAAGGTTGTGAAACAATGCTTGTTTTCTTATTTATCGAACCATAACACATGAAAAGCTTAATGACTTTTTCTGAGACAAATGTCAACTGCCAAAAATGTGGCATCATAAAAGTAACTAATTTCCACTTCTAAAAATCATGTGTTCGGTATTAAACTCAATCCTCAGGTTAAAAACAGCAACTTGTAAAACATGTGTAGCATTGGCTAAACAAAACAGGTGTTTGCTTAGCCTCTTCAGGCTGGTAGCAGCACTCACCTGACTCCAGAGGATAACGCTAGTATGGGCAATTCCTCTGCCCAGACTAGCGTCATTTTCTGACGTTAGAACCCCATGGACATTACTCCTGTCTCAGTTAACAGTATTGCGCCCCCCAGCTTAATGGCCCCCCAGCCCAATCCTCTGGGCATGACATTGGGCCCAGTGCCATGTAGGGGGCCCAAGTTAGACCCCCTCCCAAAGCACTTTGAAAAAAAGAAAAGAAATACTTACCCATCCCTACTTCTAATTACCTGAGATGGGGTCCCCCATCCTTAGGTGTCTTCCTGGTGTTGGTGGGGATGGGTGAGGGTGTCCCTGGGGCAAGGAAAGGGCACCTGTGGGATATTTTCATGGTCTCTGACCATGGAAAAAGGCCCACAGGTCCTCTAACACCTGCCGTGAGCCAGGCATTAAATAATGGCACTAAGCAAGCTTAGCACCATTATTTAAGGCCCCCAAATCTAGCACGGGGGATAAATATGGCACTAATGTCATATCGTCATTTTCTGCATGGGAATACCTACCTTGCATCTCATTGTTGCAAGGTAGGTTTCCACGTGCAGAAAATGACGTAAACTCCATAACTTTGTCGCTAGACGTATCTAGCGCCAAACTGTAAATATGGAGTTAGGTTTGCGCTGAATTAGCATTAAAAAAATGATGCTAATTCAGCGTAAACCGAGTATTAATATGGGCCTTAATTTAATCAGGATCACGCTGCGTAGCACTTTAAAACAGAGAATTACATTTTTTTAACACTATCTTTGGGTCAATGCCTTAGCCTAAAGACATACAGAAAAGCTGCATTTGCTGTGTTAGTCGTGCCATTTGAAATGTAACTGAGTGAAAGGTTGCTTCATTTTTGGAAACACAATCTAGCCATTACTTTAAAAAGGAAATTGGATAACTGAAACTGCCAAGACTAAGTTCCATGAACATTTAAATCAGAGCAATAGAACTCAATATATTTGAACTATTATTGATCTGAAGCTGGTAGCTGATGTGAATGTTCACTAATAACTTTCTCAGTAAGTATACTGTGCGCAATTAATCCTGAGTAATTAATGAATCACACATTGGGAGTTTCCAGGTGTGAGTTGTTGGTATGTTGAATTGACATTATTTTTTTTTACCAGGGTCTATTTATCAGTTCCTATTTTAATATGTGCCTTCATTGCAGGAAGTTTGATTCCTGATCATAAACCTGAACCATCCACACAGCTAGTATCCTGAACTGAACATCTTGAACCAGAATCCAGAACTTAGACTTTCTTGTCCCTAGCGATATGGGAACAGGGATAACTGAAAACACAGAAGCCCTGGAATTTCCTTCTCTTCCTGATCCAATCTCCTTTCCTCTTGGGAACCTTTAAGGTGCAGTGGGTACTTCACAGCTGCTGTCAGTTCTCACTCGGATTCGGGGACTTTCATCACTCCATCGGAACCACCTGGAATTCTGATGAGTGGCTTTCAACATCATGATTCAAATATTTTACTTTTTTTTTAAATGTCTTATCGCTTTCACTCTTTTATTAATAACTGTATCTAATTGTTGAATTACTATGGGAAGCTTTGATGGCTTAAATTGCCAAAATAAAGTTTGAATTGAATTGTAAAGAAGTTATGATGTCTAGTTTTTAAAAGTGGTGCTTTGAATACTTTTATTTTGGCATGTATCAAGTGAAAAGCCCTCAAAATGCAGATTCTGTGAGAAATACTAAAATGAATTTATAATTCTATTTTTGCTAATTTTGGTTTGCAATACACCACAAAAAATAATGTGGCTCCTATATTTAGTATGAAATTAAAGTTCGATGCAACATTGAAGTTGCATTTGTGATAAATATACATGACAAGAAACTTTTAAAAAGCTAGACTTTGCCTACCTGAAACTCCAGTGGCTAATTAACACTGGAGTCCTGGTAGCTGCCCTCTGTCAGTGCTTTCCCCTAATAAAGTGTGACAACTGATCCTAGAGGAAAAACAATGGGTTAGGCCTTTTGTCAGCAACAACTGGGTGTGAGGTATGTCACTCTTCTGAGTTCACCTGGAGCAATTAGAGAGAGTTCAGGAACATCATTAACTTGAAAGGGACCAATATCAGGCCTCCCATTGAGTAAAAGGAGGCTTGAGATAGAGAAGCCCTGTGATCCAGGACCACCTGTAGCCAGCTTCAAAACATCTCAGAGGAAGTGGATGCTTGTTCCAGAACCAGGGTGGTGTGGTTTAGGGAAAGGGGCTGCTGCTGCCCTAGACACAGTCCATGGCTGGCCACCAGCCTACTCCAGGGACAGAAGGGTTATGCATTTTGAATTTTAGTTGGAATAGTGCACTGTAGAATAGTTTGTAGTACGTCAAACAGGATGGGGACAAAAGAGGAAGAGGTTGCCCCATGGAGATTTATACTCATTGGTTAGGTAGTGTGTACCACTACCAACTAGTTAGGGAATCCTACAAAGTGGTGCCTTATCCCCAGCTCATCAGAACACTTTCTGGACCTATGGATAAAGCAGACCTCCTGTGTGGTTACACGGACATAAAAAGCTCCAATAGGCCCTTGTCTTGAAGTGACCTGCTAACAGTAGCAACAGAACGTGGACTGGACACTTCTGGTGGTCTCTTCTGGAGTGATACCTGGACCCTAAGCGCTGTCTCTGAGGTCCTGGGAACCTTAGAAGAGAAGAATAGGAATAGTTCCAGTCCAATATCTTTATTCAGTGAATCTCGCCATTAATTGACATAGAAAACAGAGTGGTACAAAATAATGATGTGATAAAAAAATAATAAAATCAATAGCATATCATATTAATTGCTCCAAGATGACTGAAAAGTTGAACTTATAACATTTTTGTACTTTTAAGACCTACAGAACTTGAGCAAGACCTTGCAGTAATGTTATTTAATTTCAAGAAGACTTTACCAGATGTAGCTTTCAGGTGTGCCGTCGGAGGATTTTGCGCTAAAAAAAAAGACTAAGTCCAAAGGTAGGGACCTTGACTGGGTGAAGGTGCTAAAAGTATTCAAAGATGAGAGGAGTTCGGTGAGCGCAAAATTTGAATTTTCTTGCTCTGAGCTTTTCCTGTCACAACCAAAGGCTTCAGTGGGGCTTCATTCAACTACTCTTCTGACTCCAAGACAGGCATAGTTGTGTCATTTTTCGAATTTAATTTTTACATAGTTATAGAAATTGTGTGATTATCACTGTGTTGTGTGTTGCATTTTTATTGGTGATATTACTGCCAAATACTTTACACACCTTTCCGTAGGTTAAGCCCATCTACTTGGTACCATAGCTATTAGAAGATGAGTCAAGGCTTTTTTAATTGAGCTTGTATGTTGGGCCTGAGAACTCTATGGCTGTATTACATGGAAAGGAATGAAGACCTCCCAAACTAATAACCTATTTTCTTGCATTAGGACTGTGCTAAATAAAGTGCCCCAGATTCACAAAGGGTGTGTGCACCTGTTTTCTGCACACTTAGTATAAAGTACTATTTCAGAAGATACTGGTGCTACCCCTACTATATTACAAATAATGCAAGTGAGCATATAGTAGCAGCACAATTTTATGGTGTGTTAAGTCACTTTCATGGGGGAACACCCCATTAATCTTGCAACATCTGGTTTGGGCACAGCGATGCTATCTATACTCTACTACTGCCTCATTTTCATGAGGGAGTGGCCTATGCAAATGAGGAAAACACTTTGCCTTCATGTTCACACTGTGTTATGCACAACACATGTAAAAGAGGCACAGTGGACATCTGGTGGTGCACAGTCAATGTATCCCTAAGGACGCCCTCAGAAATGAATGAAAGGGCATTCCATAGACCTCCTCCCCAGAAAATACACTGCTGATGGATGGAGTCAATCGTTGTATCTACCTGCAGGAGGTTTTCTGTCTCCCTTTGAAGTGCAATTGGGCTTGCCGCCTGCTCTGTAAAAGACAAAGTGGCTGCTTCAAACAGCCACTCTATCTTTAACTAATGCACTGCTCCCTGGTAGCTATGTGTTCACAGCTGCCCTGAGGCAGGGCATAATTTATAATAGCACACACTTACCTGTTTGCACCAGATAGCCCAATATAAAGGTTTATTGTGGTGTAAACAAGGACAGTACAATGTAAGTATATTAAGGCCCCATGGGTTACTTTTACCTATGACCGTGAGATTAACAGATATCTAGAGTGCTATATTCTAGATGTCACAGCGAACAAGCAGGAGAGTCTATGTGCCTTAGATTTCATCACTGCAGCTACTCCACAAGTTACTCTCCCACACAGTCATGGCACAGGTGTATTCCAGAAGCTATTCTGCTTTGGTAACTTTTCATAAGGTTTTTACATATTGCTAGGGTCTAGCTATGTGGAGAGTAATTCAAGTGCCCTTTTCTAAAGAGTGGTATATAAACTCTACAAACATGCAACCCTGTTACTGCTTAGGTATGCCAGCAAGATTAGTTTAGCAATCGCTGATGAGATCTAGTGTAATCTGCAAGTCAGGCATTCTTTGAAGCCTGTAATGACACCTCACTCTTTCAATCTCCAGTTGAACCTAACTTAAGTCCCATTACATTGGGTAACAGTAAAACCTAATGCGAAACCCAGGAATGGCCCACCCCTTGATAATGTGTTGTGGTTGAATAGCATACCTATGTCTCTGCCCTATTGTCCCTGTACATCTATGTAGCTGCTCTTTTCTTGCTTGGTCTGTGCTTCAATATTGTCACTCTCCAACCTACTTTATCATGTGTACGTCCGGTTTGAATGCCTAAGTGTTTTTGTGTGTCCAAGGGCGCATATGTTTGAATGTGTGCTATTGCTTGGTGCTACATTGGCATGAGTACTTGAAGGCCTAATTGAGTGAACATGGTTGGCTGTATGGCTGTTGCCATTTGTGCATTTATATATGCTGATTCAGGTGTGTAAGGATGCAGGCGTTAAACAATACGCCAGGCATTAAAAATTACGCCAAAAACGGTGCACTGAGATCTTGTAGATTTCATTGCACCATTTTTGCAGGTCTCCTTCTGCCGGAACGCCCCCTTTGCCTACATTTTGCATGGTGCATGCATAAAGTGGTGCAAAGTGTTACAAAGTGGCGCAATGCATGCATTGCACCACTTTGTAAATGTAGTGCTGCGAGTTTGCAAGCCTAACACCACATTATCATAAAAAAATTATGCTAATGTAATGCTAGGCCTTCTTAAATTTGGGCTTAGGAAGGTGTCTTGATAATTTCGGGTATAAGGGTAATAATAGGAATTACAAGTTTTGGGGAAATAACCTGTAGGAATCTGTGCTTACGCACCAAGGCCCGTATTTATACTCCGTTTGCGCCGAATTAGCGTAGTTTTTTTCGACGCAAATTCGGCGCAAAACTAACGCCATATTTATACTTTGGCGTTAGACGCGACTACCGCCAAAGTATGGGCAAATAGCGTCATTTTTTTGCGTGAACGCCTTCCTTGCGTTAATGAGATGCAAGGAAGGCGTTCCCGTCTAAAAAAATGACGGCGACGCAAATGCGTCGTATTTATACTCCCGGGCAAAAATCACGCCCGGGAGGTGGCGGGTCAAAAAACCCCGCATTTGCGCCACTATTTAACGCCTGGGTCAGGGTAGGCGTTAAGGGGCCTGTGGGCTCAAAATGAGCCCACAGGTGCCCTCCCCTGCCCCCAGGGACCCCCCCTGCCACCCCTGCCCTCCCCAGGAGGACACCCAAGGATGGAGGGACCCACCCCAGGGACATTCAGGTAAGTTCAGGTAAGTATAATTTTTTATATTTTTTTATTTTTTTTGGGTGGCATAGGGGGGCCTTATTTGTGCCCCCCTACATGACACTATGCCCAATGACCATGCCCAGGGGACATAAGTCCCCTGGGCATGGCCATTGGGCAAGGGGGCATGACTCCTGTCTTTACTAAGACCGGAGTCATTTAAATGGCGTCTGGGCGTCGAAAATAATGGCGCAAATCGGGTTGAGGCGATTTTTTTGCCTCAACCTGACTTGCCCCATTTTAAGACGCCCTAACGCCATTTTCCCCCTACGCCGGCGCTGCCTGGTCTACGTGGTTTTTTTCCACGCACACCTGGCAGCGCCGGTCTGCTAGCGCCGGCTAACGCCATTCCATAAATACGGCGCCCGCATGGCGCTTCAGAATGGCGTTAGACGGCGCTAATTTTTTTTACGCTAAACTGCGTTAGCGCAGTTTAGCGTCAAAAAGTATAAATATGGGCCCAAATTCCTTATCTTTTTCCCCAGCATCCGAAATCCCTGTGGGAAATAACATAGCTAGTAATTCTGGCAATCTTTGTGACCACAACTATCGGAATGTACAGGCCAATCACAATGAGGGCCTCAGAGTTTTGCTTTGCATCTACACGCTTAGTTGTAAACAGCAAGGGAAACCCATGGATAACAAGAGGCCTGAGGTTCATATATAGTTATTAAAGAAACAATGGTTCCTAATCAGGAGATGAAAAAATATATATGCAGAGGTGAGACAAATCATACCGATATGCACAGTTCAATCAGCACAATATATATTTTATTAGAAACTGAATTATACAAAGAAATGTAAGTCTGAAAACATGTTCAATAATAGCAGACTAAGGGAAATTTGTGACAAAAATAAATAGAACTGATAAGTCACAATTCAACAAAAACAGGGATACTCTGTGGAAACAGTCTGCCAAACACAAAACCAGGCCCAGTGTCTGATCAATTATGCAATGTGCAGTCATTTTGCAGTATCAAACACTTTTTGAACATTATGAACTTTGACAAAAATACCAATAACTCAATTTTCTTCTTAGCCTTTGGATGTCGTTTTAACATGTGCATAGTTTTAGCAGATGCGGTCTCAGCATTTATATTTTACCTTGGTTTAGGCAATGTCTGTGTGTTTGTATATACACGTTTTGTGTGTTTCTCTGTCTATGATGTGTGTGTGAGTGAAAGCCAGCATGTGAAGGTTACCCTACGTTTAAACAATATATATTTTATTGATGAAATAGAGTGTAACATACATCCTGTTATACAGAGAAAATATTCCACTTGTGAGAGGAAAGCCTAGAGTTCGCAAACACATAACTCGTTAATTTCTTGAATCCAAAGCAAGATTGAAAGTATGAAAATTGTGTTTGGTTGCATAGCTCAAAAACTGTATTGCGACTGCGTTTTTACAGTTGTGTTCTTTAAGAGTCCATAAAATATTTCAATATGCCGCGCAATAACATTTCAGGAGACCATTAATAAACATTAATGTCAAGAAAATCCATAAAATTGCTGTATTACAGTGCAAGGAGGAACCATCGCCCAATCACAACACTTAGCTTTATGATCCAATAAAGCTGTTATCTATCGTACGTATTTCACAGCACAAAGTTGTTTTCTATGTCTTCAGTCACAAGTCATTTGGAAGCAATAGCACTCAGCTTTATTAAATAAAGTCTCTTCAATTATTGCCATCGATCACTCACTGTTAATTTGTTTTAATTGTTCAGCTGAACGGATGATACTGATGTGACACGATCATGTAACAAGTTTATAAGGGCGATCTAATGATACTCATGTAGGGACTGATAGCATGTTACTTGTGTAGGCGGTTGAGACCATGATACGTTTGTAGGGCCTAATTGTCAATGGAGCTGGTGAGTGCTCCAAGAATAGACATTTTTGAAGTGGGCGATTTCTGTTGTCAGAATCGTCACTTATTGGCAGTATATTTTATGGGTTGCTTTAAACTTGCATATAAGTTAGACCAGTGTCTCTAAATTAGCTCTATAATTTGAAAGAAGAAAAAGTAACTAAACCACGTAAATGGGTAAGAATCACATTTTCAACTGGATCAAAGAAAAAGACATGCACGAATACCATATTGGGTTGCACATAAACTATTAAGGCCATATTTATGAGGAAGTAGAGCAGTGCAGCGCAGCAAGTCACCTTGCTGTGCTGCACTACTTCTCTGGGAAAGGGCAGGAAAGTGCTATATTTAAGACATATGGGGGAATATTTATACTCCGTTTGCGACGAATTTGTGTCGTTTTTTTTTACGCAAATTCGACGCAAAACTAACTCCATATTTATACTTTGGCGTTAGACGCGTCTAGCGCCAAAGTTCATGGAGTTAGCGTCATTTTTTTGCGTGAACACCTTCCTTGCGTTAATGATATGCAAGGTAGGCGTTCCCGTCTTAAAAAATGACTCCGATGCATATGCGTCGTATTTATACTCCCGGGCAAAAATGACGCCCGGGAGTGGGCGGGTCTAAAAAACCTGCATTAGCGCCGGATTTTAGCGCCTGGGTCAGGGCAGGCATTAAGGGACCTGTGGGCTCAGAATGAGCCCAGAGGTGCCCTCCCCTGCCCCCAGGGACACCCCCTGCCACCCTTGCCCACCCCAGGAGGACACCCAAGGATGGAGGGACCCACCCCAGGGACATTAAGGTAAGTCCAGGTAAGTATTTTTTTTTATTTTTTTTTGTGGCATAGGGGGGCCTGATTTGTGCCCCCCTACATGCCACTATGCCCAATGACCATGCCCAGGGGACAGAAGTCCCCTGGGCATGGCCATTGGGCAAGGGGGCATGACTCCTGTCTTTGCTAAGACAGGAGTCATTTCAATGGGGGATGGGCGTCGTAAAAAAATGGCGCAAATCGGGTTGTGGCGATTTTTTTGCCTCAGCCTGACTTGCACCATTTGTGGACGCCCATACGCCATTTTCCCCCTACGCCGGCGCTGCCTGGTGTACGTCGTTTTTTTTAACGCACACCAGACAGCGCCGGCGGCTAACGCCGGCTAACGTCATTGAATAAATACGGCGCCCGTATGGTGCTTCAGAATGGCGTTAGCCGACGCTAATTTTTTTGGCGCAAAACTGCGTTAGCGCAGTTTTGCGTCAAAAAGTATAAATATGGCCCATGATATGTTCCTGACTTTTCCCCTTGTGCTGGCAAACAATGGGCTGGTAAGCACCAAAACAGGCTTGTCGCATTCAGGAATAGGAATTGTTCAAATCTAATATCTTTATTCAGTGAATTTCACTATTAATTGACGTATAAAACAGACAAATACATACACAATAATGATATGATTGAAAAAATAATAAAATCAACTTCCTGCACAAAAGCAATCCTGAGAGGCATATTCCGCCATCTATGTGGTCTGCAGGAAGGTGCACACATAAAAGGAGGAAGTAGTGAGGAGAAATAAAGATACTTCTCCTTGTTATGCCTCTCCTGAAGAGGCATATTGTTGTAATCAGAGTCAGTAGCCCAGATGATTAACGTAGGTTTATTGGTAAACTCCTTGCATTACACCTTCACAGTTCACTGCTTATCAACCGCTTCCCAGCTTCTTCTCACTCTCTTCATCCAACATTCTAAGGTGCACTCCAGATTGTACCATTCGTCAACATTCTATAGGTATGGTTGGAATGCACCAATTCACTAGCATAATTACACTGTAAATTACACAGATTTAGTAAATAGGAAATAAGGTTATTAGAATAATAATAATAGTGTATAAACTTAGGAAAAGAACTATGTTACATATATTGGGTTAATTGAACAACACATTACAACACATATCTTTTTGGTGCATCCCCATGTTTACAAGGCCCTATTAATCTGGGAATGCATCAAAATCCATGGTGGTTGGATCTAACTCATAGGTTTGCATCACACATGTCCAGCATTGCATGGTAGAAATGTGACACAACCCACAGATAAATGTGCCCCTAAGTGCATAATATCAAATTTGGATCAGATTTACTATGATTTTGCATCAGGCTTGTGTCACTTTCGTGGCATAGCCCGAACCAAAATCCATTTCAGCACTTACTAAGCCATGCAAAGCCATTTTGTGTGCTTTAGTAAATTCAAAATAAAGCAGCACAGTGCATATCACTGCCTTGCATTACTTTGCATAAGATAGGTGTTACACGGGTAGAGCACAGGTGTTCCTGTGTATCTAGCCATGTATTTTGATGCAAACCCAGATTTAATGAGACTTGAAAACTTGGGTTTGTGCCAAAATGTGCACCTCCGCTAAAGAAGCATAACAAGACGAAATATATTTATTTCTCCTTGTTACTTCCCCTTTCCTTGTTTGCCACTTTCTACAGCACATTTAGAAAGTGTAGTTTGCCTATAAGGATTGTTTTTTTGCAGGAAGGTATCTCTTCCTGTGCAAACACAATCCTGTCCAGAACGCAGGCACCCTTGAACTATGGTGCAAGAGATCCATCATTGGCACGAGGCAGCACAAGGAGAGAGCAGATTTGCGCCATATCTTTGTAAATATGGAGCATTTCTTCCCTCTCCCTTTCATGTGACACTCTTCAACAATTTTCCTTGCTGTGCCAAGTAATAGTAAATGTGTCCATCAATCTTACCTAGTGATTAAAATGTAAAGAACTGACAAATGACAAAACAGTGTTTTGATAGCTACATCTCACTACAGGTTGCAGTGAATAAAGGATAGTGAATATCTTTTTTTTGCCCCTTCTTTAAAAAATAAGAACTTTACAAATCTGGGTTGAGATTTACTAAGCCTTTGCATCATCCTAGTGTTGAGCAAGGCAAAACAGGACATTATTTGGGATTTACAAAGCTACACAGAGCATGGTTTGCGTGGCCTTCCATGGCTGTGTAAAGAAATGAAAGGCAGCATAACAGTTTGGGTTGCATTCAGTTAAATCTTTTAGTGGTATGTGTTCCGTGGTTGGAGCATGGGAGCACCGATGAATTTCACTCAATTCCAGATTTACTTAAGCTGGTAAAGCTGGAATTGCATGAAATCATTATACGTCCCCCAGAGCTGGGCTATGGGGAGAAATACATTTATTTTTTCTCTACCTTTTTTGCATGATGCATTTTGCTTCACACATAGAAAGAGGAGTGTGCCTGTTTTGATTGTTTTTGTGCAGGAACGTAGCCCTTCGTATAGAAAAAAATCCTGACCAATATGCAGGCACCCATGCAACATGGTGTAAGGGTGACTGCATTGGCGCTAAGCAGTCACAGGTGCATCAGTGCATAGAGATAGCTATATAGTGCAATACATTTTAGTATGTATGGTGCACTTCAGCTCTTCCTAGTTAACGCAATACAGCGTAGCAACTTTGTTTGCTGCCCTGCATTGCTTGGCTTTTAATAAATGTCCCTCCAGTTTATTATAGTAGAGGGTGTTCGGAATTATAAAGGAGCTTCCTGGTAACTTATAACCAGGGCCACTGGAACAATATGACATATGAGGAAACAACAGTGGCAGGGTTAGGTAAATATTGCAGCAAGAAAAGGCATATTATGTGGTGTAATGCACCACATTTTGTGACAGTATCACTTCAATAATTTGTTCTTATCCAACAGGACTTCAAATTAAACTAAAATACAATTTATAGACTTCGTTGTTTCCTAGTTACTAATCATGTGTAGGAAATGTAGCATTGATTACCTTAAATGGTTGAATGTAACACATATAACTTGGGAGTTATAAACGTAAAGAAATATTGGTTAGTAGATTTACTGAAATGTTCAATGAATTTCGTACTTCATTTTCAGCATGACTTTAACCTATTTAATTTATAGATCACCTCTCTCAATGCACCAAGAATATTGAGGGAAAGGGGAACAATATGAATCGTTAGATACCGGGTACATTCTTTTTGGAAAACGGTTAATAATCACTCGTCACTTTAATTTGGTCAATTATAATATGGGTATTTTGTATGGAAAAAGCGCGGGCATTTTTTTGTTGTTATTTTTTTACGAAATACATGAAAACACTAAGACAAAGTGAATGTATTTGTTTGTTTATATTGGTTTATAGTTTTAGCTGTGGCTGGAAGGTCGTGGTTTCTATGTAAAAAAGTGATTATATCGTTGCCTGATTTCCCAAATAAAAAACGTCACTGTTTGCCTCAAGTGCAAATTTAGGGAAAGCAGAAAAATCCTGAGTTTGCCAAAGTCACAGTGGTTGTTGGGACCTTTCGAAGAAATGATGCTGCTGAAGAAATTCGGGCTCCAAACTCAATGTTCTATGTTGTTAACAGTTCCAAATGTAACAATGATGTTTAACGTTTAAAATACATATGATTATTATAGGTCTACACCCTACTAATTTATCACTAGTCCCATTCCGGAACTGATACCATGCACCTATGCACCAAATGTGGGGGCTAAACAACAGGTTTTCGACTCCATTAAAGTACCACGTAGGTCAATAGGGGATGCAATTAGTATTTGACAAAGAAAAATTCTCAGCACTAACACAAGGGACCACTAAGGTCATTTTATTAATCACAGCTGTGCACAATGTTCATGATACGCGAGGACACAAACAGGCTTTCCTTTTTGTCGGCGAGCCAAATACGTAGATATATAGGCTCCACTGGATGTTGTTTTCCTTGAAAAGGTTGTTACTTCTCCATCAGATTACATTTACTAAAAAGGCATCTCTGTGCCGTAAGCTTGGCATCTGGGATGCCAAACAGGAGCTATTCTGCTTTGCTAAAGAGTCGCAACGTTTTATACAGATGCACTTTTGTGGATTTTTTTTTTCAGTGCAGAAAATGTATTGAACTCTTTCAAAAGTAACTATTTTTAAATCAGCAAGAGGATGCCACTAGATGAGTCCCTGAAATGCTGCCATATGCATCAATGAGCCTTTATATTTACCTGCAGATCCATTCAGATGTCAGAAATTCACTTCTCCTCGAGAAAAAAAGTTGAGACTGTGCCAAAGTAACTTTCTCTACTCAGACAGAAAGATGCCAGAAGCCCATTAACAAAACACACTCTTATTACCTATTCATGAAATCTGATGTATGAAACAAAGTTATTTCGGTTTTGTCAAGGACACATGGAGTTCAGCCATGAGGTGTTGCTTTCTCAATGTAATCTCAAAGGAGTCCCTAGCATCATTCTTAAAAAAACCTCTGCCATGCACCCTAATCATGGAATGTGGGTAGGGGGCGGTGTGGCTAACTGCCCAAGATGATGGTCGTCTAATCGCGGAGCTCCTGGTCCGGGCCCGCCAATATTGAAAATCCATATAAAAATGTGGCCATCTATCAAGGGAGAAACGGCAGCCACCCTCGACTGACAAGCGACACAAAATGGAGCAAATATATGCTCACGTCCGTCACTGTGCTGGCGAAGGCGAGCTGCGGAGAGAGGCCGGCCTGGTGAGTGGCTGATCACACCCAGACTCGATGGCCTTGAGACGAGCAGAACATTGCGGCGGGTCGGGGCGAGCCGTGGGGGTCTGACGAGAGCGTGTTCGAAATCAGCATCGACTGGGAAGATCTTAGGCTGTGTCACCAGGGGCCCCTGTTGTTCCTGGGTGCCCACTCTACCTCTCCCCCCTGGCACTCCCCTGCGAAATACCACAAAAGCCTGGCCCAGAGAAGAACTAATGCACCCGGGGGCGGGAGACACTAGAGGCCTCGAGTTGAGAGGATCGCAGCTAGTGGGGAAACGCTGCAGAGTGGCCTCGCTTCTACTGGCGGTGAGTGACATTCACTGAATGGCCTTAACTGAGGGGCAGCCAAAGCATGAGAGAAGTTAAAAAGGGCTGAGACAGGCGGTGAACAAAGGGCACGAAGGGCGTCCACTTCTGGGCACCAAAACTAACGATGTGGCTGACCGGTGAGAGTGAGAGTCGCCAGCCTGTGAGAGAGGCTGTGAGGGTCAAGGACTACATTGGAGAAAGCCCCTTGCTGGACTAATTATTGGGGCTGGAGCGCTGGCCTCTCGTGCCAGGTACACTGCGTGAGGGCAAGATCATGGGCCACACAAAGGCCAAACACTTGGATGGCACTGAGACGCTGGCCTCAGGGAATCATGTGCCGGCCACAGCAACAGACACCCCAATGGATAAGCTGGATGTTATATTACAGGAAATTAGTGAGTCACGGCTGTCAATAGAACAAAGGCTAGGCTCTATCACGATAAAACTTGGTATCCTGAAGGATGATAAAAAAAACTAACAGACAGAATAAAACAAGCAGAAATAGATGTCGCTACTCTCCTCCCTGCCCACAAAGAAAGTGAGAGCGCATTTCAACACCCACAACAACAGGTGGAAGCCCTGCAAGAGAGAGCCGAAAATACAGAAGGATGATCATGCCGTAATAATGTTCATATTGTTGGCCTCCAGGAGGGAAAAGAAGGGCGAGAAACCACACAATATGTCGAGGCATGGCTGAAAACGATGGCAACGGATGGACTATCGACTCACTTTACGATAGAGAGAGCGCACCGAGTCGCCGGTAGGTATATCGAACTACAGGGATCGTGACACCCTGCTGCTAGTGGTGAGAGAAATGGACCCCATCATCGTAGATAATGCTCGAGTATCCTTATACCCGGACTACACGTTGGCAGTCCAGAGGCACAGGGCTTCCTTCCAGTCAGTGAAACAACAATTAAGAGCGGAGGAACTATCATATACCCTACTGTTTCCGGCCCGATTGTGCATCATGCACAATCAAAAAACTAATTTCTTTGAAACACCTGAACTGGTGCATGACTGGCTGGACATGACCTTCCCGCAAAGACAAGCAAGCCCGACAACACCCAACACGAAGAAAAACTGGACCAACATTGTTGCAAGTATTGGAGAGTCAGAGAGCAGCAATACAGTCAGCATACTCCATACAAAGAGAAGGATCTCCTTCTCCCAGCATTGCCTCCTCTATGGACAGCACTGTAGTGTCCCACTGAGAAGGAAGCATGGCATTATTCCCTTCCATTACTCCACAGACGGCGCACGACTGTGTGAAAGTGATCTTGTGTTTGGTTATTTCCAGGGGCTAAAGACTATTACTGATTGCCCACCCAGACTAGAAAGTAACTTAGAACTAACAGACCTGGCTTGGACACTAGCCTCATTGTGAGAGTAAATTCACAGCTGATAAAGGAAGGAAGGATCAGCTGTGAAAATTGAGCACTGATGTGCATGGATGGAGAGTGATCCCCTCGGTTAGTAGATGAGTCCCCACCTCCTGTGGAGATTATAACTCCTATTCTAAGTGGTGGGCCCGGACGGTCGATTCCTATCTCATATTAGAGAAACCGTCAATAACAGGAGACGCACATAGCCTATGTCTTGTTCAACCCCATAGCGTAGGCCTGTTTGTTTAGATAATAATGGTTATAAACTGGTTACTTTCCTATTATGTAAAGGTTTGGCGGAGGTAGTTTTGGCTCTGCCTAGTATTGTGCAAAGTTATGACATCAGCAAATGTATTACAAAACATATGTGTATAAAACAGCAGGTCGGTATGGATTGGGAGAGGGAATGGAACGCTAATGCTATATCATGTTGTCAACACGTGATTACAATATTATTACTTGGAATGTACATAGAATGGTGTCTATCCACAAACGGCACAGAATATTGGCCCAATGAAACCACCGTAAAGCACACATAGTATATCTACAGGAAACACATCTCACCACTCATCCGACAGGGAAACTCCGCCAAAAATTGGAGGGGGCAACTGCTCCACACCTCGTACTCTGCGTTCGCTCGCGGGTCGGCTATATAGATACGATCTGGTGTCCCTTTCGAGGTACTAGACACAAAGGTGAATAAGGATGCTAGATACACTTTGGTCAGAGGTAACTTAGATGGGAAGCCTGTGGTGCTAGGAAGTCTTTATGCCCCAAATAGTGGCCAGGATTCTTTAGGACAACACCTATTGAATGTCCTCTCGCAGTGAGCGCGCATACACATACTGGGAGGGCATTTTAATGCAGTATTAGATACATTCCCTGATCGCTCTGCACAAATGCGCAGAGGCAGGCGGAGGCACTGTGGAATTGGTAGTGAGGCTGGGCTCTCACGGATATATGGCGGGTGAGAAATGAGGGTATGAGGGAGTACTCCTTTTACTCACACCCACACAAAGTGCATGCACAAGTCAGTCGTATCTTATGCACCATTACACTACAGATTCAGATGACCCATGCTACATACTTAGGGAAAACACTATCAGATCATAATCCACTAGAATTGACAGTGAACTGGGGAAGGGCGTCCACACCGATTCCAACGTGGCGATTACAACCATTGCTACTTGAGGACGCAATGTTGAAAGAGGAAATAGCTCAAGAAATATTTAACTTCTTTACTGACAACAAGGGAACTGCATCCTCTCCATTGGTAGAATGGGAGGCGATCAAGGTGGTAATAAGAGGAGCGATGATGGGAGCAATGACGGGAGCACAAGCGGTTATACTAAGGGAGTTAAAACAAGTAGTATACAGACTGGGGCCCTTAGAAAGGGAAGCAGTGTTTCAGACCCCCCCAGGCCCGGATGCTGCCAGAAGCCAGGGCCAAACACAATGAACTCCTCGAACGACTACGAAAGGTAGATTATGCAAAATATAAGAAACAGGCATACAGTGATGGGGATAAGGCGGGCGCGCTTTTGGCGTACCTTATAAAAGATGAGCCATATCTCACTCCTATAATACACAGCCATACTCCACAACTAACTAGTATAACCACACAGGTGGGGATTAACAAGGCATTTAGAGACTACTACACAACCCTGTATTTTGCACCACCAACACTAGATCAGGTACAGCTCAGTTCCTTCATATCTGACACTACCCTACCGACACTTAATGACACTGCCAAGCAAATCCTAGGAGCACAGATTACGTAAGGGGAGATCCGCGAGGCCATTAAGGATATGGCATGTAATAAATCACCAAGATCGGATTGTCTACCGACTTAATTTTACTCCTTATATAGTTCGAAATTGGCCCCTCAATTGGAGAAAATATGCCATTCCTCGATGACTGTTGGTCACCTCCCTGATACGACAAAACAGGCAATAGTGACCTCACTACTAAAACCTGGCAAACCTGCAAAATACATGTCGTCCTATAGACCCTTATCATTACTGAACACAGAATATAAAATACTAGCTAAATTGTTAGCACAGAGACTCCTCCCCTTCATAGGCACCTTGATCGATACAGATCAATGTGGATTCATACCAACTTGTAATACCTCCCTAAAAATATGCCGACTATATCATATTATAGATTATACGAGAGAGAGATATACCCAAGCGGGTTGTCTTTCCCTGGATCTTCGCCAGGCATTTGATACCTTAAATTGGGATTATATGTTTGAAGTATTGACGCGATTGGGCTCCCTCATGACTACATACGCTGGGTGAGACTGTTATACGCTGATCCTACAGCAAGGGCTCGCACTGGGCAGAACATTTCAAACTCCTACCACATTTATAGAGGTACTAGGCAGGGATGCCCACTGTCCCCGCAGTTGTTCGTCTTGGCGGTGGAACCCTTAGCACACCGACTCCGTTGAGACGCCGAGTAGTGGGGAATTGATATAGGCAGTTCAGTGCACTCGATATCACTCAATGCTGACGACATTATACTATACGTAGATCTTGGCCACAGCCTAAACTCTGCTGTGCAGATATTCCACAATTTCACACCACTGTCAGGATTAGAAATCAACTATAATAAATCCATAGCATTCTTTTTTTGTAAAATGGATATGAGTGACACAATTGCTTTTGGTAATAAACAACTACAGGTGGCAATGGACACTTTCCTATACCTAGGAATCCAAATATACCGAACTCCATTGGATCTGTTAGAGGGGAACCTACAGAGAGCGATGGCTTCACTTAAATCACAGATCCAGTTCTGGATAACACTACCACTGTTGATTGCGGGACGGCTAGCGCTGGCAAAGATGGTGATGTTGCCCGTATCTTGTACTATTTTATGAACCTGCTGGTGAGGGTACCTGATACTTACTTTAAAGCACTCCATTCTATGTTGGTGGACCTTGTTTAGGGGAGGGGGGACTCCGGATTAGCTTAGTAAAACTACAAATGTCGGCGGACCAGCGAGGCATGGGTGCGCCTAATTTTAAAGCCTACTGTGTGGCAGGCCAGCTTCAATGGCTTGCATACTGGTTGGCTGGACAAAATTTGCACGAAATAGAGTTCACCCAATCAATGTTAGACAGGGGTTGTCTACACTCGCTGATCTGTCCCGGATCCTGTCCCACCGGGAGGCTGTCACTTTTGTTGCAGGTTGCCCTAAAGTGCTGGAAGCTTGCTCTCAGATACACCGCCGGTGCGATTCCCTACGCCCCCAATGTTCCTTTGCTGGGACTACCAGTGAATGTTGGAATACTGACTCAAAGTAAGAGACCGAGGTGGACACAGGAGGGAGTAGATACAATTGGGATGCTATTCAAGGACCGTCATTTACTCACGCATATGGATTTCATTCATGAACACAACTTGCCTACCTCACTATTTTTACTATACACAAACATAGTACACTATATAAGAGACCACTGGGCTCCAGATGGTATAGAGCCCCCACCGCACAATTTCATTCACACGTTGTACATCATAGGGCACGGGAAACACCTAATCAAATGGCTTAATCAAGGGCTTAGAGTACATTTAGAAAAGCCCTTAACATCCCTTAGAACTAAATGGGGAGCAGACATGGGCAGGGAACTCTCAGATAAATAGTGGTCTTCCATTCTGGAGTACCCTAGACAGGTATCCCAAAATACGAGGTTCAAGTTTATACAATATACCATACTACACAGAGCGTATCTCACACCACATAGACTATACATACTATTCCCAGCGCTCTCGCCGGCATGTCCAAGATGCGGGGCATTCGATGCAGAGTTGCTACATATGCTTTGGAGCTGCCCTAGTACCACTCAATACTGGCACAACATGGGTACCATGTTGGAGAGGGTGACAGGAAGCTGTGTCTGGAGAACAGCAGAGGCGTGCCTGCTTGGTTTATTTCCCCACACAAAAAAAGGGAAGGTGTCATCACGGTTTGCATACTTGGCCATGCTGTTGGCAAAATGCCTGCTAACTAGGCGCTGGAAGGCTACAATAGCTCCCTCAATACTGCAGTGGAGTGCAGAGGTGATGGAGTGGGGCACAGCGGAGAATTCCGCCCTCAGAAGAGAGGAGAGTAGGGAGCTGAGAAGACATCCTATGGCATTAGGCTGGGATGAGTTGTTAGAAACTTTTAAAATAGCATACGAGACGGAGAAAGAGACTGACTGAAGACATAAAAATTATTCATAATAGACTACTTCGATTATCAAAACCCACCTGTAGAAACTGAAAATTGTGGATAATAGCGACAGGCTATGGGATTCCTATCCCCTGGTCACAAATACACTGCAAAATCTCTTCTGAACTAGAACTATGGTGTGGTCATGTGTTGAGCAGCGACTGGTTGAAATGAGACACATCACCGCTGTAATTATAATATGAGAATACGATGTTGAGTTTATAGGTGAGGGGAGGGATAGTTAATTGTTATTTGCTATAAGTTATTAAAAGAACGCATTACCACTTGTTATGATTTAATATACCATGCTCATGCTACATAACTGTGCATCAGACTAGAACGAGCCTTATAGTCGAGCCTTGACATGAGATTGGATGTTTGAACTATAACATACGAAGATATGTTACCGAGACAAAGATTATAAATATGCAAAATATGCCAAAATGTACAACATAAATGACATCAATAAAAATGTGTTTAAAAAAAAAAATCATGGAATGTGGGTAGACAAACAGAGAGTTTCCATTTAAACTCACAGCTAAATAAATTAATCTGGACCTATTGTGAGGCAGTGGATTTACCCTGAAAGAAACTGCTTCAAATCTCTTCTGAATTGCTATAGTGAAGCTATCAATTATGCTACCAATGGTCCTCCTGGCATATTTTTTGTACCAAGAAACTTTAGAATCTTCATGACAGTTGCAGACCAAACCTCGGTCCCCCTTGGAAAATCAATTGATACATACCAAAGCAGTAAAATCCACGTTTTCTAGGGTATGTCACCAAGGGGTGGTTACCACTGTGGAGCTACAGTTAGGTCAGCTGATGGAATATGCACGGTCACAAGCAGGGCATGGGTAATGGAGGGGGGGGTGCGGTGTGTTAACACTGCTAACTATAACTGGGGAATTTCTGTGTTGTTTTTAGTTCAAAACGCTAATGTTGTCTCTGACATATTCACCTAAATATAATGTTAATTTAACTTTGTTTTCTCAATATATATATATATATATATATATATATATACATATATATATATATATATATATATATATATATATATATATATATATATATATATATATATATATATATATATATATATTGTGAGAGAACAGGGTTGATTGCAGAGGCCCCTAACTTTTTGCCCCCATTTTCCACTTTTTGCTGGTGTTTTCCTGACTCTGATTGTGCCCTGGGTACTACTAACCAGTCCCAGGGCCTATGCTATGTGTAAAATCACTATGCAAATTAGGCTAATTATAATTGGCTAAGTCAACCTACCTATAAGTCCCTAGTATATGGTAGGGCATGTAGTTTTAGGGACCACAGCCTAGGTAGTGCACCCATAGGTGCACTGCTGAGGTGCCCAGTGTCATTTTAAAGGCAGGCCTGCCTTGCTGGCTGCTTTTAAATTCAAGTCATATGCAAATTCGACTTTGGAATTAAAAGTAGTTCCAAAGTCTTAAACTACCTTATTTTTACATATAAGTCACCGCTAAGGTGTACCCTATGTGCCCCTAGGGCTGGGTGCCATGTAACTATAAGCAGGGACCTTATAAAAATAGGTTTATAAGCCCTGATGAGGTAAAAACAGCCACATTTGTTTTTCCCTCATTGTAGTGAATGGCCTTCATAGGCTAGAATGGGGAGACTTTATTTTAATTTTAAAAGTCCTCTTAAGGGACAGATACAAATAGTTTGGTATCAAATTAATTGTTATAATAAATCCAACAACTTCCAGTTGTTGGATTTAATAGAACTTGTTCTGGTAAAGAGTTTAAAACTTTACCTGAAAAGTTGCCAACTTCAGCCCTGCATTGTTTTTGCTGCTGTGCTCTGATTGGCCAGCCTCTGGCAGCCTGGCCAGGCTGTGTTGATGAGTTGTGAAGTGGCCTTGCTTCACATAAAGAGATGTGCCTCTGGGAGGGGATCTCCCCTCAACAGATAGTGAGGCAGGAAGGGGGAGGGCTGCCAAAATGGCCTTCAAAGGCAGAGAAGGACATTTGGAGCAACCCAGCAACACCCCCACATCCTGCAACCCTAGACAACTAGGTGCCCCCTTGATTAGATTAGGAGAGGGCAGGAGAGGGGTGTGTTCATGATTTTTAGCCACACCAGTGGGTGGGCTCAGTCAGATGTAACCTCCAAAAATCACTTTCAGCCATGATGGATTTTTGAGGAATGTTGCCTCCTGGGATTGTTTTTTGCCCCACTTCCCAGGAAGTGGTCATCAAAGGGGGAAGGACCCTGCCCCTGATTAGAGAACCAGGACCCCCCTGTTTTTCACCCAGGAGCAAGGATAAAACTGTCAGACCTACACCCACACCTCAATTCCCTACCACATCCCTACCAGGAAGAACTACAGAAGAAAAAGGACTGCCCTGCTGGACCCCTGGCCTGCACCTGGACCCTGCACTCTGAAGGACTGCACCAGCTGCACACTTGGGCTTCACCACAAGAATGACCTTGCCAGGCTTCAACTGGTTCAAGGAGGGACTCCCTTTTTGCTTCAGGTGAAAAATTGCTAACCAGAGTCCTGTGCACCAACTCCTGAAGAAAGCAACCAGCTGACCACTGTCTAGTGGCCAAAAAGGAGTTTGCACCAGGTGCATTCTGGGAGTTGTAGCCCACACCTCCAAGGATCATCTCAGAGCTTCTGGAGCCTTGGGGTGAGCTGTGGACCCCAAAAGAACCTTAAAAGAACATCTGGGAGAAGACCCAGAAGTTTGGAGAAGTTTGGAGAACTTTTGAAAAAAAGCTCCATAGAGGGACCAAGCCGCCACGGCAACTCTAGCCGGCTTGCCTCAACCACAGCCCGGCCTGATTTGCAGGTTCGTCCTGATGAAGAAAATCTCCAAAAAAGAGACTAAGGCCCATATTTATACTTTTTGACGCACAACTGCGCCAACGCAGTTGTGTGTAAATTTTTTTCATGCCGGCTAACGCCATTCCAAAGCGCCATGCGGGCGCCTTATTTATTGGATGACGTTAGCCGGCGCTGCGGACTGGTGTGTGTAAAAACAAAAAAGACTCACACCAGGCAGCGTCAGCGTAGGGGTAAATGGAGCTTGGGCGTCAAAAAATGGGGCAAGTCAGGTCTGAGGCAAAATTTTGGCCTCAACCCGATTTGCGCCATTTGTTTTGACGCCCAACCCCCATTGAAATGACTCCTGTCTTAGCAAAGACAGGAGTCATGCCCCCTTGCCCAATGGCCATGCCAGGGGACTTATGTCCCCTGGGCATGGTCATTGGGCATAGTGGCATGTAGGGGGGCACAAATCAGGCCCCCCTATGCCACCAAAAAAAATCGAAAAAATATACTTACCTGAACTTACCTTAACTTCCCTGGGATGGGTCCCTCCATCCTTTGGTGTCCTCCTGGGGTGGGCAAGGGTGGCAGGGGGTGTCCCTGGGGGCATGGGAGGGCACCTCTGGGCTCCTTCTGATCCCACAGGTCCCTTAACGCCTGCCCTGACCCAGGTGTTAAAAAACAGCGCCCATCAGGCTGGGCGGCGTTTTTTAAGGCCTGCCCCCTCCTGTGCGTCAAAATGAAGTCACAGTATAAATATGGGGCACAGGCCTTAAAGTCATTTTTTAGAAGGGAACGCCTACCTTGCATATAATTAACGCAAGGCTGGTTCACCCTTCTAAAAAATGACGCACATGGTGGAACTTTGACGCCCGTGGGGTCGGACGTCAAAGTATAAATATGGGGCAGTGTTTGCGCCGAATGTGCGTCAAAAATTTTGACGCACATTCGGCGCAAACAGAGTATAAATAAGTCCGAACATAGAAAGTTGACCAGGACCTCCCAGACAGAGTATCTGAGGAGGGCTCCAAGGACGTCGGATCAAGATCCAGGTTTAGCCCTGTTGAAGGATTTTCACCTCGAAAAAACGACTAAGTCGGAAGGTAAAAATCTCCACCGAGGGGTCCCGCGACACGTATCCGGAGAAGAGTTCCAGGAGGTCGGATTGGACTGGCAGGTTCGTCCCGCTGAAGAAAATCTTCAGAAAATTGACTAAGTGTGAAGGTAAACTTTTGACCGAGGCCTTCCGCGGGCTGTAGCCGAGGCGGGCTCCATCGCAGTTGGCCTTAAACTTTGACTTTGCCCTGGTCGAGGTGCGACCAGATGAACAGATTGGCGCCTTTTTGTTTATATGCTCTAGAAAGCATTAATTCTTTAAAAATTCATATCTCCGGTTCCCCTTATCCAATTTTATACATTTTGGTGTCATTTTAAAGAGAAAAATATAATCTATTTTCATAAATTGGTTTCTGGATTTTTTAACTGTTTCCTGTGTTTTATTTAATTATTGTTTTTTGATATTTGAATGCTTTACACTCTGTCCCCTAAGTTAAGCCTTGTCGCTCGTTGCCAAGCTGCCAAGGGTTGAGCTGGGTTTAATTTATTGAGACCTAACTGGACCTAAGTGGAGGTTAGTGGCCTATTGCTAAGTGTAGGTACTTACCTGCCCTTACCAATAACCCATTTTCCAATATATATATATATATATATATATATATATATATATATATATGTACATATATATATATATATATATATATATATATATATATATATATTAGTCCCAAAAGGTCCACTCAAGGCGTGCTCTGTTTAGTCGGTGCCCACGCCAGGGAAGGACCTATTCCCTTAATTAATTATCACACAAACTTGACAATGCTGTCAATGACGTGGCACTCACAGGATTCTTAAATCTTCATTTTAATGTGGCATTCTGGGATATGTAGTTCAATTAAAAGCATGTATGTACAAAAATAGCTACTACTCTTAAAACAAAAAATTGTTGTGCAACTACAAAAAAAAAAAAAAAAATACATATCCCAGAATGCCACATAAAAGCATATTGAGATGTAGAGTATAAATAGAGCACAAAATGAAGTGATCAATTACCGTGATCATGATCGTGAAGGTTGAAACGCATTGGTGTTTGTTGTGGGTATCATATTGCACATTAAAATGAAGATTTAAGAATCTTGTGAGTGCCACGTCATTGACAGCAGTGTCACGTTTTTGTGATGATATATATATATATATATACTAAAGCAAGAAATGACACCACACTCCCAGGAATAATACAATTTCTCCTTTGTTAATCAAAAGCACTCAATTATCATTGCCCCTCCCTCTGGCAACCCCGAACAAAAAAAACAAAAAAATCTTGTTGTCTCAGTGCACTAAATATATATATATATATTTTTTTTGAATGAGTAATAAATGACCAGCCTGAGGTCATCATTTATTAATAACTGTTTGTTGCAAGGAGTGCCCATAGTGCTGTAGTAGGCAATGCCACCAGCCCCAGACAACATTAAAAAACAGTAAGTCTCATGCAAGTCAATCAATCCTTGACCCCAGGAAAGCTTATCATACTTTAGAGCAATCCTAGTTGGAGCTCTGTGCTCTTCAGCTGAAGTGTAGAGCCCTCATGTGATTGGTTCTATGACTGAAGTTTTATGCTTGAAACATTTTACAAAAGACTCTAAGGCATGATGATTTTTTTTTTTAAATAAAGCTTAATTACATTTGGTAATGACAGTCACTTTACTAAACATTGAACTGCATGACAGGAACAAGGATTCAGCTATAGATGGGGAGTATTCTGGGCACAAGTATTATCAATATCTCAGGAATCAAGAACTCTAGAAACAAAGAGTCAGTCTAAGAGAAAACTGGTGCAGTGTAACACTCACGGATTGAAGGAATTAGAAGGTTAAAAGAGCACAAAAGTGATCTGCCCAGTCTTTAGTGTTTGTATTTTGTTCTCTTTCCTTTCTGTGTGTGCCCATAATTCTGCTCCCCTGCTTCTCTCCATGTGTTCCCCCTCCAAGGACCTACATAATGGTGGCTTCTGCACAGCCATGTAGCTGGTGAAGCAAAGGTGCACTGAAGGCAAGCCTATTTGTGCCTGCTTGTGCCACGACCACACCCAGCACCTCAGACCCTGGCCATCCATACACCACCACTAATCTCACTGACAGAACTGCTGCCCCCCCACCCCGCATCGCATCATAGGACACTTCTCATGCACTCATTGCTGCTTCTCTTGCAACATCACTCCTAATCCCCTCACAACACACCCCACTTCAACTGAATGCTTCTGAACACCAGATCTCTTCGCAAAAATTTCACTGAAGTGTGGGACCTTTGACACATACTCCACAGACATTATCATTCTCACTGAAACTTGGCTCAACCAATCATCGACCTCTGACATTACAGTGGTCATCCCCCAGGGCTACAAGCTTGTACACAGTGACAGGCTCCACAAACCTGAGGAGGTTTCATAAATATCCACAGAAACACCATCACTAGTGCTATCTCAACAGATGAACCAACTACGCTCATGGAACACTTGAATTTTCAACTGCATTTCAACCCCTCTAGGACCATTACAGGCACCCTCGCTCACCATCGGCCCGGACTCCCACCACCTTCAACAACCTCCTCACTGACTTCATCACTCCCATTGGCATTATATCCAATGACTACCATCTGCTCGGTGACCTTAACATCCAGCTTCGTGACCCTATAGACCACAATGCCATGACCTCCTTTAAAGCCTCAACAACATCGGACTCACTAAGGTAGTACAAGGCCCGACCCACATCGCCAGACACATAACAGACTCAGTCTTCACAGCCAGCAATAAGATCACCTTCAGCCACCTCACTCCACTCATATGGACTGACCACTCCATTGCACCTTTCTACATCAACCTACCACACTCTAACAAAGCAGAACCAACCATCATCCTTAGCCATGAACAACTTACAGAAGTAGACTTAACCCATACCCTTAGATCCAATCAGCCTATCTTCACAGGTGACCTGCAGAACAACTTATCTGCCTTCAATAACGGGATCTATAAGTGTATCAACACCCTTGCCCCCTTGAAGAAGATCAGACATACTAGAAATTGTGCTGAGGCTTGCTGGTACAGGGAAGACCAAAGAGACATCAAGTGCTCTGGCAAACAACTAGAACGGAGAGGGAGAATTAACCTTGACAGCACCTTCTGAGACACCTACAGATCCACACTCAGAAGATATCACACTTAGCTCAAAGAAGTTAGAAAAGCAACCCTCATGCTCAGACTTGAATCCTGCTCCATTTCCAGCAAAAACCTCTTCAACATTGTCCAATCATTCACCTTCCCTGCAGCAGCCTCGATTACCATCACCGCCTCACAGATCCTCTTGCAATGACCTTTCTGACTTTTTCCACAACAAAATGTTCATGATCTACACCAACTTCATACCCCAACCCACCATAGGAAACATCAGGAGGCAACCACCCACCACCTCTAGGAGCTCTCAGGGCCTAAAACCTGGAACACTCTCACCACAGAGGACACTACCAGACCATGCAGACCATCAACTAAGGGTCAGCCACAGACCCCTGCCCACAGCACTTGTACAACCTGGGTAGCAAACTGATCAACACCAGCCTCACCGTCATCATTAACTCCTCCATCCTCAGCAGAAACTTACCAGACAGCTGGAAACAGGCAGATGTCATGGATCTCATGGAGACACCCTTGACAAACTTGAATGACTTCAGCAACTTCAGGCCCATCTCGCTCTTGACCTTCCTGGCCAAAGCCCCAGAGAAAGCAATCAACAAGCAACACGCCACCAATCTTGAGCAGGATCACCTCCTAGAGTCCACCCAGTCCGGGTTCTGCAGCTACCACAGCATGAAAACTACCCTCCTTACAGCAATGAATGACATACAGTCCATGATAGACAGAGGAGTAATCACCGCCAACATCCTGCTCGACCTAACAACAACATCTGCCACGACGTCCTCATTGCCAATCTCCGGGACTCAGGTATCCAAGGGCCCACACTGAGGTGGATCGCCTCCTTCCTCTACCACAGAATGCAATGCATAAGACTATCCATTTTTACACATGAAAACAAGAAGCTAGTCTGCAGAGTACCCCGGGGTTCCTCCCTCAGCCCAACCCTGTTCAACATATTCATGGCACCCCGCACCCACATCATAAGAATCCAGAGCTTAAACATTGGCTGCTACAGCAGCAACGCTCAGCTTATCCTCACCAATACAAACCATACCACCAGGACCAACTTCACCACCTACATGTAACATGGACAACTGGATGAGAAAGAAGTGCCTCAAACTCAACACATACAAAACGTAGATCTTAATCTTTGGAAATAAAAAATCTCTCCGGAACTCCTCCTGGTGGCCACCCAACCTGGGTCCCATGCTCACCTTCACAGATCACATCAGAAACATCAGCATTGTCCGTGATGACAAACTAACAATGAACAAACAGGTCAATGCTATAATCTCATCCTGTTGCCACATCCTCAGAATACTCTGCAAGATCTTCAAATGTTTACCCATGTACAAAAGGCGCATGGTCACCCTAGCCCTCACTACCAGTAGACTCAGGTATGGCAACAGACTCTACGTCGGAATATCCAACCACCTCAGACAAAGACTCTAGGTCATCCAAAAAACATTGCAAGACTCATCCTAGACATCCCCAGAAGCACCCACATAACTCCCAAACCTCAATGAACTTCACTGGCAACCCATTCAGAAGAGTTGCAGACTCAAGCTGCTCATCCACACCTACAAGCCCCTCCACAACACATGACCAGCTTCTATCAATGACTGACTCCAACTCTATCTTCCCTTCAGACAACTATGCTCCACCTCTCACTCCCTTGAACAAATCATGAGCCTCAGCAGAAGCAAGACAAGAGGGCATGCCTTCTCGTTCATTGACACAAAAAACTGGAACAAACATCTTGAGCACATCAGAACTGTTATGCCAGTCTTCAACTTCTGCAATAAGCTGAAGACCTGGCTGTTTAACAAGGAGCACTTATGGGCCCACGCTCCTGCTCCTCCATCTGGATATCCACATGGGTGATAAGCTGCGCCATACAAATCCACCAAACATGAAATAACAGAGTAAAACTGAAACATTGGTGTGGTTACAAGAGTCTCTGAAAGTTTTTTTTAACCCCCAGGGTGCTGCGGGCGAGCTGGTCTTGTCCAGGTACACGGTTCCTGTGTGCCCTGGACGAGACCAGCTTGTCCTGCACCTGGCCCACAGGGGGAGCGCTAGTGCTCCCCCTGTGGGCCCCCACCCACCCACACCCCTCCATCAGGGATGAAAGGGGAATCGCTCCCCCTTTCACCCCCAAACCCCCCACTTCCCCCACTTCTCATCAGAGGTCATCAAGCTTTCAGCACGATCCCAGAAGAGAAATGCTGCTGCATTTCTCTTCTGACTGGGAGGTGGGGCGGGAGAGACAAGGAAGGAAAGGAAAGGCCTTTCCTTTGCTATCTTGTCTCTCACAGCGTTTCTGCGATGCGATCGGGCAGCAGAAATGCCCACTAGACACCAGGGAATTAATTTTATTTGCATATTTCAAATAAGGTGAGCGGCTCCGTGGGCGAGGGCCGCTCCCCAGGGGGGCAAATTATTTCTAGGCCATTTCTGCCCCCAGGGAGGGCAGAAAACCACTAGACACCAGGGCTAAAAACAATTTTGTTTTTGTAATTTTTTTTATGTTTGTGGAGCGACCCCTCAGGCAGAAACCACTAGACACCAGGAATTATTTATTTTATTCATACTTGCGCATAAGGGGAGCGGCCCCTTGGGGAAGGGCCGCTCCCCAAGTGGGGTAATCATTTTTAAGCCATTTCTGCCCCTCTGGGGGCAGATCAGCTTAATAGGATTAGGCCGATCTACCCCCAGAGGGGGCAGAAAACCACTAGATACCAGGGGTAATTTTTCTTTGTTTATTTTTATTTTTTTATGTGTGGGGAGCGACCCCTTAGCAAGGGTCACTCCCCTGGGGGGCAAATTGTATTTAGGCCATTTCTGCCCCCTTGGGGAAGATCGTCCTATTTTTGTTAGGCCAATCTGCCCCCAAAGGTGTCTAGACGCCATGGATTGGTGTGTGTGTGTTTTATTTGGGGGGCAGCTCTTTGGGCAAGGGTCGCTCCCCATGGAGGCACATTACTGTTGGCCTATAATGCTATTTCTGGAAGGCCCATCTGCCCCAAGGGGGACAGAAAGCCCACCAGAGACCAGGGATTTTTTTTTCAAAATAAGAGGTTGGGGGTATGGCCATACCCCCACACCAAATAAATTGGGCCAAAGTTGTTCTGCCCACCAGTGGGAAGATTGGGTAATTACCCCGATCCACACCTCAGGGGACAACAAGTCTACTAGAAACCAGGAAATAAAAAATAAAAATAAAAATAGTGGGGTGGTGGCTACCAACCAGTATTGGCCTGGTTATTCCCCCACCTGAACTGAAGAGGCTAACAGTCTTTCAGCTCTCCCCCACACACTAAAACATCTTATCCCATGGCAAGCAAGAGGACGTTTGATTATTTCTGTTTTTTGTTTTACATTTGGGCCATGAGAGCTTGGTAACTCTCAAAATCGTCCCACTTGGAATGGTGAGGCCTTTACTTTTTTTTTACTTTGGGATGCTGCCATGTAGAAAAATCCACAAGACCTAGACAAATCTGAAATCCAAACATCTGATTGATTCCAGGGTGGTGTGGTTCACATGCACCCCGAACTATTGCCTTACCCACAATGCCCTGCAAACCTGCAACTTTGCTGGAAAGCACAACTTTTTCCCACATTTTTGGGATTGAACCTTCCGGAATCTGCAGGAATCCACAAAATTCCTACCACCCAGCATTGTCTCATCTATACCGATAAAAATTCTGCTGCACTTGTCAGCCCCAAATTTTTTTTTTTCAAACTACCCTTTTGGATCTACTTTGGTTCCACCTCAATTACAGCATGTTTTTGGCTCTTCCCTGTCACAAGCACTTGACCCACCGATCCAAGAGAGCTATAATTTTTACCAGGAGACAGAGGGGAACGTTGGGTGGTAGGAAATTTGTCCTGGAGCGGTGATCCCACACAGAAATGTGGGAACAATGTGATTTTTTTAGCTACATTTGAGGTTTGCTGAGGATTCTGTGTAAGAAAACATTGGGGGATCCATGTACGTCACACCTCCCTGGACTCCCTCAGGTGTCTAGTTTTCAGAAATGAACGGTTTGGTAGGTTTCCCTAGATGGCTGCTGAGCCCAGGTCCAAAAACGCAGGTGCCCCCAGAAAAAAAAAAGGTTGTTTTGTATTTGATAATTTTGATGTGTCCAGATAGTGTTTTAGAGCATTTCCTGTTGCAAGCACAAGGCCTACCCACACAAGTGAGGTACCATTTATATCGGGAGACTTGGGGGAACGGTGGGTGGAAGGAAATTTGTGGCTCCTCTCAGATTCCAGAACTTTCTGTCACTGAAATGTGAGGAAAAAGTGTTTTGTAGCCAAATTTTGAGGTTTGCAAAGGATTCTGGGTAACAGAACCTGGTGAGAGCCCCACAGGTCACCCTATCTTAGATTTCCCTCGGTGTCTAGTTTTAAAAAATGCACAGGTTTGGGGGTTTCCCTAGGTGCCGGCTGAGCTAGAAGCCAAAATCCACAGGTAGGCACTTTGCAAAAAACACCCCTGTTTTCTTTGGAAAAATGTGATGTGTCCACGTTGTGTTTTGGGGCATTTCCTGTCACGGGAGCTAGGCCTACCCACACAAGTGAGGTACCATTCTATCGGGAGACTTGGGGGAACATAGAATAGCAAAACAAGTGTTATTGCCCCTTTTCTTCCTCTACATTTTTTCCTTCCAAATATGAGACAGTGTGAAAAAAAAAATCTATATGAGAAATACCATGTAATTCACATGCTAGTATGGGCACCCCAGAATTCAGAGATGTGCAAATAACCACTGCTCCTCAGCACCTTATCTTATGCCCATTTTGGAAATGTAAAGATTTTCTTGATACCAATTTTTAACTCTTTATATTTCAGCAAATGAGTTGCTGTATACCCGATATAGAATGAAAACCCACTACAAAGTGCAGTTCATTTATTGGCTCTGGGTACCTATGGTCCTTGATGAAACCTACAAGCCCTATATATTCCCGCAACCAGAAGAGTCCAGCAGACGTAACGTTATATTGCTTTGAAAAATCTGACATTGCAGAGTAAAACGTAGAGAAGAATGTCTGTTTTTTTCACCTCAATTTCAATATTCTTTTATTTCAGTTGTTATTTTCTGTAGGAAACCCTTGTAGGATCTACACAAATTACCCATTGCTGGATTTAGGATTTTGTCTCCTTCTAAGAAATGTTTATGTTTCTGGGATCCAGCATTGGTTTCATACCCATTTCTGTCACTGACTGGAAGGAGGCTGAAAGCTCAAAAAATCATAAAAATTCGGTATGTCCCAGTAAAATGCCAACACTGTGTTGAAAAATTGGGTTTTCTGATTTAAGTCTACCTGTTCCTGAGAGCTGGGAAGCTGGTGATTTTAGCACCTCTAACCCTTTGTTGATAATGAAAAAACCACAAGCCTTCTTCTGCAGCCCTTTTTTCCCATTTAAAAAAAAAAAAAATGAAAGTATCACTGTATTTTGGCTAATTTCTTGGTCTCCTTCAGGGGAACCCACAAAGTCTGGGTACCTCTATAATCCCTAGAGTACTGGAAAAAAAGGACGCAAATTTGGCATGGGTAGCTTAAGTGGACAAAAAGTTATGAGGGCCTAAACGCACCCTGCTCCAAAAGCCAAAAAAAGGCATGGCATCTGAGGGGGAAAAGGCCTGGGAGCAAAGGAGTTACATTTGGTAATTTCTAATTTCTTCTGCTGTAAACATTTGGTAAACAATATACTGATGGTCACAAAATCAGGACCCTTGATATTTAAACATTCATCAATTGTAGCACATCCTGTTTCATATATATTTATATAGTTGATATTCAACCCAGTAACAGAGCAGGAGAAATCTTCTGCATCAACAACTTTAAAAAAGGTGAACATGCTCTAAATATTGATAGGGAATGATATGATTTACTGTATTAAATAATAGTGCATTTTTATACAGTCAATAATAGAGAGAAGTCTTAAGATACTGAGGGGCTGATTATGAGTATGGTGGTCGGACGCCAGTCCTCCATGTTGGCGGTCCCAAAACACACTGCTGTGCCAGCAGTCCCCAGAAAGTCTGTATTATGATGAAAACAAGCATGACCTCTACCCACCAGCAAAAAAGGCAGACCATCAGCAATGTAGCGGCTAGTATTTCAGTGGCCCAACCTCCAGCGCTGTCAGGGCCGCTGCCAACCACTGAGCGTATTACAAACACACAGTCACTGTGACTGTTCCCTTGCAGCAGTTAGCCAATGGAAGTCAGCCACCCCAGTCCGTGTCCCAAAAAATATCAAGTGCACGTTGGATGAATTTGAAAACAACACAGCTGACACACATTCACACTATGAAATACCCCATTCACAGACCACAATTCTTTGCATTTCCAAAGGGAGCAAAAGGGCCTTGACCGCAGTTTAATTAATTGTTCACAGATTAGGCACCCTTTTTTCCACCCTCCCATAGAACACTCTGCAAACACTTTTGTCCATCCACTCCAAATTACACTTCCCCTGTTAAGTAAGTCCATGTCAACCATTTTATTTGTCTACCATGCCATGCTTCAAAAATCCCAGTTTTTCACAAGATGAGTTGAAAGTAATGGTAGATAAAATCATAAGAGTCGAGCCACAATTGTTTGGAGCCCAAGTCCTGCACACTCCCCTAAGTAAGAAAATGGAAATGTGGGACAGGATATTTAACAGAGTGAAAGCTGTAGGCACCACACTGTGCACAAAGGAGGACATTAGGAAGAGGTAGAATGATTTCAGGGGCAAGGTCCATTCCCTGTTCTCCAGGAAGCAGCTGGGGGCCAAGAAGACTGGCGGTGGCCCTCCCAGTGCCCCTTTAAGACTCTTTCCCTGGGAGGAGAAGGTCTAGGCCATCCATCATCCTGAGAGCTTGACAGGAAGAACTGAGGGAGTGGAATCTGGTAAGTCACAACCCAAAAAATGTCACCAAAATGCAATGTCTTACATGTTCACAGCTCACCTTTACCCACTGCTATTTGCATGTACCTCACCAACATTTAAAGCCCAGGGTATCTGATTGTTAACACTTTCAATACGTATTGTTGGACCCAACATCACAGCTACCAAGGACCATCACACGTCATTTGTCCAAATGGTTCCTGGAACTCTCACAATTCCCAATACAATTTCAGGATTTATAATATGTCCCAAAATGTAAATGTATGCCCAAACCAAAATACAGCCTGCATACAGATATGTATTACCTGACATTTATTAAGTGTTGGTGAGTAGAGGGGGTGATCTGACTGCAACTCCTAGGGCACTCCGTTTCTGTAACTCCAAACACCAGCCGAACAACAGCCCAAAGGTCACTTGCCCCGATACATGTCAGCGAATTCTCAGTTGAAGTTTACTCACCTGGGATTATACCATTTGTCAACAGTTGGGGAGTAGAGGGAGTGGCCTGACTACAGAGCCCAATAGGCCCTGTTTCTGTAGCTCAAACCACCAGCCCAGTCTTCACTTGCCGATTAACCTGGTGTCTGAACTCTCAATTGAAATGAACTCAGCTGTGAGGATACAATGTGTGTAGTGTGTGTAGTAGTGGTAGTGACCTGACTGCAACTCCCAGGAGGCCTTTTGTCTGTAACTCCAACTTTCAGCCCAGTGTTCACTTTGCCCAATACATCTGTTAGTGAACTTCCAAATGAAGTTTACTCACCTGGGAGGATACCTACCATATGTCAAGTGTTGGGAAGGAGAGGTAGTGGCCTGGCTGCTAAGGCCAGGAGACCTTGTTTCTGTAACTCCAACCACCAGCCCAGTGTGCACTTGCAAATTCCCTTGTTTGGTATGTCTCAGTTAAGTGTGCGCACCTGGGAGGATACCATTCGTATAGTGTGTGTAGTGGAGAGAGTAACCTGACTGCAACTCGTAGGGAGCCATCTGTCTGTAACTCTAAACATCAGCCCAGTGGTCACTTGCCCAACTATCCTTGCTTGCTCACTCTCAATTGAAGTGAACTCACCTGGGAGCATACCATATGTCAAGTGCTATGAGATAGAGGTCGTGACCTGACTGCAAATCCCAGGAGGCCCTGTTTCAGTGACTCCAAGTACCAGCCCAGTGTTTACTTGGCCAAATACATCTGTTAGTGAACTCCCAAATGAAGTCTATTCACCTGGAGGGATACTATATGGAAAGTGTTGGGAAGTAGAGGGAGTGACCTGACTGCTAAGGCAATAAGCCCTGTTTCTGTAACTCCAGCCCTGTTGCCACTTGTCCAAATAACCATGTTAGGTAACTCTCAATTGAAGTTTACTCACCTGGGAATGACTAAGATACAGATCATGCTCAACTCGAAGACACGTCTGTCTACCTAGCTCCATCTTGACCTGTTAAACCAAGATTAAACTATTGAGGAGAGAAATGACACCTTGCCCAGTGTGTTCAACCAGTATTCCTAAATCCTCAAGCTGCATCACCAGATTTGTATTGGCAGCAGACACATTGACACAGTACTGTGCATATGATGACTCCAGTCATCTCTACAAAAAAGTATTGTGTTTGCCTGCATCCCACTCAATTAGGCCTCCAATTGATCAAAGCCATATTTTGCCTCTTCACTGTGTTAGCTTCTCTGGTGGTAAAATGTAATTTTCAGGTCATCTTCCAAAGTGCAACTGATCTGCACATCTCATCACCTGCTTGAGTCAAATAGATTATGCATGTTTCACACATGTATTGGCAAATATTCCAATACCATGGTAAATTGGCACAATAAGATTACCTACAACTTAACTATGTTCAATGTCTCTGCTTACTGTAACACAAAGCCTTTGAAGGTTGATGTCAGAATTCAACCAGGAACAATGTACATTCTTTATCAACTGGTCGAACTGCCTCTGGGCACATGAAGGCCACAGAACTGACTACCACTAAACCTCTGGATGAAGCCAGCTGTGATAACAGTCCAGGACTTGTGGATGTGGATGAGGGGCCTGGCCCAACTGGGCAACCTGGTCAGATGTCATCAGTGAGTCTCACTGTGCCCATAATCTCAACCCCCAGTCCTGTTTATTCAACATCTCAGTCAACAATGCACCCCTCAAACTATGAACCTAGAACAGTTTCCACCATGTGGTGCCCCCCCAGTTTTGGATCCTGATGTGCAACTAAACTCTCTGGACTCTGAGGGTCTAGGACTGAGTTGGAGAGGGTACCCTGTGCTAAGTGCACTCATTCATGGGGGTAGGGTGAGTGGGAGGGATGCTGTGGGCCAGCAGAGTGAGGCCACTGGGGCTGCTGTCGGCCAGGGCACCATCAGCCACATCTTGAGGGTCTATCAGGAGTCCCAAGGCATGATGCCAGGTGTTGAGTGAACTTTGGGACCTTAAGCAGCTGCAGAGGGCCATGATTTAAAAAAAAGGATGCCCATAATACCGAAATGGGCACCCTAACTGGAGTGCTGCAGAAAATTACCACCACACCAATGAGGGCTTTACTCCCAACATCAACTCCTTCCTGTGTGGCAATTACATCATGCCAAAATACATCTGTGGCAGACACAGTAAGGGAGGCCCTGACATAGGGACAAACAGCTGCTGACACCCCTGACTATGCAGCAGCTGATCCTCCCCCTTGCAAGCGAGGATATTCCAGCAAAGAATCCAAGAGTTGCAAATGGCAAGACACCAACCACTACCAGGAATAACCCTCTTCTAGTGGCTCTTGTTGTGTGTTGCACATTCAACCTCTGGACTGATCCTGAACCACTTTCTATGTCCAATGGAATTATATAAATGTTGGTGCTAACCCTGAACAGTACATAGAGGCCCATTGTAAACAATGGTGTGCCCCCTCTTAATGCCTGCTCCGAAGAAAATGATGCAAAGAAATCTCTTGGATTTCCTTGTGCCATTTGTTTGGCTCCCCTAACGTCAGAATGCCCCCTTGGCACACATGATGTAGAGCAAAGGGTTACAAAGTGGTGCAATGCATGGGTACTAGGGTAAATTCCTGAACTAGTCAATATGTGCATTTTGCATCATTGTCAATGTGCGTCTTTGACTCATCATAGATTCATTACTCTCACAGCTCTGTTCTCACCTTCACATGTCATATTTGCCCAGAACAGGTGTATTGCACAATTGACAAAACTACAGTGTAGGAAAGCCATGGCATGTGACTCTGTAGCTTGGTTAAATGGCACATATTGAACCAAACATACCTTTAAAGGTTGGATGCCATTTCTGTAGGTTTTCTACATATGTTCAAAGTTGTGTTGTGTGGTATAGGTACTTACCACAGAAACCTACCCTGAAGTGGTGTGGGTCGGTGTTGGACCTGGCCCTTTTTGCAGGGTCATCCCCAAACTTTTTGCCTCCTTCCTCCTGTTTTTCCTGATCTGTTTTTGTTGGATTTAGAACTCTGAGCACTTTACCACTGCTAACCAGTGCTAAAGTGCATATGCTCTCTGTGTAATTGTACTATTGATTGGTTTATCCATGATTGTCATATTTGATTTACTAGTCAGTCCCTAGTAAAGTGCACTAGAGGTGCCCAGGGCCTGTAAATCAAATGCTAATAGTGGGCCTGCAGCACTGGTTGTGTCACCCACATAGGTAGCCCTGTAATCATGTCTCAGACCTGCCACTGCAGTATCTGTGTGTGCAGTTTGTAAACAGTAAATTCGACTTGCAAGTGTCCCCACTTGCCAGGCCTAACCCTGCCCTTTTCCTCCCTATAAGACACCCCTTAGGTAGGCCCTAGGTAGCCCCATGGGCAGGGTAGAGTGTACGGTTAAGGTAGGATGTATACTAATGTGTTTTTTATATGTCCTGACAGTGAAATACTGCCAAATTCGGCTTTCACTGTTGTAAGGCCTATCTATCTCATAGGTTAAGCTGGGGGCTGCCTTTAAACATGATTAAAGCATAGATTCCCTTTGGGAGCAGATAAAATGTGGAGTTTGGGATCTCTGAACTCACAATTTAAAATTATATTTTTTAGTAAAGTTGGTTTTAAGATAGTGTGTTTGAAAATGCCACTTTTAGAAAGTGGGCATTTTCTTTCTTAAACCATTTTTGTTTGTGGATTCCCTGTCTGGGTTAGTTTGACAGTTCGCACCTCTCTACAGACAGTGACACAAATGGGGCTGGGGTGTAGCCTGCATATTCTCATGAGCCATGTGTGCTAGGAGGGGGGGTAGGAGTGGTCACTCACACCTGAAAGGGCTGTGCCTGCCCTCACACAATGCAGTCTCCAAACCCCTAGTGTGTGTCTGAGGCCTTGTCTGGGCAAGGCAGGATTTCACAAACAAGTGAGACTTTTACTTTGAAGTAAGCCTACTTCAAAGGCCAAATAGGTATAAGAAGAACACCCAAAACCACAGACTTTAGACACTTCTTGGGGTAGACACTCTACCTCCCAGACACTTCCTGGAGAGGAAACTGGAACCAGAACCTGCATCCTGCCAAGATGAACTGCCTGGCTGCACAAAGGACTCACCTGTCTGCTTTCTGTGAAGGACTGCTGCCTTGCTGCTGCCCTGCTGCCTTGCTACTCTCTGGCACTGGTGAAGAAGTGCTCTCAAAGGGCTTGGATAGAGCTTGCCTCCTGTTCCCTGAAATCTCAGGACCAAAAAGACTTCCACTCTACAAGAAGGACTCCTTGTGTGGTGAAATTTGACACACAGCCTGCCAGAAACAACGCATAGTCTGCACCGCGGTGCAAATTTCACAGCACGCTGAACCGGAACAACGCAGCCTGACTTCAGGAGAAGATCGACGCAGCGCCTCGTAGCAACTGGAAGTTCGACTCACTGCCCAACGGATCGATGCACAGCCGAGCCGGAATTCCGCCGCCCGACTTCCAGAGAGGAATCGATGCAGCGCCTGCCGTGTGGTAGAGAATTAGACAGAACACCCACCGAATCAACGCAGCTCCTGTGACTTCGTCCTACCAGTGCAGGAAATCCATGCATCATCCCCAGGGCCTCCAAGAACCCCGCAACCCGAAGAGGATCCACGATCGAGCACCGGAAATCAACGCAGAGCTGTCCCTGCATGAAAACTAAATGATGCATCACCGTGTGCGGCCAGAGAAATCGACGCACACTCCCTTTGTTTCCACACATCTCCTCCTCTGCAGTTCTTTGTGGAGATTTTGCACGCAAACCAGGTACTTTGTGTTTGAAAGAGACTTTGTTTGCTTTAAAAAGACTTAAGTCACTTTGACAGTGATATCTGAACATATACTTATTGCATTTTAATCGTTTTGACATGCATCAGATAAATATTATATATTTTTCTAAACACTGTGTGGTGTATTTTTGTGGTGCTATATTGTGATATTGTATGATTTATTGTGCAAATACTTTACACATTGTCTTCTAAGTTAAGCCTGGCTGCTCAGTGCCAAGTTACTAGAGCGTGGGCACAGGATCATTTGGATTGTGTGTGACTTACCCTGACTAGAGTGAGGGTCCTTACTTGGACAGGGGGTAACCTGACTGCCAACCAAAGACCCCATTTCGAACAGTCGGCATTTGGTAGACCGCATGTGCACACAGGCAGAGGGTATAGACTTTATGTACCCACCATGCTAACTCTTTCATTGTCACTCAAGTCTTAGGTGGAAGTCTGTACTATGGTAGTTGCCTGTAACAACTGTATGGATTAAGGTAATGTTACAGAGTGGAAATGTGTTTGTTCAGTCAGGACCAAGGAGTTTACCCTTCAGAAACAACAACGGTGTGTAGTGTTTCATTGTGGCTCGCATCACAGTACATGTTGCTTAAGCCTGGACTATCTGATGTCAGTAGGCTTGCTTAATCATTGGAGGCCATGAGCAGGGTATTGCGTTAGTCTGCAGATAACTCCAAAAGTGTGTAGTCATGTCCCTGTACTTATCAGCATGTGTGCTTTACAGTTGTGGTGTAATGACAAATTGCAAATATGGTTTGATGTTTCTTATATGTTTGACACAACCATTTCCAAGTGCAGACCTTGGGGGTACATATCCAGCAGAGCACCCACTGGTGGAAGAGGTGGGAGGACCTGAGAAGCTGGGCCTTAAATATTGCTGAGGTTAAGCTGGGGCTGTCCTCCCAGTGTGGACGGGACACACGTTGGAGCCTGACCCCTCTAATTGCCGGAGCTCTGGCAGTGGCCAACCCGGAGCTTGATGGGCATTCAAATGGAGCACATCCGAGAGAAGGGGTTAGGTTCAGGGCATATTTTTGTCTGTCACATTGCCACATTGATGTGTCATGTTCAGCCATCTCCCCCTATAGATTGGGGTTGGGCAAGGTGTGACACACAAGAAGAGTAACTGTTTGTGTAGGTGTGGAAGTTGGTGCATGCTGATGTACCTTGTCTATTAGCCCAGGGACCTAGGACACAAATGAGTACAGTCCAAAAACAATTTGGTCTCCAGGGCCAAGACATGACTGTGTACAGTGATCAATCAAGTAATGTTTGTTGTTGTTGTGGGTGTAATTTGTACGCAACAGTCCACTAATCTTCAGAGTGACATCCCAAACAGAATGAAGTGATGGATTCCTGTCCTCAGCCATATGTCTGCTCAAGTGAGTGTGTTGGCATATGTCCCCCAGAGGCCACTTGTCTTCAGTGTGTGAGGAGTGCTGGAGCGTCACTACTGTCTGTCATGTGGAGATGGCCATCATACATGTGACAGTGCATGCATTGTTCTTTGTATGCAGCTACAGATCACAATGTTCCCTTGGTAAGTGGGGAATGTCCATTGATATGATTTCAGTGACATCATTGTTGCCAACATTCCTTGTGCCTACATGTTAGCATGTGTTCCTTGCACTTCTGACAAATAATTTTCACTGCTGTTTCATGCATAGTCTATCTGTCTTTGTGGCATGATTTCCGTAGTCCCTCACATATGCGTGCATGCCTACATTTGCTTGGAATTGGACATATGTCATGGGGCTACATTTCATGTGGTACCACAGACAGGAGTGTGTCACCATAGATTGTTGGCCCACACACATCCTTACCCATCATTGCATGTCATTTGACATCTACAACTGTAATAGCAATGAAAGCCATGACGGGTAGGATTACAATTTTTAGCCACAAAGTGCATTTCCATGCCTTGATTTGGCAACTTGTAGCAAAGTGCTCAGCACATGTGAAATAGGGAAGGTGACTATAGACATGCATCATGGAGTGACCTGTAGTTGTGTGGGAATCATATGTGTTTGTGTACAACCATTCATCCACAGAAATCTGGGTTAGCAGGAGACGGTGATATAGCTTCCCACTAGGCAACATGTTGAATGTTTTCTACATGTACTTAATAATCCCTGGGCCTCTCTAACATTCAAAGGACCATTGGCTTCTACTGATGGAATCAGAGTATGTTTTTGTCAGGGGTGCCATTCAAGAGAGGTGATTTCCCTGCTGCTAGTTGATTTATTGTGTTGTGCATTTTTGAGACATATCTTCCTAACATATTGCACAATTTGTCTATAGTGTACATTTCCATGCTGGATGTGTAGTACATCTGTGCAACATTAGTACAACCTCCTCCATAAGGACAATTTACACATGGTGAAGTAAGAATGGTTGCTTTGGTGCAGTGTGACATGGGTATTCCCATGCCACCTTCTTCAGGTTACTGTACTTCTGTCAGCATCATGGCAGGATTTTGGACCATCGTTTCTTATTATTGTGTGATTGTGTGTGTGATAAATAGACGTATGCATGACCTTGTGTGGGATCTGTGGGAATGAACTTGACACTTCCCTCCTATTGTATAACAACAGGTAACTGAGTTATGGCACATGAGGCAAATCATTGAAGGTGATGAGGTCTCCTACTTGTTCAATGGTTACTGTGTTTCACAACTTCACCAATGCAATTGGAGTTGTCTGAGATTCTGATTTTACTGTGGGCAACTGTTGACAGTTCACATGGCATGCATGCATATGATGTAGTAAATGCAGGAACCACTTTGATGGAGATTGTTGCTGGGGCCTATTTTGTATCATGGAAATGTTTTGTTATCCAGTCTGTTGTTCAAGTGTGATCAGGAACATGTAGTGACCCTATTTCTCTTTGTATTTGTAGCATCATCCCAGGCAAGTAAATGATACAAGGCAGAACAAAGTAGGGAAGCACCTGGCCTTGGTGCCCCCAGTCATGGCTCTACCAACATGGAGAAAACCAGTGACTGGAGTTTGAGGGGGGAAACATCCTTTTTTACGACTTTTTAAATACGAAAGTCGTGGTTAACGAAAGCGTAACAATGCTTTTTTTAACCATGACTTCGTATTTTTGTGCCTTAACTACGTATGTTCTGAACAACGAACATGCGTGGTTAAGGTACAAAGAAGGGAGTTGGCGAAGGTAAGTGGTGGGTTTAGGTTTTGGGGTGGGGGTGGGGGGTCAGGGGGTTTTAGGTTTTGGGGTGGGGTTGGGGGGGTGGGGCGTTTTTGGTTTTGGGAGTGGGTGGGGGGTCAGGGGGTTTTAGGTTTTGGGGTGGGGTTGGGGGGGTGGGGCGTTTTTGGTTTTGGGGAGTGGGTGGGGGGTCAGGGGGTTTTAGGTTTTGGGGTGGGGCGTTTTTGGTTTTGGGAGTGGGTGGGGGGTCAGGGGGTTTTAGGTTTTAGGGTGGGGCGTTTTTGGTTTTGGGGAGTGGGTGGGGGGTCAGCGGGTTTTAGGTTTTGGGGTGGGGTTTGGGGGGTGGGGTGAGGGATGTAGGGTGAATGGTGCCTATTGCTAATGATTTTATCAGGAATGCCTTTACAACGAAATATCGTTGTTAAGGCATTCGTGATAAAATCATTAGTAGTAAGGACGAGGTCGGTGTTCCGACCTCGTTGTTAAGGTTAGTAGTTGTTTTTAATTCGGTGTTCTGTCATATAATCGTTTGAGGGGAGTGCCACGGAGGACACAGGATCAACCTCATCATCATCTGATTCTACCTCAAGTGGCCACTCCCTTGTTGTGGAGGACCCATCAGGACCTGCTCCTGTACCACCCTTGTCAGCCACCCCCAATTCTATTGCCACCCTCCCTATTGCTCCCCACCTAGTTGGCTCTGCCTTCTCACCCAAGAGGATGGGCATCTCCTTCACCCCAGGCACCTCACCCTCAGCCCCTGTTACCCCTGCTGCCCTGAGTGAGATTGGTATTGACCTCCTGAGGAGTATCTCTGTGGAACCCACACACCATAACCACCATATCCAACAGACACCACCACAATACCCAGTGAGACATCCACCACACCCACCATACACCCAGACAACATCTCACAACCAACAGACCCACACACCTCGGACACCATACCTCCAGGCATCACCACAACACCCACAAACACATTCCCCACATCAACCATATCCCCAGACACCACCCCAACACACACAGACACATCCACCACATCCACCATACCCACCATACCCACAGACACATCCGAACACACACATACACATCCACCACATCCACCATACCCACAGACACCATCCCAACACATGCAGACACATCCACCACATTCACATCACCCAGTCACCTACACTTGACAGCCCCCAAGACACACAAACTCCCACACTCACACACAACAGAGACCACCCAAACAAATACACACCACACACACGCACACACCAGCAGCATCAACACACAGAGACAAGACCACTACCACCTAAACCTCCAAATCCCCAGTCCCTTCTCATGACTCTACCCCATTTACCCAAATAAAGTTTCCTTTTTGAACTTGCCCTTTCCCCTGTTACCTCCACCCCCTCCCAAACCCAGGAGGTCCCCACCCACATTCCAACCCATCCTTTCCACATCCAAGTCCTCCCCTGTCATACCTGTCCCCCTGCAAGCACCCTTACTCCTCCCCATAAAGAAGAAGCCCACCCCTCTGAGGAAACAGTCCCCCCTCCCAAACACAAAACCTACCCATCCCAAATCCGATCCCACCCCACCCAAGCATGATCCCTGAGGTGGCCGCAAGCCCACTTGATGCCCCTTCCTGTGGAGGTTCTCTGGCTGAGATTGGAGTTAGGCTTGGGCACAGTCATGTGCATGAACTTGTATTTGACTGGCCAATGGCCTTTGCTCTCCAGCATTTTTTGGGTACACATTTGTCCTGCCATTACTTTTCTACCTTTGCGTTGTTACTGAGCAATCTGTGTTGTATACCTACAGTTGTGTGTGTTTCACCATGATTGCTGATCTATTTGCTGTTGTTGACAAAAACTGACGGTGGGAGCAGTGCTGGTGTCACCTAGGACAGGGATAGGTACTCACTGCATGGCTATGTGTTAGTTAATCCAAATGGGATGTCATTGCATTGTGTTATGTTTGATATGGTAAGTATTTAATCTTGGGTTGGCCAATGTCATGGGTTTGCATTCATGATGTTAGAATTGTCCCCCTGATATGGATTGTACATTTGTCTTATGTGTGAATGCTAGTTTTGTTTGCCCACACATGGATGGTGTTCAATTGTGCCACCTTCCTTTACATTTTACTGACCATGTGTCTATTTTGATGTGTGTACCGTGCACCTATTTCATCTACATGTATGGCCCGTGCTGTTGTATTTGCTTTCTTGACTTGTAATTACACATTTGGCAGATTGGCATATCACTTGGCTCTACTATTGTTTGTCCTTGAGATACATGTAGGGCTATATCCTGTGAAAATTGTGTTTTGGGGCATGTGCAAAGTGAAATGTGTCCCAGTGCAACATCTGCTCATGATATCACCATCTCTATTGTGCAGGTATTGTTTGCAGTGTGAGATTTGGATATGTGTCTCGCAAATTATTGTGTATCCCCTGAACCTTCCATTGTGTTGCAAAGAGGGTTTTATGTGTAGGTCAATTACAAGGATGTTTAATGGGAGGGGTGGTTGTGTTAAATGACACCTCCATACATATGTGTCTTCTATCTGACGACAGTTCATAGCATGTGATCAATGTGAGGATGTCAGTTGAATTATGTGTGATGTTGATATGGTCTGGCTGTTGTGTGATGCAATATTCTGTACACTTCACTGTCCCTGTTACTAAGATGAGCAGACATGTGTTATTGTGACCTGCCCAAATGGGGTGTTTTATGGCTGTGGATTTGTCATTGTCTTTGAATGACTCAGACCTGGAACACAATGACAAGTGTATTTGGCCCACGTAGCATGACCCCCATATCATATAGATAATGGTGCGACGATCTGTTGTTGAGCCTCATGACACAGGTATGTGTGTTGTTACCGTTGGTTGCGTCCACAGCAGCATGGAATTAGTGCACCATCCATGAGCAGCAGCAGTGGCAAGACATGTCTGCTCTGCTCCATGGTGGCAGGACATGTGACGTTGCCTGCAGGTGAGTTCGTTCCTTTATACTCTCCTGCTGCTCCTGCTGGAATGTGGTGGTCTGACCACCACGGTCACCTTGGGGGAAGGAAACTTCATAATGTGTCCGGTGGAAACATTGGCTCTGACGGCCTCCTTGGAAAGTATCACCACAGCAGTAGTCTGCGCACCCTGTCAGTGCTGGGGGTACCATGGCAGTCTTTCCACTGTGGAACCACATGCTTCATAATACAGTGGTCTGACCACAAAGCCGATGGTTGTCAGACTACCACCACTGCCATAACGGTCCGCACACTGTCAAACTCATAATCAGCCCTTAGTTGCATTGAGTGTTTGTGATAACTAGTATGAGATACTGTGTTGATGAAAACAAACATATAAAACACATTTGCAGAATTCCACTTTGAAGTTAAATGATTAAAGTTATTTTAAAAGGCATGATATCAGTATTACAAGGTGGCCTGCTGTAGGGATCTGTGATTTTGGAGGTTCTCTGTAGGGGGCTTGGGACCCAGATGAGGATGCTAATATATTATGTGTTTGTAATCATGGATAAATGTATTCACTTATGAATTGAAAATAAGTATGCATTTTTTGAGTTTTTGTGCCTGGAATGTATTGACTTTTTATGCAGAATTCAAAACAGACTTATGTAACTGATTTGTTGAAATCTACTGGTGATAGTCATTTAGTGAAGAATTTTATTGTGCCAACAAGGTGGCACAGTGGCTGTGCAAGACTATAAAGTTTGGTTTGTCAGACTGGGGTCTGAGACACACATGAGAATGTAAATAAAAAAAGTTTGATTAATTTATTTTCATATGATTATGAGTTTTCTTTTGTTCTTGGCCTGGAAATCATTGTCCTTTTAAGCAGAAAAATTCTGGATACAACAATGTCAAATATTTCTCCCGAGGCCCCCATGTGGAGAACAGATGGCTACCTGGACCTTACTGTGCTCATACACAATTCTTCTTTTACAGCCAAGCAGAAAGGAGAGGTTAAATAAGTGAATTTAAATAGGAAATGTCAGTGAGGAGGAACCCCTGACCAAAATTTATACTTATTTTAAAGACCTCAAGAGTACTGAGGGAGGTAGGGGAAATACAGGATTAAACCAGAGGCTCCACAAGTCTAGAACCTCATAGGTTAACACATTGAACTGACTGAAGAGAAATGTTCCCATATGAGTCAAGAAGGGAAACTCCAAAAGGCTTTGGGAAAGAAGTACTTACACCACACTAATTATTCTGAAGCTTTCCCTTTGAATATAATACTTATATGAGATAACAAATTCTTTGAACCTATGCTACGTTATCTAGAAATACAGAAACACTTCACTAACGCTGTACTTGTCCAATGTGGATAGCTAAGCTTGGCATTGCCATCTGACATGACATACATGAAAAGGGGAACATTATTGCCCTTTGTAATAATTTGGAATTAACAAAAATGCAGAAATCTTCATTGATACACACTTTGCGGCTATGCATCACAAACTGTGTAAAAACTGCTGTATGAACATTTCAATAAGTAGGGCATGCCCAAAACTTGTTTCAAATTCAGCAAATCCCTCATTCACAAAGGTTTATACTGTGGCTGTAGGTGAAAATACAAGGCACAACTCAATTGTGGCATTCTTGTCTTTTGCTTTACTCCCAAAACTTAGTTTGTAAGATAGACAGGCCCTCATGTGTAAGGTTATTTTACAGTGGGTAAGGATCTGATTCATAAAATCAAAGCCATTCAGACTCTAAAATGTTTGTTTTTTTATTCTACAAACAAAAATAGTGATTCAGTAAAATATTACCAAATCATACTGAGTCACTAACTGGGTTTGGAAATAAATAAAGATTTGGAATTTGGAAGGGACTTGTTAAGGGCGTCCCTCCAGATACCAAATCTTTAAGTTATGTATTAATGTTTTGCAATTGAAATCTGGTCATAAAACATTAATATTTTCCCCTCTCCTCAAAGAAAGTGTTAAGATATTTCCAAATGTTAAGAGGTCCCCAGGGGGTCAATTCACTTTTGTGAATGTTTACAAAAACCTTTTTTTGAGCAGGCAGTTGTCCTTAGGACCATTGCCAGCCCATACAAACAGTTATGTTTCATTTTTATTTACTTTTTTAAATACATCCTATTTTATTTTAAGGAAAACAAGCTGTATTTGAAAAACAATTCTTAATTTTACAGTAATCACAGGCTTGCTCATCTGCTGACCCCAGCAGGCCACCATGCCTGTGAATGTAGCCAATCGTAGTGGGCACCACTGTACAACCTACCTCATGCATAATAATAAGGTAGGTCAAATTGCGATCCACTATGAATGGATATTTTGAGAATAAACCTGTTAATACAAAGGTCAGTTTCAAAATCCAAATGAATTCATTAGAAATCTGTGTGCAAACTGCACCCACTTCTAACAAATCCATTTTGTACATTCCATTTAAGAAATGGCAAATTGTAAATCATTATTTGTCATAATTTACAAGTCCCTAAGTGAAATCTTTCTACATGAGGCCCTGTTAGACTTGTCAGCCTTGGGGTGATCTTCCCCCAAACTTTTTGTGTTCCATCTCCATTTTTACTGAACTCATTTTTTTCGGCCTTCGGACTCTGTGCTCTTTAACACTGCTACCCAGTGCTTGCTCCTTAAAACATGGTAACATTGGCTTATCCCCAATTGGCACATTAAGTTTACTCCCTAGTCCCTAGTAAAGTGGTATTATATGCTCCTAAGTCCTGTAAATTAAGGGGCATATTTAAGAAAAGTGGTGCTGCACTGTGTGCAGTGCCACTTTTCTTGAACCATTTACCGCCCCCCCTACTACCACCATGTGTGAGCCATATTTAAAATACGGTTCACCATGGCGCAGAGTAGGGGGCAATTGCATTTTTTTTCATGGCGCTACTGATGTACTCTGCGGGAGTAGTGCCATAATATTGGTGCTACTCCTGCAGAGTACATAGGGGCCCATTATAAATAATGGAAGCCCCCTTTTAATGCCTGTTCTTAGCAGATGGTAAAAGTGCCGTACAAAATGACGCAAAGAAACCTGTTTGATTTTCTTGTGCCATTTTTTTGCCCCCCCATGGGTAAATGCCCCCTTTGCATACATTATGCCTGGTGCAGACATAATGTAGTGCAAAGTGTTATGAAATGGCGCAATGCATTCATTGCACAACTTTGTAAATGTGGCACAAGGATTTTGGCCTCGTTGGGCCACATTAGCATAAAAGAATTACGCTAATGTGGCACAAGGTGGTGCTAAGTGGTTATAAATATGGCCCTAAATGCTACTGGTGGCCTGTGCCACCCACTTAAGTAGCCCTTCAAATATGTTTCAGGCCTGCCATTGCAGCCTGTGTGTGAAGTTTTAAACTGCCATTTCAACCTGGCAAAATAAACCTTTTGCCAGGCCCAAATATTCCCTTTTTATATATATGCCTCCCTTAGTAGGCTTTGGACAGCCCAGGGGGACAGGACACAGTGCACTTTAAAGGTAGGACATGTACTCCTAAGTTTTACATGTCCTGGTAGTGAAAAAACCCTTAAATTAATTTTTCACTACTGCGAGGCCTACTCCCATATACTAACACTGGAGTTACCTTGTTGCATTTAATAAACTGCAGTTTGCAAATGGGAGCAGGTAACCAATTCATGTTTGGTGGCTTTTGAATTGTAATGAAAAAGTCTAACTTAGGAGGAAGTTGGATTTTATATTACAATTTTAGAAAAGGCATGGCATTTTCCTCCTAGACAGCCACACACAATAGGAAGCGTAGGTGTGCCTGGATGGACCATCTCTGGCAGGATGGGAGGAACGAACTGGGTACAGCCCAATTTATACTTTGATAGGCTGGTTCCTGCCTCCACACAAAAGGCTGCATACCTCCTAGTTAACATAGAGCCACTGCAATGAAGGCTGGGCACCTGTGGACTTCAAAGGGAAGCCTCTAGAAGCTTCTCCCTCACATCAAAGGCACAACTGCATTTACATTCAGAACCTCAGACACCAACTCCTCAATACACTTCTGGACCTGTGGATACTATGCCAGGAAGAAGGACTGCTCTGCTTCTGAAATCACTGCCACTCTGCTGGACTGCTGGACTGCTGCCTTTCTGTGCTGACTTGTTCACTGCTGCCATTTTGCCTGGGTAAGAAGTACTGGACCTGCATCAATTGAACTAAAAACCCCAGAGTGACACCAAGGGTTAATTGGCTGGACTCCTGATCTGAAGCCTGAGGGACATAACATGCTTCTAACAACCTTGCACCTCCACCTGAACTCTGCCATCTGTCAGTCTGCCCTGCCAAGTGGTGCCACCGAGGTCCTGGACTATTCAAAGTGGGCCAGAGGTGCTCTGCCAGCCTCTGTGGATCCAAAGAAACTGGCACATTCTCTTTGTTTCACAGGAAATCTCTGAGCAAAATCAACACATTGCTTCTACTTCACGGAATGGAACCGCTGCGTATACCAGCATTGCATTGCAGTCCATTGCTGCATTGGAAACTCCAATGTGTGATGCATCCTCAGTGAGGGCCTTCGCATTCTTCATTGACGGCATCCTTGACTAAGACGGAAGGGCCAGCATTGCAGATTGCACAGCTCCTCTGAACCAACACATTGCCACAAGCCCTCATCAATGGGATCCTCAACAATGACGCAGGTCCTTGCATCACAGCTTTGCCCCATTCCTTCAGCTTTCTGGCACATCTTCGACGCGGATCCTTGCAATGATCCACAAACCAGGATTTAAGGTACATTGGGCCCAACTGGGTCCCAGTAGCCAGCCAGTGCTCCATTGTGGTCGGCCTGAACTTGTGAGTTTCTCCCGGTCTGGCACAACCAGATATTCAGGGTGGAAACCTTTTAGCACCAATTTTACTAAAATGTTTAAAATTGAATATCCCCAGTTGTGCTACTTAGATTTTTACAATTTTGGTTGTGTTTTAATTATTAATAATGTATAATCTGCTAAATCTATTGTGGGTCTCGTTTGTGCTGTGTGTTCACTGTGTGTTACTGTTTGAAGTGGTTCACAAATACACTACACATTGCCTCTGAGGTAATCCTGACTGCTCTGTGCCAAGCTGCCTGAAGGTTGAGCACAGGTTAGTTTAGGGTTTGCTTGTGACTTCACCCTGAGAAGAATTGCGGTTGCTGCTTGAGAACAGCTTCAACCCCCTCAACCAGTAACCCAATTTATTACAATGCCTGTCCCCACAAATGAGTGCCAGTGGTACCGATCCACAACTACTGGCTTAAATAAAGCACTATTCAATACAATTTTCTACGGCAGATTTAGAGTACTACAGCAGTGCTTATGAACGTAGATAAAAGCTAATAATGCTGAAAATATAAGTATTGTGATGTGCCATTGAAGATCAGCATGATGATTACATAATCTCAGTACTAGGGGCCCTCCATTTTGTGATGGACATCAGCAACCGATTAATAAGCAAAAGTGGGGCATAGCTGACTTCTGCATATTTAATGGAAGGGCTGGCCTTTGTGTAAATTGAACCTTCTCTTCATGAACAGTATGTGAATATCTGTATTCATGCACATTGTTTTTTGAGACTTCTACACACATTTTGTGCCAATTCTAGATGTTGGAATGGAGGATCATTTTTATGCTAAATTTTGAGCTTGATTTAAATGTTGGCCATAATGGTCCAGCTTCTGGTTTTCTGTCAAACAAAAAACTACAGCCTTGGTGGTCCACCTGCCTGATTCAGATGTTGGCGGGACCATAGGTGAAAGACAGCCTAAGTCCTGCTGACTCACCCAGAAATCCTCAGCTGCATTGAAAGTGCGGTTGGAGACAGGGGCTTGTGGTGGGACTCTAGCCACCTTTTCCACTGAGCAGATTACAATGTGCCTTCCTGCCAAGCCAGCTGTGGCAGTGTTACCTCCATGCCTCAGTTGGGGGATTGGAGGAGAAAGGGTCACAAAACCTACCCTTTTCTGCATTACTGCTTTTGTTATCGACTGCACTTGACTTGACATGACCTGCCATCACTGCTGCCACTGGACCACGAAAGACACATGATTCCGCGGTCGCCGGACATGAAGTTGGGATTCTGCATGAACTCTGTGCATTGTGTGGTCATTACACATGACTACTACAGAACTATATATGACACATATTATTTTTTTAAATACCTCTGACATGCATATGTCGGGAACACATACGTGTCACAGATTGATGGGAACACACTGGTACAACACACTTACCCCACACATACACAATTGTTATTTTAGTGTCAGTATTCTTTGCCAAATTAATGCTGACATCACAATAATGATGGAATCACACTTGTCTCTATGTCTATGTGTGCACATTGCAAGTGTATCTGTACCAGTGACATTGTGAGTTGAGTTGTGTATGTGAGTCAGTACGTGTATGTGTGTGTGACTTCGGATTAACTGGTCGAGGTGGAGGGAGCTGCAGTGGGTGATATGGTTCTGTTTGAATGTGTGCCACGAGCATGTGGGTCTAATGTTTGTTCTGTGTTGTGTTGCTGTGTGCAACATTCAGCTGTATGTTGTTGTTGTGTGGTGGTCATTTTTGTGATGTGTGCAATTGTGCTTTTGTGTGCATGTGGTTGTGTAGATGGGTGTGTCATTGTGTTGGTTGTGTTGTATGTGTATGTATGATCAATGGTGGGTGTATGTTGTGTCAGAGATGTATGGCAATGTGTGTTTTTCGGCATGTATGTGTTGTGTGGTGTTGGGATGGCAATATATTAGAGTGTATGTTGTGTGATTTGTAGCTTGTTGTTCAGGTGGACGCACATGGCGAAGGTATGGTGTGTGTGTGTGTCATTTACCTCTATTTAAAAGCCGTTGCTATTGTACCATGTCAATTGGGTCCAGCAACCATCTCCCTCTGTCAGCAATCTGCCGCTAGTACACCACCTGTAGGACTGTAACATCTAAATTGGGTCGGCGGGAACCCACCATCTTGATGAGTAGGTAGAGCACTCCGTTGTGGCAGTTTTGCAGTGCAACTGCAGTTTATCTAAATATGGTGGGTGGAACACCGCCAACTTGACAGTGTTTTTGAGTCCACCTCTGTGGCAGATTGGTGGTAATACCATCAAGATCCAAATAAGTCTGATTTTGGCTTGATCATGAATAGAAAATTATGTAATAATATGTCAGATATACAGTTTCAATGTTCCTGTTTCCAAAGCAAGCCATATCTGTTTGGACTTTTATGAGTGACCTGTTGCAAATACTTCTACATTATGTAGTTGGAAATATAACATAACTTACACAACCTCTGTGTAAATCCCTGTGTGCCTAAAGTGAATTCACTATTGCAGTTTGATTTTCAGAAAGTAAATCAACTTTGACTTTTTATGAATCACACATATATAAATGCCCTTTTCATTTTATTAGGCATGAGACCCAGAAGCATGTCAATGTGCTTGGGAGCAATAATGTAGAAATCTCCTGAGATAAATGTCTCTGAGCCAGGCTTCTATTCACCTTTAAGGAGAGGCCTTGGTTCATTAGCTGAGGTAAAGGTTTGAGTCATATGTGCTGGAAAGCTATATATCACACTGGCTCATTACTTTCAACACCATCGAAATATAACGGGAAAGAGCAGCACTGCCCAACAAATTGTCACCGTATCTTTTAAATAGAATGAAAAGGAACAATAGATCCTTTGTCTTTCACTTATTAACCCCTTCCCTACCATGGACCATGTTACAGGGTCTTGTTGCTCACACTTTAAACTTGTAGAAAAGATATGGTACATTCATTTGTTGTGGCTTGTGTGACACGAAAACGAACAAACAGTATTTGCATCCGAGAATGTGGAACATAACGTGATTTTACACATTTGTTTCATTTATAATGCATGGAGGAAATAAATTGTCTCAACTCTCCAAAGGTGAACGATGGGACTATTTTGGAAGCACAATTTGCTCCGGGTTGCTCGTGGACTACAATTTGTTTGTTGATATATGTATTCCTCGTTTATTATTGCTATATGCAATACATTTGCTACTTCTGGTTTGACAGTCTGTATTCTCCACTTTTTTCCCTAGTGCAAATAGTATGAACTAGTGCAAAACTTGTTTCAAAGCTGATGTAAAATGGCTCCAAGGTTACCCATGTTATGACAATGATAATTAACCCTTTCCTCACAGAACTACTAAATTATATTAAGCAGCTGCCAAACACAGTCTTGATTATTAATAGAATGCGATTTACTTCTTTGAGCCCAGTTTAGAAAAGGAAAACCAAGGAAACTGCACTGGTTTGTTTTGTTGGAGAGTGTTGGTTAATGTTCTATTATCTGCTTCTTTCGTTTTTTTCCTGAGATTGGGAGAAGTTTGTAAACTCCAGACCGGTCAACTAAAAAAAAACATAAGTGAGCAGGAGGCAGGTCCTCGTGCCGAGAAGTATATAACAGACATTTTTATCTCCCCCCCACCAAACACCCTCCTTCAAATATATATTAAAAGAAAAGCTTGCTGAGCCTGGAGCCGATGTGCTGGGGTGTTTTCGGGCATCAGCTGTTCAAAGCATGGAAAAAAGAGCTGAAAATCCAGTCTTTGCACTGTTTGAGTTGGTAGGCCTGATCCTAAAACAAACGGTCATCAGTTCCAACAATAATTAGCAGAAAAATTACAATTTGTTTTTTGGCCAAATTACCCTGATTTTGAATGTAAAGTCTGCCAGCAATTTGCCACACTCCTTATCAAACATTAACTTCAAGAAAAAAATGCTGATATGTATGTAAAGTAACAAAAAATATTTTTGAATAAATACTTCATTTATCGTCTGCTGATGTGATCAACTGGCAAACCTACTAGAGGGTGAAACATGGAAGCAGGGCTTGGGAGTCCAAGGACCAAGAGTGTGGAACACCATTAACCATAATCTGAGATCTGAATCCAACTATATGCTAAATATTTTTTCCATTGGATTCAATAAACTATGAACAGACTAAGGGTCACAACTGGGTACGAATCCTGCTATCACCATCCGATCAAGCTCCATCACCCGCTACTTTCTCTTTTTCTTTAAAACATTACAATTAATGTTGGTTCTCCGACATAACCAATAACTACACTTGAAGTGGTATAGAACTCCTAAATACCTGAATAAGTAGGACACATGTATTAACACAAATGGCATTGTCATTACCCATTTCTAAGAGCCACAAGGCAAGCAGAGGTTACTGGGCCCAAACGGGGTGATTGAGGCCTTTTGCTCCTGATGTACCAGGGCTCACCCTACTATGGAATCAGCTCAACAGGGTCAAGCACCCCATTCTGCGCCTGACTCTCAGGTAGCATCACTCGAGCAGTTAAAGTTCCCTAAAAGGAAAGTGTAGATAAAGATTAATGAGCACGACTTATAACTAAATGTGCTAGCAGCGCACACAATAAATCAATGTTGAGTCAAATACTTATTTTTTTTATAAAATAAGTATCTTAATTCCAATTCTACAAATGCTAAGGTAAAAAAAATTACTAAGTAATAACACAGGCCCCTTTGAGGCAGGCACACTAGTAGTTGTCAGGCCACCCCCTCCTGGGTACACAGGGCCAGATGTAGGTACAAAACATTTTGCGAGGTCCCAATTGCGAGTCCCAGCGACTCGCAATTTGCACCTCGCAAAATGTTATATAGAATGGTGTCTCAGACACCTTCTGTGACACGCTATGGGGTCGCAAAGACCCACCTCATAAATATTTATGAGGTGGGTCGCAGTTTGCGACCCCATAGCGAGTCTAGGCACTCACGGGGATGGTGGCCTGCTGGAGACAGCAGACCTCCATGTCCGTGACTGCTTTTCAATAAAGCAGTTTTTTTTTTCTCTTTGCAGCCCGTTTTCCTTAGAGGAAAACGAGCTGCAAATAGAAAAAAAAACGAAACCTTTTTGTTTCGGTTTTTTTCAGAGTAGGCAGTGGTCCATAGGACCACTGCCTACTCTGCAAAAATATTATTGTGAGCATTCACAAAGGGGAAGGGGTCCCCTTCACGTTTGCGAATGAGTTACCATCCACTTCAAGTGGATGGTAACTGCGAGTTGATTTGCGACCGCTTTCGCGGTCACAAATCATCTCAACATCACGGTGCGACTCGCAAATAGGTTGGGAACGCCCCTTCCTATTTGCGAGTCTGAAACACATTTTGCGAGTCGGTACCGACTCGCAAAATGTGTTTCAGCATCGCGTAAGGGCTTTTGTGCCTCGCAAACGGCGTTTTTCGCCGTTTGCGAGGCGCAAAAGCCTTCTTACATCTGGCCCCAAGTTCCCATGTAATGCCTGTAATGTTATTCCCCATTCACATGCGGCAAAATCCAGAGAATGTAAACTACTAGACCCATTTCACGGATTATCCCCCTCTTGGTCTCAGTGGATAAGGTGTCATTACTTAGAGTCAAGTAGGGTTGCAAAAAACAAAGGTGCAATCTCCCCTTGGGCCTGGAGGGCACAGTTTTCAGCTTACCTGCTCCAGCTGTCCAAAACCTGGCAGCAGTGCAGTGCTGTTCTGGCCCAGATCTGCAAAGTCAGGCTGCACAGGTTTACATGCACATCTCCTGAGCTGCTCTCACCAGCGTCCTGGTGAACGGAGTTGCTCCAGCTCCAACCACATGGGGTAGGTCTATTTTCTTCCTTACTCAGGGATGTGGCAGTTTCCTTGATCCGGTAGGGCTCCAACTGAGTCTTTTCTGTCTTCTGGCCCTGTCGGACACAAAACCTCCCTTGTCTTGGTTGCAGCAGCAATTTTCAGGATCGGTGCAATAACCGGACCTCCTGTCTCAGCACTTCAAGCGGCCTCTCCTGGCATAAGGGGTCACTCTGATGAACTTTACTGTTGGGTCTTGCTAGTCTGAGATTGCCTCTTCTTCTGCCCCTCCTAGCACATGAGTCCATGTCAGTGGTGTAAAAATCATGAGGGGGGTCCCACGCCAAAATACCCAGCTGTCAGGTCTGGGTATTGTAGTGAGCCTTCCGCCACATTGCAGGGCCTGTGGGGTTGTTTGTTACACTACTGGTCATGGCAACTTCCTGCACATGGGTGATGGATGGATCAACACAACAAAGTTCCTTTGCACGTGGTGGCCCCTCCTGGCTTAAGGGGTCGCCAACTTCCACAACGCTACACATGGGCGATATCCTGATTAGTGCGCCACTTGTCTTTGGTGCAGTGTGGCCCCTCCTGCCATACAGGATCACAAAACTCTTAATGCCCCAAACAGGAAATAGCCTGATTGGTGTGGCACTGCTCCTCACACCTTGTTCAAGGGTCTCAAATGTCTGCCCCCCCACCAGATCTCGCTCCTTTCAACATGCTCCTCTCTCTCATGAACACACCATCCTTCGCAAGCAGGCAGGTACTGGTGCTCACCTCTAGACTTGCTCACCTCAAATGTCTGATTTTCTAGCAAGGTTTTTAAGCATAGGATTGACACAGTTCCATCCATGACGAGCTGGCATATACATAAAACCTAGTGGCAGTTGCCACTAGGTAGTTATAGTTAAGACCTAGTTTCTACAGAAAAAAGTGTTTTTTGTTTTGCTAATAACTTTGCTGGCATTTGATGAATCTTCACAAAATTGTCCTTGAAAATACAAAACATAGGATGGTCCCTTCAGTGTCTGTCTGGAAAGTTTTGGAGTAATCCTTCAAGTGGGGGCCTAGAAAAAGGGGAGGTCCCAAAATGTGTTTTACCAAATCTTTGTTCAATAGGGAATTTGAACAGTGATAGCTCCCAAACCACTGGACGGAATTACACCAAATTTGGCATAAAAGGTAGCTCTTGGTCCAGAAAGACGCCTTTTCATTATTTGGTGTAAATCTGGTTAGTGTTTTTTTTTTATATTAAAGAAAATCCAAATTTGTTTATATAGGGATGCAAAGGCTTTGCAAACCCTCCCGATCTCGTGCTGAGATCTGATTGGCTGCCAACACTTCAACAAGGAATTGTTGGCAGCCATCTTGGGACTCAGCTTTAGCCGAGTCCCACAAAAAAAATAAAAAAAATAAGAAAAGAGGCCAGGGTAGGGACACCCTAACCCCTTAGCTCTAAAAGCAGGGCAGAGTAAAAAAGCATTTTTCAAATTTTTGCCACGATTCGTGGCAGATTCAGTGAAAGTCAAAAAAAAAATGAAGCAAGGGCTGCTGTGCTTCTTTATTCTGAAGCCCCCAGGTTGGCCAAGTCCTGGGGGCATTGCTATTTTTTAATATGGGGGGTGGCCAGCCCCTCGCAGACCTTTGGACCACCCCCTCTCTGACGCTTAAACCATTAAGTGTGTAGGTGGCACCTGGCCCCCTTAGCCCTGGGAATTGCCACCTTCCAGGGGCTTAATCCATAATGTGTGTGGGGGACCTCCCAGCCCCAGCAGCCCCGGAGATTGCCACCTCACTGGGGCACATTTCTAGATATAACATTAGGGGGCCCGGTGGGCCCCCTGCAGCACCGGGTACCGCCACCTTCCTGGGGCTTTCATTAAATACACATAGCTAACTGCACTGATACAAATCATGCTAAAATGATAACACTTTTGAGCTGGGCTTCTAATCACAATTCTGATGTAGGTCAGAGTGAAAGATAGTTTGATCCTTAAATACCCTGAGGTAATAATTTTTCTCAACCCTCCCAACGAATGTTTGGATAAAGATGTCATGCCCTTGTTTATCCACTTTACAATTTATGGAGTGGGACCAACTCCAATAAGCAACAGAGAACTCCAGTGAGAACAAATAAAATGAAGCCCATGCATGACTGCTATGCATAGTATAGCATGGAGTTTGCGGTCCGGGTTTAACCATATTAAATGAACCCATTATTTAATGTATTCATTATTTTCTGTAGTGTCAAGTCTTGGTTTCAAAACTCTCTACAATTAGTGACAACGGCGCCAAACGAAGCATTAAGTGAAAAAGTTTGAAGGTTATTTAAAATAAAATGAAGTAGTCATCATTTGAGAGAGGCATACATGCCCACATAGATGTAACTGAAGATCAAGTATGTGAGAACATAAAATCACACATGTGCAGGATTGAAGAATGCTGCTGCAGCTACAAATGTACACAGTGGCTTAAAACACAATAGTTGCTTAAGAAGAGCAAGAGCTGGAATGATATGTCCTTGCTTTCGTATTTGTCTGAAAGCATTCAGAAAGTAGGACTGCTAAACGTGTAGCAAGTCAGTTGTTAATGCGACCAACTAGAAAGGTCAATCTATAGTGGAGGTAGAAAATTATCGAAGCCTTTACTGCACATTTCAGGTTTTGCCTAAAAAATATGGACCATAGAAGTTCTAGCACTACATTAGTGTCATTTTTTTCAGCTAATGTGGCAAAAGGCTTCAAAAATAGCTGTGCCATATTTATAAAGTGGCGCAATGTATATTGTACCACTTTGTAACCCTTTGCAACACATTATGTATATGCCATGCATAATCTATGCAACAGGGCATTTCTAGGAGATTCCACTGTGCCATGTTTTGCTGCTACTTTTAACGCCAGCTCAGAGCAGGCGTTAAAAGGGGACACACCACTGGTTAAAATGGGCCTTTATGTACGGTTCAGGGTTAGCGTATTTTAAATACAGCGCAGACATGGTGGTGGTAGGGTGTGCTAAGGGGCGAAAGAAAAGTGGAGCTGCACTGGGTGCAGCACAACTTTTCTTAAATCTGCCCCTTTGTGTTCTATTTGTCAGTTTTCTGGAGTTAAAATCTAGACAATTTAGTCATAGCTTCAGTGAGCTCTTTAGCGTGGTTTGCATCATAGTCAAATTACTGGGCCCACCATGCACAGTTTTTCCGCCATGTACAGTTTTTTCATCCAAAATGTTACTACAAATATTATATTGATATTACTAATGATATTATCAAAGATGTCCTAAGCGCTGTAATTTGTGGGGTAACTAGCAGTGCATGGCAATGTTGTGAGTTATAGCTACCTTAGGGCACTAGTTATAGTTACTTGAGTTAACTCAAACTATAACTTGTGAATTTCTATGGTTTTGCACGTTTAAAATGTGAGCCAAACTATAACGTTCCAGTAACTTTTTTTTTTTTTAACTGATTTTTTTTTTTTTTTTTTTGATTTCTTAACTATAATGTTTTTTTCATTGAATTTCTATGTTTTTATTAACAAATAGTCATTTTCATTAGTATTTGTGAATCCAACCACCGTCATGCACGGCCTTCAGCTGTGTGAGGTGGCAGTTGGCCACAGGGCCTGGGTGCAAGCCAGGCCCTGCAAAAAACTCCCTATAAGCACTCACCTGTGCACAGCCTTTGCTTGCGCACAGCATGGGTTGCCCATAAGCGTTGGCCTGCAGCCGGTTCCTGCAACCAACTCCCCTAACCACCCAACCCTACTCTGCACATGGTCATTTGGCCATGTGCGGTGGGACTTGGCTGCAGCCTATGTCTCTAGGTGTGAGAATAAGTGTAAGAGTGTGTATCTGGGGGTGAAAGTGGCTGTGAAAGTGTTGGTCTGGGTGTGAGAGTGTGTACATCAGTGTTTTAGTGGGTGCGTCAGTGTGTGCGTGAGACTGTGTGTGGGTGCATGAGGGTGTCACTGAGCTGTGAGTCAGTGTTTGAGAGCTTAAGTGGGTCTGTGAATGGGTGCATAACTGTCTGATTAAGTCTGTGAGTGGGTGTGTGAGTGTCTGACTGGGGCTGTGACTGGGTGCACAAGGGTCTGAGTGCATCTGTGAGTGGGTGGGTGAGGTTCTGAGTTGTTCTGTGAGTGGGTGTGTGAGTAGGAGAAAGAGATTGAAACTGTGTGAGACAGAGAGAGAGTGAGAGGGAGATAGAGAGTCTTTTAGGCTTTGATGTATGATATACTTAGAATGAGATATTTATGCATAATTTTAAAATGGTTGGAGCAATGTTTTTTGAGGTACTGCCTGAACTGCAGTCTTTGCTTGCCGATTTTAGGGGAGATGTAATATTTATATATTGGAGAACACATCACAGATTATTACAAAAGCTGTCACTGCAATTTGGATTTTAATGAGAGAGGTCATGCAAGTATGGAAGACAGAAATACAAATATTTGGACTAGGATGGCATAGTCCTTTTTCGTTTGCCATGTTTGAACTCATCAATGAGAATGATGTTCATCATTTTTAAGTTTAGGTGATTTTCAGCTAGTGTCATGGACATGAGCATTGAGAAAGGCATTGTTGCCGAAACGCGTTTCAAGGGAATAATACAGAACTATATACCCTGTGAGTGTCCCATGTGTGTTTGTTTTGCTGTAAATATAGGTGAGTCCACCATCACGAAGCAAGAAGGCGGCACCTGTCTTAAGGAGTTTGTGGTTGGAGTAATAAATATATATATATATATATATATGTTCGTAACCAAGTCCCGGAATGCAGGTGCTCCACACAGCGGTCCTGGATGGGTTCCGAGAGACCCTAATATAACCTTAAACACTCCTACCAATATCAGGAGAACCAGGACACCTCCAATATGAAAATTCAGTTTATTTCAGCACAAAATCCTATTTTGTGCTGAAATAAACTGAATTTTCATATTGGAGGTGTCCTGGTTCTCCTGATATTGGTAGGAGTGTTTAAGGTTATATATATATATGTATATATATATATATATATATACATAAATAAATATATATATATATGATATTCCACACTTGGGGCGCAATACTGCTCTGTCCTCTCGATGCCGGTTCACGTGCCGGTTGGCCCCCCATTAATCTGCTACTTCCTGTAGCTCCAGAACATAATCTCTCTGTTTTTTCATACAGACATGATTTTGCAAATGATTGAGTATTGTTTGGAAAACAATGTCTTTCTATAGGAAAACAAGCTGTTTCCTCAAATATAGGGTACATGGCTGGGTACCTGTTTGGCTCCTAGTTTTGCCTGTCTCTTTATGTGGTGGTGGGAGCAGCAGGTATCAGAAACCCTGCAGGAATTTGAATCTAATGTAGTATTATGGCTCACATATATTGACGATATTTTCGTCACATGGAAAGAGACAGAGCAAAAAGCTTGGGATTTTGTTCAACATGTTAATAAGAATGAATACAACATTAGGTTGACTGTTTATATTGATCCAGTAATGGTGGAATTTCTTGATATTCACTTCATGGTGCAAGGAAGTAGGCTAATCAGTAATATGTACAGAATGCTTACACCTAGTAATACGCTACTCCATGCTTTTAGTAGTCATCAAAAAAAGTTCATTGAAATCATCTCTTATGGTGAATTTCTGCAGGCAAGAAGGAATTGTATCACTGATAAATTCTTCCAGACAGAATGTGATGTCATGCAAAAAAGATTCGTACAAAAGGTTATATACCAGCCATTGTTACAGCAGCTTGACAGAAGGAAGAAAGACTAAAAAGGGAAGACCTATTACATCCCCAACATCAACAAAAGAATGTAGTGAAGTGTAGGTTTATTATTACGTTTACAGAAAAAGCACGATATGCAAAATATTGTGAAAAAACACTGGTCTATCATACAGAGTGAAAATATGCTTATGGGATTTTTTGATGATTTCCCAAGCAATACTTTCAAGAAGGGATCTACGCTCAGACACAAACTTTTATTAGTGATTTTTGCAGGGAATATAGGAGGGGCTCCAAGATTGGTTTCTTTTTATTCCTTAATTGAAAAGCATGTAAGAACAGCCGACCAGTTACAGAATACAACTCACCTTTGACTAAAACTATGATGACTACTAATTTATACCTTACTTGTTCAAGTGATTAGACAGTATATGCCCTAGAATGCCCTCGTAAATGGAGATATATTGGTAGTACCATCCATGTCACTAGAAAACGAATACCTGAACATAGGAGGGCAATAGCCCAGGTTGACATCTATTATCCAGTGGCAAGACATTTCAAACTGGGATGTATTTAAGCTGAGATATTTCATCATTGACAGGGTGCCTCCCAATAAGTGGTAGGGCAATAGAGAACTTCTGTTGAAAAGATTGGAATCCCAATATATTACTGCCCTAAATACAAAAATACTACATGGTTTGAACAAGGATGAAGAACTGGCATTACATTTAGGGTAGTTGTGCATTTCTGAAGGTGTTTTGATATGGTACAGTGGGCCTCCTAAAGCCTCCTCCTATGTTGGTTCTTGAAATCCCTTTTGTGGGACTTTAATGTTTTCACAGTATAGGTGAGAGTTGTGAATACCCTGTTATGTTGTGCACATTTATTGTCCTATTTCCTGACATGACTGAGGTGTGGTATTAAATGCTATCTAAAGCACCTGTTTGTCTTCTCCATTTCTCTTTTTTTTTTTTCTCTTTCTGATTTTCCCATGTATGGGTACAATAGAAATAACATTGAGAATTCAAGTGTTGAGGAGAGAAAACAAAGAATATGAAATTCTGCTTCCAGAGGACTCAGTTTCTACACTACTTGGTAAGTGTTGTAGTTTTGATATTATTATCAAATCATTTTTTATATTTTCTGTACATTCTTTATCCTTCTTGTGATTTATGCTGGAGGATTGTGTTGCACCAATATTTATCTATGCTCAACCTTGTAGCCCACTGGGGCGAGATATAAAGCATGAAACTGGATAACCATGGGGAATGGGTAGCAGATCAAGGATGGTGATTTTTGGAAACTATTCTGATACTGATAGATGGCAAGTTTTCTAAACATGTGCAAATGATGTGCAGTGATGTGGATTGCAATGTTGGTAGGGAAATTATTATTGATAATTAATTTAGCAACGTCAAAAATACCAGTATTTGCTACATTGTCTTTATATGTTAAAAGATGGCCATGATGCAATGGATAGGAAATGGCAATGTTTTGTTTTTAGTCCTATATGTTATTGTCACTGTGATGGGGTTAAAATGGTGTACTGAACTCAGCACCCCACCCGTGATTAAGGCGTTACCGCCAAAATGTTTTGGGTGTACCATCAGTGTGTTTCATTATCGATTAAGTTAATAAATTAAATTTAGTTGCTCTTCACACTGTGGTGTGTGTGTGCATTTCTTTGCCGGAGTAATTTCGGAGTTACAGGAAGTAGCAGTAGGTAGTTATAATTAGAACCATGTTTCTAAAGAAAAGGCTTTTTTTGACTTGCCATTATCTTTGGCACCATTTGACGAATCTTCACTAAATTTTCTTTAAAAAAAGTGTTCCCAAAAAATCTTGTCGTACATGTTAAGTTTCAGGGCGATCTGTCTAGCGGGGGCTGAGAAAAAGGCAGTGTCAAAAAAGTGTGTTTCCCTTTATAATTCCCATGCGCATTTTGAACATGACTACAGCCTGAATTGCTGGATGGAATTACACCAAATTTGGCAGAAAGTTAGCTTTTGGCCCAGAAAGAAGCCTTTTTGTTGTTTGGTGTAAATCCATTTAGTAGTTTTTCATATAATAAAACAAAGGAAAGATAGATATCTAGAGGCATGAAGGATTAGCTTATAATAATGAGCTCATGCAGAGATCGGCAGAGTTCTGATTGGCTGCTGACACTTCAACCAGGAAGGTAGGGACACCCAGACCCCTTAGGCCTGGTGGTGGGTTCCCAGACGAACCTGCTGTGGGCCAAAAACTTTATTTTTTGACAATTTTGCCATGAAATCACAGTGGATCCATGAATCTGTGGCAGAATTGAAAAAAAAGCTTGGTCTCATGTGCATTGTTTTGTATATTCCCCAGATGGGCCAGGTCTGGGAGAATTAATTTTAATATAATGGGAAGGGGGCGCATGCAGCCCCTCTCCCTGAGTTGCTCTTTTGACTCTATCCCTGTGAGGAAAATAAAGATGGAGTAATGTTTCATGTTCCTATATCCTATTCGTCTTGTGAAAGTGGATACGCATGTAGGGATGTTTGTGAAAACCCTGAAAGTGCCCTCTTTCTTCAAAGAGGTGCACGTCATGGTGTTTTGTGCTAGTATGAGCCTCGTGGAGGGCCTGCAGACCTTATCTCTGTAACCCTGCTTCCCTGTACCCCAGAATGTAGAATGAAAGCCCAGTGTAGGTTCTGCGCTGTGCCAAGCTGTCAACTGAGCACTGATGCCCAGATATTACAGATTGCCCGTGGGGAGAGACATGCTGCAACCCAAACACCAAGATATAGAACATATAGCTTTATCTCAAAGAGATTGTCTGGACACTCAAAAATGTGAAAGTAGACTGAAAGTGCACCCCTTTAAATCATTTGGACTGTGAAGTGCACAGCGCATACTCAGCTGCCATCTTCTAACTGTGCATGTTTCAGTGATAAAAACATACAGAAACAGGTAAAGCAGAGTAGCGCAGGTAACTTGAGAGAGACAAATGAACAAAAAATGCAACTTCAAAAAAGAGACCCAGAGCAAGAACGCAATCAAATGGCAAATCAGAATTCAAGAAAATAACATAATGCCATATATGGGCAATATCCAAAGATAATTAAATGATATTTTTTAAGTGGAATGGTCAAAGTGTGCTCTGGTCACTATTAATACACTTGAATGTAACTCATTGTATAACAGTCGCAGCTTACTGGGGTTACAAGGGGCGGGGAGGACGGAAATTTAATAATATAAAAAATGTTTAAAACTTAACTTCATGCCACGCTGCCACTCCTCCATCCCCTCAGCAGGAAAAGGCTCCCAGCCTGCCCTGCAGCCAGTCCTGACTCCACTCAGAGTAGAGCTGGACTGCTTCCAGGCAGACCAGGAGCCTGTGCCTTTTTTCTCCAGTCCGGCAACACAGTGCTGGGCTGTAGAAAGCACAGGGTGCATTTGTGTTTGGCTGGCCAAACACACATGTGCACTGAGAGGAGTGCACAATGCACTTCCCTTATCCCTGTCATCCTCCATTGCCCCACCCCTTTCGTTGTTAAAGGTTTTCAGAGGATGTAGCTGGTGGGGGCGGAGGGGCGATGCCCCTCTGCCAAACACAGTAGCTGCTGCTGTAGTGTAACTATAACATTGTAAATGAGAAGTAAAGGCGCTAATCTTGTTCTTTACAAGTAGAATGTTATGTTTGAACATGAAAAAATGCACACTTGATAGAAACAAAAAATTGTGTTTTGCTAAATATAATATTTTCAATATAAGGTCCTTATCCCGTCCGCTACCAAGAACAGAATTTAAAGGCCATGGTGTGGTGTTTATATTTGCCTCAGAATTACCAAATATATATATATATATATTCACATTGTTAGATTGCTTCATTTTAAAGAACGTATGTTTCAGAAATCACAGACAAATAAAATGTTTTTGATCTTCAAAGCAGTATGTTGTTGTTTTTGCAATGCTTTGTTCTAATTTGTTAGGCCATGTAAATGAGGCTGTGGTTTGCTTTTTTACATTATTTTATGTAACCCACCATATCAAAACTCCTTGTCTAGTCAGTGGAATAACCATTTCTGACTGAACCCAGCTTTGCGCTATTATGAAGTGTGTGCAGAGACAGGTGAACGGATAGAATGAGAGAGAGTCACTACCACCGGAAGAGATATCCATGCATGCAGAAGCAGGTGGATATGCATGAAAAGATACTGCAGAGGCTCTTAGACACAATCAGGCATTAGGTAGTTATAGTTACAACCTAGTTATTATAAAAAAACAGTTTTTTACTTGCCTATATCTTTGGCGTTGCATGACAAATCTTTGGGAAATCTTCCAAAACAATTTTAACAGTTACATGAGCTGCTGTGTGAAAAGTATTGAGGTGATCCGTCAAGCAGGGGCAGAGATAAAGAGGGGGTAAAAATTTGAGCGTTTCCAATATAAATTTCCTTAGGAAATTTGGAAGAGTAATAGTGCCAAAACAACTGAATGGAATTACACCAAATTTAGCTCTTGGTCCACAAAGAGCTCTATTTGTTTTTTGGTGTAAATCCAATCAGTAGTTTTTGAGAAATTAAAGAAAATCAAAGTATTTGTGACCTCTCCCAATCTCGTACAAAGATCTGATTGGCTGCCAAAACTTCAAAAAGGTAGTGTTGGCAGACATGTTTGACTCAGCTTCAGCTGAGTACCCCCAAAAACATTTTTAAATTATAAAAAGGGAGAGGATTCTTACCCCCCCCCCAGGCCAATTTTTTTTTTTTTTTTTCAACAGAAGATGCAGTCAATCTGCTGTTTTTTAATAAGCCCCCAGGTGGCTAGGTCCCAAGGACATTGTCATTTTATTGCAAGCCCACCACCTCCAAGGGGCATAAAGTTAATATGGTGCACGGGCCATATGCCACCCCGGACCCAGGGGACCACCACCTTCCCGGGCATAAAGGAAATATGGTGCAGAGGTGCGCATGGCCCCACTGCCCCAGGCATCCTCACCTTCCTGGGGGATAAAACAAATATTGTGCGAGGGTGCACAGTACCCCTGCTGCCCCAGGTATCACCACCTCCCATGGGCATAAAACAAATATGAATTGGGGTGGCTGCATGGGCTTCACTCTGCCCCAGGAACCACCACTTCCCCTGGGCAAGGTATAAAATATAGAAAGAGGGTCTGTAGCAGACCTCTGCAGCCCCAGGGCTATTCTATGTTGGAGAGGGGCTGCACGGCCCCCCTAATGGAGCCACTGATAGCCCTGGAGACCACCACTAAGCAGCTCCCTCTCTGTGACAGCAGTGCTGGCTCCCACAGGAGTCTGGACGCCAGCTGGGAATGTTGGGGTCTTCAGGCTCCAACATTGAGACTGGGTGCCCTGAGTGACAACCAGGTGACATGGCTGGGCCCGGAGGATGGGGTCCCCAGGGCTGATCTGGGGGCAACATGGCCCCTCTCCCCCCAAAAAGAATTTGGCTGCATGCTGGAGGATGGGGTCCCTGGGGCCCAAACCTGCCTAGGGAGGAGGGCCGCTGGCCCCCCTCACCAAAGAAAAAAAATTAGGCAGGCCTAAGGAGATCTTGCCACTCGAGTGAGATCTGCATGGCCCACCTCCGCAAAAAAAAAAAAATGTCTAGGACAGGCCCCAGGGGATGAGATCCCTGGGCCGAGATTGGCCTGAGGAAGGGGGACCATGCAGGGTTTGGTTGTTAAAGGGGTTGGTCGCAGGGACTGGCCACAGGCAAGGCACTGTGGCCAACCCCTGCTGTGCATGGCCAAAGGCCATGTGCTGTTCGGGGTTGTGTGGTTATAGGAGTTGGCCGGGCCCTGCAGCCAACCCTACAATGCACAGCCAAAGGCCGTGCGTGGCAGTGGTTGGATTAACATATAGTAAAAAAAATAACTATACATTAAAAAAAACATAGACATTCACAGAAGTAAACAAAGGTTAGAGGGACGTTATAGTTAGGCTTCCATTTTAAACGTTAAAAAACATAGAAATTCACCAGTTATAGTTTGAGTTATCTCAAGTAACTATAACTCATGCCCTAAAGTAACTATAAGTGGCGCCCTCGCCGTGCACTGTAAATTATCCACAAATTAGGGCACTCATAACATCTCTGATAATATGCTTGAGATTATCAATGTAATAGTTGCAGTCCAATTTTTTAGCACAAAACTATGCATGGCTGGGGCGTGAGTTACAGTTACCTTAGGGCAAGGGTTACTTGAGGTAACTCTAACTAAACCTGCTCAATTTCTATAGTTTTGTATGCTTTAAATGTGAACCTAACTATAACGTCCCTCTAACGTTTGTTTTTTCAGTGAATATATATATATGTATATATATATATATATATATATATATATATACATATATATATTTTCTTGCACCTCCCCCCCCAACATCACCGTGGTAGTACCGTATTTACAATACAGCACACCAAGGTGCACGTTAGCACAATAACGCTAACATTTTTTAAGCTAGTGTTGCACAGTGGTCGACTAGGGCCAGAAATGATGGCGCAAGTCCAGAAATGAGTGGGAAAGCCAGTGTGAGCGTCATTTTAAAAATGACAGGAAAAATGACGCAGTGGAATCTCACTGTACAATTTTTCTGGGCCTCCTAATGGGGGAACGCCCCTCTTGCATACAGTGTGCCTTGTCGCAGGCATAACGTGGAGCAAGGAGTTACAAAGTGGCAAAATGCATCCGTAGCACCACTCTGTAAATCTGGTGTGGGGAAAAGGCCTCCTTGACTCTGACTTAGCATTAAAAAAAATCACACTAGGGTGGTGCACGAGGCGCTAGGTGCTAGTAAATATGCCCCTAAGGATCAGATTTATGTTGGGCTTGTGCCGATCGAACATCACATTAGCATAATTGTTTTTTTTACGCTAATGTGAAGTTGGAAGGGGAAAAATGCTGCGCCATATTTACAAAGTGGCGTAATGCTTGCATTGCGCCACTTAGTAACCCCTTGCGCCACATTATGCCTACGCCAGGTATAATGTATGCAAGGAGGTGTTACGGTGCTAGGGGGGCCGTCAAAATGGTGCAAAGGAATCTATGAGACTCCTTTATGCCATTTTTATCGGCATTTTTTAATGCCTGCTAAGGTCAGGCATTAAAAAGAGACTCCCATTGATTACAACGGGCCTCTAGGTGCTTTGCAGGATTAGCGTCATCATTTTTTATGCTAATACAGCCAAGCGCTGGAATAGTGTAAAAAATTATGACACTAGTCACCCTAACTACAGCTACCATGGTGGTTTTAGGGGGGTGCTAAGGGGTGCTAGAAAAGTGGCACTGCACTACGTGCAGCAGCACTTTTGATAAATCTGCCACTTAGGCCCTGGTGGTAAATCCCGCTTTCTGTCGTGCTGAAGACCGCCAACATACCGTTGCAGCGGTGGAATTCCGCTACAGGTATTACGACTCGCAGCTCGGAATCCACCACAATACAGACACCCACACAAGTACGCCACACCAAAGGTCAGTGATAAACTGGCAATACTAAAACCCACACCGTCACGCCAACAAGAATACACCCACACTATCACGACCCACGAATCAACGCAGCGGTCATTCAATGGCGGAAATCCATTGGCAGTACACACCGCTGCGCTCAAAATACACACATTTACAAAACACAACCACATTGGACAATTCGAAATACACACACCTGATACACATACACACACCACACCCACACACCCAATTCAATATAAAGCACACACCCACATCACCCACAAACCCTTACAACCAAAAATTGGAAAGAAGGCCAGAGAGAGAGATTAGCTAACACAACACCAGCATCCATAGAAACACAACACCATCACCTATACAACATCCACGCACCTCAAACAACACACACCAACACATCCCCTTACACATCACAACAGACAGCACCTCACACATCACCCACACCACATCATGGCACCTCAAAGACACCCCAGGTTTTCAGAGGAGGAGCTCAGGGTCATGGTGGAGGAAATCATCTAGGTAGGGCCACAGCTATTCGGATCACAGGTCCAGCAGACATCCATTGCTAGGAAGATGGAGCTATGGTGGAGAATCGTCGACAGGGTTAACGCAGTGGGACAGCATCCAAGAACACAGGATGACATCAGAAAGAGGTGGAACGACCTATGGAGGAAGGTACGTTCCGTGGTATACAGACACCATATTGCTGTACAGAGGACTGGCGGTGGACCCCCACCTCCCTCCCACACCTAACAACATGGGAGAAGCAGGTATTGGCGATCATGCATCCTGAGGGCCTCGCAGGAGTAGCAGGAGGACTGGACTCTGGTAAGGCAAATCTTTACTACTATATCCCCCCTACCTGCATGCCATCACATACTCCCAACCTCACACCCATCACCCCAACACCCCACTGATACCCCACTACCACAACTCACACATCCCAAAACCAAGCCCTGCATGTAACACCAATGCATGGGCACCCATCACCAAAGCATGTCCAGGAGAGAGACTCACTCATGCCTCAAAATCACCAAACACACAAGGGCCACGGCAATAATGCAAGCACAGGAGTAGACCCATTGCACAAAATGGCACACACAGATACTAAGATTATGCATTCACACCCCAACTGGACCCATACCCAATATCACCAGACAGGAGGTGCCAGATATACCCAGTCCCCCCACAGAAGAGGCCAACAGTGATGACAGCAGCTCTGCACACCTGGATCAAGATGACCAGCCCGGCCCATCAGGGACTTCGGGACAGTCGGTTCCCCTGACACAGTCACAAACCACCACAGAGCCTCCCCCCTCAGGAAACACCACCACAGCACCCACACAGCGGGCCAATCCCTCTGGCCCCAGGACACGTCAATCTGCAGTGTGTCCACCACTACAAGGAACCCAGGCATACCCACCAACCCAAGAAAATCAGGGACCTGTAAGAGCTTACCACCATTCCCAGGAGACCATGGGCACGGTACTGGCCAAGTTTCAGGAGACCCAGCGGCTAGAGGAGGAACACTACCTGGGGATCAGGGAGGACTTGAAGTCCATTAACACCACCCTGGTCACTACTGCAGGGGTGCTGGCAGACCTTGTCAACACCATGAGGGACACAGTGGCACACCAACGGGCCCCTGACACTAGCCTGGACGATGAACAGCCCTCCACCTCCGCCGGTGCTAGTGGACAGGAGGCACTGCCCCAGGAACACCAGGCCACCAGCACCCCACCCCCTGCAGAAGGAGAAACATCCCGCAAACAGTCCCTGAGATCCAGGAACAAGACGGAGAACATTGCCAATGAACCCCGCAAGGAAATAAGACCCTCCCCCGTGAATGTCACCCTTCTGTCCCATTTTGACACCCTGTCCACCATAAACTGCCATTGCTTCACTTCCTATGCCCCATTGGACAATGCACCTGTGATACAAATAGACTGGACTCTGCCATGGACATTCCTGCACCATCACCCCAGCCCATGTCACAAGCCCCTCCACTTCTTTGCACAGAAATAGACACCATTGAATCACAAAACAATATGGAGTCAGTCTGTGCTTTCACAAATGTATAATTGCAAACCCTCTGGAATATAGCAATGTCAATGTACTTGTTCACATACCAATGTAACACAGCTGTAGGCCAGCAGTAAACATAGCAGAGGGCACAAATTGGGACCCAGATCTGTGAAATGGAAAGGCAAAGTAACAAGTAAGGGTCCATACACAGAGTGAAAATGGCAGACCTATGCTAGCTCCAACAATAGTATGAGATGTGGGAAGCAGTTCCATCTTCTTACCTGTGTCTCACTCGAAGTATTGCATGATGATGTTGTTTCGGTTGTCTACATCTTCTTCTTCTGCCTCCTATTCTTCACTCTCCAAAGGCTCCACAGCTGCCACAAGACCACCATCAGGCCCATCCTCCTTGCTGAAAAGGCACCTGACGTCGCAAAGCCAGGTTGTGCAACTTACAGGAGGCCACAATTATCTGGTACACCACCTTCTTCGGTGAGTAGTACAGGGAGCCATCTGTAAGATGGAGGCACCGGAATCTGGCCTTCAGGAGGCCGAAGGTGCGTTCGATTATCCTCCTAGTTTGCTCATGTGTCTCATTTTAGCATTCCTCTGCCCTTGTCCCTGGATTCCTCACTGGGGTCAGTAGCCATGATAGTTTGAGGTAACCAGAGTCACCTGCAAATATCGAGGGACAACTGTTAGACATCTTCCAAACATTAGGGAATCTCCCATACGCAGACCCCAAATGAAACTGTGTGGGGACTTTAGGCACACCTATTAGCCACACACGGTGCCTCTGGAGTTGCCCCATCACATAAGGGATGCTGCTATTCCTCAAAATGTAAGCGTCATGCACTGAGCCAGGATACTTGGCATTCACATGGGAGATGTTCTGGTCTGACAAACACACCATCTGCACATTCATTGAATGGTAGCTTTTCCGGTTTTTGTACACCTGTTCATTCCTGCGGGGGGGCAAATGCCACATGTGTACCATCAATGGCACCAATGATGTTGGGGATATGTCCCAGGGCATAAGAAGTCACCTTTCACTGTTTGCAAATCCTCCACTTGAGGAAAACAATGTAGCTGCGCATATGTTTCAGCAGGGCAGACAACACTCTGGACAACACGTTAGAGAACATTGGCTGGGACATCCCTGATGCCATGGCCACTGTTGTTTGAAAAGACCCACTGGCCAGGAAATGGAGTACAGACAGAACCTGCACTAGAGGGGGGATTCCTGTAGGTTGGCGGATAGCTGACATCAGGTCTGGCTCCAACTGGGCACACAGTTCATGGATTATTGCACGATCAAGTCTGTAAGTTATAATGATGTGTCTCTCTTCCATTGTCGACAGGTCCACCAGGGGTTTGTACACCGGAGGCTGCCGTCATCTCATCACCTGCCCCAGCAGACGTGCCCTATGAAGGAGAACAGTGAACAGAGGGTCATCCAACACTTAGGTATCACAATGTGTTATTTGCTAAAACGTTAGAAATTTGCAGTGTGCCTTATCTGTCCATATTCCAGGCCTAAATAGGTGTGACACAGTTTTTTTCCCTGCCATGTGGCCCCCTGAAATGGCGGCTGCCTGACCTGTAAGGTGGGACAAGGGGAAATTAGGTAACTGCGCTGGCATAGTACACCGTCGCGGTAGGCGGTCGAAGACCGCAGCGCAATTCAACATTGGTTAACATTGGGCCCTATGGGTTCCAGCAGCCAATGACGATGTACGCCGGCGATGAAATGCCGGCCACGTCCGCGGCAGTGCATACCACTGCCGCGGACGTGGCCGGCATTTTCTAACTGTTCCCTCACTTGATACCTGACCTTCAACAGGAGAGGACGTACACTGCAAGTGCTACTGTGACCTGTGTCTGGAAGCGACAATGGCTACAGTGTCTGGGGGAGGGGCCCCCGCCTTCACTTCGGAGGAGTTTGAGAAACTAGTGGATGGGGTCCTCCCCCAGTACACGCAACTGTACGGTCCTCCAGACAAGCAGGTGAGTACACTGTGAGCATGGTGGATGACACATGATTGTATGGAGTGTCGTGGATGGAAGAGGGTAGGGAGGGGGATAGGCCAGCATGTCAGGTTAGTGTGTGTGTATGTATATCTGGCCCAAGGTGGGAGGTGTTTGGCAATGCATGAGATGAAATGTACGGGATAGTAACATCCATTCTAACTTCACTTTTCCTCTAGGTCAGCGCCCACCAGAAGAAGGGTATTTGGCGTGCCATCGCGTGCCATCACCAAGGACATCCGAACCTGGGGGTCTACCATAGACGGAGCACCAACTGCAGGAAAAGATGGGAGGAACTGCGCCGCTGGAGCAAGAAGATGGCAGAGGCCCAGCTGGGGATGACCTCCCAACGTGGAAGGGGGGCCCGTCGCACCATGACCCCCCTGATGTACCGGATCCTGGCGGTGGCCTATCCAGAGTTGGATGGGCACTTGAGGGCATCACAGCAGCCACAAGGGGGTGAGTACACTCTCATTCAGCTGACTTTGCTATCCCAACCCCACTACTGGTAATAGCCATCTACACCTAGTCAGGCTCCTGTGGGTTCCAGGTGTGCAGCAATTGGGCTAAGGCATCATCCCCCATGGGCTTGTGAATTTCCTAAGAACTGTTAGTGCATGGCTTAGTGCATAGGGCTGCTCCCTGTGTGTTGTGTCTGCCAACGGTAGTGGTATTGCATGCACTGAACATGTGTTTCTTCTGTCTTCCCCCCCCTTTTTGTTTTGTCACCCTGTTCTTGCGTGTGCATCATCTGGCGGAGGAGCAGTGGCACCGGAGCAGGAGGGAGCTGCATCCCAAATGGCCCTGGAGGGTGAAGTAATGGAGTCTGAGGGCACTAGTGGGACAGAGGGCGAGGGGAGTGACAGTTGCTCCTCCTCTGATGGGAGCTCCCTTGCGGTGGCGGGCACCTCTGTGTCACCACATCAACAGGTACAGCCGCCACCCACCGCCCTCCCAGCAGCCCCTCAGCGTGTGTCCCGTGCCCACTCACCCAGGAGGGTGGGCATCTCCTTTGCTCCAGGCACCTCAGCCCCCGCCCCAGTCAGCCCTGCTGCCCTCAGTAAGGAGGCTATTGACCTCCTGTGATCCCTCACTGTTGGGCAATCTACCATTTTGAATGCCATCCAAGGTGTTGAGAGGCATTTGCAAAAAACAAATGTATACCTGTAGGGCATTCATTCTGGGTAGGGGGCACTACAGAGAGCATTTCAGGCTCTGGCCTCAGGACTGATGGCAGCCATTGTCCCTTTGTCCAGCCTCCCCCCTCCAACTTCCTCCACCCAGACCCAATCCCCTGTACCTCAGCCTATCCCAAGCACACCATCAGACCATCATGCACACTCATCAACACACAAGAGTGGTCATGGCAAACATAAGCACCACACATCCCACAAGCACTCACACAAGTATCATCCCCATGCAGACACAGCAACATCCACTGCCTCCATTGTGTCCCCTTCCTCCACTTCCTCCTCATCCCTCCCTGTCTCATCTCCACTCACACCTTCATGCACCACATCCTCAGCCACTACCTCCATCACCAGCACGCCCATCACCACACAGCGCTCACGTGCACTCACCACCCCACTACTATTCACACATCTCCAGTGTCCTCTCCCAGTGTGTCTGTGAGCCCTCCTCCCAAAGTACACAAACGCAGGCACACACCCAACCAACAGCCATCAACCTCACAACAGCCTCCGGACCATGCACCTTCACCCAAATCCAGCAAACGTACACCTCCTACAACCACTACCTCTTCCTCCACTTCCAAACTCCCTCCATCTTCCCGTCCCAGTGTGTCTAAAAAACTTTTCCTGGCTAACTTTGACCTCATCCCTTCACCTCCCCCCCAGCCTTCCTCTAGGTCCAGGCTTTCCAGGTCCCAGCCCAGCACCTCATCCACCAAATCCACAGGCACAGTGGTGCCCGCAACTGCGGTCTCATCGAGTGCGACACCCATCAGGGCTGCCAGTGTCCCACCTAGCGAGGCCAAGGACATTCCGCCACCTGCCAAGTTGAAGAAGGTGCCCACATCCCGAGGGAGAGGGCGCACCTACCAGCCACCAAGGGCTCCTGCAAACCAAAAGGGGACGGTGGCAAGACACCTGCGGGAACATCAAAGGTGGGGAAGGGACACAAGCCGAAGAGCATGTCAGGACAGGGCACGGTGGCTCTGACTGAGGGACTAGAGTCACCCCTTCTGTCAACCAATACACCAACCTGTACGGCGGTGGACACTTCCATCTGCACTGCCACCAGCACCGCCACCTGCACGTCTGCTGCCTCAGCAACAGTCCGCAGCATCATCCCCAGTGGGCAGCCATCTGTGGCTACAGGAGACGTCCTGCTGTGTCCCTCAACAGGTGCTGACACATGCATCACCGCCAGCACCTCCGCACAGACTCCGCCGCAAGCACCGCCACCAGCCCCACGATGTGCTCAGACAGTGCCACCACAGGTGACATGGCTATCATCCCCAGTGGGCAGCTGTCCGAGGCTGGTGGAGACTTGCTGGACCCTGCCCAGCTTCCATGAGGCATGGCTCTCATCACTGTTTGCACCTGCAGGTGGCAGGCAGAGCGGCAGCATGGTGGGGTATGTCTCTGCCTCCATGGCGTATCATGCTACCTGTTCCTAGGCAATCTCGTGGCACACACACCCATGTGAGGTAATGGGACCAGCCTCACTGCATGTGAAGCACTCTGGGCACAAAGCCCCCTCCAGAACCAGTGGAGATTGACATCCACCACCTCAGTCCTTGGCAGGATGAATCACTCTGGACACCAAGGCCCCTCCAGAACCAGTGGAGATTGAGATCCACTACCTCGGTCCTTGGCAGGATGAAGCACTCTGGGCACAAAGCCCCCTCCAGAACCATTGGAGATTGACATCCACTACCTCAGTCTTTGGCAGGATGAAGCACTCTGGGCACAAAGCCCCCTCCAGAACCAGTGGAGAATGTGATCCAGTTGAGAGACTGTGGCTTTGCAGTCCCCAAGATAAAGCAGTGGGCAAACCACCCACTGGAAAGACTTGAGAGACTGTGGCTTTGCACTCCCCAGGATAGAGCAGTGGGCAAACCATTCACTGGAAAGACTTGAGAGACTGTGGCTTTGCACTCCCCAGGATAGAGCAGTGGATAAACCACCCACTGGAAAGACTTGAGAGACTGTGCCTTTGCACTCCCCAGGATAAAGCAGTGGGCAAACCACCCACTGGAAAAACTTGAGAGACTGTGGCTTTGCACTCCCCAGGATACAGGAGTGGGCATGGAGCCCCCTCGTGCAGCAGTGCATCGTGCATTCATCTGGCTGAGGTTCCCCCCTCCCCCTGAGGTGCCTGTTTCATTTCGATCTGATGCCCCTGCCGGGTTCTCGTCGTTTCGAGTCAGGTATCTTGTGTGGGCTTTGCCCATGCATTTTGGGACCACTGGTCCACGGACAATGATTGGAACACTATCCAGACTTATGTAGTTGGTGTACATATTTGTATATACTGATTTTTGAAATTGCACTATCTGATTTTTATTGATTACAATTGTTACAATCATTTCCTTTTGTTCTTGCATTCTTCCAGGGGGGGAGGGGGCGTATATGTAATGTTGCTGAATGTATTTGTGTGTTTGGTGTTATGGGTCAGGGTGGGGGTGGGGGTATTGCGTGTTGCATGTGTTTGTCATTCTCTTTTCCCTCCCCCCCTGTGTTGTAGGTGCAGTACTCACCGTGGTCGCCAACGGCATCTGTCCTACTCCTGATACAGAAGAAGGAAGAGCAGCATGGGCAGGACGTGTAGTCCGGGCTCCATGGTGTCCTGGTTCCTCGTTGGGTGTCAAGAGGTGAGTGGTTTCCCTTCTGTGTACTGTTTCCGCCGTGCTTTTGATAGCGTTGGTTCCGCCCCGGAAAAGGTGGGGGATAGGAGTGTTGTAATACAGTGGGCGGAACCTTGTGTTCCACCTGTCTGTTGGCGGTTACCGCTGCGGTGTTTGTTTCTACCGTGGTGGCGGTCGGAGTGTTAAAGTGGCTGTCTATGTTGGCGGTTTCCACCATGGTCGTGATTCAATTTTTTTTTTCCGCCAGCCTGTTGGCGGTATTACCGCTGCTTTAACACCGACGGCCAGGGTTGTAATGAGGGTCTTAGTCTTTTACTTTTCTACATATTATTCTGTTCTTTGTTCACGCCTCCATGCGAGTCAGTGTCTTGGGTCACGGGGTGTCAGTTGTGTGTGCATAAGCAAGTTCACGGGCATTTACAGTGTTCTACTAGTTCAGAATGAACCAGGACACTTGAGCGGCTGCCTTTACTGTCCCATTTCCATGTGCTTAAAGAAGCAGGACTGTTGTGTGTAAAGAGTGTAAATGCCTTAATGATAGATAACTTTGTGTACTTAAGTGTGTGCTTGTTTGTGCATTTAATAAATTGTTCACTGGTGCTACCATGCTGTGCATGTTGTATGTGTGAAAGCAAACTTGGATTGCTGCCTGCTATGTGGTACCTCCTGTTCTGTGAGTGGGTACGCATGTAAAACTACAAAAATGCACATTATCTGCAAGTAGCAGAAGCTTGCACTGCTGTTAGCCATGATGTACCAATTCCACGTGCCTCAGTGAAGCAGTTGTAAAAAATAGTTGATATTTGTAATGTGTTACGCCTTTTTGAATTCCTGGCTCTTGACGGTTCTGAACACATAACAGAAGACAACTGCTAAGTCATGAACTATTTTATTCAGAAGTATTACTGCTGGGAGCATAGCTATATTTCTATCAACCTCTGATAATGTTATACACAGTCAATCTATACATGCTTGTTGTGAACAATTCGTGTTTCTTTTACCTCTGTTTGAATTTATTGATCTCTTCCTTAAATATGTTGATGCTACTTAGTATCTATGCTCAGGTACATTTCTCATATTTCTGCTCATTCACCGGCCACAAGATACTCACATCAGTCTAATAAGGCGCCTAGATTTCCCTTGAGATTTGCTGACAAAATCATAGTTGACACGACAATATATGTTTGATAGATTGATAGATGAAGAAATGACAATACATGTAAAAAATATAGAATGTATGTCAAACATATATAAAAATACAGATATCAAATATGTCGGCACCCTTAGGGGAAAAAAAAACAATCGAAGCAAGAAGTTTTAATTAAAAGTCGTCATTTCATCTTTTCCTCACCTATAAAAAGATTAGAGAACAACTCATGTTTCCTTTTTGACAGCTTATGTTTAACGAGCAGCCAACTGGCCACTGGCCATCCACATCCTATTACAGAAGCAATTAGATAATTTTTGATCGGAACATGAGAAGTCACCGGGGTATTCCTGGTAAGTAGCATGTTTTGCATCCACAGAGACTAGTAGCTTGACAGGCAGTTGGCATTAAAAGACTAAAATATAAAATGCCACCTGTCAGCCGCTTCATATTTGCCCTCTTTTGGGAATTATTGATGAAGCTGAACAAGGGCAAAGAACGTTTTTATTGCGTACATTTGTGCTGGGAGGTTAATTATACATTTGCAAACCATTTATTATAGAATACACAGCGGTTGCTGTTTAAAAGTATTTTAATTGCAGTAAAAACAGCCCTTTTGATAATAGAAAGGTGGATGTATTTTTCCGACTAAGCGGGAGAATGATTTACTTTTTATGGGTATGCGCGTAATTGCTATGTTATGTATATGTAAATTATAATGTATTTCGAATATGAGGCAAATTAGTGATACTTATTTGTTAATGGCATTCAATATCAATGATGCTGTATTTTGTGTCTCCTAATGGATATGGGAAGTGGCAAAGTGGAACACGTCAATAGATAGGGACAAGACTTGTAGACACGTGTTGGATTTTATAGTCAGAGAATAGACACATAACAGCAACAAGTACATACAACTGTAAAATGTAGACGAGGATGAAGGTTTGTGTGAGGATGGTTAGAGGTAAATGGGGCATATTTACAAGCCCCTAGCACCCTATTAAGGCGTGGGCTTTCTCCCATGCCTTATTTACAAAGTAGCTCAATCCTTTGCAAACCCGTGCGCCACATTATGCGTGCCCCAGGCATAATGTATGCAAGGGGGACATTCTGACGCAGGGAGGCCAGAAAAAATGGTGCAGTGAAATTTACGACATTTCACTGTGCCATTTTTTCCAGCATTTTAAATGTCTGCTCGGAACAGGCGTTAAAATAACGCACTCATTTTAATCAATGGGTCTCACTGTCCATTGCTGCACTAGTGTCAAAATGTTTGACGCTATTGTCCTAACGACCACCATGGTATGCTGTATTGTAAATACAACGTACCATGGTGTCATTAGGTGGGGCGGGAGTGATTCAAGGTAACTGGCACATCGGACCGATGCACCACTTTCTTGTAAATATGCCCCAAAATGCCATAACGTGAAGATGAGCTTGATGTTCGCTGTGACTAAGTTACACACTGCCCAGCAGAAAGACCCATAAAATACAACTGCTTTCAATGAGGGCATCCTATGTGCACCTTGGTAGCAATGACCTGAGCTGAAAGTAGCCTCCAGAGAAAATGTGTGAGGTATCGTGGAAACAGAAAAACATAAACTATTCCACAGTTAGAGAAATAAACCTGAGTAATGTCTACTGGACAACTGATTTTACTAGCATGTGGTGTTGGAACGTTGCCAACCTTCCTTTTCACTCAATTATTTTTGATGTATTCAGTCTCCTGGGTTTCAACTCACAGGATTTAGTCCCATTTTTAACCCCTCCCCCAGTGCAATATAATTATTTTTCTTATATCTAAGAGAACACTGGACACTCATGAAATTAGGAGTTTTTAGGTTGCACAAATAATTCTGAGAGAAAAATGATATTATGCACGTACACTCCACTACTTATGATTTAATTTTGACCTTTTTTGACTTTGGAAAAATGTAGGGGCAGATTTAAGGAAAGTGGCACTGCACTTTCCTTGTGCTCCCAACTGCCACCCTACTGCCACCATGTGTACACCATAGTTAAAATATGGTGCACCATGGAGCAGGGTAGGGGGCAATAGCATAATTTTTCATGACGCTTTTGAAGTACTCTGCAGAAGTAGCACCAACATTTTGGCACTACTCCTGTAGAGTACATAGGTGCCCATTATAAATAACAGTATGCCCATTTTAGTGTCTGCTCTGAGCAGGTGTTAAAAGTGCAGAAAACATGGTGCTAGGAAATCTTATAGATTTCCTTGCACCATTTTTTGCCCCCCCTAAAAAGGGGAACACCCCCTTGCATACGTTATGCCTGGTGCACGCATAATGTTGCTCAAGGGTTTAAAAAGTGGCAAAATGCATGCATTATGCCACTTTGTAAATATGGCATGGAGAAAATGCCACTTTAGCGCTGCCTTAGCATCAATAAAATGATGCTATGGCGGCGCTAAGGTGCCACTAGGGGCTCTTAAAAATACCCTGCAGTATGTTATGTTCACTGTTTTACATTAAAAAAAGATGGAATTGCTTATTTTCCATGTCATTCCGGCCCTAAGAGCCCAAAGGCCTATTCAAAATTTGGGGGTGACCTATAAAATCAAAGTAGAAATGTGTGTGTGTGTGTGTGTGTGTGTGTGTGGAGGTAGGGGGTCAAGCTGGGCATTGACAATTTATAAGCCAAGACGGGACAGGTCGCACTGGAAGCCCTTGTAAAATGTTTCAAAAGTACAACATCTTCTGGAGAAACTTTTTCTGTCATTATCATAGCTTTTACCTGACCAAAAATGAAAAACATTCTTCCTATTTTTTATTTTAGCCAATATTATTGAGTGTTTATTTCTTTTCAGTCTTTTTTTCTGTGTTTGTTTTTAATACGATTTTTCCTTCTCCTTGCTGTTAATTGATGGTGCGTGTGTGAGAGAACGAAATCCAGGACTGTCCTCACAGTTTCAGCATTGCGTGTCTTACAGAGTCTCACAACATAGAATAATGTCACTACTGCTCAATATGGGGAGAACAATGCTAAAAGACAGATGGAGAAAAATAGTTTTTAAATGTGAATTAATGATTTAATAATCTTTTCTTTGTAAGAAACAGACTGTGGGTTTAAATCTTCCACTAAGTGGGGCCATTGATCCGTCTCTGAAAATAATAACATTCTTCTACCCTCCTACAAAGGACAATTTGAAAAGCAGAAATCCTGCCATTCCCAGTTCAAGGCTTGCCATCTTTGCATTAACTGTTGACTTCGAGGTATTGAATAACATGGCTTGAAATCATTCTATGTTGAGATAGTTACCTCTTCCTTCAAAAGCCATCCTGCTATGAAAGAAGGCCACACCTGAGCCATATACCTAGAACACTTCTCGATAATTCATTTGTGAGGTGGTGAGGACCAAACATTATGTATGCACCTTAAGGTATGAGATTAATAAGAAATTCCCACTTGACCAAGGGGCTGTTTTAAGACGTTGGCCTTTCACTCCTAAAAGGGAGACTTCTAGTTCTTCAGATGTAAAACCAAGGAAGAAATAAACTGCTATGAAGCACAACTTTACAATAGTCTCTGTCAAGGAACGGAAACCGGACTCCAAGATGTCTTCACATTTCTATTAATATTACATCTATGGAGTCACCATGGCAGACATATTAAGTAATCTCAACAGCGAAGTATCCATCAAATATTTCACTTGTCAACTTTACAATGTTTCCTGCGATTTTAGTCCTGCACTCATTTGAACGAAACATCCCCATACCTAAGTCTCAAGCTAAGTGTCTGCGCCTTCTGAGATGATTCAGTGCAGTACAAGTCATTCCAACCCTTGGTTCCCAAATTCTTACAGCCACCCTTGGAGATTCACATAACTCAGTAACAACTAATTCATATAAACAATGCTTAGTAGAGAACGGTATACCTGAGTAGAATTCACTGTTTCCTGCAGACATATACTCCACTTTTTAGCTTTTTGTGTCTACACCTACCTGATAACCATCTTCAATCATAGAAAGGAAAACGAGTGATATTAGCAAGAACGTTCGTGGCCACCAGCCGCTACAATTAAGACAAATAGTTCGTCCACCCTAGTCTGTACAAATAGTCTCTCAAATCTTCCTAGAGGGTGTTTTTCATTTTGCATCTCGTGGATACTGCCAGATTCAATCCGTTCCCTATCCCTTCTTGTTTAGGCTTGCAGGCTTTGGGACCGAACATTGTTGAAAGTCATGAAAATGGACATTTGGAATGAGAGACATCAATGGAGAGCTGAAGCCCATAACCGAAAACTCCGTTTGTCCGGCTAAAAGCAACCAGCTGCATACAGGATTGTGATTTTTATTTACCGGTTATGAAAAAAGTGCAGAAATGTTAAATATGTAGGTGTCACATATGTGACATTATCACGTTTCCTGTTTATAATGCTTTTACCGTGGGAATTCTTTCAATGTTTCGACCGCACCTACATGGATGTATGCTCATTCCTGTAGTTTATCATGCTTTTTCAGGTGTTTCTTTTTCAGAATTCAGCTGCATCCAGTCACTAACTTGATTGAGTCTTTTCAGATTTGGACCTTGATCTGTAGCATCTCCCCCCGACCTACCCCTCAACTTTTTTGGAGCCTGAAACCTCACATTGAGACAGCTACTCCAGACTTCCTAACTCATGACCCTACTCATCCTTGGCTGTCCAGGCTGGACAATAAGGTAAAGAACAGACTGTTCAAAGATGTCTTTCTATTGTTTCATCCCCTTTTGAGCCTGTTAGAGACAGAAAAGGGCTAGGCTTGGACTAGTATCCATGTCTAGTTTCTTTGTTCTTGCATTCTACCTACCCTCCTCATTTGGCAACGTTAAGTAACAGATATATTTCCTTCACAGACTCTGAGTGCTACTTCTTCTTTGCATATTTAATACCACCCATAATAAAAGGGTGATGCTAGCATCAATCCTGAGTCAAAACTACATAAATTAGGGCCGATTCACAAAGGCAACTAACACTTTTGATTAAGCTTACACTTTTGAATAACTTTGCTAGTTTTTGTTGTATACAAACTCAGAGTGTAAGTTACTACTAAAAAAACAACAAATCACAACGGGCACACCACGTGTACTGTGACACAACCTCCCATAGAAAATAATAGAGGGAGATAATTCAAATACCACACTAAAATAAAAATAACTAAATATACATTTTTGTAAATATTTTATACAAATAGTACTCCTTTATTATTTGAGTATGCCATATTTTAATAACCTACTTTGAATTTAAAAAATAATATAACAATACATTGTGTTAAAAAATATTTACAATACTTTTCAATAACTGTATCCATCACTAATAATAATTAGTAATTCACATTAAACATATCTTTTCCTCGATGGGGATTCATTTTTATTATGGAAACATTAGAAAATTAATTTTAATTTAATTTATTAAAATTCTATAAATTCAAGTTTTAATTCAAAAACAGTTTAATAGTGCTGTAGCTTTCTCTGCTTTGTTCTATATTACAGTACATATAAACAATAAAATCATATTAATACTCAACATAGACATATTAAACATTAGTTGATTCAAGCAAAAACCTAGGAATTGTTTTTGAGTCTATGCTTTCTTTTCTTCCACATAAACAAGTTGGTATCCACCTATATGCTATTGCTGAGAGTCATTTGTATTTCATTCCTTTTCTTCCAGCTGCTTTAAATATGACTATGGTTTGTGCTCTGATTCTCTCAAGGTTTGATTGTGATAACTCTCTGCTTTTAGGCATCCCTGACTATGCCATCAGAAAGCTTAAAGTTGTATTTATAAACTCTACACCCAGACTGAGGTTAGAACATGGGCGTAATGCCTTGGTTTCCAGTCAGCTTCATTAACCTCTCTGGCTGCCAATGAGAAAGAGATATTTATTAAAAAACCTTCGCATCAGTCACAAAGTGAGTCATACCAGAAGAGAGAGATGACTGTTATAAATAGGGTCTGTAATGGTGAAGGTATGTACCCTATCCAAGTAGGGACCGCAATCAGTCACAGTAAGTCAGATACTCAACCAAAATTAACTTGTCAATCAATCAAACAATCAAACACATTTTTTAAGCGCACTACTCACCGGGTAGGGTCTCAAGGCGCTGGGGGGGGGGGTTACTGCTCGAAAAGCCATGTCTTGAGGTGCCTTCTGACGGCTAGGAGGTCCTGGGTCTTGTGTAGGTTGGTGGGGAGGGAGTTCCAGGTTTTGGCGGTGAGGTGGGAGAAGGATCTGCAGCCAGAGGTGGTGCATTGGATGCGGGGGACTGTAGCGAGTGCAAGGTCGGCGGAGTGGAGCTGTCGAGTTGGTCTGTGGAAGTTGATTAGTTCGTTGAGGTAGGCAGGTCCGGTGTCATGGAGGGCTTTGTGAGCTTGGACAAGGATTTTGAAAATGATCCTTTTGTTGATGGGCAGCCAGTGTAGGGATCTGAGGTGGGAAGAGATGTGTTCGTGGCGAGGGAGGTTGAAGATGAGACTTGCAGCTGCATTCTGGATTCGCTGGAGTTTTCTCTGAAGCTTTGCTGTGGTCCCTTCGTAGAGGGCATTGCTGTAGTCCAATCTGCTGCTTATGAGGGCGTGGGTGACTGTTCTTCTTGTTTCTAAAGGAATCCATTTGGATGTCTTCCGTAGCATGCGAAGGGTGTTGAAGCAGGAGGATGATATGGTGTTGATTTGCTGAGTCATGGAGAGAGATGAGTCCAGTATGATGCCAAGATTGCATGAGTGGGTGTTATGGGTGGTCCAAGGGTAGTAGGCCACCAAGAGTCGTTCCATGCTCTCTTGTTGTGACCGAAGATAATCTCGTTTTTTTCTGAGTTCAATTTGAGGTGGCTTGCTGTCATCCAGTTAGCGATAGCAAGGAGTCCGGCGTGCAGGTTATTCTTGGCGGTAGATGAGTTCCTCATGAGGGAGATGATGAGCTGGGTGTCGTCAGCGTATGAAATCATGGTGAGGCCGTGGGGGCAGATGATGTTGGCGAGAGGAGCCATGTAGATATTGAAAAGGGTGGGAACCTGTGTTTACCCTCTGGTAGCTTGGCACAGAGCAGGAAGGCTTAACTTAAAAGGCAATGTGTAAAGTATTTGTTCAGCCTTTACTAAATTGACTTGACAGCAAGGTAGAAAAATAAAGGATAGTTGGGTGCATAAATTAAGTCCCAAAACAACAAAAATGCACTAGATCAGCCAAGTGTTATGCAGAATTAAATAAATTAACCAAGAGAAAAGATTGAGTCCTTTGGCTGCAGGTTCATAAAAATATGTGGGGGAATGCAACTACTGCTACTCTTTCCAATCTTAGGGGATACTTCCCTAATCCCCAGGGAAGTCTGTCAAAGCAAGTTCTTAGCTTCTGTGGGTGAATGCGAGGCAAAGCTTCTGGTCCCGCACCCGCGCAGCTTGTGGCAACAGTGCAACCTCCGAAATGAAGGAGACAAGTAGAGGGCTCCCCCACTACTGGGATTATGATAGGCCCACCATGCTTGGATTTCTGAAGGCAGCCCCTCAGCTATCTCTGGCACCAAGGAGACTGCACACAGTTCTGACAGTCCTTTTGGAGGTGTAGATGGTGAGTGCAGCATCCAGGTAACCCAGCCACAGGAGCAGAGATGCCTTCTCCACACCTACATTTGTCACTTACAAAGCAGAACTACCCCAGGTTAAATCAAAGGAGGAGTTACAAAGGTGGCATTTCAAAGCAAAGTGGAACTCATTTTGTGATTAGGCACATGAGCTGTAAGCAAGATATGATTTTATTCTAGTCTCATTATTTCTTTTTTTTACAACATAAATTATACACAGATGTAAGGCACTATGGCTGAAATGTATTGAAGTTAAATGTCATATTGTGTGAGGTTACTCCAAATGTATAATCTTACCTGAATGCTTGTTTTGTGAATATTTTTTGAATCTGTGGTCTGTGACACTTCCATCCATGGCCACACTGCAGCTGAAATGGTACTGTAGAATTATTTTCACCATTTGATGTATGTAATTCTCACTAAGGTCCTTGTAAGTTGATCCAGAAATTGTAGCAGTGATATGGACCTTAAATATCATTTGTGGACTACAGTGTATGTTTGCACCACCCACATATATTTCAAAATTCTACAGCTTTGGAGAGCATCATTGTGCTCAGGCTGGTCTTCAGTTTAAAAGTACTGCAATAATACATGAACAGGAAAACTGCTATTGCAAGTAAGGAAACCTATTTTCTTTACCTACGTGACCCCTCAAGTGCACCTTGTAATCCCACAATACTGGCCTCTTGATATATGAAAAGTGGCACATTGCACTCTAGGAATAGTATGCCCTCACAGTGAACAATAACCAAAAGTAGTTTCATCTCTGCTTTGAGATATGCTACAGGAATAGTTCAAACATTATTTTCAATCTTTATTCAAAATCCAATTAAGTGGTGAAGTTAGAGTTAAACACTTTTTTTTTTTTAGAGAACATGTCTTTTAAAACTTTAAACATTGTTGGCCTGAGATTCCAGTATGCAGATGGCCCAGCCAGTGTATTCTATTAATGAGGTGTGAAAACTGCTCCCAGCACAAAAACGAAGGCTTAGGCCTTTCCACCGAAAAACATGGGAGCTAGGTAAAAGTAATTTATCATCTCAGGAATTTCACTGAATTGAAAGCGAACTGGGTGAGACATGCCCATTCATAGTCATGTAAATGGAGTCCTCGGTAAGGGAAACATTTTTTCCCCCAGGCTCTCAGTTGCAAGTGAGGGGAGGAGCTGGTTACAGAACCAATGTGGTATAGCTGAGAAGGGTGCTGGTACTTTCCCTACACACACTCCTGGTTGAAACACCAGCTCCCTTCAGGGGCATAAAGATTCTGCCTTGTTAGATTTTCCTCAGAAACGTACATTGCTGGAAAGTGTGCAATACGGCAAAGAGTATATGCTGCTAAAGTGGGAAGGGATGCCTCTGGCAACTTTTTTTCCATCGGTTAGTAAGTGCACAGAAGTCACACCCACCAACTTGCTATTGAATCCTAAAAAGCTGGAACCTCATCCAAAGCTCATCAGAATACTCTATGAATCTGCAGAAGACCAAAGGAGGACTGGAAGTGCTGTTTGATATCTGTGTGGATACCTGAAAGGTTGGATCTGCTCCCACTTGTACCTCGGGCTAACAGTTGGACTCCAAGGGTCAGTTGGCTGAACTCCTGTGTAACTGCAGTGACACAACAAGCTACAAGAGCCTTTTTTCTCAAGTGCTGAACAGTAGCAACGGCATCTGGGCTGAACCTTGCTGGTGGCCTCTTCTGGGGTGAATCATGGCCCGAAGGACTGTTCCTAAGGTCCAGGGAGAGTCAGAAGTGACCAAGAAGAGGTGCTCTAGAAACTCTGAAAGGCTGGGACTTACAACACTCCTGTGCTCCCAAGACCTCTGGAACTTTAGTGGAACCTTGCCCACTTTGGAGAGGAATGCATCAGATAAGCTTGAGGCTTGCATCCTGGTGGATTTTGAGCTCCAGAAAAAGTCTCTTGGGTAACTCACAAAGGTAGCTTATACCTGTGAGTAAGTTACAAATGAAAGTTTACTCATACACTTTTGAGTAACTTTACTATTTTTGGTTATGTTATTTAATTTAAAATATTTAAATTAGTTTAATTCAAAATTAAGTTAATAGTAATATATTTTTGTATTTTCGTCTATTTTTATCATACATATATAACATTAGTTTGCATTAATATCTAAAATAAACATATATATACCTTTTTAAATTGAAAAAATATCTTTTAAAATTCCTATGCATTAGCAAAGGAGATCTCTGCCCCAGTGGTGGTGATCTCTCTTTGCTAAAGTACAGAGAAAGGTAAAAAATCTTATTAAAATTTAAAAACACATATTAAAAATACTTGTATGTTGAATTGTAATGTCAATTACTTCTATATATTTATTTTAAAGGTAGAAAAATATGAAAATGCTACAGAGCTCTTAACTAATTGTTTATTTAAATGTAATTATATTGAATACAATAAATCAATTAGTTACATTTCAGAACACCCACCTAAAGTAAAAACAATTAATTTTTTATTAAGTATTAATAATTATTTAAAGAGATGTATAGAAATAATTAAATGTAAATAATTAAACGTAATTCAATTGCATTTAAATAAGGATTAACATTGCAATAATGTTTAAATTAAAACAATGTTAAAATACCTTAAAGTATATTCTTAACTATGATATATTTTTGTCATGTTTTATAATTAATTAAATCAATCCATATTTTTAACTAGTTTAAATATATGTATTTAATTTAACATTATTTCCTCGATTATTTTCTCAGACTTTTGCAATACCAGTGATTGGCCCTATGTAGCGACGGACTTACTCCACCTCTGAGCCGGAGTACATTTACTGGTCTCTTGGGACATTTTTTACTGTAGTATCTTCAGATGTGCAGTTTGAGAACAGAAAAGGGCTTACTCTTTTGTGAGGGGGTGCACGTCCTGAACATCCGAAAACCCCTCCTTACTCCTGACCAAAGCTATCCCATTTAATACTAAGTAGGTCCCTTTTCCATGCACTTCCTCTGGTCCCTCACACATTTACTACTACATTTACTACTGTGTAGGGGATCTCCCCATGGGAAAGGTAGGAGAAGTGGAGGTGAAGATTGAGTCTCATAGGTGTGTAATATACATTTTAGTGTAAGTAGCGCTACTAAAGTAATACTTTATGTACTACAAAATTTAGTTTGTAAATAAGGCCCTAAGTAGAAATCTTGACAGGGCAAAAGTGTGAAAAGTATCCACCATACAAGATGAATTTGGAAGTCACAAAATTTGAATATGTCCAGCTCAGAGATTTTGTGCCACAACCAGTGTCTCAGGAGGACCTCGTCCAGTGGCTGTTCCACTTCAAGAGGGCTTCAGCATGTATAGCATGCCACCTCAACCTGCTGGAGAATTGATACTTCCATTTCAGAGACTAAGGGCCTAATTTCTAGTATGGCAGTCCATGGACCACCATACCCGCTGTGTCTGTCATGCCATTGCAACCTTGGCTGTCCGATCGCCACATTATAATGCTGGTGGTTGGACTGCCAGCACACTGCCGCCAACACCAGGATCAGTGATCCCAGTGGGTTGGTAGTGGTCAGTCTCGATGATGCCAAGTTCTGCACCACTATGCAGATTATGACTTGTCTTTCTGACAGCCTTTCCATGGTGGAGGCCGGGGGAAAGGCAGGGATGGGGTCAAAGGGTGGCTTCTGCATTGCCCATGCCCAAGGCATAGGCAGTGCAGGGCCCCCCCGTCAGCACACTCAGAATGCTTACTGTCTGTCATGGCAGACAGTGTGCATTCTGTGTGTGCTGCTGGCACAGACAAGGAGGCGGCATTGGCCTTGTCTCTACCTGAGAGCCAAAGCCACTGCTGCTGCACTGTGTTTCCAGGCCAGCCTCCCTACTGTATCGGTGGCCTGACTGTTGGACTGCCAACATACTAATAAGGCCCAAAGTGAGAGGGTAAAATAGGTGGCCAGGATGAACCTGCTTGGTGTATCCAACCCATGGTTACTGGAGGTAGGCCTGAAATTGCATTAGGTCCCTGTGAGTACTCACTGATGTTTTTATTTTTTCTTGATGATGTTTACCTTAAATCTTTAAAACTGATATCTCTGATTCCCCTTATTGTTTTTTGGCATTTCGATGTAAGTTTGACAACACATATTCTATATTCTTAGAAACTGTTTGCAGGATTTTTATTGTGTTGTGTTTCGGGTTTTTAACTGTTTTGCTACTGCTAAGTACTTTACACATTTTCCTAAGCTAAGCCTCTGTGCATGTCCACCGGGGTTGAGCTGAGGTTTAAATTATTGAAACTGGGTTTTACTCAGACAAGTTTGTAGTCTTATTCTTACTGGTGGACTCAAATTCATCCCAATTAGGAAGCCACTTCCTTGCAAAACCAAAGCAGAAGTTCTGAAAAAGAAGGTACAGGTAGTGCTGTAGGAATGACTAGGTGTAATTTCCCTCCAGTTGGAGAAAAGTGGGAATTAGTCATGTGTCCACCCCTGGAGGATCAGGGTAGTTTGGTGATGCTTCTCTAAGTATTATGCAGCCTAGTCAAGCACGGAAACTAGGTTAATCCCTCTCCCAATATTTTTGCCATGATGAAAAAAAGGTTCAGCTGAACATCCCAGTAAGTGTATCTTGCCTTGTAGTGTCTTGCTTGGCTACAGTTCCGGTCTTGCTATGCTGGTGGATTTAGTGAGACAAAAATGTGACAAAGTCTGAAAGTAAAACCTCAGACGGGGCAAGACTGCATATCTATCCATAGGGTGAAGCCATTTATTGGCTATGAAATCCAGCTTTGCCCGCTTATAGCTTGTGCCATGAGCAGTGACTTTGGCAAGCTATATCTGACTTTAAGGAACCTTTGCTTACTTTAGCTTTGGTCCTTGGCCTTTTAGATGAAGAACCAAAAAGTAGTCAAAGTCTCAAGCTAATAACATTGACCCACTTTGCTTACGCTATCTGTGCTTCTTCACAGTCAGCCTGAAATAGCATCTCGGCCCTTGTTATGTATACAGTGATATTTTGTATTGGGTCTTTATATTTTTTAGGCACTGTTTGTTTTCGTTTTTTTAGAGGTCATAACTACGATTCCAATTATTTGATTTTGGTGGTTTACTTTTGCCTATTAGATTTTTCTCTATTTTATTGAATTGGTTGGGCATTTTGTTGTATTATTTTCTTGACTTCAAAATTCTTGTAATTGCATGAACTTAACACATATTACTTTTAGAATTGTCTGCTGCTTGTACAACAGGTGCCAGGGTTTGAACAGAGTTTTACCAAGAACTATTTTTAGATCGTCCAAGGGTGTGTTTATCAAATTAGTAAGGGCCTCCCGTCATAATTATTAATCTTTCTGGCAGTGAACTTTGTATCTGATTCCATAGCATGGAATTAATGATGTTTGTGTAACAAACTAATAACGCCAAATTTCACTTTCAATAAATGCAGCTCCTAGTCTATTCTTTGAAAATCCCTGCAACTGCTTACCATTGCTAAACATGCAACAACATTCTTCATTTGACTAGTATCTGCAGTTTAAGGGTGTAAACATAGCTTATAGGAGGAAAAGTAACATTTTCAATTGGCAGCGTTTTGAGGAAAATCAAGTATAAATCCTGTGTATCCAGCACTAACGAAATCAGTAGAGTTTTATATCCTTTGCCATTAAACTACATTTCAACACCAAATGGAACTTTAAGAAGACTGTTTAGTATCCATCGATGTACATTCCCTGTGGAATTAATTAGAAAAAACTAATTTGACAGAATGTCATCACAGTGATTTCCGCAGAAAGGAAGGAAGACACGCAGAGGAAACATTCATTATCTTGTCAATGGTATTACACAAATTCCAATTAAAAAGATATTAAGGACATTGATGGTCAGTAAGATGCACAAAGAGCTGAAAAATTTGCATATTAGAAAAATAACTGGTCAACGCGACATGTTGGAATCATCATAATAGGATTGCTGTGCCATTAGCAAAATGAATAATTATGATAATTATGTTTATATTTAGAAAGAATGTAACGAGTTGCAGAATAAACGAGTTTTTTTTCAACAAAACGTCTCTAGCTGCGCTTAAGAGCAGCGTATATGCTTTTCACTTTGGAATTTATACAGACGTCGATTTCAAATTTGGAGAACATTCTCAGCCTCTCTAAGGGGATTAGTAGTCTTCAACACTATAAAATACTCTCGTGCACATATGTGTCTCTTTTAATCCGCTTCTCTAGCAATGCACGGTGGTTCCAATCAAATTGACATATGGAGGGAAGTTATTCGGTGTGCCACAAAATCTAACCCATATCACTAATACTAAAGTAGGAAGGGCGAGTGTCCACAAGTTGACACTTAATAAGCGTGTTAGTATGCAGCATGACATTCATCTAGAAGCAGTCAAAACTAAACGTATTTTTGAGTCATATTCTTTGAGTAATTTGCAGACTTAAAGTCAAATCCGGTTTGCTAAAATCCACAATTCTGCTTGACTAAATCTGAATGGACAAAATTGGAGCATGGCTGATAGCATTTGCAAATGTGGAAATTGTAAAGATGTAGCGGAGAGCCACTCGGGCTCTCCGTGCTTAACAGCGTGCTCGGCGTGTCCGGGAGGGGCACGGAGCACGAGCCTATAAATAAAGAACGAACTGCGGTGACGCAGTTCCGAGTGTGGCAGTAACCAACAAGGTCTCTGTGTGGTTATTATTAGTGCCGTGCCACGTGTCTACAATGGCGACGAGCGGGATACGAACCATTGCGTTAGTAGTCCTTACAAAAATAAACAGGAAGGCATAGCGGTGAGGGAAACGTACCCGAAACGTGGTGCAGTGTCAGGCAATAAAGGAAAAAGTGGTGCGGTGTCGGCCGCGGTGAAGTGGCGAAGGCCGTCGGTGAAGCTCGGTCGCTTCGTGCTGCCCGTCGCGTCGGAAGAAGAAAAAAAGGCAGCTCGGCTCCCCGGTCGGGAAGCCTAATACGGTGAGCCCTGCCCCGCCCCCAGACGAGGTTTGAGCCGTGGAGCGAGTCGCTCCATCCAGCGCCCCGCCTCCAGGCGTGTGCTGGCTGCGGAGCGAACAGCTGATCGCGTGTCACGGCGCCCTGCCTTCGGCCGTGTGTTGGTGCCGGGAAATCAGCTGACACGGACGCGCTGTAACTAACGCGCGTGTCCTCTCGGCAGAGCGCTCTGTTTATGAGCGTCTCTGTGTAGAGAGGACGAAGAAATTCGACTCGCGTCTTCCCCGAGGCTAAGAAAGCCTTCGTTAAGGAAGGGGAAGGCGCGTATATAAAAAAAAAAAAAAAAAAAAAAAATCAGGACGTGAAGACAGACCAAAGGACTACAGAGGAAGGGGTGTGGCTGCCTGATGGGCCCCTGGAAAGAAAATAACAGGGAAAGAGCAGTGTAAAAAAAAAAACAAAAAACAAAAAAAAAAAAGAAGTAAGAACAACAGAACAAAAAAACAAATTAAAAAAAACAAAAAAGAGAGAGAGGATAAACACCTAAAGAGACATTGTTAACGTTGGCAAGACAAGGTGTTGATAGAGTGCAAATATGAGTGCCCCACAGCAAGACAATGCTAATAATGCCAATCCTCCTCAACCACCAGGGAATCTGCAACTCCCGGTACAGCTGAATAATAGTCTTCACTCTTCAATTGTTTCATTACCACCGTTTAGCCAACTGATTGACCCAGCCACAGCTGCACCAAGGTGGCGTTTGTGGATAAATCGCCTAGAAAACTATTTTTGTGCCACCAGAGAGATAGATGGAGCAGTACGCAGGTCTGTAATGCTGCTGATGGGTGGAGAAGAGCTACAGGAGCTTTTTGATTCTCTCCCTAATACAGGGGATAAAGACGATTTTGACGCAGCAGTGACCGCTTTGAATATGCATTTTGATCCTCAACTTAACTCCGATTTCGAACGTTTTAAGCTGAGCCAGGCGCAACAGACCGAGGTCGAGTCAATGGACATGTTTTACGCCAGGTTAAGAAAACTGGTGAGTTCGTGTACAGGACTCAACCAACAAGAAGAAATAAGAGCACAGATAATTCAAGGATGTCGGTCTAATGCCTTGAGAAAGCTCATTCTTCAGCAACAGGGCATGTCCCTTGATGATATTCTGATTCTGGCGAGGTCACACGAGTTGTCAGCTGTCCGAGCAGATGCCATGGCGGCCGTGAGAGGTCAGTCATTAGCGGCTGCGTCGTCAATTCGTCCAGTCCAAGTCAAAGAGGAACAGGTAGATGCCGTCCAGACACGTCAAGCAACGTCTCGGAGGCTGAACCCTGCTAAACCGGGTGAGAGAGCCTGTGGAAGCTGTGGCTATGAACATCGACCAAACGCAGGGTGCCCGGCAAAAGGGCAGTCATGCAACCGCTGTGGTAAGCCAAATCATTTTGCGAAGATGTGTAGGTCCAGGAAGAACAAACCAACTGAACAGAAAGGAAGAGACATCAATGTTAGAGCTGTATCCAAAAGTGCGGATGAAGCAAGGGATCATGCGACAGCGAGTGGTTCGGTCTTGGAGGAAGATGAAGAAGAGGACATTTTTGTAATATCATTTACAGGTGGCAGACCAGGAAAAAAGAGACCGCCACCCATGAGTGATGTTCACGTCAACGGCACACTGGTCTCTGTGCTCATTGACACAGGAGCGTCTGTCAATGTTATGGACGAAACCCTTTTCAAGAAGTTAGTACCTGCCCCGCCGATCACCTCGACTACTACTAAAATATATAATTATGGGGGGAGAGACCCCCTTCCCCTCAAAGGAACTGTGGAAGTGGCTGTAAGCAGTGGAAGTAGATCAACAGAGGCAAAGTTTTATGTCGTGGCTGGGGATCGCGGCACATTGCTAGGATGTCACACGGCTGAAGAGTTGGAGCTGGTGTTCTTTGCGCGTCAGGTATATGACACTCAAGTGGAACATCTTCTCCAGGAATTCCCCCAACTCTTTGAGGGGCTTGGACGTTTGAAGGGAAAACGCATCAAACTACACGTAGACAACAACGTGGTGCCTGTGGCTTTGCGGCATCGTCGGGTGCCATTTCATCTAAGGCCGGTCGTTGAGAAGGAGTTACAGTTGTTGGAAGAACAAGGAGTCATCGAAAAAGTGGAGGGGCCTACGCCTTGGGTATCACCGTTGGTGATAGCACCAAAACCGAAACAGCCGGGAGCAATTCGTCTCTGTGTTGACATGCGCTTACCAAATAAAGCTATCCGGAGAGAGAGACACATAACACCAACTATGGACGATATTATTGCGGATCTGACTGGGGCCCAGTGGTTCTCAAAGTTGGATCTCAATGCGGGGTATCATCAGTTAGAACTGGATCCGGAGAGCCGGAACATTACTACCTTCTCGACACATGTGGGATTAAGAAGGTACAAGAGACTAAGTTTTGGAGTGTCGTCAGCCGCAGAAGTGTTTCAGAATGCAATTCGAGAAACGTTGTCAGGGTTACAAGGCGTAATCAATTTAAGTGATGACATCTTGATATACTCCAAGACCAGAGAAGAGCATCATCGTCATCTGAGGGCAACATTGAAACGGTTGGCTGACGCCGGGCTAACTCTTCACAAGAAGAAGTGTGCCTTCTATCAAAACTCAGTGGAGTTTTTCGGATATGTGTTTTCTAAAGATGGTCTGCAAGTAGACCCACGAAAGGCGGAAGCAATCCGTCAGGCGCCTGTTCCGCAGAATCCAACGGAAGTTCGCAGTTTTCTAGGAATGGCCACATATTGCGGAAGGTTCATACCACAGCTTGCCACTATGTCTGAACCTCTTCGGCGACTCACGAAAGGGCAACACAGTTGGGACTGGACTCAGGATGCGCAACAAGCATTTATGGATATTAAAAATGCGTTGCTCGATAAAGCGACTATGGCCTATTTTAATCCCAGTAAGAAAACTGAAGTGGTGGTGGATGCGAGCCCTGTAGGGCTTGGAGCGGTGCTTTTACAAGAACAGCGGCATCAAGAGTGGATCCCTGTTGCATACGCCAGTCGGGCATTGTCAGCAGTAGAAACACGATATGCTCAGATCGAGCGTGAAGCCTTAGCCATTCGATGGGCGTGCCGCCATTTCCACCTGTATTTATATGGACATGAATTTCAAGTGGTGACTGACCACAAGCCCTTGGTCCCATTGTTTACAGGTGGCACACGTCTTGCACCTCCGAGAATTGAGCGATGGACGGTTTTACTTCAACCTTATAGATTCTCGGTCGTATATCGCCCTGGTGCTAATAATCCTGCGGATTATCTGTCTCGACACCCGTCTCCGCAGGTGTTTGATGTTCATCAAGAACAGGACGAAGAAAGTACTGAAGTTTTTGTCAGCATGATTGTGCAGGCGGCATGTCCTAATGCTCTTCTCATAACTGACATTGTAAACGCAACCCAAGAAGATGCTATGTTAAGTCATGTCAAAGAAGCGTTAAGTCACAAAACGTGGAAATATTTTCTGGAAAAGACCCACATGTCCTGCCCTGGTCAAAAGGCAGCTATGCAGAGTATATGGAAAGTGCGAGATGAGCTGTCTACCGACAACGATGGGTTGGTTCTGAGGGGAAGGCGAATCGTGCTTCCCCAGTGTCTCTGGTCGAGGGTGATTGAGCTGGCTCATCAAGGGCACCAAGGGGCGGCTAAAACCAAAGCGAGGTTGCGTGCTAAAGTCTGGTTCCCGGGTATGGATACTCAGGTTGATGAGATGGTTGGGAGATGTCATTCCTGCATCATTACGTCAATAGAGCCTCCAAGTTGTCCAGTGGTAACTGAACCGGCCACTCTGAAACCCTGGGCTAAAGTTAGCATGGACTTTGGAAGTTTCCCGGATGGGAGATTGACTGCTGTTCTGATTGATTCATATACCAAATTCCCAGTGGTGGAAGTCGTATCATCAACAGCGTTTGAAAATGTACGTCCAGTTTTACAAAAAACGTTTGCTTTGTTTGGTCTGCCTGACGAGATTCGAACGGATAATGGTCCTCCGTTCCAAGGGCAAGAGTTCAGGTCATACCTAGATGGTCTAGCAATCCGTCATCGGAAGATAATGCCTTATTGGCCTCAGGCAAATGGGGACGTGGAAAGGTTTATGCGAACTCTTAACAGGGCTCTAAGAATTGGAGTAGAACGAAAGGAAGACAGTGAACAATGTCTGTACCAATTTTTTAGTGCTTACCGTCAAACGCCTCATAGCACCACTGGGTGTGCTCCCTCTTCCTTGATGTTCAAAGTGTCTCCACGTGATTGCATTCCCTCAGGTCCTAAATGGAAACCTCCTGTTTTAGACGCCAAAGCCACTCAGAGCCGGCGAGAAGCTACTAATTTGCGGGCGAGTGCCCAACGGAGAGCTAAGTATCGAGGGTTTCAAGAAGGAGATCGAGTGGTAGTGAGATGTCGGCGAGGAGGAGGAAAGTTCAGAACGCCATTTGAACCTGATGTGTGGGAAATAATTGGCATAAAGGGATCCATGATAACGGCCGCCAAAGGGAGACAACGGGTGACACGAAATGTATCACATTTCAAGAGGGCTGGTCTAAGAGAGTCTAGTAGTGAAGAAGGAGAAATCGAAGATATGACATCTAATTCACCGCCATTGACCGAAGAAGGGAGTGGTGTGGCTGAGCCAATGGTGATCGAGCAGACCCGGCCTAGTTCTGTTTTTGAACATGGGAGTGGTAAAACTAGAAGCACGAGATATGACCTGCGCCCGAATCCTGTGCCAAACAGTCAGCTGAAAGATTTTGTTTGTTGAATATGACTGTTTGGAAATCAAGTGTCGGGGTCGTCTGTTATTGCAAGCACACTGTGGGAAGAACGACGTAGACAGTGTAAACTGACCTCCAGCTGTTTAAAGCCGACTCTGTGAGTGACACCAGGACTTTGGGAGTTAAGAGACAAAAGTTAATGTGCTTTCAGTTATTCGTTGTTTGGGACATTTCCTTCAATTTTTGTTTTTGTTTTAACTTTTTGTGTGATCATATTTTCGTTGATGGCTTAAGTGTGTCTTGTTAATCCCTGTCCATGTGGAGTAAAACATGGGGGAGATGTAAAGATGTAGCGGAGAGCCACTCGGGCTCTCCGTGCTTAACAGCGTGCTCGGCGTGTCCGGGAGGGGCACGGAGCACGAGCCTATAAATAAAGAACGAACTGCGGTGACGCAGTTCCGAGTGTGGCAGTAACCAACAAGGTCTCTGTGTGGTTATTATTAGTGCCGTGCCACGTGTCTACAGAAATGTGTCTCATATAATGGACATTATTTAACTTCATAGAGTTTGAATCATAATCATGACCCTACTTGACTGGGCCTATTTGCAACAACAGCTTAACATCGATAACCTTAAAAGTAGGCAAGTATTCAAAGCCCCTGCGCATGCAGTTGCCAACGAAGTCTCTAGAAATGCATGCAAATAGCACACATTTTTCAAGAAATTGGGGTAATTAAACAAGCCCTCTGTCAGGCAATATGTTATTCTAGAGTTCTGCCATGGCATTGAACCCTATTTGAAGTGGGTGGCACGGGACTGGGAAAAGACTTTACTATTTAAATTTAGATCCGGCACTATTGGATGCCTACTCCGTTTCTCTCTGTTACTCTGTTTCTCACTGCATCATTATACCACTTCTGATATTGACACTTGTCTTTGTGAAGTAGTTTTTTGCAAATCTCTGTTACATTTCATTTTTTTCTGTAAATATTGCCAAATTTTTACAAGAACATTTTTATTGCCTCTCCTGACAATGTACAATAAAAAAAAAATTGTCGGGTTGCTCTGTATTTCCTTCAAATTTTAAAAGATAAGGCTATCTAATTTTATATTTGTGCTTTCTTAAAATCATCTGTTTGGGCGTGACCACTACGAGGACCCATTTGGACGTGTCCTTGCTCCAGGACTGGCGGCGCTTACCTGGCTTAATTGTGCAGTTCTTGCACCCCCCCAGCTCCCAAGTAAGTCCAAGGAGCTGGGAGAGAACTTTTATTGAGGGAGGATGACTTGGCCCAGAAACAAGCGGTGTTTGAGTATCGGGCCGCAGTGTCCGTCTCTCCCAGCATCAATGATGGGCAGCAAGATGGCCTTCACTGCCCGCTCATTAGTGGAATTTGGCACTGGAACCCGAACGTGGAGCAGTCAGCATTTTATTGAGTGCTTTGGCAGGCCACATTGCCTAGTTGCAGAGGAAGCGAATGGGTTGAGCTGCTGTGGTGTGGCCCCTTTGTGTTGCCCATCGCTGGGGCCTGGCTGTCAACTTTGGAGGCTTCTGGGTGCTTGTGGCTTCTGCTGGTGAAAGGGCCCCTCACAGGGGCCTGGCTGCCAACTCTGGAGGCTTCCTGGGTACTCCTGGCTCTCGCTGGTGAGTGTACCATGGAGGTGGGCCTGGAGCAGCATCTGTTTTAACACATTTCTGGTGGCCTGGTAGAGTCTGGATGAGAGCCTAGCTGCTGTGGGAGTTGCCCTCCCTCACTGAGGACTGTAGCAGCATTGAAGTGCCAAGAGGGGTGATAGTTTAAGCAGTTTCCTGGTGGCCTGCACGGTAGCCACCTGAGGGGACTGAAAAGCCTAATTGTTAGGCGCCCTTCCAGGGGGGGACAGTGGGAGCCCATTGAAGTTTGACCAGTGCAGAAGAGTCAGGGATTGGAAGCGAGGGACTGGATTCTGCAAGAGTAGGCCTGCAGTTCTGTATATTGTTTCCGAGGCTTTGCTAAGACCCAGTGGTGTATCTTGGCATTTTCTCCAAACTTGGTGCTGGTCGGCCCCGCAAAGTTAGTTGCTCAGACCAAGAATCAAAAGGGTAGCTCCACTAAGGATATCCGTTTGGAGTTATCAAGAGTCTTTGCAATGGCCGGCAGGCGAGGCTACCCCTAATGGTGCTCTGGTGGGGAACACAAACTCTCCAGCTACCCAAGGAAGTATTGATCAGTTGGAGGTGGCAAAGGAGGAGGGTGTCCATGAGAGGGACAAGATTACCATGCGGGTGGCTGAGTTGGAACAGTAATGCCAGTAGCTCATGGATAAAGTGGAGGATGGAGAAAATTGCTTGAGGAGAAATAATACCTGGATTTGCGGTATTCCAGGAGTGATCGCAGACTCCGAACTAATGAGCTATGTCCAAGACCTCTTTACCTCGTTAACGAAAACCACCCCCCCCAGAATATGCTGTGGAACTCAATTGCACCCACAAGGTGTTTAGCTCCATCCAATCCAAGAGCAAGCTCACTACAGACTTCCTTACCAGAGTCCACTATTATAGACAGAAGGAGGAGATAATGAGAGGGGTGTGCCAGAGAGAGCCAGTAGTCCCTTTGGGGTCTACTCTGCTGCTGTTTCAGGATGTCTCAAGTCAGAATCTTGCAAAACACAAAGTCTTGAAAATTGCAACTGTTTTTTTTACATGCTTGTAACCTGGGAGCAGCACTCCTGTATCAACAGACCCACCCCAACTCAAGCCCAAAACCATGTCTGTCAGAGAGTCAGCCACTGCAATCATGATGACACTGATGAGCAGTGACGCTGAATTGGACTTCCTGAAGTTTGAGCAGAACAGGAGGATGAGCTTCCTTCTGAGCAAGAACTTTCTCTTTGAGAATCATTGATTTTCAGATATCAAGCAAGGAAAAGGAAGGGTACTCTACCATCTTCTCCAAACATCACTATTGATGATGATGATGAGGACATGGGGTGGATCCAGCAGAGTATGGGAGATGCCAGGAGAGGCAAGAGGAAAGAAAACCCTTAGTATTGTGGAAGGGGATTATGACGAGGATGTCAACGACAAACCAGCACAGAGGAGTCTGACATTACGTCTCTTATTCAACCTGCTCAGAGGGATGTGGCAGAGGTTGCACTACCAGCTCCCATATTTCTAAGGCCCCAACTAAGACCTGCACCAACCCCTACTTCAGTAGAAGTATGCACTGCAAAGAGGCAGTCAATAACACATCCATCTACCTCCAGTTGTTCTTCATGCATAGACAATGGCTCACAAAGAAAGTACTTCTCCTCAGTTTGGGCCTTTTTTATGCTTACCAAACATGAGGAGAACATTGCAATATGCTTCATTTGCCATAGGAGTGTTTATCGAGGTAAGCCTTGTTCACATTATGGTACTGGAGGCCAAAATCACGCATATGGAAAAACATCACACAATCCGGTGGGAGGAGCACCTTGAAACAATTGCTGAATGTGGTCGTGGAGGTGAAGGAGAGGAGAGTTGAGAAACATCATCTACAGGTCTAATCACAGTGGGAGGTCATGCTGATGAACAAGAGGGTGACATCCTCATGCAAAGCACCCCTGTCTCAGCAGCATATTGAGTCTACCACCTACTACGTCTCATAAGTAATCTGCATCAATGGGCATGGAAAAAAAAGAAAATCCAGGCTACTATTAAGGACATGTTTAGGCAGGAGGGGCCCTAGGGCCGCAACCACATAAAGGCATGTTTTACAATGGAAAGCTGGCAAAAATGTTAGCGCTGGGCCTCCTCCCTTTCTCTTTTTTGGAAGGAGTAGGATACTGATATTTTTTGGCAGCCATCTGCCCAAAATAGAAGTTTGCAAGTTGGACCTATTTTGCCAGAGTTGCTGTTTCAGTGCTGCATCACGATGTGCTGCAATAGGTTGGACAAGCTTTGCAGCAAAGTGTTGTTTACACTATCCACCTGAGGACACACATGTGGATAAGTTGTCAGGCAATTAATTACATGTGCATCACTGCACACTGGATCTCTTTTGCAGGGGTAAGTCAATAGCTATCTACAGGTCTCGGACCTGAAGGAAGTTTTAAGAGTGTTCAGCAGCATGAAACAGTAGCCTTGTCTGCCATAGAGAAATCACATACAGCTGCAACACCTTAGACAAATTTAACAGCAAGGCTCTGAATGACTGCAACCCAGAGGTCTCAGAATTGGATTTGTTGCCACTGACAATGGCAGTAACATAGTCAAGGTAATGGCAGATGCAGGAGGCTGGCCTGGTTTTTAGTGGGTACCAATGGTAATTACATCTTATACCAGGTCCAGTTATCCCTTCAAAGTGAAATGCGGTTAGTGTCTAGAAGCCAGGCTGTCTAGGGATAGCTGCAGCTGAACAGCCAAGGCTTATCTAGAAGACATGCAAAGCTCTTGCAATACCACTGTAGTCACACAATACTGACACACATGCAAGACAATACTCAGTGTTATAAAAATAAAGGTACTTTATTTTTAGTGACACAATGCCAAAAATACTTTAGAGACTATGCTCCCTTAGTAGGTAAGTAATATACACAATATATACACTAGAATGTAGAAATAGCTGTGAAAAAAGTTAGAAAACTGTGCAAATAGTGAAACTCACAATAGGTTGCAATGGGCCTAGGGGGAACACAAACCATATACTAAAATAGTGGAATCTAAAAGTCGGTCTCCCACCTAGGCAAGTGTAGTGTGTAACGGGGCACTGGGAGTGTAAAAAAAAAAACAAAGGTAAGTAATAGAACCCACCCCAGAGCCCAAAAAAACAGGTGTCATTCACAGTAAGTTTCCTGAAACACACATGAATTGTGATAGAAGATTATGCAAGAACCAGAAGAGACTGCAAGACACCAACAATGGATTCCTGGACCTGAAGACCTGTGAAAGAAGAGAACCAAGTCCAATAAGCACTGAAGAGTCCAGGGATAACAGGGGCCACCAGTGAAGAAGAACAGCCATTACTTCACACAAGAAGATGGAATCGGCTCCTGGTTGGTGCAGACGATGTCTCATACCGGATGGAAGATTGCAGTCTGGTTTGTGTCACTGGATTCTGCAAACAAGCCTTGGCACATGCATAGATCATGGTTAGCGGAAAATGGTGCTGCCAAGGACCAGGAGGGACCTGGTGGCATATACAAAGGAAGGGGAGACAGAGGGGGCTCTCAGCAACTCAGGGAGCCCTCAGAAGAGCAGGCAGCGTGCACAGGAGTGCAAAGAAGGTGCAAATGGAGGTCCATACAGCACGACACAAAAGGATCCCACGCTGCCGGAGAACCACTTAGGAAGCTGTGCATCACAGGAAGGAGCGCTGGAGGCTAGAGCTGTGCTGTGCACAAAGAACTTTGTGGAAGGTCGCACACGCCTGGGCAACTGCAAATCACATGGTGCATGGGGGTACTGTCTTGTGTGGGGAGGCAAACTCTTACCTTCACCTAAGTTGGACAGCTGGACCTTAGGACCGTTGGGACAGCTTCAATCCACCACCCATGTTGCTGGATCCACACACTTTGTCAGGAGAAGGGACCCAGGTCACCGGTCATCGCTGCAGAGGAGTCCTGCTGAAGCAGGGAAGTGACTCCTTCACTTCAAGGGGGGAGATTCCTTAGTTTTTCTGGTGCAGGCTGAAGCAGGTAGTCCTTGGAGGATGACCGACCTGGAAACGGTTGCAGTTGCTGGCAGTAGTTGAAGATATGAAGATACATTGTTGCAGAAGTCTTCTTTGCTTCTATGTTGCAGTTTGTAGAGTTCCCGGAGGGTCCAGATGCAGTTTTGTTGGTAGAAGGTAAAGTAAAGGATGCAGAGGATTCCTGCTGGAGTCTTGCAATCCCAATCTGAAAAACAAAAAACACCTAGAAGAGAGACACTAAATAGCCCTGAAAGGGGGATTGGTCAGCTAAACAGGTAAGCAACTATCAGGGGAGGGCTCTGATGTCACCTGCTGGCACTAGCCACTCAGATGCTCCCAGATTTCCCCACCACCTTGGAATCCAAGATGGTAAAACCCAGGGACATGCTGGAGGATCTCTGGGTACCACCCCTGGAGAGTGGTCACTCACCTTTCCTTTATCCACTTTCACACCAGCACAGGGAATGGGGGTCCCTGAACTTGTGTAGACTTGATTATGCAAGGAGGGCACTATCTGTGCCCTTCAAAGCATTTCCAGAGGCTCTGGGAGAGTACCCCTCCCATGGCTGTAACACCTATTTCCAAAGGGGGAGGGTGTAACACCCTTCTCCCAAAGGAAATCCTTTGTTCTGCCTTCCTGGACAAGCAACAGGAGGGTAGAAACCTGTCTGTGAGGTGGCAGCAGCTGGGGCTGCCTCGAAAACCTCAGAAGGCTGGTGTGGCAGTACTGGGGGTCCACTGTGAGGCCCCAGAGTGCATGGGATTGTACAACCAATACTAGAATCAGTATTGCAGTGCCATTCCCAGTTGTTAGACACCTTACATGGTCATATTCGGAGTTACCATTGTGAATCTGTACATAGGTAATTACCTATGCCCATTGCATGTGTAAACTGATATCCCCGCGCTCACAAAGTCCTGGAAAATGGTCCTGGACAGTGTGGGGACACCTCTGCTAGTGCAGGGGTGCCCTCACATACAGGTACTTTGCACCCAGCCTTCAAGGTATTTTCCTATGCCCATTGCATGTGTAAACTGATATCCCCGCGCTCACAAAGTCCTGGAAAATGGTCCTGGACAGTGTGGGGACACCTCTGCTAGTGCAGGGGTGCCCTCACATACAGGTACTTTGCACCCAGCCTTCAAGGTTAGAAGGCCTGACATATAGGTGACTTATAAGTGACCCGGTGCAGTGTAAATGGCTGTGAAATGGTGCATGCACCAGGAAGAAAAATTGGCTGGAATATAGAGTCCCACTGCAGTTCTGGGGTGCCACCTTCAAAGAGGGCAGTCGTGTTTCATCACAGTAGCCTATACCAGCAACAAGAACACCGGCAACAACAACAGCAGAAGAATCAGACCCACCCTCTGAATTGGCTTGATTTCAAGTGGCAGGTCTGAAGTCTAGTAAGAAGGTGCAGGCAAAAGAGGCAGAGCGAGTGGCAGCACCAGTGACCATTCAGAGGATGTTTAGGGGTATTTGGATGACCCCAAAAAAGGTGTATGTGGAACAAAACCGATTGGGATATTCATAGGGGAAGATGCGTAAATGGGCAGAGTTCAGCAATAAAGTATCTGGCCTTGTCCTGTAGCCAGTCAGTCTACTGAGCATGGGTTCAGTGCAGCTGATGTAGTTATTACAGTGAAAAGGACCAGTCTCTCACCACAAAATGTGGAGAGATTGACCATGATCAAATTGAACCAACATTTCATGCCACCTGATTACACCATTCCTGAAACAGCATAGGGGAAGGAGGAGGAGGAGGATTGGTCAGAATCAAGTGTGTTAGCTGACCAACTTCTGATGGAGCAACCTGGGTTTGAGGACACTCTACTTCCCAGACTGATTATGCCAGTGCCACCATAGAACATTTTAATTATGTCTTGTTGAACTTCTTTCTGTGCAAAACCAAAAACAGCAGTGAGTGGAAAATTATGTTTGTGTCTGATTTATGCTGCCCTACAATTTTTTACTCACATTCCATGTATGGCCGAATTGAAGTTGGACCACTGTACAGTGAAGAAGCATCCACAATTCCTTCATTACATTGGAGACAATACCTGCCTCCCTCATATGCCTATCCTTTTTTTCATCACTTAGCAAGGCTGCCTCAGAAGATATTTGATTTACGTGATTGCCAGTATCAAATTCCAATGTGTTTCCTGCATCAAAGATACAATTGTGTTCCGAAGCATGCTTGGATTGGAAGAGGTTACTTCAACTATTTCACCAGCGAGTGAGTGATTGTAAGTGATGATTGATGATTTATGTGGAAACAGAGAGTACGGGAGTGTTTTCAATTAGTAGTAAACTTGACTTTGATGAATTACAATGTATGGTGCCTGATGGGTGATAATTTTCCATGAAGGCGACTGGCCTTTACAAACTTACTTAGTGAAAATGTATCTGTAGGGTCCACTCTTTTTTTCTGGTTCCTCAGAGACCAGACCAGTCACTTTAGTTATCAAACACAAATCTATACAAAATATTGCAATTCTATTTCTCTAATTGTTCTTCAGCAGCAGTGCACCACAGGTCTCTCTCACTCAGGTCGGGACTGGGACAGAGTTACTCAGGGTCAAGAGGAGGATGGAAGGACTCAGATAAGTCTACCTCAACAGCTAGAAAAAGTGAGTTATCAACGTTAAAATGAAACCATGAATCTGAGGCCTAGTACTCAGCTATGTGTTATGGAGAGAGGTGTGTTGATTTGGGGAATGCTGCTGAGTGTCTGTGTTGCAATGGTGGCAAACATGAAATTCTGAGCCCTCCTGTGTTTGCTCTGCCTCTGAGTCTTCTGGGTACACTCCTCACGCATCTTACCTTGCTTTTGTCCTTCTCCTTGACTCTACAGTACAGTTTCTGTTTTACAGTCCACAGACCTTCTCCTCTCCTGCAAGAAGCTGAGCTCTACACTTCTGCTTATCTACTGGACAGGTTCAGATAGGCACCCAGGAGTGATGGACATTACAGAGGAAAATGCAGATGCTCACCCAGTTTGACACTCCAGTATCATTTTTATTTCAACAATGGTATTTTTTAGAACTGTGTGGGTTCAATTCACTCCTCCATAATTAGATTTTTTCAAACCTAAATGAATGTATATTTAGATACCTAATAATAACTGGGGTCTCTGGGACAGAAGGACTGTTTGCAATGAATTTAACTGAACTGTGTCATACTCATTACTTCTTTTCCTTCACCCACAGATTGATGGTGATGATGTACTGCTCATCGCCATGAGGAATAGTACTCTTGTGTTGTGTTTGTCTTTGTCACACCTTTCCCCAAATACCATTTCCCATCTATTCATCAACCCCCTAGCCCTCTTTCCTGGGCTGTGTAATTCTTTTAGATGTATCTTAATTTACCCCAAATAGATCACACACTTGGGGAGGGGGATGTTGTTAAATGCAACACCAAATCACTGTCGGATCTTCTATTACCTAAGCAATAGCCCACACTAGTCCCCCTTACCCAACAATGCATTAGTAAGAACATCATTCCTCAATATCAATATCATCAATCAGGCCTTTGTTATGTATAATCAAATGCTTAACCTTGTCGACTAGTGAATACAGACTTTGAGTACATTTTTCCTGTATGATGACTTCACAACATGGGTTTTCAAGTTTGCTCAGAATAATTAACTATTGCTAGGTTTTGTTATAAAATTTGTGGTGTTCTTTTTGATGTATCATGGTTGTAGTAGTCTGTCCTCAGTCTTTCTAAAGCTATAATATAAATATGTTTGTAAAACCTACTAACACTCAATTTTCTTTCACTTTAATTGCCTATAATCCTTTTGATTAATCCTACAATTGGAGATCACCTAGGTCAGAGTGGTACCTCACTTGTGATATCTTCCATGTTAGCGCACTACCATTCCAATAAAGAAGGCACCTTGGAAACACTGCAGTACAGTGTTGTAACATTGACAGAGGGAGCAGCCACCAGCTATCAATTCATCTATTCAGATAAGAGAACTACGGGGTGAAGTGAACTGCTTTAGTTAGTATGTAACTAACTTCTGCTACAGTGTAGATAAGTAATTGTTTATCTAGCTAAAGAATTGTAGCATGCTCTTGTAACTGGTGTACACTTTGACAAGTAGATTGAAAAGTCAGGCTGCACGAAAAGGCATCAGTGCAAACTTAAAGTATACACAAACAGTATTCTGACATAAAGTAGATTACAAAGATGTTCCCTTTAATAACATAAAAAAATAAACCCACACTCCCCACCCACAACAGGCCCAGCCATCTCACCCTCTCTACTCATAACAAAATTCCCTTCCAACAAAATAACAAATTAAAAAAGGGCTAATAGAGGGCATTCTTGGTGAGGGTCCTCAGATGTTGAATCTGGGCCTCGAGGGGTGCTATCCTATGGCTCAAGTGCATCGGCTTGCACAACACTCTGTGATGGTGTAGCCAGTCTGAAAGGGGGTAGCAGTGGTGGTACAGGGTCAGGGATGGGTAGCTCCAAGCTGCCAGAGGCAGTGGTGCTGGTGTGGCCTGGAGGTGCTGCAGTTGGCTGGCGGAATGGGCCCTAGAGCAGGGGCATATGCCTGGCCATCCTCGTCCACCAGCCACTGTAGTGGGTCCTGGTAGCCTCTAAATTTTGCCACCAGAACTGGGCTGCTATCTCCTGTTAAGAAAGAAAAAAAATGAAAAAGACAGATGGTAAAGAATGCTTTGTGCAAACACTTTTTTTATTTTTTATTATATAGTGGAACAGTATAAGTACATTGCTGGTCCCCTAGGACTATTGGAATTTTTGATGTGATTAGGAAAGCCACAGGGACATGATTTTACCAACACATGCCTCACAAAAAATCACTGACTGGCTGAAAGGAGGCAGCATAGGATTTAAAAAAACTGAGTTATTAATTTGTCTTGTAAAGGACGTCCTAAACAAAATTAAATCAAACAGATACTTTTGTTTTTTTTTCAAAAATATTTTTATTAATTTTCAACCATGTCAAATACATAGCCAGTGAGAGCATCTCCAGATGTATTACCATTTATTTTTCAAGAGGGGTTACAGTGTAAAATTAACGACATCGTATTACATTACAGTTGATTACAACATCATGTAACTAGGACCTGCCCTTAAACAATAATATCAGCAATACATGTCACACACCACAAGAATCCTTTCAGTAACTATCCGATGATGTATATCTTAAGCATGTGTCATGGATCTATAATCCCACTTACATCTGACCGTAACCCGTTGATTACGTTTGCCTAAGGGCCTTCACATGGCTAATATAGGGGAGGGAACAAAAAATGGTTACAAAATACAAACTATAGTATGTGCCAGCTATGTGTGGTTCAGGGCCGGAGGGGAAACACTGGCAACCCCCCAACCTGGGACCACGGTCCCAGATGGGGAGATCGCCCGGGCTGGAGTAGGAGAGGGGAAAAGAAGCGGCAAGTAAGCACCCAGATATCAGCAGCCCTCAAGCCCCGCATAGCAGGGGTTCTGTGCAGCAATAATATTAGGCATAATGTCCATCCTACAAATCAAGGATCCTGGTGACTAAAGGTATATAAGGCCCCTGGATTATATAGTAAATAACAGTAGCCAGCCCACGGTTTTATTTGATGCGGGGTGGTAGGGCCGGGCTGTGTGTCATACCTCCATGTGTTAATCTGTCGACTTGGATGAACCCGCAGGGCTGTTGTCCTCTCCCTCTCGGGGTGCTATTTTATTAGTCAACTTTATAATCTAAGTGTCCAGATTGTCCTATTTCCACTTCCACCCCTGAACCATTGATCTTGTTCCAATGCCGTGGCCTCTGCCACAACCCAGCAGGACATCTCTCGTTGCCAGCTCTCTATATTAGGGGGTCGTGTTTCTTTCCAGGACATGCCAATAAGTCACCTAAACAAAGTAAGTGCAAGATCCACAAATCTTAGGTAGTGCTTAGTTCATGCTGTTCTCTTAGTTATTCCAAGGAGACAGAAGAGGGGGTCTAGCGGAACGCATACATCTATAATATCCGCCACGTGACGCACCACTTGCATCCATGTACTTTGCAACACTGGACACTCCCATGACAAATGTATAAAGTTAGCATTGTCATGGTTGCCCTTTGGACACGAGGAGGAAGTCCCTGTGAACATACCATGTAGACGATGGGGTGTTAAATGAGTTTGGTGAACATAATTGAATTAGGTATATTGTAATCTAGCATTCCTGGAAATATAGCGCACCCTTTCCAATGCCATCTTCCATTGCCGTTCTGTCAAATCATTGCCCAAGCAAGTGTCCCACCTAGTCTTGTTACAGGTCTGAGGTGCGTTCCATGTCTTCCTGAGTGCTATTTAGAGATTAGAGATCTCCCTACTGTCTGAAGGGCCTTGTCGCCAGACGTTCTCCAGTGCTACCTGTACCGCTGCATAGGCAAGGAACTGTCTTGAGTCTAAACCATAGGCATCTCTCAAATTTGAGAAAGAACACAGCTGGCCCTCTGCATAGACGTTCCCCAAATAAGTGAGTCCCTCCTCCCTCCAAGTATTAAGGTTATATATCTGAGTGAGAACTTGCTAGTGTGGTACATCCCATATCAGGAGTTTGGGTAAGTAGGGGAGCAAACGGTGTTGTGGCAGGATATACCCTGTCCAAACGTGCTTCGCTGTCCGCATCAGTAATCCCAGTTCTTTATTGGGAGCATCTCATGTGAGAAGCCAACCTAGTACTCTTTCTTCCCCTGTCATTGCTCGCACCATGTTTTCTTCCATTGTTTGCTCTCCGGTTAACCAAACCATTAACCACTGGAGTTGGGCCGCTGCATAATATCATTCTATATCTGGAACCGCCTAACCACCCTCGGCTAAGGGAAGTTGGAGTGTCTGAAGAGATACCCTCCTATGACCCGAGCCCCATATGATTACTGGGATCTAACTGTGTATTGTTTTAAACTAGGATTTCCATTGAGGAATCAGTAGTATGAGGAACAGATAAAGTAATCTGGGAATAACCAGCATCTTGACAATGGCTGCTTTACCCATCGGAGAGAGGGGAAGGCGAGTCCAAAAGGTCATGGATTTTCTAGTGTTGGACAGGGCCTTGCCATAATTGCCTTCTATCAGGTCTATCTCAGAATGATAAATATCGATCCTTAAATATCGGAAAGTCCCGGTAGCCCAAACGAGTCGGTCTTCGTTCTGTACGAGGTCCGCTACATTTCTAGTCTTGTGTAGGGGGAAGGCACTGGCCTTAGTACAATTCACCTTCAAGCCTGCCACTTCCTCAAAATGGTCTAACTTACTGAATAACTCTGGTAGAGCTTCAACAATATTCCTTAAATAAATTAAAACGTAATCCGCATTTAAGGAGGTGACCTGCCATTGTCTGCCTGTCCAAAAACCCCAATTGGCTTCCTTCACACACAATTGCACCCCTAGCGGTTCCATAGCTAGCCTGAAAAGCACTGGTGAAAGAGAGCAGCCTTGTCGCGTCCCTCTTTTAATAGAAAAGGCGCAAGACACCTGGCCACCAGTGCGGACTCACGCCCGAGGGGTGGAGTATAGCAATTGTATCCACTTTATGAAACAAGGGCCAAGTCCGAAATGCTCCAGGACCTGTGTCAAGTATGTCCAGCTTAGCGTGTTGAATGCCTTCTCAAATTCCAGGGATACAGCCACTGGGTGGTCTGCATCCCTGGGGATCGCCTCTATAATATGACACAGCCTCCTGGTGTTATGGAATGTGGCTCTGCGAGGCACAAAACCAAATTGGTAGGGGTGGATTAAGGTCAAAATCACTGGGTTTTACTTAGTATGTTATAACTGATGTTTAACATTGAAAGATGTCTGTATGAGCCTACCTCAAGCAGGTCATTGCCTGGTTTGGCCAATACTGTTATAAGTGCCTCACAAAGCAACGATGGGAGGTTTTCTTGTTGGTAAGATGCCTTATACATGTCCAATAACCAGGGTATGAGTGTGTCTTTGTAAGTCAAAATCCTGATGCTGCTGCTGGGACAAGGTAGGCAATGGGAGTGTCTGCAAATATGAGCGATGATGGGAAACGGGTGGGGTAGGAGGCGCAGAGTGCAGTGTTTCATAATATTGTATGAAAGTTTCATTGATTGCCTTTTGGGAATTCACCAGTGCTCCCCTATTGGTACAGATCACTCCTATGACTGTTTTGGGAGTTTCTGAGTGCAGTAACCATGACAATATATGTCCCGGTCTGTCCCCATCCCTATGCTTAGGCCAGATGAGCTTTATAGTCCACATTACTTAAACGCCTCAGTTCCTCCCGGTATTGCTGGAGCCGGATCGCCAGCAATGGGAGGGCCCGTGACTCACTTATGACTTATTTTTCCAGCCTGCGGATCTCACATTCACACTTCAATATACCCCGGGTGAGAATTGATTTCAGCCCCCAAGAAGAAGCCACTCCGTGACCCTGCAAGACCACCTTCATTGTGTCCCACTCCACCCTGGGGTCATATACTGAGCCTGAGTTTTGTTTAAAATATTCAGAGAGAGTGTTACCTATCATAGACCTGTATGACGAGTCCTGCAGTGCTGTCAGTTGTAGTTTTCCATGGTGGAATAGGTGGTTTAGTGTTGTCCCAGCAAAAGGGGACCTTAATTGAATTGTGATCCGACAGTGTCCAACCTAGATATTCAGTATTCTCTGGTCTTCGGGAGATGTAGTCGCCAAGTATGTTGTAGATTTATAGAGAGGGAACATTGTTGGAAGTGTTTGGTGGCTTGTAGGCCGGGGGTACTTGGGAGTGGTGGGAGTGATTAATCTAACAAGGTGTTCTGCATGCAATTAAAATTCCCCCCCCCCAAATTCCAGGAGCCCCTGGGTTATGTATCAGGTTCAGAGTCAGCTGATTCAGAAAAGTCCCTGGGCTGTGTTTGGGCCATATATCGATGCCAGCATTACAGGTTCACCATTTAATCGATCCTCTAGGAGTACTTACCTCCCTTCGCGGTCTATATGCACTCTGGTTTTAACAAAAGGTACCTCCGGTGGCACCCAGATTAATGATCCTCTACCATATGCTGAGTATTCAGTTCCATATATCTGGCCCCTCCAGCGGCGACCAAATCTAAGTAATTCATAATGTGTTAAATGGGTCTCCTGGAGACAGGCAAATAAATCTGCTGTCTCCTGAGATAATTGTATACCCTCTATCATTTAACAGGATTACCCATCCCCCAAATGGTCCAAGTCAAAACAGTATAGTCTACCACCATAATATCAAAATATAATATGTCAATCCACGGGCACTCTCCCCCTCATCTCCCCACCCCCAGTCCCCAGGCCCAACCCACACCCTCAAACCACCCAGAACCTTAAAACAAGATTAACAAGATAAACAACTCCCCGATCCCTGGCATGAACATTTGTACGTATCATGCCACAACCCCTCAAACAGCTAAACATTACCGTAACAACTGTAGTATACGTGCATCCATCCGGTCAAGGCGTAAGCCTGTCAATTCCCCCTCTTTCAAAAGGGGAGAGAGAATTAAGGTCTGTAACAGACAAGTGCTGCGCCACGGTCCCTGGGATTGATTAAAGGACATAGAGGATAGGTCCCCGGGGAGGGCACTATTTAGGTGGGGTAAAATCGTTCCCTGTGGTCATTTCCTGTTTATATCACAGATCTTTCCCAGTAGGAGAACACTGGATCAAAGAGTGTCAAAGGTCATCTGCCAATCATGGTGTTAGCGCAGGGCCTTCTTCCTTTTGTGAGTTCCGGGGCGGTGATGGAGTTCTGGCATCCACAACATAGTCAATGCATGATTTATCTGCCAGTGCAAAAAACGTGTTGCTGGTCAACTGTAAGGCCTCTTCCAACACTCCCTCCTGCTCTCTAGCGACCTGGGCCTTTGATGGTCTCGCTCTCCTGGTGTTGCACGTGCGTCTGTTTGCTCGTGGTGTTAGCCAGGTATCCTCATCTCGTGACACTTGTGGGTAGTGCATGAGCCCTTTGGCATGTAACCAAGTCCATGCATCTTCTGGAGAGGTGAACACTCACGTTGCGTCCCCGTTAATCACTCTCAACTTTGCTCTGAACAAAACCGCATATTTATATTTCAGTCATCTTAAATGTTGTTTTACTTTAATAAAGAAATTGCGTTGCTTTTGTACTTCCGAAGTAAACTCTGGATAAGCTGGGATCTCAGCATTTTCATGATGCCATGGGCCTTTAGTGTAAGATAATTGCAATGTCGAATCACGGTCTCTAAAATTAAGGAGGCAAGCTATTATTGGTCGTGGTGGAGCACCTGGACGCGAGGGCCTATTGGGTACTCTGTGGGCACGTTCCACTGAGAAGAACTTCAAGGGTTTCCCATCTAGCACGTTAGCAGTCAACCATTGTTCCACAAATAATTGTACACTAGGACCCTTTGTTTGTTCACGGAATCCCACTAGTCTGATATTATTACGGCACGATCTTTCTTCCGCATCTTCTGACCATTTATGGAGGGCAGTCATCTCCAGTTTCGCCTGAGTCATCTGCGTCTCTAGGTCTCAAACCATAGAGCGAAGGGCAGCGAGTGAGGATTCCGCATCCTAAACCCGCTCCGCTAAATTACGGTGGTCCACTCGAAGAAGATTAACCTCCAAGGCTATTGCATCCATTCTGGCCTCCAGCAAAGTTTTTGTGTCCATAATAGCCTGAAGGACCATGTCAAACTGTGTGGAGTGCAGTTTGAGTGTTGTATCCAATTGATTTAGGGTCTCTATCGTGCCTCCTTCCTTTGGGACTTGCTCTGGGTCTTGCCCAGTGTGCTTGGTGAACTTAGTTTTTCCCATCATTGCACTGTCATGCACTGGGAGCCAGTCTCCCAATTGTACAGTTAGCAGAGCACTTATGTAGTTTCAGATGGAACTCACGAGCGCAGAGTTGCCAGAAACTGCCTGGTTTTGTATCTCTGGCAACAGGCACTGCCTCTGTTGCATGGCAGAGCACAAGATGTATTGTGGGGTCTTCCCTTCAATGATCAACGTGACTCCTGCACATGGCTGAGAAGGCAGGCCATTGCTCCAGGCCCTCCACCCCATCTCACCATCTCATGCAAAGTCCGTGTTGGACAAGGTGTGGCCCCAGCTCTCCACCATTCATTTAGTGCAGTTGCGGCCCCCTTATATTTCACTCATGTTGCAGTTAGTTCGCTCCAGTCTCTGCATCAAGGAAGGGCACTAGTGCCAACCAGGATCCCCTCCTCTGCTGTCCAAATCCTCCCTCGGGTCGGTTCACTCCCAGAAACAAGGAGGGAGGAGGCTTTTGTCACCCACTCCCTACTGGAATTCTTTAATGAGGGAGCTGCTGTACTGGACACTGTCTGGCACGCACTCCCTCCCACTGTTACGTAGGCTCTCATTATTCTAATGAGACTACTAGATTTGAACGGCAGACTCACCTGTGGTGTGGGGGCTGAGTCTAACCCACTATATGACACCTGTCGGTCTAATCCGGGTTTTTGCTCCGGCTAACTAGCAGTGCCTCATCTCCACCCGAGAGGATGGATGATTGTGCAGCCGAGCGCATGACAAAATTGATTTCTCAGCGAAAATCGTGGGCACTCAGATCACATCCGTTTCTCTCAGTTACATTAGTCTCACATATGAAAGGACAGTCAGACGCAGTATATGTTTCAATAACGTTTTATTGAAGCAACTGAATCTTAGATAATAAAGCTAGAACTGACATAACCAGAACGATGAAGCATGACAGGATTAGAATTGTGACAAGGAGAGTGAAGCATAAAAATAACGCTACCATATTGTCACTAGAATCAGTGAAGTAATTCCTACCTAGGTTATGTTACAGCACAGCATGTTAAACTCTAGTTCTGCTCTTCAGGTTCCCCTTGAAAGACATCATCCCACATACCTGAGCAAGAGGCCTGTAGCCTACAGAAGCAGCTGTAGCAAAGCGTTCAGCAATCAGCATACAGTTGTGGTCATATGGCTGGAATCTCCCTCTAACGTGTATGGGACAGAGAAGTGTTTTTATAACAAAACAGCTGATGTTCTGAGATAATGTTCCTACATAAGGATGTGTATGTTTCTGTGAACACAAAAGACAAAACGTTTCCACGTTTACTGGCAACCTATCTTACTGCAGCCTTGAGAAAAGCACAGAGTGAAAGAAATATCTTGTTTAAGAATGCAGCGCTGGCCTAGGCAAAGAACAGCTAGACATAGAGAAATAAAACAATCCCACAAATGTGGCAATTGTTAAAATAAAACAAAGCTGAATATATCTAGGGTAAAGTTCACAGCTGCAGGCATAGTTTGCTAAAATAATGTGCATGGAGCTATAACTAAAATGGCTACACCACATGGATCGGAACATTGCAGGGCAGGCCGCACGCTCTAGCAGCAGACCCGCCCTCTCCAGGCTTCACCAAGCCTCACCAGTGAGTCGGTGCTGCGATCCTGGCAGCGGCTGTTGGACACCTACTCAGTCCTCACCGGCGTCAGCGTGTTCCCCATCCCGGTGGCTCCGACCTCAATTTAGGGTGTTGCGGCTCTTCCCGATGCGATTTCAGGAGGGTGGATTAAGGTCAAAATCACTGGGAGTAGTCTGTTAGCTAGGGTTTTACTTAGTATGTTATAACTCATGTTTAACATTGAAAGATGTCTGTATGAGCCTACCTCAAGCAGGTCGTTGCCTGGTTTGGCCAATACTATTATAAGTGGCTCACAAAGCAACGATGGGAGGTTTTCTTGTTGGTAAGATGCCTGATACATGTCCAATAACCAGGGTATGAGTGTGTCTTTGTAAGTCAAAAAAAATTCAGTGGGAAATCCATCCATTCCAGGTGTCTTTCCTTTAGTTATCTAAAGTTCTAAATCCTGACGCTGCTGCTGGGACAAGGTAGGCAATGGGAGTGTCTGTAAATATGAGCGATGATGGGAAACGGGTGGGGTAGGAGGCGCAGAGTACAGTGTTTCATAATATTGCGTGAAAGTTTCATTGATTGCCTTTTGGGAATTCACCAGTTCTCCCCTATTGGTACAGATCACTCCTATGACTGTTTTGGGTGTTTCTGAGTGCAGTAACCATGACAATATGTGTCCCGGTCTGTCCCCATCCCTATGCTTAGGGCAGATGAGCTTTATAGTCCACATTACTTAAACGCCTCAGTTCCTCCTGGTATTGCTGGAGCCGGGTCGCCAGCAATGGGAGGGCCCGTGACTCACTTATGACTTATTTTTTCAGCCTGCGGATCTCACATTCACACTTCAATATACCCCGGGTGAGAATTGATTTCACCCCCCAAGAAGTAGCCACTCTGTGGCCCTGCAAGACCACCTTCATTGTGTCCCACTCCACCCTGGGGTCATCTACAGAGCCTGAGTTTTGTTTAAAATATTCAGAGAGAGTGTTACCTAACATAGACCTGTATGCCGAGTCCTGCAGTGCTGTCCGTTGTAGTTTTCCATGGTGGAATTGGTGGTCTAGTGTTGTCCCAGCAAAAGGTGCCCTTAATTGAATTGTGATCCGACAGTGTCCAACCTATATATTCAGTATTCTCTGGTCTTCGGGTGATGTAGTCGCCAACTATGTTGTAGATTCATAGAGAGGGACCATTGTTGGAAGTGTTTGGTGGGTTGTAGGCCGGGGGTACTTGGGAGTGGTGGGAGTGATTAATCTAACAAGGTGTTCTGCATGCAATTAAAATTCCCCCCCCCTCAAATTCCAGGAGCCCCTGGGTTATGTATCAGGTTCAGAGTCAGCTGATTCAGAAAAGTCCCTGGGCTGTGTTTGGGCCATATATCGATGCCAGCATTACAGGTTCACCATTTAATCGACCCTCTAGGAGTACTTACCTCCCTTCGCGGTCTATATGCACTCTGGTTTTAACAAAAGGTACCTCCGGTGGCACCCAAATTAATGATCCTCTAACATATGCTGAGTATTCAGTTCCATATATCTGGCCCCTCCAGCGGCGACCAAATCTAAGTAATTCATAATGTGTTAAATGGGTCTCCTAGAGACAGGCAAATAAATCTGCCGTCTCCTGAGATAATTGTATACCCTCTATCATTTAACAGGATTACCCATCCCCCAAATGGTCCAAGTCAAAACAGTATAGTCTACCACCATAATATCAAAATATATTATGTCAATCCACGGGCACCCTCCCCCCTCATCTCCCCACCCCCAGTCCCCAGTCCCCAGGCCCAACCCACACCCTCAAACCATCCAGAACCTTAAAATAAGATTAACAAGATAAACAACTCCCCGATCCCTGGCATGAACATTTGTACGTATCATGCCACAACCCCTCAAACAGCTAAACATTACCGTAACAACTGTAGTATACGTGCATCCATCCGGTCAAGGCGTAAGCCTGTCAATTCCCCCTCTTTCAAAAGGGGAGAGAGAATTAAGGTCTGTAACAGACAAGTGCTGCGCCACGGTCCTTGGGATTGATCAAAGGACATAGTGGATAGGTCCCCGGGGAGGGCACTATTTAGGTGGGGTAAAATTGTTCCCTGTGGTCATTTCCTGTTTATATCACAGATCTTTCCCAGTAGGAGAACAATGGATCAAAGAGTGTCAAAGGTCATCCGCCAATCACAGTGTTAGCGCAGGGCCTTCTTCCTTTTGTGAGTTCCGGGGCGGCGATGGAGTTCTGGCATCCACAACATTGTCAATGCATGATTTATCTGCCAGTGCAAAAAACGTGTTGCTGGTCAACTGTAAGGCCTCTTCAACGCTCCCTCCTGCTCTCTAGCGACCTGGGCCTTTGATGGTCTCGCTCTGCTGGTGTTGCGCGTGCGTCTGTTTGCTCGTGGTGTTAGCCAGGTATCCTCATCTCGTGACACTTGTGGGGAGTGCATGAGCCCTTTGGCATGTAACCAAGTCCATGCATCTTCTGGAGAGGTGAACACTCACGTTGCGTCCCCGTTAATCACTCTCAACTTTGCTCAGAACAAAACCGCATATTTATATTTCAGTCATCTTAAATGTTGTTTTACTTTAATAAAGAAATTGCGTTGCTTTTTTACTTCCGAAGTAAACTCTGGATAAGCTGGGATCTCAGCATTTTCATGATGCCATGGGCCTTTATTGTAAGATAATTGCAATGTCGAATCACGGTCTCTAAAATTAAGGAGGCAAACTATTATTGGTCGTGGTGGAGCACCTGGACGCGAGGGCCTATTGGGTACTCTGTGGACAAGTTCCACTGAGAAGAACTTCAAGGGTTTCCCATCTAGCACGTTAGCAGTCAACCATTGTTCCACAAATGATTGTACACTAGGACCCTCCGTTTGTTCACGGAATCCCACCAGTCTGATATTATTACGGCACGATCTTTCTTCCGCATCTTCTGACCATTTATGGAGGGCAGTCATCTCCAGTTTTGCCTGAGTCATCTGCGTCTCTAGGTCTCAAACCATAGAGCGAAGGGCAGCGAGTGAGGATTCCGCATCCTAACCCGCTCCGCTAAATTACGGTGGTCCACTCGAAGAAGATTAACCTCCAAGGCTATTGCATCCATTCTGTCCTCCAGCAAAGTTTTTGTGTCCATAATAGCCTGAAGGACTATGTCAAACTGTGTGGAGTGCAGTTTGAGTGTTGTATCCAATTGGTTAAGGGTCTCTATCGTGCCTCCTTCCTTTGGGACTTGCTCTGGGTCTTGCCCAGTGTGCTTGGTGCTCTTTGTTTTTCCCATCATTGCACTGTCATGCACTGGGAGCCAGTCTCCCAATTGTACAGTTAGCAGAGCACTTATGTAGTTTCAGATGGAGCTCACGAGCGCAGAGTTGCCAGAAACTGCCTGGTTTCGTATCTCTGGCAACAGGCACTGCCTCCGTTGAATGGCAGAGCACAAGATGTATTGTGGGGACTTCCCTTCACAGATCAACGTTACTCCTGCACATGGCTGAGAAGGCAGGCCATTGCTCCAGGCCCTCCACCCCATCTCACCATCTCATGCAAAGTCCCTGTTGGACAAGGTGTGGCCCCAGCTCTCCACCATTCATTTAGTGCAGTTGCGGCCCCCTTATATTTCACTCATGTTGCAGTTAGTTCGCTCCAGTCTCTGCATCAAGGAAGGGCACTAGTGCCAACCAGGATTCCCTCCTCTGCTGTCCAAATCCTCCCTCGGGTCGGTTCACTCCCAGAAACAAGGAGGGAGGAGGCTTTTGTCACCCACTCCCTACTGGAATTCTTTAATGAGGGAGCTGCTGTACTGGACACTGTCTGGCACGCACTCCCTCCCACTGTTACGTAGGCTCTCATTATTCTAATGAGACTACTAGATTTGAACGGCAGACTCACCTGTGGAGTGGGGGATGAGTCTAACCCACTATATGACACCTGTCGGTCTAATCCGGGTTTTTGCTCCGGCTAACTATCAGTGCCTCATCTCCACCCGAGAGGATGGATGATTGTGCAGCCGAGCGCAGGACAAAATTGATTTCTCAGCGAAAATCGTGGGCACTCAGATCACATCCGTTTCTCTCAGTTACATTAGTCTCACATATGAAAGGACAGTCAGACGCAGTATATGTTTCAATAACGTTTTATTGAAGCAACTGAATCTTAGATAATAAAGCTAGAACTGACATAACCAGAACGATGAAGCATGACAGGATTAGAATTGCGACAAGGAGAGTGAAGCATAAAAATAACGCTGCCATATTGTCACTAGAATCAGTGAAGTAATTCCTACCTAGGTTATGTTACAGCACAGCATGTTAAACTCTAGTTCTGCTCTTCAGGTTCCCCTTGAAAGACATCATCCCACATACCTGAGCAAGAGGCCTGTAGCCTACAGAAGCAGCTGTAGCAAAGCGTTCAGCAATCAGCATACAGTTGTGGTCATCTGGCTGGAATCTCCCTCTAACGTGTATGGGACAGAGAAGTGTTTTTATAACAAAACAGCTGATGTTCTGAGATAATGTTCCTACATAAGGATGTGTATGTTTCTGTGAACACAAAAGACAAAGAGTTTCCACGTTTACTGGCAACCTATCTTACTGCAGCCTTGAGAAAAGCACAGAGTGAAAGAAATATCTTGTTTAAGAATGCAGCGCTGGCCTAGGCAAAGAACAGCTAGATATAGAGAAATAAAACAATCCCACAAATGTGGCAATTGTTAAAATAAAACAAAGCTGAATATATCTAGGTTAAAGTTCACAGCTGCAGGCCTAGTTTGCTAAAATAATGTGCATGGAGCTATAACTAAAATGGCTACACCACATGGATCGGAACATTGCAGGGCAGGCCGCGCGCTCTAGCAGCAGACCCGCCCTCTCCAGGCTTCACCAAGCCTCACCAGTGAGTCGGTGCTGCGATCCTGGTAGCGGCTGTCGGACACCTACTCAGTCCTCACCGGCGTCAGCGTGTTCCCCCTCCCGGTGGCTCCGACCTCAATTTATGGCGTTGCGGCTCTTCCCCGATGCGATTTCAGGAGGGTGGATTAAGGTCAAAATCACTGGGAGTAGTCTGTTAGCCAGGGTTTTACTTAGTATGTTATAACTAATGTTTAACAATGAAAGATGTCTGTATGAGCCTACCTCAAGCAGGTCGTTGCCTGGTTTGGCCAATACTATTATAAGTGCCTCACAAAGCAACAATGGGAGGTTTTCTTGTTGGTAAGATGCCTTATACATGTCCAATAACCAGGGTATGAGTGTGTCTTTGTAAGTCAAAAAAAAATCAGTGGGAAATCCATCCATTCCAGGGGTCTTTCCTTTAGCTATCTAAAGTTCTAAATCCTGACACTGCTGCTGGGACAAGGTAGGCAATGGGAGTTTCTGCAAATATGAGCGATGATGGGAAACGGGTGGGGTAGGAGGCGCAGAGTACAGTGTTTCATAATATTGTGTGAAAGTTTCATTGATTGCCTTTTGGGAATTCACCAGTTCTTCCCTATTGGTACAGATCACTCCTATGACTGTTTTCGGCGTTTCTGAGTGCAGTAACCATGACAATATGTGTCCCGGTCTGTCCCCATCCCTATGCTTAGGCCAGATGAGCTTTATAGTCCACATTACTTAAACGCCTCAGTTCCTCCCGGTATTGCTGGAGCCGGGTCACCAGCAATGGGAGGGCCCGTGACTCACTTATGACTTACTTTTCCAGCCTGCGGATCTCACATTCACACTTCAATATACCCCGGGTGAGAATAGATTTCACCCCCCAGGAAGTAGCCACTCCGTGGCCCTGCAAGACCACCTTCATTGTGTCCCACTCCACCCTGGGGTCATCTACTGAGCCTGAGTTTTGTTTAAAATATTCAGAGAGAGTGTTACCTATCATAGACCTGTATGCCGAGTCCTGCAGTGCTGTCCGTTGTAGTTTTCCATGGTGGAATCGGTGGTCTAGTGTTGTCCCAGCAAAAGGTGACCTTAATTGAACTGTGATCCGACAGTGTCCAACCTAGATATTCAGTATTCTCTGGTCTTCGGGTGATGTAGTCGCCAACTATGTTGTAGATTCATAGAGAGGGACCATTGTTGGAAGTGTTTGGTGGCTTGTAGGCCGGGGGTATTTGGGAGTGGTGGGAGTGATTAATCTAACAAGGTGTTCTGCATGCAATTAAAATTCCCTCCCCCCCAAATTCCAGGAGCCCCTGGGTTATGTATCAGGTTCAGAGTCAGCTGATTCAGAAAGGTCCCTGGGCTGTGTTTGGGCCATATATCGATGCCAGCATTACAGGTTCACCATTTAATCGACCCTCTAGGAGTACTTACCTCCCTTCGCGGTCTATATGCACTCTGGTTTTAACAAAAGGTACCTCCGGTGGCACCCAAATTAATGATCCTCTAACATATGCTGAGTATTCAGTTCCATATATCTGGCCCCTCCAGCGGCGACCAAATCTAAGTAATTAATAATGTGTTAAATGGGTCTCCTGGAGACAGGCAAATAAATCTGCCGTCTCCTGAGATAATTGTATACCCTCTATCATTTAACAGGATTACCCATCCCCCAAATGGTCCAAGTCAAAACAGTATAGTCTACCACCATAATATCAAAATATAATATGTCAATCCACGGGCACCCTCCCCCCTCATCTCCCCACCCCCAGTCCCCAGTCCCCAGGCCCAACCCACACCCTCAAACCATCCAGAACCTTAAAATAAGATTAACAAGATAAACAACTCCCCGATCCCTGGCATGAACCTTTATACGTATCATGCCACAACCCCTCAAACAGCTAAACATTACCGTAACAACTGTAGTATACGTGCATCCATCCGGTCAAGGTGTAAGCCTGTCAATTCCCCCTCTTTCAAAAGGGGAAAGAGAATTAAGGTCTGTAACAGACAAGTGCTGCGCCACGGTCCCTGGGATTGATCAAAGGACATAGAGGATAGGTCCCCGGGGAGGGCACTATTTAGGTGGGGTAAAATTGTTCCCTGTGGTCATTTCCTGTTTATATCACAGATCTTTCCCAGTAGGAGAACAATGGATCAAAGAGTGTCAAAGGTCATCCGCCAATCACAGTGTTAGCGCAGGGCCTTCTTCCTTTTGTGAGTTCCGGGGCGGCGATGGAGTTCTGGCATCCACAACATAGTCAATGCATGATTTATCTGCCAGTGCAAAAAACGTGTTGCTGGTCAACTGTAAGGCCTCTTCCAACGCTCCCTCCTGCTCTCTAGCGACCTGGGCCTTTGATGGTCTCGCTCTGCTGGTGTTGCGCGTGCGTCTGTTTGCTCGTGGTGTTAGCCAGGTATCCTCATCTCGTGACACTTGTGGGGAGTGCATGAGCCCTTTGGCATGTAACCACGTCCATGCATCTTCTGGAGAGGTGAACACTTACGTTGCGTCCCCGTTAATCACTCTCAACTTTGCTCAGAACAAAACCGCATATTTATATTTCAGTCATCTTAAATGTTGTTTTACTTTAATAAAGAAATTGCGTTGCTTTTGTACTTCCGAAGTAAACTCTGGATAAGCTGGGATCTCAGCATTTTCATGATGCCATGGGCCTTTAGTGTAAGATAATTGCAATGTCGAATCACGATCTCTAAAATTAAGGAGGCAAGCTATTATTGGTCGTGGTGGAGCACCTGGACGCGAGGGCCTATTGGGTACTCTGTGGGCATGTTCCACTGAGAAGAACTTCAAGGGTTTCCCATCTAGCACGTTAGCAGTCAACCATTGTTCCACAAATAATTGTACACTAGGACCCTCCGTTTGTTCACGGAATCCCACCAGTCTGATATTATTACGGCACAATCTTTCTTCCGCATCTTCTGACCATTTATGGAGGGCAGTCATCTCCAGTTTCACCTGAGTCATCTGCGTCTCTAGGTCTCAAACCTTAGAGCGAAGGGCAGCGAGTTAGGATTCCGCATCCTAGACCTGCTCCGCTAAATTACGGTGGTCCACTCGAAGAAGATTAACCTCCAAGGCTATTGCATCCATTCTGGCCTCCAGCAAAGTTTTTGTGTCCATAATAGCCTGAAGGACCTTGTCAAACTATGGAGTGCAGTTTGAGTGTTGTATCCAATTGGTTAAGGGTCTCTATCATGCCTCCCTCCTTTGGGACTTGCTCTGGGTCTTGCCCAGTGTGCTTGGTGCTCTTAGTTTTTCCCATCATTGCACCGTCATGCACTGGGAGCCAGTCTCCCAATTTTACAGTTAGCAGAGCACTTATGTAGTTTCAGATGGAGCTCACGAGCGCAGAGTTGCCAGAAACTGCCTGGTTTCGTGTCTCTGGCAACAGGCACTGCCTCCGTTGCATGACAGAGCACAAGATGCATTGTGGGGTCTTCCCTTCACAGATCAACGTAACTCCTGCACATGGCTGGGAAGGCAGGCCATTACTCCAGGCCCTCCACCCCATCTCACCATCTCATGCAAAGTCCCTGTTGGACAAGGTGTGGCCCCAGCTCTCCACCATTCATTTAGTGCATTTGCGGCCCCCTTATATTTCACTCATGTTGCAGTTAGTTCGCTCCAGTCTCTACATCAAGGAAGGGCACTAGTGCCAATCCGGATTCCCTTCTCTGCTGTCCAAATCCTCCCTCTGGTCGGTTCACTCCCAGAAACAAGGAGGGAGGAGGCTTTTGTCACCCACTCGCTACTGGAATTCTTTAATGAGGGAGCTGCTGTACTGGCCACTGTCTGGCACGCACTCCCTCCCACTGTTACGTAGGCTCTCATTATTCTAATCAGACTACTAGATTTGAACGGCAGACTCACCTGTGGTGTGGGGGCTGAGTCTAACCCACTATATGACACCTGTCGGTCTAATCCGGGTTTTTGCTCCGGCTAACTAGCAGTGCCTCATCTCCACCCAAGAGGATGGATGATTGTGCAGCCGAGCGCATGAAAAAATTGATTTCTCAGGGAAAATCGTAGGCACTCAGATCACATCCGTTTCTCTCAGTTACATTAGTCTCACATATGAAAGGACAGTCAGAGGCAGTATATGTTTCAATAACGTTTTAATGAAGCAACTGAATCTTAGATAATAAAGCTAGAACTGACATAACCAGAACGATGAAGCATGACAGGATTAGAATTGTGACAAGGAGAGTGAAGCATAAAAATAACGCTACCATATTGTCACTAGAATCAGTAAAGTAATTCCTACCTAGGCTATGTTACAGCACAGCATGTTAAACTCTTGTTCTGCTCTTCAGGTTCCCCTTGAAAGACATCATCCCACATACCTGAGCAAGAGGCCTGTAGCCTACAGAAGCAGCTGTAGCAAAGCGTTCAGCAATCAGCATACAGTTGTGGTCATCTGGCTGGAATCTCCCTCTAACGTGTATGGGACAGAGAAGTGTTTTTATAACAAAACAGCTGATGTTCTGAGATAATGTTCCTACATAAGGATGTGTATGTTTCTGTGAACACAAAAGACAAAGCGTTTCCACGTTTACTGGCAACCTATCTTACTGCAGCCTTGAGAAAAGCACAGAGTGAAAGAAATATCTTGTTTAAGAATGCAGCGCTGGCCTAGGCAAAGAACAGCTAGATATAGAGAAATAAAACAATCCCACAAATGTGGCAATTGTTAAAATAAAACAAAGCTGAATATATCTAGGTTAAAGTTCACAGCTGCAGGCCTAGTTTGCTAAAATAATGTGCATGGAGCTATAACTAAAATGGCTACACCACATGGATCGGAACATTGCAGGGCAGGCCGCGCGCTCTAGCAGCAGACCTACCCTCTCCAGGCTTCACCAAGCCTCACCAGTGAGTCGGTGCTGCGATCCTGGCAGCGGCTGTCGGACACCTACTCAGTCCTCACCGGAATCAGCTGTTCCCCCTCCCGGTGGCTCCGACCTCAATTTAGGGCGTTGCGGCTCTTCCCCTATGCGATTTCAGGATTTTAGCCCGGGGGCCGTTGTGGAGCTCCGATTCAGATGACTGCTCCAGCCGCCATCTTGACTCCGCCCCTTAAAGCACACAGATATTTTGTGTGGAAAAAAGAAAAATAAATCTCATTAATTAGTAAGGTTGAATGACAGAAAGTGTGCTAACTAGAGCATTGGGTACAAATTAACTACTCTCTGCAATCTGCAGCTGGGGTAGCTGCAATGGACTAAAATCTTTATTTGATTCTAATGGCTCTGATATTCTCCACATGCCTTTCAATTCTACCCTGACTCCAAGAGGCAGATGATTATTATGTCACACATGTCATGTATAACATGTGGATAATAGATATCCTGGGGGATATTTGTACTTTTTGACGCTAAACTGCGCTAACGCAGTCAAGTGTAAAAAAGTATACCGCTGAGTAGTGCCATCCCAATACGCCGGCCGGGCATCATGTTTATGGGATGATGGTAGCTGGTGGTGAGGCCCAGCTAGCGTCATAAAAAAGAATGTTAGCCGGCTGAGGGAGGCATAGAGGGAACAGGTGGTTTAGCATCAAAGGATGACGCTAGTATGGGCAGAGGCATAAATAGTGCTTCTAACTAGACTAGTGTCATTTTCTAATGTTAAAACCCCATGGACAGTACTCCTATCTTAGTTAACACAGGAATCCTGCTGACCACCCCAATGGCCATATGCAGGTGAGTTATGTCCCCTGGGCATGGCCATTGGGCACAGTGTCATGTAGGGGGCCCAAGTTAGGCCCTCTAGGGCACTACAAAAAAAAATATATATATTCACCTCTACTTACCTCTACTTACCTGGGATGGGGTCCCCCCATCATTAGCTGTGTTCCTGGTGTGGGTGGAGGTGGGTGGGGGTTGCCTCTGGGTCAAGGGAAGGGCACCTGTGGGCTCTTTCTATGGTCTCTGACCATGGAAAGAGGCCCACAGGTCCCCTAATGCCTGCCCGTACCCAGCAAAGCAAGCTTAGCGCCAATATGGAAGTCCCCCATCCCCCGTGCATGGTTTTATCATGGGGGATAAATATGGCACAAAGGCTATAGAGTCGTTTTCTGCACAGGAACGCCTACCTTGCATCTCATTGACACAAGGTAGGTTTCCACATCCAGAAAATGACGTTATCTCTATAACTTTGGTGCTAGATCTGTCTAGCGCCAAAGTGTAAATATGAAGTTAGGTTTGCGCTGAATTAGAGTTAAAAAATGACACAAATTTGGTGGAACAAAGTATAAATATACCCCGTCTGCTGTAAGTAGACAGTGGGAAAAATGATGTACTGCAGTACAGGGAAAGGAATGGGACATATAGATTTTATTGGCCAAGTTCATCACAGAGTATTCCATCCGCAAAACAGGAAATCACAGACACTTAATCCCACCTTACTTCCCAGACTCACCCTCAAACCCAAATTGTTTCAATCAAACATATTCGCTTGGCATTAAGGAAAGAAACTTTTACTACGGACCTGATATAGATCTTGACGGTAATGGTACCACTGCCTGTTTTCCATCAGAAAACCAGTCCGCCTTCTTGGTGGTCCACCCACCTGATTTAGATGTTAGCGGGACCATAGGCAAAATACCCCTTGAATCCTGTTGACTCTGTCAAGAATCTCCAGCAGCTTCAACAGCGGCCTTGAGAATTGGGGCTGATGGCAAGATTCCAGTCACCTTTTCCACCAAGCAGATTTGGATGTGCATTACCGCCAAGCCAACTGTGGCGGTCTGACCTCAGCACCTGAGTTGCAGATTGGGGACAAATTAGGTAAAAATCTACATTTCTTACCATTCTGCTTAATTTTTTGACTGGACAACACCTTCCATTGCTACTGCCACTTGACCACGGAGAAGAAAATGACCCCCTGCATCACTGAACTGACAGGTAGGTAACTCACATTGACTGTGTACATAGTGTAGTCACTGCATATGAGCTCAGGACCACTGCAGTCATGTACATGTCATAATATTTGTTTGAATTTCTGTGGAATGCATATGTCGGAAACACATTTGTGTGGGACATGGATAGGGACACGCTTGTCAATGGCACTTATCACACACATACACAATTAGCAATGTGGTGTCAGTAATCATTGCCAAATGAATGCTGGCACCACAGTGACGTTAAATTCACACCTGTCAACTATGTCCATGTGTGAATATTGCAAGCGGACATGTACATGTGATGTTGTACTACCACCCTGGGAACCCACCAGCCTGACAGCTAGGAGGAGCACTCTGATGTCGTGGTCTTCAGCTTAGCCCTAATACATTTCAATATGGCACGGCAAAACACAGTTGACTTGACGGTCTTTTTGGGTCCACCAATGCCCTGTCTTGGTGGTATGATCATCATAATCTAAATCAGGCCCTTAGTCTACTGCAGCATGGTGAGGTACAGGGAAAAGGCCAGGTTGGTACAGTAGACGTTTTGATATAGAATAGTGTGGGAGGGGCCACTTATGATGTGGCTAAGCTTAGACTTAGCCATTCACTGTAGTTGAAATTGAAAGTTGATGAATGTTAAAAGGGCATAACTTGAACATGCATAAATCCATTATGAAAGGCATATTACCCACTTTTTCAGTAACATGTGGCACATGCCAAAAATGTTTCCTTCTATGTTATACATGGCTACAGTTCAGTTCGCAGTGTCTTCTCCCCCATCTAAAATATCACTTAGGGTATTTTGTTGGTTGAGAATGTTACAAAAGCCACTGGTCAAGCCATCGATAATGGAGGGGCAGAGATATGATGATGACTGTGAGTTTTGAAGTGCAGTGAAGGGGTAGAACACATTGGCCAATGAAGGACACATCGTATTGGTTGGCTAATGCAATTGGGCCGTCCTCAGAATACTTTCCTGTCATGCAGCACTGTCATCAAAACTGCAGGGATACCGAATAATGATACATACATAGTATTGGGGGAGTCACCATAACCATGGCCACTCGCTCATCATTTAAACATGAGCAAGAAATAGAAAGCATTCTTAACAAACAAGCATAGAAGGGCTTGTTTGGGTCTGCACACATAGCAATCTTCACAGTAGACTACCTACATTATTCTCTTAGTCTTACAGAACTAGTCTCAAGGGTATGAACATTAAGGGAGTGGGACATCTTAATAACCAAGCAGAAGAAAGATTAAGTTACAGATTACTACCGACAGGAGGACGTCTTCTACAGAAACAAGAAACATAGACAAAGGATAATGCAGGGAGGGATAACAATAATAAACCTTAATCAGAACGAAGAGCATTTGAAAAACAAGTCGCAGTATAAGAGAAAGGAGGAAAAAATATTCTAATGGGGAGAGGTAAGCGTTAGTGAAATAATGTTATCGAAAGATTACGGGGGCCTGCAAAGCCATTAGCCATGACTACGTCTCTGGTGGTAGGTGTGGAACTTCCACCCATCTCTGCACTAGTGGTGGCACCCTCCTCGGCCCAATACTCTTATGCCCTCTTCTTGCCCTTGAGTGTTGATATAAGAACTAAGGAAAATAACAAAAATAGATTAGTGCAACAGTTAATCTCCTAGAAAAATGTTTACAGGCAACGGCAGTATTGACATTGTATTTTTCTAAATCAGATTGCCTTTATTAACGGGTTGATCTATTCGTAATTTCTGAAACCTTACCTAAGCCCTATTCCAAATTTCCTAAACTACATTCGGAAATACTAATGGATTGTGATGAATGATTTTTGTTTCACAAATCACAACCCCTTTGATGGGCCAACTTAGTTGGTTTCCCTTTTAAATGCATAGATGCATACTAGACATCACTGGGAGGTTACTTGGTACTGTATGAGATACAGAAAAAGCAAGACACAGAGAACGCTAACTCACAGATATTGTATCACTACTACTACCACAGTACCACTATCTTATCACAGAGGAGTCAGCTTAACTTCTTATATGCTTGGCCCAAGCGAGTGCCTACAGCAATGAGCAGAACTAGGTAGTACCAAGGCTCGCTGAAATTGGATAACATAATATTTGTAACGTTAGGCGACCTTAACTTACATCTGAGTGTGAGCAGTATGCTATTTGTAAAAATAGCATTATAAGACACAACAAAATGTTTAATATTTACTATTACTCACCAAGTACCACATCCTGGATGACCAGCAGGTAAAAGAGGTCCCGCTCCTGGTCCAGGACTTAGGCCCAGCAGGGCTTCAGCTGCTGCTGGGTGTGCCAAACCCCGGTACATTAGTGAATGCAACAGTGCACCTTCCCCTACAGCAGCCGAGGCTTCCGCAGGCCATACCTACTCCAGGCCTGCCACCTTCTGCCAGCATGGAGGAGAGGTGGCGCTGGACTAAAAAAACAAGGATGGCTACCTCCTCCTCACTAAAAATGATACAAGATTTCAGCCCCTGGCAGCGATGGTGCCCCCAGGATATACAGTTTGCTGCAGCCACTGCACTGGCACTGCCTCTCTCACGCTCTGGCATGGCGCTGGGAAGGAATAAAAAAAGACAGGAGGAAAGCGAAGTAATAGAGAGGAAGAAATTAAGAAGTTAGGGAAAATCAAAACAGGGAAAAATGCCCCAGAAATAAAAAAGAGGCAAAAATGTATAGTACACAAACAAAAGTACACATACTAAGGGAATAAACATGAAACAAGGGACGATAAGGAGGATAAAGTGAGGATGGCAATATTATAGTATGTATTGAAAAGTGGGCCCAACTACATGTACAGAATGGGAAAAACAAGATGGCCGTGTGCAGGCGTTGGCGACTGGATGCTGCTGTTTGAGCTTATGTTGCAACATAGAGCGCACTACTCACATCAACCAGCACATATAGGCAGCCGAACAGAACTCCACCCATTTGGGTGGAATGGGGCAGAGTTAGCGGTATTTGAGTTTGATGTGGGGGAACATAGGACTTCAATAGGGCTTCTTCGGCTCAATGCAGGACGGAGGAATTTTGCCTGTGGTCACCCTGAAGGTCCAGGGCCTTAGTTCACCAGTAAAGTGCAAATCTTCATTAAAGTGGCTGCAGGTGAAACAAATAGATGTGGCCTTCCTACAGGAGACCCATTTTCTGGCAGGTGACGTCCAAAGGTGTCTCTCTTGCTACTTTCCTCAGCAGTTCCATTCGAATGCCCACACAAAGACCAAGGGGGCAATTGTTCTAGTGGGCTGATAGGTATCCCCGCAGGTTGATACAGTAAAACATGATAAGGAAGGGAAAGTACTCCTGCTGTATGGGACCCTTGGTAATAGACCTGTTACCATGGTGTCACTGTACGGTCCTAATGACCATAAAGAACATTTTTAATCATGGCTCTTCTCTTGTCTGCCCATTCTGATTTTCTTATGGTGGGGATTTCACTGCTGCTCTCTACCCTGATCTGGATCGTTCCAACAATTTTTGGCAGATGCTGTGGTCCCCTACAGCCTTGACTCAGGGTCTAGCTGATTTATATTTCACAGCTGTTTGGAGTCCCTGTCATCAGACTGACAGACTTTACGTTCTATTGTCACGTATATATGTCTCATTCCCGGATCAATTATATCTTTGTTACTACATTGATCTATTCTTGGGTGGAATCCTCTAAGATAGGGACCTGAGTGTTGTTTGATCATGCCTCAGTCTATGCTAATTTTTCACTGTGTGCATCTGACCCACCCCATCCAGATGCGGAGAGTGAATGAACTGGCCTTCCGTGACCCATTCTTTAGAGACAATGTAAAAGAAGGTCTAGAAAGAGATGATTTGTGGGACATTTATCAGTTACCTGATCACGTTCACTTGCTAGAGCCAATCATTTAGGGCTCGAGGCAACCATACAACAACTAGAAACTAAATTTAAGCACTGTCGCAGTAGAATGACTTATTGAGCTTTGTGCATGGCTAGAGGGGAGCTAGAGGTTCCAGAGGCTACTCAATGAGTAGATGAATACTACTCATCACTGGGAGTAATGTGTCGATAGGTTAGTCGCCCACAAATTGTGCATCCAAAGCTCCTGTAACAATATATCCTAGATAAGGGATGAGGAGGGATGGAGCTCTACAGAAACACCTGACATCGTACAGGACTTCAGTGGACCCATTATTCTATGGATATGTGACAATCCTGGCCTAGCCCTTACAAAGCGTCACATTGCATTGCTGCATTGAATGATAATATATCAGGTGCCATGGTCCCCGGTTGGTCAAGGGGTTGTTACATGTATAGTCCTACTGCTAGTTAAGGGATGTGATTTTATAACTTACTACAGTGTGATAAGTGACTTCAGCTAGTCAGCTTCCTATCACACAGCGACTGCATAATTTCCTACACATGGACTATGACGATCCGGACGGGTGAGTAATTTCCTTTCCCCCTGTACCATTCCTCTAGGTCAGCACCCACCAGAAGAAGGCTATTTGGCGTGCCATCGCCAAGGATGAACGGACCCTCGGGGTCTACCACAGACGGAGCACCCACTGCTGTAAAAGATAGGAGGACCTGCGCTGCTGGAGCAAGAAGACGGTGGAGGCCCAGCTAGGGATGGCCTCTTAAAGTGGAAGGGGTGCCCGTCGCACCATGACCCCCCTGATGTCCCGGATCCTGGCGGATGGGCCCTTGAGGGCATCACAGCAGCCACAAGGTGAGTACACTCACATTCAGCTGACCCTGCACGCAAAACTGGGTGTCTGGGTGGGGGAGGTGGGCAGTGGGTTCCCATAGGCCAGGGCGCAGTTGGTAGACAAGGTCCCTTGTGAGGCAGGCTATGTGGCACCCCAACCCCACTAGTGGTAAGAGGGATCTACACGTAGTCAGGCTCCTGTGACTTCCAGGTGTGCAGCAATTGGACTTAGGCCTTGTACCCCATGGTCAGGTGAAATTTCTAGGAACTGTAAATGCATGGCGTAGTGCAGAGGGCTGCTCCCTGTGTGTTGTGTCCACCAACGGTAGTGGTGTTGCATGCACTGAACATGTCTTTTCTTCTGTCTTTCCCCCCCATTTTTTGTGGTCTCCCTGTTCTTGTGTGCAATAGCATCATCAGGCAGAGGAGCATTGGCACCGGAGCAGGAGGGAGCTGCAACCCACTTGGCCCTGGAGGGTGAAGCAACGGAGTCTGAAGGCACCAGTGGGATGGAGGGCGAGGGGAGCTCCACGACAGGGAAAAGAGCATACACCAGTGACAGAAACTCCTCCTCTGATGGGAGTTCCCTTGCGGTGGAAGGCACCTCTGTGCCCACTGCATCTACAGGTACAGCCGCCACCCCCCTACCAGCACTGCTCTCCCAGCAGCCCCTCAGCGTGTGTCCCGTGGCCGCTCACCCAGGAGGGTGGGCATCTCCTTCGCCCCAGGCACCTCAGGCCCTGCCCCAGTCAGCCCTGCTGAACTCAGTGAGTAGGCTATTGACCTCCTGAGATCCTTCACTGTTGGGCAATCTACCATTGTGAATGCCATCCAGGGTGTTGAGAGGCATTTGCAACAAACAAATGAATACCTGGAGGGCATTCATTCTGAGCCGGAGGCCCAACAGAGAGCATTTCAGGCTCTGGCCTCAGCACTGATGGCAGCCATTGCCCCTGTGTCAAGCCTCCCCCTCCAACTTCCTCCACCCAGACCCAATCCCCTGTACCTCAGCCTATCCCAAGCACACCATCAGACCAGCATGCACACACATCAACACACAAGAGTGGCTCAGGAAAACATAAGCAACACACATCCCACAGGCACTCACACAAGCACCATCCCCATGCAGAAACACCAACATCTACTGTCTCCAGTGTGTCCCCCCTCCACATCCTCCTCCTCCCTCTTTGTCCCGTCTCCACTCACACCTGCATGTACTACATCCTCAGCCCCTACCTCCATCACCAGCACGCCCATCACCACACACCGCTCACGTGCACTCACCACCCCCACTACCATTCACACATCCCCTGTGTCATCTCCCAGTGTGTCTGTGAGACCTCCTCCCAAAGTACACAAACGCAGGAACACACCCACCCAACAGCCATCTACCTCACAACAGCCTCTGGCCCATGCACCTTCACCCAAATTCAGCAGATATACACCTCCTGCAACCACTACCTCTTCCTCCACTCCCAAACTCCCTCCATCTTCCTGTCCCAGTGTGTCTAAAAAACTTTTCCTGGCAAACTTTGATCTCTTCCCTACACCTCCCTCCCCCCATTCTTCCCCTAGGGCCAGGCTTTCCAGTTCCCAGCCCAGCACCTCAGCCACCAAATCCCCAGGCACAATGGTGCCAGCAACTGCGGGGTCATCGAGTGCACTACCCATCAGGGCTGCCAGTGTGCCACGTAGTGAGGGCAAGGACATTCCGCCACCTGCCAAGGTTAAAAAGGTGCCCACATCCCGGAGGTAGAAGCCGAAACTACCAGCCACCAATGGCTCAGCAAAAATAAAAGGGGATAGTGGCAAGACAACTGCGGCACCATCAAAGGTGAGGAAGGGCCAAAAGCAGAAGAGCAGGAGAGGGCATGATGGCACCGATAGAGGAACCAGTGTCACAACTTCTGTCCATGACCACACCAACCTGTACGGCGGCGAACACCGCTAGCTGCCCCGCCACCACAACCGCCACCTGCACCGCCACCGGCACGTCTACAGCCTCAGCGACAGTCCCCAGCCTCTTCCCCAGTGGGCAGCCGTCCGAGGCTGCTGGAGAAGTCCTGCTGTGTCCCCCAGCAGATGCTGAGGCATGCACCGCCGTCAGCACCGCCGCCACAGACACTGCCGCAAGCACCGCCACCACAGACACCGCCGCAAGCATCGCCACCGGCCCCGCGACATACTCGGACAGTGGCACCACTGCTGACATGTCTACCATCCCCAGAGGTCAGTCGTCCGAGGCTGGAGGAGAGTTCCTAGGCCCTGGGCAGCTTCCATGAGGCATGACTTCCATCACTGTTTGCACCTGCAGGTGGAAGGCGAAGCCGCAGCAGTGTGGGGTATGTCTCTGCCTCCATGGCGTATTATGCTACCTGTACCTTGCCAATCTCGTGGCACACACACACAGGTGAGGGAATTGTACTGGCCACACTGCATGTGGAGCACTCTGGGCACCAGGCCCCCTCCAGAACCAGTGGAGAGATACATCCACTACCTCAGTCCTTGGCAGGATGAAGCACTCTGGGCACAAAGCCCCCTCCAAAACCAGTGGAGTATCACATCCACTACCTCAGTGCTTGGCAGGATGAAGCACTCTGGTCACAAAGCCCCCTCCAGAACCAGTGGAGACTGTTATCCACTTGAAAGACTGTGGTTTTGCACTCCCCAGGATGAAGCAGTGGGCAGACCACCCACTGGAAAGACTTGAGGGACTGTGGCTTTGCACTCCCCAGGATAAAGCAGTGGGCAAAACACCCACTAGAGAGACTTGAGAGACTGTGGCTTTGCACTCCCCAGGATAAAGCAGTGGCCAAACCACCCACTGTAAAGACTTGAGAAACTGTGGCTTTGCTCTCCCCAGGATACAGCAGTGGGCATGCAGCCCCCTCGTGCAGCAGTGGCGTTGTGCTTTCAGCTGTCTGAGGTGCCCCCCTCCCCCAGAGGTGCCTGTATATTTTCGGTCTGATGCCCCAATTGTGTTCTCTCCGATTCGAGCCAGGTATCTAGTGTGGGCTTCGCCCATGCATTTTGGGCCCAGTGGTCCACGGACAATGATTGGTACACTATCCGGACTTGTGTATTTGGTGTACATATTTGTATATACTGAATTTTGATTTTTGACTATCTGATTTTTCATGATTGCACTGGTTACAATCATTTACTTTTGTCCTTGCGTTCTTCCAGGGGGCAAGGGGGTGTATATGTAATGTTGCTGCATGTATTTGTGTACATGTTGTTGTGGATGAAGGTGGGGGTATTGCATTTTGCGTGTGTGTGTCACTCTCTTTCCCCCCTCCCCTGTGTTGTAGGTGCAGTACTCACCATGGTCGTCGCCGCCACGTTCATACTCCTGGTAGATGAGAACATACACCAGCATGCCAGTTTGTGTAGTTCGGGCTCCATGGCGTCCTGGTTCCTCGTTGGGTGTCGAGAGGTGAGTGGTTTCCCTTCTGTGTACTGTTTCCGCTGTGCTTTTGATTGCATTGGTTCTGCCCTGGAAAAGGTGGCAGATAGGTGTCTTGAAATACAGTGGGCGGTACTTTGTCTTCCACCTGTCTGTTGGTGGTGACCGTCGCAGTGTTTGTTTCTACCGCCGTGGAAATTGGAGTGTTAAAGTGTCTGTCTATGTTGGCAGTTTCCACCATGGTCGTGATTCCATTTTGTTTTCCGCCGGCCTGTTGGCGGTATTACCGCGCTTTAACACCGACCACCAGAGTTGTAATGAGGGCCTAAATGTCTTACATAGATATTCAATTATTTTTTGACGACCTGAGAAGTCACCCCTTCTATGATGGATTCTATCTTGACTGCAATTGAAAAATCTGGGAAGGACCCTCAGGATTCCGGTTCTTACAGCTTTATAGCTCTTCTAAATAGTGACTTTAAAATCTATGCTAAACTCATGCCCCAAAGAATGAAGGGTGTGTGGTGGGAACGGATCTCTCCATTTCAGTCAGGCTTCATCTGCGGCAGTCAGAAGGGGACAAATACTCTTTTGCCATCAATGTGATTGAACAGGCTGAGGCCACATTGACCCCTGTCCTTGTTCTTTCGCTTGATGCAGCGAAGTCTTTTTATCGGATTAACTGGTCCTTCCTATCAAAGACTTTAAACAAAACAATGTTAGGTCCCCAGATTAAAATCTTTGCCTTAGCAAATTATGTGAGGCCAAGCACAAAGTCCTGGATTCGCTCTAGGTTCTCCTAGCCGATTCTGTTGACCTGAGGAACAGGTCAAGGTTGTCTCCTTTTACCAATGGTTTTCATGTTGACTCTAGAGCCTTCAGCATATCCTAGCCAATCCTAATAACACAGGTCTAAACACACAATCCAATCAGATCACATGAAGATGGCCTTATTCATGGACAATATTTTGTGTTTCCTGACTGATCCGGCAACATTTGTTCCCACATTGGTCGAGGAACTCAACAATTTTCACCAGGTCTCAGGCTTTAAAGTTTACCATTGCAAATCCACAGTGATGGAGGAAGGGCAAAGTCAAGGGGAAAGTGAGGCAGTTACACTGAAATAGCATTTTAAGTTCTCCTTGAATGGGATTTAATCAATCAATCAAGGATTTGTAAAGCGTGGCTTATCATCACTAGGGTCTCAAGAGCCAGGTCTTGAGGTCCTTTCTGAACTTCTCTAGTGATGCGGTCTACCTGAGCTTGAGAAGAAGTGTGTTCCATGTCTGGGCTGCTAGGTAGAAGAATGATTTTCCTTCTGCTGTACTTTTCTGAATCTTGGAGATGGCTGCAAAGGTGAGCTGGGGGGAATGGAGAAGTCTCTTGGGTACATTGAAGGTGAGGCGGTGGTTGAGATATGCAGGTCCTATGTTGTGAAGTGCCTTGAAGGTGTGGATTAGGAGTTTGTATGTGAAGTGTTTGTTGACTGTGAAACTGTGTAGGTCTCTGAGGTGGGAGGAGATTTGGCTGTGTTGGGGGCCATCCAGGGCGGGTCTGTCTGCTGCATTTTGGATTGAATACTTAGGGGTCATTCTTCCTCAGAGGATCTGAGATTTTTATCACTGCAATTTGCTCCCTCTCCTGGATATCCTGTTGAAGGATCTATATCGATGGGGTTGACTGGAGCTGTTGTGAATGGTAGGTATCAATTGTGGCAAGATGAACATCTTTCCACAGGTTTTGTATCTTTGTCATTGCCTCCCCCTAGAGCAATGGTTCCCAACCTGTGGTCCAGGGACCCAGAGGGGTCCACAGAGCCTCCTCAGGGGTTCCGTGACTGCTTACATTTTTTTATAATAGTAACAGATTAGACCACCAGCTTTCAGTAATGACTCACTGGGGGGTCCTCAGATTCCAATAATCATTCATATGGCTTCCCTTGGTTCCAGTAATGATAAAGTGGGGGTCCACAGAAGTCAAAAGGTTGGGAACCACTGCTCTAGGGAGCCCCCCAGCTGTCTTGCAAACAGTGAAGTCTAAACTTTGGGCTTTTATCTGGAATAATTAAGGGCCAGATGTAGGAAGCCTTTTGCATGTCGCAAACTGCGATAAACGCAGTTTGCGGCATGCCAAAGGCTGGACGCGATGCACATCCTCAAATTGCGTCGGTACCGACTCGCAATTTGAGGATGCGACTCGCAAATAGGAAGGGGTGTTCCCTTCCTATTTGCGACCGCATCGCCATGCTGAGTTGCTTTGTGACCGCGAATGCGGTCGCAAACCAACTCGCAGTTACCACCCACTTGAAGTGGGACCCCTTCCCCTTTGTGAATGTCGCTGAAAATATTTTTTCAGAGCAGGAAGTGGTCCAATGGACCACTGCCTACCCTGAAAAAATTAAACCAAATGTTTTCATTATTTTTTTGAATTGCAACTCACTTTCCTTTAAGGAAAACGGGCTGCAATTAAGAAAAAACTAAAAAAAACTGCTTCATTAAAAAAGCAGTCGCAGACATGGAGGTCTGCTGTCTCCAGCAGGCCACCACCCCTGTGAGTGCAGGGACTTGCTATGGGGTCGCAATTTGCAACCCACCTCATTAATATTCATGAGGTGGGTCTTTGCGACCCCATAGCGAGTCGCAGAGGGTGTCTGAGATACCTTTCTGCATGCACTTTTGCAAGTTGCAATTTGCGAGTCGGTATGACTCGCAAATTGCAAGTCGCAAAATCTTTTTTTGCTACATCAGGCCCTAAATGCCCTGCATTGCTAGATACTATTATGGTGAGGAGCCCACTTGAATCGGTACTGGAAGTAAAGGAATTGGAGTATTATTTATTAGTGGCACAGCTAGCTCTGGCTATTATCCAGTGTTCCCCACACGCAGATAAACATTGGTATTGCATGGAACCAGACTGTTCCCAGCTCCCTCTGCATCACCTGTTATGATTGTCCCCTCAGATGTGTCGCATCTTGGGATCCAGAGCTCAGACAACAGAAGTGAAATTGGATCATTAGAATAAGGCAATCAGGACTTGCAGGGTCACCACCTATCACTCTCCTTGGATACCAGTGTTGGGGAAACCCTGATTTTATCTAGGGGATGACTCATGGGGGCTTTAGGGCATGGAAGGGGAGCAACACACTCTCTTGATCAACTATATCACAATGGATCTCCCAAGATGAGAGATCAATGCACTAATAACTTAAATCTGTGGAAGGGGGGATGAGGAAGAGGAGGGATATAGAAGACACTATGACAGACAGTGACACACCTAGGAATGTATTGCATCCTGAATAGGCCTGTTCCTATAACAGCTATCTCTTATGTGAGCAAGTGGTCTCATGATCTATCCCCTACGTTGGCTGAGTCTGGTTAGATTTAGGGAGAGGGTGGCTAAGTCCTCCATTTGCCTTAAATATAAGATCACCGCCTTCAAACTTATTTTAAGGAGGTATTTAACCCCACCTATCTATATATATATATGGCAGGAGTGTCTGCAATTGTGGTCCATTTGAGAACAGGTATTGGTGGCCATGTAGAGCCTTTCCAACATTAGCTTACCTCAATCACCCTAGGTGGTGCTTTTGGGGCACATGGATGCTTAGTACCTGTTGTATAGCTATTTTAGCCATGTTTTAGATACATGGCTTTAGCTTACTAGGCCTGCCGATGTACACTTTAATCCAGTTTCATTTTATTCAGCATTGCTTTATTTTTCTAGCAATGGCCACATTTGCAGTGCTGTTTTTTCTTCTTTTCTCATTGTACTTTCGCCTAGGAAAGCATCACAGTCTTAGTAGGATATTTATTTAACTTTGTGCTTTCTCCAAGGCTGCAGTCCGATAGGGTTGCTGACAAACGTGGTATGCAGCGTCTCCAACATTCACAGAAAAAACACACTCATACATGGGGACCCTTTCTTAGAATATCAGTTGTTTTATTATAAAAAATACCCCTTTGTCCTAGACATGTTAGAGGGAGATTCCAGCCAGATGACCACGATTGTATGATGATTGCTGACTGCTTCGCTGCAGCTACTTGCTTAGACGGCCGGGACCCTGGTCCATATGGGAACGGTGTCTCCCTAGACTACAGGCTTCTTCCTCCAGTATGAGGGATGATGTACTCCAAGGGGGAAAAGCGAAGGGCAGATTGGGTTTATTTTGCTGTGCTCGAACATAGTGTAGGCAGGAGAAATATATATCACTCCTGCTGAAAGTACGGTAGGACTGTTCTTGTGTTTTACTGTTAGTCACCTGCTTGCTTTTATTGTGTTTTATCATCCTAGTTATTGTAATACATGCCTTTATATCTAAGATGCAGTTTCTTCAATAAATACTTATTGAACTATATTCTGCCTCTGTTTTCTTTGCCTGTATGAGGCTTGTGGTAACTGAGAGAAATGGATGGGATCTGATCGACCACAATTCCCCCTTGTCATGCGCCCGGTTGCCACAATCATCTCAGCCAGAGATAAGGCTCTGCTAGCTAGCCCAAGAACCCGGATTAGGCCAACAGGCATCATGTGGTATGGAATGATACTTAGTACCCACAATCCATGTGATCCTGTCTCCCAAATCTAGTAGCCTCATTAGCATAATGAGAACCTACGCGACAGACCTACCTTCTCCCCGGGCAGAGAAAAAGCTGATCATGCCTTTTCTTATGGTGGCTCAATGTGTGATTGCCCAAAACTGGCTGAGTGCTTCACCACCAATGACCAGTAGTGGGGAATATCTGGTCCATCTTCATGATGGAACAACTGATGACCATTGTGAGGGACACTGTCATTTAATGAGGCAAAAAATGGACACTATTTCTAACATATATACAACCGACAAGAGACTGGACACAGCTACTTCTCTTACTCTGGCAGCCTGGGGTAGAGGCATTTGAGGGTGGGTCTGATTTGGATACAGAAGTCTGAATGTACAGGTGCCTAATTTGTTTTATACCGCTAAGCCTTGTTAACATCTAGAATAATTTTGAATGTTGTGTCATGCTCGCTTGCTCCTTTATTATGGCTAAGTTATAGTTATAAATGGATAATTAAAATTGGCTGTTCGATGTTGTGATTCAATTCTTTTTTAAATTGTTATACATTGTATTTTATTGTTTTTTAATCATCCTTTTATGGATGTTCACGACAATCGAAATAAAGTAATTCTTGACTTGACTTAGCATGCAAATCAACTCCTGTCAAAGGTAGAGACATTAGTTGTTTCCATGGTATAACAGAGGAAGAAACACATGCATGTATAATGTGTACATTAGTTTTTCAATGGGGAAAATAAAATAGCGAATTTGAAGGTTTTGAAAAAAATCCTGCTGGCATATTTTACTGGATAAAGCACATTCCTAATGGAGAAATATTTTCCCTGGAGAGAAACAAAAAAATGAAATGTACAAAAGCACAGTAGTAGAATAAAGGGATACCTTTCCTCATCAAACTGGAAAATGTCAGTTGTCCTGCCCCCGAAATGATATCACATCCGTTACCGGGACTTCCTGTTCCCCTGAGAGCCCGCCCCAGAAGCAACATAGGTGGGTCACATGGGTTGTGACATCATGTTGTCATGTGTTAGTCATTTGCCAGGGTCTTAGCCACAGTGTCTGGGTTTAAGGGGTGTGTAAAGTTCTAAAATGGGGTCCTTAATGGTGTGCACCATGTTTCTGTGGCTAAGAGGACATGTCTGGAGATGTCAGACAGTCAGAACCTTGTGGTTGCTGGGTGTTTCCTCACAGGGAGGAGCAGTAGAACTGTAAGGCCAAACTTCTACACTGCAGGCTAATCCAAAAAGGGGGGCTGGTCAAATAGTGCTATGGTCATGCCACGTGGTCAGGCTTTTGCATAATCCTTAAAGTATCAGAGCCACCAAGGAGAGCAGGTGACCACAATGTGTTGTAGAGGAGTATGCCCTTTTGAAATGTAGAATACATACAAGGAGCCTCCAAGAGCCATATGCCAAACCCTGAGCCACAGTCGAAATAGATTGTCAGGTCATTATGAAGAGATGCAATCCTCTCACCAAAAAGGATGTCTCCTCAGGTGGCCTGAACACTATCAATAGATACTATCGTACCCTAACACCTTTGGTATTGGATGAGAATGCACAGCCAGCTGCCCCTAAAGATGGAGGTTCTGACGTTACAGGATTTCAAGAGGACCTATCAACTGGCGTGAAAAGCTCAGTCTCAAGGATTTACTACAACTGATATCCCCGGTTAAATCTGACAGCAGTGGTAGCGAAGCCTCGAAAGGTGAATTAAATGTCAGAATCAATTTCATCGACACTGAAGATGATGAAGAAGCAATAGCACCCCCAAATTTACAGTATAAAAGATATGGGCTTTCAGGAGGACCCTGCTCCTGAGGCAGTCGTCGAACAGCCTCTGAGTGTAAACTTCGATGCCACTTATGCACCAAAGAACCTATGCAACTCCCAAGATTTAAGAGCAGCGGCTGATTGTGGCAAAAATTACGAGGTTAGTAAAAAAACACTCTCTAGACAGTTAACATGTATACAATGATCTATTACTTTTAACTAATAGTTTGCCTTTCTTTTGGTTAGAACCGTAGAAAGCATCCACAAAAAGAGACGTGTTCGAGGGGCTGGCGCCAAAGGTTAACAATGTAAATTTTTACTGCTTATGGTGTTCCAAACAGTCTGAAAGTATTACAAGCGAGAACAAAGAGTTGCATAAGAACTGTGTTTGTACCTTAAAGAGCAGAGATTTTGAAAAGGAAATTCTGGGCATCCTCTATGATGCCATATGGCCTTTTAAAGGTTTTGCAGCAACTGTTTTGAACACCTGTGTCAAACGTGACTATTATAAACTTTGATACAGGCATAAAGTTAACAATCCAAAAAAGGAGGCTCACAAGTGTCTACACGAGTCGTACACAACAAGAACAATTTACCATGTATGCAGCAGGTTAGGCCCTCACAAGGTATATAAGTTGTTAAGGGTGGTGTACTGTTTGTCCGAGGAAAAGAAATATGTCCACACTGATATGATTAAGGTTGTGACATCAGCGCTCAATAAGATCCAATACGGAAGCGAGCCGTATGCAAGGGATGTGTACCTATTTTGACAGAAGATTGATAGAAAGGGTCATAGAGCGACAAATGTGTGATATTTATTATAAAAACAGAAGAACCAGCTTTTTACCCCACGAAGGATGTTTTTAAAAAAATACAGAGTCTGAGGGTGCAGGTCATAACTCTGTTTTTAGCATTACATACTTACTCACTTTTAGGACAAGAATCAGAATGTTGCGGTGCAAGCTGTCTATGAGTTACACCCCGGATACATATGCATTGCCAGCATGGCATGTGTGCTGATTAAAAAAAGAATAGCTGAAATACACCCTGTAACTCTGCATTATCCGAACATTTCTGAGCCGTTCGCTACGATGCTGTGCGACAGTCCTGAATGTACAACCAAATGGTGTATCAATACATGGATGACTACAACAGATAAATACTGGAGCATGTACAAAGGACATATGTGGGAGTTAAGACTTTTGCCGACTATGGCATTATGCACAGCCTTGGAGCTTCTGACCGATGATTATTTCACAAATAAGGGTTTTGTATTGTCAGGCGTAGAACTGTATGAACTTATGAATGCTGTCAGTACCCTGAGTGTACAAAGTTATAGGAGGGGTAAGAGGGAAGTTGTGTCAGGAGCTATTGAGAGTACATCTATAAAAATAGCAAAATCTGTGACGCTGAGACCAAGTAGCAGCAGGGCCCCTTGTAATGTATGTAGTATGGGTCATACAATGTACACGTAGTGAAAAGTCAACATACTGTCTAAAAACGTTGCCCAGAAGACAGGTGGCTAGAAACTGTAAAGTATGTTGGGTTTATGCTTTGTTAATATTCTTTATTTTTAATGAAATGACCTTACACAAAAAATGTGTCTTTCATTTCATGGATTGTAACATCTGATAAGATGTCCCAAGGTGGTGGGTAAGGCAGCTTTATTATGATACAAATGGTGTTAGTAGCTTGGGGGGCACCGAAGCACTGTTTAGAAGGTCTCTAGTAGAAAATTAACCAGTAAACAGAGCGCATGTGAAGAAGTGGTTATCCGGGGAAGAGGCCTGTACACTCCATAAGCCCACCTGGAAGTTACCTAATATGTCCTACCTGTGTAATATCGTGTGATACATCTTATGACAGAACTGAGAACAGCACGTACACAAATGGTATCTTCAAGAAGGAAGACTGCTTCAGCTAGCATGCAATTACAATGATATTTCATGGTTGCTGTCCTAATGGCAAGCCTTGAAATATAGTGCGTTTCAGGCAATATCAGAAACATATCAGTAAGCATAGCTTGTGTTAGTTGTACATTGTTCCACAGAGATAGGCCCAATTGTCATTGTGTATCACAGGGCCCATTAGGCCCAAATTGGTGAAGAACCTAAATATGATTCCACACAACCATATTTCATCAGATGGACATCACCCTCGGCGATCGACTTATCACGCAAAGTGATAACATGTACGGGTATAGAGCATACATTGTGCGTATTCTGAACTACAGCCGTGAAGCCCTTAACACACAGCTTTCAGCAAGACTCTTCTACTAAGATACTTACAGCCATTTTTAAGCTACAGCACTGGATGGCCACAATCAGATTTTTCTAAAAAGAGCAAACTTCACGGCAGGCAGTAGACAGTTTGACCTCGTAGGCTGCATGCATTTGGACCTTTTCTACCAAGATAAACTACTCATCAACCGTATCACTCTTAAGATCAAACTAACCCGCAACAAGGACTTGTTCTGCCACCTCAGTGGGGATGTAAACAGTATAAACTTGTTATACTGTCCTCCAGTTTGTTTGGAAAGCGATTGAAAGTGTCACCAAGGGTCAGACTGGCTCACACAGAGGCCCTACAACAATCAAATGCCAAGTACACTGTGGAAAGAGTAGTTCTGAAGATATTCAGCATACCAACCGCTACCAGATTACCTCAAGAGCAAAAGGTATTTCTGGGCCAGCTATCGAAACCTATTATCATAGGGTTTCTGGACAATACCACTTTTAGCAGCCTGTATACCTCAAACACTTTCAATTTCAAACACTACGACATCAACTACGCTGCGTTGGTACACAAGGGGGCTGGGATTCCTTCAAAACCGTACACATCGAGTTTTGTAACATCTAGTTTTATCAGGAAATATCTTGGACTGGTGTGGATAACAGGTAAACACTTGAGGGACTCTGGAGAGGTTGTATGAAAGAGAAGGATATGGGACTGGCTACACCCTTTTCGCTTTCGATCTGACGCCTGACATTGAAGATGGAGATTACTGTAATCTGATAATAAACAGAAATCTAAAAGCTGATATGTTTTAGTCCACTTCTGGCTACCAATGTGAACGTGATTGTATTTATGGTGTTTAACAGCGTCATGCAGGTCAGCCACGCCCGACAGAGTATGTTTGACTATCTTTAAAATATTGTACAATGGACATTGTACAGATACATGAGTTCTTAAGCCAGCATAAATACACCAAGAAATACGTTTTAGATGTTTTCCCAAGCGACGGGCTACCCGAGGAAATGGGTGTAGAAAGACCACGATCGCTAGTCTTTAACAGAGATCTGCATTTCAAGGGTGAAACACACTGGGTAGGAATGTTTTTGGATAACGACAAGGTTATAGTGTTTGACAGTTCATTGGCATTCCCCGGACATATATACAAAACCTGTATTCAGGTATATAAAAAAGCGGCTGTTAGGGTCAAGTATAACAAGATGCAGGTGCAGGATTCTCTAGCCATCACATGTGGGGAGCACTGTATATTTTTTATTAGTAAGTGTCTGAGGGTATGGTGTTTAGAAATATGTATTTAAATGATCTAGTAAACGATTATAGTATAGTTGTAAAATATGTGAAAGAAAATGCAAGGTCTATGTCAGGCTCTGTTCAAACAGAATACGCCCTTTGTCAAAAGAGTGAGACCTTGTAATGCATATGTACGTGTAACGTTAAATGTCTACAATAAAAGAATTTAAGCTCAAAATCAGACTCTACATTTTCATTCTGCCTCCAAGACACACATATTTAATTAAAAAAAGAAGAGTGATGAAATGGTTAAAAAAGTGTTTATTACACATAATTTTAGTACAAGGATTAAGCCGCCAAACATACTAAAGAAAATAAATGATGAATAGAATCAATCAATACATTAACTGCTGTAAAACTATACGCACAGACAATGTAAAAAAATGTAAAATATATACATAGGATCAAAAGTCTGAAATATTACACATTTAACCAAGTTTTCCTTTTTGACAATGCCTTTTTAGGCTCCAAATGTAGAGTTGATGTGTTCAAAGAAGGGAATATCTGGGGGGTAAATGGGGTTGTAGGCAACCCAGGAGTGGGTTTTAAAATAACCGCTGAGGGTGTACTTGGTAGGCTGTAAGCCGGATATTTCAAACTTTCAAGCAGCTGCTGGTATTCGGCATTACCAACGAGCATAGAAGGAATGTTGAGTTCTGCAGCCGCCTGTGGAAACTGGTCCCAACCTCTAGGCACTTTTTGGAGCAATAGGGTTTTCGAGTGTTTGAAGCCTTTGACGAGGTCATACATATGAGACCCAACAATAGTCTGCCCTTTGTACAGGAATTACCCCAATCGTTCCTTGAGGTTAGAACTTTAGAAGCAGCCATTTTAATTTGTAACATCTGCACTGCCCTTTTGTACCTCTGACTTATATGTTTTAAAAGTTCTTCAACAAAGACGTCTGAGGACAGAGGTGTTGGAGGCAATGGCTGTGGGTGCTGTTGAGTCTGAGGTACTGTGAGGGCTGGTGGTGGCGGATCAGAGTCAGGGTTTATATAATCAGAGTGTTTTTTCGAGCGTTCCATTGCTTGTAGTATTGTAGAAAGTTTTGAGGAGCTCTGGAGTAAAGATCCGCTTTGTCGTAAGGTTTTAAATCAGTATAGTTCAAAATGTTTTTAATCTCAGCATCTAGATGCAGTGTTTTATTTTTTCTTATATCCCATACAGCACTCATAGACAGGCCCAACTGTTGCAGCTGTTTGCGTGGCACCAAGTACATCTTTTGGGCATAATCCATTAGTTCCTGGTTAGAAGGTTTGTAATTAAAGGTAGCATTATGCCCAGGAGCGCTCCTTTAAAGCTGCCCTACTGTTTTTCAATTTTCTTCCTAGAAATGAGGAATGGCCTTTTATTACTAAGCTTTTTGATAAGGGTATGCCTCTTCTTCTGCACAAAGAACTGGCTCTCTGATATAGGGATGTTGCCTTTTAGGCTGTTTAGGGCAATTTCTGAAAGGGCAGCCACTAAGTTTTCCAAAGCCACGCACAGGATGGCCTTTCTTTGTTGGGGGCTAGCAGTTACTAGCATTTTAAGAAGAGCTAAATTATGGCATTCATGTGCAGACATGGTCAACACCCTATATTATAAGGTTTAGAAAGTAAGGGCCAGATGTAGGAAGCACTTTGCGAGTCGCAAACGGCAAAATTTGCCGTTTGCGACTCGCAAATGCGTGTTTCCTATGCAGAAATGCATTTTGCGAGTCGTTACCGACTCGCAAAATGCATTTCCGAATCGCAAATAGGAAGGGGTGTTCCCTTCCTATTTGCGATTCACAATGGTATGCAATTCCATTTGTGACCGCTTATGCGGTCGCAAATGGAGTCGCAGTTACCATCCACTTGAAGTGGATGGTAACCCATTCGCAAACGGGAAGGGGTCCCCATGGGACCCCTTCCCCTTTGTGAATGGACCCCAAAATATTTTTTCAGGGCAGGGAGTGGTCCAAGGGACCACTCCCTGCCCTGAAAAAACCGAAACAAAAGGTTTCGGATTTTTTGAAATGCAGCTCGTTTTCACTTAGGGAAAACGGGCTACATTTAAAAAAAAATAAAACTGCTTTATTGAAAAGCAGGTCGCTAACATGGAGGCCTGCTGACTACAGCAGGCCTCCATGTTAGCGAGTGCCTATACTCGCTATGGGGCCGCAATTTGCGACCCACCTCATGAATATTCATGAGGTGGGTCATTGCGACCCCATAGCGAGTTGCAGTCGGTGTCTGAGACACCGTACTGCATAGCAATTTGCGAGTTGCAAATTGCGAGTCGGAAGGACTCGCAATTTGCAACTCGCAAATTGCTTCCTTCCTACATCTGGCCCTTAATGTTATAAAAGTATTTTTAACTATTCTTTTTATAGGCCCTGGGTCTGGTTTTAGGTGTGTAAGCTAAGGGGAGATCTGGTGGGAAAATATCAGCATGTAGTCTGTAGTCTTCTAGAGTCTTGGGTTTTAAGACTACCAGCAGGTACCTGTGAGGTTTTGTGGTAGCATCACTAAAGGCTTCTAAGAAAAACTGAGTGTTTCCTGGTACATCTGCTTAGCGATGATAGATATTTGTTGTTTGTCCCAGGGTTTTTTTAAATAAAAAAAGGTTTGAGGCGTTCAGAGTTCCAGACTGACTTCTCTTAGTCTTGCAAAACAAGTTCTGCACAATGTAGCATATGCTTATATTACAGTGGTGTCAATATTGGGTAAAAGCTTTTTCTATCTCGGGATGATCTCTGCCCTCGTGCATAGGATTCTCTACAATCACCATATTTACGGGGTGTGTAGCTAACAGTGCATCATCGTTGAGATTACAAGATATGCCTTCTATAAATTTGATGTGTGGGAACCTTAGCGGTAGTTCCATATAAAGATCTTGCCAGCATGTATACAGCCATACAATACAGTTAGGGGTGTGGGCTAAAACATTGGGAGCATTTTCTAACAAAGGTAAAATAACCTTTACCGCAATTTGAGGGGCCTGCTAAAGCGCAGGAGAACTGATGTTGGAGCGGGTTTCCTTACTCGGGATTCGAGAGTCAAATGCCCCTTTAATAATCGTACAGCAGGGTTTTGTAGTCCTCAGTCGGACCCTTTTATCAAACACTACACGTAAGGTTTTATGTAAAAGTTGTGTTGTGATTTGGACCGCACTATGGTAGGCTACTGTACAACAATTGTTTTATTATTTTTACGGGTGTCGGACATGGCGTATTCATTCACCAGTTCCTTAAGTCTGTCAAAATTGATTTTGACTGTATTGTTGACATTTAAGGAGCTACCTTTGATTTTCATGTACACTGTATTGTTTGAAGTTTTATACGAATAGGTTTTGGGTCCGGATGAGGTGAACTCCACTATGTTTTCGCACTTTTGTAGTTCACTGGTCAAATCACCTAGATAATCACCTAATGTAGGTTCTTCATCACCTGCATTACTCACAAATATAACAGAGTCTGTATCATGATTCAGACACCGGTCCTGTGGTTTATCCAGCAATCTGTAAAGCTCTAAATGGGCATGAGCGGTTGTGAAATATGCTATGAAGATGTTTATATTGTTACATGTCGTGGGGTACCTTTTAGTGTACTTCCAACACAGAGCTGCAGTCTCATCATCGATAAACTCACAACTGGACACCTCATAACACGGGGCAAAAAAGTACTTAAAAAACTCATCAGGATCTGTTATTATGGTCGTGTTCGACAAGTTTGTATGCTATGAGAATTTCCCCCATAAGGAGTTTAGGCAGAGTTTGGCTAACTGATGACAGGCAGGGTTGACCTAGATTAATTTGGGTCTCAAGCATATACCCTTGTGAGAGTAGTATTCATCTATGTATTTTTACTTAGAGGCCTCATTAACACACCATTCTGGAAACGCCAAAGCCTCCTGCTTGTCTCATAGAAACAGGTTGATATAGTTAACCTGTTCTGTGCCTTGGACGAGGGGACCTCGTCCAAGGCTACAGTTCCAGTGTGCCTTGGACGCGAGCACCTCGTCCAAGGCACAGGAACTGGGGGGAGCACTAGCGTGCCCCAACTGTGCACCCCACCCGCCCCCCCAAAGGCAGGGATGGAAGGGGAAGCCCTTCTCCTTCCACCCCTGACCCCCTCTACCCCCCCGTGAAGTCAGCGTGCGCGCGCGCGCTGATTAGTCACAGGGTCTCCCCATCGCGATTGAAAGAGAAATGCTCAGCATTTCTCTTTCAATCATGTGGGGGAGGCCCGGAGAGGCTTCAAAGGGAAGGAAATGTATTGCCTTCCCTTTGAAGTCTCTCCAAGGGTTTCAAAAGCCAGATTGCTTGCAATCCGGCTTTTGAAACCCCACTAGACACCAGGGATTATTTTTTCTTTTTTAAACGCTGGGTGGAAGGAAATTTGTGGCTCCTCTCAGATTCCAGAACTTTCTGTCACCAAAATGTGAGGAAAACGTGTTTTGTTTGCCAAATTTTGAGGTTTGCAAAGGATTCTGGGTAACAAAACCTGGTCAGAGCCCCACAAGTCACCCCATCTTGGATTCCCCTAGGTCTCTAGTTTTAAAAAATGCACAAGTTTGGTAGGTTTCCCTAGGTGCCAGCTGAGCTAGAGGCCAAAATCTACAGGTAGGCACTTTGCAAAAAACACCTGTTTTCTTTAAAAAAAATTGATGCGTGCAAGTTGCGTTTTGGGGCATATCCTGTTGCGGGCGCTAGGCCTACCCACACAAGTGAGGTATCATTTTTATCGGGAGACTTGGGGGAATGCTGAGTGGAAGTAAATTTGTGGCTCCTCTCTGATTCCAGAACTTTCTGTCACCAAAATGTGAGGAAAATGTGTTTTTTTAGCCAAATTTTGAGGTTTGCAAAGGATTCTGGGTAACAAAACCTGGTCAAAGCCCCAAAAGTCACCCCATCTTGGATTCCCCTAGGTCTCTAGTTGTAAAAAATGCACAGGTTTGGTAGGTTTCCCTAGGTGCCGGCTGAGCTAGAGGCCAAAATCTACAGGTAGGCACTTTGCAAAAAACACCTCTGTTTTCTTTAAAAAAATGTGATGTGTCCACGTTGCGTTTTGGGGCATTTCCTGTCACGGGCGCTAGGCCTACCCACACAAGTGAGGTATAATTTTTATCAGGAGACCTGGGGAAACGCTGGGTGGAAGGAAATTTGTGGCTCCTCTCTGATTCCAGAACTTTCTGTCACCAAAATGTGAGGAAAATGTGTTTTTTTAGCCAAATTTTGAGGTTTGCAAAGGATTCTGGGTAACAAACCCTGGCCAGAGCCCCACAAGTCACCCAATCTTGGATTCCCCTAGGTCTCTAGTTTTCGAAAATTGATAGGTTTGGTAGGTTTCCCTAGGTCCCAGCTGAGCTAGAGGCCAAAATCTACAGGTAGGCACTTTGCAAAAGACACCTCTGTTTTCTTTAAAAAAATGTGATGTGTCCACGTTGCGTTTTGGGGCATTTCCTGTTGCGGGCGCTAGACCTACCCACACAAGTGTGGTATCATTTATATCGGGAGACTTGGGGGAACGCTGGGTAAAAGGAAATTTGTGAAACACGTTTTCCACTCATTTCGGTGACAGAAAGTTCTGGAATCTGAGAGGAGCCACGAATTTACTTCTACCCAGCGCTCCCCCAAGTCTCCCGATAAAAATGGTACCTCACTTGTGTGGGTAGGCCAAGCGCCCACGAAAGGAAATGGCCCAAAACACAACGTGGACACATCACATTTTTTCATAGAAAACAGTGCCTACCTGTGGATTTTGGCCTCTAGCTCAGCCGACACATGGGGAAACCTTCCAAACCAGCGCATTTTTGAAAACTAAAAACCTAGGGGAATCCAAGATGGGGTGACTTGTGGGGCTCTGGCCAGGTTCTGTTACCCAGAATCTTTTGCAAACATCAAAATTTTGCAAAAAAAACACTTTTTCCTCTCATTTCGGTGACAGAAAGTTCTAGAATCTGAGAGGAGCCACAAATTTCCTTCCACCCAGCATTTCCCTAAGTCTCCCGATAAAAATGGTACCTCACTTGTGTGGGTAGGCCTAGCACCCACGAAAGGAAATGGCCCAAAACACAACGTGGACACATCACATTTTTTCACAGAAAAAAGAGGAGTTTTTTGCAAAGTGCCTACCTGTGGATTTTGGCCTCTAGCTCAGCCGGCCCCAGGGGGGGCAGAAATGGCCTAAAATAAATTTGCCTCCCTACTCCCCCAACCTCCCCCCGGGAGCGACCCTTGCCTACGGGGTCGCCCCACTTGAGTGACATTGGGGCAAAAAAAAAATCCCTGGTGCCTAATGGTTTCTGCCCCCTTGGGGGCAGATTGACCTAAAATTGGCCGATCTGCTCCCATGTGGGGCAGAAATGGTCTAAATACAATTTGCCCCCCAGGGGAGCGACCCTTGCCTAATGGGTCACTCCCCATCTCTAAAAAAACACAAAAAAACACACACAAAAAAATTGCCCTGGCGCCTAGTAACAAAAATCGGCCGATCTGCCCCCAAAGGGGGCAGAAATGGCCTAAATACAAGTTTCCCCTCCACGGGAGCGACCCTTGTCCAAGGGGTCGCTCCCCATTTGTAAAACAGAAAAAATAAAAAAAAACTGGTGCCTAGTGGTTTCTGCCCCCCTTGGCGGCAAATCGGCCTAATCAAATTAGGCTGATCTGCCCCCCCAGGGGGGCAGAAATGGCCTAAAAAAAAAATCACCCAAGGGGAGCGACCCTTGCCTAAGGGGTCACTCCCCTTGCATGAAAAAAACTCCCTGGTGTCTAGTGGTTCCTGTCCCCCTTGGGGGCAGATTGGCCTCAGAAAAATACGGCAGTCTGCAGAAATGGCCTAAATATAATTTGCCCCCTAGGGGAGCGACCCTTGCCTAAGCGACCCACCCACAAAACAAAACAAAAAGGAAAAAAAAAAAATGATCCCTGGTGCCTAGAGGTTTCCTAATAATAGGCCGATCTGCCCCCGGGGGGGGGGGGCAGAAAAGGCCATCCAAAAAAATGCCCCCCCTGGGAGCGACCCTTGCCCAAGGGGTCACTCCCTCATGGCAATTCCCCCCCCCCAAAAAAAAAATCTGTGGTGTCTAGTGGGCGTTTGAAAAGCTGGATTGCAAGCAAAGACTTCAAAGGGAAGGAAATTCCTTTTCTTCCGCTTGAAGCCTCTCTGGGCCTCCCCCACGTGATCGAAAGAGAAATGCTTTGCATTTCTCTTTCGATTGCATGGGAGGAGGCCCTCTGTGTTTGTCAGCGCGCGATGCATGCTGATGTCACGGGGGTGGGGGCTCGGGGGTGGAAGGGGAAGGGCTTCCCCTTCCATCCCTGCCTTGGGGGGGGAGCACATGGGGGGAGCTCTAGCGCTTTCCCCAGTTCCCGGGTGCAGGGCGAGTTGATCTCGTTCAAGGCACCCGGGAACCGGTGCCTTGGACGAGATCACCTCGTCCAGGGCGCCATAGGGGATAAACTACGAGGGCAACCATGGTAAAAAACACCTATTGTATTGAAAGGCCATTAGCACACCATTAATTATGGCATAACTGTCAAGAAAATAAGGTCCCAAGAGGTATTCACCACCCTGTGATGTGTGTTGTATGGCTATGTTTTCCTTGTCCGAGATATATATGAGCCATTGGATAGAGGGAGTTGAATAACGCTTCTGTTTACCGGTACAAGGGCGATGCTGTACGGTTTCAAAACATGTGCTTGTAAATGGTCATACACATGGAAGCCAGCGTGATATTTTGGAAAAGGTCTATGTATTCTACAGTCTTTGTCATCTGGGGTGTGTTGCACTTCAGAACCTTCACCTGTTTGGTCATCTCCACCACTACATCTCTGAAAAGGTTGCAGGCTTTTCGTAAGATCATTACATCGGCCAGACAGTGCGCTTTCAACTTGGTTTGAAAATGAAAGTTATTTTCGCGATTTTCACCATGCCATTGTAGAAAGCTCTCTTTCTAAGCAGGCATCATATACTCAACACCTTATGCGGGCGGGCTGAGGCATGGGTTCCTCATAATCCAGGTTGGCCCAGGTGTTGAAAAAGTGGGGGAAATAATCTTTACAACCTGGGAAACCAGATAATTTTCTGCAACATAAAGGAATCATCCGCTTTCGAGTTATGAGCCATCATAGTATACAGTTTGAATTTTGGCTGCATGAAAGTGGTGAGGAAGTCATTCACACACATGTGCCTTCAAACTCCCAGTTGTCATCGGATGTTAGATGATGAGCATAAATATAATTAGGCTGGTGTACACCTGTCTCCAGAGTACACTCTATCTCAAACACTATGTGGTATTCAGTTTTGGTCTGAGGCCACCCTTTAACCATGTAACACTTCTGCTCTACCCCAGCCTGAAAATACACCTTACAACTGGGACATTTCACACCTTTTAATTTATGCTCATAGAGGACGTAACACCCGCAAGCCCTACAGTCTATTTTAGGGAATTAGCGAACAAGTCTGTTGTGTATACTCAAGTAGTTTTGTGAGCGACAAAACAGATTACACATGTGACACTGTACCTTTTCCTCAGTGGCCTCAATACACCCATCTCTCTGACACATTTTACAGTGCATTTCACATTGTATTGCAAGAGTCCTATGGGCTTCAGCTGCTCTTGACATAATATGAGGATCGGGTGTTATGCGATCTACCAGTAACCCCACTATGCTAGCAGCCAGACACGTGTTGGATGCTCCTGTGTTACAATTGAGCAACCAGCGTTGTTTCTTACCAATGATTTTATAAGATACTCTTTAATGGTCTGGAAACACCACCCTCACGGCCCGAACAATGAGGGCTATAACTCTAAAGGTCCTGTATGCTACTATTTCCACCTTACTCTGCAAAAGGTTACAGAGATTCTCTAGAAATTCCACAGCGTCAAACACATCACAAGGTGTCCGACGTGTGAACAACGGACTGTCAATACCCTGCTGCTGGAAACGCAGTTGGAAGTAATCATTAGGACCCACATCGTGTAACAACCTTTCTGTGAGTGCTTGCACAGCTTGATGGATGGCCCTATGATAAGAGGAATTTATGCGGTCTATGTTAACAAACCTGAATTCCTCATAGTGTTCTGTAGCGCAAAACCATTCTATAGTACGACTGTACCTTCTAACACTTTCTAAAAACACAGGTTCTGAATCAACAACTTGATGATCGCTGCTGGCTGGTAAGCTGCCTTGGGTATCATTCTGGCGTAGCTGACTAAGGTTCAATGTTGGTGTGTTTTTAAGCCTCCTTGTAACACATAGTTGGCTTTTTTAATTGCCTTATTAGTTGCCTCCTGGGTCTAGAGCTACTAGCCCTCTTTTGTTTGTTATGAGCCCAGCTGTTTCCAGTATCTGAACTATACCCTTTGAGGTCCTAAAGCACCCGATGTTTGTACTGTTCTTTCCTGACTTTATGTTTTGAGACCTAGCAGGAATTGTTTTATATGTTACTGTATCGGATTTTGGGGCTTTTAAGGAGCTTTTGGGGGGTTCCAGAGGCTTCTTGCTTTTGAGCATGCGTATGACTGTAGAGCTTTAGTGAGTATATCAAGGGATTTATTTATACATTTAAACCTCTGGACACCGTTATTCCTAAAAGCAGATCTTACACTCCTTAGGGTGCACCACTGGCCCAGTCACGCTGGCATATTGGCTATGTTTATAGTAGGTGCTTCACAAGATTGGACCACCTCCGTTCTAGACCTTACCAACCTCTGGATTAGTGTTCTCTGGGTGGGTCTGGAGGACCCGGTATCGTGCCCCACTTTCCCAGTTTTAAGGCCTTGAGGTTACATTTGGATTTTAGTTTTCTAACAGCTTGCCTTATTTCTTTCATATATGTTTCCAATACCCAATTGTGGTCCAAAGCACCATATTTCAGATTGTTACTTGAGGCATTAGATGTGTGGTGCATATTATCCTGGGCCACACCAACTGCAGTATCGCTGATAACATCAATAACCCCTCTTTAAATGGGAGGGTCAGGACAAATAAAAAAAATGGGGCCCCAATGCGAACACCCGGTGGGCTTCGGAGGTCTGTTCCTCGCTAAAAGGGGTTCCAAGACTCTAATTTTGGGACCCACTACCACCTGTACTGCTGCCAGGATATGTTGAGGAGGAGGGGGGAAGACCAATGAGTGCATGCACTTGATGTAGGGCTGGCGGGATCGTATGCCCCGGTGGTGTAATTGGCAACATCAGATATGGGGAAGTTAAATGGTGGTCGTAATAACTCAAGGCTGCGGGGGTGTATGAAGTGCTGGGGCTGGGATCGGGTAATTGAGGTACAGATGATTGCAACCCTTTGGAGGCCATGCTAGAAGGCCCACTGTGCATTGCTGGAGCTGTTGCTTCAGAACTCTCCACCACACCCGCTAGTGCACTGGGAATTCCAATACAACCAAAATAAGGGTCCTCTTTGGGGTGATCATTTTCCAAATATGTGTCCGGTAGACTAGGAGAGCTTGTTATTCAGCGTGTTGGTGCTAGGTTGCAGCCAGGGACATCAATATTAGGTTCCTCAAACGTTAAGCATTTAGACCATTGGGAATTATGTTGGACAGCCTGAGGCGTAACTGTATTTTTAAAAGACTGATCTAAAGGCAGTGATTGGAGCTCAGGAGGTGCCTGCTTCTTCTTGCGGTTCTTTAAGGAAATCTGATTTATTTTAGGTTTGTTGCACTGGTTAGAGTCACAACCATTGGTTCTACACAGTACCAGGTGTTGTGTGTCTGAGGGTGTAAGTGCTTCACTGACAGTGTGTCCAAACCCTTGCACATGTGGAGTTCCTGTAGAAGTGTTCACTGTACAGGGCATAGCCTTTATTATTGTAGGAGTGGTGTAGTTAAGGGCTGTACCTGGTCTATGACAGCTGTCTGCAGAGCTGGCGCATGGTTCCTCCTGGTGCCCTGTGCTGATCACGGTTGATGTTGAAGTCTTTGTGTTTTGAAGGGCCTCTGTGTTGTCCTCTAAAGGCGTTGACATTCGCCTAGCCTAAGCTGACTCCTCCAGAGGTCTATTGTGATGTCACTATGATGTAAAGATAAGAAAATACAAATTAGATATTGCTATACCTACTATATCCTAGAGGAGAAAGAGGTTTGAGAGACATTAAGGTTAGGGTTAATTTGGTTCTACAGTTTCTAAAACACACCTGCTGTGTTCCATTATGAGTGTCCTTTCATTATAGGGGGTCCTTCCTTAGGAGCAGTAGACTTCTTTTTGTGGACCGGCTTTTTAGCGGCCCCTACCACCTCCTGAGTTGCTGGCATGTGGACCGGTTGTGACACATGGGGGTCTGGAAAAAAGAAGAATAAATATCACATTTGCAATATAATACACTGACTATGCAGGCTCTCTGAGGGTACCATCTACAGGGTTTTTTATGGGACTTTTTGATGTTTTCACAGTGGACTCATTTTATGTACCTGCAAAAGCTGTATCCTGAGACAGTATTCCTGGGCCATCTTGAGCCTGGAGGATTTGTTGTAGAGCAGCCACCGCCAACTGCAGTTCAGCATCATAGCCTGCAAAAGCACGCAAACATAGGAAAACATTAATGGAAAAATAAAAAAAATAGCAATCAAGACAACGTTGTTTAGGATAGATGTTGAAAAGGTTCTCTGAACTATAAATTTCTATATACATATACCTTGTTGCAAGGCATCCATTTCCCCGAGGGCAGCATTAGCTCTTGGGGATGCTGCATACAGAAGAGACAAAGATTACTTTTAGGCCCTAATGCTTTTACGCTACATTCATAATTACTTGACAGACACTCATTTTAAATTATATACTATTCCTACATAATATACTGATGAAACCATAACCCAACAACCTATAAAACCATTCAATCCACTTACTCAATTAATTAAGAGTTGAAACGTTACCCCTCCTAACAACAACACTCCTTTTTGAATAGCAAGGGTACACATACACATACTAATAGATATGTTGTATTTCAAATTAATTTTTTACATACGCAATTAAAATAAAATTCATTTTAAGCAAGCTCTCTCATGATGCTAGCTGTTAAGTACCCTGTCAACCCACACACAACTACACTACAACGTTCTGAAAGTACAACACACATAGGCCCATATTTATACTGTGTTTGATCCATCTTGCGTTAAAAATATGGAGTCAACGTCATTGTAAGGATGCGTGAAACTATCTTGCATCAATGACATGTAAGGTAGGTGTTCCCGTCCAAAAAATGACAAAAAGACACCCTAGCGCCATATTTATCCACCTGGGCAAAAATGACGCAGGGGTGGGAGGCGGACCCGAAAAATGACGATTTGCGTCAAAATTTAACATCTGGGTCAGGGCAGGCATTAAAATGAGGCAAACACACCACTACTTAAGGAAAATACACACAAGCAACATCACAGATCACCGGGACAACATGGAGGTGCTACTGATGCAGCTTGCAAGACAACGCCAAGCACAGGATCAACGCCAGCAGTCACCACCAGCCCAACGCAGCCCACAAAAGCAACGCAGAATGCAGGAGAGGGTCTTCAGGAGCAGGACAATCCTCCATGGCCTCAGGGAACAGGACATCATCCGGAGGTATCGTCCCAACTGGCAAGCCATACAGCAGCTGCTGCACCATATTGAGCCACAACTATCAGCTAACCTGTAGACACCACACAACATACCACCAGTGACCAAGCTGCAAGCTGTCCTGCATATGTTAGCAAGTGGCTCCTTCCAGACAACGGGTGCCCTGGTTGCTGGGGAATCACAGCCCTCATTCTCGGCCTTCCTGCCCAAGGTGTTAGGTGCCATAATCTCCCTCACACCCCACCACATCAGCTTCCCCAACACCCAGCAGAAGCAGCAGGAGATAAAACAGGGCTTCTACCAAATCCATGGCTTGCTGCATGTGCTCTGTGCAATTGACTGCACCCATGACTGGATCATCACAACTGCAGCAACAGAGCACCTATTTCGGAATGGAAAGCACATGCATTCCATCAACGTGCAGGCCATATTTGACCACCATGGACAGTTAGTGAGTTAGTGACAGTGTGCTATGGCTGTATTCCAGGAATTGCCACTGTATCTCCAGCCGGACCCACAAGGGTTAGTCTTGTGTATGTAAGTACAATCCTTGTTTGTGCCTTAAGGGTCCAGACACAGAATCACTTCTGCTGCCTCCTTTCTATGGGGCTTGCATGGTGACTATCTGTAAGATGATTCTGCACAGAGGCACTGACGTTCCCTGGAGCTGTGGAAAGTTCTGAGCCCTATCCTGTGTACAACCTTAGTGATAACCCCAGCATGTTTGTCCATTACTGACCCGTTCCATGTTTGTTCACACTAAGGTTGCTCTTCTTTCACATTTCTGTTTTCTCTGCCTTACCATAGCTGGCCTTTCCCCTTGTATGCCTGTAGCTGCTCTTCTGCTTTGGTAAACTACCTCCTTGCGAGATACTCTGTTAACTCAAGGGGTGCCCTAACAGAGTCCTGACTAGACCCGCCTTAAACCGTGACACCATGGAGCTCAACCCTGACACAGGGTACACATGCCTACACACTTGAACTGGACACCTCTGTGGAATACACATCTGAAAATATGTGAACACATGCAGCCAGGGCAGCAGGTCCACCACGCCAACACAAGTAGCATAGGTAATTATAACGAGTCACACCAACGTGTACTAAACATTTTATGGGTGGAATTAAGGCACAGTGTCTCAAACACAGTGCATACAAAACATGTGCACATGTCAGACATTTGTGTAGCCCACACAAAAGTCACCATGAAGTCGTAACCAACAATTAATGACATATGAGGGATAACATTCCCTACATAGCACTCATCAGCAATCCTCAATCATCCCGGAGTTTTGTTTGTCATGTGAAAAGTAATGTCCCCAAAGTCAAACAATTACACACATCAGATGAGTCAACACATATTACAAACACATATCATCACTGTTGTAGATCACTGATTGACATCAGATGTAGATACCCATTTGTAACACATTCATACATTTGCATGCCGTCCAATGTATTGCATGCCGTTCCTTCAGCACACATATTGTTGTTACAGATCATTCACGCCCAAAAAACACAGTTGCATGCTCTACCACATGTGGCCAACCACTATACCACACACTGCGGGCCATACCTTCCTATCTTCATGTTGATACAGGGTGCAGTCATGTTAAATATTAGAAAATCACAGATTGAGTCAAAAATGTTGATGCAAATGCGCTGAAAAATCACGCAAATTTAAACTAACAACGCATGGGCCCTTAGGGTGAATACCACCTGTGTACCACATGCATGCGATATCCATTGAAATTGAAGTCTACAGGTAATGCATGGTATTTTGCTGCACATGTATGTGTCGCAAATATTCAAGCAAACATCGTATGCACAAAAAAATACACGTATGACAGAAAACAGGCTGGAAAGGGGACAGGAAGTGATGTAGTAGGAAATCCAGTTTACAAGCATGGTACAGTGGGTGTACTTTCACTTTCCAGTCTGTGCTATTTCTCGACTGTGTGGCTGTGTCTCGGTGTTGCTGGTGTCTCCATTGTGTTTCTTGTATCTTGTGGTGTCTCTCTTGTGACTTTTGTGAATTCTGTTTGTTTATTGTACCTGTGTATGTGGTTTTGTGTAGTTTAGTATCTTTCAGGTTGTATTTGTACTGTTGGGTGTCTGTTTGGGGGTTAGATTAGTTCGGTTAGTTAGAGGTCTTGGGCTTGGGCTGTAAGTTTCCTTTTTTTCATTTATTTTCCTTTTTCTTTTTACACAATCTCAGTTTTGATTTGTTGTTCAGGGACATGTTGGGAAGGGTGAGGCTGACCCATATGGGGGAGGAGGAGCTTGGGGGCTTTGTGCAGCTGGTGTGCCACTTCCTTCCTTTGATGCTGGAGATGGGTGGGCATGTGATACAGGGGTATCACACAGAGCGAGGTGGCTGCGGTGCGGCAAGGTGCTCTACCACCTCAAAAGAGTATACCATATGAGCAGGAATGAGCACAAGCTGAAGCATCGCTGGGCTCACCTGGTGGCCAGAGAGCAGGATCTGCTAGACCAACTGGGTGTGGTGATCGGTGGCCTTGTTGGTGAGTATCACATTGACAAATGTGCACAGTAGAATGCTCCTGAGTGACAGTAGCAGATGTCTTGATGCAATGTTTGTGGCCATGTTGAATGCAAACAGAACAAAGTGTTAGTGTCCGAGTACTGAGATGGAGTCCACATGTCTATACATGTTAACAATACAGGCCAGAGGTTTGTTGAGTCATGTACGACTATCACTTAGGGCCACATGTACAAAGCTATTTTTAACTGTCACAAGTGTCCTAGTTTTCAGAATTTGTGTGTTTACGTCAAGAAAATATGTTTATTCCAATGCACATACCCAATTTTGCCATTCTGTAATCATATTTCCGAATCACAAAACAGATTTTGCTACAGTCTGCTGATTTATTGTTTGGAGAGCACGAATGCCATCACAAAACAATTGCAGTTACCACCAGTTTCAAATTGGTGCCAATCCATTCGCAAAAGGGATGGGGTCCCCATGGGATCCCTTCCCCTTTGTGAATGCATGCCAAAAAATAGTTTCAGAGCAGGCAGTAGTCCCACGGACCACTGTCTAAAAAAAAAAAGGTATAATATTTGGTTTTTGCATGCTTTCTGTTTCCCCTTAACCTCTTCACCACCATGGACGTACAGGTTACTTACGTGGCTGAGGTGCTGAGGTGCCACGGAGGTAACCGTTACAAATTGCTACCGGCCCTTGGGGGAAGTGCTAGCGCTCTACCTGAAGGATGCCCCCCACCCTCCAGGGCAGGGTTGGAAGGGGAATTGCTTCTCCTTCCCACCCCTGACCACCCCAGTGACATCTGATGATGTCAGCACGTGATTGCTTGCTGACCTCATCAGAGGTCACCTCCCATTGCGCTGAACACATGCTTCCAGCGCGATGCAGAAAAGAAATGCTCAGCATTTCTCTTCCGCTCGGGAGGAGGGGGCAGGGAGGGACATCAAAAGAAAGGAAAGTCCCCCAGCAGGGCAGAAACCTCTAGAAATGAGGCATACATATATTTTTGTATTTACTTTATGTTTTTATGTATGGGGAGCGGCCTCCTATGCAAGGGCCGCTCCCCTGGGGGACAAATTGTATTTAGCCCATTTCTGTCCCCCTTGGGGGCAGATTGGCCTATTTCTATTAGGTCGATCTACCCCCAGAGGGGGCAGAAACCACTTAGGCACCAGGGATTGGTGTGTGTGTATGTGTGTTTTGTTTGGGGGGGCAGCCCCTTGTGCATGGGTCATTCCCCATGGGGGCACATTACTGTTGGCCATATCTGCCCTCCTTGGGGACAGATAGGCCTATTTGTGGAAGGCCCATCTGCCCCCAAGGGGGGCAGAAAGCCCACAAAAGACCAGGGAATATTATTTTTCAAAATAAGAGAGTGGCGGTATGGCCATACGCCCACCCAAATAAATGGGGCCAAAGTTGTCCTGCCTATCAGTGGACAGATTAGGCAATTACCCCCATCCACACCCGTGGGGGCAGAAAGTCTACTGGATGCCAGGGAATTAAAACAAAAATAGTGGGGTGGTGGCTACCAACCAGTATGGGCCTGGTTGTACCCCCACCCCAACTGAAGGGGGTAACAGTCTTTCAGCTTTCCCCCGCACACTAAATTATCTTATCCCACTGCAAGGAAGAGGACATTTGATTATTTTAGGTTTTGGTTTTACATTTGGGCCATGAGAGCTTGGCTATCTCTCAAAATCGTCCCACTTGGAATGGTGAGGGCTGCACTTTATGAACTTTTGGGATGCTGCAATGTAGAAAAATCCACAAGACCTAGACACTTCTGAAAACTAAGCATCCTGGATGGTGTGCGTCATTAAATCCCGCACCATTTTCTTACCCCCAATGCCCTGCAAACCGCCAACTTTGATGGAAATCACACATTTTTCCTACATTTTTGTGACAGTTTTTGTCAACCTGAAAATATTTTTTTTAAACTGCCCTTTTGGACCTGCTTTGGTTCCCCCTCAATTTCAACATGTTTTTGGCTCTTCCCTGTCACAGGCACATGGCCCACCTACACAAGTGAGGTATCATTTTTACCGAGAGACTGACGGGAATGTTGGGTGGTAGAAAATTTGTCCCGGTGCGGTGATCCCACACAGAAATGTGGGAAACATGTGTTTTTTTAGCTAAATTTGAAGTTTGCTGAAGATTCTGGGTAAGAAAACATTGGGGGATCTACGCAAGTCACACCTCCCTGGACTCCCTTGGGTGTCTAGTTTTCAGAAATGTCTGGGTTTGGTAGGTTACCCTAGATGGCTGCTGTGCCCCTGACCAAAAACAGGTAGTTTTGTATTTGATCGTTTTGATGTGTTCACATAGAATTGTGGGGATTTCTTTTTGTGGGCATCAGGGCTACCCACACAAGTGAGGTAGCATGTTTATCGGGAAACGTGGGGGAACGTTGTGTAGAAGGAAGTTTGTGGCTCCTCTCAGATTCCAGAACTTTCTGTCACCAAAATGTGAGGAAAAGGTATTTTTTGACCAGATTTTGAGGTTTGCAAAGGATTCTGGGTAACAGAACCTGGTGAGAGCCCCACAAGTCACCCCATCTTAGATTCCCCTAGGTGTCTAGTTTTAAAAAATGGACAGGTTTGGTAGGTTTCCATAGGTTCCAGCTGAGCTAGAGTCCAAAATCCACAGCTTGGCACTTTGCAAAAAACAGCTCTGTTTTCTTTGGGAAAATGTGATGTGTCCACGTTGTGTTTTGGGGCATTTCCTGTCACGGGCACTAGGCCTACCCACACAAGTGAGTTACAATTTTTAATGGGAGGCTTGGGGGAACTCTGGGTGGAAGGACATTTGGGGCTCCTCTCAGATTCCAGAGCTTTCTGTCACTGAAATGAGAGGAACATTTTTTTTTTTTTTGGCCACATTTTGAGGTTTGCAAAGGATTCTGGGTAACAGAACCTGGTGAGAGCCCCACAAGTCACCCCATCTTAGATTCCCCTAGGTCTCCAGGTTTCAAAAATGCACAGGTGTGGTAGGTTTCCCTAGGTGCCGGCTGAGCTAGAGGCCAAAGTCCACTGCTCGGCACTTTGCATAAAACAGCTCTGTTTTCTTTGGGAAAATATGATGTGTCCACGTTGTGTTTTGGGGCATTCTCTGTTGCGGGCACTACACCTACCCACACAAATGAGGTACCATTTTTATCGGGAGACTTGGGGGAACGCTGGGTGGAAGAAAATTTGTGGCTTGTCTCAGATTCCAGAACTTTCTGTCACCAAAATTTGAGGAAAAAGTGTTTTGGGCCAAATTTCGAGGTTCGCAAAGGATTCTGGGTAACAGAACCTGGTGAGAGCCCCACAAGTCACCCCATCTTGGATTCCCCTAGGTGTCTTGTTTTAAAAAATGTGCAGGTTTGGTAGGTTTCCCTAGGTGCTGGCTGAGCTAGCGGTCAAAACCTACAGCTAGGTACTTTGCAAAAAACACATCATATTTTATTGTAAAAATGTGATGTGTCCATGTTGCGTTTCCTTTCGTAAGCATTAGGGCTACACACACAAGTGAGGTATCATATTTATCGGGAGACTTGGGGGAACACAGAATAGCAAAACAAGTGTTAATGTCCCTTGTCTTTCTCTACGTTTTCTCCTTCCAAACGTAAGACAGTGTGTAAAAAAGACATCTATTTGAGAAATGCCTGTAATTCACATGCTAGTATGGGCACCCCGGATTTCAGAGAAGTGCAAATAACCACTGATTCTCAACACCTTATCTTGTGGCCGTTTTGGAAATACAAAGGTTTTCTTGATACCTATTTTTCACTCTTTATATTTCAGCAAATTATTTGCTGTATACCCGATATAGAATAAAAACATATTGAAAGGTGCAGCTCATTTATTGGCTCTAGGTATCTAGGGTTCTTCATGAACCTACAAGCCCTATATATCCCCACAACCAGAAGAGTCCAGCAGACATAACGGTATATTGCTTTAAAAATCGGAGATCGCAGAAAAAGTCACAGAGTAAAACATGGAGAAACATGGCTGTTTTTTGTCACCTCACTTTCATTTTTTTTTTTTTTCTGCTATTTTATGTTCTGTAGGAAACCATTGTAGGATCTACACAAATTACCCCTTGCTGAATTTAGAATTTTGTCTACTTTTCAGAAATGTTTAGCTGTCTGGGATCCAGCTTTGGTTTCACACCCATTTCTTTCACTAACTGGAAGGAGGCTGAAAGCACAAAAAATAGTAAAAATGGGATGTGTGTACCATTAAAATGTGAAAATTGTGTTGAAAAATTGGGTTTTCTGATTCAAGTCTTCCTGTTCCTGAAAGCTCAGAAGATGGTGATTTTAGCGCTGTGAACCATTTGTTGATGCCATTTTCAGGTAGAAAATCACAAGCCTTCTTCTGCAGTCCGTTTTTCCCATTCTTTTGAAAAAAAGGACATTTTCACTGTGTTTTGGCTAATTCCTTGGTCTCCTTCAGGGAAACCCACAAAGTCTGGGTACCTCTAGAATCCATGGGATGTTGGAACAAAAGGACGCAAATTTGGCGTAGGTAGCTTCTGTGGACTAAAAGTTATTAGGGCCTAAGCGCGAACTGCCCTAAAACAGCCTAAAAAAGGCTTGGCACCTGAGGGGAAAAAGGCCTGGCAGTGAAGGGGTTAATGAAAGAAGGCTGCATTTAATTAAAAAAAAAATCTTTATTTGAAAGCAGTCACAGACATGGTGGTCTGCTGAGCCCAGCAGGCCAGCATCCCTGTGAGTACCACCATTCCGAAGAGGTTTGAGAAATTAGACCAACCTCATTAATATTCATGAGGTAGGTCATTTGCTACCCCTTTTGTGATTTGCAAACAGTGTCATTGACAGTGTTGTACGTTAGATCATCCTACTCGCAAATTGTGAGTTGCTAAGTCTCGCAATGTGTGACTCACCAAACCTGATCTTCGTAAATGTGGCCATTAGTCACACATTTCAGGTGCAATGGCAACACCTGTGCCCATGCATTCTGTCAATGATGAACAGGTAAGGCACTGTCAGAATAGCACATTTCACTGTATCAGGACAGCAAAGTAGGCAATCCATGTTTAGTGCTACATTGTCATCATTACGCACACATGATCCCTGCCATCATGTTGGCAAAGGGAGCATACACGGCTTAGGGGACATTGCCGGTGGGGCATTTGTTACCAACATACAACTGTGTCACAGCTGTCATAGACCACTGAATGCATGATAATTGCAGGCTGACAATTGAGCCACATGTCCATCACACAGTAACTCAGTGTCCCTTGATGCACAAGGCACAATACCTGAGTCACTTGTATTGCAATACACCAGGGAAATGCCATTGAAATTGTCACCAAAATACAAATCATGCCATGGACTACAATCTGAAATATATATTAGCCGCAAATGGTTGTAGTCGGATTTAGCACCACATGATTGTTAGGCCCAGTGCATGTATGCAGATATGTGGCTATTACTCACTGGAGTGTCAGTGTCAATGTGAGTTTGCAGTGGTCTGTCCGTTATACTGTCTACATGCAGGATCACCAGCTCACTCATGTAAAATGTTACACTGTGATATGTTGTCCACACGTTTGCACAGTGATCTGACAGTGGGCATATATTTCCTTTCCATGTCTTACCGGTGGACCTGCCCCCTATGCGATCGGGGAAGTGGCTTGATTTCAGGGCCCAGACGTATCCAGTTAGTGTGATAATGTCTGTGCAGTGTAGTGAATGCAGCTGTTGTGTGAGTGACTGTTGTGTGTTGCACTCATTGCAAGATATGATGAGCTGGCACGTGATCTGATATCTTACTCGGCAGGATGTTGACATAGTGTTCCGTGCAAGGGTTCCACATTCAAAGGCAGAGAGTAATATCTTGGGAGTCCTGTGCTGCGCAATAGGCATCAGCGTGTGAGCAAGGTGATTACTAGCCACATATAGGCCCACATGTGACTTGGAAGTGTTCCAGTGTCAGTATATTGGCACTGGGTCAAACCCTGATTCTCACAACACAGTGATGCACCAGTTTTCACCACAAAATTGTACCTCCCTGTATTGTAATGTACATGTAGGACTCTATGGGTATCTGACCCTCAGCATCTTTCCCCATAAGTTGTACTCAATTTATGTGACACTTATGTGGTATGTAATAGGCGTGCATGCAGGTCAAGGCCAGAGGTGTGCTAGCACCAATGTCGGTGTTTTGGGAATTGTGTTGGCAGATCAGATGTTGATGATTGTCCACAACTGGACACATGAATGTAGATGTGAAATACCTATGGATACCGTATTTCTAGGTGGCAGCCCTCCTCACATGCGTTCCACTCATTAAATCCATGTACAAATGGACATTCCTTTGTGGTTGTCCTCGACAGTTGTGATGATGTATTGCATGCCCATCACCCCTGATACACATAAACACACCTAATCCAATATAAAACACACACCCACAGCACCCACAAACCCCTACGACCAAAATTGATAAAGAAGCCCAGAGAGAGACATCACCAGAGACAACACTAGGATCCACAGGCACACAACAGCATCACTCACACAACATCCACACACCTCAGACAACACACAACAACACATCCACTCACACATCACAACCAACACCACCTCACACATCACCCACATCACGTCATGGCACCTCAAAGACACCGCAGGTTCTCTGAGGAGGAGCTCAGGGTCATGGTGGAGGAAATCGTCAGGGTAGAGCCACAGCTATTTGGATCACAGGTGCAGGACACCTCCATAGCTAGGACGGTGGAGTTATGGTGCAGAATCGTAGACAGGGTCAACGCAGTGGGACAGCATCCAAGAACACGGATGACATCAGGAAGAGGTGGAACGACCTACGGCGGAAGGTGGCCTCCATGGTCTCAAGACACCAGATTGCAGTACAGAGGACTGGCGGTGGACCCCCACCTCCTCCCCCACAACTAACAACATAGGAGGAGGAAGTCTTGGCTATACTGCATCCTGAGGGCCTCGCCAGAGTAGCAGGAGGAATGGACTCTGGTAAGTAAAATCTTAACTATTACATCCCCCACCCTACCTGCATGCTATCACATACCCCACCCTCACCCTCACCCCCATCACTCCAACACCTCACAAATGTCCAACTATCACAACCCACCCATCCCAACACCAAGCCCTGCATGCAACACCAAAGCATGAACACCCATCACCAAAGCATGTCCACTACACATACCCACAGAGACTCCAAACCAAATGTCACACAAGGACCTAGACAAGAATGCAAGCACCAGATTACAGCGTCACCCACCCATTGCGCACAATGGCACACACAGATGCAATAATCATGCCTTTACACCCCTGCAGGACCCTTACCCAATGTCATCGGACAGGAAGTTTCAGACATGTCCACTCCACCCACAGAAGAGGCCCACAGTGATGACAGCAGCTCTGTCCAACTGGATCTAGAAGACCAGCCTGGCCCATCTGGGTCCACAGGACAGTTGGTTCCCCTGACACTGGCACAAGCCACCATAGAGCCTCCCCTCTCAGGAAACACCAGCACAGCACCCACCCAGCGGGCCCATCCCTCTGTCCCCAGGACACGTCAAGCAGCAGTGTGTCCACCACTACAGGGAACCCATGCAAACCCACCAACCCAAGACAATCAGGGACCTGGGGGCAGTGACAGTGGGCACACGGTTCAGGGGACAGAGGCACAGGAAAACAGGGGAAATGGGAGGACTGCTGGTCGACAGGGAGAGGACAGGCCCAGGGAACCCACTCTCCACGAGGCCCTGTCCAACATCATGGGAGCTTACCATCATTCCCAAGAGACGATGGCAACGGTACTGGCCAAGTTTCAGGAGACCCAGCGGCTGCAGGAGGAACAGTATCTGGGGATCAGGGAGGAACTCAAGTCCATCAAAACCACCCTGGTGACCATTGCAGGGGTGCTGAAGGACATTGTAAACACCAGGAGGGACACTGTGGCACAACAAGGGCCCCCTGACACAAGCCTGGATGATGAACAGCCCACCACCTCCGCCGGAGCTAGTGGACAGGAGGCACCGCCACAGGAAAACAACACCAGCACTCCACCCCCTGCAGATAGAAAACCACCCCTCAAACGGTCCCTGAGATCCAGAACAAAGACAGAGAACAATGCCAAGGCCCCCGCCATGAAATGAGACCCTCCTGAATGTAATTCTTCTGTCCCACTATGTCACCCTGTCCATCCATCAACTGCCCTAACTCCACTTCCCATGCCCCTTTGGACAATGCACCTGTGAAACAAATAGACTGGACTCTGCCATGGACAATCCGCCACCTTCACCCCTGCCCATTTTACAACCCCCTCCACTAATTTGCACTGAAATAAACACCCTTGAATCACAAAACAATCTGGAGTCAGTCTGTTCTTTCACAAATGTGTATTAGCAATAACTATGGAAAATAGCAATGTTGGTTATACTGTCCACATACCGATGTAATTCAGCCTTGGTATAGATACTGGCGGTATCCGAGTATTTACATGAGATAATGTGTAATTGCAGTTTTCATTGTTTCATTTATGTTTTATTGATATTTTTATAACTATATGGATTGATGACAGTCATACTTTGTATATTTATTATTCAAGTTTGTCATTATTTAATTTTGTTACTGTTGGATACAACAGGGAAGGCCTTCTTCATGTCCTGCATTTCGCTATCGTTGTCCTAAAAGCTATAATAAAGGACATCTCTTTTGTTTAGTAAAGATGTAACAATTGGGTTTGGGTTTGTAGGGGAGGACCAAGGCATAAACGTGAGGTGGGTTTTGTTATGGCTTTTGTTAATATTCGGTTGTTGATATTAAGTCTTGATCTGTAGTTGACACTGGTCTTATTATAATTACTTATTATTTTTTACTCCATCTGTGTAATTATTTGTTAGTAATCCTTTCCGTTACTTCGAAATATGTATATTCTAATTTGAGTTATTCTGGGCTTAGTAAAAGACGGGGGTTACTTATGGATTTCCACAGTTTCTTCACTCCTTAAAGATGGCGCTGGTATTTGTTTCTTGTTCTTTTTCCCTTATGCTCGGGTAAATCAAACGCGCATTGTGAATTGTTTTTCTCTTCCCGTGAGATTTGGTACTAGTTACCCTGCTACTTTAAAGATGGTGGACCGTTATACTTCTTGCTACGCGCTTTGGAGTCATGTACTCGTGCTCTGCTTCTTTTGAACTAGTTATTCAGGACGTAAGGTGAGTGGGGGCTGCATTCTGTTCTATGCGCTATCAGCGCGGACAAATGTTTTGGCTAATATTATGGGAGATATTGGTATCGACGCTTTTAGATTTGTGTCAACCTTTATTGCTTTAGGTGCTATTTATACACCTTTGTGTTACACCGACCCACATACGCAAGTCTTACGATCAGTAGGTGCTTTTAATCTTGGGTGAACTCACATGATTTTTATAATTTAAATTTGAATTTATTATTTCACTTTTTATGTTGTGCTCCATTATTGACAGAGAAATCCATTATGTCAACAGATTTGGATCCATCTATCTTTTGTGAACTCTAGGACACTATTGATGCCAGTGCTTTATCCAATTTAGGTATGACTAGGTTTACCTTAGCTCACGTTGGTTAATTTTGGGTATTATTGCACATACTGGATATGCATGGTGATACTAAATTCATTCAGTGAGCATTTAGGTAGTACTGCACTTCCTTTGTCTTAGGGTTGGTTGTGGGTCTTGGCTTTGAGGTCCTTTTGGTTTCTTGGAATTTTCTTTATCTGGTACCATTTATATTCTTTATTCTCCTCGCGGTTTGTGCCTTGGTTTCCTCCCTCTCATTTCCAAACTAGGTGGAGCGGATTCTGGGTTTGCTGTAGTATTATATTGACATATTGGTGGTCATTACAACCCTGGTGGACAGTGTTAAAGCTGCGGAAATACCGCAAACAGGCCGGCGGACAAAAAAAGGGAATTATGACCCTGGCGGAAATCACCAACTAAGACAGCCACTTTAACACATCGCCCTCCACGGCGGTACAGACAAGCAGCGTGGCGGTTACCGCCAACAGACAGGCGGGAGACAATGTACCGCCCACAGTATTACAACCCGCCAATCCGCCACCTTTTCCGGGGCGGATTCACCGTGGATAAAAACACGGCAGAAACAGCTTTTGCTATGGGAAAACGCTCACCTGAACACATCCCACAAGGAACGAGGACTCCATGGACCCGGAACTCCAAATACTCCCTGCCCTTGTCTTGTCCTCTAAGAACACCAGCTACGTAGGCGCAGAAGACACCGGTGAGTACTGCACCTATGACACGGGGAGGGGGAGGCAAAAATTAGCGGGACACACACCAAACACCCCCACCTCCACCCTCGCATATCACAAATACACACCAATGCATTCACAAAAATCACAGTAACAACCCACAATCCCCATGGAAGAATGAAAAGACAATGCGAAATTCGGTCAAACATTATAATGTGCCAATATACATGTCATACAAAAATATACAGATATACATTTGAAAATCACTCATAATTATGTACAATACGAGAAGTAGTGCAGATATGTACACAACAACGTCCGTGCACCAACACTCCAAAAATGCATGGGCGAGGCCCACAAACGACACCTGACCAAAATCGGAGAGAACACTGCTGGGGCATCAGATAGAAATACTACAGGCACCTCAAGGGAAAGGAAGAGGGGGCACCTCAGCCAGATGAATTCGAAGCCAGATCCATGACGGGGCTCCATGCCCATTGATGTATCCTGGGGAGTGCAAAGCCACAGTCTCTCAAGTCTCTACAGTGGGTAGGTTGCCCACTGTGCCATCCTGGGGAGTGCAAAGCCACAGTCTCTCAAGTAGATGCAGTTCTCTACTGGTACTGGGTGGGACTGGTGCCCATACTGGATGAGTCTCCCCGTGAAAGTTCATGTCCTGTCACTGTCCCAGCTGCACATGGGATAAGGATGCCTGATGTGGCGCCCTTTTCATTAGTACACAGTGCTTGCCCTGTTCAGCGGTCTTCACCATGGCGGTCTTTGCCCTGTTCAGCGGTGCTTTGCCATGGCGGCCTTTGCTCTGTTCAGCGGTGCTTTGCCATGGCGGTCTTTGCCCTGTTCAGCTGTGCTTTGCCATGGCGGTCTTTGCCCTTTTCAGCGGTGCTTTGCCATGGCGGTCTTTGCCCTGTTCAGCGGTGCTTTGCCATGGCGGTTCTGGACTGTTCAGCGGTGCTTTGCCTTGGCGGTCTTTGCCCTGTTCAGCGGTGCTTTGACATGGCGGTTCTGGACTGTTCAGCGGTGCTTTGCCATGGCGGTCTTTGCCATGTTCAGCGGTGCTTTGACATGGCGGTTCCGGACGGTTCATCTGTGCTTCGCCATGGCAGTCTTTGCCCTGTTTAGCGGTGCTTTGACATGGCGGTTCTGGACTGTTCAGCGGTGCTTTGACATGGCAGTTCTGGACTGTTCAGCGGTGCTTTGCCATGGCGGTATTTGCCCTGTTCAGCGGTGCTTTGACATGGCGGTTCTGGACTGTTCAGCGGTGCTTTGCCATGGCGGTCTTTGCCCTGTTCAGCGGTGCTTTGACATGGCGGTTCTGGACTGTTCAGCGGTAATTTGACATGGCGGTTCTGGACTGTTCAGCGGTGCTTTGACATGGCAGTTCTGGTACGGACATTGGTGTGTGGCATGACGATCTCTACACTGGGCACTGGTGTGTGGCATGACGTTCCATCATTGCCCAGCGGGGCTGTGGCAGCAGGGGCCCTCCAGGGCACTGACTCCGGCGGTGGTCTCAGGACCAGTGACGATACTTGAGCCCTCCTGGGCTGTGACTCTGGCGGTGGTCTCAGGACCAGTGACGATACTTGGGCCCTCCAGGGCTGTGACTCCGGCGGTGGTCTCTGGACCAGTGACGATACTTGGGCCCTCCAGGGCTGTGACTCCGGCAGTGGTCTCTGGACTAGTGACGATACTTGGACCCTCCAGGGCTGTGACTCCGGCGGTGGTCTCCTGACCAGTGACGATACTTGAGCCCTCCTGGGCTGTGACTCTGGCGGTGGTCTCAGGACCAGTGACGATACTTGAGCCCTCCTGGGCTGTGACTCTGGCGGTGGTCTCAGGACCAGTGACGATACTTGAGCTCTCCTGGGCTGTGACTCTGGCGGTGTTCTCTGGACCAGTGATGACGGGGCTGGCGGTTGTGTCTGGACTGCCGGAAATGATGGCGCACTTCTCCGCAGTGACACTCACAACAGGCTGGCAAGACTTCCTCTGGAACTTCCCCACCTTTGGTGGAGTCACAGCTAACTCACCAATCCCCTTCGAACCCATGTCAGTTGTTGTCCCACCAGGAGTCTTAACACGGTCCCGTCGTCCAATCTCCAATTTTAGAGCCTTTACAGGGGGTGGGCTGCCAGTGCCTTGGCTACGGGTCCTACTGCCTGCCCTAGTGGCCGGTGCACTCCACAATCCCTAAAAACGCACCACTGGTATTGGAGGCTTTTCGGCTGAGGCGCTACGATGGGACTGATGAATTGGAGGGGGTGGGGTGGGGGCAAAAAGGTCAATTTTACAGAGGGACAGTTTCTGATGAACACTGGGATGGGTAGCTTGAGGGGGTCTGGGAGTGGAGGAAGAGGAGGTGGTTGTCGGAGGTGTTACTTTAGCTGTTTTGGGTGCAGGTGCAGGTACTGGAGGCTGTCGTGAGGTGGATGGATGTTGGGTGAGTGATTGCCGGCGTTTGTGTAAATTGGGAGGGGGTGTCACAGACACACTGGGAGAGGACACAGTGGACGTGTAAATGCCAGTGGAGGTGGTGAGTGCAGGTGAGCGGCTTGTGGTGCTGGGTGTCCTGGTGCGATTCCTGGTGCCTGTAGATGTGGTGCATGCAGGTGTGTGTGTAGAAGAGACTGGGAGGGAGGAGGGAGAAGAGGAGAAGGGGGACACAGTGGCGACAGTGGATGTTGCTGTGTCTGTATGGGTGTGATGCTTGTGTGAGTGCCTGTGGGATGTGTGGTGCCTATGTTTGCTTGAGCTACTTTTGGGTGTTGACTTGTGTGCATGCTGGTCTGTAGGTGTGCTTGGGATGGGCTGGGGTACAGGGGATTGGGTCTGGGTGGAGGAAGTTGGATGGGGGAGGCTCGACACAGGGACAATGGCTGCCATCAGTGCTGAGGCCAGAGATTGCAGGGTTCGCTGAAGGACAGCCTGACCAGAATGAATGCCCTCCAGGAATGCATTACCGTGTTGCAACTCTCGTTCTACACCCTGGATGGCATTCAGAATGGTAGACTGCCCAACAGTGAGTGACCTGAGGAGGTCAATGGCCTCCTCACTGTGGGCAGCAGGGGTGACTGGGGCAGGGCCTGAGGTGCCTGGGTCGAAGGTGAAGCCCACCCTCCTGGGTGAGCGGGCACAGGGCGAATGCTGAGGGGCTGCTGGGAGGGCGGTGCTGGTAGGGGAGGTGGGGGCTGTACCTGTAGAAGTGGGGTGCACAGATGGTGCCGCCACCACAGGGGAGCTCCCATCGGTGGACGAGTCCGTGTCGCTGGTTGGTGATCCGGTGGCCGACGTGAAGCTCCCCTCGCCCTCCGTCCCACTGGTGCATTCAGAGTCCGTGGTGTGGCCCTCCATGGCCATGTGGGATGCAGCTCCCTCATGCTCTGGTGCCACTGTACCTCCGCCTGTTGATGCTGATGTACAAAAGGACAGGGAGAGCAGAAAAAGGGGGGGAGACAGAAGAAAGAGAGTTTTAGTGCAATGCATTCCGCTACCGTTGGCGGACAAGACAGACGCAGCAGCCCCCTGCATTACGCCGTGATCCTGCACGCTACACACGCAATTTCTGGTTTATGGCCTACATGGCAATGTTGGACATCTGTGCACATGGATGCCACAGGGGCAACTATACCTCGACTTGGCACTCTGCTGAGGTGGGGTTGAGTGCCACATGGCCTACATTACGGAGGGGCCTTGCCTACCTAACTCGCCCTGGCCTAGGGACACCCACAGCCCACCTCCCCCACCCAGACACCTCCACTGCACGCAAAGTCCGCAGAATGAGGTTGTACTCACCCCCTTGTGTCTGCTGTGATGTCCTCAAGCGCCCATCCAACTCCAGGTAGGCCACCGCCAGGATGTGGAACATCAGGGGGCTCATGGTGCAATGGGCACCCCTCCCACGTTGGGAGGCCATCCCCAGCTGAGCCTCCGCCGTCTTCTTGCTGCAGCGGCGAATGTCCTCCCATCTCTTATGGCAGTGGGTGCCCCGTCTCTGGTGGGCCCCAAATGTCCCTCTTCTGGTGGGCGCTGACCTACATGACATGCACAAGGGAAGAGGAACAGTCATTACCAACTGCACCATCGTTGTGAGTGGCCCCCTCCCTACTCTGGCCATGTGGCCCATTCATTCCCATGCATTAATGTTCTTAGAACTCTGCCCTCTTCCCTCTCCCACCCAGCCCTCTCCACCCAGGCCTAGCCCATACAATGTGCTCCCTGTGTACTAACCTGTTCGTCTGGAGGACCGTAGAGTAGCGTGTACTGGGGGAGGACCCCATCCACAGGTTTCTCCAACTCCGGTGCAGTGAAGGCAGGGGCCCTTTCCCCAGACGCAGCAGCCATTGTCGCTTCCAGACCGAGGTCACAGCAGCACTAGCAGTGTAGGTCCTCTCCTGACGAAGGTCAGGTATCTAGTGATTGAACAGATAGAAAATGGCGGTGACGTCCGCGGCGGTGACGTCCGCGGAGGTGCGCATCATCACCGCCCATGCACCTGTTCATTGGCTCCTGGGACCCATAGGGTCCAATGTTAACCAATGCAGCATTGCGCTGCGATCTACGACCGCCTACCGCGACGGTGTGCAATGCCAGCGCAGTTACCCCACAATCCCATTGTCCCAGTTTAGAGGTCAGGCAGCCGCCATTTCAGGGGCCCACATGGCTTCATTTACTACTGCGTCACACATAGCTAGGCCTACACTCGACACACATACAGGAAGGGTTTTGTGTCTGGTGTAGTCTTGTGTGTAACTGTGGGTACATACCTGGAGGAATAGTGACTGGTTCTTCGCTGTTGTCCTTCGTAGGCACCGTCAGCTGGGACATATGAGAAGATGGCGGAATCCTCTGGTGTACCGACCGCTGGTGGACCTGTTGACAATGGAAGAAAGACATGTCATCGTCACCTACAGGTTTGACCGTGCCACTATCCAGGAACTATGTACCCAGTTGGAGCCAGACCCGATGTCACCGATCCGCCATCCGACTGGAATCCCCCCTGACGTGCAGGTGCTGTCAGTGCTCCATTTCCTTGCAAGTGGGTATTTTCAGACAACTGTGGCCATGGCATCAGGGATGTCCCAGCCTATGTTTTTCAACGTCCTGTCCAGAGTGTTGTCTGCCCTGCTGAAACACGTAAGGAGATACATCATTTTCCCTGAGGTGGAGGATTTGCCTACAGTGAAAGGTGACTTCTATGCCCTTGGACATATCCCCAACGTCATAGGTGCCATTGATGGGACCCATGTAGCTCTGGTCCCCCCCCCACAGGAGTGAACAGGTGTACAGGAACAGGAAGAGTTATCATTCCATGAATGTCCAGATGGTCTGTTTGGCAGACCAGTACATCTCGCAGGTAAATGCAATGTTCCCTGGCTCTGGGCATGATGCCTACATCCTGTGGAATAGCAGCATCCCTGATATGATGGGTCAACTCCAGAGGCACCGTGTATGGCTATTGGGGGCCTCTGGTTACCCCAACCTTTTCTGGCTATTGACCTCAGTGAGGAATCCCAAGACCAGGGCAGAAGAACTGTACAATGAGGCCCATGGGCTGACTAGGAGGGTGATCGAACGCACCTTCGGCCTCCTGAAGGCCAGGTTCAGGTGTCTGCATATGACAGGTGCATCCCTATTCTACTCACCGAAGAAGGTGTGCGACATCATCTTCGCCTGCTCCATGCTCCATAATTTGGCTTTGCGACGCCAGGTGCCTTTTCTGCAGGAGGATGATCCAGATGACGGTGTTGTAGCAGCTGTGAAGTCTGTGGAGCCTGTGGACAGTGATGAGCATGAAGCTGAGGAAAAAGAAAACAACAACAGGGAGTCAGTCATACAGCAATATTTCCAGTGACACACAGGTGAGAACATTTTCTGGTTTAACGTTAAATTAACTTTCACACGTCTACCTCTATCCTGTTTGTCGATTTCAATCACTATTTGTTAACTGAGTTGTACCCTTCCATTACGGTTTCACAGGTGTGGTAACCTACGTGTCAACTGCTTGCATCCTTCAAGGGCTTGTGATGTGTGACATAGGTATGTTAGCCTTACAGTGGTCCAGCCATTATGACACTGTCATTGATAATACAAAGTATAAAATCATAGACTGACTCCAGATTGTTTTGTGTTCCAAGGGTGTTTATTTAAGTGCTCAAAAAATGAAGGGGGGTTCTAAAATGGTGATGGGGGATGGTGGAGGAATGTCCATGGCAGAGTCCAGTCTATTAGTCTCACAGGTGCACTGCCCATCTGGGCATAGGAAGTGGAGCTGGGGCAGTTCGAATATGGACAGGGTAACAAAGTGGGACAGTGGGAGGACAATCAGGGTGGTCTTATTTCCTGGCGGGGGTCTTGCCATCTTGCTCTGTCCTGTTCTTGGATCTCAGGGACCGCTTGCGTGGTGGTTGTCCGTCTGCAGGGCGTGGGGTGCTGGTGTGTTGGTCCTGTGGCGGGGCGTCCTGTCCACTAGCGCCGGCGGAGGTGGTGGGCATTTCATCGTCCTGGCTAGTGTCCGGGGCCCCTTGGAGTGCCACGGTGTCCCTCAAGGTTTTTTGTATGTCCTTCAGCACCCCTACGATGGAGCCCAGGGCGGAGCCGATGGTTCTGAGCTCCTCCCTGAACCCCAAATACTGCTCCTCCTGCAGGCGCAGTGTCTCCTGCAACTTGTCCAGGACCGTCACAATCGTCTCCTGGGAGTGGTGGTATGCTCCCATGATGGAGGAGAGGGCCTAGTGGAGACTTGGTTCCCTTGGCCTTTCCTCCTCTGTCGCACAGCAGCCCTCCCAGTTCCCCTATGTTCCTGTGCCTATGTCCCCTGGACCGTGTGCCCTCTACCACTGCCCCCAGGTCCCTGTTGTTATTTGGGTGGTGGGTTACCCTGGGTGCCCTGTAGTGGTGGACACACCGCTGATTGACCTGTCCTGGGTAGGGAGGTTTGGGCCCGCTGGGTGGGTGCTGTGCTGGTGTTAGCAGAGGGTGGAACGTCGGTGTTGGGCTGTGCCTGTGCAAGGGGAACCGACTGTCCCGAGGCCCACAATGGTCCGGGCTGGTCATCAAGGTCCAGTAGGGCAGAGCTGCTGTCGTCACTGTGGGCCTCTTCTGGGGGTGGAGTGGTGTTGTATGGACCCTCTGGTGTGGTGACGGTCCTTCGGGTTCCTGCAGGGGCATAAGAGCATGATTATTGCATGTGTGTGTATAATGGTGTGCAATGGGTGTGTGTGAGTGAACCCCAGTGCAAGCATTTCTGTGTGGGGCCTTGTGTGATGATGGTGGGGGGGGTGTTCTGGGTATGTGCAGTGAGCATGCTTTGGTGAGTGGTGACCATGCTTAGTTGTGTCATGCAGGACTTGGTGTTGGGATGGGTGGTTTGTGTTATGGGTACATTAGTGAGGATTTGGAGTGCTAGGGGAGGGTGTGAGGGTGGGGGAGTATGATAGCATGCAGGTAGGGTGGGGGATGTGATAGTTAAGATTTTACTTACCAGTGCCCCATCCTCCACCGACTCCTCCGAGGCCCTCAGGATGCAAGAGGGTCAAGACTTGCTCCTCCCATGTTGTTAGTTGTGGGGGAGGAGGTGGGGGTCCGCCGCCAGTCCGCTGCACCGCGATGTTGTGCCTGGAGACCGTGGAACGCACCTTCCCCCGTAGGTCGTTCCACCTCTTCCTGATGTCCTCCCTATTTCTTGGGTGCTGTCCCACGGCGTTGAACCTGTCGACTATTCTGTGCCATAACTCCATCTTCCTGGCTATTGATGTATGCTGTACCTGTGATCCAAATAGCTGTGGCTCTACCCGGACGATTTCCTCCACCATGACCCTGAGCTCCTCCTCGGAGAAGCGGGGGTGTCTTTGGCGTGCCATGGGGTGATGTGGGTGAGGTGTGGGGTGGTGTATGTGGTGATGAGTGTGGTGAGTGTAGTGGTGTGTGGTGTTTTGTGCGTGGATGTTGTGTGGGTGATGGTGTTGTGTGCCTCTGTGTGATGGGGTTGTCGATTGCTGTGCTGTCTCTCTGGCCTTCTTTCAGAATTTGTGGTCGTAGGGGTTTGTGGGTGATGTGGGTGTGTGTTTTATATTGTGTGGGGTGTGTGGGAGTGGTGTGTGTATGTGTCTCAGGTGTGTGTAATTCGAATTGTCCAATGTGGCGGTGTTTTTGAGATGTGTGTGTATTTTGAGCGCGGCGGTGTGTACCGCCAATGGAATACCGCGGTTGAAAGACCGCCGCGTGGATTCGTGGGTCGTAATAGCATGGGCGTGTTTCTGTTGGTGTGGAGGATTTATTTCAGCATGTTTATCGCTGACCTTTGGTATGGCAGTGTTGTGTGGGTGTCTGAATTTTGGCGGATTCCAAGATGTGTGTCATAATAGCTGTGGCGGTCTACCGCGGCCGCGGCGGTGTATTGGCGGTCTTCTGCACGGCGGTAAGCGACTTTTACCGCCAATGTTGTAATGACCCCCATTGGGTTGTGTAATTGTAATTTTAGATTTCACTGATAAATGTGTTAGTTATGGTATTTTGGGTTATTTTTACTGTTTTTTTAGACTCCCATGACGAAACACGTGTTGGCTGTCTCTGTTTCTCAATAAAGATGAATTCTTCACTTCAAGAACTTCACCGAATTTCTATTCACATATATGTCTCATGCAAATTGGATTATTGAAGTTATGGATTTGAGTATTAGAAACTACTGATCATATAGACATCAACTTATTTACGAGTGCCTTGGTCTCTGTGTAAATAGTGTGTTGTGTCTCTTTTGACATATCATAGGAGGTAGGGGAAGATCCTCCTGGGCTGAGAGCACCGTACCTTTAATTGATAATGTTACTATTGTTTAAGAGGGGATTGTTGGGAGCGCTTTCTTTCCCTTATGGTCTCTTCCCATTAGTTTATTATACTTCTTTGGTGAGCAGTAGAGAGAACCACCTGTCATATGGAGGCACCGAAACCTGGCCTTCAGGAGGCCGAAGGTCCTTTCTATCACTCTCCCAGTTCGCCCATGTGCCTCATCGTAGCGTTCCTCTGCCCTTGTCCTGGGATTTCTCACTGGAGTCAGTAGCCATGACAGGTTGGGGTACCCAGAGTCACCTGCAAATGTTGAGGGACAACTGTTAGACACACACTAAGCCTTAGGGACAACCCAAGACCCAGACAACCATTCACAGGGTATATGGTCCTTGTCCTCACCTATTAGCCACACACAGTGCCTCTGGAGTTGCCCCATCACATAAGGGATGCTGCTATTCCTCAGAATGTAAGCATCATGCACTGGTCCAGGAAACTTGGCATTCACATGGGAGTTGTACTGGCCGGCCAAACACACCATCTGCACATTCATTGAATGGAAGCTCTTCCAGTTTCTGTACACCTGTTCACTCCTGCCGGGGGGTACCAAGGCCACATGTGTCCCATCAATGGCACCTATAATGTTGGGGATATGTCCCAGGGCATAGAAGTCACCTTTCCCTGTAGGCAAATCCTCCACCTGAGGGAAAACGATGTAGCTGTGCATGTGTTTCAGCAGGGCAGACAACACTCTGGACAACACGTTTGAGAACATAGGCTGGGACATCCCTAATGCAATGGTCAGTGTAGTTTGAAAAGACCCACTTGCCAGGAAATGGAGTACTGACAAGACCTGCACTTGAGGGGGGATCCATGTGGAATGGCGGATTGCTGACATCAGGTCTGGCTCCAACTGGGCACACAGTTCCTGGATTGTTGCAAGATCAAGTCTGTAGGTGAACATTACGTGTCTCTCTTCCATTGTCGACAGGTCCACCAGCGGTCTGTACACTGGAGGATGCTGCCATCTCCTCACCTGCCCCAGCGGACGTGCCCTATGGACGAGAACAGCGAGCAGAGAGTCAGCCAACACTGAGGTATTGCTAAATATCATTAGCAAACATTTGTAAATCCGCAATGTGCCTGTTACTGTGTGTATGCAAGGCCTAGATAGGTGTGATGCAGTTATCATTAATGCCATGTGGCCCCCTGAAATGGCAGATGCCTGACCTGCACGGTGGGGCAAGGGGATATGAGGTAACTGTGCTGGCATTCTACACCGTTGCGGTAAGCGGTCGAATCCTGCATTGGTTAACATTGGACCCTATGGGTGCAAGGAGCCAATGACTATGTACGCCTGCGGTGACGGTACGCAGCGCCGCAGACGTGACTGCCATTTTCTGTTTGTTCACTCACAGGAGAGGACCTACACTGCAAGTGCTGTTGTGACCTCAGTCTGGAAGCGACAATGGCTCATGTGTCTGGGGAAAGGGCCCCCAGTGGATGGGGTCCCCCCCAGTAAACGCTACTCTACAGTCCTCCACACAAACCAGTGAGTACACTGTGAGCATGCTGCATGGGCAATGCCTGTTTGGAGTGGTGTGCATGGAAGATAAATGGGGGGGCTGAGGCCTGCATGTGCGGACGGTGAGTGTATGTGCATCAGGGCAAGGGTGGAAACGGGGGCCAATGACTGTGACGGTCCGGACTGTTAAAGTTTTACCTATTCCCCTGTACTCTTTCTGTAGGTCAGAGCCCACCAGAAGAAGGATATTTGGCGTGCCATCGCCAAGGACGTTCAGATCCTGGGGGTCCACCACAGACGGAGCACCCACTGCTGGAAAAGATGGGAGGACATTCACCGCTGGAGCAAGAAGACGGCAGAGGACCAGCTGGTAATGGCCTCCTAACGTGGGAGTGGTGCCCGTCACACCATGACGTTCCGGATCCTGGCGGTGGCGTATCTGGAGTTGGATGGGCGCTTGAGGGCATCACAGCAGCCACAAGGGGGTGAGTACCATCACATCCATCTGACTCTGCGCGCATTACGAGGTGTCTGGGTGGGGGAGGTGGGCAGGTGGTTACCCTAGGCAAGGGTGAGCTTTGTAGGCAAGGACCCTCTGTGGAGCTGGCTATGCAGCACCCCCACCCCACCAGTGTGAAGAGCCATCTACACCTAGTCAGGATCCTGTGACTTCCATGTGTGCAGCAATCAGGCATAGGCCTTGTACCCTATGGGCATGTGATTATTCTAGGAGCTATAAGTGCATGGCGTAGTGCAGAGGGCTACTGTGTCTGTAGTGTCCGCCAACGGTATTGGTATTGCATGCACTGAACATGTCTTTCTTCTGTCTCCCCCCCTTTTTGTGGTATCCCTGTTCTTGTGTGCATTAGCATCATCAGGCAGAGGAGCAGTAGCACCGGAGCAGGAGGGAGCAGCATCCCACTTTGCCCTGGAGGACAACACAACGGAGTCTGAAGCCACCATTGGGACGGAGGGCAAGGGGATCTCCACGGCAGGGACAGGAGGTGACATCAGTGACAGCGACTCCTCCTCTGATGGGAGCTCCCTTGCGGTGGTGGGCCCCTCTGTGCCCCCTGCATCAACAGGTATAGCCCCCACCCCCCCTACCAACACCGCCCTCCCAGCAGCCCCTCAGCGTGTGTCCCGGGCCTGCTCACCCAGGGAGGTGGGCATCTCCTTCGCCCCAGGCACCTCAGGCCCTGCCCCAGTCAGCCCTGCTGCCCTCAGTGAGGAGGCTATTGACCTCATGAGATCCCTCACTGTTGGGCAGTCTACCATTCTGAATGCCATCCAGGGTGTTGAGAGGCATTTGCAACAAACAAATGCATACCTGGAGGGCATTCATTCTGGCCAGGCAGCCCAACAGAGAGAGCATTTCAGGCTCTGGCCTCAGCACTGATGGCAGCCATTGTCCCTGTGTCCAGACTCCCCCCTCCAACTTCCTCCACCCAGACCCAATCCCCTGTACCTCAGCCTATCCCAAGCACACTGCCAGACCAGCATGCACACAGAGGGTGGCTCTGGCAAACATAAGCACCACACATCCCACAGGCACTCACACAAGCATCATACCCATGCACACATACCAACATCCACTGCCTCCACTGTGTCACCCTCCTCCACGTCATCCTCCTCCCTCCCTGTCTCGTCTCCCCTCACACCTACATGCACTACATTCTCAGCCACTACCTCCATCACCAGCACGCCCATCACCACACACCGCTCACATGCAGTCACCACCCCCACTACCATTCACACATCCCCTGTGTCCTCTACCAGTGTGTCTGTGAGCCCTCCTCCCAAAGTACACAAACACAGCCACACAGCCACCCAACAGCCATCCACCTCACAACAGCCTCCAGCCCATGCACCTTCACCCAAAGTCAGCAAATGTACACCTCCTACAACCACTACCTCTTCCTCCACTCCCAAACCCCCTCCATCTACCCATCCCAGTGTGTCGAAAAAACTTTTCCTAGCTAATGTTGACCTCTTCCCTACACCTCCCCCCCGTCTATCCCCTAGGGCCCGGCTTTCCAGGTCCCAACCCAGCACCTCAGCCACCACATCACCGGGCACAGTGGTGCCAGCAACTACGGGCTTTTGGAGTGCGCCAAGCAACAGGGCTGTCAGTGTGCCACGGAGCGAGGGCAAGGACATTCTGCCACCTCCAAAAGAAAAAAATTTGCCCACATCTCGGAGGGAGAAGGTGAAAACACCTGCCACCAAGGGCTCAGGCAAAACAAAAGTGGATAGTGGCAAGACAGCTGTGCCACCATCCTAAGTGCACAGTGGACAAGACCGCCACCAGCACCGCCATCTGCATCGCCACATGCACCACCACAAGCACCGCAGTCACGAAGCCTGCCACCAGCACCACAGTCAAAGAGCCCGCCGCCAACACCGATGCCACAGAGCCCACCGCCAGCACCGCTGACACAGAATCCGCCGCCAGCACCGATGCTACAGAGCCGGCCGCCAGCACCGCTGGCACAGAGTACGCCACCAGCACCAATGCCACAGAGCCCACCGCCAGCACCGCTGCTACTGACACCGCCGCAAGCACCGCCATCGGCCCTGTGACATCCTCAGCCAGTGGCACCACCGCAAACATGGCTACCATCCCCAGTGGTCAGTCGTCCGAGCCTGGTGGTCAGTTCCAGGAGCCTGGGCAGCTTGCATATTGCACCACCGTCAGTGGAGTATCTCATCCACTACCCCAGTCCTTGGCAGGATGAAGCTCTCTGGGCACCAAGCACCCTCCAGAACCAGAGGAGAAAGGCATCCACTACCTCAGTCCTTGGCAGGATGAAGCACTCTGGGCATAAAGCCCCCTCAAGAACCAGTGAAGTATCACATCCACTACCTCAGTCCTTGGTAGGATGAAGCACTCTGGGCACAAAGCCCCCTCCAGAACCAGTGGAGAAAGGCATCCACTACCTCAGTCCTTGGCAGGATGAAGCACTCTGGGCACAAAGCCCCCTCCAGAACCAGTGGAGTATCACATCCACTACCTCAGTCCTTGGCAGGATGAAGCACTCTGGGCACAAAGCCCCCTCCAAAACCAGTGGAGAAAGGCATTGACTACCTAAGTGCTTGGCAGGATGAAGCACTCTGAGCACAAAGCCCCCTCCAGAACCAGTGAAGTATCACATCCACTACCTCAGTCCTTGGCAGGATGAAGCACTCCGGGCACAAAGCCCCCTCCAGAACCAGTGGAGAAAGGCATCCACTACCTCAGTCCTTGGCAGGATGAAGCACTCTGGGCACAAAGCCCCCTCCAGAACCAGTGGAGAATCACATCCACTACCTCAGTCCTTGGCATGATGAAGCACTCTGGGCACAAAGCCCCCTCCAGAACCATTGGAGTATCACATCCACTACTTCAGTCCTTGGCAGGATGAAGCACTCTGGGCACAAAGCCCCTTCCAGAACCAGTGGAGAAAGGCATCCACTTGAGAGACTGTGGCTTTGCACTCCCCAGGATAAAGCAGTGGGCAAACCACCTACTGTAAAGACTTGAGAGACTGGCTTTGCACTCCCCATGATAAAGCAGTGGGCAACCCACCCACTGGAAAGACTTGAGAGACTGTGGCTTTGCACTCCCCAGGATACAGCAGTGGGCATGGAGCCCCCTCGTGGAGCTGGCATCTTGCACTCATCCGGCTGAGGTGCCTCCCCTTCCCTTCCCCCTGAGGTGCCTGTTTCATTTCGATCTGATGCCCCTGCAGTGTTATCTCCTTTTGAAGTCTGGTATCGAGTGTGGTCCTCGCCCATGCATTTTGGGCCCAGTGGTTCACGGACAATAATTTGTGCACTCTCCGGACTTGTGTAGTTGGTGTACATAATTGTATATACTGTATTTCAAGTTTTGACCAACGGATTTTTATTTATTACAATTGTTCGATTCATTTCCTTTTGTCCTTGCGTTCTTCCAGGGGGGTATAAATGTAATGTTGCATCATGTATTTGTGTGTATGTTGTTGTGGATGACGGTGGGGGTATTGCGTGTTGCGTATGTATGTCATTCTCTTTTCCCTCCCCCCTCCCCTGTGTTGTAGGTGCAGTACTCACCGTGATCGTCGCAACCGTCTTTCGTGCACCTAGTAGAGGAGCAGGAATACCATTGAAGGGAGTATTTGGAGTTCTGGCTCCATGGCGTCCTGGTTCCTCATGGGGTGTGTAGAGGTGAGTGTTTTCCCTTCCGAGTCCCGTTGCTGCCGTGTTATTGTTCGCGTTGGTTCCGCCCCGGAAAAGGTGGCAGATTGGCCTCTCATAATAGTGTGGGCGGTACATTGTCTTCCGCCTGTCTGTTGGTGGTGACTGCGGCGCTGTTTGTTTGTACCACTGTGGCGGTCGGAGTGTTAAAGTGGCTGTCTGTGTTGGCAGTTTCCCCCATTGTTGTGATTCAATTTTTTTTTTGCCGGCCTGTTAGCGGTATTACCACCGCTTTAACACCGACCACCAGGGTTGTAATGAGGGCCTAAGTTTCCATTGAGTTATATATTCCATGTAACATCAGCCATTAAGAATCCATTGAGTTATATATTCCATGTAACATCAGCCAACACATGTTTTGTCAGGGAAAATCTCCCACTAGATTTCATCAGGGCTGTGACAACATATAACACAAAATTTCAACTGTTCTTTCCCTTGACGTATGTAGCTAATTGCAGTGAGGGCCAGTTGTTGGTAATGTGTAGTTAGTATAGATTAGGTTGGTATAGGTGTGTTACATAGTCTTAAGTTCTGTTCCGTACATAGTAATTAAAAATGTAGGTTCTGCCTTACTGCATCTGTCATATGCTTCGGGCTCCGGACTTGGCATGAGTGTACAGTGCCAATTGTCGGTTGGCCCATGAATTCCGTCCTGCATCCATATCCCTCTCTAGACATGTTAATTCCCACTTCCAGCTGAGCTGTCACATTGGCAGCTACAACAAACCTAAATCTCAATGCATCAGCTATCCATTGTACCCACCACTCAACGTGACTATGGTTCACATGTTTTGGACAGGTAGGTGTGCTTTTTGAGCTGTAATTGTTTTGATCCTGTGTCATGATGTTGGTCACTGTGGGACATCTGCCTGCAGCCTGAAGTTCATGGCAACACTGCTAAACTGAGTAGTGCCGATTTCAGATGAGGTCAAGTATACAATTTTCATGCCATTGTGTTTTACTCCCAGCTGATGTTATTGGCCGAGCACTCTTAAACAGTCATTCCTGCTGTATGTTGTGGTTGAGGCACGTATGTTTTAAAGCAAATGTCACACACACAGTGACTTGCCTGTAGGGTATGTGGTCAGCATTGACGTTTAGCTTGTAGATACCTTGTCCGTAGATATCTGCCCACATTATTTCTGCACTCTGGTATTGACACTTGGTGACCATAGACATGTTACACGCATCACAAATCTCCAGCAAAGTAGATGTGTCACATACACAGAGACAAAGTGGGTGTGTAGGTGCTGTTTACTTTGTGTTTTCAAGTGGTGAAGTGCAATATTTACATAGTCCAGGTCTATGACCCCATAAGTGTAAATTATTCTATTGTGACAAAACACAAGTGCAAGGTTGAGGGACATGCCATTGGACATGCTGAGGTGAAGCATCGTTCAGTGCAGGGGTACATGAATTGCCAATGGAGTAGTGAGAGACAATTGCAATCCATAGTGGAAAGGTTAACATTGTGTCAGTGAAGAGAGCATGTCACCAACTGTAGCAACACAGGCATGTTGTCAAGCACAGGACAAAGGGAAATCACTGTCCATGTGACATGTTTTGGTGCTGCCGGGTACTCCTACGGGTGAAGATGATCTGTTCCACATCTTCATTTTCTGATGTCTGCGTTGTCTCCTCTGCTCTTGATCATGGTGGTGGGGGGTGTGAGGGGGCCACACACACTTTGGTGATTGCAGAAGTGGACACCAAATTCCCGTCATCTGCCATCTGTGGAACTACATATGGCATCACTGCAGCAAGGAGGAGCTGCTGATTATTGAGTATGGCAGCAATATCCCTGTGGTAGGCAGCCATGTCTGCCCTGAGGGAGGCCAGTTCCCGGTGCATGGAGTCCTGCTTGTTGTCATGCATGCAGCAGCAAGATTGGGTGGGCAGGTGTTGTGGCAACTCCCTCAAAGCAGTGGTTAGGTCCCTCACAACAATGTGATGTCACTGACTTCCTATTGATGGTACATTATCATCTTGGTTCCCATGCATAGTTCCTGTCATTAATGTTAGCAGTCTCTTAGCCCTATGCCCCACTTGCATGTCACATGTAGTGTGGGCAGTTTGGGCAATTATCTGCGTCACATCTTCTAGGTGTGGGTTCTGTTCAAATTGTGGCTTGCCACCTTCTTGTCCTCATCCCCTTCCCTCTGCTTCCATTTGCATGGTGAGGCCTTGCAAATGATTGTTGGTGTGCTGATGCCACAGCACCCCACATGACAATATGGCCCTGTCCCTGTCTATCATTTTTCACATACACCTATGCGGTGCTGAGACCTAGCACCACACAATGCATGGCATTTCCATGTGACAATGCATGTGTTACCATTGGTAGTTTCTCATGTTGATGTTTGGTATGTGTGCTACATTGCATTGCACTGATGGACCTGGCAGAGTTCCATTTACTCTTGTAACTGTGTGGGTCTGTTTGCCTTCCTACACACATATGCCCTCCCCCTCAATGCAGTTGTCTTAGCACTATGATACCTGAGATGTTGCATGGTGGCATTGCAGCTATTGTGACAGGCACAGGGATAAACCCAGGTATGGGCAGCATGGGTGTGAGATTACTGCTGTGTACTTCATTATGTATGTGACAGTGCCTGATGGTTATTGAGTCTATGGACATGACCAGTTGACAGGAGTTGCACTTGGATAGGGATTGATGGCGATTGATCACGTAGTCATACTGAACCCTCATTTCGAGTGTGTTTGTTCCATGGGCACCTAACTGGCATTTCCTAATTGACCAGTGCACACAGCACAGGTAGTTGTGACAAATGTTGTCAATGGGGAATGCTGCTTGAGCCGTTGGCCTGAGACTGGGCATTGTCCTCTAGCTTACATTCTGACAATACCAGCTGACCTGTGACACCAGACCAGTTTTACGTTCTACCCTACTCTCCTGGTCTGCTTCAGCATTTCCAGCAGCTTTGGCATGGCGGTGTATCCCCATGCAAAGGTTGCTGGTGTTGTGTCATGTTGTGTCCCTGGATGCCCATGCACAACCCATGCACCTGGCATGGGCAGTGCAGGGAGTCCAATGCCGTGCCTCTTTGCCCTTTTCACTGCCTGGTTTGCAGGGCTGACCTGCATTGTGGAGTAGATAAGTGCCTCCCCCTTCTTGCACTTGACAGTTTGGCATTTTGGTCCCCCATTCAACTTACCCTGCATATGTGTTGGTTCCTGGTAGTCTGCACTGTCCTGCAATACCAGTGATGATTTCCTCTGGGATGACTGCTGCAACCATCTCCTCCATCTCTTCCATGACCTCTTACGGTGCTAGACTCCAACCTCCAGTCTGCAGTGCTGCGTTCCTGTTCCTTGCCACCTTTTCCTTTGTCCTCAGCTTGCAATCATGCCGGCATTTCTTGCACTCAATGTCAGTTCTCCTGACTTCTACCACACTGTTAAACTTGTCCACAATCTGTTGCTAAATTACCTCTCTCCTCCCAATTGGCAATTTAGAGATGATGAAGAGTTGATGCTGGCACTCCGTCACCTCTCTCACCAGTATTTCATGCTCCTCTTCGCTGAAGCAACATTTCTTCTTCTTCTTGTCTCTCCCCTGTGTCTTGTCTGTGTTCTCCTGGCTGGTTCCTGGTTCTTTGGAGTTTCCCTGGTGTCTCTCCAGACATCTGGGATCCATTTTGGGGCTCCTTTGCAATGTTTGCTCCGTTTGCGTCGCTTTTTGATGCTATTGCGAGGAAAAATGGCGCATATCTGGTTTGCGATGTGTTTCCATGTCGTAATTCGGATTAGAGTTATTTTTCCTGCCTTAACGTCATTTTGCCTTACGACAAGGCACAATGGTTAGCGTCAGGAAAAATTACTCTAACCTCTTCTTAACGCCACTCAGCAACAAAGTATAAATATGACGCACGGGTGGTGTTAAGAAATGGCGCTAACCAGCGCTAAACTTTTTGATGCAAACCTGCATTAGTGCAGTTTTACGTCAAAAAGTATAAATCTGGCCCTTATTCTCTTGTTCACGTTCCTCAAACACCAAGGGGCATATTTAAACTCCGTCTGCGCCGATTGTGAGTCCAAAAATTTGACGCACAATCAGCGCAAACGTTGCCCCGTATTTAAACATTGACGCCATAGCCCGAAGGTGACAAAATTCCACTGTGTGCGTCATTTTTTGGATGCGGCAACCCGTCTTGCGTTAATTATATGCAAGGTAGGCGTTCCCGTCCCAAAAATGGCTTAAACGGTTGTGCGTCGTATTTATGCTGTCGGGTAAAAATGATGCACGGCCGGGAGGCAGAGCCAGAAAATGATGCACAGACCGATTTGCGTAAAAAATTAACGCCTGGGTCAGGGCAGGCGTTAAAATGGGGCAAACACACCTGTATTTAATCAGAACACACCGAACCAACAGCAGAGCAGCAGAGCAGCAGAGCAGCAACAGTGAGCCATGGAGGTCATTCTAATCCAGCATGCACGCAGACGCAGAGCCCAGCAGCAACAACAGCTGCTACAACAACACCAGCAGGGCCCCCAAAGGCAGCGCAGAAGGCAGGAGAGGATATTCCGCCCAAGAACAACCCTTCGGGGCCTCAGGGAACACGACATCATACAGAGGTACCGGTTGAACTGGCAGGCTATTCAGCAGCTGCTGCAAAACATTGAACAGCAGTTGGCCCCCACTTTGGTGACACCCAACACCATCCCAACAGAAACCAAGCTGCTTGCCGTACTTCATATGCTGGCAAGTGGCTCTTTTCAAACAACTGGTGCCCTGGTAGGCGGAATATCACAACCATCATTCTTCACCTTTTTGCCCAAAGTACTGGATGCCATCATTCGACTGACACCCGCCACATCTGCTTCCCTAACACACTGCAGAAGCTGCAGGAAACTAAACAGGGGTTCTACGCAATTAGTGGCTTCCCACACGTCCCTGGTGCAATCGACTGCACACATGTACGCCTTGAGCCACCTGATGCAACTGAACACCTCTACCGCAACAGGAAGCACACACATTCCATCAACATGCAGGCCATTGTCGATCACCAAGGATTGATCACCAACATTGTGGCTAAATATCCTGGGAGTGTACATGACTCATACATCTTCCATCACTGCACCATCAATCAACACTTCCAGGATGGACGGTATGGCAATGGACTACTTGTTGGTGAGTACAAAAACCTACATATATATACACTGCACAGCAACCCACTAGGACACACAACACATACACCACAACAGCAACATGTCAACAGGAACACACTGAGGTCGTGACATCACTAGCCATGTTTCTTAAGTCAACATTGAACCTGTCACACATCGGAATTTACTGTACAGCCTAATGTGAAGACGTCAATGAGTGTGGTTGCCTAAATGTCACCTTGCAAATTGTAAGTGTCCCAATGACCTTTACATTAATACATTGCCTAAGTCTAAAGGTATGGGATGTCCAGGGTACTTTCATATGAACGTGCTAACAACACTTTCAATTTTAACTCTGCATGGACACACGGACACCTGTATCACAAGTCACAATGCTAGGGAGGGCACACTGTACTGAAAATCCCAAAACATATTGGTGACAAACGGTTAGCAGACAAACACTTGTTCAGCCAAGGAAACAACACAATGCAGATGGTATAGCCTACAAGCATAGGATGTCACATTAGTACACAAAAGAGACACAGACAACACAAGACAACTACTGCCATTAAAGGTCTTTTCAATAGTGCCAGCTACATCAAGTGATCCCATTCATTTTCTATTGCAGCTGATCAGGGGTATGGCATCCAACCATGGATTATGACACCATTTGGCAACCCGAGTACAGCTGCAGAGCGTGCATACAATGAGGGCCATAGGAGGACACGCAGCATTGTTGAGCGGACCTTCAGCATCCTCAAGTCAAGGTTCCGCTGCCTCAACATCACTGGTGGTAGCCTCCTATATTCCCCCGAGATGGTCTGTAGGATCATAATCACATGTGCAATATTGCACAACATTTGTGTCAGAAGGAACATTCCCCTCCTGGAACCAGAGCCACACATGCCTGAAGAGGAGGAAGAGGAGGATGATGGCCTGCAACAGGAGGGGGAACTACAGAACACAGCTGCTGGTATACGCAGGCGGCAACAGATTGTAAATAATTTCTTCTGAATATGATCACCTTCACCACTTTAGTTAACTATTTTAAATTAACACATATTATAATCACCATATCATGGTCTGGCTATTCCTTTTTACACACCTTCATCTCTACTTATCAGAATAAGAGTGTTGCCTCATGGAGCATTGCTGAGATACTGAGTAGGACACGGAACATCCCAGAGCTTATATGATGCCTAACATACAATGGTCACATACACACACACTCTTAATGACATATATCATGTACATATCTCCATCGAAGGCCTATAGCAGAGGACCACAACTATTCCACGCATACATGTTAAAAGCAAGGTCCAACGCAGCATATGGCACACAACTATGACACCATCACTCAATAAGGGGAATACAAGCCTCATACATGAGGCAGTCAGTGTGCTTTGGCATCACTAACAGGAATGTCTGACAAGACCCTTGACAGCAGTTAGTCCAACTTCATCCAATATTTGCAAGGAATATCTGTGACTAGAGTTCCATAGAAGCAGAACATAGACATCACAAGTGCCACACATATGACATGCATTGCGCACATGACATTCCATGTATATGTCAGCCCATTTCCTAACTCATCACACACCCATGCACCTGGTCACAACCCACCTGTCGGAAGAGGTCCCTGGAATACTAAGATGTGTACCCTGATAATACCTCCTTTACAAACACAGACCAAGATTAGCAAACCAGTGTGCTACACCCTTTCCTAAGGTATGCCATTGTCAAAGAACATCTGACTGCATGGACGTCATGTCAATTTATACACTGTCTCCTAGTTTCAAAGCCCTGTTAGCACATGTAGATTGCTTCACCTTGTGAAAATGTCTGTTGGCCCTTAGAATGCAAGTCTCACCTACAGGACTGGTGAGAAATAGATGCAGCCCACACCTGTGAATACCTCCATGCACACCACCCATTACAAAAAGCACTGCCCCTGATGATGCCTGGAACAGCATAGTAGTAGCCATGATGTCGAATACATCGTCAACCATTTATAGTAATTAAGCCGTGTAACACAGCCACTGGGTTCATTTGTCACCTTCATAAACACAGGACATACACAGATGGACATGTCAACTGTCTAGTTTGTCCTCCAAACAGTCTCAGTCAGACCACTGATTATGTTACTTGTCCAGTAGCTGGCTCCTGAATCACCTTGCATTCTGTCAGCCTGACTGGCAACTGTCAGTGCGTCACAGTAAAGTATCCCTGTGTCTACATATGTACCACACTTGCGTTGTCAAAGCTGCCATTCATCAGGGGGCATTGGGCATGAGCTTCTACCATGCATACACAAATACATTGTATAGCATCATCTGCCTTTTAACTGTACCATTTGAGTTCAATACTCTTGGAAATGCAAAATTCATGGCCCATCCCTTTTCTGGGTTGCATTTATGCATGAATGACAAAGTGAGACAGTGTCCCAGGGTCATAGGAAGGGATTGGGTATGGGGCTTTCAGCACAACCAGCAACCTCTGATAATGTACATGACTAATACACAAATGTCAGAACCATGACAGTTCACACACAGCATCACAGTGCGCACAACATAGTGATGGGCCGTGTGTGCTGAATAGCTGTGAGAATAAACAGCACAGAGGCTATGATGTTCCCAGATGCAGTTGGAAGTGCAGAGGCCAACCTGTGTACAAATTTTGTATTGACACCTGCCGGAACATGACAATTGAGACATTATCTCACTCAGCACACCAAGGTTGCCCTGTTGACTGTCTCATTACACGTCTTTAGTGACAGGGAGGGACCATCCACATGTTGGTTAACATGTCCACATCTACTCTACTCACATTGATCAACAAAGGATACTCAGTAGTTACAGGAATAGCTGCCACTGACACATGATGAGTCCTGGTCCGAACTGTGACAAATTACATCGCAAAAAATCTACAGGATCATCACTGGACCACACACATGAACAAGACACCTATGTGCAATTGATCACTGGAAATATGTGGATATGTGTTGTCTTGTATGCTGGTCCACCACAGCCACTTGATAGTTGGGGCTTACTTCTATGGCCTCAACTGTGGAGTCATCATACATATGAGATTGACCCTTGTCTGTCTGTGCAAACAACATGGTACCCACTTCATCAATGCATGTGTATGACTCACTGTGGGATTCATCAGCTAGTGCCTAGGAAGCTCTTACCAATACTCTAGGACATAGGATGTAGAATTTGTGGACCTTTGACATGAACATGTGTCTGCCATCCATCTGGTGCATGCTATGTCACATGTGGTGTCTACGTGACCCTAAAACTTGGAAGTATACTTTGCGGGTGTTGTTACATGTATGACTAACACATGCCATTGCTCATTCCAATATTTACTTGCATCTTAGGGTTGGACACATGGACATCACATCCATACAACCAAATGTACAATAATGCTTCATGTGATGTACACACACACCTGGTCAACCAACAAATTAGTTGTCAAAGCACACACTTTGAACCAAAGGCAATTAGGTATTGTACATATGTGCGTCACATTGCTATCCTATCCTTATGGCAAACATGCACAATTTGTGCCACACATATATGTAGGCCACACTTATGACCATCTATGACGTCAGCCAACTGTAAACATACTGTGAAGGGTGTAGTGGATGATGTTGCGCTGCAGTATGATGTCACACATGTGAACATACACCATCAACACCATACTGTCTTCAATTAGCCAATCTCTGATGTGTTCCAAATGTAAAATAACCCCAAAAAATGTGAAAATGCCCCAAACCAGTTAATGCACTGTGATTTTGACGTCCGTGGCGGTGTGCGTCATTTTTTGTTGCACAAAACTGTTTGTGCGTCGTTTTGTTTGACGCACAGGAGTGAAATATAGCCGGCATCCAGATATTTGTACAGTTCATGTATCATTATATGGATGCGGGTTAATAATCACGTCTGTGCGTCAAAAAAATGATGCAAATACAGTTTTGTGCAACAAAAAATGACGCATAACGCGAAAAAGGCTGGACTTTTCATTCAGGAAGTGATGTAATAGGATATCCTGTTTACAGATCATGTACAGTGGGTGTACTTTCACTTTCACTTTGCAGTCTATGATCCTTCTAGAGTGTGTGGCTGTGTAGAGAGTGTTGTCCAGAGATTTTGTGCTGTATTTGTCCTGTGTGCTATCTGTAAAGTCCTTTTGTGAAATAAATTTTGTTTGTGTATACTGTAGTACTGTTCTTTGTCTACATTTGTCCATTTATCTTGTGTATTTCTTGTTTGTGGGAGTCTGTTGTGGGTAGTGTTAATTTGGGGATAGTTGGGCTCTTTTAGTGTTTAGGTTTACTTTTTTTCTGTCTTTTTAACCCTACTTTCACCCATTTCCCCTTTCTTTTTCTTTTACCCCTATTCCTTATCTTCTTCTATAAGTATGTCTGGTAGGCCACGTCTTGGCAGGATGGGGGAAGAGGAGTTGGGGGGCTTCATCTGGCTGGTCACACATTTCTTGCCTCTCATGATCCAGGCAGGGGGCAGGGTCATACAGGGCTACCCGACAGAGGCACGCAGAATCCGGTGGGGAAAGGTGCTGCTTCACCTGCAGCGTGTGTATGCCAGCCAGAGGAGTGACCACCATCTGAAGCACCAGTGGGCTGACCTCATCACCAGGGAGCTGGATCTCTTGGACCACCTGGGAATCATGATTGGTGGCACTGTTGGTGAGTATGACTATTGTTATTGTGCAAAAATGAATGCTCTGTTGTGACATCAGTGGATTAGTGCAATGTCTGCCACCTAACTTGATGACTGTGTGTAATTTTGGGGACATATGAGGGGACCATTGATGCACTATGGCAAGGATCACAATTGCTAGGTGTCAGGTAGCACGTGCTCAGCAAACTTACAGGTAACTTTACCATGAAGGAAATTGGTGCGGCCTTTCTGTCAGCACAGCTAACAAAATAGGAGCCAATCATGTCTATTTAGGGTATTAACGACAGAGAAGTACAGATGTACCAACATTTAGGCCAACTATGTTGACGCAATTGCTAGACTGACTTTAGGATCACTACATGATGCTGAAAATGAGTGCTGCCTTCACAACAATTTATAATAGCAAAGTGGCTCAAACATTGGCCTCATGTGAGTCTGGTGAGTGTGGAAGGAAAGTCTTCACAGAAGTACTATGAATGTGTGGGATTATTGTATTTCTTAATCTTTTAGGATAAATGTCAGTTCTTGATTTGAATACATTGTGTAAAGGTGTAAGGTGCCCTCAGCTAACATCGTAAGATGTTTGTTGGAATTGGTTGAGCCACAATCCAAATATGTATGGCAGACCAAGTGTATGCACATGGCTTTACATCTCCATGGTTGGTGCAAATCACCATAGCTGGGTAACATCAATTGACTATACTGTAACAACAGGATGGCTTACATGAGTCCCTGCCCCTCCCTCTGTACATTGGGCCTATGTGCAATAAATGTGTCATGGCCACAAGGAATGTTTAACTGGTAATGCAGTCCTCAAGTAACCAGGCGTTGGATGTTTCTCTTGGATGCACATGATGAGACGATTACACTCCATATTTTTTCGTGCTCACCAATTATGTGGGAAGTTTGCAAACACATGATAGTTAGGGCCAATGTATGTGTGCAGATATGTGTGTTACTGTCACAGGAGACCCATGCTATGTACAAGTTGGCCGTGAAATATCAGATGCAGTACCATCATGTCTGAATGGCTGCCATGTCCTTATTCAGCCTACACATTGTAAATGATACTGAAAATGTTGCACTGTGCACAGATTTTGAGAACATTTCTTCCTTCCATACCTTACAGGTGGACTGGCGCCCTACACTGTGGGAGAGGTGGCGACATTTGAGGACCCCGACCACTACAGTAAGTGTTTATATGTCTGTTATGTGTTGTGTTTGCTGGTTATGGACTCGTGTGAGTTGGACGCATACCAAGGTGTGATGCTGGGGTCAAGTTTTTCACTTGTTCCGTGAGTGGGAATGCAGTTTTCACATGTTTTGAGTTAGCCAATGCATATCCAACGGTATCATGTAGGGGTTGTAGGACATCCCTGTAGGCCCCACTGTGAGTACAGGGATAGTCATGTCTCTGACACTTGTATCACCAAGAGTTCGCAATGGAAGTCAGCCCCTATTTAGTCAGCCTGTCAGACCCACATTCTCTAAGATTGGTGGAGATAATAGCTTCCCAATAGACATCTACTTCACTATTTACCTACGTAATTTTGAAACAGTAGGTAGAACCTCCTAGCATCATGTACTTTCACATGTAGTGCATCAAGTCTGTGGAACCTGAGTTTAATGGCCTAGGTGTGCATTCAATTCATGCTCATGGGTGTTCTAGCAACTCTGTGTCTGATGTAAGTCAGGCCTCACTGGAAGTATATGTTGTGTACTAAGTTCTGATTTTCCTGACATGTCTGACCCTATGCTTGCACTAGGGTTTGCTGACTCCAAAATGTAGATAGACCTTACCTGTGGTGTGTCCGTAGAGACAAACATGTGTGGATTAGCCTATACACCCCTCGGTGTTCATGTTGTTGGCAAATTATAGTTGTATATCCACCGCCCCCCCTCAAACACGGCCATGGGTTTGTGAATGGGGTACCTAGTATTGATGCTACCAGTATGTCACACATACCTGTGAAGAAGTGACGTTTTGGTTGCATACTAGTAAACACACTCAGGTTTGGCACTTGGTACCATACTGGAAATTCCAGTTACAACTTGCAGACCATGTGGCTTTAGTTTTGCTTTCCGTACACTGACATTTGTAGCCCAGCTCTTGGTGGAGGATATGCAGCATGATTCTTAGCTGATAACTGTCAGAACTCAGATTGCAAGTCAAGGCCAGTTGTTACCCATCTTGTGGGTTATGAATGTGCTTTGTGTGATGTGACCTTTGTTGTTTGGCCTGCCATGTACTTCCTCAGGGACATTCGATGCTCTGTATGGTGATATGAGCTGTTAGAAGTACAGTAGATGTATTGTCTGATTAATTTGCTGTGCTGTTTCACACAATGTGGCATATCTGCATTTGTCTTCACAGCAGCTAACGTGACTCCAGACCAGGTCCCGATATCGCCATGAACGCGCCTCCGGGGCATGGCAAGCCTTCTCACAGGGTGGGCCTACTGTGCCCACCACAGCCAACACAGAAAAAAACACCAATGAGAGCCAGGTGGCCCCACCCACAGCTGCCTCTGTTGCATCTACATCTGCTGGACTTCCTGGCCCCAGCATTGCCACCGGTGCAGGACAGCCCACACAGACCTCCTTCACCGGTACCCAGACTGCCACTGCTCCAGCTGTTGACCCTGCCACCTTCAATAGACTTGAAAACAAGATGGACAAAGTGCTGCGCAAGGTGAACCACCTGAGCCGGGACGTGCGGCACATTAAACGGCGGGTGAAGGATATCAAGAGGACCCTCCGGAGGGACAACCTCTAGACAGTTGATTACATGGACATGATACCCTCCCATCCCTCCTCTTTCCTTGTTCTTATACTTAGTGGGCTTAGGGGGCTTAGTGTTAGGTTAGTATAGGCTGTTAGTTTAGTTAGTGTTAGTGGGTGGGGGTAGGGGGTCCTGCTTGTTTCTTTTTTGACTTATTACATGTGTGGGTGGGTGGGTGAGGGGCTATGTTGGGGTTCTTGTGTGAAAAAATAAAATAAAAAAGAACAAACAAAAAAACATAAAAAAACAATTTACCAAAATATATATTTGTATAGGACAGTATAGTATGTGTTTAGGTTAGTATGTGTTGTCCTCAATGTGTCCTGTCTCATAAGGGGGTTGGGGGGTAGATGTTTAGAACGTTTCATTACATGTGATAAGTAAGTGTAGCTTAGGTTAGTTAGGGACAGTTGTGGGTAATGAGTAGTCAGGGTAGATTAGGGTAGGTAAGATTGTTCCCTCAGTTTCCTCATCTATGGTTAGCTTTTAATAAATATTTGGTTACCCCTTAATAGTATGTGTTGAATGGTACTTGATCGTGGGTTTGGATTCCGTGTACATCTCTTTTGTACTATAACATCTGTGTCCTATGCTACAAACAAATCCCAACTGAGCTGTACGATTGGCAGCTAACCCAGAGCTACCTTGCAAAGTGTCTACCCTTTGTTGCAACCCCCAATCACAGTTAATATGGATGACAATGTGTTTCTGTTGATAAGTTTGTTTTCAAAGTCACTAACAGTGCTTCCAGACTGATATTGGGGAAAGAGTTTTAGGTCTGACTGCAGTGTGATTATCATGCACACCCTTATAAGATCAGTTCTCATTGGCAATCTTGTAATCTTGTCTTCATGACCCTCATACATCATTTGTGACACAGTTCAGCATGATTACCTATTTGTACGTTAACTCAGACACCTTCATTTGTGCAGTTTTTTTAGTGTTTACTTAGATTAGTGTGGCATGTTTATTGTGTTATTTTTGCATGTTATTATTGAAAAGTGCTGTAGTGCTATATGTACATTGTCCATGACTGTGAGTCCATTATAGTGACATTTCAAATTGGGATCCAACACAAGGGTGTACCAAAATGCTTTTGTCATGCTGGGGTTGCTGTTTCAGACAGTGCAGAGGGACAGGATTTGGCAATGAGTAGGAGAGAGACAATCACTGGGCTTGGTGACAAGATATACAGTGGTTTGCAGAACAGTGCTTGAGTACAGTTGTTGCAAGACTGGCAAGTTACAAAGCGCAGGACCTTGGTAAGTGTCGGCCATGTGGCAGGGACTAGTGCTTCCGGGTACTTTTCCTTGTGAATGTGGTCTGTTCCATGTCTTCTTCGTCTGATGTGTGTGTTGCCTGCTTTGCCCTTTTTGTTGTTGGTTGTGAAGGGGCAACACACCTCAGTGTTAGAAGACGTGGAGTCAGACATCCCGATTGCTGCTCCCTGTGAAGGTCTTAAGGGCAGTACTGCAGCAAGGAGGATCTGCTGGTTCTTGAGAATAGCAGCCACATCACGATGGTAGGCAGCCAGGTCGGCCCTGAGGGGTTCAATGTTGCATTCGTGCACGCGTTGACAGGATTGTTGTTGTAGGTGTTAGGTCAACTGTATTACAGCTTTGCTGATTTCCTTCTGGGTTTTCTGCAGTTCCTGCAAGATAGACGTTAGGGCTTGCATAGCTGCTGCCTCATCTGCAGATGACATCATGCACGAACGCACCCCCTCAAGGCTGGCTGCCATATTTTGCATCCCCACCCGCACCTCCTTGGCCAGCTCCCGCTGTACTCCAACTACAGTTCTCTCAAAGCTGGTGCCAGTGTCGTCTGAGTCCTCAGCTGTATTGGAGCTGGCAGGTCTTACAATTGGGGTGGTGGGTGGTTCCTCTGCGATGGCTGCTTGTTCTGTGCTCCTTCTTGTGACTGAAGGTGGGGTCTGGAGGGTTTCAAGGACCTTTTGGATGGTCTCCTGGGGAATGTTTATTGGCCCGTCATCCATGTCATCAGGGAAATCTGGAACAGGCATATCGGCAGGAGATCCATCTTCCTCTGCAATGAAACAGGGTACAATTAGCGTGTCTGTGTTGTGACAATTTTGAAGTGACGTGCCTGCCTTTTGATGAATTCACTTTGTAATCTTGTTTTGTATTAATATCTGCAGTCCTTCAGATGGGCATTGTTTCAGGCCTATGGACGACCTGTGTGTCACATGTATGTTATTGAGTTATCAGACTTGTCAGCCTCATTGCCTCTATGTGTTGCTTTATGCCAAATTGAGGATTGCCACCTTTTTGTCCTACTCGACCCTCAGTGTATATCCATTCTCATGGTGAGACCCTTCACTGGCTGTGGGTGTTCTGATGGCCCTGGCAGCATACTTAACTATCAGGACCTGCCCCAATCCCTGATCGATCACATCGACTTAATTGTAATTGACCTGTTGCATATCCTATGCATGGCAATGTTATGATGTGATATGGATGTTGACATTGTTAATGTGTCCTGCTGATGTTGGGTAATGTGTGTTACATTGGATTGCCCTGATAGTCGTATCAGTGTCCTATTTCATCCTCTGACTGTGCAGGTGTATTTCAGTGACCAGTTACATGTGTCCCCTCCTCAATGCTGTTGTCTGAGCAGTATGACATTTGTGATGTTGCCTTGTTACCCAGGCACAGGATGGACCCTGACATATGCAGCATGGGTGTGTCCTTAGTGCTGTGTCACTCCTATTGTTGTTTACATTGGCTGATGTTTGTAACAAATATGGGCATTGACATTTGAGTGTACTTGGGCCTTTTTTCTTGTTTCAGGAGATTGTTGCAGATGTCATCCTCACCCCTAATTTAGGTATGTATATTCCATGGGGAGGTTACTGCCATTGGCTACTTGAGCTGCACACAGATCAGAGGTGGTAGTGGCAACTGTTGTTGCAGTTACATTGCAGTTGTCGGTTTGGCAAGAGGATTGCTAATAGGGCCCTAGTTAATGTAGGAGGTATGTTGGCTGATGAGTGCCAGGATGTCAGTTTGACGTAGTGGCCTTCCCTCCTGTCGTGGGTTTCCCTTTGCTCCATCGTTGGCATGACAGCATGCCCCCATGGGACTGTTGTTGGTGTAGTGTAATGGTGTGCCCCAGCTTATGTTTGTGCAGACCATGCCCCCATGCCGTGCCCCTTTACCCATTCCACTCCATGTATATGATGACTTACCCTGCATGTGTGTTGTCTCGTGGTAGTCTGCACTGTCCTGTCCTTGAATCCCTGTGACGATCTCCTCAGGGATGACGGCTGCGACCATCTCCTCCATGTGGTCCAGGGCCTCCTGGTGTGCTGGACTTCCCCCTCCAGTCTGCAGTGCTGTCTTCCTGTTCCTGGCCGTCTTTTCTTTGGTCCTGCGCTTGCAGTCATGCCAGCGTTTCTTGCACTCGATGACTGTTCTGCGTACTTCAGCCACACTGTTAATCTTGTCGACAATTTGTTGCCATATAGCCTCTCTCCTACTGATTGGCAACTATGATGTGACAAACAGTTGGTGCTGGTGTTCCGTCACCTCTTTAACCAGGATTTCCTGCTCCTCTGCACTGAAGCGACACTTTCTTTTCTTCTTAAAAGTGTCCTGGTTCTTGTGTGGGTCCTCCTGGCTAGTTCCTGGTCTGCTGTCATCTTCCTGGGGTCTGTAGTGGCATCTGGGATCCATTTTGGCTCTCCTCTGGTGAACTCGCAGTGTTCACAGGTTTTTTTGACGCTATTGCGTCAAAAAACGGCTCATATCCGGTTTGCGGTGTCGTAAATCGACCCACAGTCATTTCCGCCACGTTAACGTTGTTTTCCTTTACAACTTGACGCCGCGGTGTGCGTCAAAAATAATGACTCCCACCTGTTGTTTGCGCCGCCGTGCGTCAAAGTATAAATATGACGCCCGCACGGCACACCAGAATGGCGTTAGCCGGCGGTAATATTTTTTACGCAAAACTGCCCTGGTGTAGTTTCGCGTCAAAAAGTATAAATATGGGCCCAAGAGCTTCTTCTCCCAAAGTCCACAGGGTGGTGCTGATGCACAATATAAGCTCTAGGAATCTGTCAATATGGCTTTATTTATATGGCTCCAGAAACTCCTACCGGCTCTAATAGTGCATATGTAATGAGGGCAGGGAATTGGTTTGTGCACTGCCTGGGTCCCTGCATGGCCCTAACAACACTTCTGTAATGGCAGTCGGAGACCCAGGGCCCGGCATGATGGGGGTTCCCATCTGCCATTACATACGTACTGTTAGAGCCGGACCCGGGTCTCCACTTGTCCCTAATGAGACTCGCGGTCAGGGTCCCGACCCACCATTACAGACGTACTGTTAGGGCTGGTCCAGAGACTCTTCCCTCCCCCAACAATGAGTATATAATGGAGGGACGGGGACCCACAGCCTCACATGGTCAGGGTCCCTGTTCCGCCATTACAGGGGTTCTGTTGGGGCTATTTCTGCTTTGGGACCAGAAATAGACAACTGTTTTAGGTGTGCATTGCATGTCATCTACTTGTTTCACACTGTCACTTGATACTTTGACAAGTGTTGATCACCTTTGAACCCTGTCCTGGGAAGTCTTGGGTGCAACATATATATTAGGTTTGCATTGCATGTCATCTGCTTGCTTTATACGTTTCTAATTGCATGGCCTGTTTGTTTTATGACCTCTGCTGATCCCCTTTGAACCCTGTCCTGGGAATTCTTTGGGGGATATCATCTGTTTTAGGTTTGCATTGCATGTTATCTATTTGTTTCAAACATTGATTGTGTGGTCAGTTTAACTTTGACATCTGCTGACCACCTTCGAGTCCTGTCCTGGGAACTCCTGAGGGAAGACATCTGTTTTAGGTTTGCACTGCATGTCATCTATTTATTTCAAACCTTGATTGTGTGGTCAATTTACACTGCCATCTGCTGACCACCTTTGAGTCCTGCCCTGGGAACTCTTGCGGGCAGACATCTGTTTTAACTTTGCATTGCATGTCACCTGTTTGTTTCAAAGTTTTTTAATTGCATGGCCTGTTTACACATTGACCTCTGCTGATCACCTTTGAGTTTTGTCTTGGGAACTCTTGGGGGTCAGACATCTGTTTTAACTTCCCATTTCTAAATTGAATGTTTGGCTCTAACAAAAGCCACATTTGACCAGCCCCCTTTTGGGATTAGCCACCAGTGTGAAGGTTTGGCCTTACATTTCCACTTCTCCTCCCTGTGAGGAGACACTAAGCAGCCACAAGGTCCTGACTGTCTGACATGTCTAGACTTTCCCTCTTAGGCGCAGAAACATGGTGCACACCAGCAGGGACCCCATTTTACACAGCCCTTAGCCCTAGACACTGTGGCTAGGACCAGGACACATGACTAACATGTGAACACCTGATGTCACAACCCGAATGACCCACTTACACCTACGTCAGTTCTGGGGCGGGCTCTTAGGGGCACCGGAAGTCCCAGTAACAGAGGCAATGTCATTTCCAGGAGCAGGACAACTGTCAGTTTCCAGTTCGATGAGGAAAGGTATCCCTTTTGTCTACTCATGCTTGTCTCAAATTTATGAAGCCTAATTAGTGGAAATGGCACATGCCATTGTTATGGGTGTGAATACTTCTAGTAATTTGTCATTAGTAATTACTCAGATGATTTCTTTGTTTAGCCAATAAAAGCATATTTGCCTATATGCACCTGTTGGACCTGACATCCTTGGTGTAGTATTCCCCTAAGCATTTTGTTTTCACCTCTGAATTTGTTTTATTGGCATTAGGACTCAGTGCGCTTTATAATTTCTAACATGTTTGCTTGTGCTCTAACCTTCAAACATGGTAAAACTGGCCTGTACTTACACTGGCACATTTAATTTACTTGTATGTTTCTAGTATAGGGTACATGTACAGGGCCTGAAAATAAAATGCTACTAGTGTGCCTGCAGCACTCATTTCGCCACTCACTAAAGTAATCATTTAAAATATGTCTCAGGCCAACCACTGTGGCCTGTATTGAAGTTGTAAACTACCATTTCAACAGGGCAAGTTAAACCATTTGCCAGGCCTAAACTTTCCTTATTAATACTTATGAGTTTACCTTAAGCTAGGCCCTAAAGGCACATAAGGGCAAGGTGCATTGTATTTAACAATTAGGACATGAGTGTTTAAATTTCACATGTCCTGACTGTGAAAATTTCCTACATTTGCTTTTCATTGCTGCAAGGCCTATTTCTCTCATTGGGTAACTCTGGAGTAACTTATTATGTGAAACACGTTAAAATGTCGAGCTGTAAACAGATCGAAATATGCTAAAATTCTTTCGAATTTAAATCCCTCTTTAAAGGTACAGTCAAATTCTAAGCCCCAATTCAGAAAATGTCACTTTTATAAAGTTGACATTTTCTTGTTCTAACATTTTTGTGCCATCTGCCAGTGTCCACATAACTATGAAAGGCTCTGCTGGTGGGGTTTGTGTATTGCTTCCAGAAAATAACACAAAGGGGGCTTTGGTGTGGGCAGGATGGGCTATCATGGCAGGATGACTGGGAGAAGCTGTACACAGCCTCACTTTCACTTCAAAGGGCTTTGCCTCCTACCCACACAAAGGAATCTGACACTAGGCATGACCAATCAATCAATCAATCAATCAAAAAATGTATAGAGCGTGCTACTCACCCGTGAGGGTCTCAAGGCGCTTGTGGGGTAGGGTAAGGGGGGGGGGTTACTGTTCCAACAACCAAGTCTTGAGGTTTTTTCTGAAGAGTCTTTGGTTTTGCGGAAGTTGGTGGGGAGGGAGTTCCAGGTTGTAGGGGCGAGGTAAGAGAAGGCCCTGCCTCCTGTGGTGGTTTGTTGGATGCGGGGGACTGTAGCTTGTACGAGGTCGGCTGATCAGAAGTTGCGGGTGGGAGTGTGGAAGTTCACTCTTTCGTTGAGGTAGATCGGGCCGGTGTTGTGGAGGAATTTGTGTGTGTGGATGAAGATCTTGAAAGTGATTCTCTTGTCTATGGGGAGCCAGTGAAGGGATTTGATGTGTGGTGAGATTCGTTTGTGGCGGGGGAGGCCAAGGACGAGGCGTGCGGCTGTGTTCTGGATTCTCTGGAGTTTGTGATTGAGTGTGCTGCCGGTGTAGAGGGCGTTACCGTAGTCTAGTCTGCTGCTGATGAGTGCATGGGTGACTGTGGTCCTGGTCTCTGGGGGAATCCATTTGAAGGATTTTTTTAGAGTGCGTAGTGTGTGGAAGCAGAGTATAGTGCACTGATTTGCTGTGTCATGGAGAGGGAGGGGTCCAGGAGGATGCCGAGGTTGCGTGCGTGGTTTGCGGGGATGGGTGCGGGGCCTAGGGTGGTGGGCAACCAGGAGTCGTCCCATATGGTTTTGTTGGGGCCGAAGATGATGACCTCGGTTTTTGTTGGAGTTAAGCTTGAGGTGGTTAGTGGTCATCCAGTTGGCGGTATCGAGGAGAGCAGCATGAAGGTTGGTTTTGGAGGTGGTGGGGTTGCGGGTGAGGGAGAAGATGAGTTGGGTGTCATCTTCGTAGGAGAGGATAGTGATTATGTGTGGTCGGAGGATGTTGGGTAGGGGGATTATGTAAATGTTGAAGAGTGTGGGGCTGAGGGAGGACCCTTGGGGGACTCCGCAGATGATCTTGGTAGCGGTGGAGTGGAAAGGTGGAAGGCGGACTCTTTAGGTCCTGTCGGTGAGGAAGGACGTGAGCCAGTCTAAGGCTTTGTGGTGAATTCCTGTATTGTGGAGGCGTGTGCGGAGTGTGTGGTGGCAGACAGTGTCAAAGGCTGCGGAGAGATCGAGGAGGATGAGTGTGACTGTCTCGCCTTTGTCAACTTTGGTCCTGATGTCATCAGTGCATGAGATGAGGGCAGTTTCAGTGCTGTGGTTCTTGCGGAACCCAGATTGTGAGTGGTCACAAGTGTTGTTTTCTTCGAGAAAGTGGGATAGGCCGGCTTTGACTAGTTTCTCTGCAACCTTGTCAGGGAAAGGGAGGAGGGAGATGGGGCAAAAGTTGGAGAGGACCTCCGGGTCGGCTTTGTTTTTTTTTAGGAGAGCGGTGATTTCTGCGTGCTTTCAGGGGTCTGGGTAGGTAGCGGAGTCGAAAGAGGAGTTGATTATGTTGCGGAGTATGGGGGCGATGGTTGGGCTGCCTTTGTTATAGATGCGATGAGGGCAGGGGTTGGAGGGGGATCCGGAGTGGATGGAGTTCATGTTTTTTTCGGTTGCTTTGTGTGTGGTGGGGGCCCAGGTGGTGAGTGTGGGGGGGGGGTCATGAGTGGGGTTGAGTTTAGTGAGTGAGGGGTGTGTGTGGTGGGTGTGTGTGGTATGAAGCTGTTGTGGTTGTCCAAGATTTTGTGGTGGAAGTGGTTGGAGAGGGCGTCACATAGGGGCTGTGTGTGTGTGGGGTCTATGTTGCTGGCTTTGGGTTTGGCTAGCTCTTTAATGATGGTGAAGAGTTCTTTGCTGTTTTGGGAGTTGTTGTCAAAGGCGTGTCTTGTATTGATCTCTTTTGGTGGTGCGTATTAGTTGGTGATGGGTGCAAATGGTTGTTTTGAGGGTGGAGAAGTTGGTTGTAGAGGGTTCTTGTCGCCATTTTTTCTCCGCTTGGCGGCATTTGCGCTTGAAGTCTTGGAGTTCAGGGGTGAACCATGGGGCGTTCTTGATGTTGCGGGTGGCGATGTGTTTTCTGAGGGGGGCTAGTGTGTCTGCGCAGGTAGTGATCCATTTAGAGAAGTTGTGTGCTCGTGCGTTGGGGTCGTTGGTGTGGGGGGGAGGTTGTGAGCCAGTTGGGAGTTCAGGCGTTCTGTGGGGATCTTGTCCCACATGCTTTAGGGTGTGGTGTGTTGATGGTGGTGTGTGGGGGGTTTGTTGAAGGAGAAGTGGACGCAGTGGTGGTCAGTCCAGTGGAGTTCGTTGGTGTGGGTGTAGGCTATGTGTTGGCTTGAGGTAAAAATTGTGTTGAGCGTGTGTCCTGCTGAGTGGGTGGGTGCGGTGACCAGTTGTTTGAGTCTGAGGTTGGTGAGGTTGTCTATGAGGGAGGTTGAGTTGTGGTCTTGAAGGTTCTCCAAGTGAAAGTTGAAATCACCGAGGAGGATGTAGTCTGTGGAGGTGAGGGCGTGCAAGCTGATGGTGTCGGTGATGGTGTCACAGAAGGCGGGTTGTGGTCCTGGTGGTCTGTTGATTAGTGTACCTCTGAGGGTGGAGTTGTTGTTAATGTGGTTTAGGAAGTGCATGTGTTCTGTGTTGTTGATAGTGTCTTGGGAGCTGGTGGTGACTTTGATGGTGTCCATGTGTAGGATGGTGATGCCACCACCTGGCCTGTTGGGGCGGTCTTTGCGTTGGAGTTTGTATCCCGTGGAGGTGGCGATGGCTATGTCGGGTTCCGAGGAGGAGTTGGTCCAGGTTTCCGTGAGGAAGGCGATGTCAGGTGAGTGTGATGTGATGAGGTCCCCGATTACTATGGCATGTTTGTGAAGGGAGCGGGTGTTGAGGAGCAGGCAGTTGAGGTGGTCGTGGTGTGTGGTGCATGCGGATGTTGTTGCGGGGTGTGTTCTGGTTGTGGGGTGGTGTGCGGCGGGGCTGGTTTGTGGGGGTGGGTGCAGAGCAGGTGAGTATTGCGTTGGGGGTATTGTGTTTATTGTTGGGGGATTGCTATGGTTGGTGTGTGGTGTGAGGGATGAGGAGCAGGAAAAATGACAGTTGTAGCAGGTGAAGGGGCCATGAGTGTGTGTGGGGCTGGAAAGGGTGAAGGTAGTGTGTGGGCCTGGGTTGAGTGAAAGGAGAGTGAGGGGGAGTAGATTTGTCTGAGGGGCCAGGGGGACTGGCGCTGGGCACGGTCTTGGCACGAACGGGCACAGACGGGCTTGCCTTTGGTGTGCCAGCGGCGCACCCGCTGCGCGCGTCCAGGCCACAGCAGCCATAAATGGGGATGAGGGAGAGAGTAGCAGCTGGGAGGAGGGAGGGCTGGGTGAATTGGAAGGCTGGGGGGTGGGACCGCAGGGATTAGCAGCGGTGGGAAAACCTGGACAGAGGAGGTGTGGGGAGGGGGGAGGGTCCGCCGGGTCGCAGCGGCAGGGATATTTTTAAGAAAGAGAAACTGGACAGAGACAAGGTGGGGGAGGGACCACGGGGACGCAGCAGCAGGGGTTTTTAAAAGAGAAAAAGTGTGTGACCGGAAAAGTGGAGGTGGCGCAGGGCAGCGGCGCGAGGATCGACCGGCCTGCTGAAAGTTAGGGCCAATGTATGTGTGCAGATATGTGTGTAACTGTCACAGGAGACCTATGCTATGTACAAGTTGGCCGTGAAATATCAGATGCAGTACCATCATGTCTGAATGGCTGCCATGTCCTTATTCAGCCTACACATTGTAAATGATACTGAAAATGTTGCACTGTGCACAGATTTTGAGCACATTTCTTCCTTCCATACCTTACAGTTGCACCGGCGCCCTACACTGTGGGAGAGGTGGCAAAATTTGAGGACCCCGACCACTACAGTAAGTGTTGATATGTCTGTTATGTGTTGTGTTTGCTGGTTATGGACTCGTGTGAGTTGGACGTATACCAAGGTGTGATGCTGGGGTCAAGTTTTTCACTTGTTCCATGACTGGGAATGCAGTTTTCACATGTTTTGAGTTAGCCAATGCGTATCCAATGGTATCATGTAGGGGTTGTAGGACATCCCTGTAGGCCCCACTGTGAGTACAGGGGATAGTCATGTCTCTAAAACTTGTATCACCAAGAGTCGCAATGGAAGTCAGCCCCTATTTAGTCAGCCTGTCAGACCCACATTCTCTAAGATTGGTGGAGCTAATAGCTTCCCAATAGACATCTACTTCACTATTTACCTACCTAATTTTGAAACAGTAGGTAGAACCTCCTAGCATCATGTACTTCCACATGTAGTGCATTAAGTCTGTGGAACCTGAGTGTAATGGCCTAGGTGTGCATGCAATTCATGCTCATGGGTGTTCTAGCAACTCTGTGTCTGATGTAAGTCAGACCTCACTGGAAGTATATGTTGTGTACTAAGTTCTGATTTTCCTGACATGTCTGACCCTATAAGTGCACTTGGGTTTGCTGACTCCAAAATGTAGATAGACCTTACCTGTGGTGTGTCTGTAGAGACAAACATGTGTGGATTAGCCTATACACTCCTCGGTGTACATGTTGTTGGCAAATTATAGTTGTATATCCACCGCCCCCCCTCAAACACGGCCATGGGTTTGTGAATGGGGTACCTAGTATTGATGCTACGAGTATGTCACACATACCTGTGAAGAAGTGACGTTTTGGTTGCATACTAGTATGCACACTCAGGTTTGGCACATTGTACCATACTGGAAATTCCAGTTACAACGTGCAGACCATGTGGCTTTAGTTTTGCTTTCCGTACACTGACATTTGTAGCTCAGCTCTTGGTGGAGGATATGCAGCATGATTCTTAGCTGATAACTGTCAGAACTCAGATTGCAAGTCAAGGCCAGTTGTTACCCATCTTGTGGGTTATGAATGTGCTTTGTGGGATGTGAACTTTGTTGTTTGGCCTGCCATGTACTTCCTCAGGGACATTCGATGCTCTGTATGGTGATATGAGCTGTTAGAAGTACAGTAGATGTATTGTCTGATTAATTTGCTGTGCTGTTTCACACAATGCAGTTACTAATGTGGCATATCTGCATTTGTCTTCACAGCAGCTAACGTGACTCCAGACCAGGTCCCGATATCGCCATGAATGCGCCTCCGGGGCATGGCAAGCCTTCTCACAGGGTGGGCCTACTGTGCCCACCACAGCCAACACAGAAAAAACCACCAATGAGAGCCAGGTGGCCCCACCCACAGCTGCCTCTGTTGCATCTACATCTGCTGGACTTCCTGGCCCCAGCATTGCCACGGGTGCAGGACAGCCCCCACAGACCTCCTCCACCGGTACCCAGACTGCCACTGCTCTAGCTTTTGACCCTGCCGCCTTCAATAGACTTGAAAACAAGATGGACAAAGTGCTGCGCAAGGTGAACCACCTGAGCCGGGATGTGCAGCACATTAAACGGCGGGTGAAGGATATCAAGAGGACCCTCCGGAGGGCCAAACTCTAGACAGTTGATTAGATGGACATGATACCCTCCCATCCCTCCACTTTCCTTGTTCTTATACTAAGTGGGCTTAGGGGGCTTAGTGTTAGGTTAGTATAGGCTGTTAGTTTAGTTAGTGTTAGTGGGTGGGGGTAGGAGGTCCTGCTTGTTTCTTTTTTGACTTATTACATGTGTGGGTGGGTGGGTGAGGGGCTATGTTGGGGTTCTTGTGTGAAAAAATAAAATAAAAAAATAAAATAAAATAAAAAAAAAACATAAAAAAACAATTAACCAAAAAAATATATATTTGTATAGGATAGTATAGTATGTGTTTAGGTTAGTATGTGTTGTCCTCAATGTGTCCTGTCTCATAAGGGGGTTGGGGGGTAGATGTTTAGAATGTTTCGTTACATGTGATAAGTAAGTGTAGCTTAGGTTAGTTAGGGACAGTTGTGGGTAATGAGTAGTCAGGGTAGATTAGGGTAGGTAAGATTTTTCCCTCAGTTTCCTCATCTATGATTAGCTTTTAATAAATATTTGGTTACCCCTTAATAGTATGTGTTGAATGGTACTTGATCGTGGGTTTGGATTCCGTGTACATCTCTTTTGTACTATAACATCTGTGTCCTATGCTACAAACAAATCCCAACTGAGCTGTACGATTGGCAGCTAACCCAGAGCTACCTTGCAAAGTGTCTACCCTTTGTTGCAACCCCCAATCACAGTTAATATGGATGACAATGTGTTTCTGTTGATAAGTTTGTTTTCAAAGTCACTAACAGTGCTTCCAGACTTGATATTGGGGAAAGAGTTTTAGGTCTGACTGCAGTGTGATTATCTTGCACACCCTTATAAGATGAGTTCTCATTGGCAATCTTGTAACCTTGTCTTCATGACCCTCATACATCATTTGTGACACAGTTCAGCATGATTACCTATTTGTACGTTAACTCAGACACCTTCATTTGTGCAGTTTTTTTAGTGTTTACTTAGATTAGTGTGGCATGTTTATTGTGTTATTTTTGCATGTTGACAACATTTAGTGGGCACTACTTGATGACATACATATACCCCTGAGGAAGCATTCTTCTGTCCAACACATCATGGTGGTCTATGGTTTCTCACTTCATCAGATTATTCACTCAGGATGGGCAGAGTATGATGCAATCATGGTCATTGTGCAGATTTCTTTAACTACATAATATCTGGACAGTTGTATTGAGAAGCTACGTTATTTGACAGTAGGGACATTCCAATTATCTACTGCGCAGTTGATATGTCACATTACCCAGAGACAGATTTGTGGTCTAAGTGCTATTTATTGAAAAGTGCTGTAGTGCTATATGTACATTGTCCATGACTGTGAGTCCATTATAGTGACATTTCAAATTGGGATCCAACACAAGGGTTTACCAAAATGCTTTTGTCATGCTGGGGTTGCTGTTTCAGACAGTGCAGAGGGACAGGATTTGGCAATGAGTAGGACAGAGACAATCACTGGGCTTGGTGACAAGATATACAGTGGTTTGCAGAACAGTGCTTGAGTACAGTTGTTGCAAGACTGGCAAGTTACAAAGCGCAGGACCTTGGTAAATGTCGGCCATGTGGCAGGGACTAGTGCTTCCGGGTACTTTTCCTTGTGAATGTGATCTGTTCCATGTCTTCTTCGTCTGATGTGTGTGTTGCCTGCTTTGTCCTTGTTGTTGTTGGTTGTGAAGGGGCAACACATCTCAGTGTTAGAAGACATGGAGTCAGACATCCCGGTCGCTGCTCCCTGTGAAGGTCTTAAGGGCAGTACTGCAGCAAGGACGATCTGCTGGTTCTTGAGAATAGCAGCCACATCACGATGGTAGGCAGCCAGGTCGGCCCTGAGGGTTTCAATGTTGCATTCGTGCACGCGTTGACAGGATTGTTGTTGTAGGTGTTGGGCCAACTGTATTACAGCTTTGCTGATTTCCTTCTGGGTTTTCTGCAGTTCCTGCAAGATAGATGTTAGGGCTTGCATAGGTGCTGCCTGATCTGCAGATGACATCATGCACGAACGCACCCCCTCAAGGCTGGCTGCCATATTTTGCATCCCCACCCGCACCTCCTTGGCCAGCTCCCGCTGTACTCCAACTACAGTTCTCTCAAAGCTGGTGCCAGTGTCGTCTGAGTCCTCAGCTGTATTGGAGCTGGCAGGTCTTACAATTGGGGTGGTGGGTGGTTCCTCTGCGATGGCTGCTTGTTCTGTGCTCCTTCTTGTGACTGAAGGTGGGGTCTGGAGGGTTTCAAGGACCTTTTGGATGGTCTCCTGGGGAATGTTTATTGGCTCGTCATCCATGTCATCAGGGAAATCTGGAACAGGCATATCGACAGGAGATCCATCTTCCTCTGCAATGAAACAGGGTACAATTAGTGTGTCTGTGTTGTGACAATTTTGACGTGAAGTGCCTGCCTTTTGATGAATTCACTTTGTAATCTTGTTTTGTATTAATATCTGCAGTCCTTCAGATGGGCATTGTTTCAGGCCTATGGACCACCTGTGTGTCACATGTATGTGAGACCTTTCACTGGCTGTGGGTGTTCTGATGGCCCTGGCAGCATACTTAACAATCAGGACCTGCCCCGATCCCTGATCGATCACATCGACTTAATTGTAATTGACCTGTTGCATATCCTATGCATGGCAATGTTATGATGTGATATGGATGTTGACATTGTTAATGTGTCCTGCTGATGTTGGGTAATGTGTGTTACATTGGATTGCCCTGATAGTCGTATCAGTGTACTATTTCGTCCTCTGACTGTGCAGGTGTATTTCAGTGACCAATTACATGTGTCCCCTCCTCAATGCTGTTGTCTGAGCAGTATGACATTTGTGATGTTGCCTTGTTACCCAGGCACAGGATGGACCTTGACATATGCAGCATGGGTGTGTCCTTAGTGCTGTGTCACTCCTATTGTTGTTTACATTGGCTGATGTTTGTGACAACTATGGCCATTGACATTTGAGTGTACTGGGGCCTTTTTTCTTGTTTCAGGAGATTGTTGCAGATGTCATCCTCACCCCTAATTTAGGTGTGTATATTCCATGGGGAGGTTACTACCATTGGCTACTTGAGCTGCACACAGATCAGAGGTGGTAGTGGAAACTGTTGTTGCAGTTACATTGCAGTTGTCGGTTTTGCTAGTGGATTGCTAATAGGGCCGTAGTTAATGTAGGAGGTATGTTGGCTGATGAGTGCCAGGATGTCAGTTTGACATAGTGGCCTTCCCTCCTGTCGTGGCTTTCCCTTTGCTCCATGGTTGGCATGACAGCATGCCCCCATGGGACTGTTGTTGGTGTAGTGTAATGGTGTGCCCCAGCTTATGTTTGTGCAGGCCGTGCCCCTTTACCCATGCCACTCCATGTATATGATGACTTCCATGCATTTAGTGGTCGGTATCCCCCCCTGGTTGTAGATGACATTATTGCATTTTAATTCCCCATGCGACTTACCCTGCATGTGTGTTGTCTCGTGGTAGTCTGCACTGTCCTGTCCTTGAATCCCTGTGATGATCTCCTCAGGGATGACGGCTGCGACCATCTCCTCCATGTGGTCCAGGGCCTCCTGGTGTGCTGGACTCCCCCCTCGAGTCTGCAGTGCTGTCTTCCTGTTCCTGGCCATCTTTTCTTTTGTCCTGCGCTTGCAGTCATGCCAGCGTTTCTTGCACTCGATGACTGTTCTGCGTACTTCAGCCACACTGTTAATCTTGTTGACAATTTGTTGCCATATAGCCTCTCTCCTACTGATTGGCAACTATGATGTGACAAACAGTTGGTGCTGGTGTTCCGTCACCTCTTTAACCAGGATTTCCTGCTCCTCTGCACTGAAGCGACACTTTCTTTTCTTCTTAAAAGTGTCCTGGTTCTTGTGTGGGTCCTCCTGGCTAGTTCCTGGTCTGCTGTCATCTTCCTGGGTTCTGTAGTTGCATCTGGGATCCATTTTGGCTCTCCTCTGGTGAACTGGCAGTGTTCACGTTTTTTTTTTATGCTATTGCGTAAAAAAACTGCTCATATCCGGTTTGCGGTGTCGTAAATCGACCCACAGTCATTTCCGCCGCGTTAACGTCGTTTTCCTTTACGACTTGACGCCGCGGTGTGCGTCAAAAATAATGACTCCCACCTGTTGTTTGCGCCGCCGTGCATCAAAGTATAAATATGACGCCCGCACGGCGCACCAGAATGCCGATAGCCGGCGGTAATATTTTTTACGCAAAACTGCCCCGGTGTAGTTTCGCGTCAAAAAGTATAAATATGAGCCCAAGAGCTTCTTCTCCCAAAGTCCACAGGATGGTGCTGATGCACAAAATAAGCTCTAGGAATCTGTCAATATGGCTTTATTTATATGGCTCCAGAAACTCCTACCGGCCCTAATAGTGCATATGTAATGAGGGCAGGGAATTGGTTTGTGCACTGCCTGGGTCCCTGCATGGCCCTAACAACACTTCTGTAATGGCAGTCGGAGACCCAGGGCCCGGCATGATGGGGGTTCCCACCTGCCATTACATACGTACTGTTAGGGCCGGACCGGGTCTCCAGTCGGCCCTAATGACACTCGCGGTCAGGGTCCCGAACCACCATTACAGACGTACTGTTAGGGCTGGTCCAGGGACTCTTCCCTCCCCCAACAATGAGTATATAATGGAGGGACGGGGACCCACAGCCTCACACGGTCAGGGTCCCTGTTCCGCCATTACATGGGTTCTGTTGGGGCTATTTCTGCTTTGGGACCAGAAATAGACAACTGTTTTAGGTGTGCATTGCATGTCATCTTCTTGTTTCAAACTTTTAATTGCACTGTCACTTGATACTTTGACAAGTGTTGATCACCTTTGAACCCTGTCCTGGGAAGTCTTAGGTGCAAAATATGTATTAGGTTTGCATTGCATGTTATCTGCTTGCTTTATACATTTCGAATTGCATGGCCTGTTTGTTTTATGACCTCTGCTGATCCCCTTTGAACCCTGTCCTGGGAATTCAATAACATCTGTTTTAGGTTTGCATTGCATGTTATCTATTTGTTTCAAACATTGATTGTGTGGTCAGTTTAACTTTGACATCTGCTGACCACCTTCGAGTCCTGTCCTGGGAACTCCTGGGGGAAGACATCTGTTTTAGGTTTGCACTGCATGTCATCTATTTATTTCAAACCTTGATTGTGTTGTCAATTTACACTGCCATCTGCTGACCACCTTTGAGTCCTGCCCTGGGAACTCTTGCGGGCAGACATCTGTTTTAGCTTTGCATTACATGTCATCTGTTTGTTTCAAAGTTTTTTAATTGCATGGCCTGTTTACACATTGACCACTGCTGATCACCTTTGAGTTTTGTCTTGGGAACTCTTGGGGGTCAGACATCTGTTTTAACTTCCCATTTCTAAATTGAATGTTTGGCTCTAACAAAAGCCACATTTGACCAGCCCCCTTTTTGGATTAGCCACCAGTGTGAAGGTTTGGCCTTACATTTCCACTTGTCCTCCCTGTGAGGAGACACTCAGCAGCCACAAGGTCCTGACTGTCTGACATGTCTAGACTTGCCCTCTTAGGCGCAGAAACATGGTGCACACCAGCAGGGACCCCATTTTACACAGCCCTTAGCCCTAGACACTGTGGCTAGGACCAGGACACATGACTAAAATGTGAACACCTGATGTCACAACCCGCATGACCCACTTACACCTACGTCAGTTCTGGGGCGGGCTCTTAGGGGCACCGGAAGTCCCAGTAACAGAGGCAATGTCATTTCCAGGAGCAGGACAACTGTCAGTTTCCAGTTCGATGAGGAAAGGTATCCCTTTAGTCTACTCATGCTTGTCTCAAATTTATGAAGCCTAATTAGTGGAAATGGCACATGCCATTGTTATGGGTGTGAATACTTCTGGTAATTTGTCATTAGTAATTACTCAAATTATTTCTTTGTTTAGCCAATAAAAACATGTTTGCCTATATGCACCTGTTGGACCTGACATCCTTGGTGTACAGTAGTATTCCCCTAAGCATTTTGTTTTCACCTCTGAATTTGTTTTATTGGCATTAGGACTCAGTGCGCTTTATAACTTCTAACATGTTTGCTTGTGCTCTCACCTTCAAACATCGTAAAACTGGCCTGTACTTACACTGGCACATTTAATGTACGTGTATGTTTCTAGTATAGGGTACAGGCCTAAACTTTCCTTATTAATACTTATGAGTTTACCCTAAGCTAGGCCCTAAAGGCACATAAGGGCAGGGTGTATTGTATTTAACAATTAGGACATGAGTGTTTAAATTTCACATGTCCTGACTGTGAAAATTTCCTACATTTGCTTTTCATTGCTGCAAGGCCTATTTCTCTCATTGGGTAACTCTGGAGTAACTTATTATGTGAAACACGTTAAAATGTTGAGCTGTAAACAGATCGAAATATGCAAAAATTATTTTGTATTTAAAACCCTCTTTAAAGGTACAGTCAAATTCTAAGCCCCAATTCAGAAAATGTCACTTTTATAAAGTTGGCATTTTCTTGTTCTAACCTTTTGTGCCATCTGCCAGTGTCCACATAACTATGAAAAGCTCTGCTGGTGAGGTTTGTGTATTGCTTCCAGAAAATAACACAAAGGGGGCTTTGGTGTGGGCAGGATGGGCTATCATGGCAGGATGACTGGGAGAAGCTGTACACAGCCTCACTTTCACTTCAAAGGGCTTTGCCTCCTACCCACACAAAGGAATCTGACACTAGGCATGACCAATCAATCAATCAAAAAATAAATAGAGCACGCTACTCACCCGTGAGGGTCTCAAGGCGCTTGTGGGGTAGGGTAAGGGGGGGTTACTGTTCGAACAACCAAGTCTTGAGGTTTTTTCTGAAGAGTCTTTGGTTTTGCGGAAGTTGGTGGGGAGGGAGTTCCAGGTTGTAGGGGCAAGGTAAGAGAAGGCCCTGCCTCCTGTGGTGGTTTGTTGGATGCGGGGGACTGTTGCTAGTACGAGGTCGGCTGATCAGAAGTTGCGGGTGGGAGTGTGGAAGTTCACTCTTTCGTTGAGGTAGGTCGGCCCGGTGTTGTGGAGGGATTTGTGTGTGTGGATGAGGATCTTGAAAGTGATTCTCTTGTCTATGGGGAACCAGTGAAGGGATTTGAGGTGTGGTGAGATTTGTTTGCGGCAGGGGAGGCCAAGGACGAGGCGTGAGGCTGTGTTCTGGATTCTCTGGAGTTTGTGATTGAGTGTGCTGCCGGCGTAGAGGGCGTTACTGTAGTCTAGTCTGCTGCTGATGAGTGCATGGGTGACTGTGGTCCTGGTCTCTGGGGGAATCCATTTGAAGGATTTTTTTAGAGTGCGTAGTGTGTGGAAGCAGTGTATAGTGCACTGATTTGCTGTGTCATGGAGACGGAGGGATCCAGGATGATGCCGAGGATGCGTGAGTGGTTTGCGGGGGTGGGTGCGGGGCCTAGGGTGGTGGGCAACCAGGAGTCGTCCCATATGGTTTTGTTGGGGCCGAAGATGATGACCTCGGTTTTTGTTGGAGTTAAGCTTGAGGTGGTTAGTGGTCATCCAGTTGGCGGTATCGAGGAGAGCAGCATGAAGGTTGGTTTTGGAGGTGGTGGGGTTGCGGGTGAGGGAGAAGGTGAGTTGGGTGTCGTCTTCGTAGGAGAGGATAGTGATTATGTGTGGTCGGAGGATGTTGGGTAGGGGGATCATGTTAATGTTGAAGAGTGTGGGGCTGAGGGAGGACCCTTGGGGGACTCCGCAGATGATCTTGGTAGCGGTGGAGTGGAAAGGTGGAAGGCGGACTCTTTAGGTCCTGTCGGTGAGGAAGGATATGAACCAGTCTAAGGCTTTGTGGTGAATTCCTGTGTTGTGGAGGCGTGTGCGGAGTGTATGGTGGCAGACAGAGTCAAAGGCTGCGGAGAGATCTAGGAGGATGAGTGTGACGGTCTCGCCTTTGTCAACTTTGGTCCTGATGTCATCAGTGCATGAGTTGAGGGCAGTTTCCGTGCTGTGGTTCTTGCGGAACCCAGATTGTGAGTGGTCATGAGTGTTGTTTTCTTCGAGAAAGTGGGATAGGCCGGCTTTGACTAGTTTCTCGGCAACCTTGTCGGGGAAAGGGAGGAGGGAGATGGGGCGATAGTTGGAGAGGACCTCCGGGTCGGCTTTGTTTTTTTTTAGGAGAGCGGAGATTTCTGCGTGCTTTCAGGGGTCTGGGTAGGTAGCGGAGTCGAAAGAGGAGTTGATTATGTTGTGGAGTATGAGGGCGATGGTTGGGCTGGCTTTGTCATAGATGCGATGAGGGCAGGGGTTGGAGGGGGATCCGGAGTGGATGAAGTTCATGTTTTTTTCGGTTTCTTTGTGTGTGGTGGGGGCCCAGGTGATGAGTGTGGTGGGGGGGTCATGAGTGGGTGTTGAGTTGGGTGAGTGAGGGGTGTGTGTGGTGGGTGTGTGTGGTATGAAGCTGTTGTGGATGTCCAAGATTTTGTGGTGGAAGTGGTTGGAGAGGGCGTCACATAGGGGCTGTGTGTGTGTGGGGTCTATGTTGCTGGCTTTGGGTTTGGCTAGCTCTTTAATGATGGTGAAGAGTTATTTGCTGTTTTGGGAGTTGTTGTCAAAGGCGTGTCTTGTATTGATCTCTTTTGGTGGTGCGTATTAGTTGGTGATGGGTGCGAATGGTTGTTTTGAGGGTGGAGAAGTTGGTTGTAGAGGGTTCTTGTCGCCATTTTTTCTCCGCTTGGCGGCATTTGCACTTGAAGTCTTGGAGTTCAGGGGTGAACCATGGGGCGTTCTTGATGTTGCGGGTGGCGATGTGTTTTCTGAGGGGGGCTAGTGTGTCTGCGCAGGTAGTGATCCATTTAGAGAAGTTGTGTGCTCGTGCGTTGGGGTCGTTGGTGTGGGGGGGAGGTTGTGAGCCAGTTGGGAGTTCAGGCGTTCTGTGGGGATCTTGTCCCACATGCTTTAGGGTGTGGTGTGTTGATGGTGGTGTGTGGGGGGTTTGTTGAAGGAGAAGTGGACGCAGTGGTGGTCAGTCCAGTGGAGTTCATTGGTGTGGGTGTAGGCTATATGTTGGCTTGAGGTAAAAATTGTGTTGAGCGTGTGTCCTGCTGAGTAGGTGGGTGCGGTGACCAGTTGTTTGAGTCTGAGGTTGGTGAGGTTGTCTATGAGGGAGGTTGAGTTGTGGTCTTGAAGGTTCTCCAAGTGAAAGTTGAAATCACCGAGGAGGATGTAGTCTGTGGAGGTGAGGGCGTGCAAGCTGATGGTGTCGGTGATGGTGTCACAGAAGGCGGGTCGTGGTCCTGGTGGTCTGTTGATTAGTGTACCTCTGAGGGTGGAGTTGTTGTTAATGTGGTTTAGGAAGTGCATGTGTTCTGTGTTGTTGATAGTGTCTTGGGAGCTGGTGGTGACTTTGATGGTGTCCATGTGTAGGATGGTGATGCCACCACCTGGCCTGTTGGGGCGGTCTTTGCGTTGGAGTTTGTATCCCTTGGAGGTGGCGATGGCTATGTCGGGTTCCGATGAGGAGTTGGTCCAGGTTTCCATGCGGAAGGCGATGTCAGGTGATTGTGATGTGATGAGGTTCCAGAGTACTATGGCATGTTTGTGAAGGGAGCGGGTGTTGAGGAGCAGGCAGTTGAGGTGGTCGTGGTGTGTGGTGTGGTGCATGAGGGTGTTGTTGCGGGGTGTGTTCTGGTTGTGGGGTGGTGTGCGGCGGGTCTGGTTTGTGCGGGTGGGTGTAGAGCAGGTGAGTATTGCTTTGGGGGTGTTGTGTTTATTGTTGGGGGATTGCTATGGTTGGTGTGTGGTGTGAGGGATGAGGAGCAGGAGAAATGACAGTTGTAGCAGGTGAAGGTGCCATGAGTGTGTGTGTTGCTGGAAAGGGTGCAGGTAGGGTGTGGGCCTGGGTTGAGTGAAAGGAGAGTGAGGGGGAGTAGATTTGTCTGTGGGGGCCAGGGGGACTGGCGCTGGGCACGGTCTTGGCACGGACGGGCACAGACGGGCTTGCCTTTGGTGCGCCAGCTGCGCACCCGCTGCGCGCATCCAGGCCGCAGCTGCCATAAATGGGGATGAGGGAGAGAGTAGCAGCTGGGAGGAGGGAGGGCTGTGTGAATGGGAAGGCTGGGGGGTGGGGCCGCAGGGATTAGCAGCGGCGGGAAAACCTGGACAGAGGAGGTGTGAGGAGGGGGGAGGGGGCGCCGGGACGCAGCGGCAGGGGTATTTAAAAAAAAGAGAAAGCAGACAGAGGAGGTACGGGGAGGGGGGAAGGGAAGCGGGGACGCAGCGGCAGGGATATTTTTAAGAAAGAGAAACTGGACAGAGAAGAGGTGGGGAGGGGCCACGGGGACGCAGCAGCAGGGGTTTTTAAAAGAGAAAAAGGGTGCGACTGGAAAAGTGGAGGTGGCGCAGGGCGGCGGCGCGAGGAGCGACCTGCCTGCTGAAAGCAGGGTGAAGGGTTGCTCCTCTTACCGCGCCGCGGCTGCCTTAAATGGGGATGAGGGAGGGAGTGGCAGCTGCGTGGAGAGAGGGCTGGGCGAATGGGAAGGCTGGGGGATGGTGGGTGGGGCTGCAGGGATTAGCAGTGGCGGGAAAACCAGACAGAGGAGGTGGGGGAGGGAGGAGGGGCCACGGGGACGCAGCAGCAGGGGTATTTTTTAAAAAACAAAACCGGACAGAGGAGGTGGGGGGAGGGGCCGCGGGGACGCAGCAGCAGGGGAATTTTAAAAAAAGAGAAACCGGACAGAGGCGGTCGGGGGAGGGGCCGCAGGGACGCAGCGGCAGGGGTATCTTTAAAAAAGAGAAAACGGACAAAGCAGGTGGGGGGAGGGACCACACGGACACTGCGGCAGGAGTGTTTTTAAAAAAGTGAAACCGGATGGAGAGGAGGTGGGTGAAGGGGGGATGGGCCGTGGGGACGCAGCAGCAGGGGTTTTTAAAAGTGAAAAACGATGCAACCGGAAAAGTGGAGGCGGCGCAGGGCGGGGGTGCGAGGAGCGACCTGCCTGCTGAAAGTCTTTTGTCTGTCTGACTGTCTTTTCTCACTCTCAGGCAGTTTGGAAACTTGACAGGGAAGAACTTTTCAGAACCAGATGTGGGGTAAGGACAGGGAGTCCGCCAACCCAAAGGCTGGCTCTAGGTATAAATATTGGACCTCCAGAGCCATTCAAGAGAACACTCCTTAATCCCAGGTTAACTTGAGTGTCTCCAAGAGACCTCTTGTGTGAACTAATGGACATAACAAGCTCCAGACACCTCCATGCAACTGCCCAGCTGTAAGTGGACCTGAGGCGGATGAACTTTTATTGAAGTATTAGTAAACATTTGTCAAATAGTGGCAGCATAACAGACCAGGAGGGAGCAAGGGCAGGCATGGAGAATGATGGGGGCGGAATTAGGGGGCACAATGGAGGGACGTGGCTGCACAGGTGCAGAACAAAGGACCAGGAAAGGAGGGAGCAGCAGCATGCATGCACAGAATAGGGGAGAGGGCTGCTGGACAGCAAATGTGGCGAGTGGCAGCACAGGGGCAATTGCAACACAATAGACCAGTGAGGGACTGGGTGGGGAAACACACATGAAGAACAAGGGTTTGAGGTGGATGAGGATAGGGGCACAATGGAGGCCAATGACAGCACCGGAGAATAGCAGCACAAGGGACCTGGGTGGGAGGAAGCAGGTACACTAACTCAGAGAACTGAGGGGCAGAAGACAGGGTAGGGTTAGGGTTGCTGGGCAGTGTCAGCACATTGGACCAGGGAGGAAAGGGGCAGAAGAACACACAGGGAGAATGACAGGGAAAGAGACAGGGGTAGGGTAGAAATGGAGGGAAATGATAACACAGGGGCAGCAGCAGTTCTACAGACTGAGAAGGGAGGGGTAAGGGGCACACACATAGAGAACAGTATCAGTGGGGAGTGATTAGGGGCAAGGGCAGCAAAAGGAGGCAGGTGGGAGGGCAGTTTTATCACAGTGGTACTGAGGAGACACATGGGACAAAGAAAGGGGGCATTTTTCAGGAATCTTGACATGCAGACAGATAACGGATGACTGGCACCAGGGGGACAGATGAGGAAAGTTGACAAGGAGGGCAGGGGACAGTGACACACAACTATAGAGGTTGACTGCCAGAGTTGACTGTAGCATGTGCTTATGGACCCCAAAAGAAAGACTGATAAGGTCAATTGGGATGAATTATCCAGAATAAGATCGGATGAGAGCACTAATCATAGTACACAACACCCTCACATTAGGAATGTATTTTATCAAAAATATTGGACTTTACTAAGTGTAGCTACAAAGTTAACACATGTCATAGGGCATTCACCCTCTGTTCACTTTTGGAAATTAAAGTCCTTGTGCAAATCGTTGGTAAGAAATTATTTACCATCTAACTAAAATGTCAGCTTTCTAAGCAAGATAAGAGGCTTTCATAGATGTTCTAAATATAAAGCTTGCAAGAATGACTCAGATGCCGTTACAAATTACAGATACCAAGGAATTGAAAAAGAGAAACACGTTCATCACATACACCACCCCATATACTGTTTATGAGTTGAAATGCTGTTGTGGCAAATGGTTTGTGAGTTTTCTGATATTCCCTGTTAAATAGTGCGTTTTGGAACATTAAAGAGCAATATCTATAAATCACCCCTCTTATCCTATTATGAGACATTTTCAAGAAGTACATGGAGGTGACTGCAATCAAGTGATATTCTTGGTACAATAACGATAAAACCAAGAGGTGTCAATAGAGCGGTATTACTACACAAGTTTGAAACCAAATATTTTCGAAGTCTCAATACATGTGGTATCAATAGTTTAAATATTGATGACTGGCCATTCAATTGTTAGTTTTACTGATTTCATTAATTCACACCACTGGTTATAAATATAATTTTAACCACTTAATTTTCATTTTATGATGGAATTTCACAAAACAATGTCCAACCCTTTTGATTTTAGGCCAGTGATGATTGCAATCCCTAGAGATGAGATGTACATCATTAGATGTATACGGATCACTTTTTCTTTTTTCCTGCTTGAGCTTGTTGTTGAGATAATTTGAGGCTTTGGAATATTAACTTCACAGGTATATATATATTTCCACATGGAACATATTATTTGGATTTATATGTTGACTGAAAAAAACTGACAAGGTCATATTGATAACGAATAAATAGAATGACTGGATGTTTATCATCTGGCATGCAGGTTAATGGTTGTGATTGAGCTATACTTCAGATCTTGAGGGACTGATTATGACCTTGGAGCATGGGATACTACATCACAAATGTAACGGATAACTTGTCCACCATATAACAAGTTCAAATAACTATAACTTGTGCCGAAACGTAACTATATCGTGTGCCCCTGTCATTCACAGTGTTGTCACTAATGACCTAATTTCAGATATTGTAGTCATGTTATCAATGATGTCAAAGAACAAATTGTAATTGTTGTCTGAGGTGTATAGCAGTGCATGGCGAAGGTGTGAGCTGTCATTACTTTAGGGCAAAAATTATTTGCATCATTCTAACTGCCGAATTTTATTGGTTTTGTTATTTTAAAATACTGTGTTTTAACTGACATTTTTGTCAAACTAAAACATCCAATTAACCTTTGTTTTACTAATTGAATTTCTAAGGTATTTTTATTATAAAGTAGCATTTTCACCCTTGTTTTACAGTGAATTTGTATTTTTTTTATTCTGCATGCATGGTATGGGGTTGTGTGCATAGCTTGTCCTGAGACCAGATGCTGTGCTCAGCCCCCAGGGGCATCCTAACCCCTCCATGCATGGCCTCTAGCCATGCATGGCAAGGGGGATGGGCACAGTACTTCGTCTGCAGCCAGACGCAGCTGCCAACCCCTCTGCTGCTGCACATGCCTTGCTGTCCTATAACAATATAAAAGGTGCAGTTTTAAGGTAGAACCACTGGTTTTGTCAAAGCCTGAAAATACCAAAATAATAATGGCAGGGACTATTGGCTTTATCAAATGGTTAGGACATCAACACATTTAAACCTGACATTTTGGCTTTGTCAAAAAGTCACAAATAACCATAATCAAATGTATATTTCAGAAATTCACACATTACAATGTTTAATAATATTGTCTTTAAAAAAAAAAAAATCATTTTTTAAGGGTTTTTAAACAAAAAATTGTACCCCAAAGTGCAACTATAGAACCTACCTCTACTTGTCCCTGCACTCTAGATGAAGAACACACAGCTGTAGCTCAGAATGCTTGAAAATATGTTGTTGGGCACTGCTGCACTCCCGGCGGTTCTCCGCAACAATAAAAACATCTTTGGTGGTGTCCCTGTCCCAACTAGGGGCACTATCAAAAGTAGAATATAAAATTTACAAATGCCCTGAGGCAATATAGGGTGCTCCTTGCCAGAGCAATTAATAATATAATCCTTTGTTTAATACTTTTTGAGGACCTTGGTGCCCACCCAGGGCACCCAAACAATTTTCTGATGTTGGGGACTGTGGTGAGACACCCAAGGCCCTGATATCCTCTGCCATCATCCCCAGCCAGCACCGAAAGTGCTTGTCAGTGGGAGCCAGCAATGTTTTGTTCAGTGGGTGCCCTGGTGCCAAGCTGGGGCATCGACAACTCCCTGTAGAAGGGGGAGCCCCAAGGCCCCTGCAGCACCTGCAATCTCCCTAGGCAGGGGCTGCCTATTTCCTTAATTGATGGTTGCCCATATGGGGTACCCACAATATGTCAGATTTTGGGGGTGGTGATTGGAGCCCAAAGCCCCCGCACGCCAAGTTGTCTTGAGAGCAGGCAAATATTGTATGCTGGTGACTGCTTGGTCCATTACTTTGCTCCCACCTGTGTAAGAGTAGGATTTTTATTTGCTGTAGCTTAGTAGAGTATTGGAAGTGAATAGATTTCTTGTTCCCCAGGTCACTGTGATTGAGGGCATAGAGTCCTTTGAGCCGATCTTGGAGGGGTGATGCCCCATGCACACTTCCTCCCCCGAAAAATACTCTAGCCCTGGGGATGGGATCTCTGGTGCCTTTTTGAGGTTTGGGTGGGGACACATGCCTCTTCCCTATTACAGAAATCTAAACCCCAGTGGATGGAATATATGGGGCCTCTACCAGGCTCAGGGGTTGGGGCCAGGCAACCCCTTCTCCATTACATAAACATGTGGCCCTAGGGAATGGGGTCCCTGGGGTCTATCAAAGATTTGAGTGGGTCTGCACACACCCTCCCAAAAACATTATAATACACCACCCTCTTGGGCCCTGGCTTATCCCGTGGGGTCCTAAAAAAAGGCAGGAAACACAATTTTTGATTGGTACCATGGATCTGCTTCTCCTCTATGAATCTGCAGCACTGATTAAAGAACAATTTCTTTTTGGCCCCTTAGAGAGGTCCCTCTGGGACAACTCCACAAGACCTATGGGGACTGGCTATCCCAACCCAGTCCCCATATGTTGTTTTCTACCTTTTTCTAGGACAGCGGACTCAGTGCCAAAGTGCTAAAATTTCTGTCACCACATCTTTATTGATGTGGTGACAGCTAATCAAATGTATCTTGAGATTTGTTGACTCTGTGGATTCTCCAACATGGGAAATATACAAAGTTTCAGAACCCTAACTTTTCAAGACAAAACCTTCTGCATAGATTTACATCAAATCACAAAAACTTTCTTTCTGGAGCAAGATCTAGTTTTCTTCCAAATATGGTGCAATCCTGTTAGTAGAGTTTGCAGTATTGCTATTCAATTTTCCTATGGGTGCTGGTGGTCGCCATTGGGTAGTTTTCGTTAGCATTTTGCTTCCACAAGAACTTAAAAAAATGTTTTTACCTCGGTTCTATCCTGAAAAGTTTTGGGATGATCCATCAAGGGTCAGCTGAAAAAAGGAGGTCCCAAAATGTGTTTTGCCCTTTTATATTTTTTCATAGGAACTTTAGACACAGTTATAGCTAAAATGGAGGAATGGATTTACAACAAATTTTGCAGGAAGCTAGATCTTGGTCCAGAAAGAAAGCTTTTTGTGATTTGGTGTAAATCCATTCAAAACCTTTTAAGTATTTATTGCACTAAAAGTTTGCCTAAATCACTCCACTGTGCATCTGTGGTGCAGAGCGAGCTCAAGGTGAGATCTGATTGCTTCCACCTCATTAACAATGAATTTGATGGCAGTCATGTTTGGACTCAGAATTCAATCCCTAGTCCAATTGAAAATGAAAAATAGATATAGAAGAGCATGGTAAGAATACATTGAACCTCTAGAACGGATGGCGGAGCCAAGAATGTTTTTCTTTTTAAATTTTGCAGTAAGTTTGTGGAGAATCTGCAATGAAATGAAAAAAGATCAGGCTGTCTTAATGTACTCCCCAGGTGGGCTAGTAGCCGGGGCGATTCAAAATATTTCTTTAGTGGATGGGTTATTTGGCCCTCCAGCCTCTGTTAGGCCCCAGGTGCTCCATCCCCCGGGGATGATGTGTATTATGTGGTGAGGGGAGAACAGCCCCCACTCTCTGAGTTTTATTGGACCCTGTGGCCTCCTCCCTTTTTTTATGGAATTCAGCCCTGAGGGATCCCCAGGGCCTATTAAGAGGGTACACACTTGCCTCCAAAGCTAAGATATGGCAAAAGGGATTGGACTCCCCGAGACCTGAAGTGGCTCGGGGAGTAGGGCCACAGCTATCTCTATTTAAAAAAAAATACTTTGGTGGATGCTTTGCTTATTGGTTGGCCAGAGTGCTTGGCTGCTGGCCATGCCTATACATGGTGAGTGTCTGGCTTAAGGTATGGTAATAAAATATTACTTTCCGTTAAAAGAAGCCCAAGTGACTTACTGAAAAAACAAAGTTAAGGTAAGGTTATAGTAAGGTGAGAATTCCAGTGACAATGTGATGTTTTAAATGTACAAAACCACTTAAATTCATCAGTTATAATTATCTTAACTAACTTTAACTAGTGCCCTGAGGTAACTATGACTCCTGCCTTTCCCTTACACTGCTAATTACACCACAAATATCATCACTCATTGCATCTTCTATGACATCATTGATAACATGGTTGCAACATGTGTAGTGTAATTATTTATGAGAAAACTGTGCATTGTGGGGACTTGGTTATAGATACCACCAGTTGTTTTTTTATGTTTGCAACATTAATTTGCCATTGACATTCTGACCTAACTGTAACATCACTTTGGCCTTAGACATATATCTGTAGACTCCCAGGTCCTCATAGCTGGGACCCTCATACTCCAGTGCGGTGCGCATAAGGGTAAGGCACCCGGAATACACTCAACATAATCCACAACTCAGCAGACGCCTAACCAGCACATGCAAGGAAAGCATGGTTGAGAATCAGGAAATGTCTATTCCAGTGCAGGTCATTAAAAAAAATACCACATGAAAAAGTGGTGTTTCGGGGTATCGCACGTCTTGGTCACGGGTTGAGTTTTACTGTGCAAATACAGGATAAATAGACAGTGCTGTGTAACCTTAAAACACAGAATGGGGGCACAACATGTGAAACATAAACAGCAGTACTGGTGGCCATCTTATAACGTAATCAAACCAAAATGTAATGCATGAAGACTTCAATAAGATGTTGAAAGTATATCCATTCAAATGGTGTATTATATAATGTGGCCCCTAAAATGTAAGCAGATAGTTAAAATGGAAAAATGGAAAAGCTGCAAAAATATAAAAAGCTGCAAACAGATACTCAAACATGTAAAGTGAGAGCAGCCACCACTGTGCAACTTAATAGCCCTGGGGTCATATAAGTTGCTAATATGTGGATGACTTGAAGAAATAATAGAACAACATGGCTGGGTTGCTTTAAAGAATAACATAATATAGGTACCAAATACAGCACAAGCGAGCACAAAATTGTAAAGAGGATATAAAAATGCAAAGGTGAACTATACCTCATGGTCTGAATGTGTAAAGGAAAAGATATAAACTGCTTATCAGGATAGTATATTTATAGGAGCAACAGTGATTATGAAGTGTTTAAATACTAATTTATGTATGTACAGCAAATGGAGTATGAATGACAATGATTAGCAATAGGTTACTCTAATCTGCATTATTTTACAGAGGGGGCCGTGCTGAGCACTGTGGCAGATTTGCAAATTCTCTCAGCACTCCCTATAACATAGGGCTTCTTTTAAGGGATTTTAGAAAGGGTTGACAATATTGTGACATATGCAAATATGAAAGGAAGCTTATCATTGGTTTTCTATCTGAATAACCTTGAAAGTAATGTTAAGATGGTTGCCATTGATGGTTGCCTTGCATGAGAGTAGTGCACCATTTCTCTATTTGGTTTTTCACATTTTCAGTGAGAAGAAATTCCAACAAATACAGAGAGACAAAATACAGACCAACAAACATATTTCACACATATGTAATTTAGGGTGTAGTTTAAAGAAATAAATATATTTGAAAAAATGTGAGTGCAATAAGTGGATGAAAGTGTGAAGTATGTAGAAAACAATGAAAGGGTAGAAAAAAGGGAGAACTTATACTGATAGTAAGGTGTAGTATATTGACTAGCAAAGAAAGAACATACATTTGTAAAGACTATTATGAAGTAAATGTAGAATACCTGTAAATAAGTATGTACTAGATACTTACTACTAAGTATTAAGACACTGATCACCTCACTACAATGAATCATCAATCACTGAAATAGTTAAATACAACTCCACTGACACAGCCAAAGAGGAAATTATGAAGTCACTTAAATATACTTAGGTACTGATACATATACTCACTTGTCCATGCAGGGTACAAACAGAGGAATATGCCCATGTATACATCGAGTCACCCACCCATACCACAACTTACAGACCATTTTATAAAAGCATCGAGCCACTCACACACCCAGTTAGACAGTGACAAAGGAACTTATACATTAACTCACACTCCAACACAACAGTTATTTATCTAGCAGTATTAGAGACAGTTGTCCACACAGTTACATACCCCTATACTCACTAACACATCCAGTAAGCAATTCATACAGCTACCTACATACACTTAGAGGCCAATATAGTTACTAAAAGAGCCAGTCATATACCATCATACTTACTTCAACCTCAGGTGCAACACCCATTGAGGGACTAATACATTCACTCAGATATGTAGTCAAGTACTGACACAACCTAATCACCTATTTAGACAAGTAGCCTTTTAAACATGTCTCTGGCCTACTACTGCAGAGTTGTATGTGAGGTTTTACTGTTAGGTTGAATTAGCATTTAAAACCGCATTGTCTACCATTAAACTCACATTTTCCTACATATAAGTCACCCCTTAGGTAGGCTGTAGGTAGGCCATATGTCAATGTGTTTTGTGCATAAAAGGTAAATATGTGCTTATCGGTTTCACTGAGATGGACCTGCACTTACTGACGCCTGCGCCTAGTTATAGACCCAGTCTACCACTCATACTGCAACTTCCATACCTATTTACAAAATCATAAAGCTACTCACACAGCCAGTCAGACAGCGACAGAGGGACTTCACACATCCACACAGCAGTTATGTATCCGGCAGTATCAGGACGAGTAGCACACACAGTTACACTCCCCTATACTAACTAACCCAGCCAGTAACCAATTCATACAGCTGATTACATACATATTTTGACATCCATAGAGTTACTAAAAGAGACAGTCAAATACTTACTTTCGAATCTGGTGGCACACCAATAAAGGGACTGATAAATTTACTCACATATGTAGTCAAGTACTGAGAGAAGCTAGACACCGATCCAGAAAAGTAGCTTTTAAATAAGTATGTAGCTTAGTACCACAAAGCTTGTGTGTGCAGTTGTATTGCTAGGTTGTATTAGCATGTATAACCCTTTGCCAACCCTTAAACCTTCCTTTTGCTACATGTACATCCCCCCTAAGGTAGGCTGTAGGTAGGCCATAGGGCAGGGTGCTTTGTGCTTAAAAGTGCTTTCAAGTTTCATTGAGTTACATTTGTAATTACAAATCCATACGTCGTTATATATCCAGTCTCTCACCCATACTACAACTGACAGACACATACACTGCCAAGCAGACAGTGATGCATACGCTGAAAAACCTAGGCAGATACTAATGGACTTACTAACACACCCAGCTAAATATTAATGCATACACTGAGAGACCCAGGGTAATCTGCCAAGCTCCAATGAGGAGAGCTATGCACTCAATCACACACTGATGCATTTCCCTGACACACTCATGTAAACAGTAACACAGCCACAGTCTCAAAGGCATACTATGATGCAGCACTAAGACATCCAATAACATATCACTGCAAGTAGTGACAGAGTGAACCAATCACTAATGTACACATTGACACATGCAAGCATGCACTGATACAGCTATTGACACAACACAGTGCACATAAAGACACACACTGACACATTCAGCAAAAACTATTGCAGTCAATGTCACAACCATGCACATGACCATGAACACACTAACACACCTAATTGTTTATTGTATACAATTTAATCCTATTTTCAGCAGAGGCAAATGAATTCTAAATTTGATTTGGTAGATATCCACTTGTATTTAAAAAAGAAAAATCAGAATGCCCAATAACAGAAAAAGAACAAAGAAATAGAGGAAACTGTACTATCTATTTCAAACTGAGAGCAAAAAGACAGATAAGGTGGATAATGTGGAGAAGAAAAAAAGAACAGCTGGAAAGAGCACTAAGGAGTTTTTGAAACAAAAGTATGTCAAAAATTGCAAAATTAAAGAACATTGTCCAGTAAAAAAAGAAGTTTGAAGTCAACTGATAAACAAAAAGGAGTATGTGGTATTAAAAGTAGGTAATGCAATAAGAAAATTTCACTTGGAGACAGAAACAGTTTAAGGAGATCTGAGTAGAAACGTTTCAGACAAGAATAATACAAAGTTTGTTAAGGAAGATGAAGAAGTAGAAGAGGAGAAGTGTTGTACTTGAGCAAAGGCAATATATTGAAGCTATAATTGAGAAAGCATTTGCTGTAAAGAGAAAACTATTTATCTAGATATTGAACAGAGTGAGGACACTAGAAAAAACAGTATTGTGCATTAGGAAAAGAACATTAACAAAAAGAGCTATTTAAAAAAATAATTTTTGTAAAATGTTCAAAGGTGAATGGAAGCACCCATCTGTTACAGAGCTGTATTTTAATGAAGAGAGCTAATTACAAGAGAACACATTAGTACATGCAGTTGATACAACTGGTTATTGCTATGAGGTAAAAGATGGTAGTTTCCTGCAAAAAGAAGAAGTGGTTTCTAGGATTGTAGAGAAAGTGATATCTGAAGAGGTACAAGGAAGACAATTTCCATTCAGAAGTCTGAACCAGAAAATTTTAATTTTGCAAGGATTAGATCCATGCAAAGGTAAGAAAAAACACTAAATTACAAGGGCATACACTTGTATGCCTATCAAAGAAAGTATGCAGAAGTACTTTTCATCATTTTAGAATGTCAGCTGCGCATCACTCAAAAATGAGAGATTTAGTTATGAGGCTTTACTATGTGAAAACTTCAGCTTTATGTTTAGGAGAGATTAATAGAGCTCTATTGCATGGTACTCTTGCAGAGGTGGAAAAAGCTTGTGGGTATGGTTATTGTAATTTCTTTCGTCCTGAAAAGGAGTGCAGGGAAAATAAAGTGTTTTTGACAGGAAGTGTAGCACAGCAGGATACAGGGATTACTAATTAAGACATAGCACAGTTTAAAACAGTTTCTTCAGGGAAACCAAACTGTGCTTGTACTTGTTGTTGCCCACTCATTACAAAAGCCAAACCTGCAAAGTAATTGTATTTTCTAAAACTGAGCAAGGAAATAGAGATAAGTAGCAAGAACTTAATGCAGATTTATTTGTAGAGTTTAGTTGTAGAGGAGTGCTTTAATATGGCAATAAAGGAAACTCTATGTAAGTATTGTTATTATAAGTTAGAGGATAACAAAATGCTAGTTGGAGCAAAACATAACAGACTATAATTCTTAGCGATCCCAGAAGAACTTCAACAATTAAATGTTAATGAATCAATGCTCATGCAAAATGCACATCCTTTTCAAGCAATAGTTCGAATGAATGAAACAGAAGACTATGAAACTACCATGAATAGAGCTACAAAAAGAACTTGAAGGAAGAGTTGTCTACTTAACTTTAGACATTAAACAGAATGTTGAGACTGGGTATTCAGAGAGGTATTGATGAACCACTCATCATTCTAGTAGATGGTATGCCCAGCAAAAAAAAAAAAAAACTGGCAAGAGTAGGTGCATGTTAGTAAAGTCAGAAAAGCCACATTATACTTGAAAGAAAATAATGTTTTTTTACAAAAATGCTGCTCATATTGTAGATGTAAGTTGTATCGATGATGAAACATTACCATTAGGTGGACAGACTGAAAAAGTAGATAGACAAAAATCAGAAGAAACATATAACTACTATGGTATCCATCAACTTCATTCCAAAAAATCTATTGGTGATGCTATTATTCTCTTTTAATTGAAACAGGCGATAAGAGCTCCATTGAGCATTAGGCATAAAAAGTTTAAAGGCTGTCTGTTTTCCACATCTATATCCCACTGGAGTAGGTGATCAGTCTGATGACCAGCCTGTACAAATACCAGCAGCTGAGTAAAAGTACACTAGACTATATTTCCATGACCCTTGATTTCAACAGTGTATTCCTTATATATTCCTTTTATTATTTAAGAGTGACTTGCCAGGGCTACCCTGTGCAGAAAATCACATAGTGAAGACAGGAGTTATCCTCCACAATCTCTCTGCCAGGGAATGTGTTGACAAAGTTTGAGGTAAAGATGAAAAGCTGGAATACACATTGATTAAGTTGATGACATGTAACGTGGTACCAACGAGTATTGGTTTCATTGTCGTGGAGAACTCAAATGTGTTTTGGAAAAACACAGGTGCACCTACTTGATTTGTGGCACTTAGTTGCACAGAGTACGCATGAGATGATTTACATGAGATTCTAAGAGAAGCAAACCCTAACATTAAGGACACCAATTGCTCTTTGGATCCTGCTAATGTTTGTAGGTATTGTATTCACAAGTTTCAAGCCATGCTGGGTTTCATATGTAATAAAACAAATCCTTCTCTTGGTGAAGTTACAGATTTCGTTTGGCATAAAGAGTTCCAGGCAAGACATGCTCCTCATGTTCAAATGCTATTATGGACATAGGATGCACTAAAATAAATAAAATAAAGGTCTCAATCAGCAAGTTCTATGATTTTAGACTCATAGATGTGGTAAGTACTGTTGTCAAAAATACAGATGTACAGAAGGTTTTATATGAGGTGTTGTTTTGGATTTCCAGTGCCTGTAATTTCCAAGGGAAGAGTGAACAGCTTTTTATCTGCAGTTCAACATACATAGACACAAAATTCACCAAAAAATATGTACAACCTGAGAAGAACAGAGGCCTCCAAGTGTATTAATGACTATAATCTAGTCATCTGAAAATGTGGAATGGAAACATGGATGTACAGTTTGTTGCAGACAACTCAATTGATGTTGCTTATTATGTAACGTTGCACATTAAAAAATGAGAGAAGACAGAGATAAAGGAGATGTGGAGGAGGTTTCTGCAGAAAAGTCTCTAAACAAGAAATTGCAGAGCTTCAGCCTTAAGGCGCTTTACATAGCGAGATAAGTTCTTATGAATGCTGTAATTGGTTAGGCTTAGCTAGTTTGTTCTAATGGTCTAGGGGAATTATTTGGGTCAGTGTAGGCCTTGCAAGCATGTGAACCTGTGTGTTGAAGTTTTTCCCAGAAATATAGTACCTTACAGAGTGGAAACTACAGATATTGTGAACACAAACATGTTGGATCTGGAAAACATAGTTTTTTACAAAATACTTCAAAACATTAGATACAGAAACAATGTCACAGAAAACATAGATGAAGGGAAATATGGAATACTAGGTTGTGATGGTACTTGATGGGACGTATAAAAGAAGTTTAACAAACCATAGAAAACTTGAGAAAAGAGAGATTTTCTACTTGGCACTTTTGCAACTGTTCAAGCCGTGGAGTTACTTGGACATTATGACTGCTATAAAGAGTCTTTCAACGTGTTGAAAGACATCATTCAGTGTTCAGTCCTTCCCAATTATATGAAAATGTAAAAATGATGAGATTGGACTGGAGGAAACAATTGCTGCTGGGGTAGCTAAGGGCAGTTAACAAAGCAAGCAAAGTTTAGGACCTTTAAGACAAGATCCTCTTGGATAACAAATAATTGAAAATTAAGCTGCCCTGGCCATGAATGAGATGCAGACTGCAATCTTACAAAGAAGACAAGAAGTGTTGATTTGAAGCAGTTAGTTGACCAATTGAATGATGAGCAGAAAAAAACATATATAAGGAGGTAAAACAATAAAATAGAGCACAGATTCCTCCATGAAAGAATGATTATAAATGTTCAACATTTAGGCCATCTCTATAATACGTCAGAGGTCAATCTGTCACTGGGAAAGGCTTTTTTATTGAAATTACCACTGGTTACCTACATAGGACTACAGAGGCAACTGTATCATGTGGAGTAACAGCACCAGCTGGAGTAGCTGCACACAACATTAAAGGGATTACTTTGCATTGAGTAGTTATGCTACCTGTAGAACATAAAAACAAACAAGAGTACCAAAAGTTATCCGGTGAAGCTTGTCATGAATTTTCCAGAGTATTGAAGAAGTTGGAACTTTATTCATCATTGAGGTGAGCATGGTTTCAAACTTAATGCTTGCCTTTGTCCACTTGAAGATGCAACAAAGTCTGATGACAGACTATGACATACTATTTGGAGGAAAGCATTCAATTGCATTAGGAGATCTACTACAGTTTGCCCCCATGAAAGGAGAGTCTGTGTTCAAGGCACTTCTGCATGGAGAAATCGCAATTCTTCTAGAAGTATTGAGAATGTAAACATTTAGTTAAACCTCCAATACAAGGAACTAATTATGGAGATACATCAAGAATATGACATGGAAAACCAAAATGTTCTGAAGGATATTAGAATAGGAGTTCTCACAAAAGAGGCAAACGTTGCTTAGAAAGTTGACTCAAAACATTTTTCCCACAAACAAGTCAACAGCATGGCTAATGTTCAATTTCATTGAAGAAGGGAAATCTATTGCATGACTAATGCCTACACTTCTGGGGTGCTCATCTTTTAATGAACGATTACTACAATTGGAGAAAGCAGACATTTTGGAACTTAAAGCAATTGATAAAATGAGCACCGGGGAGTGACAGTACTACCAACTGAAAAATGACAATCAAAATTAGATTAATTAGAGAAGTCTGTTTCAAGAACCGCAGGATTAGAAAAGTATTTATGTGTTTGCAGAAACTGTATGGTAATTTTGCAGCATAATTTAGATGTTGAGGAAGGATTTGTTAATGGTGCCGTGGTCAATGTAATTGATTTTATTTTGTTTCCTAACAGGAACGAGTATGAATACCTAGCAACTAAATTTCATCAACTTGAAGGTGTAAAGGTCTGTTGCATGTTTCTTGCTTGTAAAAGACTTGTATGTTCATAGAAAGCAGTTCCAAGTGTCTTTAGCATGTGCTGTAACCCTCCATAAATCTCAAGATATAAGTTTAGATGCAGTTTTCGTTATTATTGGTAGTGCTGTGTTTAAGGAAGGTATGTCATATGTAGCCTTATCATGGGTTAGAACATTGTTCTGTTTGCAGCTGGTAGACTGATGACGGTAAACTAAAAGCTGATTCAAGTTGTGTCAGAGAGTACAACCGATTGAGAAGTTTGTATGCTCCTCATTTAGAAGAATATCTGGTTTATGCAAAACCTACTGTCTGCCAAAAGAGAAAGCTTTCAAAACGTAATAGCGATGCTGTTGAGAAGAAGTGTAAGAAAGAGGACAATGAAATTCTTAAGAAGAAAAATACTGACAATGCTGGTGATACTGTTGGTTACCAGTTGTCAAATCTCTCTGATGTCAACTGCTATGCAAATTGGGCCAGTCACAGCTACCCAGCTATTCCCCAGCCCTTCTGCTTGCTACTGAAAGCTCCGCCCGCATTCCTGAGCATTATTGCATCAGCTCCACCCGCATTCCTAAGCCTTATTGCGTCAGCTCCTCCAGTATTCCTGAGCCTGATTACAACAGCTCTGAAAGCATTCCCAAGCCTATTGTGTCTGCTGATGCTTCTGCTGATGCCTCCTTCGCAACACAGTTCTCCCACCGTCCCACCTCCTACCTGAGCCCCTACCACCTTCCAGGACATATCATGGAGGCCACAACACGGGTGCACCAAAGGCAAGCCCATTTGTGCCCATTCGCACCTGGGCTGCTCCCACATCTAGGAACCCTGGTCCTCCCACCCCCTACCTTTACACCACCAAGGAGCTCCAGACTGTAGGAAAGTACCATCTTGCCTGGCATGTTACCCCCATATTTCACTGTATATATGTTGTTTTAGTTGTATGTGTCACTGGGACTCTGCCAGCCAGGGCCCCAGTGCTCATAAGTATGCCCTGTATGTGTTACCTGTGTTATGACTAACTGTCTCACTGAGGCTCTGCTAACCAGAACCTCAGTGGTTATGCTCTCTCATTTCTTTCCAAATTGTCACTAACAGGCTATTGACCAATTTCACCAATTTACATTGGCATACTGGAACACCTTTATAATTCCCTAGTATATGGTACTGAGGTACCCAGGGTATTGGGGTTCCAGGAGATCCCTATGGGCTGCAGCATTTCTTGTGCCACCCATAGGGAGCTCTGACAATTCTTACACAGGCCTGCCATTGCAGCCTGAGTGAAATAACGTCCACGTTATTTCACAGCCATTTACCACTGCACTTAAGTAACTTATAAGTCACCTATATGTCTAACCTTTACCTGGTAAAGGTTGGGTGCTAAGTTACTTAGTGTGTGGGCACCCTGGCACTAGCCAAGGTGCCCCCACATTGTTCAGGGCAAATTCCCCAGACTTTGTGAGTGCGGGGACACCATTACACGCGTGCACTATACATATGTCACTACATATGTATAGCGTCACAATGGTAACTCCGAACATGGCCATGTAACATGTCTAAGATCATGGAATTGTCACCCCAATGTCATTCTGGCATTGGGGAGACAATTCCATGATCCCCCGAGTCTCTAGCACACACCCGGGTACTGCCAAACTACCTTTCCCGTGGTTTCCCTGCAGCTGCTGCCAACCCCTCAGACAGGTTTCTGCCCTCCTGGGGTCCAGCCAGGCTTGGCCCAGGAAGGCAGAACAAAGGACTTCCCCATAGAGAGGGTGTTACACCCTCTCGCTTTGGAAAAAGGTGTCAGGGCTGGGGAGGAGTAGCCTCCCCCAGCCTCTGGAAATGCTTTGATGGGCACAGATGGTGCCCATCTCTGCATAAGCCAGTCTACACCGGTTCAGGTATCCCCCAGCCCTGCTCTGGCGCAAAACTGGACAAAGGAAAGGGGAGTGACCACTCCCCTGACCTCCACCTCCCCTGGGAGGTGCCCAGAGCTCCTCCAGTGTGCTCCAGACCTCTGCCATCTTGGAAACAGAGGTGCTGCTGGCACACTGGACTGCTCTGAGTGGCCAGTGCCAGCAGGTGACGTCAGAGACTCCTTCTGATAGGCTCTTACCTGTGTTGCTAGCCTATCCTCCTTCCTAAGTAGCCAAACCTCCTTTTCTGGTTATTTAGTTTCTCTGCTTTGGGGAATTCTTTAGATAACGAATGCAAGAGCTCATCAGAGTTCCTCTGCATATCTCTCTTCACCTTCTGCCAGTGAATCGACCGCTGACTGCTCTGGGCGCCTGCAAAACTGCAACAAAGTAGCAAAGATGACTACTGCGACCTTGTAACGCTGATCCGGCCACCTTCTCAACTGTTTTCCTGGTGGTGCATGCTGTGGGGGTAGTCTGCCTCCTCTCTGCACTAGAAGCTCCAAATAAATCTCCCGTGGGTCGACGGAATCTTCCCCCTGCAACCGCAGACACCAAAGAACTGCATCACCAGTCCTCTGGGTCCCCTCTCAGCACGACAAGTGTGGTCCCTGGAACTCAGCAACTCTGTCCAAGTGACTCCCACAGTCCAGTGACTCTTCAGTCCAAGTTTGGTGGAGGTAAGTCCTTGCCTCCCCATGCTAGACTGCATTGCTGGTTACCGCGTGATTTGCAGCTGCTCCGACTCCTGTGCACTCTACCAGGATTTCCTTTTTGCACAGCCAAGCTTGGGTCCCTGACACTCTAACCTGCAGTGCACGACCTCCTGAGTGGTCCTCCGGCGTCGTGGGACCTTCCTTTGTGACTTCGGGTGAGCTCCGGTTCACTCTTCTTCGTAGTACCTGTTTTGGCACTTCTGCGGGTGCTGCTTGCTTCTGAGTGGGCTCTTTGTCTTGCTGGACGCCTCCTCTGTCTCTTCACGCAATTGGCGACATCCTGGTCCCTCCTGGGCCACAGCAGCATCCAAAAACCCTCTGACCCACTGGGCTATTTTTCTAAACCTCACTGTTTTCTTACAGTCCCAGCAACCCTCTACAAACTCAGATTGGTTTGGGGTCCATTCGTGGTTCGCATTCCACTTCTAGAGTATATGGTTTGTTTTGCCCCTATACCTATGTGCTCTCATTGCAATCTATTGTGACTGTACATTGCTTGAATTGCTTTCTATTGCTATTACGGCACATTTTTGGTATGGTGTACATATATCTTGTGTATATTTGCTATCCTCATACTGAGGGTACTCACTGAGATACTTTTGGCATATTGTCATAAAAATAAAGTACCTTTATTTTTAGTATATCTGTGTATTGTGTTTTCTTATGATATTGTGCATATGACACCAGTGGTATAGTAGGAGCTTTACACGTCTCCTAGTTCAGCCTAAGCTGCTCTGCTAAACTACCTTTTCTATCCGCCTAAGCTGCTAGACACCTCTTCTACGCTAATAAGGGATAACTGGACCTGGTGCAGAGTGTAAGTACCCCTTGGTACCACTACAAACCAGGCCAGCCTCCTACACAGACCCTGAACATCAGATACCCAATCAACCACAGGACCCTTCACCTGCCTACACTGCATTTTTTCCTGCAATGCTGGCCCACCTGAGCACACTAACGCCTGCACTGCACCGACAAAAGACTATGAACACTCAAGCACCACCTGAGTGCATCCTGATAAAATCCCACTCCTTACGCAAACATGCCACAGAAATCTGGGACACCATCACCACCCGAACCCAGACATCACTTTCATCACCGAAACGAGGCTAACATCCTCCTCAATCCCTGACATCACCACGGCCACTCCTGACAGCTACAAGATGATACACCGAGACCACACCAACAAACATAGCAGGGGTATCGCCATAATCTTAAAGGAAACCATCCAAAGCACCATCACTGAAGACAACCCAACACCTTATATTGAGCACCTCAACTTCTGACACCAGACTGATGCCAAAACCATGACGTGAAAAGAACATATGATGGACGGTATGCTGAACAATGCAGACATTCACCTCAGATGCAAAGATCTGGGCTTAATCCATCATTTTATTCTCACGTACAGACTCCCATTGCCAACCTCATCACCCCCTCACCATAGACTCCCTCCACTATGTCCTACTCAGTGATCTCGATTTCCATCCTGAACAATCTGAATGACACCAACTCCACTTCCCTCATAGAGAACATCAGCAACATCAGCTTCCCCAATTGAGCACCATACCCATGCACAAAGCCGGTCAAAGACTGGATGCCATCTTCACTTCTAGCGACAGAATCAATTTCACCCACATGACTGAACTCACCTGGACCAACCACTTAATCGTCAAGTATATCATCTCCAGTTCCCAACACAACACCTCCAAGCACCTCAGTACCCCCCACTGAAGCTGAGGCAAGGTATCCAAGAACCTATGGGCATGGGCCCTAGGCACTGCACAACCCAAGCCCATGGCAGACCTCGACCTCAACCAGGCCTCCAAAACTTCACCACCTGGATCACCAAATTCACCAACAGAGTTGCCCCACGGAAAACAGCTAAAACCAACAACACCTCCAAGCCAGCGAGATGGTACATTCTGGAGCTCAGAAACTCAAAACCCAACTGCCACTGACTCGAGAAACAATGGTGCATGACCAAGAACCCCTCTGAAAGAGCTGCCTACAAGGCAGACCTCAACAACTACCACCATGACATCAAGGCAGCAAATAGAGCAGCCATCACTGCCCGCATCAACACTGCAGCCAACCACACGAGAAAACTCTTGAAAATCATCCAGGAATTCTCTAACCTGATAGCCACAGAGACCACCATCCATCCACCCATCTGACACCCTCTCAGACTACTTCCACAGCAAGATCGCCACCATATATAACAATTTTGACCCCCAATCCCCCACCTCCACCCTAGACAACATCTCTCAAGCAGCTAATACAAGCCACACAATAACCTACTGGTCCTCGATTACCACAAAAACCACAGCAGCCATCATGTCATCCATCCGGGGCACCTACCGAACCATGTCCCTACTGACTTTTTAACCTCAGAGCCAACACTATTAGCATGGACCTAACCTGCATCTTCAACACCTCCATCTCCACGACAACCTTCCCGGATGAATGGAAGCACATAGAGGTCAGACCACTCCTAAGGAAATCCTCCACTGACCCCAGAAACCTTAAAAACTACAAACTGATCTCCCTACTCCACTTCCTAGCCAAAGTGCTCAGGAAAGCCATCAACCAACAGCTGACCAGCTAACTCGAACTAAACCACCTTCTCAACACCTCACAATCCGGATTCCAGGCCAATCACAACACCGAAACTGCACTGATTGCCACCACGGATGAAATCAGGACCCTCCTCGACCAAGGAGAATTGGCAGCTCTGATAGCTCTGGACCTTTCCACAGCATTCAATACAGTCTTACACCACACTCTTCTCAACGGACTCCACAGCATAGGCATTCAACAAAACAACCTTAATTGGGTCGCATGTTTCCTCTCAGATCTTCAGGGAACAACACCTCCATATAGGACTACAGCTTGTGGCTAGCAGAACTTGGACCAATGCCCTTTTCATCAAAGCATGCATGAAACATTGGTATCATCCTTAACTGTCAACTATCCATGAATCCACAAGTAAACTCAGTCTCTTCCTCCTGCTTCTACATCCTCTGTATGCTTCACTGAATCTTCAAATAGATCCCTACCAACACCAAAATGATAGTCACCCATGTCTGCCTTAGGATATTGAAATAAAGATATATAGTTAATGCTTGAATACTATACAATGAAAATACCAGTAAATTGGAAACATTGTTTGCTAATTAAAAAGCAGCATCTAAAATTTTACTTTTTATGTTTTATTGAGGTCATGAGTGATACACAGCGGTGTGGAGGATGAGAAGCATGACATTCATCACAAACAATACAACAGGGAATGAAAGTGAAAACAAGAAAAATGAAACATGGGGAGATGGATGGTTGTGACTAGACTGTAAATGCACAAGACATCCCCTGAACGGCTCCCACATCTTCCTAAGCTGGACAAGTTGCTCAGCATTATTAATGATATGGCACTCGATGAGGCCCATATTGATAAGTTCATGCCACCAAAGAAGAGGATTTGGAGCCTGGGCCAATAAACAATGATGGGCCAGAGTCAGTTGAGATAAAACAATCGCACAATAGATACTACTTAAAGGGCCAGGTAAAAGAGATGTGCGGCTAAGTACATATAATTTAGGGTCCCACCTCAAGGTAATCGAACAGAGCAAAATCAGCTTACAAAAAAACTGTCACCAGTATTAAGAAATAGCAGGACAGGGGGAGTAGATGTGGAATGAGTCTACCTGGCCACCAGAAGATTGAAAACACTTAGGGCCAGATGTAGGAAAGGAACACTTTGCGACTTGCAAATTGCGAATCTGACCGACTCGCAAATTGCAAATCGCAAAATGGGATGCAGAAAGGTGTCTCAGACACCTTCTGTGACTCGCTATGGGGTCGCAAAGACCCACCTCATTAATATTAATGATGTGGGTCACAGGTTTCGACCCCATAGCGAGTCCCTGCACTCACAGGGATGATGGCCTGCTGTAGTCAGCAGACCTCCATGTCTGTGACTGCTTTTTCAATAAAGCAGTTTTTTTTTTCTTTTTGCAGCCCGTTTCCCTTAAAGGAAAACGAGTTGCAAAAAGAAAAAACTTCTGAAACCATTTGGTTTCGTTTCTTTCTGAGTAGGCAGTGGTCCATAGGACCACTGCCTGCTCTGAAAAAATATTTTTTTCAGCATTCACAAAGGGGAAGGGGTCCCATGGGACCCCTTCCCTTTTGCGAATGAGCTACCACCAGTGTGAAACTGGTGGTAACTGAGAGTTGGTTTGCGACCGCATTCGCAGTCACAAAGCAACTCATCATGGCGATGCGGTCGCAAATAGGAAGGGAACACCCCTTCCTATTTGCGAGTCGCATCCTCAAATTGCGAGTCAGTACTGACTCACAATTTGATGATGAGCATCGCGTTTCATCATTTTGCATGCCGCAAACTGCGTTTTTCACAGTTTGCGACATGCAAAAGGCTTCCTACATCTGGCCCTTAGACTCCTGCCTCAAATTCATGATAAATAGCCAAAAAGAAGCATGTTCAAAATCATTAATACATTTAAACTGATGAATTTTAACCCAGGAGACATTCAAAGCTGTATTTGAAAAGATATCTGCACAACACATTTCATCTGAGGTAACTTGGACCTGGAGATTTTGGCTCAATTTTTCAGCTAAGGTCTGAAAAATGTCAGACAGTTGATGGACCTCCGCTGCTAGGATCATCTTATAATCCCGACTGATGCCCTGTTTAGGTGGAACCCATTTCAAATGTTCAAAAAAAGCATTAGTAAAAAACCAACATCTTCCACCTTCAGACCCACAATAAAATGCCAGATTTGTAGGTAACGATAAAAACTGAGAGGGAATGAGAGAATCTCTGAGATAGTGTCTCAAACGAAAGAAAACATCACCCTCATAAAAAGAGGCTAGTGTAGATAAGCAGGATGCCTGCAAGCAGCTGATGAAAACTTTCATGCACTTGTAGAAGAAAATTGGGATTGTAACCTAAATAAGAATATCAGTTTAATAATGTGATCTCTGAAATCCTGGACAGAATCGAAGACCCTCAGGGCCTGATTTATGAATAGTTAACGCCGCCCTTTACGTCATTTTTTTATGCTAAAAGCAGCACAGACTTACAAAATATAACTATATTTTGTAAGTTTGTTCTGCTTTTACGTAAAAAAATGAAGTAAAGACGGAGCCAACTTTTCATAAATCAGGCCCTCAGTGTCTTAAATGTAGTCCTCTTGAGATCTGCTCCCACATCTCCTTTATTTCACATTTTTCTTATTTTGCAATTTATGATGTAACATATTGAGCCACAGCATTTGAATTGTCTGCAGCACATTGAATTTCCATGTTAGCATTCCACATATTTAAAATGACTGGATTATAATCATTGATGCATTTCAACTCTTCTGCCTGGTGCTCTTCCCTCCAAAAGAAATCCCTCACTTCTCCAAGAGGGGGATTTGTCCTGTTGCAGATAAAAGCAAGAATAGCTTCAAATCTGTGGTTGAAATATCTAGACACATTAGCAGGATCTAATGAGCACAGTCCTCCAGGTGGTTTTAGATTAATATATTTGATATTAGAATGTGCTTCTCTTAAGAATTGAATGAGGTCATCCCATGTATACTCTGCACAACTTAATGTCAAAAACCTGGCTGGACCTAGGTTCCTCAGCATACACTTCAGATCTCCATGACACAGGTACCAATATTCATTAGTTCCCCGTAGACATGCCATTAAAGTAATCAAGTTGCATTCTAATTTCTCTTCCTTTTCATGTACTTTCTTTGCAAAATCTCTTGCATATATATTTTGAAAACCAATTCCTATTTTTAGTATGTGACTCACTGCATATGAGAGTCTAGACAAGTCACTTTCAAAAAGTAGATGAAATATGTATGAAATACACTGTCTAAATCTTGGATATTCTGAATACAACCATGTTGATCGGTATTCAGCTCCAGGTATTTGTATGGGTGGTTTATCATATCGACCACGTGTTCCATGGTAAACAAATTTGGAAAACAGCGAGCCTCTAAACATTTTTCCCACATACCCATAGGAGCTTCCTTAATTTGCTTCATTTAGAAAAGGTCAATAGCATTTACAATGTTTTCTATAGAATGTAATGGATGGATGCTATAGTGCTCATAAATTTGTTATGCTGGGGATTGATCTACTTTTTCTATTTGGCCAATCCCTTACAAAGTATAATCCACTACATTTGCTACATCAGGATCAACATTAGCATTCTTATAATACAGATTATTTTGTACCAGGTATAAAGTTGCTTGTTTATCTTTATTAACAGCTACTAACTCTTGTCAGATTATTTTATTCTTAGTTGGTACACCATTTACCAAGATAACAAGTGACTCTTCATTGTGTTCCTCTATCCCTAATGTCTGAACATTTTTTTAAAGTCCATAGGCAAATACACTACTCTTCGTATAAGGCCTTTCAATAACTCTGTTGGATGCAATCGAAGTGTTTTTGGTTCCAATTGTATTATCATTTGAAATGGATGTGCAGACTGTATAAGGATAGATTCAAATACATTTAAATCTTGTAGCTCTCCTGGAATACTTACAAGTTCCAACCTATCATACACTGCTCTAGCTGGCGTTTCCTCATCATCTAACTTGTCATAGCAGTACTTACATATACTTGCTTACTGAACAAGTCAAAACGTTCTTCTATCTATAAAGAAGAAGAAAATTCTTTCAACTTTTGTTTATTTTCTCCTTCAGTTTTAGAAATAACATTAACATAACATGTTTGACTTTTATAGTGAGTGTGTCTACAGCAAATACAGACATATTCCGGCTTTTTAGAACTTACATTATTAAACATTTTAAACTCTTCTTGAAAATTGTCAATAACAATATTTCCACTCTCTTCCTCTATAAATGTACATACACATTCCTAATTTACCCTACACTCCTCTTGAGGTGCAGAAAAACAAAACTGCACATCATCACAAACTTTCTCTTCTCTTCTCTTCTCTTTTTTTTTTTTTTTTTTTTTTTCCTCATTCACTGTGGCTGTTTAAGAAACCTCCTCTTACTTTACCAAAAGCAGAGAAGAAGAGTTATCCAGGCCAGGGGATGCCCTTGACTTTCAAACAATCCTCAGACTGTCCAAATTCTGTGAGGATTTCAGAGCAGGGGGTAAAATCATTGTACAAATAACAAAAAACAATTCTTATTCACACATTAAATTTGACAAATTGTCGTTATCTAAGACCACGTATCCAACTCCATATCTCCAACTCAGTAATGGTGTCTAAAAGTTCCCTCGCATACTATAATTTCCCCCTATCATTTGATCCAAATCTGCTGTACAAAAAACATCCTTAATCCATTCTGAATGACCTGGAGGGACAGCCGAAATCCATTTTCTACATATTTCCCGTCTCCCCAACAGTATTGCGTAAAATACAAATTTGATGTCGGAGTTTATATCTCGGCCACTCCTCCCCTGCCGATCTTGGAGTTGACCAAAAATTATTAAAGGGAGGGAGGCTACAATATCCTGATTCAATATACTTGAAATGGCTTCACATACTTTCTCCCAAAAATATCAAACACCTGGGCATTCCCAAAACATATGAATATCCGTTGCTTGAATTAAACCGCATTTTGGACATTTCACCTCCTGCCCTCCTTTCATTTTAGATAGCTTCTCAGGGGAGATATAGACTCTATGAGTCGTATAATAGTGATTCTTTCTCAAAGCGGCAGGTTTAACAGTACCGAAGAGCAGTAATAGTGACTCCTTCCACCACCTCTTAACTGACTCTTTTGAGATGAATTCACTCCACAACACCGTGGGAAAACTTTCTCTTCTCTTCTTTAGTACCATACAAAAGTACTCTGCTTATTTCCCCTAAACATAATGCTGGACTCTTTACAAAGTAAAGTCTCCTTACAAAACTTCACATTTTTGAATTGTGAACTGCCAACATTCTAAAATGAAGAAAGGTGCTTTGGCAGACTTTCCTTGACAAACATGCTAATGAGTGTCCTTGTAAATTAGTATCCTTTCTTGATTTGCATGGACCTAATCCTTGCAACATTTTTATCTTCTGCTTGAGACTTCTACATGGAAAATCACGTACAAAAAGACTTAATAAATCTATAGATTCTCACCAAATATTGCAAGTACTCCTACAATTCCATCTGTAAACAGGGACCTGTCTAAGCCTTTCCTGAGCCTCTTCATCTATTACGTGTTCCATATCTTTAGGAAGAATCTCTTCTTTTTCCATAGGAGTAACTTTATTTATCTCATAGCAATGACCAGTTGAATCTACTGCATGAACTAATATGCTGTACTGCAATTAACCTTCTTCATTAAAGAATGGTTCAGTACTAGAGGTATGCTTCCAGTCACCATTAAATATTTTGCAAATATTACATTTGTTTATAAATATATTCCTCTTAATGCAGCTCTTCATCCACTACACTATTTTGTCTAGTGTTTTTATTCTTTTAAGTATTAATAATTTTAGATAACTTTATGGAAAATGCCTTATCTACCACACCCTCAACACATTTATTTTGTTTCAGCACTTGTGTTCTCTTTTTATACTGCTTCATATCTTTCAGTAAGTTCTGAATTACTCCTGCACATAACATTTTTGTTCCAGTTTCTTTGAACTGTTGCTGTCTTCTGCATATGGTATCCGTTTTCTTTAATTTGTGCTTACTTTTCATTTGGCATTTTCCACATCCTTGCTTGATTTCAAATCTTTCTTTTCATGCACATCATTATGCATACTTTGCAAATCTTTTGCAAACAAATTTGACAAATTGCTTAGTTTTCTTACTAATAGTTCCTTTCTCTTTTCCTATCTACATTTTCACTGTTTTGTTTTCCTCGTGCATGTTGATAATATATTTTCCTCTGTTTTGTATGACTTTCAATTTTCTTTGGCATTGCAGATATACATTTTTAATACAACAGATATCTGGAAATGAAAATAAAAACATAAAAAAATTCTAATTTTCTTAGAATACTGTTCATACGTATGGCCTCTATAAAACAGTGTATGTATATGCAATCACAGCTATAGATACCAATATCCTTCTCTATTTCCCACTGTGACCACTATTTTCATGGTTAGAGCTATTCTTTTTCAAAATATATTCATTAATTAATCTCCATCTCTCTCATTCTAACTATTGCTGTAAACCTGAAATATGACTGCTTGTACAACTCTTTATCTAAATGTTTTACACTTGGACTCAATATCCATATACATATCATAGTATATACAACACTCTTTGCACACCTTCTAATGGCCTAGAATACATTGACATCTCTGATGCACATACAAATATGGAAACAATTTAGCATATACATAACATACATATATTTAATATAAATGCTCATCCATGCAATTGTATACAAATACATCTATTTCTATGCATTTAAATATTGCGTGTAATAACTATTTGTCTCTATGTGATACACTATGTAGTTCTCTCTCTTTTATAACTATTTACTTATCCTATTTATGCACATATATGAAATTAGACGCACAGAAAAATATAAATACTCATTTTTACATACCTCTTAAGTATTAGCTCCTGATAGTTATAATACATTCACAATATTTCACTGCCCTCTTTCTTTCTGTACATATAAAACCTCAGGGTAAGAATAGTAGGGTACTCCCACACCAAGAAAACCTTAATGGTAACCTACTGAACTCTGCTCTCACTGGTATTCTGGTGCTTAACAAATCAGAAGTTTTGTTTCATATTTTAATTCTTTTACCCAAGATATGAATAGTTAACATCTATTAACTCCTTCTTTGCCTACCATAGAGAAGCCCACTGCGCTACACAATACTACGGATTAGTGTATCCTTCACATTCCCCAGTGTGGCCCTTGTGTAAAACTACGATGGATTTGCAACTCCGAGCGGTTGTAAAAAAAAATTCATATGAAATCCTTAGCTTTATTTTTCTATTAGGTGTAATGCACACTAAATAAAATATCCTATTAACAGTTATTACCTGCAAATATTTTTTTTATTAAAAGTATTCCTCTGCCCTTCAAACCAAACATCCATCCCCCATTGTCTTTTGCTTAGGGTGCCAGAGCAACCTTATTTGCAACACTCTACTGTAGCAGCAGTTCAAAAGGTCACAGCTCTGTTTGCAGGGAGCATGACAGATTTAAATTTGTTCTGTGGTATGTGTTGACTGTTTGCAAATGTAATCTTATCCAAAACTCCATCAAATTTTACTCAAAAATGTCACCCAATCAACTATGTTTTCGCCCACTGACTCAGTGGGAATCTTGTAATATTGGCCGCAGGAAGGTCACCGCACTGACTGTGTCCTGAAAGTGGGAGTTTGGTGGATGGCCTTTTCTGCCTGCCAAATTCAGAATAAGGGGCTGAGGGTCTGCACCTGAGAAATATACCACTACTGTATGAATGAGTCTATGGGTGGGTGCACTACTCTCTGATTGGTTCTATGAGTGGATTCCTAAGTGTCTGAATAGGTCTGCAAGTGGCTGCATGAGTGACACAACAAGTGTATTGGTGGGTGCATTAGTGTCTGAGTGTGTCTTTCAGTGAATTCATAAGTGTCTGAATATGTGTATTAGTGGGTCAGGATTGTCTGAGTTCATCTTACAGTGGGTGCATGACTGTCTTAGTGGGTGTAGGAAAGTCCTCCTTTTTGCCCTGGTCACCCCCAAACTTTTTGCACAGGTACTGGTGGTTACTAACTCTTGGCTGTGCCCTAGGTACTGCTTACCAGTCCCAGGGCCAGAGCTCTGTGTAAAGTGGATATACAAATTAGGCTAATTATAATTGTCAAAATTAACCTACCTATAAGTCCCTGGTATATTGTAGGGCATGTAGGTTTAGCATAGATAGTGCCCCCATAGGTGCACTGCTGAGGTGCTCAGTGTCATTTTAATGGCAGGCCTGCCTTGCTGGCTGCTTTTGAATTAAAATGACATGCAAAGTCGACTTTGGAATAAAAAGTAGTTACAAAGTCTTAAACTACCTCATTGTTACATATAGGCCACCCCTAAGGTGTCCCCTATGTGCCCCTAGGGCTGGGTGCCATGTAACTATAAGCAGGGACCTTGTAAAAATAGTTTTATAAGCCCTGGTTGGGTAAAACAGCCACATTCATGTTTCCCTCATTGTAGTGAATGGCCTTCATAGGCTAGAATGGGGAGACATTATTTTAATTTTTGAAAGTCCCCTTAAGTAACAGATACAACCCTTTTGGCATCAAATTAATTGTCATAATAAATCCCACAACTTCCAGTTGTGGGATTTAATATAACTTGTTTAGGTGAGGAGTTTTAAACTTTACCTGAAAAGTTGCCAACTTCAGCCCTGCAGTGTTTTTGCTGCTTTGCTCTGATTGGCCAGGCTCTGGCAGCCTGGCCAGGGTGCTGGATGAGGTATGAAGTGGCCTGGCTCAACACAAAGAGATGTGCCTGGGGGAGGGGATCTGCCAACCAGAGTCCCCTGCACCAACTCCCAAAGAAACCAACCAGCTGACCACTGTCCAGTGGCCAAAAAGAAGAGTGTGCCAGGTGCATTCTGGGAGTTGTAGTCTGCACCCTCAAAGAGCATCTCAGAGCTTCTGGAACCTTGGGGTGAGCAGCGGACCTCAAAAGACCCTTAAAGGAACATCTGGAAGAAGATCCAGAAGTTTGGAGAACTTTTGGAAAAAAGCTCCATAAAGGGACCTGCCACTGCAACCCTAGCCACTAGAGTCCAACATTACCCCATCTTCTCAACCTGCTCTGAGGAATGTGGCACAGATACCACCACCATCGCCAGCTTCCATATTTACTGCAAGGCCCCGGATGCTACCTACATCCACAGCCAAATGAAATAAATGATAACGGTAGTAATGGTAATCGTTAATGCACCTCCACAAAAGTGTCCCAGTTAAGTAAATAATAAAATTGAGCAATGGTGCAAGCGGTCTAGTGCCCTACTACCTATAGGCACAAATAGAATGTATATTGGTGAACACAGTAGATTAATATATACATATGACCACAGCACACAGGCGCATGTAGAGTTGGTGAGGTACAAAAAAGTAGAATTAGGTGATACACAGATGATAATGAGTAGTATTAGTATTCCAGAGAGATGTTTAATTGGACCAAAAGTTGTGTACCCATATGTACAGCCAAATAAGCACAGCCAACACGTGTCTCATCACACAGTGACTTTTTCAAGGCAATACTGTCACTGAGAATCCAAGAGTCAACCAGATGAAACATAGTAAGTTCTTGCACTATGAGTGAGTCCTAGTAAACAGTAGATCAGATACTGGCTTCTGGTGTCTCGAGAATATAGTGTCAAAATAAAACGAGAGTAGCGACACCTTATGTTCACGAAGAATCCAGGTGAACCATGGTAAGTTCAAAATGTAGGGTAGCGGCGTGTGTGTCAGTTTAGTCAAGTCATGTGAACCTGCTCTGAGGGATGTGGCACAGATACTGCCACCATTGCCAGCTTCCATATTTACAGCAAGGCCCCAGATGCGACTTACATCCACAGCGACCTCGGTAGAAGTAGGCACTGCAGAGAGGGAAACATCATCAAAACACCCACCCACCCACCGTCACTTCTTCCGACATTGGCAGTGGCACCAGTGTTAGAAATTTGACCTTCCCCGTTTGGGAATTCTTTATGGTTAGTTAAAAGGAACCAAACGTTGCCATATGTTCAACTTCCCATGCAATTGTTAGTCTGGGTAAGCTTGGTACAAACTATGAGACCGGAGGCTAAACAACCCATTTGAGAAAACATCACATATTCCGCTGGTAGGAACACCTTAGCAGCCAAAAACCTGCAAGGGGTGTTGGTGAAGGTGGTGAGAGCAGGGAATCTGATCCAATCATGGTGAAAGGTGAAGGTTTAGAAGAGGGTGACATTTCCATTATACAAATCAGCCCTGTTCCCAGTAGTGCAGTAGTATCATCGCCCACATGAGCAACATCGCAATGGAATAAGAATATTCAGAGTCAGGTTGAGGCACCAAAGGAAGCACGTACAGTGGCTTCCTCTCTGAGATGCACATTGAGCCTACCACCACCTTCTGCTCTCAAGAAGTCACCTGCATCAGTAAAGAAAAAAATCCAAGCTACTATTACTGGCATTTTTAGACAGGAGGGGCAGTATGAATGCAACCACTCAATGACATAATTGTACAACGGGAAGCTGGCTAAAATTTTAGTGCTGGACCTCCTTCATTTTCCTTTGTGGAAGGAGTGGGTTTTCTGGAATTTGTGGCAGCCATCTGCCCAAAATGAAAGGCTCCCAGTCGAACCTATTTTGTCAGAGTTGCTGTCCCATCGGTACATCACGATGTGCTGGAATTGGTTGGACAAGCTTTGCAGCAGAGTGCAGTCCAGACAATCCACCTGACGTCAGCAAGCCACTGATTACATGTGCATCACTGCACACTGGATCCCTTTTGTGGGGGTTAGAGAAATGATGTCTGCAGGTGTTGACACTGCTGACATTTTCAATGGTGCTCGCAAGCATGCAACAGTAGCTATGTTCAACAAGGAGAAATCCCATACAGCTGCAAACATCTCAGATGACTTTAACAACAAGGTCTTTGAATGACTGCATCCCAGCAGGGATAACATTGGATTGGTTGCCACGGACAATGGCAGTAATATAGTTAAGGCCATGTCTGATGGTGGCTATTTCAGGGTCTTGTGTTTGGCACACTGCATCATCAGAATCATTGTACAGGACTTTCTAAAAAAAGAACCCAGAGTCAGAAATTTACTGTCCACATGCAGAAAAATCTGAACTCATTTCAGCCATTCTTTTAAAGCCCAGAAGCTATTGAGGATTATCCAGTGTGATAATAAAATGCCAGTCACTCACTCACTCATACAGGAGGTGCCAACACATTAGAATTAAACTTATTACATGTTGCAATGTATGTTTGAGCAGTAAAGACTGATCAATGAATATGTGTGGATAAAAAAAACAGATGTGCAGGAGTTGGCAGAGAGCTTAATCGTTTGCTTATATGTTAATACAAGGCTGCAAAGAGACATTGTGTCATCCAAACATTACATGTGTGCCGCAATTCTTGATCCACAGTACAAACAATTACTGGCTATTTTCATTCCTTTTTCAGACAGGTATGTTTTAACCTACAAGACGTGCATTGCTGAGCAAGCCAGTGACCAAGAAAAAGAATGGCTGGGAATTAGAGGCCCACTCAGAGGTTCTGGGGTGAAGTCTACAACATCTATTTAGCCTGTCGACAGTGCTGTTGGCTCACAGCAGCCAAAACTAACACCAGCAACAACAACAGGAGCAGCAACCCCAAATTCTGCATTTTATTGGTTTCTAAAGGCATGGCTTAAGTCCATTGCAGAAGCGAAGGCAAAAGAGGTTAAGCAGGGTGATGCATCAATGACTATTGAGACAATGGTCCAGTCTTACCTGGATGACCCAACGAAGAGCTATCTGCACCAAAACCCATTGGTGTATTGGTATGGGAAGAGGCCCCAATGGCCAGTGCTTAGCAGGCTGACAGTAAAGTATCTGTCTTGCCCTGTAGACAGTGTGTCTACTGAATGTGTGTTCAGTGCAGCTGGTGCAGTTGTCATAGTGAGAAGGACCGGTCTCTCACCCCAAAACATCGAGAGGTTGACCATGATCCAAACTGAATCAGCAGTTTACACCCCCAAAATACAGCATATCTGTTCTACAACAGGAGGTCCATGAGGGTGATGATTGGTTAGACTCAGGTAGTGTGTTAGATGACCAACTTCTGGGTGAATTACATGAGTTTGAGGATGAACTCTACTTCCCTGACTATTGAGTAGACCTGGGCCACCATTGAACTGTCTTCTTTTGATCTACAAACTGCTTTGAGAAAATAAATAGATTATGGCTTGCTGGGGTAACATTATTATTTTGTTTGTTTGTGCCTCACTGACTAAGGAAGTGCCACTGTTTTAGACACATGTATGGCCGGATAGGAGCTGGACAAGTGTGTGGTGAAGAAGCCCCCCAACTACCTCCATTGGAGAGACAATGCCTGCTTCCATCCTGTGCCTATCCTTTCTTTTATACCCTAGCAGGAATGGTCCAGATTTTTGATTTACAACTTACTGGCCTAGATGTGTTTTATTTCATAAATCATAGAGGACAAGCAGTGTACCACTATCGTGGATTGGAACAGGTAAGTGATGCTATGCCCCAACGAGTGATATGAGTTATTCTTGTTTCAATGTTCTGATGGTTCACGTCATGTGGTGGCAGCTATAGAGAGAGTGGGTGTTTATTGTTGAAGTATAGTTATTATGCTTGATTGTCTTTGCAATTGTTTACAATGTTGGTGGCCATTTTTTTCCTGTAGTTGATTTTTATTTATTTTCTTAACCTTTGATACTTACCAAGATTTGTTTGTCAGTTTCTTACACTGCTTTCCTTTCTGGTTCACATTCCTCAAAGACGTGACCAATCAAATTAGCTAACAAACACAAATCTAGTCTACACAAAAAAACTACTCAGTGTTTCTCTTGTTGCTCAACTATGCGCTACAGGTGGCTCTAACTCAATTGGGTCGGGAGACTGGGACTCTCTTGGGAAGAGTTGGTGCAGGGTTGGACATAATATTTAATCAGAGTCAGGTGAATGATGTAAGGACTCAGAGCATGAATTGACAACTTCAACAACTGCCAGAAGAAGGAAGTTATCAACTTCATGGAAATCAACATGGATTATGACGATTCTAAGAGGACTACTCAACTCTGTCGACTGGTGAGAGGCACGTTGATTACTTGATCTTACAAATGCAATGCTGCTGCATGTGTGTGCTGACAAGCTCAAATTTGAAACAATGTGGTTGTGCGGGGGCCCTGTTGTTGCAGGTAACTGGAGGAGACAGATGTGTGATGATGAGGTGATGTCACATGCATCATCACATTACGACGTGCTCTAGGCTAAATGTTATTATGATGATGAAGGTCATGACATTTGCGAGTTTGATCATCCCGAGATACATGCAGGCACTTGTCTGTGATTGTTGGTTGCTGCAATTGCTTTCACTTAATTGATCACACATCAGTCATAAAATTAATGATTGCAAGGGACTACACTCTTGCTCTGCCTCCTCTGAGTCTTCTTGATGAGCTATAACTCATGAAGTTTACCTTCTATTCTATCCTTCTTGATCTTACAATATATAACATTTCTGCTTACTTTTACAATCTGCAGACCTTCTCTTCTCCTGCACAAAAAGCAAAAGCATCACAACACTCATGCTTACTTTGTTGGACCACTCCGCCAGGCAGCAACTCAAGATTGATAGGGCAATCCAAGAAGAATGCAGATGTAACACCCAATTTGGCAAAACAGACTAGTATCATTTTCCTTTTAATAATCTTTTTGTTGAACTGTGTGTTAGCTTCACTCCAACATTTTTTATATTTACTATTTTGCAAACATAGGTAACAGAACATTCAGATACATATTAAAATATTTGGGTCTCTCTGGGGCTGAAATAAATTTGGCAATGCATTTAAGTTAACTGTGTCATTCTCATTAATTTCTATTCCTTCCACAATAGGCTGCTGATCATTGCACAGATGAATATTGTGTTTGTCTAGTGTTTGTCTTTTGGTCACAGCTTTCCCTAAATCCCATTCCCCACCCATTCATCAAATCCCTAACACTCTTCAGCCTGGCTGTATGATTTATTGAGGTGTGACTTAATAATTTACACCGTTAATCGATCACACACTTGGTGGAGCAGATGTGGTGGAAGCAACACCAACTCAGTGTGCAGGATCTTCACCTAGGTAGGAGTGGGAACTTACTTCCGAAGCTTTCACTTATACTACTACTACCACCACCATGGCACCTTGGGAAACTATGCAGCCCTCGCTTCATCTATTCAGGTAAGAGAACTATGGAGCATTGTTGTACTTTTAGACTTAGGCAGTGCAATAGTCAATGGCAAATCTCCCCCCTACTCCTTATGGGTCAAATATAGTTGCAGACTAGGTGAGTGGTAGGATAAGGGTACTTAAGAGCATAACTACTTGTTGTACACTATCAGCAGATTTAAAAAACATGGTGCACTAAAATAGAGCAGTGCGAAGTAAAACAAACACCCCAAAAAGGTTTGAGACATGTTAGAGGCATAAATAACATTATATAAATAAGTATTCACCCTAACAAGAGTAATATAAAGTATAAACCCACCCCTTCTTCCGATCTTCCCACAACTCTCCCACCTCTCCCATAACAAATTCCCCTGTCCCCAACCAACGTCGAAAAAAAAACCTGTATTGTCCATGAAAAAAAGAAAAGTAGAAAACAAAGTTCAACAGTCCCAAACCAAGTCCCCAAAATCCATTCCAACCCTCTCTGCCCACAACAAGTCCCATCCCCTCAAAACAAATGTTAGAAAAGGGGCGGAAGAGGGCACTAACAGCAGGCTAGGAGATGTTTGAGGAACCCCTCAATGCGTTCCTGCCTGGTTTCCGTTCGTACCAGTCTCCTAAGTATGAGGCATTGAAAACTGGTATCTAATGGGGGCAGCAGTGATGGAATGCCAGAAGGCAGCTGCTAGTAAACTGCAGCACTGATGTTGAGAAGCTGGAGGCGCTGGGGGCTGCTTGGTGCCGTGGGCAGTGGCAGCAGCTGCTACTGCCTCCTCCTCCTCCTCTTCCAGGGCCATCAGCTGCCGATATTCAGCCCTAATGGCCTCCAGCTTCTGCTGCCGCAGCTAGGCTGCTATATCTTTCTGTGATGGGGGACCAACAGGAATGACTATAACAAGGAAGAGAAAAGAGAAAATGTAAACAGTGCTCTGTGAAAAACACTTGTTTAAAATCATGTTGTGGTGGCACAGTAGCAGTACATTTGCTAGTCACCTTGGGACATTCGATTTTGATGTGATTCAAATCACAGCCATTATGTACTATGGAGTACAAGGGTTCTTCTCTTGCCTGGTGTGCTAAATTCTTGGATTCATGCTAGCTCAGCTGGAGGCTGCTGCCCTAGTCATACTCATTACGGTCTGCAGCTGGGGCAGCTGTAATAGACAATTATCGTATTCCAATGGCCCTGATCTTCTCTGAAATGCCTTTCAATTTTACCCTGACTACAAGGCAGATGAAAACTAAGAATGATACATGCCACGGACTATAATAAAATCAATCATGCAGATATGTTGTATGCCATAAGTAGGCAGTGGGAAAAGCGATGTACTGCAGTACAGGGAAAGGAATCAGATTAACATGTTCGTCACAGACTAGCCATCCCTAAAAGCCAAGTCACTTACTTTGTCCCACTGTACTCCCTGTCCTCTCTTCATGATCCTCCTCCATCACACTTTGTAATAATAATTACTTTTTCATCAAAATACATTTGCTTGGCAGTAAGGAAAGCAACTTAAACTTACTCTACTGTAGGGTGAGTGAGAGGGGATTAGCTGGGTAGTTGTAGTAGATCCTTTATTGATCAATTCATCATCATCATGTCCATAAGGTTTGGCTATTAGTGTGAGTCACTGTCGTGTGTGGTTGGCAAAAGTTGAAAGGGAAACATTTGAGCAGATGTAAATCTGTTATGAAAGCAATGATGAAATATATCACTTGGCTAGAAATATGTGGCACAAGCAAAGAGTGGATTTTTCAAAATTTTCAGAAGGATGGTATAGAACACAAGAAAGATTAAAGCAGTGAAGTGCTAGGAAGTGACTGGGCACTGGGAGGGAAGGGAAACACTCCTTATTTTTGCATTGCCATGATTAAAAACTTTGAACATAAATTACACATTAAATTAATTTAGGGAGACACACATTGCACAGCCAACATTGCAGTGCCGATTCTGCAGAATCGAACCATGCAGCTGTTAGGTCATCATGGGTGGCACTGGTGAAAACGCCACAGGTAGGGACGGAGGTAAAGAATAATGATGATGAGATACACATTATTATATGCTTCACTCTAAAAATATTGTGAGTCAAGGGAATAGTCAGCAGTACCACTCTAACCCTTTGAATCAATGCTCTGATAAAACCATTCAAAGCAAATATGTAGGTCAGGAGCACGCCCCTATCCAGAAGACTGAGGTACTGGGTTTTTCAGAACCGGTACTGATCCGGTAACCCAGTGGTGCCAGGGTACACCCAAAGACCTCGGGTACTTTCCTGATTCAGACCACAGAAACTCAGAGTCTTCTAGGTGAAGTCAAAGATCGAATTTATTGGCTGCAACCAATTAACAAGCGTCCTAGAAGTACAACAGCACGGTTTGTATGTTCTCAGGAGACTGTGTTTCAATGCAAAGTCAGGTTTCCTTATATACAGTTTTTTAAGCTTCAGGCAAACATTCTTGACATTTTGGTTGGTCATTCACATGTTTTCACTACAAAGGAAAAAACAGTGTCATGATGAAACCTCATATTTCATGTCATCCAACCCATAATAAATTACCCGGCAAGGCCTAGTATTTTACATCAGACAAGTGTGGACCCCCAATAAAAACGGGCACCTCCCCCTCGTAAAGTAAGAAGAAGAAAAGAGCAGGTGCAGGTGTGAGCAAGATTAGGCAGGGTGTGTGAGCGATAATAAGGGTTTTATGGCATGGTGTGCCTTGATGCTATCTGATTCGGCCACTGGGAGAGGGACTGACCAAACAGGTTTGGCCTGAGGCAATGGTTCCAGCTTGCCCAGGTCAGAGAAAAGTCAATCAAGGTGTACGTGTCCTTGGAATCAAATCTGACTGTATTATAAGCCTATGTGAGGGCAACTTTTAAAAATGGCTGCCGTGTATAAAATGGGAGCCACGAGTGCAGGACGAAAATGGCGATTTCGAGGTGAAAACGCTGCTGGAATTGAGCAAAAATGCTCATGCTTAGTGTACTAGTCATTATCGGTCTTTTGATACTAAAATCGTACGGCTGTGGCAAAGTAAATTACATGGGTCCAGAATTTTTAGAACCACAAACCCTCCTTTTGCCCTTACATAGGCAATAAACCCATTCTCATGCTAATCTGAGTCCAGGTCTATGTTTCTAAAGTCATTGAGATGTTGCTGTAACATCATCCTAGTATTTAGCTCGTCTCTTGGTGCAGGTTTCCTTATGCATGATGTAACACAGAGGCCACATATCGCAGGAGCACACTGCACGCATAGACAGAACAGGAAAAGAATAGCCAAGATCATCCCAATGACCATCAGTATCTTCCATCCCCATGCTGATATCAGTTCCCAGAACCATCCCATTAATGACCAATCTCCTCTATCTAAATGAATAGATTCGGAAATTCTATGCAGTTTGGAGATGGCCTGGTATACTGTTGGAGCGTTATCTGGGACAAAAACACAGCAACTCGATTGGATCAATGTACATACTCCACCCCGGTCTGCAAGTATGACATCTAATGCGACCCTGTTCTGAAGGGTCATAAGACGATCCGACTGGAGCTCAGCAGTCAAGTTACCAAGGGCACCAGCGGTTTCAGCCACGGTGGATTCAACCACTCTTATCAATTGCCTTATGCTCCTGCTGTTACCTATTTGTCCCCAGAACGGCAGAAAACCCTTTACGAAGTCCCCAAATTCTTGTCCTGCAGTGTCTTCTTCACTGAAGATGCCTCTAACTATCCTTGTCTTGTGGTAATCTGCCGCTGCTGTGTAGGTAGGGGGCAACAGGAACGAAACGAAGCATGTGCCCGAAAAGTCAGGGGGCAACCATGTAAAGGCTCTATCATGGCAGATGAAATAGGTACCCTTAGCTGCCAAGAGCAGAGGGGAGGTCTGAGATGCGAAGACATATGTCTCAGTGCAGACGCTTTCCCCTAGCTGAGCTCTGGGATTCTTGCCAGTACCTTGCAGACACAGGTGACCCTGATGGGGTACAACCCAAATCAGGGAAGATATCTTAGCTTGCTGTTTCTCACTCATTGTGGCTTCATATCCGGTCATGTTCCATCCTATATATGCTATTGTCTCATCTCTGGGGATAGTCTCGTAGAAGATATTGTCCTTCATCATGTCTATGATAACTTTAACTAAAGCATTTTTCTTAGGGTTGTCTTCCGCAAAACGTAGGGGGTAGTGTGCATAGATGAATATCGTTCTGAATGCCCACACAGAACCATTGTGGCTGAAAGGCAGGATCAGATAAGGGATACCTTTATCTGCTGTGTGAGGCATAAGGCCACACACCCAACAGTTAGTTGTATTTATCACTAGTTGGTGTTGGTGCAAAAGCTGGATGAAGGAGTTATTAATGAACTCTAGTCTCCTAGCAGATTCATGTTTAGGGAGGAGTTGAAAAGAATGTGGGGAAACAGTGGAAGGAGGAGGTGTAGATGAGGTAGTGGGTGCCAATATCACGTTAAAACAGAATAAAACATATCCTATATAAAACATAAGTATACTAAATAACATAAAAATGCACAGCAGCAAAAACCGTTTCCTGGTTATCGTTTCACATATTCTCTTCTTGAAACTCAGTCTTTCAACATGTTCTCCATTTTGGAAAGATTCCATCCTCTAACCGTTGCCGTTCGTGGCGGTTGGTTTACTTCACTTAGGAGTGTTCTGAATGTTCCAGGCCGCCCTAGAACAAACCAGACCTGTAGACCTTGTGTCCACAGGCTACCCCCCAAAGTCTTTTCAGCCACGATCCTACAGCTGAACCCGGATGGAGGTTCGAAAAACACAAAAAAAAACAATAAAAGTCATTCAAAAATAATTTTCCATATTGGAGAACTTTGCTAAAGGGAAGAAAAGTAAACTGTTTTATTTGTCCTTTATTCTTGGTCGTAGATTATGGGCAAACAAGAAGAATTATAGAGGACCTTTGGCCTCCTGAAGGCCAGGTTTCATTGCCTCCATCTAACAGGTGGATTCTTGTGCTACTCACCCAAGAAGGTCTGCCAGATCATCATGGCATGCTGTATGTTGCACAACCTTGCCTTGCGTTGCCAGGTGCCTTTTCTGCAGGAGGAAGAGAATGGAGATGGCCGTGTGGCCGCAGTGGACCCTGTGGACAGTGAAGATGAGGAGGCAGAGAATGAGGATGAGGACAACAGAAGTGAAATAATTTGTCAATACGTCCAGTGACACACAGGTAAGACAGTGTGACTTCACATTTAATTGAGAGTTTTGTGTTTGCCATTGTCACTGGCAGGCTGTTTTTCCCACTTCTATGGCCACTAACTGTACCCCTTGGCTACTTTATTTGCAAGAATTTGTGCCCCACTATCGTTCCTGGTGTGTTGAATGCAGCATAGGTCTTTCCTATGTATACATTACTGTACAATTGAATTGCAATGTTTAATCCTGGATAAACGAATACATACTTAAATCATTTGGAATACTCCATACTTTTTTTTCAAAGGGTATTTATTCAAGTGCTAAGAAGTAGAGGGGGTAGTGGAATGGGCTGGGTTGATGAGGGAGGAAAGTCCAGGATAGAGTCCAGTCTATTTGTATCACAGGTGCATTGTCCAAGGGGACATAGGAAGGAGAACAAATGCAGTTCAAGGTGGACAGGGTGACAGAGTGGGACACAAGGGTGACAATTAGGAGAGCCTTATTTCCAGGCGTGGGTCTTGGCAATAGTCTCTGGCTACTGCCTGGATCGCAGGGAAAGTTTGCGGGTTGGTTATCCTTCTGCAGGGGGAGGGGTGCTGGTGGCCTGTTTGTTCTGTGGTGGGGCCTCCTGTCCACTAGCAGCAGCAGAGGTGGATGGCTGTTCATCAATTTGGCTAGTGTCAGAGGCCCGGTGGTGTGCCACTGCCTCCCTCATAGTGTTGGCCGTGTCTGCGAGCACCTCTGCAATGGAGACCAGGGTGGTGTTTATGTCCTTCAAATCCTCTCTGATCCCCAGGTACTGTACCTCCTGCAGCCGCGTGTTCTCCTGCAACTTGTTCAGTATCTGCCCCAGCGCATCCTGAGAATGTTGGTATGCTCCCAGGATCTTGGTGAGTGCCTCCTGGAGAGTCAGGTCCCTGGTCCTGTCCTCCCCCTGTCTAACAGCAGTCCTCCCAGCTTCCCTATTGTCCTGTGCCTCTGTCCATTGAACAGTGTGCCCACTGCCTCTGAACCCAGGTCCCTGATCATCTTTTGTTTGTGGGGTGGCCTGGGGTCCCTGTAGTGGTAGACACACTGCTGATTGATGTGTCCTGGGGACAGAGGTACAGGCCTGCTGGGTGGGTGCTGTGGTGAAGCATTTTCAACAAAAATGTGTACAATACCTTCCTTGAGCATGCAATCTTGGTTTTTCACAGTAGAGTACATAGGTCCTGAGGGGGGAAGCTCTGTGTTAGTGTGTGACTGTGCCTGGGTAACTGATTGTCCGGAGATCCCTGATGGGCCAGGTTGGTTGTCCAGATCCAGGCGAGCTGAGCTGCTGTCATCACTGTGGGCCTCTTCTGGAGGGGGACAGTTTGTTGCTGGCACCTCTTCTCCGGTGACATTGGCTGGGGTACCTGTGGGGATGTGAATGCAGTGTTATTGTTTCTGTGTGTGACAAATTGTGCATGGGTTTGTTATCCTCTATGGTTGTTATTGCCCTGGTAGATTTGCTTTGTGTGAGTTGCTATTTGGTGTGCTAGGAGATTCTCTCTAGTGTGCATACAGTGGTGATAGGTGCCCATGCATGTCTGTGAGGGGTGTCCATGTATTCCCCGTAGGTTTTTCCACCTCCGCCTGATGTCATCCTTTGTTCTGGGGTGCTGTCCCATGGCGTTGATCCTGTCCACGATTCTCCGCCATAGCTCCATCTTCCTAGCAATGGATGTCTGCTGCACCTGTGATCCAAATAGCTGTGGCTCTACCTGGATGATTTCCTCCACTATGAGCCTTAGCTCCTCCTCTGAGATTCTGGGGTGTTGTTGTGGTGCCATGGGTGTAGTGTGAGTGTTGTGTGTGAGAGTGTGTGGGGTGATGTGTTGGGGTGTGTGATGTAAGGTGCTTGGATGATGTATAGGTGATGGTGTTATGTGGCTTTGGTTGTTTTGGTACCCTTGCAGTATCTCTTTCTTGGGGCAATTATTTCTAGTCATAAAGGGATGTGGGAAGTGTGGGTGTGTGTTTAATAGTGGTGTGGGTGTGTGGTGTGCTTATGGGTGTCAGGTGTGTGTAGTTTGAATTGTCCAATGTGGTGTAGTTTTGTTAGGTTGTGTGAATTTTGAGCGCAGCGATTAGTACTGCCAATGGTTTCCCGTCTTTGAATGTCCGCCACAGGGGTTTTGTGGGTCATAGTGTTGTGGGCGTAGTTCTGTTGGCGTAACGGTGTGGGTTTTGCTACCGCCAGTTTATCACTGTGTCATAATATGGTTGGTGGTTATCCGCCGCGGCGGTATTATGTTGGTGGCAGTCGGCATGACAGTAAGTGGGATTTACCACCAATGCCATAATGAGGGCCTTGGGCCTGATTGGCAAATGCAATGGGGATGTCCTCCTCATACTTCCAACCATGGTGCGTGGTCATCAACTGCTGGTATACTATTAAAATATTATACATACACAACTTTGAAGGGTCCAACAATTACATGACCATGTCCAAACACTCTTTCTGGAGGCGCGCCAGAGGCAAGCCCGTCTGCGCCCGTCCGCGCCTGGACCGCGCCCAGCGCCACCCCCCGGTCCACTCGCCGCCCGCACCTCCAGACGTCGCTACTCGGCCAGCGAACTCTTTGCCCTCAACCCCGGTCCCTCCACAGCTTGCTTCCAGGCCACATCGAAGCACACCAAAGGTCCCTTCTCCTGCCGCGCCTGCAACTTCACCTGCAACAGAACAAGGAAGCCTGCAACAACCAACACCAACCACCTCCACTGCATACTCCTCAACACACGCTCCCCCCGAAAGCACGGCATCGAGCTCTGGGACCTGCTCGACACCACTGCCCCAGACGTAGCCTTCCTGACCGAAACCTGGTGGAACGACTCCTCGGCCTCTGACATCGCCATAGCCATCTCTGACGGCTACAAGATCACCAGAACAGATCGCACCAACGGAATCGGAGGAGGAATTGCCCACAAATCCACCCTCAAAATCCACACCCACACGGACGACACCCTCAAGACAGCTGAACACCTGCACTTCCGGATCCACACGGACCCCAACACCACCCTCAGGGGAACGCTCATCTACCGACCCCCAGGACCTCGAGCCCCCTTCAGCGACACCATTGCTGACCTCACGAGCACCCACGCCCTCGCCTCTACGGACTACATCCTCCTCGGAGACCTCAATTTCTACCTGGAGAACAACAACGACGCCAACACCGCATCGCTGACCGACAACCTCGCCAACCTCGGACTCAGACAACTGGTCAATACACCCACCCACATCGCCGGCCACACGCTCGATCCTATCTTCTCCGCAAGCAACCACGTCACCTTCAGCCACACCACCGAACTCCACTGGACTGACCACCACTGCGTCCACTTCACATTCAAGAAACACACCGAACACCACCGTACCACACTACCTCCTCACCGCCGCTGGAGCAAAGTCACCGAAGACCAACTGACCAGCACCTTCGCCCAGAACCCGCCTACCGACCCCACCAACCCGGACACTGCCGCCATCAACCTACGACGGTGGATCTATGACTGCGCCAACACCCTCGCCCCACTCAAGAGGCCCACCGTCAACCAAGAAAAGAAAAAAGGCGCCTGGTTCACTGACGAACTCATCACCTCCAAACGCACCTGCCAGAAACTAAAGAAAAAATGGCTCCTCGAACGCACTCCTAACAGCCTGGCAACCCACAAGGGAGCCACCCGCAAGCACCACCAACTTATCCGACTCGCCAAACGTTCCCACTTCACAGAACGCCTAAACAACAATGCATACGACAGCAAAGAGCTCTTCTGCAACGTGAAAGAGCTCTCCAACCCCAGCGCCAACGTCAACGACATCCCACCATCCCAAGAACTCTGCGACGCCCTGTCCACCTTCTTCCACCAGAAGATCGCTGACATCCACGACAGCCTCAACACCACGCCTCCGCCAGACCCCTCCCCCGACAACCCTTCCTGCGCCAACCTCCTTACCACCTGGACCCACATAGACGAAGCCGAAACTTGCAAGATCATGAACTCCATCAACTCTGGATCCCCTTCAGACCCTTGCCCACACCACGTATACAACAAAGCCGACTCTACCATCCCCCCCAACTTCGAAAGGTCATCAACTTATCCTTCGAAACCGCAACTTTCCCAGACAGCTGGAAGCACGCCAAAATTCACGTCCTCCTCAAGAAACCCAAGGGAGACCCCAACGACCTCAAAAACTTCCGCCCGATCTCCCTCCTCCCCTTCCCGGCGAAGGTCATCGAGAAGATCGTCAACGCTCATCTCACCCACCACCTCGAGGACAACTCCATCCTTGACCCCTCCCAGTCCGGCTTCAGACGCAACCACAGAACCGAGACTTCTCTCCTCGCCACCACAGATGACATCAGACAACAAATGGACAACGGCGAAACATCTGCCCTCATCCTCCTGGACCTCTCCGCAGCCTTCGACACGGCCTGTCACCGCACCCTACGAACACGCCTCTACAAAGCCGGAATACGAGAAAGAGCCCTCAACTGGATCTCCTCTTTTCTCTCCGGCAGAACCCAGAGAGTCCGACTCGCACCCTTCCGCTCCGAAGCCACCAACATCATCTGCGGCGTACCCCAAGGTTCCTCTCTAAGCCTGACGCTCTTCAACGTCTACATGGCCCCCCTCGCACAACTGGCCCGTCAGCACAACCTTAGCTTTCTTTCCTACGCCGACGACACTCAGCTCATCCTCTCCCTCACTAAAGACCCTCACACTGCCAAAGCCGACCTCCACGAGGGAATGAAGTCCATTGCCGAGTGGATGAGAAATAGCCGCCTGAAGTTGGACAAGATGGAGGTCCTCATCCTCGGACGCACCCCCTCGGCCTGGGACGACTCCTGGTGGCCCACCGCGCTGGGACCCCCTCCAACGCCAGCCACCCACGCACGCAACCTTGGCTTTGTCCTCGACTCCGCCCTCACCATGTCCAAGCAGGTCAACGCAGTTTCCTCCTCCTGCTACAACACCCTCCGCATGCTCCGTAGAATCTACAAATGGATCCCGACGGAAACCAGAAAAACGGTGACCCAGGCCCTTGTCAGCAGTAGACTAGACTACAGCAACACACTCTACACAGGCATCCCAGCAAAGGACATCCGACGACTCCAACGCATCCAAAACGCCTCCGCCCGACTGGTCCTCGACGTACCCGCCGATGCCACATCTCCCACCACCTGAAAGACCTCCACTGGCTCCCCGTGGACAAGAGGATCACCTTCAAGCTCCTCACCCACGCTCACAAGGCACTCTACAACGCCGGACCCGCCTACCTGAACAACAGACTCAACTTCTACGTCCCCTCCCGCCAACTCCGCTCTACCAACCTCTCCCTCGCCATCGTCCCCCGCTTCCAACGCAAGACCTCCGGCGGCAGATCCTTCTCCTACCTCGCCACCAAGACCTGGAACACCCTCCCGACCCCCCTGCGGCAGACCCAGGACCTTCTCACCTTCAGGAGACTCCTCAAGACCTGGCTCTTCGACCAATAGCAGCACCCCCCTTCCCCCCCCCAGCGCCTTGAAACCCTAACGGGTACGTAGCACGCTTTACAAATATCTTGATTGATTGATTGATTTATTTTTATTGATTGAGATGGAGCAAGAAAAATAAAGCATTTTCAACAAAAATGTGTACAATACCTTACTTGAACATGCACTCTTGGTTTTTCACAGTAGAGTACATAGGTTCTCGGAGCCTTACAGTACCACCAGTCCACAAGACATATAAGGGGAGACAGAAAGTTTACTGACAAAGCAGAAGAAAGGAAGCTAGTACAGACTAGAACAGACAGTTTAAAGTAAATTACAGAAACTTGAGATATAGTAAATAAGTAAATAGGAAAATGCAGGGATACGAGAATTCTGGAAACAGAAAAATTTAAGAGGAGTTGGAAAACAATTAGGAGAGAGGCACAGTAAAGGTTCAAAATATTTCTAAATGTGGACCGGTAAATGTTAGGGAAATAAATATTAATATTAACAACAGGAGGACTTACTAGGGCCAGCAGAGCCATCTGCCCCGCCACTTGTGGACGGGCAGCTTCCTCGCCCACCTGACCAGCCCTCTTTTTGCCCCTGGATGCAGAATTATGTAAGAAAGAAAGAAAAAAACTGAAAAAAGATTAGAAGTACAGTTAATAATAAAAATCTCTCCTAAAATATTTTTTGAAAGGAAAAAGGCAAATGCTGTAACATTGAACTTTTCAAAATCCGAGCGCCTGTATAATACTGTTACAGAGGACATCCTATTCCAAATTTCCTAACCCTATTCCAGATTTCCTAAACTACATTTTGGAATTACTAATAAATTGCAATGAATGTTGTTAACTCCTCACTTCATTCTCAGTCTCTCAACACCCAGTCTGCCTTTTTTAATGCACAGATGGATGCATGCATGCATAACTACAGTGGGAAATTGCTTGGCACTGTACGAGCTGTAAAAATAAAGGCACACAGAAGTGAGAGAATGTGCTAACTCACTAAAACGACTACCTATCACTATCTTAATGACAGGAATGGACACAGTTGGAGTCTCTGCATTTTTTATTAAATAATCAGCCCAGGCGGTTGTGAACAACAAGTACGATTAGGCTAGATGACAATCACATAATATTTGTAACATAAACATTAACTAACCTGCATGTGAGCACTGGCAGCATGCTTGGTATTTGGGAGAAAATATTAGCATAGAACACAACTAATAATTTTTACTCACCAAGTCTGCAACCTCCACGCCTAACAGGTCTAACAGGTCTGTCTCCCGATATAGGATGTCAGCCCACCAGTGTGTAAGCTGATGCCTGGTTTGCCAGACCCCTGAGCAGTGGTGCATTGCCCAGTGCACACTCTTCCAGTGCTGCCTTCGCTCTGGGAAGCCATACCCACTCCTGGGCCTGCTGCCAGGGGGGTGGGGAGGTGTTGCTGAATATAAAGATCTAATGCTTCCACCTCTATAAAAATGGTGCAGGCTGAACCCCTACGCCGTGGAGCCACTCGCAAGGAAAGTGACTGCAAGTGGTGGTTTGGGGGGCCTGGTGCTACTGCTCCCCTGCTCTGCTATGGCATTGGGCATTGGGGTTGAGAAAAAGGAAAAGGGAAGAAAGGAAAAATCATGAAAAAAAAGCACAAAAATGAAAAATTTCAAAACCCACAAAAATACACATAAAAAAGTAGAAAAAACATTTTAAAAAACACAAAAAGAAAAGGTAAGATTATAATTAAAAATTAGGAGAAAATATTTTTGAATAGTGTAGGATTAAAGAGATTGAAAAGGGATACAAGTAGATCCCAGCACTATAACAACTCAAAAATCAAGATGGCAGAGCCCATGTGAACTGTATGGTGCCGTTCACGTGGGATGCTGAAAGAAGCTCCACCTGCTTTCGTAGCTCCGTGTAGCATAGCAGAGTTTATTTTCAGCTTTGTGCAGCTCCTCTTCCTCAGCTATGTGAACTCCACCCAGGCCTAATGATTAGTACACATAGGAGCAGATGCAGATGTTGTAGTTGGACTCTCACTCCTTGGTGAGACTGCTAGTTTAGGGATGACAGCCCTTTTTGTTTGCAGGTGACTAGGACAATTCTACAACAAGTTGCAACTATCGGTCCACCCCTCCCAGCTCACAAGCAGTACCTCACCAAAAACCTAAACAGCAAAAGGTGATTTCTGGCAACCTTTATGCATGGACTCTAGATTGCGGCATCTCAGGGGAGTCGTGGAGGAATGGAAGTTACTCTTTTCTCATGTTAGCAATAAGTCTTAGTCACAAACAAGCAATAAAAAAGATGCAGGAGAGGTTTCAATAGGTTTATTTAAAAGACTGCAATCTACAGTAAAATGCATGAGCTGCAATTATTAGGGTAACTAATAATAAAAGCAGCATGATTGTGAGGATGAGAGTCATGAGTACAAAGACCCCCACCATCTTACAATAACATGAGATGTAAAAACACTAGCATAGAAAACCTAATCACTAACCTAGTGAGACCTAGGTGTGTTTAATCTAATCTGCCAGTACCATGTCCATGAGAAGTGCCCCAACCCTCGATACCTTGGAATGAGGTCTCAAGATCAGACTCCGTGGTGACACGAAGAATGGGTCTGCATTAGGGCAATGTGTAGCATAGATGGCGTCAATGGCATCTGATAGGAATCCCTCTGATAACCCTGTCTGTGTGAGATGTATTTATACAGATCTTGTAGGACCCCTGACGCAGGTATGTTCCCAAACAATAGATAAGGGAGCAGGCTTGTGGCAGCAACTATGTAAACAATTCCCACCAAAAGTACATTATGTTCCTATTACATGTAAGGGAGAAATGGACATGATGTGAATATCTATGTACCTCACTTGGTTTTGATGCTGATAGTGATACCTTCACAGAGTGACACTCATAACACAAATCAAAACATTGCTCTAACTCTAAACAAAGGCAGCCACCATAAAATAAAAAATAAAATAAATAGGCCAAGACAGAGCAGGCTAAATAAGTTAAAAGTCACAAGGTGACGGAAGCACAGGCCTGCAAGCCAAAAGGCTAAGCAAAACTCCTGATTCCCATTAAAACTAAATAGGATCCACTACACAGAGTTTCAAGTTGCTCAGAAACACTCTGTTGCCTTCATCTCTTATATATATGTCATGCATGTCAAAGTGCTCATTATTATTGTTGATCGAGCCCATGTTATGGTCTCTGAGGAATGCTGAAACAGTTTTATTAACATGTTTCCAGGTTTGCCATTTCTGACTCTGGCATTTGTTAGAGAATACAATGGCATTGTGAGGGAAAAGGTGCATTAATTGAGCAAAGGTAACCTTCATTAGAATTTTCCGTGCTACCATAATCATTGTACCTAGGTCATTACCACCACAGTGCACAATCAGAAGGTGAGGTGGTTGTCAATCTTTGATGCTTGTAACCAATGGAAGCAACTGGTGCCACTCTAATGCTCTCTGGCCAACCCAAGTAATATCCACATTAGGCAAACCCAGGTCCTTATCAATGCCACTCTTTCTAGATACTCCCTAGCTCAAAAAACATAGCTGTTACCTACAATCCACACTCTAATCATCATTTTGAAGGGAAGAAGCAGTAGCATTCACGAGAAGGCTGCAGCTGAATGAGGCAGTTTGGAAAATGTGAGTGGTTAAAATGGAGGGACCAGTGGATTAAAAAAAACAGTTTGAATTGGATATTGCATATACATTGATAGATAAAAATAGGCTGTGATCAAAAATATGAAGTCCGATAATCACTAAATTGGTTCTTGTCTTTTCATAAAGAAGTAATCACCTTTTAGACATGCTTACATTCTGTAATAGCCAACCACACCTGCAGCAGTCCACATTGAAGCCAGTCTGTTGCTGAGAAAAAATATAGTGAACTTTTGACCTACTGCTGTAGTACAGTGTTCTAGGGGAGGTTGCTATGGCAGGTGAGGACAAAGAGTGTAGGGGGGGAGGGGAACTTTTAAAGCACACATACTATTTTTAAATGACAGGAGTTGGTATAGAAATAAATTGAGAAAAGGTACATTTTCCTAATGATAATTATTAATGAACTTAAAATGTATCAAAAACTGTACCAAAAAATAATGGGAAATATATTTATATTTTCAAACCCCCTACTGGAGCCCCAACTGTGTCACAACCTTACATGGCCCCAACGGAGTCATAATTTTACCAGCACACAGTAGAAAATTGAGCTTCTTACCAAAAATACAAGAAAGGATTAACAGATAGTAGCCATTCAGATGTGGGATAAGATAAAGAAAACATGAAATGTTGTTTGTCGCTAGAACTGAGAGCAAAGGTGAGTAGGTTGAAATTACTGGTTCCTTGGTGTGAGAGTGGAGTACCATTATTATTCTGAGATTCATGCTTATACAAATAAAAGAATTGAAAATGAAATTGTGAAAGTAATTTACCTATCAACAAAAGATGTGGTACAGGTATGGAAATTATACTCTATGGGCCAGATGTAGCAAAATGAAAAATTGCGACTCGCATTTTGCGAGTTGATGCGACTCGCAAAATGCAAGTCGCAATTTGTAATGCCAGAAAAAATAATGAACCGGTTTTGCGACTCGCAGCCGGACTCGCAACGCAGTGTGCGAGTCCGCAGATTGCGAGGTCGCTTTTTGCGAGTATGCAAAAAACGAACTCGCAATTAGCGAGTAGGTGTCGCAAATTGCGATTACCTTGAAAATTGATTGCAGGTGCAGCAGAACACTCCAGAAAGCACACCAGAACACCCTGGAAACACTTCCTGGCACATGATGATGACATCACAGCCAGGAAGTTTACAAATACACCTGGGAGGAGGGAGGACCACACCCTTTTATAACTGCCAGTCTTCACACAGAACAGACAGCAGCTGCCATGGAGGGAACCCCACGAAAAAGAAAACTCAAATTTTCAGAGAGGGAGCTGGAGGTGCTGACAGAGGAATGCTGTCAGCACCATGATGAGCTTTTTGGGAGAGCAGCCCTCAATGTCCCTGAGGCCACAAAAAAAAAACTCTGGCAGGACATTCAAGATAAAATCAATTCCCTGGGTGTGAGCCACAGGATAATCGAGGACATTAAAAAGAGGTGGTATGACCTCCGCTCCCGGACCAAGGAGAGGGTGGCTGAAAGGCTCCGGGAGATGAGAGGCACTGGAGGGGGACTATCATCTGTGCCACCACCCACACCCCTGGAAGAAAGGGTGGAAGAAACATTTGAGCAGGAGGCAGTGTGTGGATTTGGGGACTTGGACACCTCAGAGCCCAGCACATCAACCGGTGAGTACCATGTGATAAGCCTGCACCCCTATCAATGTCATACCCCAGCCACCATGTACACAGGTGCATGCACAACCAAAATAGCTCCATTTCAGGGTAGAAATTGCCAGAATGATGCATTATGGGAAATGTAGTCAAATAGTCAGTTCATAGGCAAATGTTTATTAGGATGTGTGCAATAGATAGTAGACACTGACAGTCTGTTCCCCGTGTCCCACAGGTCTCCAGCAAGACACCCCCAACACCCCAAGCACCCAGGCCCAGGAGGACACCCCAGGACCCGCCAGCACCCCCACCTGCACGGTCAGCAGCATCCCTGCAGTAGTAACACCTGCTGCAACAATCACGCCAGAAGCTGCCCCAGCAACAGGCAGGGAGGACACAGGTGGGAGCACAGGGCAGCCACCGCTGCGCAGGCGTCGCAGGGCAAGACCATCTGGGCTGCAGTCTGCAACCTGGATACTTCCTCCAACCACCAGTGAGGCACATCTGCTGCGTGGTCAGCGCCTGCAGAACAGAATATTGGGCAGGATTAGTGGTGTGCTGCACCGTTTTGTGCGAAACAACCATGCAAGCATGCAGCACCTCAACAGACGCATGGACATGATATGCCAGAACACTGGGGACCTTGCCCTTGCCATTAGGGAACTGGCGGGAGGACTGCTGGCCCAGGCAGAGGCTGGGCGGCGCAGAGATCGCCAGATAATGCAACGACTGGACAGGATGGCCACATCGATCGGCAGGCTCGCCATTAATACAACAGGCCTGTCGAGGAGGACAGTTGGGCTGCAAGTAGAGATGGGCCATTTTGCTGGGGATGTTGCCAGGGGCCTGGGACGTCTCACCCACATAATTGAACTTATGGAGACACGGGAAATGTCAAGGGCCACAGGGGAAACCCCCCAAGACAGTGAAGAGGGCTCAACAGTGAGCAGTGTCTCTGCCACTGACAGCAGGGTGCTGAGGAGTGGTAGGCAGAGCACCACGGACGCAGCAGGGACCAGCCAGGCTGGCAGGAGGGGCAGGAGATCATAGATAACACCCAGGACCATTAAATGTGGCACATGGCGTTAATGTGCCACATGACTGGTTGGCATTTTCCTGCCCATGGACAATTTCGACTTGTATATAGTTTCTTAATTACAGTAATAAAACAGTTATTTTTGTTCCACTTAACAAATGGAGTTTTTGGTTAATAGGTGAGTATGGTGGGAGTTGACACGTACCGTCCAAAATATTGTGTTGCAATGTGGTCCCGTCTCAGTATGCCTTGATTAGCTAGACTCCGATCACCATGATGGCGATGTGGTTGTTCTTGCTCTTCATCATCAGGATCTGGGTCTGCAGGGGTGAGAGGTAGCCCACGTCGGGTGGCTATGTTGTGGAGGATGGCGCATGCGACCACAATTTTGAATGCGGTAATGGGGGTGTATTGGAGGGCACCTCCACTGCGGTGGAGGCATCTGAATCTTGCCTTCAGGAGTCCGAAGGTGCGCTCGATGAGGTTCCTGGTCCTCTTATGCGCACTGTTGTATTGCCTCTCTGATTCAGTTCTGGGTGTTAAAAACGGAGTCATGATCCAAGGCCTGAGAGCATAGGCACTGTCACCTGTTGGGCACAAAAGTACACTGTTAGGAAGTCCAGATAGTCGTGCACAGTGACCTGTGTGTATGTCTGCAAGTGTCTGTGGCTCTACCTAGGAGGTAACCGTCTCCGAATTCCCCACGTTCCAGGCGTTGATGTATCCCGCTATGCCTAAAAATGTATGAGTCATGGGTACTGCCTGGAAACTTAGCTACGATGTCGTTGATGACATAATGGGCATCACAAACAACCTGTATGTTGAGTGAGTGGGTACACTTCCTGTTGCGGAAAATGTGTTCCAGATTAGCGAGGGGCATATTTGAATGTGTGTCCCATCTACACACCCTATGACATGGGGAAAGTGGGCAATGCGGTAAAAGTCCAGCTTGGTGCTGTTCATTTCTGCCTCATTCCTTGGTAAGTATATGAAGTGAGACATGTGCGTAACTAAGGCATCTAGGAAGGCCCTGAGGAACCTTGACACTGCACTTTGGGATACCCCACCTGCAACAGCAATGACCCCCTGATAGCTACCTGAGGCCAAGAGGTGCAGTGAGCATAGTACTTGCACATGCGTAGGAATGGCGCAGCCACGCAGAGTCTGGTGTTCTAGCTGTGGTTTGAGTAAATCTATTAATTCTAGAATGGCTCCGCTGCTAAGGCGGTATTTGTCATAGATCTCCTCTTCAGTTTGCTGAAAAAGAGTCTGCCTGGTTCTATATATCTTCTCCTGTCTGTGGCCCCTCCTCCTCCTCTGCTGGGCTGCGTAGACTCTCCTCCTCACTGCTATCAGGTATATCTCCGCCATCTTGAGTAACCCTGATGGCTTCTGGGTCCCCTTTTATACTTTGGTAATGGTTACCACCTGCTTTGAGTTAGTGGTAAATGGGACATGCAAATTGGGCTTTTTGCGACTAGTCGCAATTTGCGAGTTGCAATTGCATAAGGTTTGCGACTCGCAAATTGCGACTTGGTATTTGCGGGTCGCAAAATGGGGTCGCAACGGATGCGACTCGCAAACGGGTCCCATCGCTTTTTGCGAGTCGGAAATGGGCTTTTTGCATCCCATTTCCGATTTTGCACTGTCGCAAATTGCGATTCTGCCCGTTTGCGAGTCGCAAACCTTTGCTACATCTGGCCCTATATTTACAAAAACTATGTATTAATAGATGTGTTTGAATGTAACAGGGATAAACTGTATGTTACATTAAAAAACATATTATCTGACATAGAGTGGAGATGTGTAGTGAGGTATTTTTCTTTTTTTATGAAATGATTTACACTAGTAATTTTTAAACCATGCATTTTGTATGATACAGTAGAATGTAAGTTGCAAGTACAGTTTAGGTGTTTATCCACTTTGCACAAGTTTGAGTTTCTTTTTCCTACAGAGAAGTTATGTATAGAGTACTCTATATATAGCTAATTGAGAGCCTGGTATGTGGTTATGCATATAATGACAGAAGAAGACACACACTATTGTGTAAAGTGCAGACCCAGGCACACACTAACATATACACTGAGACTGCAAGGAACACATATTTGTATACAGTAATACAACCATAAATAAACTGATGAATATACTGACACATCAACGCCTACAGTAATGCATACTGTATCGGAACTAAAGCAGACATTTATGAACAAACTAGTACAGTCATGTACACACTCATACATACATTGGTATAGTGAAATGTAGAGTAATACATACACTGGAACAAACAGGCAAATACTGATGCATAGGCTCACAAACCCAGGCACACACTGGTACATACACCATGAAACTTAGGCATAGACCCATGTATAAACTGAGAAGCCTACAAACACATTGACACATACTGTTGGAAAGTGAATTATTGATAAGGGCAGGTAGGTATTTGTACTTAGCAACAGGGCACAAACCCCCACTAAGTCCAGTCAAGGTCTCAGCATATTAAATAGTGCTTGCTCAACCTTTGGTAGCTTGGCCATGAGCAGTTAGGCTTAACTTATGAGACAGGTGTGGAAAGTAATCAATATCAACAAAACAGTAAATAATAAAACACAAAACACAATAAAAATCCAACACCAATTTATAAGAATAGATTATATTTTTATATTTAAAATAACATCAGAATGACAGAAATCCAATGTAGGGAACCGGAGAAATTAACTTTTTAAAGATTAATGTGCTCATTCTGAGTTTGGCCGTCCCTGGACTGCCAAGCCTGTGTCTGTCGTACCGCCACGGACCCGGCAGAGAGGATCGCCACATTAGGACTGTGGCAGTGTACCCATGTGAACACAACCAATACACAGTCAGTCCCGCTAGTGCGACTGGACCTCCGTGGATGGTGGTAGGCACCTCCAGGTCAGCGGGGATCATGTATCTGCCGAAGGTATTACGAGGTCACACCCCCACCAAAACCCTGGCGGAATCAAAGAGTAAAAAAGGGATCATTCCCCTTCAGGAACACAGACACATCCACAGCCACCATGGAACTCGAACTTGAAGTCTTCTCAATGCTCCTGCTGGCCATACAACTCCAGAACCAGTGATGGAAACAAAGACATCCGTAAGTACACTTGCCTAGCACACACTGGAGGGAAGGTGATTAGTACACACCCATACACATACACACACCTGGATATTAACAGCCACACACACACATGGAAACACCCATACCAACACACACAGACACGTATATACACAGACACATACACACACAAGCACAAACATTACACACCAAGGCCAACATACATGTGCCATACACACACCACACTTCACACACTCACAGCACCATCACCTACAAAACATACATACACAACACCACCGAGTCACACAACAACAAGGGGGGGAAAGGGTTTGGGAGTGGAGTGAGAGGAAATTGTTGTGAGGTATGTCATTGGATATGCCTTGGGTGCAGGTGCCTGGGTGGGACTCATATGTGTGCTGGGTCTGTGTTGAGTGTAGAAGTTTAGGTGTCTTGGGAGGAGGGGGAGGAGATGCAGGGAGAAGCCAGGGTGGATGTGTGAGTGTCTGTTGGGGTGGTGCCTGTAGGTAAGGTGGATGTGCTGCATGTGGGGGTGTCGGCAGTCACGGCAAGTGAACATGTGGTAAATGGGGTAGATGTATAGGGGTCTGCTGTTGTAGTGAAGGTATGTGAGAGGTGACCTGTGGCTGGATCTTGGACTGCTGATGTGCTGATTGCAGGTGTGAGTGGTGAAGTGTCTGTGAGGGAGGAGGTGGTGGGGGAGTCAGTGTAGGGTGTGGATGTTGTTGTGTCTGCATGTGTGTGTTGACTGTGCATTCCAGTGGTGGGTCTTGTGGTGCCTGTGTTTGTCATTACAAACTGTGTTTGTTGCCGTGGATGAATTCTGGTCTGACTGTTTGCTTTGGATAAGTGTGTGTCGAGGGGTGTGGGAATGGGCACATGTAGCTAGAGTGGGGATGGAAAATGAAGGGATACTGGCTGTCGTCAATGAAGAGCCCAGAGCCTGAAATTATCTCTGAAGGCCAGTCAGGGCACCGTGAGTGCCTTCCAGGAAGCATTAGTTAGTTGCATTTGTGAAACCATACCCAGGATGGCATTCACGGTGATTGACTATCCCACAGAGCTGGCCCACAGGAGGTCAATAGCCACCTCACTGAGGGCAGCGGGGCTGGTTAGGACAGGAGCAGAAAGAGACGCCCACCCTCTTGGGTGAGAGGGCATGGGCAACTTGATGGGGAGCTACAGGGAGGGCGGCGCTGGTAAGCAGGGTTGCAGACAAGGAAGCATCCAGGCTGGTCCAAGACAGGTCCGCCACCTCCAGGGAGCATCCATCGGAGGAGGAATCCAAAGAGCTCAAAGTCAAACCGTTCTCCCCTGTGGCACTCCCCTACCTTTCATCCTACTGGTCCCTTTGGCTCTACTGGTCTCAGCCTCCTGGGTCCCGAGGGCTGCAGCTTCTCTACTTACGACACCCTTTCTCCTTCACCTGATTATGCTAATGCAAACAAAGACACAGGAGGAGAGAGATGGAGGGTGGGAAAGACAGAAATGGTATAATGGGTAAGTAACAAACCATCACTTACAAAGGGAATAAAAACCTCATTTTCACTCTGATTTCAAGGCATGCAAGTACAAATACAACTATGCCTGTGGGACTGACATGGCAAACTGAATCTATGCTAATTTGACCCATTATAATGGCCAATGTGTCAGCAAATGACTAGATGAAGGATGTACCAATGAATAGTTACTCATAACCTGCCCCAATCACATTCCAGTTGACCCAAACATGTACTTCACTACCAACCCAGATGATGATAGCATGTTAATTTTGGATAGCTACATATCGGTTTTCACTGTGCACATCCTGTCCTTAGACCACCTGCAGCCATCAACATGATGAGCATATGGCACCTGCTTGGAAACACACATAGCACCACTGTCAAAGTGGCTGCCCAATACTGATGGAAGTGGCCTTAACATTTCAGTTTCATTGAGGCTGGTGGAGGGCACAGCACTACATACACATATGGAGTATGTCGAGTGGCAACCAAACATGGACATAGTAACATCAAATGTCACTGTCATCATGTTATTGGCACAAAAAAAAACAGATAGAACCAGACACGGCTACTAACACCTATAGTCAATGTGCAGCTGCCAATGGGATGCACATCATCTACCAACTGCTATTCATGCATAACCCATACAAGGCCAAAGAATGAAGAGGTTTCTGTTGGTACTCACCCCCTTATGGTTGCTGTGTTGCCCTCAAACGCCCATCCACCTCAGGATCATGGTCTGACAGGCACCCCTCCTTTGTTGGGAGGCCATCCCCAGCTGGGAGTCTGTGGTCTTCCGGGCCCAGCATGTCAGGGCCTTCTAACGCTTCTTTCAGTGGATGCTCCACTGGCTATGGAACTCAAGGGTCCGCACTTTCTTGGCGATGGTATGCCAGTTCCCTTTCTTTTGGTGGGTGCTGACCTGCAGGATACACACAGACAGGAGGAGAGAGTCATGTAGAGTGGCATCCCAGCAACAGCATTGAGCTTCACACAACAAACATTTCTCATGCACACGCATACGTTTGTCAATTGCACAAAACCATGCAGCTCTGTGGTACAAGCATGCATCCAATTCATGTGTGCTGTCACATTGCCTTTCAACCTCAAACATAACACAGTTTGACAGGACATTTACATAAGATTTACCTGCTGCTCTCATGCCCCATACAGCCACCCACACAGGGGTAGGACTTCATTCACCAGCTTGTCCAGTTCTTCAGGTGTTTAGGCAGGGGCCCTATCTCCTGCAGGATGTAGCATTAAGTCTCCCAGAGACAGAACATAGCAGCTCACGCAGTGGAGGTCTTGCTTGCACAAGTATCAGGAGTCAAGTGAGATAGGCAGCAGAAAATGGTGGTTACGGCCGCCACATAAAAGACTGTCACCACTGGAGGTGATCATCATTGGCCCAACTCTCCAATAGACAACAAAGCTATCCAATGCGGAGTTGCACCACAGTTGTGACCACCTCCCACCATGATGTCTAATGTTGGCAGAATGAGTTTACTCCATCTGTCCTATGCATGCAGGACAGGTGGCTGCCATTTTATATGTAGTTAGTGTACTGCCTGTAAATTGAATTTTAAGTGCCTCGTGGATGATTAATGAAGGTAAGTGTGTTGAAAAATGTTTTTGCACATCAAACAGGGGTGTACACATGTGTCATATATAGACAGTGTAGGTAGATGTACCTATGACTATGACAGGTCATGTGCAGTCCAATGTTGCCTCATAGATGCGTTTATCATATCTGTATGTGTAAAGTTGAAATGAAGGTGATAACCTGTTAGACAAGACAGTTTTTACGTGGAAGTCACACATAGGTCATGTGTCGCAACCAGTTTGCCTGATCCTTCCACTGACATCTGGGATGGCATTAACGTTCAGTCTCACTCCCCATTTGGTATATGGACATATTAGCATTCTATCCATTGTACTGTACTCTGCATCAAGTATTGAGCCAGTTGGCAGGTGAATTGTTGATATTAACTTGTGCCTTTCCTCTCTCCCATTCCAAGATACCGTGCAGTGTTGCAAATGAGACGTCTACCTGTGTACCGGCACCTAATCGAGCTTGCTACAGTGGAGGAGATGCCACATAATCACGACCTATCGTCTGAACCGTCAGACTATTCAGGAACTGTGTACCCTGCTGGAGCCAGATCTGCCATCCACAACCCCTATGCCACCCCTCCCACAGTACAGGTCTTGCCAGTGCTGCATTTCCTTGCCTCAGGGTTGTTTCAGGGTACAGTGGGCTTGGTTGCAGGAATGTCACATCTGATGGTCATTGTAGTGTTACAGGATGTACTGTGTGCCTTACTCAGACACATGGCCAGCTACATCAGGTTCCCATGACGTGCTGATCTGCCCACTGTAAAATAAGACTTTTATGACATGGCTCACATTTCACATGTGATAGGGGCCATTTGTGGCTCCCACATCGTTTTGGTTCCTGCCAGGGCCAATGAACATGTATAAAGGAACAGGGAAAATGTCTACTCAGTAAATGTCCAGGTGGTGTGTCTTGCCGACCAGTATATTTCACAAATGACTGCCGAATACACACGATCTGTGCATAATTCTTGCATCTTGAGGAACAGCAATGTCCCACACATGATGTCTAAAATACAGAGGGAGAGGGCCTGGCTCATTGTTATGTATACTACAGTATGTCTTCAACTGAAATGTAGCCTCTCTTCACAGTGAGCTCTGTGTCTCTCAAAGTTTTGTGATCATCGAACCTTTGTGCACACAGGTGAGTCTGGCTACCCCAACCTTCCCTGACTGCTGACACTGGTGAGGTACACTACAACTGATGGGGAGCTCCATTACAATGAGGCTCACGGCCGAACATGGCATATCAGTGACAGGACCTTTGGACTACTGAAAGCCAGATTTTGGTGTTTATACATCCCAGGAGGTACCCACAGAATGTCTTCCAATTAATGCAGCATGCTACACAATCTTTCCCTGAGGCAACACATACCATTGATGGATGTGTAGGAGGTGGCAGCTGGACCAGTGGCTGATGCTGGGTAAATAGGAAGTGACGAGGAAGTAGATGAGGAGTATGCAGCTGACTCTAGGACAGAGTTGATTCAGCAATTCTTCCAATGAATCTCACGTATGTGTGAACTGTATTGTATGTAACCTGTACCCCCATCTGCCTTGCGTCATTTCCCCTCCTGATGTGTGGCATCAGTGTAGATATGTGCAGTGCAGCCATCCCTCTGTGTGGGCTTGGTGGGAAACGTACATCAGGGAGGTGTGACTGTTGAAATGGCAGAGCTATGTGGTACATGCTGTTGACTCGCCTCACATCTACAAGGGTTTGCCCATGTTGTATGGTCCCAGGACTGCCATGTAAATCTCTAAGGACTTGTCAACCTCAGTAATATGATGTTTTTGCTACCTATCCTCACTATGCCCAAAGGACATATATGGTACCTAACTGTTTTGGACAGTGCAACATGCCTTTTCTGTGGGTGATGTTAGCTGTGAGGGATAGATCATTGGGAATGCATGTACTGGAAATGTCAACCTAGCATGGTGATATGTGGTTAATTTCCACCTGCAAAATGGCATCTGTGGAAACATTAAGGTACTGTATGCGTGTTGGGTGAACAACATTGAAAAATGTATTGAAGGATTTCACTGTCTTGCACGAATTGCAGGTCAAATGAGTGGTTCTACTCAGCTTCCTGACATGACTGGTGAGACCCTTGGTACAGGATTACAGTACATGTCGGTTGTGCTGACACACTTGCTGGACATTGTTGGCCCATCTGTCCATCTGACAGACCTGTTGTGATCTATGTGTGGACTTAAAATACACTTTACACAACATTATATAAACTTGTAAAAATGAAGATACATAAGCAGTTCTTGTGCTCAGTTGTGTTTATTGTGAATCTATTGTGTAATAGCTGTTGAGTGGGGTGATGTGGTATTGAATCATCAGAGTAGTTTGCCCAGCTGTTGGTAGTACAGGTCTAGTATCCAAGGGTCATGGGAAAATGGAGAATTGTCACTGAACCATCATCAGGGTGTCTCAGTGGCACACAATGGAGAATATTCAGGAGAAAGATCACTTCCTGGCATTGTGTTTGGTGTTGGCCTCAGGTCCTGCAGGATGTCTGGCTGACCTCATTTGCATGGGGGTTCTTCAGCTGCAGGGACAGGGGTGCTAATGTCCTCTGGCAGGGCCTCGATTCCAGCTAGATGAGGCAGATAGGGGTGGCACAGGTGGTAATTGGCTAGTGGAAGGGCCTGCTGGTGGTTGGAAGACACATGCAGGATGCTGGTAAGTTCAGTGAGCACCCCTGCAAAGGTGGCATTGTGTGCCTGCCACTGCTGCATGGCCACCTGTTGGTATTCCTTTTGCAGCCTCTGGAGGCAAGGTTAAGAGGATCTGGCCCATCCTGTACTGGGATTGCTGGTATGCTCCCATGACTTTGGAGATGACCACCTGGCCAGTCATTTCCCGTTGGTGCCTCATCCTTTGGCCCATAGGTGCTCTCCTACTACCCCTTGCCACCTGTGCCTGTGCCTCTGTCACAGTGTGCCCACTCCTACTTACATCAGGAACTTCACCGTCTTGGATGTGAGGGGTCGACTCAGGTCCCTACACTGTGGGGCACACTATAGATTGAACAGTCCTTGGGACACAGGTTTGGGGAAGAGGGGTTGCCTGTGCTGTTGTTGGCACAGGGATGGGTGCCTCAGATGTGGGCATGGTGAGACTGGTGGCGGTAGACTGACCAATCGTTCCTGATGGGCCAGGTAATTCATCACTTTCCAGATATCCAGCGCTGTAGTCCTCTCTTCGGCCTTCTTCCAGGGGATGGCTGTCTGTCTCTGGCATCCTCTGCAGGGTGGCAGTGGTAGGGGTACTTGTGGATGAAGAGGGAGTGTGTTACTTTGTGGAGGTGAACTTGTTCTTAGCATGGTATTATGCAAATATGTCCTCGACTTGCTTTCCAGTGATGGCAATGACAGTTGCTGCACTGCTGACAATGTTTATGGCTGATAGATAGTGTAGTTGGTTCCTTATGGCATAGAACATAGTGGATAGCATTGCTGCCATTGCCATGTACTAGTGAGCAGTTGCAATATCCAGTTGGTCTAGAAGGTGGCATGGTTTTCTTTGCAGGTGTTCAAATGTGGAGTGGGAAAGGCAGATATACAAGGGTAGGGAGTGATGTATTGTTGGAGTTTTAGTACTTGCCACAGTGGGAGATATCCGTGCACTGGGATGGGCTTTGTGGTGATGGTGTATGTGGGGTGGTGTGGCATGCAAGGGAGGACATTGGGTTAAGGGGGGTGCACCCTGGTATACATTGGCCGGTGATATCTTTGTGGGGATGCATTCTATACAGGAGTCGTTAGTGCCAAGGGAGTGTTGATGACTTACCAGAGTCCAGTCCTCCGGGTATTCCCGTCAAGCCCCGGGTGCAGGATGGCCAAAACTTCTCCTCCCATGATGTGAACTTTGGGGGAGCAGGCGAGGGCCCACCACCAGTCTTGTTGATAGCAATGTGGTGTGCTGCCATGGAACGCAGCTTCTACCGTAGGTCCTTCCACCTGTCCCTGACGTCCTCCCTTGTGAGTGGATGGTTGCCCACTGAGTTTACCCTGTTGACGATCCTCTGCCATAACTCCATCTTACTGGCAATGTATGTTTGCTGGACCTGTGCTCCCAACAGCTGTGGCTCTATCCTGACGATTTCATTGACCATGAGCTCATTGTTTCTGAAGCGTGGGTGCTTTTGATGTGCTGTGGGTGGTGGTGTGTGTTGTGTGCATGGGTGCGGTGTGTGGTGGTTGGTGAGGTAGGGGTGTTAAGTTATGTGTGCTGGTTGTATGTGGTGTTTGTGTGCAGTGACGATGTGTGTATTATGTAAGAGGTGCATATGTGTTGTGTCTGATAAGTGTACAGTGCGATGATGCCTTTGCTGTCCAAGTGCTGTGTCCTCTGTTTGTGCTCTCTTCGCTTTCTGTGCCAATTTTTCTGGTTGCAAAGGATTGTGGGGGGTGTGTATGTGTGTCAGATGTGGGGTACTGGTACTGTCCAATGAGGTGTTGTGGTCTGGCGAGGTTGGGTTTTTGACCGCAGCAGTTTGGAACGTCAATGGATTATCGCTGTGTAAAGACCGCTGTGCTGATTTATGGGTCGTAATATGGAGGGCAGGATGTTATCGGCCTGGTGGTGGAACTGCCTCTCTCCCGCCCTTGGTCAGGCCGGCGGTCTCGGATTTGTGGCTGTTTTTGGGCAGTCTTCAGTTTATAATACGGCGCTCATGATACCGTCAACACTGGTGGTCTTTTGGCACCCGCTGCCATGGCGGTCTTCTGAAAAGACCGCCAAACTCGTAACAAGGGTCTAAATGTTTTCTAGCGCCTAGAAATCAAAAGCACCACTCTGGATATTTGGTCGCACTTGACCGGGGCAAAGTCAAAAGTTGAGGTGACTACACTGAGCGGGAGGCCTCGGTTAAAGTTTTACCTTCAATCTTAGATGTGTTATGAAAGATTTGTTTTTGACCGGGAGTTGAGGCAGTCCTCGCTGAAGCCCTCCTCGGATAAACTGCACTGGAGGCCTTGGTCAAACTTTTACCTTCAGACTTAGAAACTTTTCTGGAGCTTTTCTTCCCCGACGTCAGATAACAATCACCTGATTGCCTTTCCACAAGCCCCCAGTCAAATCCTGGAAGTCTGGGGCTCTGGAGCTTTTCAGAGGGATGAACCTGCAAGTCAGGCCGGGCTGCGGTCGACGTTGGCTGGCTTGACTCACGACAGCGGTTTAGTCCACTTATGGAGGTTTTTTTCCAAATTTGCTCCAAACTTCTCCAAATGTCTGAATCTTCTTCCAGAAGTACTTTAAAAGTCCTTCAAGTGTCCACAACTCACCCCAAGTTTCCAGAAGCTCTGAGTTGCTCCTTGGGGGTTAGTTCTTCAACTCCCAGAATGCACCTGGTCCACATCCCTAAATGACCACTGGCCACTGGTCAGCTAGGCTATTTCTGCAGAACTTGGTGCAGGGGACTCTGGTCAGCTCCTTTCTGGCTGCAGCTTACAGGAAGTCCCTTCTTGGGGCAAAGTCCTTTTCTTGATGAAACCCAAAGTGTGCAGCTGGTGCAGTCCTTCTGAGTGCAGTGTCCAGGTGCAGGCAAGGGGTCGAACAGGGCAGTCCTTCTCCTTCTTGTCTTTTTCCAGTAGAGATCTGTTTTGTGAGGCAGCAATGCCATATTTATCCTTGCTCTCTGGAAGAAAAGCAGGGGGTGCTCCTGTCCAATCATGTGCAGGCCACCACCCTCTTGAGTGACCACTACCTGGGAAATGTGGCAAAAAACAATCCAAGGGAGCAACATTCCTCCAAAATCTAAGATGGCAAAAATGTAATCTTAGAATTTAGTTCTGGCTGAGTTCACCCACTGGTGTGGCTACATTTTCCTTAACACACCCCTTTCCAGCCCTCTCTTAATCTAATCAGGTGGCACCTGGCTGTCTGGTGCTGTAGGAAATGGGGAGGAAATGGGGAGGTCCACTTGTTGTCCCAAACATCCTTCCCTCCTTTGAAGTCCAGTTTGGCTGCTCTCCCCATCTTGTTCTACCATCTTCTGAGGCAAATCTCCTCCCACCAGATGCTTCCTTTGTTTAAGCCCAGGCCACTTCACACCTCATCAAGCCAGCCTGGCTCAGGCTGCCCAATCAGAGAAGGGCACCGCAGAGTTGAAGCTGGTAACTTTTAGCAAGAGTTTTAAAACTCTTTCTCTGTCTAAGTTATCACATTCAACTGTGGTAAGTTTTCCAATTTATTATAACTTTTGTTTTGATATCAAGCTATTTAGCTCTTTCCTATGGAAAATAAGACTTTTTATTTTAAAATAAAGTCCCTTCATTTTAGCCTATGGAGCCCATTCATTACAATGGAGGAAAACACATTTGACTATTTTTCTCTCATCAGGGCTTATAAAACATATTTTATAAAGAGATCTCTTAGATTTCTTTGCACCATTTTGCGGCCCTCTTAGCTTTGGAACGCCCCTTTGCATACATTTTGCCTGGTGCAGGGATAATGTGGCGCAACAGGTTACAAAGTGGCACAATGCAAGCCTTGTGCAACTTTGCAAATATGGTGTGGTCTTTTTGGTCATCTAATGCCACATTAGCATAAAGAAATTGATGCTAATGTGGTGTTTCATTGGCGCTAGGCCCTCCTAAATCTCGACCTAAATTTTAATACCTTATGAATATGTGTATTCTACAAACTTGTAATTCACTGTGAAGTCACATACTGTGCACAAAGGTTTACATAGGGTACGCAACGCCTTAATTTCTTAAAAAAAATAACATTAGTATTATTAATAGTCAAAAAACTCTTTATTCTACATGAAGGCCTATGGCAGTAACATAATGGTGGGATTAGATCAGGCACCATGTAGGACAAACTGACACCAATGTATCACACAATCAACTAATTTCCCCTCCTATATATAGTTTGTCAGTAAACTTTATGTAGTAGAGAGTTGGACCTCAACCGGTACTTTGACTGGAAGAGGTTTATTTCACAGTTGGAGGCCGGCGATCTGCACATCAATGAAAACAGGTCTGTATGGCAATACAGGGGTGTGTTTTACCAATGTTTGCCAACACTGTTTAACCAAAGGACATGCCATGGTGACATTCAGTGCTCCAGACACCCTAACACCATTCACAATAGTCTTTGCATTACCACATAGTTACATAAAAACTTCCCAATAGAAAAAACAATTAAATATATATATTTATTTTTTAAACTAAGGTTACAGGGATGTTATAGATAGGAAATACATTTTAAAAAATAGAAATTCACTGAAAACAACAAAAGTTACAGGGACGTTATAGTTAGGAAAGAGAAAAAAAAGTCAGAAATTCCCTGAAAAAAACAAAGGTTACAAGAACGCTATAGTTAGGTTCACATTTCAGACATACAAAACAAGTAAAATTCAGCAGTTATAGTTAGCCTCTGCTAACTATAATGTGTGCCCTCGTAATGCACTGCTTATTCACTCACATATTACATCACTCATGACAGGCTAACGCTTATATTAGAATCCATGCCCCGGGGAGTTGATGGTTCCTCGGGTGACAAAGGGCTGTGGGCCTCCCCCCCTTTAATTAGAATGGAAGCCCCGGAGGTGGCCTTGGGGCTATGGACCCCATTTGCATTGATTGCTGCCAACACTTCCTGGTTTCAAATATTGGCAGACAATTAGAGCTGTGTAATTCCCTGCACAATCTCGTCTTTATTTGTGAATACTTTATGGCCAGAGATTCAGAAATTTAGATTTCCCTAAATTTCTCTAAAACAACTGAATTGATTTACTCCAAATAAGTGAATGTGTAATCTGCATACCGACAGCTAGCTTTCAAAAATTTTTTTGGTGTAATTCCGTCCAGTGATTCGACCAGTAGTCTTGTTTGAAGAATCCTAAGGGAATTAACATGGGAAATCCAACAGTTTTTTAGCCCCCTTTCTCTCAGCCCCAGCTTGACGGATCACCCCGAAACTTTCCACACGCAATAAGAATAACCACAACACTTTTTTGGGACACTTTCGTGAGGATTCATCAAACAGTGCCAAAGATATAGCCAAGTCAAAAAACGATTTTCCTATGGCAACATGGTCCTAACTATAAGTACCTACTGAGACCGCCAGTAGTATATATATATATATATAGATAGATAGATATAGATATATATATTTATAGCTAACAGGATGAGAGACCTAAAATCCTTCAAGAGAAGATGCAGACTTGCCGAATACTTCTATAATAATTCTAATATTGATCTGCAAAGCTACCTTCCAGATCTATTTAAGAAGTTCCGCCACCCCAAATCATGGGCTCTTCAATGTGGTAGAAATTCTGTTCTTGATACATACATTTTATCCATTAACAAACTCATTAAAGAATCAACACCTAAAATTATTTTTGATAACATTGCCAGAGAGGAAAGAAAAGTTCTCCACCACCTTCAACGGAGACCAGATGTCATGAAACCGGCAGACAAAGGTGGTGCAGTGGTTGCCATGAAAGTATGTGATTATTTTGAGGAGGGAATGAGATAGCTCTGATAGATACCAACACTTACATACCTTTATAAATTGTTCCCACAGAAGACTTGAACAAGGAAATCAAAATATGGTTGCAAGTTAGTACAGGAGCTTCAACCTAGTTGATGAAACAACAGCAGATATACTTGTCCATCCCAAACCAAGACCTGGGAGATTTTATATCCTTCCCAAAATTCACAAAATGAACATTCCTGGCCTCCCCAACATCTCTGGCAATGATACAGCCACTGAGAGACTATCTTTATTTGTCTACCTGCACCATCAGACCATTGTCCAAGAACTTCCATCATTTGTGAAGGACACCAGTCACTTCCTTCAGATTATAAAAAAATTAAACCAAACCTACACATGTGATGATGACACTCTTCTGGCTACATTTGAAGTTACATCATTATACACCAATATACCACATGAGGATGGGCTTATGGCATTATCTGATGCTCTGAATAAAAGAACTGTCAAAAACCATCAACTAATGTGCTTACCAACCTTGCAAGAGTTATCCTTAAATCCAACAACAATTTTATCTTCAATGGTGAACACTATCTGCAGATACAAAGAACTTCCACGGCCACTTGGATGGCTCCTCCTTCTGCAAATATCTTCATGGGCAAACCAGAGGATTATATACTTGCGATTTCTAGCATCAAACCACTAGTATGGCTACAGTACATTGATGACATGTAATATGGAATGCAGGAAGCAGAACATTGGAGCAATTTACAGCTTTTATCAACAGTACCCATCCTACCATCAACTTCAGTGGCAGCAACACTAAACAGAAGAATCACCTCCCTTTTCTGGATGTGTTACTCACCATTCATGACAGAAAATTATAGCTGATCTGTACTACCAGCCTACAAATGCTCATTTGTATCCAAACTGGACCCACACACGCCACACTAAACTCAGCATCATCTAGAGCCAAGCACTCAGAATAAGACGCATCTGCAGCAATGAAAACACCCTAAAGACCACCTATAGAAACTTTTTACATTATTTAAAAAGGGAGGCTATCATCTGTATACCATTCTGAAACAAAGTGACAAGTCTTTTCAGTTACCCAGGGAAACACTTATTTGGAATAACCCCACAAAGAAACAAAAGTCACAAACTCCTGATTGTGGTTGACTATCATCCATCAGCTCCCAACTATAGAAATATAATGCCAACAACTTTTCTCTTTCTATTCACTTGTGAAAAATTGTAAAAGCTTTTTCCAAAACCACCAGTCATCGAATACCTCCTAATTTACGATTGCTTATTGTGAGAGCTGAAGTTAAGCAAGCTGTGACAAATGCAGGAGTTCATTGCTGTGATTCTAAAAGGAATGCATTGATCCAACATTCTTGGATGTAGGTGTACATTTTATATATATATATATTATATATATTACCTACTGGTGGTTGCCACTAGGTAGTTAGGACCTAGTTTCTATAGAAAAGGCTGTTTTTTGTTTGCCTATATCTTTGGTGCCGCTTAACAAAAATTCCCCCAAAATTCTGCAGTCGCGTAAGCTACTGTCTGGTAAATTTCACGATGATCCGTCAAGCAGGGTTGAGGTAAATTTGGCAAAAAGGTAGGTCTTGGTCCAGAGAGAGCCCTTTTTGTTATTTGGTGTAAATCCATTCAGTGTTTTTTGAGAAATTTAGGCAAATCCAAGCTTGTATATATAGGGAAGTGAAGGATTTGCGACCCCTCCCAATCACGTGCAGAGATATGATTGGCTGATAACACTTCAGCAACAGAAGATCTTATCAGCCATCTTGGGTCTCGGCTAAAAAATAAAAAATGGGCCAGGGTATGAACACCCTGACCCCTTAGATCTGGTGGTGGGTTCACCACCTCTGCCCCAGGGACCACCACCCCAATGGCAAATATTTAAAACATAAAAGGGGCTACAGTGAATTTTGAGCTGGGGGCCCACGCAGCCCCCCTGTCCTGGCTACCCCCACCCCGGGGAAAAATCTTTAAAACATAGAAATGGGGTCCCTATGGAACTCCCATGCCCCGGGGTCCACCACCCTCGGGGCTTCTATATAGATATATGCATGGGGCCCGTAGCTCACCCAAATCGCGGGGACCACCACACCCTGGGGCAATGAGAAAATAATGGAAAGGGGGTCCGTTTTGAACCTCCTTCGCCCTGGGGATCCCCACCTCCCAGGTCCGGCTCCTGCTATGTCTCGAGGTGCCTACCCCGGGGACATAGCTGTTTGCAGCCAATTCACAGCAAATATTTCGGGTTTTGAAAGGGGGACCTTTAAAGCAAGTCCAGTTGTCAAAACCCGAAGCTTAATCTCTGTCCCCTGCACGTGTCCAGAGGACAGAGATTAAGGGGGTCATTCCGACCCTGGCGGTCATGGACCGCCAGGGCCTTGGACGGAGGAAGCACCGCCAACAGGCTGGCGGTGCTTCAGGGGCAATTCTGACCGCGGCGGTAAAGCCGCAGTCAGAAAAGGGAAACCAGCGGTTTCCCACCGGTTTTCCCCTGCCCCAGGCGCCCTTTCCCCTGCAGCACCGCCATGGGGATTCCGACCCCCTTCCCGCCAGCCTGTTCCTGGCGGTTTACACCGCCAGGAAGAGGCTGGCGGGAACGGGTGTAGTGGGGCCCCTGGGGGCCCCTGCAGTGCCCATGCCACTGGCATGGGCACTGCAGGGGCCCCCTAAGAGGCCCCCATAAAGATTTTCAGTGTCTGCAAAGCAGACACTGAAAATCGCGACGGGTGCCACTGCACTGCACCCGCCACTGCCACTGCACCCGTCGCACACCTGCAACTCCGCCGGCTCCATTTGGAGCCGGCTTCATTGTTGCTGGGGCTTTCCCGCTGGGCGGGCGGGCGGCCTTTTGGCGGTCGCCCGCCCGCCCAGCGGGAAAGTCAAAATGACCGCTGCGGTCATTTGACCGCGGTGCGGTCTTTTGGCGGTCTCCGCCCGGCGGGCGGCGGTCTCCGCCCACCGGGGTCGGAATGACCCCCTAAATGTTTTAGTAAGCAAGGAGCTACTGTCAAAGCAGCTCCATGCTTGCTGAAGCAATGGCACTGTACCCTAAGGTAACTATAACTCGCTCCCTCACCATGCACAGTTTTTTAATCAAATTTGTTGGGTAGTTAGCAGTGCATGGCCAGGGCCCAAGTTATAATTACCTTAGGAAACAAGCTATAGTTATTTATGGTAACTCTACTATAACTGGTAAATTTCTATGGTTTTGTCCATTTTGTACATTTGAAATGTGAGCCTAAATATAACGTCACTCTAACCTTTGTTTTTTTAGTAAATATATATACTGTATATACATATATATTCACCGAAAAACCCCTGTTATGCAAAATCTTTTTGTCAAACATGTTATTTCAAATATTACATTGATATTATCAATGATGCAATAAAAGATGTCATGAGTGCTGTAATTTGTGGGATAATTAGCAGTGCATGGTGAGGGCGTGAGTTATAGTTACCTTAGGGCACAAGTTATAGTTAGTTGAGATAACTCTAACTATAACTGGCAAATTTCTAAGGTCGTGTATGTTTAAAATGTGTGCCTATCTATAATGTACCTGTAACCATTGTTTTTTTGATTGAATTTCTGTTTTTATTTAATCCTTCTACCTAACTATAATGTCCCCGTAACCTTTTTTTTTTCAGTGAATTTCTATGTTTTTTGAGTAATTCTCAATATACGGTAATCCAATTAACGCTGCCCTGTGGCCAACTCCCTAAAAGACCCCAACTTTTCCCCCATGTGCACTTGAGACTGCCGACAAAACCTAGCCTGCAGCCAGAGCAGGGGGCCAACCTCCCTAACCAACCAACCCCATGCTAAGCATTGCCCTTTGGCCATCCATGGCAGGAATTGTCCGCAGCCCTTCCGGGTGTGAGAATAGGTGTGAAAGGGTCTATCTGGGGGGAAAGTGGCTGTCAGGTTGTCTCTCTGGGTGTGAGGGTGCATACATCAGTGCTTTAGTAGGTGCGTTAGTGTGTGCGTGGGTCTGGGAGTGGGTGCATGAATGTGTCAGTGGGTCTGGGAGTTGGTGTGTGACAGTCTGAGTAGGTGTGTGAATGGGTTCGTAATTGTCTGACTGTGTCTGTGAGTGGGTGCTTGAGGGTCTGACTGGGGGTGTTGATGAGTGAGTGCATGAGAGTTTGAGTGGGACTGTTAGTGGGTGCATGACTGTCTGAGTGGATCTGTGACTGGGTGCATGACTGTCTGAGTGGGTCTGTGAGTGTTTGCATAAGTGTCTGAGTGGGTGTGTAAGTGGGAGAAATTGATTGAAAAGAGACAGAAAGAAAGAAAGTGAGAGGGAGAGAGGTAGACTTTTTATAGGCTTCGATGCCTGATATACTTAGAATGAAATATTTCCCTACAATTTACAACATACAACTTACTTATTATTTAAAAAAATATAATCATTTATTTTTAATTAAAAAAATCAGAGAAATGAGTCCAGATAGACCCCCAATGCTCAGTGTGAAAGTCTGTGACCTTCACACTGAGCTATGTTTTTTTAAAGGTTTTTTTTTCAGCCTTTTATGGTCTATCTGGAACTGCAAGGGAGCCATCAAGGGCTCCACCATAGTCCCTCTTTCTTTATTTATTATTTTAAAAATATATTTTTTTAGATAAAAAGCCCTTATGGTCTACCTAGTGCTACGGGGGAAGCGTTGAGGCTTCCCTCGCAGTGGTATTGATTGACAGCAGCTCCCTGCCTCCTGAATCATTTAATTTCTGTCTCCTGCAAGTGTGCAGGGGACATTGATAAAAGCTTTTGATTTTTTGACAGCGGGACTTTCTTTACATGTACCACTGTCAGACCTCAAAGTGTTTTCTGTGGCTTGGCTGCAGAGTTGCAGCCAAGCCACAGCAAATAGCTGTGTCACATGTGTGGGCAACCCGGGACACAGCAGGGGCTGACCTTGGGGGGGGTGGTGATCCCCAGGGCCATCAGAGGCTCCTCAAGGAGGACTGCACAGCTTCCTCCAACAAAGACATAGCTCCAGGGAGGTGGTGGTCCCTAGGGCTTGGGGGTCCCAAACGGACCCCCTTTCTTTTTTAAAATTTCTGCCCCAGGGGGTGGTGATCCCTGGGGCAGCGGGAGGCCAATCAGCCCCCTCTCAGAAATCAGTGCAGCCCCAGGGAGGTGGTGGTCCCTGGGGTTTGAGGGGTCCAATAGGGGACCTGTTTTAAAAAAAAAAAAAAAAAAAATACTTGCCACAAGGGGTGGTGGTCCCCTGGGCAGCGGGGAAGCCAGGTAGCCCCTACTCATAAATCAGTGTTGACCTGGGGAGGTGGTGGACCCTGGGGCTGTGAGGGAGGCCATTAGGCCTCCCCCACTTACTTAAAACACTTTTTACCCCAGGGGGTGGTGGTGACCAGGGTGTGGGGGGCTGTGTGGCCCACCTTCTCATATTTGTATATTCGCCCAGGAAGGTTGTGGTCCTTCCTGCCATAGGGCCTCCACCACCTTAAAAAGCATTTTGTCCTGGGGATGGTGGTCCTCGGGGCGCACAGCCCCCTGCACCCATTAGCTCAATCACCCCAGGGAGGTGGTGGTCCCCGGGGATTACTAAAGCCCAAGGAGGGGGGCCCATGCGCTCCCTCCTACATCAACACTAAATGAGCCCGGGACCTGGCCCACCTGGGGGCAAATAAAAAAAAATGCAGGAGACCACTTTTAAAAAAAAATGCTTTTTTGCCCTGGTAGAGTCCCTCAGGGACCCCAGCACCAGGGCTAAAGGGTCATGATGATTCTACCCTTGCCCCTATTCTTTACTTTTGTCTATTTTCTGGGACGCAGCAGAAGCTGATTCCCAAGATGGCTGCTAACACTTCCCTATGTATCTATATTTTTGGCCTTAAATTACTCCAAAACTACTGAACGGATTTACACCAAAACACAAAATGTGTGATCTGTGGAACAGAATCTAACTTTGTGCCAATTTGGTGTGCTTCAGTAGTTCAGGCTGTAGACATGTCTAAAGGTCCCATGGAATAATGAATATGGAAAACGCATTTTGCCCCCCCCCCTTTTTCTCAGCCCCTGCTTGACAGATCACCCCGAAACTTTCAAGACAGAAGCTGATCTTACCAAACTATATATATACTTTTTTCACTTAAAAAACAAAGGTTACAGGGACGTTATAGTTAGGTTCGGAATTTAATTTACATAAATCATTAGAAATTCAGCAGTTATAGTTAGAGTTATTTCAAGTAACTATAACTTGCACCCTCAACATGCACAGTATTTTCTGCAATAATTTGACTGCAAGTGTGTCATTGATATTTTTATTGACGCTATAAAAGTTGTCATGAGTGCTGTAATATCTGGGGTAATTAACAGAGCATGATGAGGGCATGAGTTATAGTTATCTTAAGGCCCAAGTTATATTTACTTGAAATAACTCTAACAATAACTGCTGAATGTCTAAGGTTTTGTGCAAGTAAATTCAGAGTCTAACTATACATCCCTATAAACTTTTGCTTTTTAAGTGAATTTCCATGGATGTTTTACTTCTATTTTCTAATTATAACTGTCCTGTAACCTCTGTTTGTTTCCGAGAATTAATATTTTTTTAACCTGAAGTCATTTTAATTACTTTACGTTGATCCAACCACTGCCATTTTTAGCCCTGGGGGCCCCAGGGCCAAGCCATAAATAAATGGGAGAGGGGACCACTCGATCCCCCCTCCTGGGTTGATTTTGGCCCTGGGAACCCCAGCCTCAGAGCCCAGCCATGTCGTTGCCACCTAGTGTGCAATGGGACCGCAGAGACAGTCTCAAGGCCCAGCAGTCCCCACCTCCGGTGGGACCCAGCATTGCTTTTACACCCAGGGAGCTGTTAAACATGCAGCCCCCTCTTTCCAAGAGCAATAGTTTAATCTCTTTCCCTGCTCTCATGTCTGTGGGCAGGGAAAGATATGAAACCTCTGCTTCCAGTGTGCGAAAGCACTCCCCTTGCCCGTTGGAAGCAGAGTGTTTGATCTGACTTGGCTGGAGCTGTCAAAGCTCCTACCAAGTCATAAAAAACAGCTATGTCCCTGGGGTGGGCAACCTGGGACATATCAGGAACTGGCTCTTGGGGGGCCCTCCAGCATTCATCTTAGCCCCAGGGAGGTGGTGGTCCCTTGGGCCTGAAACCCCCTTCATTATTTTATTTTAGCCCTCGGGAGGTGGTGGTCCCCTAGGCTTTGGGGGCCTCACAGGCCGACCCCATAAATGTTTTATTTAGCCCCGGGGAGGTGGAGGTCCCAAGGGGCTGTGGGGGAGGCCCTTCACAAATTACCATTTTGCCCCAGGGAAGTAGTGGTCCCCAGGGCTAACACAAGCGCTGGGAGGGGGGCCCTGTGAACCTTGTCTTTTTTAAGCCCCCAATGCCCTGAGTACCTGGGCCACCATGGGGCAAAACAAAAAAAGGGGGAGACCACCCTTTAAAAAAAAAAAAAAAGTCTCTGAAAAATATGCTGATCCATCCACATATTTTTCGGAGATTGTTTACAATAAAATGCTTTCTAACTGTTGCTGGGTCTGTGGGGGACCCCAAGACCAAAGCTAGGGGCTCAGGCTGACCGACCATGGCCCCTTTTTTATTTTTTAATATTGTGGGAATTGGCTGAAGCTGAGTCCCAAGATATCCTCCAACACTTCCTTGTTGAAATGCTGGCAGCCAATTAGATATCAGAAAGGGGACAGTTGGTTCCATAGAGGATCTGCATTCCTAGATAGCTATATATTATCAACTCTAATGTCTCTAACACTACTGGAATGGATTTACACCAAATTACAAAAAGTGAGCTATCTGGACCAGGAACTAGCTTTTTCCCAAATTTGGTGCAATTACTCCAGTGGTTCTGGCTGCAGGCGTGTTCAAAATCCGTAAGGAAAAATGCATGTGGAAAACGTGTTTTGTGATCCTCTTCTTTCTCAGCCCCCACTTCATGGATCACCCCGAAACTTTCAAAACTGCAGCTGAACCGACTAAAGTATAAGGTATGGAAATGTCATGAAGATACTTCCCAACTATAACTGCCTAGAAGGTTTTAAATGAGAAAAGTATATTTGTATATATATATATATATATATATATATATATATATATATATATATATATATATATATAATATATTCCAAACACCACTGAAACTGTTGAACTCCTTTCCAAAGGGTGCCTTCTGACGTGCAAGTGGCATTCACGAAGAATTTTCAAACCAACTGACTCTTCACATGAACCAAAGGAGGACTCTTCTGGTTAGTATTCAATTTAATTAGAATTGCCAAGCATGATGCGTTTCGCCTATTGCCTTTTTCAAATGCTGGCTGCACATTAAACATTTACATACACATATGTAAATAATTATCCTCATTAACAGAATAGTCATAAGTAAAAACTAACTTCAGCGTCTCAATATTTTACTATGTTTATAGTACCGTTATCATAATGTTTTTCTTTCACTTTACCTTTTGATCTGCCGCGCTTATTTCTAACCACTTGTATGCTGTTTTTTTAATTGCGAGTGTCAATTTTCCCCAAGAAAGTTTGAATCTTTTAGTTTTTTTGTGTTTTTGAAAACATTTGTATTTTTTGGGTGTTTTTTCAAAAATTAAAAACTAGCAACTATAAAAATAACTTTAAATTAGAAGGCACACAATTTAGTGCAACAAGGTCTCAAAACAAAAAAAGTTAACATTTGTGCTTTTGTGCTGCATCCAACAATGCTGGTATGGTTTGCTGGTAGGGACTGCTCCCCAACAGTTAGTACTTTATGGCAGGCCGAACATACAGTACTAAATTTTGCCAACTCAGGAGCCCCTGCAGTAAATACAGAAGAAGTTGGAGATTGAAAAGTGTCTCCTAGTGCCAATGCAGCTGCAGTAGATGTGGAAGCCTGCTGTTAATTTTCCCTCTAAGCTCTCTCCAAATGCCAGGGGTTGGCTTGTTTTGAAATGTTTAGCATAGATTTGGTGCTGTGAGAGTACTTTCTGCTAGTACCCTTTGATAAGGTCTTCTTGCACAGGGAGCATTTCGAGAAAATGACTTGCAATGTGAAATTACTTACAGTTATATTACTTTCTATGACATCATATCAAATCCCTGACCTAAAAAATTAAATGTGTACACTGTATATATAGCAGTGTACATATTGCAAAAAATCACGCTGACTTTCCAATGGTGCTAACTGGATGGTCACAAACGATTCCCGAATTCTAAAAATATATTTAAAAAATTGGCCCTCATTACGACCCTGGTGGGCGGGGGAGAAGTGGCAGCCAACAGGCTGGCGGAAACAAACATTGAATTATGACCATGGTGGTTACCGCCATGGTCATCTGCCACTTCTCCACTCCGACCGCTGGGCTGGAGACTTCAGTCTCCAGCCCGGTGGCCATCACCAGACCGCCGGCGGTATCACGACCCTGCATACCGCCATGGATTTCGGGTGGTTTGGAACCACCATGAAATCCATTGCGGTAGGCACTATCAGTACCAGGGAATTCCTTTGCTGGCCCTGATAGGGGTCTCCCCCACCACTCTCCCCACCCCTCAGTCCTCCCACCACACCATCCATCCCCCTGCCACCCCTTAAAGGTGACAGGACCCCCTCCCCACCCCCACCCCAGCATTACCTTACACACACCCCCTCCCCACCCCACACCCAACATTACCGTACACACACCCCTACATGCACACATACACTACAACAAAACATACCCGCACACATACAAACAGACCGACCCACACACTTTTTCAATAAACACAACACCCCCCCACATGCATACACGCACTCACACACCCCCTCTACATACTCACATGCACACCCCCATTCATGCACACAACACACCCCGCCCCCTCTCCTAACGGACAATCACTTTACCTTGTCTGGTGATCCTCCGGGAGGGGACGGGATCCATGGGTGCTGCTCCGCCGCCAGCTCCCCATCATCAGAACACCGCCACACCGAATACTGGGTTGGGATTCGGTGGGCGGTGTTCTGATGTCAGGGAGGTGGACATAGAGCAGCCTCCACTTCCCTCTTCCACTTCCGTCTGAAAAAGGACAGAGGGCTGCCAGCAGTCATGATTCACTGCACGAAAAACCACCTGCACTGGCGGTCTTCAGCACAGCGGTACCTCGGTGGTCTTGAAGAAAAGACCGCCGAGGTTGAAATGAGGCCCTATATTACTACCCAATATTATTAAATTAACATAAATAACTTATTTATTTAATTAATGAATTGTAATAAATGTCATTTGTGTAATCTCCACTATGCAAAAAAGAAAACACTGCAGATGCAGCAATCTAATCTGCAATTTCTTACATAATACAATACATAAACACCAACCAACAATATTACCCTAACCTGCACAACATAACAGGACAGAAAATAAAGGGCCTGATATAGATCTTGTCAGATGGGTTACTTTGTCAAAACACTGCCAGATATCTCGTCCTCCAAAATATAATCCTTTTATTTGGTATGGGATTTACATTTTGGCACATGGGATATCCATCACCGTTGTGACAGAGTAACTCATCTGCCTATATTTAAATCAGGACCTGATTTTGTGTGCTACTAACTAGATGATAATTAAGGAACACGTAGCTCATAGGACTTACCTTGCATTACAATTGACATGTTACTTAACTTTAAAGATAACCCTGAAAATTCACTTAAAAAAACCTAAAGGTTACAGGGACATTATAGTTTGGAAGACACATTATAAACAAATCTTAGAAATTCACTGAAAAATCTTAAGATTACAGATTTTAGTTAGGAGGAACACATTTTAAAAAACCTTACAAATTCACTGCAATGACCAAAGGTTACAGGGATGTTATAGTTAGGTTAAAATTTGAAATGAAAGAAATTATAGGATTCCAGCAATTGTAGGTTTATTCACCTAGCTTTAACTTACATCCCCGCAATGCCCTTCTGATGAACTTACATATTACATCACTCATGACATGGTCAGTGACATCACTGATGAGATCTCAAATGACATCACTGGTGACATTAAGGATATCATCATTCATAGCACCACTGACACACCCACTCGTGCAACCATGCAATCATGCAACCACTGACACACCTTCTCACACTGCGATACAATTACTCCCATGCAATCTCTGACACAAACACTCGCATATCCACACATCTACTTATAAACCTACTCATACACCTTTACAAGTACTCACACACCCATACAACTACCCACAAAGACACTAACACAGGCACCGAATAACACACAGCTGCTTACACACCTGCACAAGCACTGAAAGACTCATTTAGAGAATGATACAACTGCTCACACACCGACCCACAAACCAATACAACCGCTCACAGAGCCACTCTGACACATATACAGCCACTCACAGATGCATTAACACACTCATACAACCACCTACACACCCATTTACACAGCCACACAGAAGCTTAAAGACTCACTCACACACCGATACAGCTACTGACATACCCACTCAACTGCTAATGTACAACTCACACACCGATGAAAGCATTTATACAACATACACACCCATAGAATGAATCACAACTCCTCTGACACCCCCAAACAAGACACATACACAGTCGCACATCTAAAAGATAACTCACACACCCAGTCACGCACACTTATAGACATATAGAACCACTCAGGAACCCATTCTCCAACCAAAAGTGACACTCAAAAATTCACTGAAACAGTGTTATAAACAGACAGTAATAGTGAAAATATATGCTACAAAAACTAACACACTAGAATTGAACAAATACAATTATGGACTTCCTTAAAAAACTTTAGGTCCCATAAAGTTTTACACAACAGTCACACTTACTTGATGATGTAATCAGTGATGTTATTAACCATTCATGAGCGTTGTAATATGTGGGTCATAAGCAGTGCATTAAAGGTGCATTAGTTATAGATAGGTGAGCCATTTATGGCCCTGGTGACCACCACCCCGAGGGCTGGCTCCTGCCATCTCCTAAGGTGCCCACCCTCAGGAGATAGCTGTTTGCTTTTGCTTGGCGGGAGCTGTGACAGCAAAAAGCAAACATTCTACTTCCAGCAAGTGGGAGCTGTCAAAATGCTGCCTCTTGCCAGATGTGAACTTTTAATCTTTATTCTCTTTTCCTGCCCACAGGTGAAAATATTGCTCCCTCATGCAGGGAGCTACCATTCCAGCAGCTCCCTGAATGCAGGAGCATTGCCTGCTCATGCAGGAGGTGGGGAGCCAGCTCGGACTGCAGGGTCCTTGAGGCTTCCCCCATGATCCCTGACATTTATAGGAAAAAGGAATGAATCCTGCCCTGCATTTTATGTAGGATTCATTCCGGCACAATGCACATTTCACAGATATTAAACCTCAAAAGGAAGCACTTACAGATATAAACAAAGCAGGTGCCCATGTTGAAGCTTCACTTCTGTGAAGTACTAATCATCTTAATTTCTTGTGCATGGTCAAAGGAAAACAAGTGTTTTTTTTGTGCATTCACAGCATGAAAAGTTACCTGTAAACGTTGATGGGGGTGTTTGCTTCCTTGTTTATTTTGTGTGCAAAATCTCATGTAGTGACAGTGATGAACGTGTTCACGGATCCACATGCTACAGGAAGGGCCTGATTGGCTGCTCGCAACCTGGGAAAAAGTTGCGCCTGCAATTTATGTATCTGGGAAACAGTCCCAGGAGCTGAAAAGTAGCATACAAATTACATGAAGGGATAGAGGTAGAGGTTCCCTGACCTCATGTTTTCTTAACAGTGGTTGCAATAGTAGGTATGTTGAGCAAGAAATTGCCTAAAATGTTTTTCCCATGTGCCAGATCCATGGATCCACCGTGGGCGTGGTGCTCACCCTGGACCCTGTGTAAATCTGGGATGGATTTGCAGATCCCGTCGCAAATTAATAAAAAATATATGCACCCAATCACAAACCCACACAGACACATCCACACACAGACCCAGGGAGACACGGTCACTACCACTGAATGCCCCATACAGATGCTCACATGTCTGTTTTCAGAACCACACAGACACTAATGTACTCACTCACAGACACTCACATCCACTCACAGATCCAAATGGACACTTGCACACCCACTCATACACCCATGCAGACAATTGACATATACACTCACATACCCACACAGACACTCACACACCCACTAATAGACCCACACAGACACTCACACACCCACTCACACATCCACAAAGACACTCACACACCCACTCAAATTCCTACAGAGACACTCACACACCCACTCACAGAACCACACAGACACTCACACACCCACTGACATACCCACACAGACTCTCAAGCACTCACTCACATACCCATAAAGATTCTAAAACACCACTCACAGACTCAGACCCATACAGACACTCAAACACCCATTCACAGACTCACAGACACACACACACACTCACAGACCCACACAGACCCTCTTACACTCACTCACACCCCCCACGGACTCCCTCAGACCAACTCACAGACCTACAGAGACATTCACACACCCACTAACAGACCCATATAGACATTCACAGACCGACTCACAGACCTACAGAGGCACTCACAGACCCACTCACACACTCACACAGACACTTACATATCCACTCACAGACCGATGCAAACACTGACACACACTCACAGACTCACTGAGATACTTTTACACCTACTCACAGACCCAATCAGACACGCTCACACCCACTCACAGACCCACACAGGCACTCTGGGACCCACTCAGAGACTTACAGAGACACTCACACACCTACTCACAGACACACAAAGACACTCTCACACCTACTCATAGACCCAGAAAGACACTAACACACCCACTCACAGACACACAAAGACACTTGCATACCCACTTCCAGAACCACAAAGATACTCACATACCCATTTACAGACCCACAGAGACACTGCCATACCCAGTGACAAAACCACACATATACTAACACACATTCACAAACCCTTTGAAGGGTTCTCACACCCACTAACAGACCCACTCAGATACTCGCACACCCACTCTCAGATTCACAAAGATACTCACACACCCACTCAGAGACCAGAGAAACAGTCACATACCCACTCTCTGAACGAAAGAGACACACTCACTCACTCACAGACCCATTCAGACACTCAGATACCCACTCAGAGACCAAGACAGACAGACACCCATTGACAGATCAAAACAGACACCCAGTCATGAACTAAGACAGACAATCTCAAACCCACTCAAAGATCAAGTGAGACTCTCACACACCAACTCATAGACTCACACAGACACTCACACACCCATTTACCAATACTCACTGTTACAGTGATGAAACCACTCAGATATCTAATGAGACATACTGTAATGTTGCAGGTGTGTATTGGATGAATACTTTTGATTTGTGAATCCGTGACGGGTCTGAGGATTGAAATAAAAAAAAATAGAATTGGAAAAAATACTGTGCTTAATTAAAGGATTAGCTCTGAAAATAAACTTTATTTTTATGTGGTGTATGTGGTAACTACACATAAACAGTATGAAGTCATTCAAGTCCTAAAGGAACCCCCCTGATGCATTTTCCTGTCAAATGAACTCTGCCATTTCTATATATACCACCATATCAAAGCATAAGTTGTTGTGCCTCACCAAGGCAGTGTGTGGGAAAAGTGCTATTAATTTACCAAAGGTATCTTTCATTAGGTTTTCCAGTCCTACCCGGGTAACTGTGACTAGGTCATTGCCACCATAGTGCCCTATCAGGAGGTCTGGATTTTGGCAATCCATAATGCTTCCAACCGAAGGAAGTAATTAATGCCATTTTAGCCCTCTCCGTCCAACACAAGTAACATCCACATTAGGTAAACCCACTTCGTTGTCAAGCCCACAGTTTCTAGCACTCTCTCTGGCCCAAAACACTACACGGCATATTTATGGAAAAGTCGTGTATCATTCATGATGCACCACTTTTTCAGTGCCCCATTGTGTCATCCTAACTGCACCATGTGTGCACCATATTTACCATACAGTGCACCATGGCGGTTGTGCCCACATTAGCATCATCATTTATGGTGCTAATGTGGTGCATTGCTGGATTAGCACCATAAATTATGGTGTTAATGCAGCAAAGCACAGGGAGGCCCATTGTGTTCAATGGGAGCATCATCCTAACACGTACCTTAGGCGGGTGTTAATAACACTAAAAATGGTGCAGTGAAATCTAGTAAATTTCACTGCACCATTTTTCTGGGCTTCCCTATGTGCGAACACCACCCTTGCATACATTGGGGCATATTTATACTCCGTTTGCGCTGAATTTGCGTCGTCTTTTTCGACGCAAATTCGACGCAAAACTAACTCCATATTTATACTTTGGCGTTAGACGCGTCTAGCGCCAAAGTCCATGGAGTTAGCGTCATTTTTTTGCGTGAACATCTTCCTTGCGTTAATGATATGCAAGGTAGGCGTTCCCATCTTAAAAAATGACTGCGATGCATATGCGTCGTATTTATACTCCCGGGCACAAATGACGCCCGGGAGTGGGCGGGACTAAAAAACCTGCATTTGCGCCGGATTTTAGCGCCTGGGTCAGGGCAGGCGTTAAGGGACCTGTGGGCTCAGAATGAGCCCAGAGGTGCCCTCCCAAGCCCCCAGGGACACCCCCTGCCACCCTTGCCCACCCCAGGAGGACACCCAAGGATTGAGGGACCCATCCCAGGGAAGAAAAGGTAAGTTGTGGTAAGTATATATATATTTTTTTTTTGTGGCATAGGGGGGCCTGATTTGTGCCCCCCTACATGCCACTATGCTCAATGACCATGCCCAGGGGACAGAAGTCCCCTGGGCATGGCCATTGGGCAAGGGGGCATGATTCCTGTCTTTGCTATGACAGGAGTCATGTTAATGGCGTCTGGGCGCCCCAAAAAAATGGCGCAAATCGGGTTAAGACGATTTTTTTGCCTCAGCCTGACTTGCCCCATTTTTGGACGCCCAAACGCCATTTTTCCCTACGCCGGCGCTGCCTGGTGTACGTGTTTTTTTTTCACGCACACCAGGCAGCGCCGGTCGGCTAACGCCGGCTAACGCCATTCAATAAATACCGCGCCCGCATGGCGCTTCAGAATGGCGTTAGCCGGCGCAAATTTTTTGGGCGCAAAACTGCGTTGGCGCAGTTTTGCGTCAAAAAGTATAAATATGGGCCATTATGTCTGGCACAGGCATAATGTGGTGCAAGGGTTTACAAAGTGGCACAATGCTTGCAGTGCCACTTTGAAAATATAGTGCATGGGAAATACCACCTTGATGTCAAATTTGGGTCACAAAAAATGATGCAAATGTGGCACAAGGTGGTGCTAGGGGCATCATAATTATGCCCCAAAACTATGACCCACAATCCACACTCTGATCACTTTGAGGGAAGATGGAGTAGCAAATAGGAAAAGGCTGCAGCTGAATGATACAGATTTAAAAGCAGGCAGTTAAAACTGATGTTAGCACCTAAAATTTAAAAGATCAGATTTGACTGGAGGGTGTAAATATATAATACTTAAAAGTAGGTAGTGATAGTAAGATAAACGCTGGTACACATGTGATTGGCTTTGGAGAAATGACAAAAAAGTAATGGTGTTTGGGATATGAGAATAATTCTAACCACTTAACAACACATGGTACAGTTGGTTTAGAAGTTAGTGTGCTGGTCTCAGAATGTTTTGTGAACCTCTGACCTACTGCTAGTAGAGAATGTTTCAAAATTGGTCACTATAGTACAGAGCTACAGGCGCATGGGTGAAGGGAACAAAAAAGACTAGACTGTGAATGTGAAGGAAACATGATAATAGAAGAAATGTAGAATATTGAGTAGTTCAGTGTAAATTCACAAAATTACACAAACTGGAGTATAAATGAGAATGATTAGCCACAGATTATGAAAAGGATTTTCGTGCTTCTGTGTGAATCCACAGATCATCTGCAAATTTACCCAGAGCTGCACTGAGCTCTGCAGTGGAACTGCGGATCAACCCATGCGCCCCTACTAAATTGTGCCTCTTCAAAGGAGTGTTATAAAAGGATAACTAGACTGACCATTCAGAAGTGGTATAAGATAGGTTAAATATGAAAGACAGGCTGTGATTTGTTTTCTGGCTGAGTAACTTTGCAAGCAAAGTTGAAAGTGTTGCCATCAATGGTCCCCTTGTATGAGAGTGGTATACCATTTTAATGCTTGGTATTTCACATTTTCATTGAGAAGAGATTTGAACTGTTACTAACAATTATAATTACACACTGTGACACCTGGCAGCTGTTGGCGTGTCTCCCCTGTCTTTTTGCCTTTTTACCTGCAGATGCAGCAGTCTAATCTGCAATTTCTTACATAATACAATACATAAACACCAACAAACAATATTACCCTAACCTGCACAACATAATAGGACAGAAAATTAAGGGCCTGATTTAGACAGTGTCAGATGGGTTACTTTGTCACAACAGTGCCAGATGTCCCGTCCTCCAAAATATAATCCTTTTATTTGCTATGGGATTTAGATTTTGGCACATGGGATATCCATCACCGTTGTGACAGAGTAACTCATCTGCCTATATTTAAATCAGGCCTTGAGTTTGTGTGCTACTAACTAGATGATTATTAAGGAACACGCAGCTCATAGGACTTACCTTGCATTACAATTGACATGTTACTTAACGTTAAAGATAACCCTGAAAATTCACTTAAAAAAACCTAAAGGTTACAGGGACGTTATAGTTTGGAAGACACATTAAAAACAAATCTTAGAAATTCACTGAAAAATCTTAAGGTTACAGATTTTAGTTAGGAGGAACACATTTTAAAAAACCTTACAAATTCACTGCAATGTCCAAAGTTTACAGGGATGTTATAGTTAGGATAAAATTCGAAATGAAAGAAATTATAGGATTCCAGCAGTTGTAGGTTACTTCACCTAGCTTTAACTTACATCCCTGCAATGCCCTTCTGATGAACTTACATATTATATCACTCATGACATGGTCAGTGACATCACTGATGAGATCTCAAATGAAATCACTGGTGACATTAAGGATATCATCATTCATAGCACCACTGACACACCCACTAGTGCAACCATGCAATCATGCAACCACTGACACACCTACCGACACTGCGATACAATTACTCCCATGCAATCTCTGACACAAACACTGGCATATCCACACATCTACCTATAAACCTACTTATACGCCTTTACAAGTACTCACACACCCATACAACTACCCACAAAGACACTAACACAGGCACAGAATAACACACAGCTGCTTACACACCTGTACAAGCACTGAAAGACTCATTTAGAGAATGATACAACTGCTCACACACCGACCTACAAACAAATACAACCACTCACAGAGCCATTCTGACACCTATACAGCTACTCACAGATGCACTAACACACTCATACAACCACCTACACACCCATTTACACACCCACACAGATGCTTAAAGACTCACTCACACACTGATACAGCTACTGACATACCCGCTCAACTACTAATATACAACTCACACACAGATGAAAGCATCCATACAACATACACACCCATAGAAAGAATCACAACTCCCCTGACACCCCCAAACAAGATACATACACAGTCACACATCTAAAAAATAACTCACACACCCAGTCACACACACTTATAGACATATAGAACCACTCAGGAACCCATTCTCCAACCAAAAGTGACACTAAAAAATTCACTGAATCAATGTTATAAACACACAGTAATAGTGAAAATATATGCTACAAAAACTAACACACTAGAAATAAACAAATAGCAATATCAATTATGGACTACCTTAAAAAACTTTAGGTCCCATAAAGTTGTACACAACAGTCACACTTAATTGATGATGTCATCAGTGATGTTATTAACCATTCATGAGCGTTGTAATATGTGGGGTCATAAGCAGTGCATTAAAGGTGCATTAGTTATAGATAGGTGAGCCATTTATGGCCCTGGTGACCACCACCCCCGAGGGCTGGCTCCTACCATCTCCTGAGGTGCCCACCCTCAGGAGATAGCTGTTTGCTTTTGCTTGGCGGGAGATGTGACAGCAAAAAGCAAACATTTTACTTCCAGCAAGTGGGAGCTGTCAAAATGCTGCCTCTTGCCAGATGTGAACTTGTAATCTTTATTCCCTTTTCCTGCCCACAGGTGTAAATATTGCTCCCTCATTGAGGGAGCTACCATTCCAGCAGCTCCCTGAATGCAGGAGCATTGCCTGCTCATGCAGGAGGTGGGGAGCCAGCTCGGACTGCATGGTCCTTGAGGGTTCCCCCGTGGTCCCTGACATTTATAGGAAAAAGGAATGAATCCCGCCCTGCATTTTTTTTAGGATTCATTCCGGCACAGTGCTCATTTCACACATATTAAACCTCAAAAGGAAGCACTTACAGATATAAACAAAGCAGGTGTCCATGATGAAGCTTAACGTCTGTGAAGTACTAATCATCTTAATTTCTTGTGCATGGTCAAAGGAAAACAAGTGTTTTTTTTGCGCATTCACAGCATGAAAAGGTACCTGTAAACATTGATGGGGGTGTTTGTTTCCTTGTTTATTTTGTGTGCTAAATCTCATGTAGTGACAGTGATGAATGTGTTCACGGATCCACATGCTACAGCAAGTGCCTGATTGGCTGCTCGCAACCTGGGAGAAAGGTTGTGCCTGCAATTTATGTATCTGGGAAACAGTCCCAGGAGCTGAAAAGTAGCATACAAATTACATGAAGGGATGAAGGGATAGAGGTAGAGGTTCCCTGACCCCATGTTTTCTTAACAGTGGTTGCAATAGTAGGTATGTTGGGCAAGAAATTGCCTAAAATGTTTTTCCCATGTGCCAGATCCAGGGATCCACCGTGGGCGTGGTGCTCACCCTGGACCCTGTGTAAACCTGGGATGGATTTGCAGATCCCGTCGCAAATTAATAAAAAATATATGCACCCACTCACAAACCCACACAGACACACATCCACACACAGACCCAGGGAGACACTGTCACAACCACTGAAGGCCCCATACAGATGCTCACATGTCTATTTTCAGAACCACACAGACACTAATGTACTCACTCACAGACACTCACATCCACTCACAGATCCACATGGACACTTGCACACCCACTCATACACCCAGTGTAATATTCCAAATGGGAAGAAAACATTCAGGGAAAGAAAGCGCTCCCAACATTCCCCTTATGAAACTAAAGTAGAAAACTATCCTTTAGAAAACGGTGCTCCCGGCCTCGGAGGAATCTCCCCCACCTCCAATACTGTGAAACCACAGATGTACAAAATTATATAACAGAGACCTAGGCACTAGAAAGGAGTTACAGACTACAAGATTCAATATTACAAAAATTTGTAAACTTATATTTCAGAAATTAGAGATCACATTGTGCATGCAAGTGAACAGAATCCAGTGGAATTCGTTTTTGAGTGAAGAGTCCATCCTTTAATGTAACATGAAACAGCCAACATGTGTTTCGTCATGGAAGTGAGTGCTCCCTGTGACTTTTTCAAGGCTGAAAAACACACCAAACATAAGACATATACATATATAACAGAAATCACGACAAAATATACATAAATAACTGGACTAATTAACAATTGACATCGCACAAATAGCAAGTAACAAAAATAAATGGTTATATTATCAATTTCAAAACTCAAATCCAGAACTCATTAGTAAGTCTGTTTGCAATAAACTAATAATCACATATACCCATGTATTGACCCTCCCAGTGTGAAAGAGAGATAAAAGAAACCAAGGCACAACCCGCGAAAAGACATATAATAGTAATATTATTTAAAAGTAGAGTCCAAACAACTGCAATCACAAGCAAAATGATAACCGTAAAATACTAAAGAGCCAAAATTCAAAACCGAAGCGGTGCGCCCCCAAAATAAACACCATTTGTGAACCAAAACTCCAAGGTGTATATACAGTGACCCAAAACAAATTATATCATAATTCAATAAGGTAAGATACGGAAACCATCAGTATCCCAAAGTACTCGATCAATTAGGGAAAACCACTCTGTAAACAAACCATGTACAACATATAAGAGAAATAACGAATGGAAAGATATAGACACCCCTGAGTTACTCCCAAATCCAAAGTAGAACACATACCCGCCGATAATCCTCTAAATGTGACTACATCTAGAGTTGATAAATGTCCTCAACACCTAAAACAATAAATTAAACACCGTTAAGTCAATAAGTAAACAAAATCGGGTCATGCCATCTGGTAATATTGGCTATGATATCAGCAGGAATAATAGTGTCCCATAAAAGCTCTCACCTGAGTCCAAACTTGTCACAAATACCTTCGAAAACGGAGCAGAAATTTTCAGCTCCGATGGCCGGAAACCAACGAAACACTCCATAGGGCCGCCATTCTTTAAATCGCATCGTGTGCGGCGCGTATTGAACGCTAAAGCGCGACCGCCACGTTTCTGAGGATCCAAGTGTCAAGCTGGCAGAACTCAAGCGCCATCTTTGTAGGAGGAACGCTATGGACGCGCGCTTCCCCCGTAACCTACAATTAAGTACATTGACAGCCAGACTTATCCCACATTTACATAGTAAGAAAAAAACCTAACACAAAGGAAAATACAATTAACAGCGAACCAGACGAGGACCCAATGGAATAAAAATAAATAAAAAATCAAATTAGATTAAGAAAAAAGGGGTCACTGTATTCATTAGATTAGACTAACAACAACATTTACCAATGCCCATTCGTATTTGATACTCATACGTAAACAATGTATCCACTCTCAATTGATAATATGACCATACCTAAGGTCAATTCACGTTGGTGCCTCAGTTCCTACCCCCCATATCACACTAGAAGGTGGCATATTGATACAAAAAGTAATACAAAGAGAAAGTAAAAAAACAACATTCTTTCTATTAACTATATCTGTAGATATCATCTTATAGCAAACATTTAAAGATGGAGAAGGCCACTGGATGTGATTACATGATAACTTGAAAGAGGTAAGATAAATTATATTTCATAGCTATAATGTTGTCCATCAAAGTAAGTCATCATTATTAATGTATTCAAATTATCAAGTTCCAAAGACACAATTAAAGTTCAAACAAAAGAAACCCACTCATAGGTAAGGATAAAATCATATAAGTCATAGGAAAACTCCATATATTTGATAGTGTTCAATCAAGCCAAAAAATATTCCATCTCATAGTTTGAGTTCATTCCCATTTCTACCGCTCTAAGTTTGAGAATCCAACGACATTCCCTCTTTCTCAACTCTAATTCCCTATTCCCCGACGTGGACTAGCATGAACTATCTCAAAACCAAAGTATTCAAAAGTCCACGTGTCCGTCTGTCTGGGGCAATGACTCATGTGTGTGACAATGGGATAACGCTCATCTCGCTGTCTCAAAGCTCTATACTGTTCACTAATTCTTACTTTAAGAGATCTTAAGGTACTGCCAATGTAATATAACCCACATTTGCATACAATCATATAAATAACAAAACAGCTGTCACATGTAATGTGGGAGGTAATATAAAATTTATCTCCCATCAGACTATCAAATGTGGAAATCCCTGACATACTCAATTTGCACACCCCACACCGAGCACATTTAAAGAACCCCTTACTACGGGTGGTGAGCCAATTGTCCTGTTGAAATGTCAGTGGATAACTGGGACATAAAATATTTTTGAGTGTACGACCCCTACGATAAGTGAAGATAGGTGAATCAGATATTAGATCCTTGAGAGTTATGTCCGCCTTGAGTATGTGGCAGTGTTTTCTCATACATCTTCGAAGGGCCACTGAGGCAGGAGTATAGTCAACTACACATCTTATACTGCTATCAGTTATTTTATTTCTATGTCTCAAGGTGTCAGCCCTGGGTAAGCGACCAATTCTACTACGTGCTTTCTCCAGAATACCAGTAGGATAACCCCTTAGCTTAAACCTGGCCGACTTGTCCCGAAATTTTTCTGTAAAGTCAGCTTCCAAGCTCACTCATACACCCATGAAGACAATTGACATACCCACTCACATACCCACACAGACACTCACACACCCACTAATAGACCCACACAGACACTCACACATCCACAAAGACACTCACACACCCACTCAAATACCTACAGAGACAATCACACACCCACTCACAGAACCACACAGACACTAACACACCCACTGACATACCCATACAGACTCTCACGCACTCACTCACATACCCATACAGATTCTCACACACCACTCACAGACTCAGACCCATACAGACACTCAAACACCCATTCACAGACTCACACAGACACACACACTCACATACCCACACAGACCCTCTTACACTCACTCACCCCCCCCACAGACCCTCTCATACCAACTCACAGACCTACAGAGACACTCACACACCCACTCACAGACCCACATAGACTTTCACAGACCGACTCACAGACCTACAGAGGCACTCACAGACCCACTCACAGACTCACACAGACACTTACATATCCACTCACAGACTGATGCAAACACTGACACAAACTCACAGACTCACTAAGATTCTTTTACACCTACTCACAGACCCAATCAGACACGCTCACACCCACTCATAGACCCAGAAAGACACTAACACACCCACTCACGCACAGACACACAAAGACACTTGCATACCCACTTCCAGAACCACAAAGATACTCACATACCCATTTACAGACCCACAGAGACACTGCCATACCCAGTGACAAAACCACACATATACTCACACACATTCACAAACCCATTGAAGGGTTCTCACACCCACTGACAGACCCATTCAGATACTCGCACACCCACTCTCAGATTCACAAAGACACTCACACACCCACTCAGAGACCAGAGAGACAGTCATATACCCACTCTCTGACCAAAAGAGACACACTCACTCACTCACAGACCCATTCATACACTCAGATACCCACTCAGAGACCCAGACAGACAGACACCCATTCACGGATCAAAACAGACACTCACACACCAACTTATAGACTCACAAAGACACTCACACACCCTTTCACCTATACCCACTGTTACAGTGACAAAACCACTCAGATATCTAATGAGATATACTGTAATGTTGCAGGTATGTATTGGATGTGTACTTTTGATTTGTGAATCCGTGACGGGTCTGAGGATCTGAAATAAAAAAAAATAGAATTGGAAAAAATACTGTGCTTAATTAAAGGATTGGCTCTGAAAATAACCTTTATTTTTATGATGAGTACGTGGTCCCCTGTGCCCTCTCCCACTGTGTCTGTGCCCCCTCCTCCCAAAGTACACAAACACAAGCACTCACACCCCCCAAAAAACATCCACCTCACAACACTATCCAGCCCATGCACCTGCACCCAAACACAGTAGACTGACACCTCCTACAACCACTCCCTCTACCTCCACTCCCAAACCATCTCCCTCTTCCCACCCCAATATCCCTAAGAAGTGTTTCTTCACAAACATTGACCTCTTTTCTAGCCCCCCCTGTCCCTCACATCAGGCAATGGTGGTCAAAACCCAGGCAAGCACCTCAGTGACCCAGTTCAGGCTCAGAGCAGGGTTAACAGCCTCACCAGGTGGGAGAGAATCCCGGGCACCAGGCAGCCACACTGATAGCACCAAGTGCTGCAAGGATGGGTAATGACGCACCCTCATCTAGTAAAAGGAAGAGCAGGGAGCAATCCCCAGATGCTGAGAGGAAGGGCAAGGAGCAGTCCCCAGGTTCTGCTAAAAGGAGCAAGGAACCATCCCCAGCTTCTGGCAGAAAGGACGAGAGGCCTGCACCAGCAGGCAAAAAGGACAAGAGGCCTGGTGCTGGGACTCAGTCGGAGCCCTCACCACCAACCATGGTGGTTCAGCCGTCCGAGGCTGCAGGGAATGGGCTGGAGCCTCCCCCCACCACTGCCAGCACCGCCACCAGCACCACCACCAGCACTGCCACCAGCACCATTGCCAGCAGCAGCAGCCTCAGTGGGCAGCTGTCTGAGGCTGGAGAGGAAGGGCTGGGTCCTCCCCCCACCAATGCCAGTACCGCCACCACCACCAGCATCGCCACCAGCACCACTGCCAGCAGCAGCAGCCCCAGTGGGCAGCCGTCTGAGGCTACAGGGGAAGGGCTGGAGCCTCCCCCTACCACTGCCAACCCTGCCACCAGCACCACTGCCAGCAGCAGCAGCCCTGTCTGAGGCTGCAGGGGAAGGGCTGGAGCCTAACCCCACCACTGCCAGCACCACCACCAGCACCACCACTGCCACCACTGAGCAGCCGTCACTCCCAGCGGACAGTGTGTAGTCCTGCGTCCATGGGCTGTAGTGCAGCCTGGCCCCAGCAAATCCTGTGGGTCTGACACCCAGGTGAGAGACTGTGACCTTGCACTCCCCTAGATCTGCATCACAGGGTACTATGCCCCTTTCAGAAGCAGTGGAAGAAACCATCCACTCACCCCATCATACCCAGGATGAAGCTCACTGGGCACTATGCCCCCTCCAGAACCAGTGGAGAAGCCAATCACTCACCCTGTCCTTCCCAGCTGAAGCTCACTGGGCAAAATGCCCACTCCAGAACCAATGGAAGAAGCCATCAACTCACCCCATCCTTCCCAGGATGAAGCTCACTGGGCGCAATGCCCCCTCAGAACCAGTGGAAGAAACCATCCACTCACCCTATCCTTCCCAGGATGAAGCTCAATGGGTACTTTGCCCCCTCTAGAACCAGTGGAAGAAGCCATCCACTAACCCCATCCTTCCCAGGATGAAGCTCACTGGGCACTCTGCCCCCTCCAGAACCAGTGGAAGAAACCATCCACTCACCGCATCCTTCCCATGATGAAGCTCACTGGGCACAATCCACCCTCCAGAACCAGTGGAGAAGACATCCACTCACCCCATCCATCTCAGGATGAAGCTCACTGGGCACAATGACCCATCCAGAACCAATGGGCAAATCACCCACTTGAGAGACTGTGGCCTTGCACTCCCCAGGAACAAGTACCGGGCATGTTGCCCCCTCCAGAGGCAGTGGGCAAGTCACTCACTTGAGAGACTGTGGCCTTGCATTCCCCAGGACCAAGCAGTGGGCAAATCACCCATTTGAGAAACTGTGACCTTGCACTCCCCAGGACCAAGCAGTGGGCATGTTGCCCCCTCCAGAGGCAGTGGGCACGTCACCCACTTGAGAGACTGTGGCCTTGCACTCCCCAGGACCAAGCAGTGGCAAATCACCCACTTGAGAGACTGTGGCCTTGCACTCCCCAGGACCAAGCAGTGGGCAAATCCAACACTTGAGAGACTGTGGCTTTGCACTCACCAGGACCAAGCAGTGGGCATGTAGCCCCCTCCAGGAGCAGTGGCGTTGTACCATCTTCCGGCTGAGGTGCCCCCCTATTCCCTGCCCCCCTTAGGTGCCTGTCTATTTTCACCCTGATGCCCCTGCAGTGTTCTCTCTGTGTTGTTGCAGGAGTGAGGTTGGGCCTTTGACTTTGTGATGTGGCCCTGTGGCCCACGGACATTGAGGACTCAGCAGTGTCCCTTGCATTGTAAATATGTTTATATTTTTTTATTTTGATGCACGTATTTCACCTATGTTTATCTTATTACAGCCTTTTTACATTATAGTAGTTGTCCTTGGATTATTCAAGAGGGGTTCGGGGTGTATATGTAATGTTACTGCATCTGGTTGTGTGTGTGGTGTTGGGGGTTGGGGTGTTGCGTGTGTGTGTCGCTCTGTTTTTCCTCCCCCCGCACCCCTGTGTGCTAGGTGGCAGTACTCACCCTGGTCATCTTCACTGGTGTTATTGTTTGTAATGGAGCAGAAGGTAGAAGAGCATGAAGAAGACATGCAGCTCAGGCTCCATGGCAGTGTGGTTCTTCCCTGATTCTCCAGAGGTGAGTCGTTTCCCTTCTGTGCAGTGATTCTGCCAGGCTTTTGATGTTGTTGGTACCGCCCTGGGAAAAGTGGTGGATAGGTGTGTCATATTACCGTGGGCGGTTCATTGTCTTCCGCCTGGCTGTTGGCGGTTACCGTTGTGGTGCCTGTTTGTTTTACTGTGGCGGTCGGTGTGTTAAAGTGGATGTCTGTCTGAGCGGTTTCCGCCGTGGTCATAATTTCATATTTATTACCGCCAGCCTGTTGGCGGTATTACCACTGCTTTATCACCGACCACCAGGGTTGTAATGAGGGCCATAGAGTTATTTCTGAATCCATAAATAACTCTGCTACAAAGATATATAGACAACTATACATTCAGGTATAAAACTAGTGATTGACTAATTTAGCTTCTGATATACCTACTTGAAAAACCATAGGGTGCCTTACACATGTAAGCAGGGAGTGACACAGGCATTTACACATTTACCTACACAGAAGTTATGTACATAAAACAAACAGAGCCACTTTGACACAATTACATACCCGAACACTCTCAAACTCATTCAGTAATGAATCTATAGAGGCACTTACACACTCATTTAGATGCCCATAGAGTTACTAAGACAGGCAGTAATACAATGGCATAATTAGTTAGAAATCCAGTAACACAGCTACAGTGGCACTTATATAGTCACTGAGATATGTACTCAAGTACTGATACACCTAGGGGCATATTTTAAAAAAGTGGTGCAGCACACAGTGCAGCACCACTTTTCTTGCACCCCTTAGTGCCCTACTAACATCACCATGTGTACACCAAATATGGTGCACCATGGTGGTATTTTAGGGACTATTGTCAGAAATGTTGATGCTAGATCCGGAGCTCTGCTGAATTGCAATCAAAGATTTTGACTTTAATCCTGCAAAGCTTATTGAGGCCAAATTGTAACCAATGGTGAGCCTCCTTTAACACCTACTCTAAGCAAGCGTTAATAGTTCTGAAAAAAAGAATGCAAAGAATTCTTTTAGATTTCTGTGAGCTATTTCTTCGCCCCTCTCCCCTAATGGGGGAAAGCCCCCTTTGCATACGTTTTGCATGGTGCTGGCATAATGTAGCGCAAAGGGTTACATTGTGGCACAATGCATGCATTGAACCACTTTGTTAGTATGGTGTGGGGATTTTGGCCTCCTTGGGCATCATTAGCATTTAAAAAATGACGCTAATGTGGTACAAGGAGGCATTAGGGGCTCATAAAAATCCCCCTAGTCACTTAACCATAAAGTAACTCATATGTACATCTATCAGTGCAAAGTGACAGACTTACAGTGCATGTTACACCCTGTATAAACACTGTACTTCTATATTTAGTTATATTTTCTGACAAGTGCTAATGACCCCAAAAGTAGTATAGCTAGATGGTAATTGACACACTGATAAAGAAACTAAGACAACTATTCACACACCCATTTATTCACCTATACATCCACTATTACACTCATTGACCATAATGCATCCACTGATACCACCATGCACACACAAATGAAGGCACTGAGATACTCAGGCACATACCGTTGTTGATACTGACACACCTAAGAACACACTTCTACAGTCACTGCCAAACCTCGTCAAACACTAAGGCAGCCAGTGAGACACCCAGGCACACAATGATACAGCCACTGACATGCCCATACAACCACTAATGCAGATAGTAAGACAACAAGGGATACACAGATACAGTTATTAACACACCGTTGCAGACACCAATACAGAGACAAGTACACCCAGACACACACAGATGTAGACACTGACACTTCCAGCTCAACACAAATGTATGCAAAAACACACCCTGTCAAACACTAATACAGCCACTGACACATCCATGCACACACTGATATAGACACTGACACATTCAACCAAACACTATTGCAGTCACTGACACATCCATACAGACACTGATGTAGACACTGACACATTCAGCAAAACATTGATACAACCACTGACACACAGGCACAATCTGATGAAGATACTGACATTCCCACTAACACACTGATACAGTCACTGAGGCACCCAGGCACACACTTATGTAGACACTGACATACCCAATTACATACTGATGCAGCCACTGAGACACTCAGACAAACACTAATGCACAGGCTGAGACATCCCAGCACACACTAATAGAGGTACTAACAAAGCACCACCAGAGATACTGACACACAGACACACTCCGATACAGTCACTGACACATCGAGGCACACACTATCACAGTCACTGAGACACCCACTTACCTATAGACCCAGGTCTATTCTGAGACACACATTAAGATACCCAGCAAAAAATATTTGAGCCACTGACACACCAGTGCGCACACTGATGCAGACACTGACACACTCATGCAAACAGTAATACATACTCTGACACACACGCATATGCCGATGTAGGCACTGACACACTTAGGCAAACACTGATCCAGCCACTGACAGACCCAACCAAACACTAATACAGCTACTGACACACACAGGCTCACACTGAGACACACATGGTAACAAAACCAGCCGAGCACTAATACAGCTAGTGAGACACCCAGGCATACACTGATGCAGGGACTAACACACGCAGACACACACTGATGCAGCTAGAGACACACCCAGCCACACACTAAATACAGACACTGACACACCCAACCAATTACAAATTAGGGCAATAGAACTGAGACACAGGCCCACAACAGCAGGTGAATATTCCAGTTCTACGCCTTCCTGACTCCAGTTGTATCCCTCTGTCCATACTCTCAGGGCCCACTAAGCTAGCCCATGGGGAACCATCCGGGCAGCACCTAACCTTCCTTTGCTCACAGATGTATCCCAGGGGTCAGATAGTACCACCAGGGCCAACACAGTGGTGTTCCACACTCTACCCCCAGGGTGTGACTCTTGCCCCCCCCAGGGGTAACTCTGTCTACCAGGACAGCAAGTCACAGTGGCCACTGACAGCTTTCAGGCATGAGAGCGAGGCCCCAGGCCTCTCAAGGCTCTCCAACCACTGTGACTGTAAAGAGTGGGGGGGCGGTAGCCCCAGGTGCTTTGCACCCTTTGACCACTCTCCCTTCCACCAGGTCTGGGATGACAGCCTGACCCTGGTCATCCTCTCTGGGGCTCTGTACCCTACCTCCAGGAGGGGCACTCTCAGAGTCCAAAATTGTCAGGGTGCTTGTAGAAGCAGACCTGCACAATTCTCCCACCAGTGCAGAGATATTAACCTGCAACTGGTCTTCCAAACTGAGGTCTGTACCTTGAGGTTGGACAAAGGCCAGGAGTGAGGGTTCCCTCCCCCTGTCCGCTCTCTGGGGTCCTGCACCCCCAACTAGGAGTGCCCCCCAGAAAACAACATGGTATGGGCACTGTTAGCAGTAGTCCCTCCCTCCAGGTCATGGGACACACCCTGAACATGGCCTTCCAATCCAGGGTCTGTACCCTTAGATTGACCTGAGGTCAGTGGGTAGTCTCTCCATCCTCTGCGCCTACTCCCAGGGTTCTGTACCCCCCTCAGGGAGAGTACCCCTAAAAGTTACATCGGGGGTGATTGGGCAAATTGCCCCCCCTTCAGGTCAGGGTTTACCCCCTCCTCCTGATCCTGCAGTCCAGGGTCTGCATCCTCACACTGGACCACTGCCCGACAACCCAGGACATCCTGAGGAGCACACCTACTTCCCACCAGGTCAGAGTTTAACCCCTGAACCTGGCCATTTAACACAGAGTTACCATTCTGCGGTTGAATCAGTGCCTGGAGCACCAGGACTTCTTTGGGAGCACACCTACATCCCATCAGGTCAGAGTTTACCCCTGAACCTGATCCTTCAACCTAGAGTCACCACCCTGCAGTTGAACCATTGCCTGGCACACCTGGACTTCATGGGGGGGTACACCTACCCCCCACAAGGGAAACACCTTCCCCAAGGGCCACACAAGAGTCTGGCTGGCGCAGGTCTCCTGACCCCTGGCCATCTGGCAGAGTCTAGATTCCCCCCAACCCAGAAATGGTCTCACCAAGGTCATTACTAGGGGGCTCTGACCTCAGAACTAACCCCTAACCTTTCAGGTTCTCCACTGGGTTGGCAACCCCTTCTCGACCCTCTGTCTGGACTTCTGCACCCCCTCACTAGGAGTGGTACTGCCAGACACCAGAACTGGTCGGACGCTGGCTACAGCCACTCCCCCCAAGTTCTCCTGACACTGTGGGGTCTCCCTCAGCAGATGGCCCTACGGCACAGGCAAGGCTCCCCTCCTGGTGTTCCCTCATGGAACCCTTCAGGACCTGGGACTGGATCTCAGGCACCCTGGGCCCCAGCCCATCCCCATTCCCTCTCTTCTGAGACTGAACATGGGATCCCTCACCCTTCCAACTACACTGAGACCTACCTGGGACACTGCAATCCTTCCCTACCTCACCAGGTTGGGAAATACCTAGACCACTCCCCTCCGGAGCATCCAAACATGCCTCTTCAGACTCTCTGGTACTCACCCAGAGGTCTGCCTCCAGTGTAAGTTCCTTGGGGTCAGAGAACTCACACTCCACCTGGTATTGGCGGCGCTCTGGAAAATAAGGGCTGGACTTATGCTTTCAAGCAATTACATCACTCAGCCCCTCACATGAATTGACAAACTACACTTTACCCAACCATCCAGTCACTCAACCTTAAAAGAATACCCCACATCACCCTCCTGAGACTGGTGAGACAGTACCTGACTATCCCTGACACTCAACACACACTCTGCTGGGATGTCTCCACACTCCATAACCAGGACTTCTACATGGAGGAAAGCCCTCTCCCTGTCACTCTCACCTAGATTCAGTAGAGTGTCCCTCCCACCAGTAGGACTATGACTCCCCATGCCAGTTCCCCAATCCACCCTCAGCGACCCTGTGCATCACTAGAGCTACCTCTTACCCCTGAACCTCCTTGTGTGTGTGAACTCCCTCCTTCAAGTAGGGCACCACATCTCGGGGAATGTGCACTTCTTCAGTAGCGCTGGATGCAAGATTGTTGCTGCACCCATCTGAACTGGACTCAGCCCTCATGGCTTCCAGCTTCAGCTCTTCACAGCTCAGCTCTTGAACTGCTAACATTTGTTTTTCCAGGGCTAAGGATCTCTCCTCCTCAGCCCTCTCAAGCAGCTCTGCTTCTAGCTCTTCCAGCCTCTGGATTTGAGCTCAGAGCCATCCATTTCTTTCTTTTTTCTTCTCAGGGCCACTGCCCTCCTCCTCAGAGTAGTCCTCCTCCTTAGAATTATCTGGTAGTATTGCCTGCCAGCGTTTCAACTCATAACAAAACACGGCTGACTCAAGATCCTCCCTTCCGGTCCTCTTCTTTACAGCCAGTCCCATTTCCTTGCAGAATACTTTAAGCTCCCTAATTGTATAGATGAATAGGTGCCAGAAGTTGATTTCCATTCTGTCAAGGTGCAACCCCTAAACAGAGTCCAAGTATTAACAATATATCCAGGAGGACATCAGAGAACAAAAAGAAAAAACTGAACTGTATGTGGTCACTTAATGATCTGCACTGTAAACAGAAGTGTACACTTAATCACTGTTTGTCAAGTATGAATACAAGTCCAATCCCAACTGCTGATCACCAATGTTAGAAATGGGGTCTTTGGTTGGCAGTCAGGGTGCCCCCTGTCCAAGCAAGGACCCTCACTCTAGTCAAGGTAAAGGAGAACCACCCTCAGTTAAACCCTACTCACCCTCTTGTTAGCTTGGCACAAGCAGGCAGGCTTAACTTCAGAGTCAAGGTATAAAGTATTTATACCAACACACACAGTAACTCAGTGGAAACACTACAAAATGACACAACACAGGTTTAGAAACATAGGAAATATTTATCTAAACAAAACAAGACCAAAACGACAAAAATCCAACAAACACAAGTCAAGTTACTAATTTTAAAAACTAAAGAGTCTTAAATCCTTGAGAAAACAGTAAAAACACTGTTAGCGTTGAAAAGTACCTGGGTAGCGTAAAAATAACGGGCAATGGCGAGTGTGGTTCAAAAAAGGTTAGCAATGCATTGATTTCTCCTCCTCCGGTCGGGTCGGTGTGCGTCATTTTTCCTCCCTGCAGGAGAGCTATGCATCGATCCGGGCAAGCACTCAGGTCCAGACAGGCGTTGTGTCTTACATGTAGGCCTGGCAAGTGGGTACACTTCCCAAGTCGAATAGGCAGTTCAAAACTGCACACAGAGACACTGCAGTGGCAGGTCTGAGACATGATTACAGGGCTACTAATGTGGGTGGCACAACCAGTGCTGCAGGCCGACTAGTAGCATTTGATTTACAGGCCCTGGGCACCTCTAGTGCACTGTTATAGGGATTTACCGGTAAATCAAATATACCAATCATGAAAATCCAATCAACAATACAATTTATACAGAGAGCATATGCACTATAGCACTGGTTAGCAGTGGTAAAGTGCTCAGAGTTCTAAAGCCAACAACAACAGGTCAGAAAAAAATAGAAGGCAGGAGGCAAAAAGATTGGGGATGACCCCGTATAAGCAAAAAATTCCAACACTGAGCTTTTTTTTAATGAAGAAATATACTTCCAAGAGAAGACATTAGTCCATGGAGTTGAAAGAACTGGTCGATGTGATGAGTTTAAAGATGGAAATCCAATTGCAAATGACAGACGGGTCCTAGAAATATAGAGCAAGATATAGCTGAGGAGGAACAATGTAGGCATAGACATGCTCCTGTATATAAATTGAAATGTAGTAGTATTTGTAGTGTTCAGTAGGAATCAATTGACATATTACACAATTTTCAATGTCAATTTCCAGACAGAAGTGTGAAGCCGAGCATTGTAATTTTACAAGGATTAGATCCTTGCAAAGTGAGGAAGTATACTAATTTACAAGCACATATTCAAAAAGTGTGCACAAGCACCTTTCATCACTTCAAAATGTCAGCTGTTCATCACTATAAAATGTGAAATTTAGTTAGGAGGCTTTACTTTGTGAAAACTCTTGCCTTTTCTTTAGGATAGATCAATAGAACTCTATTGCATGGGAAGCTAGCAGAGGTAGAAATAGCTTGTGAAGATATTCAGTTTTGTTTCTTTGGTCCTGAAGAGAAGTCTAGGGAAAATAAGGAGTTGGTATGTGCAGGTGTAGAGGAATATGACGCAGGTATTAGTATTTAATACTTTACATATGAGACTGCAATGTTTGACACAGTTTCTTCAGAGAAACCAAATTGCCTTTGTATTTGTTATTGACGTGATCAATATAAAAGGCAAATTCGAAATATTGTATTTTTCTCAAAAACTGAACAGGATAACAGAGATAAATGGCAAGAATTTGGTGTATATTTATTAGTGGAGGAATGCTTTGATTTGTCAACACAGCAAACAATATGTAAGTATTATTATGAGATGTTAGAAGTCAACAAAATGCCAGCCAGAGCAATATCTAGAAAGTTAGAATTGGTATCAATTCCAGATGAACTCCGGCAATTAAATAGTTCTAAATCAATTCTGATACAATCTAAACACCCTTTTCAACCAATATTTTGAATGGAACCTACGACTGGGAAACTACAACTGACAGAGCTGCAGAAGGCCTAAGGGGAAGAGTTGTCTGCTTACCTTTTGATTTTAAATGGAATGTTGAAACTGTGGGTGTAGAAAGGTATGTTAAAGAAACACGTATGATTGTAGTAAATGGTATGCCCACAAAAAAAACAAAAAAATCTGGCAAGAGTTAGTAGATGTTAATAAAGTTAAAGAAATGCTGAAACACAATAATATGTATTACAAAAATGGCGATGGTGTTGGAGAAGTAAGTTCTATGGAGGATGAAACGTTACCATCAATTGCAAAGATTGAAAAGTGGATAGGTCCAAATCAGAATAAATTTATTAACACTATAGTTTCCATTCACTCAATTCCAAATAAATTATTGGTGATGCTCTTGATCTCTTTCAAATGAAACAAGCAAAAGGAGCTCCATTGAGAGTGTGGGAGAAAATTGTAGAAGCTTGCTGTTTTCCAGAACTATTTCGGACTGTAGTAGTTGGCTGCTATGATGACTACTCTGTACAAATACCAGCAGCTGACTACAAGCCAATTAAATTATATTCAAAGGACCCTAGAGTTCACCAATGTATTCAATACATATTCCTTCTATTATTTGGAAGTGACTTCTCTGGACTATCCTACACTATAAACCACATACTGAAGACAGGAGTTGGTCTATGAAGTCTCTCTGAAAGGGAATTTATTTTTTTGACAAATTCAAGGGAAGGATAAAAAGTTGGAATAAAATTTGATTAATTTAATGGCATGCCAACATGTGACCAACAATCATTGGTATCTTTATCAAGGAGAACTGAAATGTATGTTGTGAAACTTAGGTGCAGCTACTTGGTTTGTGACAATTGTGCAGAGTACGCATAGGATGACCTGTTGGACTTTTTGAGAGAAGCAGACTCAAACATTAAGTACATCAAAGTGAAGATAACAGAAGAACTTTAGTCTTTGGATCCTGCTAATGTTAGTAGATATTTTAACCACAGGTTTCAATCCATGCTGTCTTTCATCTGCACCAAAACAAATCCTTGTCTTAGCGAAGTTACTGATTTCTTTTGGCGTAAAGAGTACCAAGCAAGAGGTGCTCCTTATATTCACATGCTGTTATGGATAAAAGATGCACCGAAATTTGGAACAGACAGTTATGACTGCTTGTACTCTTATAGTTGTGGCAAGTACTGTCGTCCAAAATACAGATCTAAAGGAAAGTTTTACACAAGGTGTAGTTTTGGATTTCCAAGACCTGTGATGTCCAAAAGGAGAGGGAATAACTTTTTATCTACAGTGAGGCATACAATTACTTGCAAACCACCAAAAAACACATACAGACCCTCATTATGACATTGGCGGTAAGTACTGCTTACCATCATGCTGACTGCTACCAACATTCCGCTGCCGCAGCGGATCACCACTACCCATATTATGACACACACATAGCAGTCCGTCACTATACAGCCACACACACAAGTCCGCCAGCCCAAAGGTAAGCCTTTGTCATACCTGTTTTCCTCAGAATTGTTGCTGTACATTATCCCAGGACTTGTGCATGTGTAAATAATTTTTGCAAACAACACCATATGAAGCACAGTGCATGTGTGTGTGTGTGTGTGTGTAATGTTGTACTTACAAAATTATATCATGACATACCTCAAAATATTAGTAGCATGCACCAATCTGGTACTAACTGCTTTCATGGCTCTGTACACCTACAGGAAAAGTCACAGCAAACACAAATAGAAATGTGTCCATACAGGTGTGTGCAATAATTTCCAGGGAAATCTAAAATCATTGACTTAAACAGTACACCCTATATGAACTGCGCAATCTCATGATAATGTAGCAATTTGACTACAACATGCCACAAGTGGGTGTACACAGAATGTACTACCAAACTTAACCACTAGGCCATTAGTCCATAGTATGGGTTGCATGCCCACAACTTGCCTCCTAATCTCACTGCAAAAATAAATCTCGTCTGGAATTGGGCATCTATTGGGCAGAGAACAGGCACATCAAAGAAGTTACTAGGGAGAAGTCCTTGGGTTTGGGAGGTTTGGTTTTGGGTTTGTGATGGGTGGGTTGGGTGTTGGAAGAGGTGCAGAGATTTTCGAATAGGGTGGTCTGGGGTTTGGGAGGCACAGTCAGGGTTGAGGAAGTGGTCAGGAACAGGTACAACATAAGGTCCTCCTTGGGGAAAGAGGTAGGATGACTAAAAGGGAGTTGGGTTGGGAGGTAGAGGCAGGGTCAGTGGCTGTTGTGCAGGTGTTTATCGATAGAGGGGGTGTCTGAGGGTCTGGTGCATGTGGTGTATGTTTGGCTTTGTGATTCTTATTGGGTCCTTGTTATGTGGGCAAGTGTGGGTGTTTTTGTCTAGTATGTGTTTGTGTGTGTATGTGTATGTTATGGAGGTGATGTGTGTGGTTGTGGTGTCTGTGAGTGTGCTGGTGCATGTGTGTGTCATGGTGGGTGTGATGCCTGCAGACTTGGTGCTGTGTGTAGGTGTCGGTGAAGTGGTAGGTGTGATGACTGTGGGTGTGCTGTTGGTATGTGTGGTTATGTGTGTAGTAATAGGTGTAGTGTCTGCTGGTGTGTTGGTGGTTAGTGTGGATGACTGTGTCATGGTGAGTGTGGTGTCTGCAGGTGCGTTGGTGGTGAGTGAGGGTGTTTGTATCATGGTAGTTATGGTGTGTGCTTATGTTTGGGGTTGTGGTAGTGGTGGGGTGTGTGGTATGTGCATGTGTGTGTCTGGGTTTCTTGCCATGTCGGTGTAAGGATGTGCTGCTTGTGGCTGGTGGAGTGAGTGTATGCAAATGTGTATGTGTGTATAGGGCTGCTACGAGGGATTTGGGATGGGGAAGGTGTGGAAGTTGGGGCATGAGGTTGAGATGGGTGAGAGGTTGTGGTCAATAAGGAGGCCAGACCCTGTAATAACTGCTTTGGGCCAGACAGGGCACCATGAATGCCATCCAGGTAAACCAGCATCTGAGTATTCTGACCAGCAAGCCCCTAGATTACAATCAATAGTGCAGTCTGGCCTACGGTGATAGTCCTCAAAAGATCAACAACCTCCTAATTGAGAGCAGCCTGGGAGACCAGGGCAGCGGGAGGTGCCTGCAGCGAAGGTGATGCCACTCTGTTTAGGGTAGTAGCTACAGTCAACTTAGGGGGAGCAAGAGATTGGGTGGAGAGTGGAACATGGGCAGTGGATGACGATGCAGATGGAGTATTCACACTAGTGTCTACCACCACTAGGGATTAGTCATCTGTGGAGGCCTTCAAAGAAGATGATGAGTCAGTCGTGGCCTCTGAGGCTGTCCCTTCACCCACAGTGGCACTGTGTTCCTTGTGTCGGTGATGTCTGCACCGGGGATACAGTGCCCAGATCCTTCTACACCAATGTGGCTGCTGTCACCTTCACCTCACCCAGATGATACTGTAAAAACAGATGTAATAGTTTGGGTATCTGTGTAAATTGAGTTGAACATACACTTTGCTCAGAAAGCATTTGCTAGGTCTATAGATTACACCAGCTTCAAGGCCTTCAAACTTGGCTTCTTTACCATCAGTATCCCAAGCATGTGGGAAGAATTCCACAGACCATCTGCTTACAGTCTATAAATTCACCATGATAGCTCCCATACTCTGTATGCCATTGTCCCTTATCCACTTTTATTTCTTGACACGAAAATGGCTTTGGCAGCATTAGTAAATACATAGGTCTGGATAAATTCCTAAATCACTTCAGCGTAGAGCAAAAACATTTCAACGTATCCAAAAGAGCCATGTTTTGGCCTGGATATTGACTCACCAAGATGGGATAAACCAACATTTATGTGATGGAACCTGCTATTGGCATTTGTAATTTCAAGTATCACTTTGTTTTCCATCATTGTTGTCTCATCTGGACATACCTAAGGACACTTACATGTCATTTGGGCTATGTGAAACTCTGTCACCAATGTCCTTTTAGTTTCAATCAATACATTACGGTGTGAGAAGTCTTGTTGTTTAACACAGACTGGCTCACAAGCACATTTGGGTAGGACTTATGCTTCATGGGAACCTGCTACTGTCTTCATGGAAAGAACTGATTCCCGCTATTGAAAAATGTATCAAACAGTTTTCAGATAAGGAATGATGGCATTCTCCACATGTTTCCAGTCCTTTTGGTGCAGCTATTCATGAACATATTTTCATTGTACCAACTTTTCCATGTAAAGTCTGAAACTGCAACTGTCTCACAAGTCCTTACTATGCTATGTCACCAGTAATAGGGCCTACATTACCTACTCATATCTGTGATGGAGCATCACACCTGATCCAGTCCTCAAAGGAGTCATCTTTGGTACAAATGTCCCTCATAACATTGAGAAAATGCAGGTACCACTTTGTTCACATGCTGCCATACGTCTGCTCTATATATACTTGCCCTGTGATGAGGAATCTTGTGAGGAACGTTGACACAAAAATACATTCCAATACAGCTGCCTGATAGACTTACATCTCCAGAAATCCTTTTCTACTTTGGATGTGTGTCAACCATCATGTTCATGGCAAACTACTTTGCTGTAATTTAAAAAGGTTAAACAACAATAATAGCTACATACAAAGATTCATCCCCTTGATGCTACTGTTGGGCCCTCAACTGCCCATCAAGCTCCAGGTAGGGCAACACAAGTATGCAGGCCATTTGGAGGGTCATGCTGCAGCACACACGATTGCCTCATTGGGAGGCCTGGCCGAGCTGGACTTGCCCTGACTTCCTGGCCCACTGTAGGAGGTCCTCCCACCCCTTTCTCTGTTGCTGCGCCACTTGAAGAACCCCAGGGAGCACACCTTCTTCATGATGGGCTTCCAAATGTCTGGCTTTTCATGGGCGTTGACCTGTATGGATTAGAACAAATGACAACAAAAGAGGTTTTGAGTGATTTTGGCTGTCTGTAGTGTCTGTAGAGCAGTGACACAATTTAGTATCAGCTCTCACAAGCATTCCCAGAGCAGACTGTATAGATTATCTACAACATTTTAAAGTTCATTAGCAACACTCATTTGCAGTGATCTGTGGAGTAGCCTCAACATTTTTTACCTTATGTTACTAATACAGTACACAAACACCTTATAAGGCAGGGATAGGGAACTTGTCATGTAGTAAGACCCACTGCAGATTAGTCTATCTCATTGTGAGCTACTAAAGGCTAACTAGCATGTACACTATGTGCACATAACCAAAGTCACAGCTATATTGGCTTCATGCCTAACCTTCTTAGAGTTAGATACTATGGTTTGCAGCACATCTAGTGAATAAGGGCAGTAGTGGAGAGTTTTCATGTGTCAGTGAGAGCATGGTTTTGGGTGATGTATGAACAAGTGTGTGTAGTAATGGAACATTCTTGTTTGGCTAATTGTGAGCCTGTGTCATGTAGACTGGTAGCACAGGCAATGCCAAAAGTAATGCAAATTCCCATATGTTGCCTTTATAGTCACTTATACAACTCCAGAACTCTGACAGATCTACTTCAATTTCAGATTCCTACCATTTTGATCTGTGCTGTATGTTTTCACATTTGTGGTACAGTGGCTACTAGTCACAGAAAGTAAGGGGTCTGCATTTTGTCTCATTAAACCTGGAATTGTGAGCAACATACACTAAAAACTCAGCTACTTCTCGCAGATGACTTTTCATTTAAATGCACAGACATTTCTAACATTGTCAAACAACACCTTGTCTCTCGATAAATCATTCAGCTTACCACCCTCCAAACACAACACATTAGTCATTAACAAAAAGTGCCAAACAATTCTGTGGACAAAGAGGAAATAAGTTACTTTGGCAAACATTTCCCACTCAAACATGTGCACGGTTCCTCTGAGGGTCCCATACAGCTGGCTATACAGAACAGGATCTCCCTGGTGAGAAGCTCCAGCTCCTCAGGGGAGAAGGTAGGGGCCCTGTCATCTGCTTTCCCTAGCATCTTGGCTCCTAGAGGTCGGTAACAGCAGCAAAAAAAGTCAAGAGGTCCTGTTGGCTGCAGTGTTTGAAGGCAAGTGAGCTTTTTTGAATATACGGCATACAAGTACACAGCAGATTCGATACATTGTCCTTTTTTTCATAGCCATCACACACATTAGCCTATGGCAGGGTCTGTCATGGATTGTTCCACCTACTTTGCTGTCAACTTCCGCTGATGGCCATTGGGTACCCAATGTCCTGACGGCAAGGTCAGGCAGCCGCCATTTTAAGGTGTGAAGCTGTGTGTTTTTAAACTGTTAGTGCATCACCAACACTGAACTTCAAGACTAGTGTCTAGACAATTGTCAGACATGAATGACATTATTTTTGGCAAGGTATGACACATTAAAAAGTGAACGGTGACTGTGTTTGACATCGATAGTGCCGCTGAGGAAGAAATACCTCCATTAATGGTATTTTTTTTTTTTAAACCTCCAAAAAACTGCAAATAAAACATTTCAAGTATATTATTTTCATATCATTTTAAAACAATTTTTAAAGAAATGAATTTTGAAGTCCAAAAAATTTGATAACAATGTGTATACTTATATGACACAATGGCATGCCTGATGTTACCAAGACTTAGTATGGGTGTTGATCATCAAAGTATGGTGTATCCATTTAGGCTGATATTTTCTTTTCCATACATGCAGACCTTTGAACCGAGGGGTAGGTAGGAGATGATGGCCTCAGGTCTTTCAGGCATTTCCAGACCTTGCCACAATGGAGGAAATGATGTCACTAAGAAGTCTCGGTTAAATAGAAAAACTATCCTGGATTTGCTCCACTAGCTGGAGACTGATCACATGACTCACAATAGGAATACAACAGCAATAACACCAATAGTGGAACTCATGGCAGTTCTTAATTTTGTTACCAATGGCTTTTTTCAATACACTATGGCCTTATCTAGGGGCATGTCCCAACCAACTTTCAGGATACAATGAGTCCTTTATTCATTGCTAAGACACACACACAGCTACATCCAGTTCCCAAAACAACAGGATATGACTAGTGTGAAGGGAGAATGTTATGCTTTAGGGTGGACGACCACAAGTGGTTGGGGCAATACATGGCACGCATATTGCCTTTGTGACACCACACACAAGGGAACAGGTCTACCGCAATTAGAAAAACTTCCATTTAATCAATGTGCAAGTTAATTGCTTACTGGATTTGTACATCTCAAGTGCATGTGCCTACTTTCCTGGGTCAACACATGATTAATTTGTACTACGGTACAGCACCATGCTCCTGCAAATGTCCAACCTTGGACCTGAGAGTGTCTGGCTTGTTGGTAGGTATCATATGACTTGAAGATAATTTGCCATAATCCTTGATATGATATTAATCTGATGATATGTTGCTTCCATGTAGGAGACTCAGTTTCCTCTAACAGACCATGGCTGTTAGCACCACTGGGGATGCCAGGGAAAGTCCACTAGAATGAGACCCATGGAAGAACACAGAGGCCATTGGAGCAAGTTTTTAGGCTCTTCAAGGCCAGGTTTCATGGGTCATCCCCAAACTTTTCCCTCCTTGCTCCTATTTTTTCTGACCATTTGTGTTGCTAACCAGTGCTAATATGCATATTCTCTCTATGTAAATTGTATTGTTGATTGGTTTATCCCCGATTGGCATATTTGATTCACTAGTAAGTCCATAGTAAAGTGCACCAGAGATGCCCAAGGCCTGTAAACCAAATGATGCTAGTGGGATTACAGCACTGATTATGCCATCCACGTGAGTAGCACTGTAAACATGGCTCAGACCTACCACTGCAGTATCTATGTGTGCAGTTTTAAATTGCCAATTCAACCAGCAAGTGTAACCACTTGCCAGGCCCAAACCTTCCCCTTTTGTACATGTAAGGCACCCCTAAGGTAGGCCCTAGGTAGCCCCATGGAGAGGGTGCATTGTATGTTAAAGGTAGGACATGTACTAATATGTTTTACATGTCCTACAGTGAAGTACTGTAAAATGTGTTTTTCACTGCAAGACCTATTCCTCTTATGGGTTACCATGGAGCCTGCCTTTAGATATCTTTAAGTGCAGTTTCCCTTTGGAAGTAGATAGAGATATGGAGTTTGGGGTTTATGAAGTCACAATTTAAAAATACATCGTTTGGTAAAGTTGTTTTTTACGTTGTCATTTTGAAAATGCCACTTTTAGAATGTGGGTATTTTCTTGCTTAAACCATTCTGTGACTCTGCCTGCTTGTGTATTCCCTTTCTGGGTCAGACTGACAGTTGAGCTGTTTGTGAATCTCCACTAAACAGTGACAGAAAGGGAGCAGGGGTGTAACCTGCATATCCTGATAAGCCATCTGGGCTAAAGTGGAAGTCACATACACTTAAAAGGGATGTGCCTGGCCTCACACAATGCAATTTCCAACCCCCTGGTGTGAGCTTGGAGCCAAGTCTGGTCAAGGAAGGATCTTGTAAACGACAGAGACTTGCCTTTGACGTTTGCCTACTTCAAAGTCAGAAAGAGGTATAAGTAGTGGACCCAGATTTTCAGATTACTTCTGGACCCAAGAGGAACCTCTGCCAAGGAAAAAAGCTAAAGAGCTGGAGGAGGAGTACAGCCCCTTTGGCTGTGACTGTGCTTTGCTGGGTTGGCCTGCAGTTGCTGCTTCTGCCTTAGAGAGGACATAGACTGGACTTTGTGGTATATTGCTGCTTTTGAAGAATCTCCAAGGGGTTGGACTGGGCATGCCTCCTGCTTTGAAGTCTCTCGACCATCAAAGACTTCTCCTGCCAGTACCTGGACTCTCTGCTGAGAGTTCTGCCCTGCAAAGTGGTGCCTTATCCAGTCCCTGGGCCCTTGAAAGGTGAAACTGGTAGAACAAGGAGTGAAATCCAAGCACAGGGAGCCGTGCAGGTAAAATTCTAATGCACCACCTGTACCGTGGCTGTAAAAATGATGTGCCACCTGCTTTGTGGTGTAAATAGACACATCACCTGCCTCACGGATAGAGAAACATCATGACATCCTCTTGGGGATGCTGAAAACAACCCAAGCCCTATGCAGTGCTGTTTTCCATCACCATGCGGCTGCATTTCACACGCATCATAGCTGGGCATCAAAATCATTGTGAACCTGTGCGGATCCGAGGTGCCCGGTCCAGAAATCGGTGCATCGCTCTCTTGCGGGAGAGAAAAATGACGCATCGCCTACCCGACTGGAGAAGAAACAGCAAAGGGCCTCACTTGCGAGTAAGGAATCAATGATTCACTGACTTTTCTGATGCACGCTCGCCTGTGCGGCTTTATTTTTTATGAAAACCAGGTACTTTGAGTAACAACAATGTTTACATTGGTTTCAATAGAGTAAGACTCTTTTTACTATAAAAATGTATAACTTTACTTGTGTATGTTGGATTTTTTTCATTTTGGTCTTGTTTGATTTTTGTCCATTTTTCTAAACTGGTGTGGTGTCCATTTTGTAGTCTTTTCACTGTATTACTGTGTGTGTTGGTACAAATACTTTACACAGTACCTTTGAAATAAGCATGACTTCTTGCGCCAAGCTACCAATGGGGTGAGCAGGGGTTACCTAAGTGTGTATCTCCATTGCCCTGACTAGGGTAAGGGTCCCTGCTCGGACAGAGTGCAAACTGACTGCCAACAAGAGAACCCATTTCTAACAGTGTGCCAAATTGCAGGTACATGCTGCATGCTCTACAACATCTCCCTGTGATAGAACATCCTGATAATCACAGAGGAGGGAGCCCATGAATGGGTACCAGGTGAGGATGTTGAAATACGCAAAGAAGATGACGGTGGTGAAGAAGATAGAATTGACCTACGTCAAGATGTTATTAACCCCTCCTTCACCTGAGTCTGCAATGGTAATTTTGTGGGAATGGTCAGTTCAGGAAAGTATAGGGCGAAGATGTTAGTGGATCAGTTTTTCCCCACACTGACTACTATGTTCATTGACATAGAATAATTTTGCCTGTGCTAAGTATATGTGTCCTTCTAACTTGACATTTAATATGTGAAATAATTATGTATCCCTTGTTATTCTGTTTCAGGGCCCTTCTCCATGTCATCTTCATTTGGATATTTTACAGTTGTGACATTTGCAGTGATACGTTGCTGTTTGTAAGTACAAAGGAAGCATGTTTTGATCCTAGGAGTGATACCCACTTGGGATGGACAGATTTTGCACAGAAACAACTCGCACTGTGATAGAATGGAAGTTCTGGAGACTTTCTCAGTCATGTTCTCTGTGCAATGTCACCATCAAGACAATACGTACCACTTACCTTGCTCAAACCACATGTGTATGTCAAATCATAGCATACTGCTCTTCCTTCACATTGGCTAAATCTTCAGTTTGTGTTCAGTGGACATAGCTGTTGATGTGTTTCCTCATAGTTGAAAGAACCTGTATTATATTGTCATGTAAAGGTCATGCGGAATCAAATTGTGTTACTGCCATCATTGGCACTATTGGTGTTATTGATGTAGGATTCATATTGTTACAGTGGGATGCTCCAGCCGAGGTCCTGCATCAATGATAGTTTCCCTATTTAATTTGATTTCATTCAATATTCCCTATCTTCCATGGCGTCAAGGTTGTGAAGTGTCCACCTCCAAAAGGCTCAGACTATTGCGGTTATGAATGGTTTGTGAAACTCTGCTCTGATTTCTTCGAAGACTTGTTACCTTCATCTGTATGTTACCAATACATTGGGATTATTTATTTTTTTTTTTTATGATATCAATAACCAATCATTTCTAATTTTCCTTTAAAAATAAAGGTTCAAACAATTTGACAAGCAATGGTGGAAGGTAGACATGACAAATGAAATGCCACAATAAATGCAACATGAGTCTTATAGTTTGGTGTCTATATGTTTTATTTGCGTGAGACATAAGAACTGATAGGAACTGATAGGTGTTTCAAACAACGAGCAAACAAACTAAAACATAAGTCTATCATGGTGGATGAAAATATAGTAGTAGCGTCAAAAATAGTTTAGATTCCAATGTACAAAATGCAACTTTCCTCAAAAAAGTTAAATGTGTTCCTGAAATAGTCCACAGAGTGAATAGTAGACACATACTGGAGGAAATTAGGATCTGCATCTCTTGAAGATGGCGGTGGTGGTCTTGCCATCCTCTCCTAGTGGTTTGGATGACTGTCCGCTCTGGGGATGAGGGGGTACAGATGCAGGGGTGGGATACGAGGAGCAGGCTCTTCATGTGGCAAGGCCTCCCTGTCTGTAGCTGTCAGTGGTGTACTTGGTCCAGAAGTGGAAGGACCACAGACGGGGGCAGATGGTAAGGAAAAAGCACTGCACATGTTGTTATACATGTTGAAAAGCACTACAGTCAGGGAGCTTATTTTGTCATTGTGGTTGTGTACTTTCAACATGAACTCCCTCTTCACCTCATTGATCTCCTATAGCTCAGTTCCGACCTGGTCCATTACGTCTTGGGACTGTTGTACTGCTCCCAAGACCTGGTCAATGGTAGTCTGGCTGACAAAGATGCCAGTGGCCTTACTTTCCTGGCCCAGAGATTCCCTGAGATGACACTTACCCCATTACCCTGTGCCCTGGAGGCAAGGTGCCCCATCCCACTGGGTCCTGGCTCAACTGGAGGCTGTGTTGGTTTTATCTTAACAGCAATCGGGACTGGGAGGCACAAGACTGCTGGGTAGTTCCTCAGTATACAGGAAGTGGAGGTATCTATGGGGTGAGATCTGGCTGCAGCTGGAGTGGTAGGTGTCGGTGTGGGTTGAGTGAGACTCACTGGAGCTGTCTGTCCAGAATGATCGGGTGGAGCAGGCTACTCCCGATCATCCAGACTTGCAGGACTAGAGTCCTCACTGAAGTCTTGAGCCTGGTCTGGAATGGAGGTGTCTTGAGCGGCATACAGTGGCACACCTGCCCGGGGGGGTCGGGTGGAGCTGAGAAGAAAGCAGACAATATGAAATTAAAATCTGGTTTGCACCGCATATATGTCTTTAGCTGCAAATGGGGCAATGTAAAAAAAGTTAAATCAGACTGATAGGATGATTAGGCTTTTGTGTGATTTTAATTGTTTTAGACATGCAAGTTGATTTGCACATTTACTGCCTCCAGTTATGATTTTGTAGAGATGTCCTGAAATGCAAAATGTTATTTCTGAATTGTACATTACATGTCCAGGTATTCAACCCAACACAGTGGTGAGTAGATTACAGTACTGGACCATTCCAAGGCATAGCAGGCTACAAATATTGGCCAAACTGTTGTTCAACTTAATAGTCAAATTGTCATTGGTCATCATATGGACAGTGCAAAGTAAAATGCGCGTGGATACTACTTATATTCAGCATGCCACATCGCATTGTAGGAAATCTTGGATTCAACACACTATGAATTATGGGAGCATTTTCATCACTTCAGTGTTTCTATGAGAAAGTGTCAACATGCTTGAAATACAGACCAACTAACATTTTCACCCATAGCATGACATGGTGACTGTCAAATGCACAGGTTTTTGGGATGTGTGCACATATGAAAGCAAAGGAAGGTGGACCAACATTACATTGCACTATTGTTTTGAAGGTAAAAGACAGGCTATCATGATGGTTGTTGTTATCTGTTGACACGATAGACAATACTTGTTACACACATCTGTTTCAATTACTATAATTGGAATGAATATACATTTACAACATGTACACACATATGGATATGATGTGAAGAGGTGAAAATACCACTTAAAGTACTATATCTTCATGTGCAAATGGGTGGAGTTTTGGACCTGTTTTAGAGAGACCACCAACATACATTCATAGAAAGCAAGGGACTAAGCAAATGCAAGGGATTATCCATGTGGAACAAAAAAAATGTGACTAAACTCATTGCACGTAGCTAAAAAGAGAGATACAACCATGATGCTAGTAATTGGTATGAAACAAGATATTTTGTGGGGTTAAGTTTATTTATATCTGTTTTGATATGGGTCTTGAACTATTCTATGGAACAGATTTACAAGCCCCTTGTGCCTCTTTGCACCATACTAGCGTAATTATTTTACGCTATTGTGGGGTTAAGGAGGCCTTCCACAGTGCCATATTTATGAAGTGGTGCAATGCTTGCATTGCACCACTTTGTAACCCCTTGTGCCACAATATGCCTGCAATAGGCATAATGTATGCAAGTGGGGCATTCCCCCTTTAGGAGGCCCAGAAAAATGCTGCAGTGAAATCTACAAGATTTCACTGCATAATTTTTTCTATAATTTTTAACACCTGCACAGTGCAGGTGTTAGAGTGATGAGCCCATAATAATCTATGTGCTTCCCTAGTGTTTTGCTGCACTAGCACCGTTATTTATGATGATAATGCTGCAAAGTGCCACAATAATATCATAAATTTTGATTCTAGAAACAACCACCATGGTGTTGTTGGATGGGGCAGGGGTGATGCAAGAAAAGTAGCGCATCGGGACAGATGCACCACTTTCTTGTAAATTTAGGCCTAAATGTCCAACTTAAGGGCAAGACTCCATTTGTGATTGTTAAGATATTGCTAAGGGCAACCTAACACTCTCCACTCCACCAGGCATTCCTGTCAAGCCTTCACAATGAAAAGCTTTGTCCTCACAGAGAAGGAGTTTTGATAGGGGTATGGGTGAATGAGCACCAGTCCTCTGGGCCTCCAGCTAATGCTTGGATGCCAGGGAACACACTCTCCCCTGCAGGTCGTTCCACCTCTCTCTAATCTCTCCTTGTGTGTGCAGCATTCACTTAGTCAACTATTCTGAGCTGCATCTGCCTTTTTTGAGATGTATTTGCATTTTGTACTTGTGCTTGAAATAATTGTGGCTCTACTCTAATGGTTTTATCAGCTATGACAGACAACTCTCCCTTTGTGAAATGGAGATTTCTCCTTCCTGCCATAGTGACTATTTTGCAAAAATAATAGTGGCTAAGAAGATGCAGGAGAATTTAAAAAAACACAGGGGGAGAGATGCACAGAAAAAGACTGTCTCCTGTGTGGCTTGTTGTGCTGTGAAATTAGTTTTCTGCAGTGTGATGGCAAAGGATCATGGTCTGAAATGGAGTCTGTTTTATAGCGTATTTTGCACATGTTCACAATTTTACTATATAGAACAGGTGTGGGCTGGTAGCAGCCAACCAATAGACACAATTATAGTACTCTACTGAATGGATCCCACAACAGACTCCAGCCATTATGGGCCCACCGATGATGCACCGCCAGCACGACTGTGTGATCTAAATAGGCTCAGCTGATGCTGCTGTTGAGACAGTGACTATGGGCTGCTCATCTGCATTGGAGTCTGCCATATTGGCTGTGGGATGCAGCTGGCGTGATGGAGTACACTCAGTCATGGTGGTCTTTGGCTCATCTGCAATTCATCCAAATACAGTGGGCTAAACACCATCGATTTGATGTTCTTTTCAGTTCTGCCACTGATGCGGCTTAGCAGTAACACCGTTAAGATCTAAGTCAGGCATTTAGTTAACAAACTCCTGATGAAAGAGAGCTTTACTATTTGGCACTTCTACAACTGTTCAAACCTTGGCATTCTGAATTGGAGTTACTCCGAGACATTGACTGCTAGAAGGATTCTTTCAATGCTGTAAAAACAGCATCCAGTGTTCAGTGTTTTCTAACTATTTGAGAATGTTAAATGATGAGATTGAACAGGAATAAAAAATTGCTGCTGAGAATACAAAGGAGAGTTTACAAAGCAGCCAAAGTTCAGAACCTCTGAGTCAAGATCCTCTTGAACAACAGATTATTGAAAATGAAGCTGCCGTAGCCATGAATGAGGTGGAGACTGCGGTGCAGCAAGCAAGACAAGTAAGGGTTGATTTGGAGCAGTTAGTTCGACAACTGAATGCCGAGCAGAAAGAAATGTATATGGAGGTAAAAGAAAAAACAGGGCAAGAATTCCTCCACGAGAAGAAAGAATGTAAACGGACATCATTTAAGCTAATACTATAATATGTCAGCAGTCAATGTGGGGGGCTGTGTTCTCTTTGGATGTTTGGAGTTGCCCTTAGAGTGACCATACTTAGAACACTCTGCACATTGGGGTACAAATCTCCCTGTTTTATGATCAAAGAACCCTTTCTTCTTAGGATCTGACTGGGACTGGCTACTGCTATTTCCATGGGAGTTATTTTAGGGGGCTATAGAGAACTCCTTATTTTTAAGTTTGTCTCCCTCCTCTTTCTTCTGTTGGGAACCCTGACCACCTTTGTGGGTAACCCCCATATACCTTTTTGGACATTCTGGTGCTACCCCAGAGGTCCACCTCCTCAGCATGCTTCAAGGGATCAGTAAGCTTACTGTCAACTAGTTGCTGGTGCAGTTCTACAAAACAAATACTGAGCCTATGTTCTCTCAGGATTAAATTGTACAAACCAACATATTCACTAACTTTGCTGCCCCATATCCAGCCGTTCAGTGCCTCACTGAAGAAATCAATGCAATCTACCCAGGACTGGTTGGGGAGCTTGTTACTGTCCCAGAATGTCTGGCAATACTTCTCAGTGGCCAGTCCAAATTTGGCAATTAAAATGGTTTTCATAGGAGTGTACTTGCTTTGGTTCCCAACCTCTAATGTTAGAAGTGTGTCCCTCCTAAGTGTAGGCATGTGTTTCCACAGACCCACTCCCATTGTTCTTCGGGAACCCCATCTGCCTTTAGAGCAACTTCATAACCAGAAAACCACTTGTCAATGTCATCTCCCACCCCATAACTGGGCACCAAATCCTTAGGTATGTGAACCTTCTTGTCTCCAGTAGGGCCTGCGTGTATGCTGCCACCATCACTGCTGGATTCAGACTGCCTAGCCTTGAGCTTCAGCTCCTTCAGACTCAAATCATGAGCCAAGATGTGTTTCTTCTCAGCTAAGGCTCTTTCAGCCTCAGCCTGCCTTTCAGTTCTCCTCTCTTCTGCCTTCATTTTTAATCTTGCCAACTGCAGCTGGAATTCTCTCTTCTTCCTCCTTTCCTCTGCGTTCAGACCGTGCCTCAAGACACTGCTTCCTGGTTTCACAGAGGGGAATAAATCAAGGGGTGTCATCTACCCACTGCTGTTGGCGGCTCCTCAAAAGAGGTATTGACTTGCTCCCCAGCTCATCATGCTCTTGTGAACAAATCAAATTTACCTTTGACTGTGAGTGGGTGCTTTACACATAGCCATTGTATGGCACTGCACAAACACAAGTCCTATCCTCACAGCTGATTACCAGTGTTAGAAATCGGGGTCTCTAGTTGGCAGAGGTATACATCCTTGTCCAAATAGGGACCACAATCCTAATCAGGGTAAGTCACAACACAACCCTAATTATCATGTGCTCACCCTCTGGTAGCTTGGCACAGAGCATGCAAGTTTAACTTGGAAGACAATGTGTAAAGTATTTGTGTCATAACTCATACATTAACACAGTGAAAACACCACAAAACCACACCACATAGATTTTGGAAAATAGATAAGATTTATCTGAATAACATGAGGTCAAAAAACACATATCTAATAAGCACAAGTTGAAGTATCACTTTTGAAAGGTTTAAAAGGATCTTTGTTCTTAACAAACAGTGGTTGTATCCTTGTAACCCACAGTACGTGGGATGCATCAAAAATACCACTGCACGGGGACCACAGAGGAGGAGATGCGGGAAAAAATAAGATGTTGCGTCGGATTTTCATGCATGGCACAGACAATGCGTAATTTCTTTCCATGCTGCAAGGTGATGCGTTGATTTCCAGGAGCACACCCTTGGTTCCTTACTGCGATGTGGGGATATTTTGACGCCCAGGGATAATGCGTTGAAAATCCTTGACACACTGGCAGAAGGAGCAGGCACTGCGTAGATCCGTAGGCGATGCAGCGAAATTTCAGCTGCGAGGTCGGAGCTGTGTCGATTTGTGGTTGAGGGTCCAGTACTGCGTCATTCCGATTGGCAGTGTGGCATTTCTCTAGCCACAAGGCAGGCGTGCATCGATTTCTGCAGGTATTGCATTGATTTTCCGATGCACAAGAATTTCATGAGGAGCTGAAGTATTTGCTTGCCCTGGTAATTCAGAAACAGGAGGCAAGCTCAATCCAAGCCCTTGGAGGTCACTTTATGAGGAAAGAAGATTCTTTCCTACAGAATAAGGAGTGCCAGCCAGCAGGGCAACAAGCAGGAAAGCCGTCATTCAGCAAAGCAGTCCAGAAGAGTCCTTTGAGCAGCTAGGAAGGCTCTCTGACAGAGTCCAGGTATCGGTCCAGAAGTGTCTAATTTGGTACGGTCAGATATCTAGTTTATATACCCAGAAAGACCCTTTCAGTATGCAGATGAACGTAGATGTGACTGAGTGTCCTGTGTTTATAGCTGCCTGGGTTGAATGCACAAGGGTTGCTGTTAACCAGCACAGGCCAAACATGGGTTGGAGACAGGCTGTAAGGCACAGATGACAGTAACTGCAGAGAAATGCTCACTTTCTAAAAGTGGCATTTCTAAAACAGTAATATTAAATCCAACTTCACCATAAGCAGGACTTTCTATTACCATTCTGGCAATACTAAACATGAAAGGGCCACTCCTTCCAGATCATAATTTACCTTCTAATGCTAGTCTATGAGAGGAGCAAGGCTCAGAATAATGGAAAACAAATTAATGAGTTTTTCACTACCAGGACATGTAAGACACCTATGTGCACGTCCTACCTTTCACCTACATAGCACCCTGCCTTATGGGTTACCTAGGGCCTACCTTAAGGGTACTTTTATGTAGAAAAAGGAGAGTTTAAGGCTTGGCAAGTAGTTTTAAATGCCAAGTTGAGGTGGCAGTGAATCCGTACACACATGCCTTGCAACGGCAGGTCTGATACTTGGTTAAGGGGCCACTTACATGGGTGGCTGCAGGCCCACTAGTAGCATATAATTTACAGGCCCTGGGCACATGTAGTGTACTTTACTAGGGACTTACAGGTCAATTGAATATGCCAATTGGGTCGGGACCAATGTTACCATGTTTAGGGGAGTGAGCATATGTACTTTAGCAATGGATCGCAGTGGTAAAGTGCGCAAAGTCACAAAACCAGCAAAAACAGGGTCAGAAAAATGGAGGGAGGCAGGCAAAAAGTTGGGGGATGACCACCCTAAGGCTGTTAGGTCTAACAAGGACAAATACACTAACACACTTAACAAGCACAAATGCAGTCACTGACACACCCAGACACACACCGATTCATACACTAACATACCCAGAGAAAGACTCATGCATCCACGGACACACCCAGGTGCACACTGATGCATATACTGACACACCCAGGCACACATTCATACATACACTAACACACCCAGGTATACACTGATGTATACACTGAGACACCCAAGCACACACTCATACCTATAGTAATAGACCCAGGCATACACTATTATATCAAGGCACACACTGATGCATACATTGACACAACCAAGCACACACTGAAACATACACTTACATACTCAGGTACACACTGACATATACACTAAGACATCAAGACACACACTCATAGGTATACTAACATACCCAGTCACACACTGATAGATACACTGACACACCCTAGCACACACTGATGTATACGCTGACACACACAAACACACTGATGCATACACTGACACACTCAGGCACACACTAATGCATACACTGACTTACCCAGGCACACATTTATAATACAGTAGCAGACCCGGGCACAAACTCATGCATATACTGACACATCCAGGAACAAACTAATGTACACACTAACACAATCAGACAAACACTAATGCATATACTGACACACCCAGACACACATTAATTCATACACAAACACACCCAGACAGACACTTATACACTGGTAGTCAGGCACACACTCATAAACACATTAACATACCCATTCATACACTAATGTATACCCTGACACAATCAGACACACACTCATTCATATACTAACACACCCAGGCACACACTGATGCATAAACAGGCACACCCAGGTACGCACAGATGTATATACTGACACACCCAGGTACACACTGAGGTATACGCTGACACACCCAGGCCCACACTGATTTGTACACTGACACACCAAGGTGCACACTAATGTATATTCAGTATAGTACAGTTTTGTACAGTGTAGTAGAGTGGATGGCACATAGGCCCTCATTTGCCCTCCAGAATCTTTCCACCATCAGGCCACACAGGCATCCTGAACCCCGATGGCCCTATTTTGAGTTCCCCGCTGGGCTGGCGGACGCAAACAGTGTTTCCACCGGCTGTCCTAGTGGGGAACAGGGCCTTAACATTGCAGCTTGCTCCTAATGTGGCGGTGCAGTGGGTGCAGCATTCCACTGTCCGTAATTCGGGCAGTTGAATGCGTGATGGGGCAGTGCAGGGGCCCCCGAGGGCCCCCGAGTCCCTCATTCAGCAAGCCTTTCTGCCATGGACAGGCTGGCAGATGGGGACTCCTAATCCCCAGGGCAGTGCTGCTTGCAGCGCTGCCCTGGTGGATTACAACTGCTGGGACTGTCAAGCTGCAGGATGGCAGCAACCTGGCCGTGTCGGCATTTGGACAGTGGTGAGTCGACCACAGTCATAATGTGGGGTCAGACCCCCATGACCGCAGCGGTCCGACTTCCACCGTGACCCTGGCGGTCTGGTGACTGCCAGGGTCATAATGACCCCCATAGTGTTCTGGAGTACAATGGCACACACTGGCATAGGGGTAGAACTGTATACAGTATAGCAGTGTGTTAAAAAGTGGACCTGCATAGAGTGGATTGTTGTACAGTAGTGTAGAGTGAAGTAAAGTATCTTATAGTGGACTAGAGTGAGGTAACGTCTCATACAGTGAAGTGGAGTTGAGTGTAACATAGTGTGGAATAAAGTACAATAGAGTGTATTGGCATGTCGTAGAGTAGAGTGGCATGGAGTATAGTGTAGTGGTGTAGTGCAGGTAGTAAACTGATATATATTGGATTCAGATCTTGAACAGTACAGTGGAGTGCAGTGCCTTATTGTATAGAAAAGTACTGTATAGTGGAATAATGTACAATGTAGTCTATAGGCATAGAGTGGAGTATAGAGTTGGATAGTGGAGTATACAGGTATAGAGTAGAGTGTTGTAGATTGCCATGAAGTATAGTGGACTTTTACAGAGTGGAGTTTCATAAAGTGGAGGATTGTCATACACTGGAGCAGCGAAGAATGTAGTGGTGTATACTCTAGTGTTTCAGAGTGAATTACTATAAAGTGGAACAGCATACAGTGGAATACAATACAGTGGGATGTAGAAGAGTGGAGTAGTGTACAGAGGAGTGTCTTAGGCCCATATGTATGAACCTATGTTGCATTTCTTGATCGTCGGAATTGCTATTTTGGGTCATTATGGAATGCAAAACTTCCTTTTGTTATGTATGAAAGGTATATGCGGTGTCTAATAGGGTTTTCCTATTTACGATTTGGTAACCACATGTACATAGCATTTGCAAATTGTGACTAGTCACAAAATGGGCATTTAGTAAATACAATTAGCATTCATTCTGAACAGGTGATAACCAGGTGCAAAATATAAAAAGGCAGCCAAAATGCACCAGGGTCTTTCACAATGGCAGCTTTGTGCGTTCTGGCAAAAAGGATGAGGATTTTGGTTGAGAGGCAGAGAAGGTAGAGGAGACAGGACAGGATATTTAGGGTGACGGTAATCCGGCTTGAACTGACTGAGGAGGAGATTATTGAGAGGTATAGACTCAGTAGTCAGGTAATACTTGATTTAATTGCTGAATTACATCCTCAGCTACTGGCCCCAACACTCAGAAGCAACACTATCCTACCACATGTGCATGTATTGTGTCGCCTACACATCTTAGCCTCTGGCAGTTAACATTGGTGTTAGAAATTGGGTCTCTGGTTGGATGTCAGTATGCACTCTGTCCAAGAGGGACCCTCACTCTAGTCAGGGTAAGGGAGATACACACCTAGGATAACCCCTGCTCATCCTCTTGGTAGCTTGGCACGAGCAGTCAGGTTTATCTCAGAGGCAATGTGTAAAGTATTTGTATAACAGTGAAAACACCACAAAAGGACTCAACATCAGGTCAGACAAATAGCCAGTATTTATCTGAGTAATGACAAAAACCCAACATACACAAGTCAAGTTATGAATTTTTAAAGACTAAATTTCAATATAGCGCTTAGGTTGGCAAATGCTTTGATTTTGTGATATCATGGTGTTGTGACAGAGTCATTCCTAACACTCCATCGCTAATGGTGCCAGTCACAGAGTCACATGGACTCCCAGGTACAGTACCTTCTGTAAATGAGGAAACAAGCCAGTGCATGGGGTAGGGGATCGAGGCTTTGCTGGATTCGGTGCTGCTCAGTTCTGGTGCTGCGGAGCGCAGGAGCGGAGGTGTTGGTGTGAGGCCTCGGTTCCTTGCTGCGGAGCTGTGGCGGTGATGTGGCATCGGGGTGAAGCGTTTGACATGCGCACTTCTGGTGAGGTCAATATCTGGCGGTCATGGGGTGGTACAGCAAAATCAGATATCACCAACGTCGGTGACACAGGACTTCAGGACTCATGGAGTTGCGGAGTTCAGTGAGGCTGCAACTGCGTCAGACCTGTGTGGTCATCATACTTCAGTGAGGACCACAGCTTCAGTTGCAGGTGGCGTCACAGGATCTGGCAGCGGTGTCAATCCAGAGTCATCCAAAGTCTGTGCAATTGGTTTTTCACCAGCTTCTCCGTTCAAGGGCCAAGGGACTGAATAGGCCACTACTTGGCAGGGCAAGAGTCTCAGCAGAGAGCCCAGGTGCTGGGAGAGAATATCTTTCATGGCCCTGAGACTTCACAACAGTGGGAAAGCTCAGTCCAAGCCCTTGGAGATACCTTTCAAGAAGGAATATACAACAAACTCCAGTCTTTATCCCCTTTCTCAGTAAGAAGCAGCAACTGCAGGATAGCACAACAAAGCACAGCCACAGGCAGGGGCAGCACTTCCCCTTCATCTCTTCTCACAGTAGAGGTTCCTCTTGAATGTTTGACGTGACCTGATGTCTTGGGTTTTGGGTCCAATCCTTATAGCCCTTTCTGCCTTTAAAGTTGCCCAACTTCAAAGTAAAGTCTCTGTTGTTTTCAGGATCCTGCCTTGCCCAGTCCTGGCTCCAGACTCACACTAGGGGGTTGGAGACTGCATTGTGTGAGGGCATGCACAACCCATTCAGGCCCATCAGGATATGCAGGCTGCACCCCAGCTCCCTTTGTGTCAATGTCTGGTGAAGATTCACAAACAGCCCAATTGTCAGTCTGACCCAGGCAGGGAATATACAAGCAGACAGAGTCACTGAATGGTTTAAGCAAGAAAATGCCCACTTTCTAAAAGTGGCATTTTCAAACTGACAATCTAAAACCAACTTTACCAAAAGATGTATTTTTAAATTGTGAGTTCAGACTCAAACTCCACATTTCTATCTGCTCCCAAAGGGAAACTACACTTGAAAGATATTTGAAGGCAGCCCCATGTTAACCTGTGAGAGAGATAGGCCTTGCAACACTGGAACTCGAATTTAGCAATATTTCACTGTTAGGACATGTAAAACACATCAGTACATGTCCCACCATTAACATACACTGCACCCTTTCCATGGGTTACCTAGGGCCTACCTTAGGGGTGCCTTACATATATAAAAAGGGAAGGTTTAGGCTTGGCAAGTGGATACACTTGTCAGGTTGAATTGGCAGTTTAAAATTGCACACAGACACTGCAGTGGCAGGTCTGAGCCATGTTTACAGGGCTATTCATGTGGGTGGCACAACCAGTGATGCAGGCCCACTAGTAGCATTTGATTTACAGGCCCTAGGTACCTCTAGTGCACTTTACTAGGGACTTACTAGTCAATCAAATATGTCAGTTACGGAAAAGTCAATTGCACATACAATTTCACACAGGGAGCACTTGCACTTTAGCACTGGTCAGCAGTGGTAAAGTGCCCAGAGTAACAAAAATAGCAAAAACAGAGTCCAGCATGCAGCAGCAACCTGGGAAATAGAGGCTAAAAGTTAGAGGAGACTGCGCCAAGGATGCCAGCTCTAACACGGGGGTCATAACAGTGGCAGGGGGTGTCACAAAGTGCCCAGGTCATGTTCTTTGAAAAGGTTCTTGGATATCGTGGTGTGCAAAATAAACCATTACATATCAATTCCCAGTATCCCCCAATAATTGCAACAAATAATACTTCTGTTCTACAGGATAGCACAGTTCCTCAATGTTATAGGTTGGGTTGATGGCAAACATATTGCCATATGTCCCCTCGCAGATACTGATCTCATTTGCAGGACCATGAGAAGCTCATATTCAATCAATGTGCAGGTGGAGTGTGATGCTTACTGTATCATTACAGACCTTGTGGCCATATTTCCAGGCACCATACACAACTCATTCATGTTTCGCCACAGTGGAATAAATACCCAACTGGCCCAGGGTGAATTTAGCAATGACTTCCTATGAGGTATCGCAGACACAAGGCAAACAGTAGCCAGGATGGTGTGTTTAATATGATCTAATTGTGTACCTTCTCATCTCGTTAAGGTGATGTTCATCTCTAGATCTTCACACCATACCTACTCCACACACAAGAAGTGAAAGCCACTACAACAAGGCACAAAGGGCATCATGATCCATCACTGAGGGGACCTTTGGGATCCCAAACTTCCACTTCCTCTTCCAATACAATAATGGTGTGGCACTACTGTACAGGCCAGAGGCAAGATAATCACCACTTGTACTTACTGCACAATATTGCCATGAGCAAAGGTCTGCACAATATCCCCATAGATCCTGAGTCTGACTCTGAGGAAGACCTACCACCACTACAGCTGCAATAGGAGGGTACAGGTGCAGCTGAGAGAAATGCACAATCCACAGAGATAACAAACACCTATTTCATAGGTAAAGGATTACATAGCATCATAGAAATGAATCATCAAACATGATGGTAGTGTTTAATGCACAACTAAGAGACCACCTTTTATTCCAGTGGCTACAACATAATAGCAATAGACAAGTTGTTACCTTAAGGAAAACAAATTAAATAAGGTGAATGAAATGCAGAGACAAGTCACCCCACTGAGTGTCTAGTAAGTCACTTCGTATGGCCCGTTGGGTTAGGTGCTCTGTCAACAGCACTTGGTTGTGGTATTGGGGATGAGTCTGTGCCAGACTGATTGCAGCATGACCACCTGGTAATGGATAAATTACGAACAGATAATCTACTAAGGCCGGAGCCCTCCTTTGTATCAGGTGGGGCCGGGATGTTGGGGATGCACAGGTTGTGGGTCTGGATGATCGTCAATGTAGTGGTGATCTGCACCAGCCCACACGTGACATCCTGGTAACAGTGTGCCATATCTGTCTGGATATTGACAGTCCACCTTGCCAGGGTCGATGTTGCCGCTGCCAGCCAGTTGATGGACTGGGTGAATGTGTCAAGCTGAGCCAGGTACTGCCTGTGCCTCTGACACTGTACAAGATGCTCCCTTTCCATTGCCGTGAGCTACCATTCATGCCCTTTCTCAATGTTATGCAGGGTCTTTGCAGCTGCCCACTCACTGTTCCAATTTTCTTTGTGAACAGGTCCTGTGTGTTGAGGATCGAGCTCTCCAAGTCACCACACATGGGATTTGCATCCCAAAGGTCTGAAAGCGTCTCTGGACCTTCTGCTGGGGTTTGGCCTTTGTGCCTTTGCAATGTCCTTGGCTCAGATGTGTGGGGTCCCTGCTTCCTGACTATCCTCCATTGCTGTCCTCAAAATCGGGCAGTGGGGAGATGGTGCCTCTCCTGCCAGTTGGATTTGGATTTGGGTTGATAGGCTGAGATCACTGCCAATAGCCCCTTCAGCGGTCATGGGTCGTAAAACCCATGAGCTGTGATCTGTGGAAATGCATGTTTATAGTCAGTGTAATGAAATGGTTATTTTTTAGAAACAATATTGTTGTGACTCTGATGCATGATGCATGTTAGGGACATGTGCTGCGTTGTACACATATGATTAGTGTGGTCATCCGCACTCAGTATTTCATGCTAATGCTGTATACTGCAACTCCCATGATGCATTGCTTGAGTGGACCAAGTACTTCAATGAAGAAATTCATGCTGTGATGTATGATACGTGGATTGGCTGACATTATGTTATGTATGGTCCATAAAGGGAAGATGAGTTACCCTGGCCGGTGCCTGCTGGAATGGAGGTATATATATATATATATATATATATATATATATATATATATATATATAATATTCCACAATACTAAAGGTTTTGAGGGTCCATCAATGAACATTTCCATGGTAGTTGGAGGAGGGTGTTGAGAGGGTCCTCCACCGGTCACACGTCCCTCTGCCTTCCTGCTGGCCTACCTCTCTTTGGTACAGGACCACAGGTTGTACCACCTCTTTCGATCTCTGGGATGGTCCTCTCTACTACTTCTAGAGAGTTCACCTTTTCTAAGGATGCCATTCCAGATCCCAGTTTTCTGTGCCTCAGGGACTGATAAAGAGGCATTCCTGAATAGTAGCTCCATGTTGGATGTACATTCCTTGGTCAGGACCTCAAACTCCCTATCAGAGAACTTTATCATTCTCTTCCTGCTTTTCCCATTATCTTTGTTCCTCTCTTCAGCAGCCATGGTGTTCAGTTGAAGTGGTGTGTTGTCCTGGGAGCAGTGATGCAGTGACACTCCTTGCTTCCAGTAGCTGTTTGGGCCTCTGGCTTGTGGCTGCACCCTATATTCATCCTCGACCTGGGCTCTGACATCACCATTCTTCTGCCAGAAAGCTCAATTTCCAAAATTGTGATTTCCTATTAGGAAACCTCAATTTTGTGATTTCCTAATTTGCAACTTCCTACTAGCGACTGCAAATCCATAAGAATTACTATTACAGTGTGCAATTCCCAAACATCATCTTCTATGGATTTACTATTTGGGAATCACAAATTACGGGATTCATGCATATTGGGCATAGAGTGGAGTAAGTTATAGCGGATTAGTCTAGAGTAGAGGGGCATACATGGAAGTGGAGTAGCATAGAGAAGAGGAAATGGTTATAAATTGGATTTGTCCCTCATACAGTAGAGTTGAGTGCTGTGTTGTACAGTGGTGAAAACTATAGTAGAGTGGAGGACAGTGTTGTATAGATTGTACAGGCATAGAATTGAGTACAAATTTGGACAGTGGCATGTTATGGTATGGAGTGGAGTAGAATATAGTAAATTGACATAGAATGTAGTAGAGATTTGTAGAGTTTAGGAGAGTACACTGAAGTGGCGTGAAGTGGAGTAGCGTACACTGGAGTGGTCACCAGCTGAATTGCACAGAGTGGAGTGGCACAGAGTTGAATAGCATATAGTGGAGTACTGTGCAGTGGAGTTGTGTAAACTGGAATGGCACAGAGTGGAGTGGCTCAGAATTGAGAGCTTTACAGAGGAATAGATCACATTGTACTAGATTACAGTGTAGTAGCATAAAGTAGAGTGGTGTACAGTGAAACGGTGTAGGTTGACAAGGTACACATTGGAGTGGGGTAGAGTGGAATACCTGACAGTGGAGTGGTGATGACTAAAGCTGTGTACAGTGTAATAGCATAAAGTGGAGTACAGTGAAATAGCATAGCGTGAAGTATGGTGGAACAGCATAAAGTAGAATAGCATAGAGTCCCATAGCATAGAGTGTAACAGCATACAGTGGAGCAGCTACTATAGTGGCATGATGGAGACTGGAGTGCAGTGGAGTGGCACAGAGTGTAACAGCATACATTAGAGAGGCAAATAGTGGAATGATGTAGGTTGGAGTGAAGTACACAAGTGACATAGTTTAATAGTATATAGTGTAGTAGCATACAGTGAAATAGAATACAGAGTATTGTTCAGTGGAGAGGTATGGAGTGGAATAGCATAAAGTGGAGTGGATTGGCATGCAGTGGAATGGCATACACTGAAGAGGCATAGAGTGGAGTTACATACAATGCAATGTTGTAGGGTGAGTGGAGTAGGTTGGAGTTGTGTACAGTGAAATAGCATAGAGTGGAATGTTAGACAGTAGAGAGACGTAGAGTAGATAGGGTATGGTGGAGCAGCATACATTGGAGTGGCATGCTCTGGAGACACATACAGTGGAGTGGGGTAGCGTGTAATAGAATACAGTGGAGTGGCATACATTGGAGTGGTGTCCAATGGAATACCATGGAATCAAGTGATGTAGGGTAGAGTGCTATGCACTGTAGTGCCATAGAGAGAAGTAGCATACAGTGGAATACCGTACAGTGGAGTGTTGTAGAGGGGAGTGGCATACAGTAGAATAGCATAGAGTGGAGTGGAACACAGTAGATGGTATAAAGTGGACCAACATATACTGGAATAACATCCAGTGGATTAGCATACAATGGAGGGGCGTAGACTGGAGTGACTTAGAGTGGAGGCGCTTACACTGTAAGAGCATAGAGTGTAGTGCATTAAGTGGATTTACAAACAGTGTAATAGCTTAGAGTGGAGTGTTATACAGTGGAGAGGTGTGGAGTGAATAGTGGAGTGGTGTAGTGTTGAGAGGAGCGGCATAGAGTGGAGTCGAATACACATGAGTGGCATATACTGGAATACCGTAGAGTGGAATGGTGTATAGTGTGTTGGCATAGATTCGAGAGGCGTACAGATATATGGGAGTTTTAGTAGCAATGTAGACTATGGTGTGCAGAGTAACACAGCTAATTGGACTGTCATGCGTTTCTCCAGATTTACCAATCAATGTAGGGCCATGCATGGTGGCCTTGCATTGCTTTGTAAATCCAACTTATTAAGTATTGCATTGTCCATGTGACACCGATGGTGACACAAGGGTACCACAATGCAATAATACAGCTAGGCATTAATTATATTGTGGGGCATAGTATACCACTGTAACCTTGTGGTATATTGTGCTGCTTGGAGATGACAAGCCAGTATATATTTGAGTAATGGCTTTTTTTGGAGCCAGCCATATTGTTTTTACTACACTTCAGTTGTGTTCTGTGTTAGGGCCCTAGATATAGGTGAGTAGTAGGTTTTACTATAGTACTCTACCTATTACCACTTAGTAAAATTGGTAATATTCAGAGAAATGTATTTATGTTGTTTTACCTATTTCTAACTACGTTTATGGACTACTCCGGTAGTACCTAGTAAGTACGGTACTTTTAGGATTTTTCATAAGTATTTCCACAGTATTCTGTACTTCTTTTTTACAGGATTAAATATATTAAAAATTGTAAATACACTATACTAAGCTATATTTGTGGAATTTAATTTTTTTCAATTTTTTCAATTCTTAATTTATATTTTTTTAGTACTGCAGTACTTCCAAGTAGTACATAACTGTTCATAAAGTATATAGACGCTAATAATTATTTTTTCCCTACCTATTACCACTATATTAAAACCCCTTACTAAATGCCTGAAGCCAGAACACTGGCAAAGCGGGCTCAAAACAACATGGCTGCCTTAAAGGTTTGTAAAGACAGCCATCATCCATTCAAATAATGACTGATCATCACCATGTACCACAATAGCTTCATTACATTTTGCAAAATTCTGCAAAAATACCACAGTCACAGATATCACTAGGTTTAAATTCCATATCTTTAAAAATACTTACCTGAATTACTTGCAGTATCGAAAAAGCATCATTGATACACTAAGGCCCTCAGTGCAACCCTGGAGGTCGGTGGTAAAGCGGCAGTAAGACTGCCAACAGGCTGCCGGAAAAACAAATGGAATCACGACCGTGGCGGAAACCGCCAACAGAGACAGCCACTTTAACACTCCGACCGCCACAGCGGTACAAACAAACAGCTTGGCGGTCACCGCCAACAGACAGGCGGAACACAATGGACCACCCACACTATTATGACAGGCCAATCCGCCTCCTTTTCCGGGGCGGATTCAACGCACACAAAAACACGGCGGAAACAGGACTTGGATGGGAAAACTCTCACCTCTACACACCCCACGAGGAACCAGGATGCCATGGAGCCGGAACCCCAAATACTCCCTGCGATTGTCTTCCTGCTCCTCTACCAGGAGCACGACCGACTGTGGCGACGACCACCGTGAGTACTGCACCTACAACACAGGGGAGGGGGGAGGGAAAAGAGAGTGACACACACACGCAACACGCAACACCCCCACCCTCACGCACAACAACGCACACACAAATACATGCTGAAATGTTACATTCCCTCCCACAACCCTCCCTGGAAGAACGCAAGGACAAAAGGAAATGATTTGAACAAATGCAATCAAGAAAAATCCATTACTCAAAAACGTATATACACTATTAACAAATATATACGCCAAGAACTCAATTTCAGGTACTGCACCTATATAGTCCATGGACCACTGGGCCCAAAATGCATGGGCGAGGCCCAAACAAGATACCTGATCCAAAGGGAGAGAACACTGCAGGTGCATCAGATCGAAATAAAACAGGCACCTCAGGGGGAAGGGCAGGGGGGGCACCTCAACCGGATGATTGCACGACACCAGCTCCATGAGGGGGCTCCATGCCCATTGATGTATCCTGGGGAGTGCAAAGCCACAGTCTCTCAAGTCTCTCCAGTGGGTGGTTTGCCCACTGTTTTATCCTGGGGAGTGCAAAGCCACAGTCTCTCAAGTCTCTCCAGTGGGTGTGTTGCCCACTGCTTTATCCTGAGGAGTGCAAAGCCACAGTCTCTCAAGTCTCTCCAGTGGGTGGTTTGCCTACTGCTTTATCCTGAGGAGTGCAAAGCCCCACCTCTCAAGTGGATAACAGTCTCCACTGGCTCTGGAGGGGGCTGTGTGCCCCGAGTGCTTCATCCTTCCAAGGACTGAGGTAGTGGATGCCTTTCTCCACTGGTTCTGGAGGGGGCTTTGTGCCCAGAGTGCTTCATCCTGCCAAGGACTGAGGTAGTGGATGTGATACTCCACAGGTTCTGGAGGGGGCTTTGTGCCCAGAGTGCTTCATCCTGCCAAGGACTCAGGTAGTGGATGCCTTTCTCCACTGGTTCTGGAGGGGGCTTTGTGCCCAGAGTGCTTCATCCTGCCAAGAACTGAGGTAGTTAATGTGATACTCCACTGGTTCTGGAGGGTGCTTTGTGCCCAGAGTGCTTCATCCTGCCAAGGACTGAGGTAGTGGATGCCTTTCTTCACTGGTAGTGGATGTGATACTCCACTGATGGTGGGGCAACATGGAAGCTGCCCAGGCCCCTGGAACTGACCACCAGCCTCGTACGAATGACCACTGGGGATGGCAGCCATGTCTGCGGTGGTGCCACTGTCTCAGAATGTGGCGTGGCCACTGGCGGTGCTGGCGGCGGGCTCAGTAGTGGCGGTGCTTGCGGCGGTCATTGGGCAGCGGTGTTGGTGGGGGGCTCACTGACCTCAGTGCTGGCGACGGTGTCATGAGCGGCGGTGCTGGTGGCGGGCTCACTGACCTCGGTGCTGGCGGTGGTGTCATTAGCGGCAGTGCTGGTGAGGGGCTCACTGACCTCGGTGCTGGTGGCGGTGTCATGAGCGGCACGGCTGGTGGCAGGCTCACTGACCTCGGTGCTGGCGGCAGTGTCATGAGCGGCGGGGCTGGTGGCGGGCTCACTGACCTCGGTGCTGCTGAAGGGCACAGTGTCTGCGGTGCTGGTGAAGGGCTCAGTATCTTGGGTGCTGGGGGCAGTGGCTGTGTTGGCGGTGCATGTGGCAGTGCTGGTGGCGGTCTTGTCTGCCATGCAGGTTTGTGGCGACTTGCCTTTATTTTTCAGACCCTTCCTCACCTTGGATGGTGGCGCAGCTGTCTTGCCACTCCCAACTGTTGTCTTGGCTGAGCCCTTGGTGGCAGGTGTTTTGGCCTTCTCCCTCCAGGATGTGGGCAACTTCTTCTGGTTTGGAGGTGGGGGACTGTCCTTGGCCTCGCTCCTTGGGACACTGGCTGCCCTGCTGCTTGGCGCACTCTAGAAGCCGGTTACTGCTGGCACCACTGTGCCCAGTGATGTGGTGGCTGAGGTGCTGGGTTGGGACCTGGAAAGGCGGGCCCTAGGGGACAGAAGGGGTGGGGGAGATGAAGGGAAGAGGTCAAAGTTTGACAGGAAAAGATTTTTTGATTTTTAGTGGGACAGGTAGATGGAGGGGGTTTGGGAGTGGGGGAAGAGATAGTGGTTGTAGGAGGTGTCCGTTTGCTGGAGGCTGTCGTAGGTGGATGGCTGTTGGGTGGGTGTGTGACTGCGTTTGTGTATTTTGGGAGGAGGGCTCACAGACACACTGGTAAAGGACAGAGGGGATGTGTGAATGGTAGTGGGGGTGGTGACTGCACATGAGCGGTGTGTGGTGATGGGCGTGCTGGTGATGGAGGTAGTGGCTGAAGATGTAGTGTATGCAGGTGTGAGTGGAGATGTGACAGGGAGGGAGGAGGGAGACGTGGAGGAGGAGGACACAGTGGATGCAGTGGATGTTGGTATGTGTGCATGGGTATGATGCTTGTGCAAGTGCCTGTGGGATGTGTGGTGCTTATGTTTGCCAGAGCTACCCTTGTGTGTTGAGGTGTGTGCATGCTGGTCTGATGGTGTGCTTGGGATAGGCTGAGGTACTGGGGATTGGGTCTGAGTGGAGGAAGTTGGAGGTGGGAGGCTGGACACAGGGACAATGACTGCCATCAGTGCTGAGGTCATAGTCTGAAATGCTCGCTGTTGGGCTGCCTGGCCAGAATGTATGCCCTCCAGATATGCATTTGTCTGTTGCAACTGCTTCTCTACACCCTGGATGGCATTCAGAATGGTAGACTGCCCAACAGTGAGGGATCTGACGAGGTCAATTTCTTCCTCACTGAGGGCAGCAGGGGTGACAGGGTCAGGGGCTGAGGTGCTTGGGGCGAAAGAGATGCCCACCCTCTTGGTTGAGCGGCCACAGGGCACTCGCTAAGGGGCTGCTGGGAGGGCGATGCTGGTAGGTGGGAGTGGCGGCTGTACCTGTAGATGCGGTGGGCACAGAGGGGCCCGACACCGCAAGTGAGCTCCAATCAGAGGAGTAGTCAGTGTCGCAGGTCTCTGCTTCAGTCCCTGCCGTAGAGCTCCCCTCGCCCTCCGTCCCACTGGTGAATTCTGACTCCGTAGTCTCACCCTTCAGGGCCATGTGGGATGCAGCTCCCTCCTGCTCCGGTGGCACAGCTCCTCCGCCTTATGATGCTAACGCACATAAGAACAGGGAGAGCACAAAAACGGTGGGGGGAAAGAAAGAAGAAAGACATGTTCAGTGCATGCAACACCGCTACCGTTGGCGGACACTACAGACACAGCAGCCCTCTACACTACGCCATGCACTTAGAGTTCCCTAATTTATCACAGGGAAATGGGGTACATGGCCTATGCTCGATTGCTGCACACATGGAAGTCGCAGGAGCCTGACTAGGTGTAGATGGCTCTTACGACTGGTGGGGTTGGGGTGCCACTTAGCCTGCCTCACAAAGGGTCCTTGCCTACAAGGCTCGCCCTAGCCTAGGGGAACCCACAGCCCACCTCCCCCACCCAGACACCTCCTAATGCGCGCAGAGTCAGATGGATGTGAGTGTACTCACCCCCTTGTGGCTGCTGTGATGCCCTCAAGCGCCCATCCAACTTTGGATACGCCACCGCCAGGATCTGGAACATCAGGGAGGTCATAGTGCGACAGGCACCCTTCCCACTTTGGGAGGCCATCCCCAGCTGGGCCTCTGCCGTCTTCTTGCTCTAGCGGCGAATGTCCTCCCATCTTTTACGGCAGTGGGTGCTCCGTCTGTGGTGGACCCCCAGGGCCCGGACGTCCTTGGCGATGGCACGCCAAATATCCTTCTTCTGGTGGGCGCTGACCTACAGGAATAGTACAGGGGAAAAGGTAAAACATTAACCGTCCAGACCGTCAGTCATTGACCCACATTCCCACCCTTGCCCTGATGCACATGCACTCACCGTCGTATCATGGACGCCTCATCCCCCCATCTCCCATCCACACCACTCCAAACAGGCATTGCCCATACAGCATGCTCACAGTTTACTTACCTGTTTGTCTGGAGGACCGTAGAGTACCATGTACTAGGGGAGGACACCATCCACTAGTTTATCCAACTCCTCCGACGTGAAGGCAGGGGCCCTTTCCCCAGACACTTAAGTGATTGTCGCTTCCAGACTGAGGTCACAGCAGCACTTGCAAGTGTAGGTCCTCTCCTGTCGAAGATCAGGTATCAAGTGAGTGAACAGAGAGAAAATGGCAGTCACGTCCGCAGCAGTGCGTACCGTCACCGCCGGCGTACATCATCATTGGCTCCTGGGACCCATAGGGTCCTATGTTAACCAATGCAGGATTGTGCCGCGGTCTTCGACCGCTTACCGCGACGGGGTACAACGCCAGCGCAGTTACCTCATATCCCATTGTCCCACATTACAGGTCAGTCAGCTGCCATTTCAGGGGGCCACATGGCATTAATTTTAAATGTGTCACACATATATTCAGGCCTTGCATACACACTAAGACAGGCACATAGCCGATTGACAATTGTGTGCAAGAAAGTTGTTGTTTTTTTGTACCTCAGTGTTGGCTGACCCTCTGATCGCTGTTCTCATCCATAGAGCACGCCCGCTGGGGCAGGTGAGGAGATGGCAGCATCCTCTGGTGTACAGACCGCAGGTGGACCTGTCGACAATAGAAGAGCTCCATGTAATAGTCACCTACAGACTTGATCGTGCAACAATCCAGGAACTGTGTGCCCAGTTAGAGCCAGACCTGATGTCAGCTATCCACCGTCCCACAGGAATCCCCCCTCTAGTGCAGGTCCTATCAGTATTCCATTTCCTGGCAAGTGGGTCTTTTCAAACTACAGTGGCCATAGCATCAGGGATGTCCCAGCCTATGTTCTCAAACGTGTTGTCCAGAGTGTTGTGTGCCCTGCTGAAAGACATGCGCAGCTACATTGTTTTCCCTCAGGTGGAGGACTTGCCTACAGTGAAAGGTGACTTCTATGCCCTGGGACATATCCCCAACATCATAGGTGCCATTGATGGGACACATGTGGCCTTGGTACCCCCCGCAGGAGTGAACAGGTGTACAGAAACCGGAAGAGCTACCATTTTATGAATGTGCAGATGGTGTGTTTGGTTGAGCAGTACATCTCCTATGTGAACGCCAAGTTTCCTGGCTCAGTGCATGACGCTTACATTCTGAGGAATAGCAGCATCCCTTATGTGATGGGGCAACTCTAGAGGCACTGTGTGTGTCTAATAGGTGAGGACAAGGACCCTATACAGTGTGAATAGTTGTCTGGGTTTGTCCGTAAGGGTTAGTGTGTGTCTAACAGTTGTCCCTCGACATTTGCAGGTGACTTTGGTTATCCCAACCTGTCATGGCTACTGACCCCAGTGAGGAATCCCAGGACAAGGGCAGAGGAATGCTACAATGAGGCATATGGGCGAACTAGGAGGGTTATAGAGAGGACCTTCGGCCTCCTGAAGGCCAGGTTCCGGTGCCTCCATGACAGGTGGTTCCCTTTACTTCTCACCAAAGAAGGTGTGCCAGATCATCGTGGCCTGCTGAATGCTGGACAACTTGGCTTTGCGACAACAGGTGCCTTTTCTGCAGGAGGATGGTCCTGAAGGAGGTATTGTGGCAGCTGTGGAGCCTGTGGACAGTAAAGAAGAGGAGGCAGAAGAAGAGGACATAGATAACAGAAACACTGTGATCCAACAATACTTCCAGTGAGACACAGGTAAGAAGACATCACTGCCTCCTACATCTGATAAAATTGTTCGACCTCTCATCTGTCTGTCACTTTCACCCAGTGTATGGACCCTAATTTGTCACTTTCCTGTTCGATTTCACAGATGTGGGTCCCACTGTGTGACCTCTGCTATGTTACCTCATGGACTAGAGCTGTGTGACATAGGTATGTTGACAATAGAATGGACATTGCTGTTTCCCGCAGTTATTGCAAATACACATTTGTGAAAGCACAGACTGACTCCAGATTGTTTTGTGGTTCAAGGGTGTTTATTTAAGTGCTAAATAGTGGAGGGTGTTGTCAAATGGTCAGGGGTGATGGTGGAGGAATGTCCATGGCAGAGTCGAGTCTATTTGTCTCACGGGTGCATTGTCCAAAGGGGAATAGGAAGTAGGGCTAGGGCAGTTTAAGGATGGACAGTTTGACAAAGTGGGAGAGAAGGATGACATTCAGGGTGGTATAATTTCTTGGCGGGGGTCTTGGCATTGTTCTCTGTCTTTGTCCTGGATCTCAGGGACTGCTTGCGGGGTGGTTCTCCATCTGCAGGGGGTGGGGTGCTGGGGTCGTGATCCTGTGGCGGTGCCTCCCGTCCACTAGTGCTGGCGGAGGTGGTGGGCAGTTCATCGTCCATGCCAGTGTCAGGGGCTCCTTGTTGTGCCACAGTGTCCCTCCTGGTGTTCACTAGGTCCTTCAGCATCCCTACAATGGTGCCCAGGGTGGTAGTGATGGATTTGAGTTCCTCCTTGAACCCCAAATACTGTTCCTCCTGCAGCCGCTGGGTCTCCTGAAAGTTGGCCAGTACCGTTGCCATCGCCTCCTGGGAGTGCTGGTACACTCCCATGATGTTGCAGAGGGCCTCGTAGAGAATGGGTTCCCTGGGCCTGTCCTCCCCCTGTTGATCAGCAGACCTCCTAGTTCCCCGGTTTTCCTGGGCCTCTGTCCCCTGAACCGTGTGCCCACAGCCACTGCCCCCTGGTCCCTGTTGTTGTTGGGGTGGTGGGTTAGCCTGGGTTCCCTGTAGTGGTGGACACACTGCTGCTTGACGTGTCCTGGGGACAGAGGTAGGGGCCCGCTGGGTGGTTGCTGTGCTGGTGTTTCCTGAGGGGGGAGGCTCTGTGGTGGCCTGTGACTGTGTCAGGGGAACCGACTGTCCTGAGGTCCCAGATGGGCCGGGCTGGTCATCTAGATCCAGTTGGACAGAGCTGCTGTCATCACTGTGGGCCTCTTCTGTGGGTGGAGTGGATATGTCTGGAACCTCTTGTCCGGTGACTTTGGGTAGGGGTCCTTCAGGGGTGTAAAAGCATGATTATTGCATGAGTGTGTGCCATGGTGTGCAATGGGTGGGTGACCCTGTACTACAGAGCTTACATTCTTGTGTAGGACCTTGTGTGTTAATTGTTTAGGGGTCTGTGTAGGTATGTGTAAAGGACATGCAATGGTGATGGCTGTCCATGCTTTGTTGTTGCATACAGGGCTTGGTGTTGGGATGTGTGGTTTGTGATAGTGGGACATATGTGAGGAGTTGGAGTGATGGGGGTGAGGGCGATGGTGGGGGTAAGTGATAGCTTGCAGGTAGGGTGGGGGATGAAATACTTAAGATTTGACTTACCAGAGTCCATTCCTCCAGCTACTCCTGCGAGGCCCTCAGGATGCAGTACAGCCAAGACCTGCTCCTCCCTTGTTGTTAGTTGTGGGGGAGGAGGTGGGGGTCCGCTTCCAGTCCTCTGAACCGCAATGTGGTGTCTTGAGACCATGGAATGCACCTTCCCCCATAGGTCGTTCCACCTCTTCCTGATGTCATCCTGTGTTCTTGGGTGCTGTCCCACTGCGTTGACCCTGTCCACGATTCTGCGCCATAGCTCCATCTTCCTAGCTATGGTGGTGTGCTGTACCTGTGATCCGAATAGCTGTGGCTCTACCAGAATGATTTCCTCCACCATGACCCTAAGCTTCACCTCAGAAAACCTGGGGTGTCTTTGCCGTGCCATGGCATTGGGGTGGTTGATATGTGAGGTGGTGTGTGTTGTGATGTGTGGGATGATGTTTAGGGGTGTGTGGTGTTTTGTGCGTGGATGTGTGTTAGAAATGGGGTTTTTGGTTGGCAGTCAGGTTACCCCCTGTCCAAGCAAAAGCCCTCACTCTAGTCAGGGTAAGTCACACTCAATCCAAGATTATCCTGTGCCCATCCTCTGGTAGCTTGGCACGAGCAGTCAGGCTTAAGTTAGAAGGCAATGTGTAAAGTATTTGTGCAATAAATCATACAATACCACCATATAGCACCACAAAAATACACCACACAGTGTTTAGAAAAATATATAATATTTATCAGGATAATTGTAGGTCAAAACGAATAAAGTTGCAATCTGAATTTGTAGAGCTATCACTGAAAAGTGATATAAAGTGTCTTAAGTCTTTAAAAAACAAGCAAAGTTTCTTTCAAGCACAAAGTACCTGGTTTGGAGTGGAAAATCTCCTCAGAGGGCAATGAAGAAGAGATACGTGGAAAAAGGGTGTGTGCGTCGATTTCTCCTCAGCACACACGGACTTGCGTCGTTATTTTCCACACAGGGAAGTCGTGCTTCGTTTTCCGGTGCACGGACAGTCTCTTACTGTGGATCGCGGGGATTACCAGATGTCCCGGGTCTGTGCGTGGCTTCTCCTGCTTGTTTACCGGGTGCGCGTCGCTCTGCGGGGCTGTGCGTCGAAGTTTCGCTCTCACGCCAGGCGTCGGGTCGATTTCTCCTCTGGAGGTCATGCTGCGTTGTCCTTGCGAGACCGCGCGTCGAAGTTCCAGTCATCCCGAAGGCGTCGCGTCGATCAGCGTCGGTCTGCGGTGTTTTTCTCGACGCGGAACAAGCTGTGCGTCGAATATTTCGGTGCACAAAGCGTTCAAGTGAAAAAGAGAAGTCTTTTTGGTCCTGAGACTTCAGGGAACAGGAGGCAAGCTCTATCCAAGCCCTTGGAGAGCACTTTTACAGCCAGACAAGAGTTCAGCAAGGCAGCAGTCCTTTGTAGAAAGCAGCCAGGTGAGTCCTTTAGGCAGCCAGGCAGTTCTTCTTGGCAGGATGCAGGTTCTGGTTCAGGTTTCTTCTCCAGCAAGTGTCTGATGAGGTAGGGCAGAGGCCCTGTTTTATACCCAAATCTGCCTTTGAAGTGGGGGAGACTTCAAAGAGTGGCTAAGAAGTGCACCATGTCCCCTTTCAGTTCAATCCTGTCTGCCAGGGTCCCAGTAGGGGGGTGTGGCAGTCCTTTGTGTGAGAGTAGGCCCTCCACCCTCCCAGCCCAGGAAGACCCATTCAAAATGCAGATGTAAGCAAGTGAGGCTGAATACCCTGTGTTTGGGGTGTGTCTGAGTGAATGCACAAGGAGCTGTCAACTAAGCCCAGCCAGATGTGGATTGTAAGGCACAGAAAGATTTAAGTGCAAAGAAATGCTCACTTTCTAAAAGTGGCATTTCTAGAATAGTAATATTAAATCCAACTTCACCAGTCAGCAGGATTTTATATTACCATTCTGGCCATACTAAATATGACCTTCCTACTCCTTTCAGATCAGCAGCTACCACTTCAATACTGTATGAGGGCAGCCCCAATGTTAGCCTATGAAGGGAGCAGGCCTCACAGTAGTGCAAAAACAAATTTAGGAGTTTTACACTACCAGGACATATAAACTACACAGGTACATGTCCTGCCTTTCACCCACACAGCACCCTGCTCTAGGGGTACCTAGGGCACACATTAGAGGTGACTTATATGTGGAGAAAGGGGAGGTTTAGGCTTGGCAAATACTTTTAAATGCCAAGTCGAGGTGACAGTGGAACTGCACACACAGGCCTTGCAGTGGCAGGCCTGAGACAAGGAAAAGGGGCTACTTAAGTGGTTGGCCCAACTAGTGCTGCAGGCCCACTAGTAGCATTTAATCTACAGGCCCTACGCACACAGAGTGCACATTACTCGGGACTTATAAGTAAATTAAATAGTCCAATCAGGTATGATTCAAGGTTACCATGTTTTAAGGGAGAGAGCATATGCACTTTAGCACTGGTTAGCAGTGGTAAAGTGTGCAGAGTCTAAAAGCCAGCAAAAACAGTGTCCAAAAAGTGGAGGGAGGCAGGCAAAAAGTTAGGGGTGACCACCCTAAGGCTGTCAGGTCTAACAATGTGTATGTGTGATGGTGTTGTGTGCCTCTGTATTCTGGTGTGGTCTTTGCTTTGCTGTCTCTCTGCTTCTGCCAAATTGTTCGTTGTAAGGGTTTGTGGGTAATGTGGGTGTGTGTTTTATATTGTATTGGGTATGTGGGAGTGGTGTGTGTATGTGTATTAGGTGTGTGTATTTTGAATAGTCCAATGTGGTTGTGTTTTGCGAATGTGTGTATATTTTGAGCGCATACCGCAGTTGAAAGACCACCGTGTGGATTTGTGGGTCGTGATAGTGTGGGCGTATTCCTGTTGGCGTGACGGTGGAGGTTTTGTTATCGCCAGTTTATCACTGACCTTTGGTGTGGCGGACTTGTGTGGGTGTCTAGATTCTGGCGGATTCTGAGCTGTGGGTTGTAATAGCTGTAGCAGATTTCCGCTGCCGATGCGGTGTGTTGGTGGTCTTCTGCACGGCGGTAAGTGGGATTTACCACCAATGTTGAAGGCCAAATTAAATAAAGGGTAATTGTTGTTTTTGTTATAAAAAGTAAAATTATCATATTTCTCCTAGTGGTCAATTATCATGTCTTCCAAATAGTAGCTTGTGTGGCTCACTTCTAGAGCAATATTTCATTTTGTTGCACAGGGATGCATTAGAAAGGTGTTTTTTGTTTGGCTTGTTGGGCTAGTTTTGTTTTGTGAGCCAGAGAACATGGAAAGAAGACTGAAGTAGATTATGATGTATTCCATTTGTTATGTATTTGTTTATTGGTTTCCACTAGCATGTGACCATAAATGGGTCTTTCAGTTTTTACTGTAGTAATTCTTAAATTTACATGTGCAGTCAGTTTTTGTGGCTTCTTTGGTATTTTAGTAGGATTGTGCTACATATAAAGGCCAAAGTGAATGAAAGGCAATCATTGTTATAAAAATTGAGATTATTATTTTTTCCTAGTGGCCACTTATCATGCCCTCCAAATAGTTGTTTGTGTGACTCACGGCTAGGTCAAGTTTGAATTTTTTACACAGGGTGCATAATAAAGATGTTTTTGTGTGATGTATTCTATTTGTTATGTATTTTTGTATAGGTTTCCATTAACATATGACCATAATTGAGTCGTTCAGTTGCTCATTCAGTAGATCTGAAACTTTACCAATGCATTCTAGTTTGTATTTTAGGCTTCCTCGCTATTTTTAGTGGTATTGTGCCAAATTATATAATTACGTTTGAAAACCTTGTAAGTTAGCATTTACTTACTCTACTTACCTGTAGTGCCTCACAGAATCATGTGTGCCCACTAACATGTAATACTGCTGAATTTCATAAAATTTCAGCCGACGGTTTTTGTGCTATGTGAAAGACAAAGGTCTAAGGAAAATGCATTGGATTTGAAGCCTGTTTTGGGACCCCTTTTTTTATTTTGCACCCCTTCACTAAACGCCACAAAACTTTCAGTCCTCCTGAAATGAAATAGGGGCAGCAGGTCTGCAAAGTTTTACACACATTCGTCAAACAAGTGCAAAGTTATAAAGAGACAATAATCTGAAAAGTCCCTATCTCTGGGTATGCTTAATATAACAACAGAGTGGCTATTTGTAGGAGGCTGGCCTGGTTTGTAGTGGGTACCTTGGGTACTTACACCTTACACCAGGTCCAGTTATCCCTCATTATTGAAATGTAGTAGTATTCTAGCAGCTTAGGCTGATAGAGGTACTAGGAGACAGGCAAAGCTCTTGCAATACCACTTATAGTTACACAGTATTACACTCAAGTAAAGTCAATACTCAGTGTTACCACAAATAAAGGTAGTTTATTTGGGTGACACAAGATCAAAAATATCTTAGAGGCAATACTCCTTCTGGAGGTAAGTATCATACACAATATATACATTAGACATCAAAATAAGGTAAGTAATTAGACATAGGATTGTGCAAACAACAGGAAATGCTTTAGAATGCAATAGGGAAAAATAGGTCTAAGGGGAAACACAAATAATATACTAAGAAAATGGAATGCAAATCACAAATTCCCCCCTAGACAAGTGTAGTGTGTAGAGAATCGCTGGGAGAGTAAGAAAACCACAAAGGTGAGTAAAATACCCCACCCCAGAGCCCTGGAAAGTAGGAGTAAAGTACTGCAAGCTTCCTTAGGACACACTGCAAGTCGTGATTAGAGTTATTGCAAGAACCAAGCAAGACTGAAAACAGCAACTGGTGGAATCCTGGACCTGAAGACCTACAAAGAGAGGAGACCAAGTCCAGAAGTCGGAAGAAGTTCCAGGAAGGACAGGAGTACCTGCCAACTTAGAAGAGGGTGCAAAAGAAGAGTCCCCGGTTGGACGAAGACTGCAGAATGCACCAAAGGAAGATGGCTGCGGGTTTCTGCTTGATGCAATGGATGTCCCATGAAGAGATGTTGGATGCAGGCAAGTTTTGGCGCTAGATTCATCAAACAAGCCTTAGTTCAAGCAAAGTTGCTTTTAGCATCAAAGTGGAAGTGCCTTGACCCAGGAGGGACCTGGGGGCCTCAACTCAGACTGAGGAGGCAGAGGGGGGCTCCCAACACTGGAGGGAACCCACAGATAACCAGGTAGCACCCATGAAGGTCCCAGGACACGGGGACAAAGAAGATGCAATTTGCGGTTGTTGTAGCACTACAAAAGAAGGTCCCACACCGCCGGAGGAAAACTCAGCAAGTTGAGCATCACAGGATAGAGTGCTGGGGACCTGGGCCAGGATGGGCACAACGGATTCTTGCAAATAGTGCACAGAGGCCTCAGGAGGTGAAGATGATGTGGTGCACAGGGGTACTGTCGCAATCGGGGAAGGCAAGCTCTTACCTTCTCCAAATTTGGACCTTAGGACAGTCTGTGTCGAAGGGGACCACCACCTGTGTTCCAAGGAGCATACTCGTCGTCAGGAGAGGAGTCTAAAAGAACCAGTCGTCAAGTTAGAAGGTGCCCGCAAGAGCAGGGAAGTGACTCTGTCACTCCACAGGAGATCTCTTCAGTCCTTTTGATGCAGGGTGAAGACAGGGAGTCCCCAGTGCATGCACAATGTGGAAGCTGTTACAGTTGCTAGCTGGAGCTGAAGTTCCAGAGGTAAAGTAGCCCTTCTGGATACTTTGTTGCTGTTACAGCAGTTCCTGGAGCAGTCTGCAGTTGATCCGACATCAGAGGATGAAGTCGTAGTTGCAGAGGATTCCTGCTGAAAACTTGAAAGTGGAATCTGAAGAGAAACCCACGGGAGAGACCATAAATAGCCCTGAGAGGGGGATTAGCTATCTTATCAGGTATGGACCTATCAGGAGGGGTCTATGACATCACTTGCTTGCACTGGCCACTCAGAGGCCTCCAGAGTGTCCTTACACATTGGAAAACAAGATGGCTGAAGTCTGGACACATTGGAGGAACTCTGGGCGCCACCCCTGGGGTGGTGATGGAAAGGGGAGTGGTCACTCCCCATTGCTTTGTCCACTTTCACGCCAGAGCATGGACTGGGGGTCCCTGAACCGGTGAAGTCTGACTTATGCAAGGAGGGCACCATCTGTGCCCTTCAAAGCATTTCCAGAGGCTGAGGGAGGCTACCCCTCCTCAGCCTGTAACACCTATTTCCAAAGGGAGAGGGTGTAACGCCCTCCTCCCAAAGTAAATGCTTTCTTCTGCCTTTCTGGGACTGAGCTGCTCAGACCCGTGGAAGGCAGAACCCTGTCTGTGAGGTGGCAGCAGCTGTAGCTGCAGTGCAAGCCTCAGAGAGCTGGTTTGGCTCTACTGGGGGTCCATAGTGGAGCCCCCAGGGTGCATGGAATTGGCTCCCCAATACCAGATTTGGAATGGGGGGACAATTCCATGATCTTGGACACCTTACATGGCCATATTCAGGGTTACCATTGTGAAACTGCATATAGGTATTGACCTATATGTAGTGCACGCATTTAATGGGGTCCCCACACTCAAAAAGTCCAGTGAATTGGCTCTGGACTGTGTGGGGGCACCTTTGCTAGTACAAGAGTGCCCTCACATTTAGTAACTTTGCACCTAGCCTTCAGTAGATGAAGGTTGGACAAATAGGTGACTAATAAGTTACTTAAGTGCAGTGAAAATGGCTGTGAAATAGTGTGTGCAAAATTTCACGCAAGCTGCAATGGCAGTCCTGTGAAAATGTTTGTATGAGCTCCTTATAGGTGGCAAAAGAAATGCTGCATCCCATAAGAATCTCTTGGAACCCCAATGCCCTGGGTATCTAGGTACCATATACTAGGGACTTATAAGGGGAGTCCAGGGTGCCAATTGAAATTGGTAAAAGAAGACACTAGCCTATGGTGACACATTTAAAAGCAGAGAGAGCATAAGCACAGAGGTTCTGGTTAGCAGAGCCTCAGTGACACAGTTAAGTACTATTGACAACACACATATTGGGTCATAAATTATGAGCACTGGGGTCCTGACCAGCAGGATCCTAGCGAGACAGGCAAAAACATACTGACATGCAGGTAAAATGGAGGTAACATGCCAAGAAAGATGGCACTTTCATACACTATTTATAAAGCTAAAGTAATTTAATAGTTAAATGAATATGTCAGTGACAACATTAACATTTCAAAGTGAAAAAACGACAGAAATTCTCCATTATATTTAGCAGAGATTAATATAACTTGTGCCCCCACAAAGCACTGCTCATGACCTCACATATTACATCACTTATAAAATGTTCTAGTGTGAGAAAGTAGCCTCTTTCTAGCCTTGTTACCCCCACTTTTGGCCTGTTTGTGAGTATATGTCAGGGTGTTTTCACTGTCTCACTGGAATCCTGCTAGCCAGGGCCCAGTGCTCATAGTGAAAACCCTATGTTGTCAGTATGTTTGTTATGTGTCACTGGGACCCTGCTAACCAGGACCCCAGTGCTCATAGGTATGTGGCCTATATGTGTTCCCTGTGTGATGCCTGACTGCCTCACTGAGGTTCTGCTTACCAGAACCTCAGTGTTTATGCTCTCTCTGCTTTCCAAATTTGTCACTAACAGGCTAGTGACTAAATTTACCAATTCACATTGGCATACTGGTACACCCATATAATTCCCTAGTATATGTTACTGAGGTACCAAGGGTATTGGGGTTCCAAGAGATCTCTATGGGCTGCAGCATTTCTTTTGCCACCCATAGGGAGCTATGAAAATTCTTACACAGGCCTGCCAGTGCAGCCTGCGTGAAATAACATCCACGTATTTCTCAGCCATTTACCACTGCACTTAAGTAACTTATATGTTACCTATATGTCCAACCTTCACCTGGTGAAGGTTGGGTGCAAAGTTACTTAGTGAGTGGGCACCCTGGCACTAGACAAGGTGCCCCCACAATGTTCAGGGCAAATTCGCCGGACTTTGTGAGTGCGGGGACACCATTACACGTGTGCACTATACATAGGACACTTCCTATGTATAGCGTCACAATGGTAACTCCGAACATGGCCATGTAACATGTCTAAGATCATGGAATTGTCACCCCAATACCATTCTGGTGCTGGGGGGACAATTCCATGATCCCCCGAGTCTCTAGCCCAGTACCCGGGTACTGCCAAAGTGCCTTTCCGGAGTCTCCACTGCAGCTGCTGCTGCTGCCAACCCATCAGACAGGTTTCTGCCCTCCTGGGGTCCAGGCAGCCCTGGCCCAGGAAGGCAGAACAAAGGACTTTCTCTGAGAGAGGGTGTAACACCCTCTCCCTTTGGAAATAGGTGTGAGGGCTGGGGAGGAGTAGTCTCCCCCAGCCTCTGGAAATGCTTTGATGGGCACAGATGGTGCCCATCTCTGCATAAGCCAGTCTACACCGGTTCAGGGATCCCCCAACCCTGCTCTGGCGTGAAACTTGACAAAGGAAAGGGGAGTGACCACTCCCCTGACCTGCACCTCCCAGGGGAGGTGCCCAGAGCTCCTCCAGTGTTTCCCAGACCTCTGCCATCTTGGAAACAGAGGTGTTGGGGGCACACTGGACTGCTCTGAGTGGCCAGTGCCAGCAGGTGATGTCAGAGGCTCCTTCTGATAGGCTCTTACCTCTCTTGGTAGCCAATCCTCCTTCCTAGGTAGTCAAACCTCCTTTTCTGGCTATTTAGGGTCTCTGCTTTGGGAATTCTTTAGATAACGAATGCAAGAGCTCACCAGAGTTCCTCTGCATCTCCTTCTTCACTTTCTGCCAAAGGATCGACCGCTGACTGCTCAGGACGCCTGCAAAACTGCAACAAAGTAGCAAGACGACTACTAGCAACCTTGTATCGCCTCATCCTGCTGGCTTTCTCGACTATTTAAAGGTGGTGCATGCTCTGGGGGAAGCCTGCCTCCTCCCTGCACCAGGAGCTCTGAAGAAATCTCCCGTGGGTCAACGGAATCTTCCCACTGCTAACGCAGGCACGAAAAGACTGCATCACTGGTCCTCTGGGTCCCCTCTCAGTCTGACGAGCATGGTCCCAGGAACTCAGCAACTCTGTCCAAATGACTCCCACAGTCCAGTGACTCTTCAGTCTAAGTTTGATGGAGGTAAGTCCTTGCCTCCCAACGCTAGACTGCATTTCTGGGTATCGTGTGATTTGCAGCTGATCCGGCTCCTGTGCACTCTTCCAGGATTTCCTTCGTGCACAGCCAAGCCTGGGTCCCCGACACTCCTTCCTGCAGTGCACAACTTTCTGAGTTGTCCTCCGGCGTCGTGGGACTCCCTTTTGTGACTTCGTGTGGACTCCAGTTCACTTTACTTACAAGTGCCTGTTCAGGTACTTCTGCGGGTGTTGCCTACTTCTGTGAGGGCTCCCTGAGTGGCAGGGCGCCCCCTCTGTCTCCTCCTCCAAGTGGTGACATCCTGGTCCTTCCTTCCTGGGCCACAGCAGCACCCAAAAACCTCTACTGCGACCCTTGCAGCTAGCAAGGCTTGTTTGTGGTATTTCTGCGTGGAAACACCTCTGCAAGCTTCATCGCAACGTGCAACATCCATATTACAAAGGAGAAGACCCTAGCTCTCTTATTTCTTGCAGAACTCCAAGCTTCTTCCATCCGGTGGCAGCTTCTTTGCACCCTCAGCTGGCATTTCCTGCGCTCCTGCCCACTCTCGACACAATCGCGACTATTAGACTTGGTCCCCTTGTCTTACAGATACTCAGGTCTGGAAATCCACTGTTGTTGCATTGCTGGTGTTTGTTCTTCCTGCAGACTCCCCCTATCACGACTTCTGTGCTCTCTGGGTGTAGTAGGTGCACTTTACCCCTACCTTTCAGGGTCTTGGGGTGTGCTATTTTTCTAACCCTCACTGTTTTCTTACAGTCCCAGTGACCCTATACAAGCTCACATAGTTTTGGGGTCCATTCGTGGTTCGCATTCTACTTTTGGAGTATATGTTTTTTGTTGCCCCTATACCTATGTGCTCCTATTGCAATCTACTGTAATTCTACACTGTTTGCATTACTTTTCTTGCTATTACTGACCGAAGTTTAGTTTGTGTACATATATCTTGTCCATATAACTTATCCTCATACTGAGGGTACTCAGTGAGATACTTTTGGCATATTGTCATAAAAATAAAGTACCTTTATTTTTAGTAACTCTGTGTGTTGTGTTTTCTTATGATATTGTGCATATGACACCAGTGGTATAGTTGGAGCTTTACATGTCTCCTAGTTCAGCCTAAGCTCCTTTGCCATAGCTACCTTCTATCAGCCTAAGCTGCTAGAAATGCCTCTCCTACACTATTAAAGGATAACTGGACCTGGCACAAGGTGTAAGTACCTCTGGTACCCACTACAAGCCAGGCCAGCCTCCTACATTGGTTGTGCAGCGGTGGAATAAGTACTTGTAACTACTTACCACTTTGTCATTGTGTACTTTTCATAAGAGAATAATATACAAAACAAGTTCAGTGTATGTACACCTAACCAAAAAGTTTTGGTCTTCTTCTCTCAAACTTTTTACAAAGTTCTAAAAAGTTAGAAAACGTTTTTTTCTTTGTTCTTTAAAAGTTCTGTCACTTTTCCTTCCTTCTCACTATTTCTAAACCTTTTACTATCATGTCTGAAGTAGAGTCAGCTCTTAAAATGGTCAATACAACTTATGACAATTTGAATTACAAGAGCCTAAGGAGTCTCTGCTTAGAGAGAGGTTTAGTGATAGGAAAGAACCCTACCAAAGAATTTCTATTTAACGTGCTTATTGTGAATGATGAGTCCCAAGCAGGCACTTCAAATGAGAGGTTAATAGAAGGTTCCCAATCTGACTCAGGGGATCTCCTTGAGGGAAGTAGGGAGGGTTCAGATCAGGATTTGCCCTCTAACAAGACACCCAGTAATGTTGGTAGTAATGGAGGTTCCCATCACAGTAGGGAAGTTTGTATTCCTGGAGGCCAAGTTGCTAGGGTTCAGTCAGTTAGGGACAGATCCCCCTCTGTTGTTTCCAATTTATCTTCTGTGTCCAAGCATTCCCAACCCACCCACCCTGAAGACAACATGTTAGAAATGGAACTCAAAAAGTTGAGAGTTGAAGAGACTAGACTGAAGATTAAACAGCAACAGCTGGGCTTAGATAGGGAATCCTTAGACCTGGAGAAGGAGAGTGAGAGATTGGAGTTTGGACCCCATGGTGGCAGCAGCAGTATTGCTGATAGTAATCCTGTTAGAGAGCATGATTCCAGGAATCTGCACAAGATAGTCCCCCCTTACAAGGAGGGGGATGACATCAACAAGGGGTTTGCTGCACTTGAGAGGGCCTGTATGGTACAGGGGGTCCCTCAAAGGCAGTGGGCTGCTATATTGTGGCTATCTTTCCGTGGAAAGGGTAGGGATAGGCTCCTTACTGTTAGAGAAAGTGATGCTAACAATTTTACAGTTTTGAAGGATGCACTCTTGGATGGATTTGGTTTAACCACTGAACAATACAGGATTAAGTTCAGAGACACCAGATAAGAGTCCTCACTAGACTGGACAGACTTTGTAGACTGTTCAGTGAAGGCCTTAGAGGGGTGATTACATGGCAGCAAAGTATCTGACTATGAAAGCCTGTATAATATTATTCTGAGAGAGCATATTCTGAATAACTGTATGTCTGACTTGTTACACCAATATCTAGTGGACTCAGATCTGACCTCTCCCCAAGAATTGGGAAAGAAGGCAGACAAATGGGTCAGAACAAGAGTGAACAGAAAAGTTCATACAGGGGGTGACAAGGATGGCAAGAAGAAAGATGGTGAGAAATCTCAGGATAAGCATGGGGATAAAGGTAAAACCAAAGACCATTCTTCAAATCCTAAACACTCTTCAGGTGGTGGCGCTAAATCAAATTCTTCCTCTTCTTCACAACATACACACATTAAAAAGCCTTGGTGCTATGTGTGTAACAATAAAGGCCATTGGCAAGGGGATAAGTCCTGAGCCCGTGAGCCAACCACCACTAATACATCAAACTCTAGTGCCCCTAGCAGTAGTGGTAATAGTGGTGGGACTGCTGGCAACAGTCAAAGTAAGGGTGTAGTTGGGTTCACTTATGGGTCCATCATAGAAACTGGGTAGTCAGTGCCAAGACAGTTTCTGTCACACCTACTGGCACTGGCCTTGCCACACTGGCTGCTTGTCCCCTTACAATGGATAAGTACAGGCAGACAGTTTCAATAAATGGTGTTGAGGCCCAGGCCTACAGCGACACAGGTGCCAGTATTGTATCACTTTGGTGACTGAAAACCTAGTGCTTCCTGAACAACACATCATTGGACAACAGTACAAGATTAGTGATGTCCATAACTCCACTAAGTTTCTTCCCTTAGCTATAGTTCAGCTTAGCTGGGGTGGAGTTACTGGCCCTAAGGAGGTGGTAGTGTCACCTAGCTTACCTGTAGACTGTCTCTTAGATAATGACCTAGAGACCTCAGGTTGGGCTGAGGTAGAGTTTTATACCCATGCAGCCATGCTGGGTATCCCTGAGGAATTGCTTCCTCTCATTTCTACTGAAATGAAAAAGCAAAGGAGAGGAACATGACTGAAAACTCAGGATCCTTCTCCAACAATAGGTAAAAGGGGCATCACAGTATCCCTTGCCCACCCTGCCATTCAGGATACCATTCCTGTGGTAGGAGAAACCTCTACTGGAGTGGCACCTGTACCAAGGGAACCATCAGCTGGCACAGCTGTACTCCCTGAGGTGGAAGTACCTCTCTGTGGGATAACTAATATTGGTGAGAAAAAGTCCACCATTGTAGTTAACATGGAGCATCCCTCCAACCCTCCCAGAGAAACTTTAGTGCAGCAACCCTGCACTGCCTCAAAACACTTAGGACAGCATCCATGCCCTGCTCCAAAACAAGAGAAACAGCATCCCTGTTCTCACTTACAGCCATATGGACAACATTTTTAACCAGCTATGGCTTTACTGAGACAGCATCCCTGTCTGGCATTCTCATCACTAGAAATAGGTCCAGTGGACAATTTCCACTGTTCTAAACTAAAACCTACTGATAGGAACTCTGTGAATATATCTTCACATTGTTGGTTAGCTAAAAAACTTCAAACAGGGTGGTTTACATCCCCACAGGGAAGTAAAAATATAGTGGATGATAAAGGGCATAACCAGTCTATTTCAGAGCTACTCTCCACTTATCACCACTTAGACAATAAAGACTCAACTGGCCAAGGTTAGCCTTATTGTCCTTCGTTTTGGGGGGGTTGTGTGAGAAAGTAGACTCTTTCTAGCCTTGTTACCCCCACTTTTGGCCTGTTTGTGAGTATATGTCAGGGTGTTTTCACTGTCTCACTGGGATCCTGCTAGCCAGGGCCCAGTGCTCATAGTGAAAACCCTATGTTGTCAGTATATTTGTTATGTGTCACTGGGACCCTGCTAGCCAGGACCCCAGTGCTCAAAAGTTTGTGGCCTATATGTGTTCCTTGTGTGATACCTAACTGTCTCACTGAGGCTCTACTAACCAGAACCTCAGTGGCTATGCTTTCTCTGCTTTCCGAATTTGTCACTAACAGGCTAGTGAATAAATTTACCAATTCAGATTGGCATACTGGTACACCCATATAATTCCCTAGTATATGGTACTGAGGTACCCAGGGTATTGGGGTTCCAGGAGCTCCCTATGTGCTGCAGCATTTATTTTGCCACCCATAGGGAGCTCTGACAATTCTTACACAGGCCTGCCAGTGCAGCCTGCGTGAAATAACGTCCACGTTATTTCACAGCCATTTACCACTGTACTTAAGTAACTTATATGTCACCTATATGTCTAACCTTCACCTGGTGAAGGTTGGGTGCTAAGTTACTTAGTGTGTAGGCACCCTGGCACTAGCCAAGGTGCCCCCACATTGTTCAGGGTGAATTCCCCAGACTTTGTGAGTGCGGGGACACCATTACACGCGTGCACTATACATAGGTCACTACCTATATATAGCGTCACAATGGTAACTCCGAACATGGCCATGTAACATGTCTAAGATCATGGAATTGTCACCCCAATACCATTCTGGTGTTGGGGGGACAATTCCATGATCCCCCGGGTCTCTAGCCCAGTACCCGGGTACTGCCAAAGTGCCTTTCCGGAGTCTCCACTGCAGCTGCTGCTGCTGCCAACCCATCAGACAGGTTTCTGCCCTCCTGAGGTCCAGGCAGCCCTGACCCAGGAAGGCAGAAAAAGGACTTCTTCTGAGAGAGGGTTTAACACCCTCTCCCTTTGGAAATAGGTGTGAGGGCTGGGGAGGAGTAGCCTCCCCCAGCCTCTGGAAATGCTTTGATGGGCACAGATGGTGCCCATCTCTGCATAAGCCAGTCTACACCGGTTCAGGGATCCCCCAGCCCTGCTCTGGCGCAAAACTGGACAAAGGAAAGGGGAGTGACCACTCCCCTGACCTGCACCTCCCAGGGGAGGTGCCCAGAGCTCCTCCAGTGTTTCCCAGACCTCTGTCATCTTGGAAACAGAGGTGTTGGGGGCACCCTGGACTGCTCTGAGTGGCCAGTGCCAGCAGGTGATGTCAGAGGCTCCTTCTGATAGGCTCTTACCTCTCTTGGTAGCCAATCCTCCTTCCTAGGTAGCCAAACCTTTTCTGGCTATTTAGGGTCTCTGCTTTGGGGAATTCTTTAGATAACGAATGCAAGAGCTCACCAGAGTTCATCTGCATCTTCCTCTTCACCTTCTGCCAAAGGATCGACCGCTGACTGCTCAGGACGCCTGCAAAACTGCAACAAAGTAGCAAGACGACTACTAGCAACCTTGTATCGCCTCATCCTCCCAGCTTTCTCAACTGTTTCCAGGTGGTGCATGCTCTGGGGGTAGCCTGCCTCCTCCCTGCACCAGGAGCTCTGAAGAAATCTCCCTTTGGTCGACGGAATCTTCCCCCTGCTAATACAGGCACCAAAAGACTGCATCACTGGTCCTCTGGGTCCCCTCTCAGCCTGACGAGCGTGGTCCCTGGAACTCAGCAACTCTGTCCATGTGGCTCCCACAGTCCAGTGTCTCTTCAGTCCAGGTTTGGTGCAGGTAAGTCCTTGCCTCCCCACGCTAGACTGCATTGTTGGGCACCTCAAGATATGCACTCTTCCAGGATTTTCTTCATGCACAGCCACGCCTGGGTCCCCGACACTCCTTCGTGCAGGGCACAACCTTCTGAGTTGTCCTCCGGCGTCGTGGGACTCCCTTTTGTGACTTCGCGTGGACTCTGGTTCACTTTGCTTCCAAGTGCCTGTTCAGGTACTTCTGCGGGTGCTGCCTGCTTCTGTGAGGGCTCCCTGAGTTGCTGGCCGCCCCCTCTGTCTCCTCCTCCAAGTGGCGATATCCTGGTCCCTCCTGGGGCACAGCAGCACCCAAAAACCTCTACCACAACCCTTGCAGCTAGCAAGGCTTGTTTGCGGTCTTTCTGCGTTGGAACACCTCTGCAAGCTTCATCGCGACGTGGGACATCCATTTTCCAAAGGAGAAGTCCCTAGCTCTCTTATTTCTTGCAGAACTCCAAGTTTCTTCCATACGGTGGCAGCTTCCTTGCACCCTCAGCTGGCATTTCCTGGGCTCCTGCCCACTCTAGACACTGTTGCGACTATTGGTCTTGGTCCCCTTGTCTTACAGGTACTCAGGTCTGGAAATCCAGTGTTGTTGCATTGCTGGTGTTTGTTCTTCCTGCAGAATCCCCCTATCACGACTTCTGTGCTGTCTGGGGGTAGTAGGTGCAATTTACACCTACCTTTCAGGGTCTTGGGGTGGGCTATTTTTCTAACCCTCACTGTTTTCTTACAGTCCCAGCGACCCTCTACAAGCTCACATAGGTTTGGGGTCCATTCATGGTTCGCATTCCACTTTTGGAGTATATGGTTTGTGTTGCCCCTATACCTATGTGCTCCTATTGCAATCTACTGTAATTCTACACTGTTTGCACTACTTTTCTTGCTATTACTGACCGAAGTTTGGTTTGTGTACATATATCTTGTGTATATAACTTATCCTCATACTGAGGGTACTCACTGAGATACTTTTGGCATATTGCCATAAAAATAAAGTACCTTTATTTTTAGTAACTCTGTGTATTGTGTTTTCTTATGATATTGTGCATATGACACCAGTGGTATAGTAGAAGCTTTACATGTCTCCTAGTTTAGCATAAGCTGCTTTTCCTTTACCTTCTATGAGCCTAAGCTGCTAGAAACACCTCTTCTACACTAATAAGGTATAACTGGACCTGGCACAAGGTGTAAGTACCTCTGGTACCCACTACAAGCCAGGCCAGCCTCCTACATCTAGGACATCATTTATGACATCACTGATGAGTGTGTTATTTTGTTTTATAGTTTTTTAGTTTACATAGTGGCAGGTAAGTACCAAAATGAAAATCCTCATGCATTTTTCATAGATTTATTTAACCAGGACTACAGCAGGCTACAGCAAAAACTGCTGAACAGAATTACAACAAATTTGGCAGGAGGCTAGATCTTAGTAAGCAGATTGTATTTTTGGTGTAAATCTATTTAGGAGTTTCTCAGAAATAAGGATTCAAAAATATAGGTACCGCAACAGTTGGGTTTTTGAGTCTCCCTTGAAACCAATTTTATAAAATAGAGCATTCTGATTGGCCTAGGAAGCTTTTTTCCTTGGGCCAATTCCCACCCACAGGAGTAAGTGATTTCCCTTTTATTTTTGCAGTTATGAAGAAAGTAAGACATGAGAAGTGTTGCTTCAAGTAGAAAAACCTTTAGTGTATTGTTGCATTTGAGATATTAAGTAAGTGTTTGTTTTTTATAATCTTGTGGGCCTCTTGTGAGAGAAAAGCAAGACCCCATAAAAGGAAAGACATCCCAAGGAAGGATTGTGATTGGTTCATAAGGATGCCTTTATTTAGCAAAGCAAGATTCCTTCCTCATTGCATCATTTGCATACTGGGATTTTCTGTGATTACACCTTTTTGGCTACTTCTCTGAATTTGATGATTTTCTGTGATTAGAATGTCATCATCTGATTTAGATGATAACCCTACATCTGTTCCTGCAAGTCAGCCACCTCAGCCACCTAAGGAGTCCTTGGTCTGACAATTGGTTCAGATGATGCCTGGTGGGAGGAAAGTATCTGCCAAATATGCAATTTGTGAGATATGCAAAAAAGAGTTCAGCTGAAATAAGTAATATTCTCAGAGTACCGCTGGGATGTGGCCTCATTTTAGAGCTATGCAACCTCAACACCTTGTTCGGGCTGAGTTAGCCCATACTGCCGAGTTTGATAACTCACCAGGGGCATCCACATCTTTTAAACCTGCTTACACTGTGCCAGCCCAGGTACTTACCACTCAAGCAGCAAATAACCTTGCATATCTGAACAAAGCAATCTTTTGCTGCTGATTGAAGCAGATTATTCCATTTTTTAGCAAGTAGACCTGCACACAGCAGGTTTGTCCAGAATCAGAAATTCTCAACAGGGCAGCAGGTTTTTTTAAAAACATTTTTTCCTACATTTTTATCCTCTTTGTTTTAAAGGAAATGTTTTTTTTTTTACTCCCAGTTTCCTGTTTTTGAGCTATCCCTTTAAAAAGAAATACAAAAACAATAAAAATGTTACAAAACAGAAAAAATATAGGCCCAGCTTTAAGAAAACGTGGAACATCAGAGCTAATGCCCCACTTTTTCTGCACTCCCCTTCCAGCACCTAATGACACTGTGGTTGCTCCGTATTTATAATAATACAGTGCACCATGGTGGTTACTAGCACAATAGCGTCAAACCTTTTGATGCTATTGTGGCGCTTTGTTAAACTAGTGTAAAAAATGTTGACACTAGTGTAGCAAAGTGCAAGGAGGCCCACAGGTTTCTATGGGAGTGTCATTTTACCGCCTGAGCAGGCGTTAAAAATTACACCACAAATGGCGCAGTGAAATCTGTTCAATTTTGCTGGGCCATTTATGCAGGCCTCCTAGAGCCAGAACACCCTCCTTGCATACATTATGCCAGACGGAGGCATAATGTTTGGCAGGTGTTTACAAAGTGGGCCAATGCATTCATTGCACCACTTTGTAAATATGGCGCTAGGAAAAAGTCACTTTAGCGCCGCCTTAGCATAAAAAAAATGATGCTGTGGTGGTGCTAAGGAGTCTGAAATTTGCCCCACAGTTGTTCAAAATGTTACTTGAAAAAGCTTATCAGAGCTACCCTATACTTTCATTATGTATGTTGTTTGTACTACATTCCCCTTTTTTTTTCTTCATGATCTGATTGAACCAGTGGCATTTGGCCTTATTCCCTTAATCAGGAACAGGGATATGTAGTGCTGTCTGGGAAGTCATGTCTCTGCTAAAAACCTAGCAGGATATGAGGTGTCTTTATTAGGGTTTGAGAGAAATGTATCTCTCTACTCAGACCTCTTCTTCATGCTACCAGGAATGCATGGTAGATTGTGGTGAGAAACTTCCTTGTTTCCTGACACGTTTCTTGTATGATAACTCTGCGTAGTATAGTTAGCGGAGCGCCTGGCCTCTCTGATGTGATGTACCTCTTAGATAATGCTTGTGCAAATTTCAGTGTGAAATGTGGCTTACCTTTGTGGTCACACCTCTCCCCAGTATAACAGAAGAACAAGTAAAGTATTTTTTGCATAACATCTACAGAGACTATGATATGAAAACACACTATGCCTACATGCAAGACATCCCCCCAGAGTAACATGCGCAAAATAGGCTGTAGGTAGAAACTGTCCTCTCTGCACATACCTCTCTTCATACTCATGAGTGTCTATAGTAGAGGATAAAATTGAGTTTCCTTTCTGTTCATCACTGTCTTGGACAACTGGTGTCCATATTTCATTGTGGAGAGATACTTACCTCTGTTTAAAACGCCTTCCAGTGGCAACACCATTAGAAGTAGACAGCAGCTGATAGCAGTGTGTTTTAGAGTATGAACATGCACTTACCTCTGTGCAAAAATCCCTCTCTTGAATTACAGTTATCTGCACTACAGCATGCAACACCTCATTGTTGCATGGCAAGTAGCCGTAGATGCACAGCAAACTAATTGGCTTCTCTATTATTAAGGGCCTGATTAGGAGTTTAGCGCATGGGAAGACCCATCCGTGGAACTTCTGAAGGGGTGGTTGTCAACACAATAGCTACCTCCATGCCAGACCCATATTGACTTTCCTGCTGGGATGACAGGCAGAAACTAAGTTTTCCTGACTGCCTCTGTGAGGCTGGCGGTCTCAAGACTGCCAGCCTCCTAATGAGGCCCTAACCCTCTAGAAGGTGAAAGCTTAGCATAGTGCTATTCACATACATATACATGTAATAGCATATTTAAGGTCCGTCAACACAGTACTGCCAGTTTTACTAAGTACTATACTATAAATGCAGTAGCAAAATAAACTTGACATTTATAATAAATAAATATTAAGGAAATAATCAAAAGTAACTTTAAACGTATTTATTACAACAAAACAATTTAACAAAACTGCAACTAGATTAACATTCAGTATAAACAACTATAGTATGAAAAAAACAAGTAACTTTAAAATACACATTTTGTCTGAAGCTCATAAGCACCTCCTAAACCCCCCTCCATTTTTGCTTTATGTGTATAAGTGGATTTTGATGTAGGTAGCACTTCTTTCTCAGTTTTGTAGATGCATTCACTTGCCAAAGAGTCTTTAAATTTCTGCTTTGTTAAGGCAGGCTAAGTGGCAATAAATTCAAAGCAAAGCAGCATATCTATATATACAGTTCACAAAGTGTAGCTCGTCCAGGGTTAGCTTGTTCTGCTGAAGTACTCAGCTGTTGAGATGACTGTACAAACCTTCCAACCTGAATAAACTGTACTCGAACAGGTAGTTATTGCTGAACAGTACAGCAATCATGGTTTTCATAACAAGGCTCTTCTTTGATACTTATTGAAGTAGACAATTATTCCCTCAGAGAAAAGTTTCCATTTTACTTCTGAGAAAAAGACTACATGTCAATAACTGATAACAGTGATACAATGGTATATTTTGTAAACATTTGTATGTTTTTCAAATACAATCACGTAATTAATTGTAATTCTGATAAAAAAATCCACAACCTCTCCCAATGCACTTTTTTTCACAAACAAATTAGAACAGGCCACCAAACCTTATTTCATATAAGTTTATAAAGTGACGTCTTCCTCTTGAGGCTGAGGGTGGGTGGAACTTGTGGATTTTAATCCACGAACATCAGCTGAATTTTGTAAATACTCCAAGAAATTCAGTGGAGTTCCATGTGCAATGGAATGCCGGCCAGTCCTGGTTTCTTTCATTATGCATGTGTTTAAGCCTTTGAGATGGACCGCCTTTGGAGTTTCTGTGTGTGTTGTTGGAGTATGTTTATAGTTGTTTAGTGACATGCAAAAGACAGTCTGTGTGATGTTGATGTATGCAACGTGGACATTTGTCTCTGGTGCTGCTGTGTGACAAGTAGAGGAACCTGTGTCACTCTCTTTTGCCCTCCAGTGGGGTTGGCTTGTTTGTTTGTTTTCTCCATGGAACCTACACACACAACTGGTTAATACATTTTTGAAGTACTGGCAGGGATCTTGCATACTGATGAGAATGTAATGAAATGTTGACACTTCTAGCAGTAGAGTGAGGTCTGTAATAGTTTGCATATGGGACATTGTAATAATGATATACTTGGCAGGGTGGACTCATAAAACCAGACCTCTTCAAAGTCCCATACATCTGAAAGGCAAGTAGATCTAGGTTGAGTCAGTCACAGATCACAGTGGTTGCAAAAAGGCCATGAAGCTGAAAGGTAAGTAGAGCTGGGTTGAGTCAGTCACAGATCATGGTGGTCGTGTGCATCCCCTCACAGGCAGTTTGCATGAGGACTTTAAATAACAATTTGTTAGCACTGATCCCCAGACAGACTTATCTTGACAGGGGGAGCTCAGAACCTATTTAATTACGTTAGCGCAAATTTCACACTCCACAGCCCTAAAGCGAGTGTATCTCTCCATGGACCTCCATCTTCTCCCCTCATAATTTCTTTCTTGATATTCTCTCCCCATGTTCCCTTCTGTTTATGAGCCTGCTCTGGTGTCAGCAGAGGGGCTGTGCTTACACATCCACAAAATGTGGGGTTCCCAGCCCCTAACACAGGACCATATGTGCATCTCTTTTAATATGGTACCACAAGATGTACCTCCCCTCTCATGTGGCCCTTTCCATTTCATGCAACCTACCACCCAACCTCCTTCACATGCACCCCCTCACCTACACCCTGTATCCTCATCTTTCACTAAACTGCTCCTCACCAGGTCTGTGGGGCTCACAGGCTGAGGGAGGACTTGATAATCTCACATATAATGGGGTGTCTCTGAGCTTATACACTGGGCCTGGAGTTTTCACATCATGAGTTGACTCTTGGGTCAGGGTCTTCACATAACTAGGGTGCTCCCAGGTTCTAATCACAAGCAAACAAGTGTTAGGCTCTGGGAAACACCCTGCACATGTACGCCAAGGGGCAGAGGCATTCTCTGCAGCCAATCCCTTGTCCTTCAGGGAGCAGACAAACCTCTACCAATCATCACCACCTGCAGTTTTCAAATTCAAGCCGTCTGATAAGACAGCCAATCTGAGTCCATTCTTGCCACTGCTTGCAAAGAGAGAGCTGCAGTCGCTCCCAAGTGAAAGTGGATTCAGCCAGTGAGAGGAGGGAGTGCAGCTCAGCACACCTATCACAATTAGGTCTCTTATGTGAAGAGAAACCTTGAGGGGTCACACGGAGAGGAGATGACAGACAGGGGGTGAGCACCATTAAACTCCTACATGCAGCAGTTGTGGAGTGTTTGCCAAACTCTGAACTCTAATTGGAGCACAGAGAGTTGAAATCTTAAAGAACTCCGCCAGCAGTGCTGAGTTTACTGCTCAATCCTACTTGAGACAACTTTGCTAACACACTCCGCAGCTTTTCACTGTAGAAATAACAATATCACCACTCAAACATTTCATAGGGCTAAAGTATACGTAGTATGGTGTTCATAACAAAAGTTTAACTTGTATTGTTATAATCTTTGTTTCATAATTTGACAAGCATTGCCCCCTTTACTTACAAATAGACACAGTTTGTACATTTAATTTTTTACACAATCTGCAAACCTAGTTCACATTTCTCTACATTGTAATATTTGCCTCTCAGAACCTATAATAACAGATCTACACTTCCCCAAACATATTTTCACTCTTGTATATATACTGTAGAGTAAGGTTTCCTCTACTGAGTAGAGTTTTGTTGTGGTGAGGAGGCTTGCTTTGGGGACTACATTGCCCATGATCCAGCTGTCTGCCAAGGAAGACGGGCTAGCAGCCTTAAAATCATTGCTGGAGACCCACGGGCAGGGTCACTATTGGGAAGAGCTTTGTTGTTGTGAGAAGGCTTGCTTGGGAACTACATTGGCAATGATCCTGCTGTCTGCCCAGGAGGGGACTTATAATCATAGTGGGAGACCCGCAGGTTGGGGACATGTGCTGGACATGCCCATGGAAAGACCGTTCCAAGACCGGGCCCATCTACACCTGTCTGTGTCCGAATGAGGCCAGGCTGGGACACCTCTCTTGGCCTGAGGGTCCCCAGGATACAGGAATTTGTGTAAGATTGCAGTTTCTAATAGCAATTGGCCTTAGGGCCCTGTAGACTAGTTGTATCATGGGCAAATGAAAGCAAGCTAAAGGCATGGTGGGGAAAAACAGTAAAACAGTAAATACCATTCTAACTATCTCACTGATGCATTGGGTCTGATTCATTCTGAGATTGCCAATGCAGAAGAAAATCTGACTGCTACCAAAAGTACAGCTAATGAGGCTTTGTCCATTATAATAGTGAGGTTGCCAATGAGCTTACACCAACTACATTTAAGCACCCAAAAATATCTGAGACAGTCCCTGTAGTAATAAGCTTGAATAGGACTGGCGCCATGTGTGTCAAAAATGTCTCTGAATATAACAGAGCTTTCATCAAGTCATGGATCTAGTCTACCATTGGCAAAAATGTGTAGACAGCCATTCAGAACAAATATCAATGATAAGCTGAATACTGGAGCCCCAGGTTCGTTATATAAGGCTAATCATATTAATGGATGTAGTAAAGAGCAGGAGCCCACTCATAATAGGAATATTGAGTCCATCATGACGAGTTTTGCAGTCTTTTGGCAAAACAGCCATGGTTGGGGGCACCAAAAGACCGCCAGTGTTGGCAGTATCCCGCCCGCCCTATTACGAGTCATAGACAGCACACAGCCAAAAGACAACCACAAATCCAAGACAGCCAGGATGACCGAGGGTGGGAGAAAGGCAGTCCCACCACCAGAACTGCCATGCCGACCACATTCTGCCCTCCAAATTATGACCCACAAATCAGCACAGCGGTCATTGCACGGTGGAAAACCATTGGCAGTGTAAACCGCCGCAGAGAAAAAAGCACCTCAGCCAGAACACCACATCACATGGACAGTTTGAATACCCCACACTTACCACATTCACATACCAGACACACCTACACACACCACTATAAAACACCCACCCACACAATCCACAATGCTTTGCAACTCAAACGACAATCACAGACAGCGAGGAGACAACACACAACTTTGTACTTGTACACCATAGACACTTTTAGACATCTCTCTCAGCACACACCACACAACTGCATGAACAACACTATACACACATCAACACAGCACACAAACACAACAAAACAACCAACACACACAACCAAGCACCCTCCATCCCATCAAGCACCTCACACTACACCCTTGCACACAACCTGTCCCCACTCACAACACAACAATCATGTCCTGTCAAAAGCACCCACGCTTCACTGATGAAGAGTTGAGGGTCATGGTCGATGAAATCGTCAGGGTAGAGCCACAGCTGTTAGGCTGTTAGGCACACAGGTCCAGAAAACATCCATAGCCAGGAAAATAGAGTAATGGCAGAGGATCGTCGACAGGGTCAACTCAGTGGGCAACCATCCACGCACAAGTTAGGACATCAGGAAGAGGTGGAATGACCTAAGGGAGAAGGTGCATTCCATGGCATCACAACATCAGATTGCCATCAACAAGACTGGCTGTGGGCCTCCACCTCCACCCCTAGAGTTCACATCGTGGGGGGGAAGGATTTGGCCATCCTGCATCCTGAGGGCGTGACTGGAATAACCGGAGGATTGGACTCTGGTAAGTCACCAACACTCTCCTTACACCAACTACTCCTGTCCAGCATGCATTCCTATCACCCATCACTCCCCAAGTCACCCTATCCCTCACTCCATCTCTCACCCAATCACCAAATGGCCCTCCTCTACTTGCCACTCCACCACCCAGCCACTATCCCCACACAGTCCCTGCCCAGTGCATGGATACCACAACCAAGAACCATCACTACAACTCCCACAATGCACCTGCCCAGTCACATGACAACCTGAAATGTCCATGTCACAGTGCAACACCTGCACGGCTAACTATGGCACTTGACACACCTACTGCATGCTATGACTGAGGACCACAAAATGGCAATAGCAGCAATGCAATCTTGATTCTTCAAATCGGACCAGAACAGGGTAGCCATTTCTGTATCCATGACCCACAAACTATATCAATAGTCCTGCATCTGTCATTGCAATAACTGGGGGAGGGATGCTGTGGTCCAGAGGATGTAGCCACCAACGCACTCAACTGACCGGAAAACCATCTCCCAAGTCCTGGGAGCATACCAGCAATCCCAGGACAAGATGGGCCAGATACTAACCATCTTGCAGGAACACCAGAGGCTGCATAGGGAAAACCACCAGGAGGCCATGCAGCAGTGGCAGGCTCACAATGCCACCTTGGCCTCCATTACAGGGTGCTAAAGGAACTCAGCACCATCCTGCGTGCGGCCTCCACCCACCAGCAGGCCCTTTCCACTAGCCACATACCAACGGAGCCTTCAACATCTGCTTTAGCTAGTGGAACGGAGGCCCTGCCTGAGGAACCACAGGCCACTGGCACCTCTCTCTGTAGCAGAGGGCCCACCCCCAAAAACATGGTCATCCATCCAGATATCCTACAGGAGCTGATGCCAAGACCAAAGCCACTGCCAGGAAGTGACCCTCACCTGAACATTCTCCCTTGTGTGCCATTGACACACACTGTTGACTGGCCATATCATGTCTCCATTATTACATTGGTCCTTGGACACTGGACCTGTACTACCTACAGCTGGGCCACCTACTCTGATGATTTCATCTACCTGGCCCCCACTCATCACCTATTAGGCAATAGATGCACAATAAACGCCATAGAACACAGCAACTGCATTCATGTCTTTATTGTAACATGTTCCAATGTGTGTTCACCAGGAAGTAATGTGTGTCAAACCACGTTCACCATAAGTCTGTTACACCGACGGGAAAGGGAGGATTAACCAGCAGGTTACTCTGTACCTCAGACATGTTTCAAATTCCATTTGCTAAGGGAGTCACTAGTTCAAGCAGACACCAGAGTAGCTCCACGAAACCGACCTGCAAATAGACCAAGACAGGGACAACCATCAGGATTGCAGTCATGGTGCCACACACAACACATATGCTGTACATTGTAGTCAGCCCCAGTGTGAATTGTCAAGTGGAATGGGAAAACAGTATACCATGCCACATTCACAATCTCCGGAAACACATTGGCATTGCTTGCTAGCTCAGTGCTGATATGAGCCAACAAAAGACACATACAACTGTTAGGAAAAGCCAGTGTCCATGACTGGCAATGGGTACAGTCAGGATAAGGAGCAATATACACTACCCAATCTATGGGTATCAAAACATCTGCTTTGGAGTTTGCAGGTCTGGGAATGCACCACGTGCCTGTACATAGGAGATATCAACCTACCACCCTGCATTCTCAACACAGACTTGAGATGAGTAAGACAGCTTCTGACGGACAATTAGTCTCCCACCAGAGACCACACAGAGGGATAGGTACACTGGATACCTCCACTGATGTAACTGGCCTGGAGGAGCAAAATCAGAAGGCAGATAGGAAATCAATGACCTGACAATGCACACTACACATACCTGGAAGTATTGGTTGATCAGCTCAGTCCTCGAGTCTACAGCACCTTCATCCTCATCCTCATCATCACTTCATATGTAACCATCATAAGACACTGGTCCAGCTGCCACCTCTTCATCATCCAGTAATGGTATGTGACATCTCAAGGCCAAACTGTGCAGCATGCAGCAGGCAACAATGATCTAACAGACTTTTGCCGAGTGTAGAGCAGGGCAGCTCCAGATACATGGAGGAACCTGAATCTGGCCTTCAGTAGCCAAATGTTTTTTCTATTACATGCCTCGTCCTGCCATGGGCCTCATTGAAACGGTGTTCCCAATCTATTGTAGGATATCTCAGTGGTGTCAACAGCTAGGGAAGGTTAGGATAGCCAGTCACCTATGTGTACAGAGGTTGGACCTGTCACTATACCAGTGGAGACAAAGGGCAGAATGGGATGACATGTGACATCACAGTTGCACACATGATATTGCATACATACCAATTAGCCAGGCCCTTTCTCTCTGTAGTTCTGCCATCATGTGGGGGGCATTGGTGTCATGCACAGATCCAGGAAACTTGGCCGTAACTTGGGAGATATGCTGGTCTGCGAGACACACCACCTGGACATTGATGGAGAAAAAGTTTTTCCTGTTCCTGTACCCTTGTTCATTAGACCTGGGAGGATCCAAATCAATATGGGTGCCATCTATGGCCCCTATAACATGAGGGATGTGTTCCATGTCATAGAAGTCAGCCTTCACAGTGGGCAAATCCGCATGTTGGGGAAACCTAATGTAGCAGTCCATGTGTTTCAGAAAAGCACAGAGTACATTCTTCAACACATGACTGGGCATGGGCTGTAACATCCCTGCTCCAACCCCCCTGTAATCTGGAAGGACCCTGAGGCAAGGAAGTTTAGTACTGACAAAATCTGTACTGTGGGAGGGATGGCATAGGGATTACATCTGGCAGTCAATAGATCTGGCTCCAACTGATTACACAGTTCCATGATGGTCTGATGATTCAGACAATAGGTGTGTATGATGTGCCTCTCCTCCAGGGTAGCAAGGTCGACTAGGGTGGTACACCAGTACATTTCTCATTCTCACCATTGCACAGTATCTAGGACAGAGAGAGGAAAATGTACAAATTAATGTCTACCATACACATGCTACCTAACACTAAACTTGTAGCACACAACAAACACTATAGACGTGGAACTCAAGTTTACACATACCTTATAGGGCATGTTGACTGATCATGTATGCCATCCTATCTGCCCATTGCAACCCTTGACCAACAGCATGTCACACACAAACTATGTGTTATGTTCTGTGTTACAGCAGCCTATTTCCACAGAACAGAACGTGTATGTACCAATTTCAGTGCCACATATGGTTACCCCACCAATGAGGCATCAAGTAGCTGCACATGTACTGGAATTCACAGCCACACATCTAACTCCACTGTGCTATTTATCGCAGATGTATGGGCCCAGCCTCTGCATTATTAACAAAAGACTTGCATGGCACACTTATTTTTGATCCACAAGCCATAAAATGTGTTTCAAATGGCAGCCGTCTATCCCGCATGCACAGAATGGATTGAAATTAATAAATTTTGCCAGCGTATGATGTCATGACGGTAGGTAGGTAGTTGGATAAGACTGGGGCCAAGGATAATCACCTCCAACAGTGACGGTCATGTACACGGCAGCTGTGACCGCCATTTTCTGCCAACTAGCTCACTTGACTCCTGACTCTAGTACAAGCAGGATGTTCACTACGTGAGCTGCTGTGTACTGTCTCTGGGAGCCATCATTCCGCAACCTGCAGGTGATAGGGACCCAGCCTTCACTCAGGATGAGTTTGAGAAAATTGTGGACGGGGTTCTACCCCTGTATGAACAGCTATATGGGGCACCAGAGGAGCAGGTGAGTCCAAATCCCTTGTACTGTGTTGATAGAGGTACGTATGAGGCTGTAACGCATTGCCAAGCCACACAGGAAGTGGATGAATGCAGGTGGCATGGAATAAATGTGATTGTGGCGCATGGACATGTTAGTGTGGGCATGTGATGTGTATGATGTGTGTAGTCCACTGTTGCTGATGTGTTACCACTCTACACAACTTTTTCCTTCTGTCTGTGTCACCTATGCAGGTCAGCCCCATTAGAAGAAGGAGATCTGTTGTTCCATCACCAAGCAAGAGTGGAACCTGGGGTCCATAGCCAGAAGAGCACCCACTGCAGAAAGCGGTGGTAGGACCTGAAACGCTGGGCCCAGAAGACAGCAGAGGCCCAGCTGGGGATGTCCTCTAAATGAGGGGGGGTGCCCGTTGGGCCCTGACCCCCCTAATGGCCCACATATTGGTGGTGACCTACTCTGAGGTGGATGGGCACTTGAGGGCAGCACAGCAGCCACAAGGGGGTAAGTGCAGGCTCTCACCTCACACATGACAGGCCTTTTTTGGGATTGAGTGGCTTATTGTGGGCAGATATGCATGTGATCAGTGGTAGATGCACATCAACAATGGGTATCAGTCACCCTGGCAGGCTCTGAATCGATTATGAGTGACAATACAATGATGTCAGTGTATATCCAATTGACATATTCAACGGTTGGGTGACTATGGACACCCTACACATTGTGTCAGACCAGCTTCTTTCATCTGCATCAGTGCACCTGAGGTGTAAGTGCTATCATATCAGTATTTGTCTCCCACAATGACTGAGGCAATCTCTATTTTGTACAATATCTGGCAAGGACTGATTGTGGGGGTAGTATCAGGGGTCCACTACATGTATGGCTTCAATGGGACAAGATTTTGGTCATGGTAGCTTATCATGCTGACGTATGTTGACTTAAGAGTGTAGGAAATGAGTAGAGAAACAACCATGGCATACTGCTACATGTGACTCTATAGGGGCAAACAGCACAACAAAATCTATTATTGGATCCATCGTTCTGTAGATTTTCCTTTCCAACGATGGTAAGGTACTAGATGTGGTAAGTCCCCTGGAGGTCCCTTGAGTCTAATCATAATGATTACATGTCATGCATGACATCGCCTTGGCAATTACAATGCTGCTATGCAGTGTTTCAGCCTTGACCAATTCACTAAGTCAACATATTCTCACAATGTCAGTTTTTTTACCAATGCGACTTGATTTACCTGAAGTGTATTTGCAGAAATGGAGTGCCATTGTCATGGCCTGCCATGATATAGTTGAAGAGATGTACATGTTGATCTGTGTAAATGGCAGCATCATCAGGCAAAGGAGAAGGGGCACTGGCGAGTGGGGAAGCAGCAGCCCACAGGACCCAGGAGGCTAATACTAGTGGAGCTGTGGGGACCAGTAGGACAGAGGGCCAAGGGGAGTGTCACAGGGGAGACTGGATCATCTTTGGATTCCTCCTCCGCTAGATGGCCCCTGGCAGTGGTGGACCCATCTAGGACCAGCCCAGCCCCATCCTTGTACACCAACCCCTTTACCAGCACTGCCCTCTTGGTTGCTCCGCACCCAGTTGCCCATGCCCGCTCACCCAGGGGGGTGGGCGTCTCCTTCACCACCTGCACCACTGCCCCTGCCCCAGTCAGCCCTGCTTCCCTCAGTGAGGAGGCTCTTGACTTCCTGAGGTCCATCTCTGTGGGTCAGGGAACCACTGTGAATGCCATCCAGGGACTGGCAGCTTAGGTACAGCAGAGCAATGCTATTCACAGTGCCCTGTCTGGGCTGCAGAGATCCTTTCAGGCTCTGGCCTCCTCGCTGACAGCAGCCAGTGCTCCTTTGTCTTCTGTCCTCCCTCCAGCTACCTGTGCCCAATTCCATACCCCTTTCCCCACACCCATCCAGAGCACACAGTCAGACGGCTATTCATCCACCTCAACAAACACAGTTCACAGTGACAAACACAAGCACCACAAGACCCACTACTGGCATTCACACAGACAACACCCACCTGCACACGCAACAACATCCACTCCCTACACTGACCCCACATCACCCCCTCCTTCACAGACACTACACCACTCACCCATGCTGCCACGACACTGGCACTCCCTCATCCAGACACAATTTCCATCATACCCACAGTCACCACACTTCCAAAACCCTCATACATCCATCCCATTCACCACATGCACACTCACCACAGCTGCCAACACCTCCAAATGCTGCACATTACCTTGCCTGTAGGCACCACTCCAACAGACAGTCACCCATCCACCATGGCACCTCCCTGTACCTCATCCCCTCTCCTCCCAAAATAGCCTATACGCCGGCACTCACCCACCTTACAGATAGCCAGCACACACATGCCTTCAACCCACACACCTGCACCCAAGACACCTACAAGAACACACATCACAACCACTCCCTCTCCCTTCACTCCCAAATGCTTTTCCCATGACCGCCGTTGTGTCCCTAAGTAAAGATTCCTGTACAAGTTTTCCCACTTCCCTACCATCCGCCCACCCTGTGGTTTCCCAAAGCACCTTGTGTCCCTCCCTGAGCCCAGCCTTTCCACCTCGCAGTCCTGCCCTGCCACCTCTGCTGTTTCCCATGCTCATCCCCCTGCAAAAAAATCAACACCCTCAAATCCCATCTCACCCCTCTAAAGCTTAAAGTGAAGGAGCTGCCCCCAAAAACTAAACCAAAACAAAAGCCCCCCCCAAACCAAGCCCAAAGCTCAAGGGGCCCCCTCCCAAGCCATAACTCCTACCTCTGCCATCCCCTCTCATCCCTGAGGTGCCTGCCTGCCCCCTTGATGGCCCTACCAAGTGGAGGCCACTTTGCAGTCAGGAGTCAAGTTGGGGCAATAAGTGCCACATGTGCCTGGGGCACTTGCACATATTGGACTGGCCAGTTGGCCCTTTTTTGTACATAGTATTGCAGAGTATTATTTCTGCCTAATATAAATGGGCCAACCGCATTGGTTTCGATGGTGACATATTTGTCCTGTCTTTCTTTCAACATGAACGTGGAAGAAAAAGAGAAAAGTAGAGTGAATCAACTATGTTTATATTGTGGTGCATCTGGGCATTTTGTAAAAAACTGTCCCAAGAAACCCAAAGCTCTTCAGTCGGGAAAAGGCCAGCTTCATCAGTAGAGGGAGTTGCCCTGATGAAAGCAGAACCCAAGACAACTCCTTTAGATCAACGAGTGGCGAATACCTTACAAGCCGCAGCGCCACATTTGGTACAAACAGTATCAGTTAAGACCCTTGAGAAGGAAATTCAAGGGATCTCAGTTATGATAGACTCTGGAGCTACGGGCAACTTCTGTGATATCAAATACGCTTGTAAAATGGGTATTTGATTTATCAAGAAATCTACTTTGGAAGTAGTAAGAGCTGTGGATGGAACCAATCTTTCTTCAGGACCCATTTCCCATGAGAACAAACCAATTCAGATGCAAGGTTTTGGTGGACATCAGGAGCAGATAATCTTTAATTTGATAAATGCTCCACAATTTCAACTCATTTTGGGTCTGCCCTGGCTTACAGAACATAATCCACAAATTGATTGGAGCAAAAGAACGATCAAGATGAATTCCTCTTACTGCAAAGAGAATTGCTTTCATGATGGAGTGGAAGTGTCCACCAATTCCCAAGCGGCCTGTTTATCATCACACTCTTCAGTGATCTGTGCACTAAAGACAGCAGAAATCCCAAAAGAATTTGTGATTTAGTCACCGTTTTTGATGAAAAGGAGGCTGAGAAATTGCCACCACATCGACCCTACAACTGCAAAATTGAACTGGAGCCAGGTGCGATATTGCCATGTAGCAGAATATACGCATTGACCGAAGCAGAGAATCAACATTTAAAGGAGTATTTGGATCAATATCTTGCTAATGGTCCTTCTGAATCTCCAGTGTCATCCCCACTATTTTTCATACCAAAGAAGGATTGGAGTCTTCGAACTTGTATTGATTATCGAGCCCTCAATCAGGTTACCATCAAGAATCGATACCCACTGCCTTTAGTGTCAGTTTTATTAGATCAAGTAAAGAATGCTAGAATCTACACCAAATTGGACCTGCGAGGAGCATATCATTTGATTCGAGTGGCTTCAGGAGATGAATGGAAAACCGCTTTTCGGACTCGATACGGATTATTTGAATATCAATTGATGCCTTATGGGTTATGCAATGCTCCCGCTGCCTTCCAGCATTTCGTTAATGATATATTACAAGAATTCCTCGACCGGATTGCCGTGGTTTATATAGATGACATTTTAATCTTTCTGACAATCTACAGGAGCACATTTCCCATGTTCGATCCATCCTCACAAGGTTGCAAGAAAACCATCTCTATGTAAAATTGGAGAAGTGTGCATTTCATGTGGAACGAGTTGAGTTCTTAGGATTCATTTTGTCACCAGAAGGAGTTAGTATGGATCCTGCCAAGATAAAGACAGTGCACCATTGGCCTTCTCCTTGCAATGTCAAAGAGATCCAGAGTTTCTTGGGATTCTCTAATTTTTATCGAAGATTCATATCCAATTTTTCTCAAACAGTTACACCCATTACTCGATTGTTGAAGAAAGGAGTGAAGTTTGAGTGGACAAAAGAAGCTAAAAATGCTTTTAATTTTTTGAAGAATTCCTTCGTCTCAGCTCCAATCTTGCTCCACCCCAATCCAGATGAGACATATTATGTGGAGGCAGATGCTTCAGATGTTGACATAGGAGGTATCCTTTCCCAGTGTCATAAAGATACAGGTTAATTACATCCAGTGGCCTATTTCTCTCGAAAATTAACACCACCAGAGATAAATTATTCAATTGCGGATAAGGAGCTATTGGCAGTCAAAGAAACTTTTCGTGAGTGGAGGCATTACATTTTGGGAGCTAAGCATAAAGTGACCGTATACACGGACCACCGAAATTTACAGTTTTTAAAATCAGCTCGAACTCTAACAGCTAGACAACTGTGTTGGTCCCTATATTTTGCAGACTTTGATTTTGTTATCACTTTCAGACCAGGAAAAGTAAATGGGAAGGCAGATGCTCTATCTCAAATTGATACCAGTGCAGTTAAAGAGCCTCCAGAAAAATAATTGATTATTCCACAAGAGAAGTTCATATCTGCCATATTGTATGAAAATTTAACCAAAGAAATTCAAGAAAACTTAACATTCGAAGGAATGCTGAAGTGGTCCAAAGAAGGCCAAGGAAGAGAAATCAAAAAAGGTTTGCCATACTTTAAAGGTGCCCTGTATGTTCCGACTGTGGAGCTGCAAGAAAAAATTCTTCGGGCTTATCATGACGATCAATTGGCTGGACACAAAGGAATTCAAAAGACTCAAAATCTAATACAACGAGAATTTTGGTGGCCAAAAATGAAAACTTAGATAAGACAATATGTGTCAACTTGTGACAAATGTCAAAGAGGGAAATCAAATAGAACAGCTTCACAAGGTCAGTTAAGACCTTTGCCCACTGCACCCCATGCCTGGCATACTGTTACTATGGATCTTATAGTGGACCTCCCTAGTAGCCAAGGTTTTAACACTATCCTAGTTTTTGTAGAAACTTTCACTAAAATGGCGCATTTCATTCCTTTGAAAGAAATCCTTCGAGCCCCACAGGTTGCACAGTTGTTTACACAACACATAGTACGCCCATGGTATCCCAAAAATTCTAGTTTCAGACAGGGGCTCCCAATTTGTTTCTCGCTTTTGGAAGGCCTTTAGTAAAAGATTAGGACTTGATTCTCGTTACTCTACCAGTTACCATCCTGAAACCAATGGGCAAACATAGAGAGTGAATCAAGAGTTAGAACAGTATTTAAGACTCAATTTATTCGATAAAGAGAAGGAATGGCCGAGTTGATGTGGGCAGCTGAATTTGCTTACAATAATGCTGTTCATTCCACCACTGGGTTCACCCCCTTTTATCTGAACCATGGTAGACATCCTAATGTAATGTTGGGTAAAGAAGATGATTCAGTGCCTGCAGTAGAAGAGAAGAAGAGATGGTGAGGGATTTGCAGACCACGTTAGTTAGGGCTAGAAAAAACATAATTCAAGCAAAAGACTCATATAAGAAGAGAGAGCCCCATTTATTCGAAAGGAGACAAAGTTTGGTTATCCACTCGTCATTTACGTCTCAAAGGAAATCGCAAATTTCAGCCACGATTTATAGGCCCATTCAAAGTTGACAAGATGATCAATCCAGTGGCAGATAAATTGCAGTTGCCAGCTCATCTAAAGATACATCCTGTTTTCCATGTCTCCTTGTTAAAGAACAGTCCTCCAAATTTACGTCAAAACTCCCATCCATTTCCTATCCAGATTAGCTCTGCAGAAGAGTATGAGGTCAATCAAATCTTAGATTCCAAAATCCGTAATGGCCAGCTTTATTATCTAATTGATTGGAAAGGTTATGGTCCAGAGGAACGATCCTGGGAGCCGCACGAGTATGTACATGCTTCAAAATCAGTGAGAAACTTTCATAGAACCTACCCAAGCAAACCTAAATTGGAGAACTGTTCCTTGAGGGGGAGTACTGTCATGACGACACAAACTTGCCAAGTCAAATCAAAGAAGTGCATGAGAAAAGCAAAGAGATATCCTCAGTGGAGACAGCAAAGCCCAAACTGGAAGTAGGTTTGCAGAGTAATCTTGCGCTTATTTCAAAGGAAGAATCAAGAAGAGAAGATCCAAGATGGCCGCTGTGAGTCCTGAAGGTTAGTTACAGTTCTAGTCTTGCAATCGGTTGGTTGCTAGTTTACGAGCTCTCCAGCTGGAAGCCTTGCACTTCAACTGAGGTCTGACAGGAATCAGCTGTGTGGAGAGAGAGCGCGCTTCAGAACAGAAACTCCTGTGAGGTAAAATTAAATTTGAAGATTATATTATAGAAAACGGATAAATATTGCCAAGGTTTATTCGAAGAGTTTGATAGTAGACCGTTCCCGTGGAAGTCGGCAAGGCTACAGAGTTAATGTATGAATTAACCTTATGTTTACAAGGTTCTTGTTTAAGATATTGAAGTCAAAGAAAAAACGAACTTTAAAAGAGCAAGTATCTACAAATGTCAAGGTTATAAACAAAGGCCAAGTTTAAAGGAGAAACGAACTGTTAAGAAATAAGCATTTACAAATTCAATGGTAATAAACCCAAAATAGAGTTTAAAAGAGAAACAAACTTAAATAAACAAGCATTTACAACTACAAGTTATCGACATATGTCGAAGTAAGGAAGGAGAAACTAACTGTAATAAACAAGCATTTACAAACACAAGTTATCAACAAATGTCGAAGTAAGAAAGGAGAAACGAACTTTAATAAACAAGCATTTACAAATACAAGTATTGACAGAAGTCACAATAAGACAGGAGAAATTAAATAACATCAGCTGATTTGAAGAATGCATTATCACCTACTATATATATATAGCAACATAAAACCAATTTCTAACAAAGGTTGAGAAGTTCTTCCAGAATCAGTAATAAGCATTTTTTTTAAAGAAGAGCTATCATTTATAGAGAGAAGCAAGGCTACAGAGAACTCAGGGTGAGTGAAGAAAAAATAGAATTAAAGAGAATTAAGTGTTGAGAGTAGAAAGTGAAAATCTGATGTTGTATGTCCCTAGTAATTGCGACTGTGACTCTTGCAGGTGCTGTATCCAATCTTAGATGTGAATAGGCAGACTGAGTACTGGCGTTCATCATCTCTGTGGCAGTCTCTCTACCATCCCATTCCCCTTTCCCCCTCCGGGGTACTCAGCACGAAGGATTAATATTCGTTGTGAGTAGCTCGGGTCGGGACTGAGGAGTTATCTTCTGCTTCTGAGGAAATCGAATTGAAGTATCCTGACAGATGCTCTCTTCATGTTATTATCCTAAAAGACGTTCCAAATTTAGAACCAAAGGTGGTTAGAAATTAGTGGAACCTGAAAAACAAAGTTGTGCAATGAATGGCAGTCAATACTTGTAATACTGACTTTTATATAATAAAATCATAATAATGGTGAGGAGGTTGAATTGGATTGGGAACTCATGAAAGTCAGGCCATGGTGATTGCATTATTGTTAATTTCCGACATCCAAATGTGGTCAAGTTTGTATTAACTAGAGTTGCTCGAAGGGATTAGTCACTAGATAATAATGAAGGGAAGATTATAGGTGTCCTACTTGGTTATCTTTAAAAAATGCCAGTTTTAGACATTCACTCCAAAGGCCTTTATTCCAACCCCACATAAATTGTGAACTGACGGAAAGAAGATATCTAAAAATTTATAACACAAATAGATTTGTTCTACTGTCCAGCTGTAGTGAGCTGAACTGACAATCGATAAACATGAAATTGTGTCCGGGTGATAGGGAAACAAAGGATAAAACGGTCCATCGAAAAGAGAGTGTGGGGAAATTGTCTGAGTGACAAAAGATAAAAAGGGCAACACACTTATTATCAATTCATAGAATGTGGCCTGAACTAAAAATAAAATAGTGGATAAGGACAAAAAATACAACACAGCTAGTGCGCTTAAAAGAAACATGGGAAGTGTGGGGGTGGTTTAATATTGAAGTCTTTAGCAGCATTGTTTAGCCAGTTTTGCCCTTAAGTAGTGGAATGACCATGGGAGGCATGGCCATTTTAATATCCACAATAGTGCTGATAACTATGAAGAGAAGTTCTTGCATCTCAAAATAGATGGGAAGCAGGACCTTGTGCTTATAAACCTACATAACAACACATTTATTAATACAAGAAATGATGTCATTATTGACAACAAGAATTAATTGGAACATTTCATGAGAGATTGTGATCCTAGCTATATTATTATATATATTTCAAAGTCACCAAGTGCCAGTTTGCACCAAGAGAGATCTGTGGATACACTAACTGTATAGGTAGTGGCCAATTGTTTTCCCACATGACTCCTAAGGCAAAGCAATAAAAGTGATTAAACTAAAATATAATTTAACAGTCCTGGAAAAAATTTGATGATTTGATGAACTCAATTCTCCCTACCCAATTTATAGCGGGAATGGCAGCTGCTCTATTTTTGACCACAACTTACTTTCAGAAAATGGTACTGGATTATTCAATTCATTTATGGTTAAACCAAATGTTTTTAGCCATCATTCTTTTTTAAAATTAGTACTTAACTTTAAAACTGAATGTACCGAAAGTCTACAACTTGCAAATATTGAAACATCGGGTAGTAATGAGATAAGTCTCAAATGGACGGGAGTAAATGGAACTTCTTTTCTTGAAACAATTGTAAAAGGGAATCTGGAAGATTTTTTCACCTGCAGAAAATGGGACGTCGACCAAGGTGAAAGTTTGGAAATATAACAAAATAAATAGCTGAGTACTTCAGAGGGACTAATAAGGATACAAATAGAAAGCTATGGGGTGGTTTGATCATCAGTGCACTCAGGCAAACCAAAATCTCAGGAACAAACACTGGACAGAAGAAGAAAAGAAATGCAGGAATAGGCCTGGGCTGATTTAGAACAAGCCGCAGGTACTAAAGATACATGGCTGTTCTGGAAATGTGCAAAGTAGATGCACTAGTTACACCAGCAGATTGGATTAATAATCTTAGAGGGATCTTTAATCTCATGAACGTAAGGGAAGCATGGCAGGCGGAACTTAATCAAACATCTATACTGCATCATTTAGAACCAATTACTGTGGGGAAAATGAGTACCACTATCAAAATATGGGTATCAGGAAAAGCCCATAGTCCAGATGAGGTTTCAGTGGATGTGGATGTGTCTTTGATAACCATCTGGGCTCCTATTTTTACTCAAGTTGGTAATGAAGCAGCTCATGGGTGTCTCCTCCCATCATGGACAGCCAGCATAATAGTACCGATTTTTAAGAAAGGTGAATGGAGGAATGCAATATTTTACCACCCAATATCTCGCCTGGATACATCTGCCAAACATATGGAAAGAATAATCTTGGCAAAATTAGAAACTTAGGCTGTGGATAATTCTGTGCTAATGGAGTTACAGGATGGGTTCAGGAGGGATATTGGAAAAGTGGAACAATGTATACATTTCAATCTCCTCATCATCAAATAGCTAGTGAAGGCAACATGTTTCGTAGATCTGAGCTGCAGCTTTGATCTTGTTACACATGCAAAGCTGTGGCAAAGCATGTTGAAAAGGGGGTTCCCTATGGATATTATTTCACACCTTTCACAGCTGTATGATTCTTTGACTGCACATATGTGATATGGTAAAAAAGAGGAAGGTACACCTGGGTTTAGGGTTACTAGAGGCATTTAATAAGAGTGTGTTCTTGCTCTGTTTTTATTTTCTCTTTGCATAAATTGAGTAGACAAGGCTCTCCAAGAAGCGAATGCGGACGCCCAGAGAGTAGGTAAGCCCCTGACCCCTGTCATATACGCATATAATGTGGCACTGGTTTCCAAGACCGCGAATGGTCTGCAATGCTTCATAGATAAACTCATCATGTATATGGAAGAGAAAGATTTAACATTTTATTTAACAAAAACATTTGCAATGGTATGTAGAAATGGGAAACTTAAAAATAATAATAGAACCCATTGCATCAGTTGAACCAAATTATTGGAAGCACATTATTTTGTGTATTTGGGTATTCAATTTTCAGGATATGAACAATGGGGCTCTTGGGTGAGAAGTACAAAATTAAGATTTTTATGGACAACTGAAGCTATTTTTAGGTTTGCTAGGAAAAGAGGAAATAAACCAATGAGGGAAATCTTACAAATTTACAAAAGTAAGTGACCGGCAGGAGTAATTTATGGGGATGTTCTATGTGGCATGGTAGATAGTTCAATACAACAGACTCAAAAGAACATATTTTTGCATAGGTTATAGGCACTCCTACAATCCATGGCAAGTTACATCACACATAAAGATTTAGATGTACCTTATGTAGAGAGTATGCTACAGATAAGCCCACTTCTCACTTTGCAAAGCATATGGAGCAAGGCAGGCACAAAGGGTCAGATGTATCATGCTTTTTTATGATCACAAATGGCCCAACGGTCTCAATGCTAAGAACTCTATCTTGGATAAAGGGTGTGTGTACTAGGATGTAGGAAGAAACTGGCCTCTACACTGAGACCTCTCTCAGATCACAGGTGTGCATAGTTGGATGTGGGGAGGTACTAGTCTCTCCACTGAGGCCTCTCTCCTTAGACCTCTCTCTTGGATGATGGGTGTGCGCAGTAGGATGTTGGGAAGGACTAGCCTCTCTCCTATGACATCGCCGTTGAATGGCAGATCTACATTATAGTGTGGGGGTAGAAAGGAGCTCTATGCAGACAACTTTATCTTGGAGGACAAGCATAAAAGCTAGGTTATAGAGAAACTGCCAGGTCAGCTCAGACATCTCCCCAGAGCAACACATTCCCAAAATAGGTTGTGGGTACAGACTGCTCTCTCTGCTCAGATCTCTCCTCATGATAATGAGTGTTATCAGTTCAATTTAAAATGAGTATCATCTCTGTTGACCACTGTTTATGGAGTCAAGCATGTATATTAAGGTAAACACAGAGACAGACCGCTGTGCTAAACATTTTCTCCAGAGTAACACGCATATATACAAAGATGTGCAAGAGAACTGTCCTGTCCAGCAGTAATGTGTAATACACTATGAGAATGCATTTGCCTTGTGTAAAAATCATTATACTATTGTGGGAAGAAGCACTTATCTCTCTATCTTACCTGAAATATACACATACATGCAGCAGAACAGTTACAGTCCTTTAAGACGGAACAGCCATTTTAAGTCAACATTGCAAAGATTGTAATAATATTAAAATCTTTAAAAGCTAATCAGGAAATAAATCTGTGGTAAATGTGTATTTAAAAAACTATTTAACAAAATTACAAATTACTACATTAACAAACAACAACAACTGTAAAAAAGAAAAAAATACATATCATTTTGTTTTACTTTTCCTGCCCCCAATCAAAAGACAACAACATCTTCTCCCCTTTTGCTTCATTTGCCTACTGGATTTTGATGTATGTAGATCTTTTGTTCCTTTGTTTGGAAAAAGGAGTTCAGTTGGGAAATTGGAAACAAGCAATGTGTTACACCAGTACAGGAACCTACATCTGATCCAGCAGTCAACAACCCTCGTTTTCTGAATAAAAGACTTTCTTGCTGTTTAAGTAAGCAGATCATTTTTTCTTCAAAAACAAGTAGAACTACACACAAAAAGCTTCTCCAAAGGCACAAATATCACCGTAGACAGTAACAACGTCAGGTGTTCAATTAGTTATCTTTCCTGACTTTCCATAGAGTTACTGTTCCCTCTGTCTTCCAAAGTGAACAATTTTCTCTTCCTCCTCCATATATTCAGTGACATTACATTTATGTTTTTTAAAGCTTCTGCTCTCTAGTTTCCACCTAACAAAGATAAGACAACCAAAATATTTGTTACATTCTGATCAATAATTGTTCTGTTGAACTCAACTCCAACAAATCACCAAGATTAATCTGAACTATCTCTGGTTTTGCACTCAGTCGCATTACAGCATTTCTTCAACTATGTGATAAAAATGGTAGCTATCAGTTGAGCCTTGGCCTTTTTTTTTACTTCCCCTATACAATCTCACAAGACTCTTGTGGCATCATAAAAAAACTTGTGGCAGTCCCAGTATTTATCTATACGAGTACTGCAAGAGTTTTGCAGGATCATAAAACACCTTGTGGCAGACTCATTCATTTTCCCTCAGGTCTCATAAGATCTTGCAAGATTGCACACTGAAACTTGTGAGCTACTCTTGTGAGAATCGAGTAGAATCACAAAAGATTTTTAGGGCACTTGTAGTATGTAGGATGGAGTATCCTCTCCAATGAGACCAGATAAGAAGAGTGCATAGTAAAGTGTATACATGAACTACACTCTGTTCCAGTCTTCTCTCTCAGATGATGGGTTTGTGTAGTAGGGTGTATGGAGTGAGACTGACTCTCCACTAAGTCTTCTCTCCCAAATGACCGGTTTACATATTAGGGTGTGCGAATGGGCTGGCATCTTCTCTCAGATCTCTTTCTCAGATTATGTCTGTGCACAGTATGGTGTGTAATTGGACTCACCTCTCCTTCTAGACCTCTCTCTTAGATGGTAGATGTGTGTAGTAAGGTGTATACATGGACTAGCCTCTTCTGTCAGTCCCCTGACTCGGATGATGGCTGCGTATAGTAGGGCATGTACATGAACTAACCTCTATTGTCATACCTCTCTCTCAGATGACAGGTGTGCGTATTAGGCTGTGTATAAGGAATTGAATTCTTCTGTCACATCTCTGTCTCAGATGATGGGTGTGCATAGTAGGGTATGTGGAGAGAGGTTGGCTTCTCTGCTGAGACCCCCCCTTGTATCACAGGTGTGCATAGTATGCTCTGTCCAGGAACTGTCCTTCCTGTTAACACCCCTCTCTCCGATAATAAGTGTGTGAGGATACCATACTCTACTCACTACTCTTACAAAGCTGATGGCCATGAATATTACACTCTGGCAATTACCATCTCTAGCAATACTCCTTCCAACAGTAGCAAGAGTACATACTACTGTCTATTCAAAGACTACCTACTCCTTTCTACTGTTCACAATCCCTCGAGTGTCTCATAAGATTGTACCTTTGTTTAAAATAAGAATTACTGACATACTCATCACAGTATGTATCTCTTATATACTTTGTCTTAAAACAATCACCATAAAATGCACTACTACTAATGGAGTCTATTCAGAACTCATCTACCCCTTTTTTACTATTCATGACCCCATCAGAGTTCAGCGAGATTGTAACAATTAGTAAAAAACAATATGCATTCATTTTTATCACATTAGGTATCACCTAGACATCCTTCCTCTAAATCTAGAGGAATAGCATTTCTTTCTGCTGCCCCCTTAAATAGCTTTTTTTTCTAAATGTTCACAACACCTAGAATGTTTCACAGCAAACTGTAATGGCTGCAATTTAATTTCTGACATTCCCACAGACAACCAATCAGAATGCTCAGTTTTGTGAGACACACTGGAACCTTTCGCTCCTGTGAGAGCCTTTGGGCTCATGGGAAAAACTGGCCTCTTGACCAATCACAGATTTTAATTGGTGCTCTCACTGGAGGCTCGCTGGTCTCTCGCAAGCCCAACCGTCTAAATATACAATCATGTTTTACCCTTAACTTCTCAAAAACTATTGAATGGATATGTTTCAGGTGTCTCGGACAGCATGATGCTGATGAATGGACAGTAGCATGTCCACTGGCGGAGGAATGGTGGACTTGTAAAGGTGCTTTCTATCTATCTTTGGATTTGTGAATAGTACATTTTGACTAGAAATATGTGTCAGTGCTATTTGGAGATAGATGAATGCATTGGCATGTCTACTTAACGTAAACATGAACACGGAACAGTGTAATGTCATTTGTACATCTGAGAAGTGGAAAATATGCATAGATTTGATATTGCAAAAACATTACTTTCGTTTTTTTCAGGCTAAGAGAATGTACATACATAGTAGGTGGAATGGAACCACGGCAAGGTATATAATAAGAAAAAATGTAAAGTAGTTTATTTTAGTAAAGTCAAATCTGCTTCCTTTATGTAAATTGTAGTTTGAACATTTTGTTCCAATAACAGAATTTGGAAAATGAGCAGCTCTCCCTTCATTTTGGATGTTGAGATTTATACAAACTATTTGATTAAAATGACAGAGGGCTGAGGAGTCATTAAAATAGCAGTCAATAATTTGAAGAGAGAGGGTGGTTACGTGAGTTGTATAAATATATGTTAAAAGAAGGTGAGCTAGGAGAAGGCACTGGCAGCAAGTTGTCATCAGTGTACCCATTACATGTTGGTAGATGAAGTTCACAATGTTTTTGAATTACTCATAAACGTTTGCCACCATTGTTGGTAGAGCCAGTGCTTTGATTTCTTGTCATGTCTTCCTGGGTTCTAGCCTGTCTTTTGCAGAAAGTAGCAAATAGTGTTAGGGGTACCTGAAGTGGTGGGATCTATAGAAGAAATGAAGAAGTCTGACGTGCTCTCTGTAACCTTTGCGGTACATGAGGGGCTGTACTTGAAAACAATGGTACCCAGGACTAAGGAGTGTATTCCAAGGAACAGCTGTCTGACCTCCTGTGTGAATATGAAGACATAAAAGATTTCAGCAGGCCCTTTTATGGAGTGACCAGCTCAACTATTGAATCTGGACCTGGACTAGACTTTGCTGATGGCCTCTGCTGCAGAGTCTGATGACCTGCTGGAGATGTAAAAGTGATTTTGATGAATTACACCAGAAAGTTGGAAAAAGCATGACTTTTTGACTTAAAAGACTTCTAGAGCTTTAAAGGAACCTACAACCGGAGATATCTGACTTTTGTGCAATCTCCTTGTATGTGAAATCTGAATTTTCACACAAATAGTAGTGGCCTCAATGCAACACCTGCATATGGGTATGCAACTTTGAGTGGATAATACTGAATACAGCCTTCAACCTTGCCCTGTTCGAAAATCTTGACTTCAACAAAAAAAAGACTGAGGGGAATATTTATGAGAGCCTTGCAAGTACTACTCCATTTCTATGAGTCAATGCATTTGCCTAAATGCATCAATTATTAAGGCTTGTGTCAGGCAAAAGCTGCACCTGAACCAGCTGCGCCATATACAAGTTAAAATATGCAAAGTAGGTGTTCCCTGGCAAAATATCACAGAAAACTAATGCAGTGATGTGTATGGGTTTTGGAATTATGTGACACATCTTTTGGTTGCAGTTCTCAAAGCTTGAAATGCACCAATAATCTGCTCATCGGTACCCCAGGTGTAGGAAATGATGCAGTGGCTGTGGTTTAAAAACCTGCACATCCAAAAACACTTTGGCAAGCTCTGCTATGCCATGCAGGTTGTGACCCTGCAGCTCGGCATCGCAAGGAGACCACTACCATGAAGGTAGCAAAGAAGGAGCGAGTTCCGGCAGCACATCTACCTCATCATCCTCAGAGAGGATGAGGTTAACAAATTCTATAGGCTCAGGAGAGAGTCCATAATAGAACTGCTCCACAAGATTAGGCTAAGTCTCCTACCACCAACTACCAGGTCCAGCAACATCCCTCCCCAGGTTGAACTTATGGCTGTGCTCACATGGTTGCCTCTGTTCCTTCCAGTTCACAACAGCAAGAGTGGCAGGAATATCCTAGGCATCATTTTCTGGCTTCCTACCCACTGTCCTGGATTCCATCATCCACCTCATACCCCAGTACCTCCTCTTCCCCAAGACCCACCAACAACATCTGGAGACCAAGCAAGGATTTTTTTGCCATTGCAGGATTTCAGCATGTCTTGTGTGCCTTGGATCACACATGGGCAATTGGTTCTCCCTGCAGAAACACCAGACCTGTACCTGAACAGCAAACATACCTACTCAATCAACATCCAGGCTATTGAGGACCATCTGGGGATGTTCACCAATGTGCTGGCCAAATATCCTGGAAGTGCGCATGATGCCTACATCTTCCAGCACAGTAGTATCAACAAGCGCTTACAGAGTGGCCAATATGAGAATGGCCTACTCATTGGTAAGTACATTTGAAGTATGCAACATACCAACAAACGCGGACATGTATGGCATAATAGCCGTCTCTGTGACTGTTGATGGAGCTAGGTGCATATGTAAGAGTGGTGTGCCTCATACTTGCGCCATGCTTTGTTGTACACATGTGATACATACTCCTAAGTCAGATATTTGAGGATATGTCAAGCCACTTTGTGTGGCTTGGAATGATGTAGAAAATGTGGAGTCATGCAACATAGCATCAAATGCTGTGTTGCATTACTGTGCATAAGGGAGGTGTTCTATTTGCACTGTGGGTATATCCATACAACTCCCATGTTTAACGAACGGATGTCATGTATACCAAACATGGTAAACCTGGTAATGCATCAAATAAATATTCCTTCTCTGGCGATGCTGAACAAGGATAAATGACGTAACATGCCGAAGTCCCTTCTGCTTCCTATGTAAGCTGCATCCTGTGGCACACATAGAGAGAAGAATATGCCTCTAAGTATTGTTTATGTTCCAGAGGTGCATCTTCCTGCACTAAAACAACCATGGATGCAATGCAGGCACACTTGCACCATGGTGTAAGGGTACCTGTGTTTGTGCTAAGCAGCCCATTATGTGCTACTGCATGAAGAAAGGACAGTAGTATGCTGTATGGCTTGCATACTGTGTGTTCTTGCCCTTGTCTAGTGATGCAGTACACTGTGACACTTTGTGAAATAGCTGGCCCCTAATGTCATGTGCACCTAATGGGAGCAACTTACAGCAATGTGTAGACAATGATTTCCCATTCTGTCATACCCTCACTAATCCTGTAGTGACAGTAGCAACAGAACATCTGTGTGTAGTATTGTCTTATCTCACACTGTCAGACTGGGCTAAACAACATCATTTGCACTGGTTAACAAATCAAGCTAATAATCAACTTAGTAGAAACTGCACATGATGAGTATTTTTTCAATGGTGTACCTAGTATCGGTATCAAATAAATTAATGGTGTGTGAACTAATCCGGTGTTCATAAGTATGTCTCACATGGCTGAAGACCTGTATGTTGACCATAGTTCCTGGAGCAAATTCCATTTACGTCATGCAAAGTTGGTGTACCAATGTGAAAGCCAACATTACAAAACTCACATATGTCTCAGCCATACTGACAGTTTAGCTATACACACATACGTATGTATCAAGCCACATTGCTATATCTCACCGATGTGATAGATCACCAGTATTTTTTGTAACTAGACCAAATTCATAGCATATCAAGCCATCTATGTTAAATTCACAAACTTAAATAAAATGCTGTCGAACATGACATACACAACTAGCTGTGTCCAATAATCTTGCATATGTATATATGTGTGTCTAAGCTGTTGTGTAAATCTGAAATATTGGGATAGCATAGTTTGTAAGATATAAATGTAAGCATACATGAAAGCAATATTTGTAATGCAATGTTCAAAATCATGTCTTCTTGATGGGCCCCTAAAATTCACATGTGCAGAAGTGAACACCTTCCGGGAACCCAGTGCTACCAGTAAGTGTCATAAGTACATGTGTGTAGCATTTTGACATCTGTATGTGATCTATATGACATGTAACATTGTGATGTGTTCTGAGAGGTAACAATCACCTGCTAGCAATTTGCTGTCAGTGTGCTAAACACAACAGAACCTGCACACAGATTCATTTGCAATGAACAAGGAGGAAATTCATTGTGAATGTAGGGTGTACGTGAGCAGGCCCTTTGTATCTTTACATTTGTCTGAATATTCACACATTTATAGTCATGTGGCTTTGGACACAGTAACCATCATCTGGGGCATAATCTGCAAGTGTTCAACACAAAAACATTAGCTAGTGCAACAAATGGCACATACAAAATAAATCATGTTTCAACATATGTAACAGCAGAGTGAAATGTGTGTTGCTAAGCATGTCTGGGCAGGGGTTTGTTTCATATGTCCAAAGTTGTGTATGACACAGGTACAGATGCTGTACAACATTAATGCACACCCACTGTCAGCAAGCATGATCAGGTAGGTAGGAATCACGATCCAGTCTCAGGGGTAATTGAACCTCCCTCAGTGTCATGATGCAAGGGTCCCTGCATTATATGCAACAAAGTTGTTGGGCAGATGAGAACTTCCACATGCGCACACACATAACTTAGATGAATGTGTAATTTTTAGTGCGTACAGATGAATGCAGCCTTGGGATGATGTGTGTACAGAAACATCTTTAAGTATGAGTAGCCATGTTTTGGGCTACACGTGTGAACCAGAAGCTACATGTCACAAACCTGTATATTTGTCTGAGGTAAATAATTGTAAAGCACCCCAGTCATGCCCATGACAACAATAAAAATCAAATGTTGGGAACCAGAGGTATGAAGTGTTAAGTATTAAATGTAAAAATATGTTTTCTAGTGACCAGAAATTGTAAAGTGCCAACTGTGTCTATTTGCGGATTGGATACAATGACTGGTTGGGGCTGTGCAACCTTTTACCATTGCACTTAGGGCCTCATTACGAGGCTGATTGAGGTGATGGTCGAACTGCGGCAACTGTGGTGGTCCGGCAGCCACATTACAACCCTGGCGGCCGGACCCACCAGGAGACTGCTGTTTCCACCAGGAACAGTGCTCCCAACGGGGTGACAGCGGTCTGAGTTATACTTAGCCAGAATTGCGCTGAACTCAGCGAAGCCTGGGAGCATGGTTATGTGATCCAAGATGTTGGAAGCGTCCGAGTGCTCCGGTGGGGCCTTTATTTCTCCGATTCAACGGAGCCCTGCCCAGGAGCCACCGGCACAACAGACCTGTGCCGCCCTCAGCGGAGGAGGTGGCAGAAGGCACCGGAGGATCGACGGGCTCCGGAGCAGGTGGATTTGACGGGGCAGGGCGGTGCTGCCACGCCCGAAATCCTTGCTAGTGAGCCAGGGGCTCGATTAGGCGCGGCGCGCGGCATGCTGAGCGCAGCACAATGAAAACGGCCGCAGGAGGAGCAGACGCTTGCCGACAGGCCCTCTGGAGTGGGGAAGGGCCGTGTCTGAAAACTGCGGCAGGAGGAGGACACTGGAGGAAACCCGTGGAGCTGCAAGGAGCCTGATGGTGGCCCCCTCCCCCTACGTCAGGAGGAGGCAAGGTGAGTGGGGCCTGGGCCAGTGACTTGTGAGGAGGGACTACTCTGGGCGCTACCTGGCAGAGAGAGCAGTGCCGGCTTGGTGGTGGACAGGAGCTGGGGGTCTCCCTTGGGCTCTCCGGAGCAGAGGGGCAATGTGGAGAACGTGGCCCAGGCAGCAGGACTGGGCCTCCTGGAGAGGAATGAGATGTCATCCCTGAGCCCACTGGGGCTGGGTGGAGGAGCCCGCACACGTCAATGGGATCGCCCTGGTGAAGCAGCGGCGGGGACCAGTGAGTGTCCCACTCCCCAGTGAAGTGGACCACGGGAGTAGTGGCCCGACAGGGCCTGGCAGGGGGGAGCGAACCCGGACCCCCTCTTGGAACGGGAGAGAGGTGCCGGCCAGGAACCGAGGCGGCATAAAGGAACAACCTGACCCCCACAAAATGGAAGACGGCATGGATAGTACGTGGTGGGCGACAGGACCGGGCCCATAGGGCGCAGACGGAGGTCCTTGGCGGTGCCCCCCCTCCTTGCCTTTGCTTCTCCAATGTGCTGCGGGGATGACTAGGGGACCCTTGGGGGCCCGGGCCGCTGGCAGCTACACCGGGTGGGCACCGGAAGAAGAAGAGGACCAACCGAGACTTGGGACGCTGGATGGGCCCCTGTGGGACCTCTTGTGCAGTGTCCACACCTAGGGACTAAAGGGTGCCTGGTAGAAGTCCTACAAGTACGAACGTAAACAGTAACAGTCCCAACGAGGAGAGTAACGGCCGACCGGAACACTGGTGGGCGGCAAAAAAACACAGGGAGGGCCCGCGCGGGACCAGGGGGACCAAGTGACGTCTGAGTAAAGAATGCCGGCCGCGGTGGGGGGCCGGACGCCTGGTCTTTCAGTGCCCATGACCAGAAGATGCCACCGCGGATGGAAGAGAATGGATTGCCCAACAACCAGCGAAAATAAAGGAGAAGACATGCGTGACCCAACACAACCCTCAGTGCAGGACACGCTAGACAAAATCTTAGGGGCAATCGAGGACACAAAAACCACCCTACAGTGCGACATCAATCCGGAGGCAGTGGAAGTTGGCCTCCTCCGACCAGACCACCAAAAGCTAACAGACAGGGTCAAAGACACGGAGGCCACGCTAACAGACAAAGGCCCTCATTACAACCCTGGCGGACGGTGTTAAAGCTGCGGTAAGACCGCCAACATGCCGGCGATAAAAAATTTGCAATTACAAAGGCAGCCATTTTAACACTCAGAACGCCACAGCGGTACAAACAAACAGCGCGGCGGTCACCGCCAACAGACAGGCAGGAGACAATGTACCGCCCACACTATTATGACAGGCCAATCCCCCACCTTTTCCGGGGTGGATTCACCGTGGATAAAAACACGGCGGAAACAGGAATTTCGAAGGGAAAACGCTCACCTCATCACACTCCACAAGGAACGAGGACACCATGGACCCGGAACTCCAAATTCTACCTGCGATAGTCTTCCTGCTCCTGTACCAGGAGCACGAACGCCAGCGGCGAAGACCACGGTGAGTACTGCACCTACGATACAGGGGAGGGGGGAGGGAAAAAACAGGGAAACACACACGCAACACCCCCACCCTCACCCACTACAACACACAGACTAATACATGTTGATACATAACAGTTACACCCCCTAAGCCCCCCGGAAGAATGCAAAGACAAAAGGAAATGATTGTAACCATTGTAATCTATTAAAATACAGTACTCCAAAATATATATACACTAAAAACAAATATATACACGAATAATACAAGTCCAGGTATTGCACCATTTATAGTCCGTGGACCACTGGGCCCAAAATGCATGGGCGAGGCCCACACTCGATACCAGATCAAAACAGAGAGAACACCGCAGGGGCATCAGATAGAAATACAACAGGCACCTCAGGGGGAAGGAAAGGGGGGGCACCTCAGCCGGATGAGTGCACGACGCCAGATCCACAAGGGGGCTCAATGCCCACTGCTCAGTCCTGGGGAGTGCAAAGCCACAGTCTCTCAACTCTCTACAGTGGGTGGGTTGCCCACTGTTCAATACTGGGGAGTGCAAAGCCACAGTCTCTCAAGTCTCTACAGTGGGTGGGTTGCCCACTGTTCAGTCCTGGGGAGTGCAAAGCCACAGTCTCTCAAGTCTCTACAGTGGGTGGGTTGCCCACTGTTCAATCCGGGGGAGTGCAAAGCCACAGTCTCTCACGTCTCACCAGTGGGTGGTTTGCCCACTGTTCAATCCTGGGGACTGCAAAGCCACAGTCTCTCAAGTGGATAACAGTCTCCATTGGTTCTGGAGGGGGACTGGTGCCCAGAGTGCTTCATCCTGTGAAGGACAGAGGTAGTGGATGGATGTCTCCACTGGTTCTGGAGGGGGACTGGTGCCCAGAGTGCTTCATCCTGTGAAGGACAGAGGTAGTGGATGGATCTCTCCACTGATTCTGGAGGGGGACTGGTGCCCAGAGTGCATCACTCACCCCATGACGGACCCAGTTGCGTCAGTGCCCCTGCCGCTCATGGGCTAGGGGTGCTTGAGTTGGCGGTGCCCTGTTCAGCGGTGCTTGAGTTGGCGGTCCCCTGTTCAGCAGTGCTTGTGTTGGCGGTGCCCTGTTCAGCGGTGCTTGATTTGGCAGTGCCCTGTTCAGCGGTGCTTGAGTTGGCGGTGCCCTGTTCAACGGTGCTTGATTTGGCAGTGCTCTGTTCAGCGGTGCTTGAGTTGGCGGTGCCCTGTTCAGCGGTGCTTGAGTTGGCGGTGCCCTGTTCAGCGCTGCTTGTGCTGGCGGTCCTTCATGGCCCAGCGGGGCTTGTGCTGGCGGTCCTTCATGGCCCCACGGGGCTTGAGTTGGCGGTGCCCTGTTCAGCGGTGCTTGTGCTGGCGGTCCTTCATGGCCCAGCGGGGCTTGAGTTGGCGGTGCCCTGTTCAGCGGTGCTTGTGCTGGCGGTCCTTCATGGCCCAGCGGGGCTTGTGCTGGTGGTGGCCTCCTGGGCAGCTAGGCTTGTGCTGGCGGAGCCCTCTTGGGCAGCTGGGCGGTGGCTGGCGGTGCCCTCCTGTGCCGCTGGGCTGGGGCTGGCAGGGCCCTCCTGGGCAGCTGGGATGGGGCTGGCTGGGCCCTCCTGGGCAGCTGGGATGGGGCTGGCGGTGGCCTCCTGGGCAGCTGGGATGGGGCTGGTGGTGGCCTCCTGGGCAGCTGGGATGGGGCTGGCGGTGGCCTCCTGGGCAGCGGGGATGATGGCGGTCTTCTCTGCCATGTTGCTCTTCCCAGACTTCCTGGGTTTCTTGTGGCCCTTCCCCACCTTGGGAGGTGTAACAGCTGACTCCACACTCCCAACGGGACCCCTGGGAGCGGCTTTGGTGCTGGAGTCTTCCCCCTCTCCTGCCGGGCACTGGCCAACTTCTGATGCTTCACAGAGGGGGACTGGCTGTGCTGTGGCTCCGTGCCACACTGGCTGTCCTGGTGGCCGGTGCACTCCACATACCTGTGACTACAGGCACCACTGGTCCGGGAGATGTTGTGGCTGAGGTGCTACTTCAGGACCTATGAGATGGACGGGTGGGGTATGTGTGGGAAAAAGATCAAGGCTGGACAGGAAAATTCTTCTGGACACACTGGGACAGGTAGCTGGAGGGGGTTTGGGAGTGGAGGAAGAGGTGGTGGTAGTAGGAGGTGTACGTTTGGTGACTTTGGGTGCAGGTGCATGAGCTGGAGGCTGTCGTTAGGTGGATGGCTGTTGGGTGGGTGTGTGCCTGCGTTTGTGTATCTTCGGAGGGGGTGTCACAGACACACTGGGAGAGGACACAGGGGACCTGTGAATGGTAGTGGGGGTGGTGACTAGACGTGAGCGGGGTGTGCTGGTGGGTGTGCTGGTGAGGGATGTAGTGGCTGTAGAGGTAGTGCATGCAGGTGTGTGTGTAGACGAGACTGGGAGGGAGGAGGGAGACGATGAGGAGGGGGACACAGTGGAGGCAGTGGATGTTGGTGTGTCTGCATGTGTGTGATGCTTGCATGAGTGCCTGTGGGATGTGTGGTGCTTATGTTTGCCTGAGCTTCCCTTGTGTGGTAAGGTGTGTGCAGGCTGGTCTGATGGTGTGCTTGGGATAGGCAGATGTACAGGGGATTGGGTCTGGGTGGAGGAAGTTGGAGGGGGGAGGCTAGACACAGGAACAATGGCTGCCATCAGTGCTGAGGCCAGAGTTTGGAAAGCTCGGTGAAGGGCTGCCTGACGAGAATGAATGCCCTCCAGGAATGCATTAGTTTGTTGCAACTGCCTTTCTACACCCTGGATGGCATTCAAAATGGTAGACTGCCCAACAGTGAGTGACCTGAGGAGGTCAATGGCCTCCTCACTGAGGGCAGCAGGTGTGACTGGGGCAGGTCCTGAGGTGCCTGGGGCAAAGGTGATGCCCACCCTCCTGGTTGAGCGGGCACGGGGCAAAGTCTGAGGGGCTGCTGGGAGGGTGGTGCTGGTAGGGGGGGTGGCGGCTCTTCCTGTAGATGCAGGGGGCTCAGATAATGCAGCCACCACAAGGGAGCTCCCATCAGAGGACGAGTCCGTGTTGCTGGTCTCAGCTCCTGTCCCCTCCGTGGAGCTCCCCTCGCCCTCCGTCCCACTGGTGAATTCAGAGTCCGTAGTGTGGCCCTCCATGGCCATGTGGGATGCAGCTCCCTCGTGCTCCGGTGCCACTGCTCCTCTGCCTGATGATGCTAATGCACACAAGAACAGGTAGACCACAAAAAGGGGGGGAGACAGAGTGCATGAATTACCGCTACCATTTCCAGACAAGACAGACACAGAAGCCCCCTGCATTACGCCGCGCTCTTGGGCTCTACAATGCAATTCCTTGGAAATGGCCTACAAGGCTATGGACGACATCTGCACACATAGATGACACAGGGGCATGAATAGCTGTACTTGGCACTCTAAAGAGGTGGGGTGGGATGCCACAGGGCCATGACTTACGGAGGGGCCTCGCCTACGGAACTCGTCCTGGCCTAGGGAAACCCCCAGACCTCCTCCTCCACCCAGACACCTCCACTGCGCGCAAAGTCAGCTGAATGAGAGTGTACTCACCCCCTTGTGTCTGCTGTGATGCCCTCAAGTGCCCATTCAACTCCGAGTAGGCCACCGCCAGGATCCTGAACATCAGGGAGGTCATGGTTCGACGGGCACCCCTCCCACGTTGGGAGGCCATCCCCAGCTGAACCTCCACCGTCTTCTTACTCCAGCGGTGAATGTCCTCCTATCTTTTCCGGCAGTGGGTGCTCAGTCTGTGGTAGACCCCCAGGGTCCGGACGTCCTTGGCGATGGCACGCCAAATATCTTTCTTCTGGTGGGCGCTGACCTACATGAAATGTACAGGGGAAGAAGAGAAGTCATTACCAACTGCAACGTCAAAGTGAGTGACCCCCATCCCTACCCTTGCCATGTGGCGTATACACCCACCGTCTTACATGCACGCAGCATTCTGCCCCCTTCCTTCTTACATCCAGCCCTCTCCACACAGGCATAGCCTATACAACATGCTCCCTGTGTACTTACCTGTTTGTCACGAGGACCGTAGAGTAGCGTGTACTGGGGGAGGACCCCATCAATGAGCTTCTCCAACTCCTCCGATGTGAAGTCAGGGGCCCTTTCCCCAGACGCACAAGCCATTGTCTCTTCCAGACTGAGGTCACAGCAGCACTTGCAGTGTAGGTCCTCTCCTGTCGAAGATCAGGTATGGAGTGATTGAACACATAGAAAATGGCGGTCACGTCCGCAGCGGTGCGTACCATCACCGCCGGCATACATCGTCATTGGCTCCTGAGACCCATAGGGTCCAATGTTAACCAATGCAGCATTGCGCCACGGTCTCCGACTGCCTACCGCAACGGTGTACAACGTCAGCGCAGTTACCTCACATCCCATTGTCCCACTTTAGAGGTCAGGCAGCCGCCATTTCAGGGGCCCACATGGCCTCATTTTATACTGCGTCACACATACCTAGGCCTAGTCTCAACACACATATAGGCCACCTTTTGTGCATGATTGGTGTTCTGTGTAAACTGTGGGTAGGTACCTCTGAGTTGTTTGACTCTGTGCTCGCTGTTGTCCTTTATAGGCACCCTTTGCTGGGACATGTGAGGAGATGGCAGCATCCTCCAGTGTACCGACCGTTGGTGGACCTGTCGACAATGAAGGAGCGACATTTGATAATTACCCTAAGGTTTGACCGTGCCACAATCCAGGAACTGTGTACCCAGTTGGAGACAGACCTGATGTCAGCAATCCGCCATCCCACAAGAATCCCCCCTCAAGTGCAGGTGCTGTCAGTGCTCCAGCAATATTTCCAGTGAAACACAGGTGAGAATACATTCCTGCCTACTACATGTACTTTTACACTACTACCTCTATCCTGTCTGTCGTTTTCACCCAGTGTATGGTCACTGAGTTGTCACTTTTCCTTACAGTTTCACAGATGTGGGTCCCAACGTGTGTCATCTGCTTACATTCCTCATGGACTAGAGCTGTGTGACATAGGTATGTTGACATTAATATCTCAAGAACATTTTGTCACTGTAATTGCAAATACACTATTTCGAAATCACAGACAGACTCCAGATAATGTTGAGCTTTAGGTGTGTTTATTTCAATGCAAATTATTGGAGGGGGAAGTTAAATAGTGAGGGGTGATGGCGGAGGAGTGTCCATGGCAGAGTCCAGTCTATTAGTCTAACAGGTGCATTGCCCATGTGGGCATAGGAAGGGAGCTGGGGCAGTTTAATTATGGACAGGGTGACAAAGTGGGACAGTGGGATTTCTTGGCGGGGGTCTTGGCATCGTGCTCTGTCTTATTCCTGGATCTCAGGGACCGTTTGTGGGGTGGTTCTCCCTCTGCAGAGGGTGGGGTGCTGTTGTAGTGGTCCTGTGGCGGGGCGTCCTGTCCACTAGCGCCGGCGGAGGTGGTGGGCAGTTCATCATCCATACTAGTGTCAGGGGCCCCTTGGAGTGCCACAGTGTCCCTCCTGGTGTTGAGTACTTCCTTCAGCACCCCTACGATGGTGCCCAAGGTGGAGCAGATGGTTCTGAGTTCCTCCTTAGCCCATATACTGTTCCTTCTGCATGCGCTGGGTCTCCTGAAACTTGGCCAGTACCGTTGCCATCGTCTCCTGGGAGTGGTGGTATGCTCCCATGCTGGAGGAGAGGGCCTCGTGGAGAGTGGGTTAACTTGGCCTGTCCGCCCCCTGTCGCACAGCAGCCCTCCCAGTTCCCCTGTGTTCCTGGGCCTCTGTCCCCTGGACCGTGTGCCCACTGCCCCCAGGACCCTGTTGTTGTTGGGGTGGTGGGTTATCCTGGGTTCCCTGTAGTGGTGGACACACAGCTGATTTACGTGTCCTGGGGACGGAGGTATGGGCCCGCTGGGTGGGTGCTGTGCTGGTGTTTCCAGAGGGGGGAAGGTCTGTGGTGGCCTGTGCCTGTGTGAGGGAAACCGACTGTCCCGAGGCCCCCAATGGGCTGGGCTGGTCATCTAGATCCAGTTGGACAGAGGTGCTGTCATCACTGTGGGCCTCTTCTGTGAGTGGAGTGGACATGTCTGGATCCTCCTGTCTGGTGACGTTGGGTAGGGGTCCTGCAGGGGTGGAAAGGCATGATTATTGCATCTGTGTGTGGCATGGTGTGCAATGGGTGGGTGACCGTGTACCCAGTGTGGCATTCCTGTGTGGGACCTTGTGAGATGATGGTTTAGGAGGGTGTATGGCTATGTGCAATGTGCATGCTTTGGTGATGGGTGTCCATGCTATGTTGTTGCATGCAGGGCTTGGTGTTGGAATGGCTGGTTTGTGATATTGGGACATTTGTGAGGAGTTGGAGTGATAAGGGTGAGGGCGAGGGTGGGGGTATGTGATAGCATGCAGGTAGGGTGGGGGATGTAATAGTTAAGATTTGACTTACCAGAGTCCATTCTTCCACCTACTCCTGCGAGGCCCTCAGGATGCAGAATCGCCAAGACCTGCTCCTCCCATGTGGTTAGTTGTGGGTGAGGAGGTGGGGGTCCGCCGCCAGTCCACTGAACCGCCAGGTGGTGTCTTGAGACCACGGAACGCACCTTCCCATTTCTTGGGTGCTGTCCCACTGCGTTGACCCTGTCCACTATTCTTCGCCATAGCTCCATCTTCCTTGCAATTGAGGTGTGCTGCACCTGTGATCCAAATAGCTGTGGCTCTACCCGGACGATTTCCTCCACCATGAGTCTGAGCTCTTCCTCTGAGAACCTGGGGTGTCTTTGCCGTGCCATGGGGTGGTGTAGGTGATGTGTGGGGTGGTGTGTGTGGTGATAAGTGTGGTGATATGTAGTGGTGGGTTGCATGAGGTGCGTGGAAGTTGTGTAGGTGATGGTGTTATGTGCATGTGGATGCTGTTGTACTTGCTGGTGGTGTCTCTCTCTGTGTTTCGTTCTCAATTTTTGTCATAGGGGTTTGTGGACGATGTGGGTGTGTGTTTTATATTGTATTGGGTGTGTGGGAGTGGTGTGTGTATGTGTCTCAGGTGTGTGTATTTCGAATTGTCCAATGTGGTTGTGTTTTGTAAATGTGTGTGTATTTTGAGCGTGGCGGTGTGTACCGCTAATGGAATACCGCGGTTGAAAGACCGCTGCGTGGATTCGTGTGTCATGATAGGGTGGGCATATTTCTGTTGGCGTGATGGTGGAGGTTTTGTTTTCGCCAGTTTATCACTGACCTTTGGTGTGGCGGACTTGTGTGGGTGCCTGAATTTTGGCGGGTTCTGAGATGTGGGTCATAATAGCTGTGGCGGAATTCCGCAGCCACGGCGGTGTGTTGGTGGTCTTCTGCATGACGGTAAGCGGCTTTTACCGCCAATGTTGTAATGACCCCCATAGTCCCAAAGCAAAAGGATTTGGAGTCCACCATGCTACACCTAACAGAGAGAATAACACAACTAGAGCAGAGGGCAGAGGATGCTAAGGGGAGGAACAGAAGGAACAATGTACGAGTGGTTGGTCTACTGGAAGGATCAGAAGTTATGAATATGGTGGAATACCTGGAGGAATGGATGCGTAAGACAGTGGCCCCTGGACTGTTGACACCGTTCTTTGCCCTGGAGAGGCACTAATACTTATATGGATCTGCGCCGGCATGCCCTTCGAAGCGATATCCATAGATATAAACCAGGAGGGCAGATTTGTAGAGGTGGAAGGGAGACTCCATGGGATCCCAATAATCCAAGGAAGCATATATGCCCCTAACCAAGACCAGGCCCCCTTCCTGCAACGCCTCTCGAGTCGCATTACCCTCCAGCAACATGAGGAACTGTTATTAGGAGGAGACTTTAATAGTGTCCTGGACGTAGACTTGGACTGTTCCTCTCCCCCGCTACTGGGTGCAGTGACACATAGAATAGCCAAGAAAGCGAGTGAGTGGGTGAAGGCTTGGGGAATGGTAGATATATGGCGCGAACAACACCCGCACAATAAAGACTATTCATTTTACTCCGCTTTGCATCAGATACAGACCAGAATCGATAGGGTGGTGTGCACTCCCGGGATAGCAAGAAGTATGACTCCCTCTGAGTACTTGGGGTGAACCATATCGGACCATAACCCATTACTAGTAAAGTGGAGGGCGACTGAGGATAGGCCCTCCATACCGCTTTGGAGAATGTCACTGACAGCTTTGGAAGACCAGGCATTTAGAGAGGCACTCCGATCTCATTTAACTGATCAAATCAACATAAATAAGGGGTCAACTTCCTCCATGGCTATGGAATGGGAGGCACTAAAGGTAGCGACAAGGGGCTATAGCATAGGCCAGACAGTCGGGATTAGATGTACTTTAGACCGAGAATTGATCATGCTCGAGGAGACTATACATGAATGGATAAAAAAGGACATAGAGGCACACAAGAACAGGAAGAATATGAACAGGCGAGGAGATCCCACTCACAGGTGGAATAACAACTCTGTTGCCATTGCTTCCGGAGACATTTAGCTTCAGTACAAGCGGAGGAAGGTGGGTCGGGGAGGATGCTGGCATGGTTGGTGAGATTGGGAGGAGAGGGAGCGCCTATAGTAAGTGTAGGTGACATGAAAAGCGACCACAGATTTAAACCCGGCCCTATAAATGATGCCTTGAAAGAGTACTATACTTTCCTGTACAGGGAACCAGGAGAACTAGATAAGGATAGACTGAGGGAATTCTTGCAACCCTTCCTCTGCTGACCCTGGCCAGCGGAGACACTGAAGAGCTAGGGGGCCCGGTGACGATGGAGGAGGTACTGGAAGCTATCTCTTAGCTGGCCTCAGGGAAAACATCAGGCACTGATGGGTTGCCAATGGACCTTTATAAGAAGTATTCTAAGTTACTGGCCCCACAGCTAATGAACCTCTATGCAGAAGCACTACAGCGCAGCCTACTCCCAGACACACTCAGGAAAGTGGTGGTCACCAGCTTCAGACCACTCTCAATGCTGAATAGCGATTTTAAAATTCTTAGTAAAATATTGGCTAACCGTCTGCTCCAGCATATATCCAATCTAGTACATGCGGACCAAAATGGGTTTGTACCGAACCGTAACACGTCACTCAATCTTAGACATCTCTTTGCTATCCTGCAGATGCCAGGAACATTGAAACCCCGCAAAGGGATGTTACTGGCAATAGATTTCGAGAAAGCCTTTGATTCGATCCGCTGGGACTACTTGAGGACGGTGATGTTAAGGATGGGCAAGGGAGCCAAGTGGGTAAAGTGGGTGGACCTGCTCTATACAGCCCCACAGGCAAGAGTAAGGATGGGAAAAACCATCTCAATCCCTTACCCCATACATAGGGGAACCAGGCAGGGATGCCCTTTAGCGCCGCTATTATTTGCCCTAGCTATTGAACCCCTGGGTGCGCGTGTGCGGATGGAGGGTATGGGCAGCGGGGTGACATGGGGAGGAACCGAACATAACATCTCATTATACGCTGATGATATCCTAATCTACCTCAGAGAAGGGGACTCCGGGTTGCCCTGGGCCTTACAGGCACTGGATCGCTTCGGAGGTCACTCGGGCCTACAATTCAATAGAGGCAAAACATATGTCTTCCCGATAACAGCATGGAGCGCCCAACCCTCTGCCTTCCCGGAGGACGTGGTATGGGCTCCTAATAGATTTAAGTACCTAGGGATTCAGGTTTTTCACGACCCAAGGGACTTGAGGGACGGGAACCTCGGCAAAGCGCTTAGCTCCCTTAGAGCATCGGTGGGGTTTTGGAGGTCATTGAAACTATCCACAATGGCCAGGATATCACTGTCTAAAATTATCATGTTACCTCGCCTACTTTATTATTTTACTAACTTACCTGTACAGATACCGGCGTCATGGTTCAAGAAGCTGAACTTGTTACTCAGGGATCTAGTGTGGGACAGAGAACGGCGCCGCACAGCACTATCGATCTTACGCAGACCAACTAGTGAGGGGGGACTCAGAGTCCCGGACTTCAAACTATACTACTTAGCATGCCAACAACAGTGGACTGCTAGATGGTTCGCAGGCGGGGGCAACCTGGATAGAAGCACATAAAGGAGAGAACCGGGAGTTGAGATAATGTCAGACATGGTGGGCCGGAAGATTTGGGGCCAGATGTAGGAAACTCCCAAATTACAACTTGCAATTTGCGAGTCCCTGCGACTCGCAAATTGCAAGTTGCAATTTGGGATGCAGAAAGGTGTCTCAGACCCACCTCATTAATATTAATGAGGTGGGTCGCAATTTGCGACCCCATAGCGACTCAGGGCACTCACGGGGATGGAGGCCTGCTGGGAACAGCAGACCTCCATGTCCGTGACTGCTTTTAAATAAAGCAGTTTTTTTTTTTTTCAAAGTGTAGCCTGTTTTCCTTAAAGGAAAACCAGCTGCACTTAGAAAAAAAAAACGAAACCTTTTGTTTCGGATTTTTTCAGGGCAGGTAGTGGTCCCTTGGACCACTGCCTGCTCTGAAAAAATACTTTTAGGTCCAGTCACAAAGGGGAAGGGGTCCCATGGGGACCCCTTCCCATTTGCGAGTGGATTACCATCCACTACAAGTGGATGGTAACTGCGAGTCCATTTGCGACCGCTTATGCGGTCGCAAATGGAATTGCATACCACTGCGACTCGCAAATAGGAAGGGAACCCCCCTTCCTATTTGCGACTCGGAAATGCATTTTGCGAGTCGGTTCCGACTCGCAAAATCCATTTCTACATACCATAGACGCATTTGCGACTCGCAAACGCCGATTTTCGCCGTTTACGAGTCGCAAATTTGTTGCTACATCTGGCCCTAAGTCACAGGAAAAGAGCACACTGATGAAAGTGGCTCTGACCTGCTGGAAGAAGTGCTCACTTCGAGTAGGAGTGGGGAAGGCCTATTCCCCTGCATTGCCACTGAGCATGCTGAGGGTAGAAACGACTGCAGAGGACCGGTTGGACTCTTACTTGGGGATGTGGACGAAGGCGGGAGTGGAGACAATAGGGGACTTATTCTGTGGAGGGGTGCTGAGCTCATTCACTGAGCTGATGGACAGTAAAGGAGTCCCTAGGGGGCAGTTCCTGGTGCAGCAGAAACTATCTCACATCGTAAGGGAACATTGGGAAATGATTAACGCGGAACCCGGCACGCACCGAGTGTTACAACTACTACTGACATCGGGTGCAGATACCCACCTAATCACAAAAATATATAGGACGCAAATCGAGGACACGCTAGATCAGCTAAGACCACTGAGGGATAGATGGGAAGGGTCCATCGCACGAGAACTGTCAGACATGGAATGGAGGAAGTTATTGGTATATCCCAAGATAGTATCAAGGAACACGCGACTGAGATGCATTCAGTACAACTACACACACAGGACATACCTCACCCCACTACGCTTAACCTGTATATATGGAGGTACCCCTAAGGGATGCCCCAAGTGTGGTGCAATGGATGCCAACCTGGATCACATGATCTGGCACTGCCCAGAGATCCAGGCTGGGTGGGGAATTGTGGTGAGAGATTTGGAGAAACTGATGGAAATGCCCATACCACAAAGCCCAGCAGTTTGTCTGGTGGGCTTGAAACGGGGACTAAAGATGGGGAAGGTACAGGAGCGCTACATGGACAGTACACTAGTACTATACAGGAGACTAATTGCTATTGGTTAGAAATCGCCCAGGAGTCCGAATATGGTGGACTGGAGGCGTGAGATATTGAAATGGTCTGGAGCTGAATAACAGGTTCTGAAGAGTGAAGAGGCCAGAGGCCTGTGCAAGACACCAATGGCTCCGGCCTGGGAGAAAGTACTGACAAAGTGGAGTAGAGTAGAAATGGACGAAGACAGCGATACAGGAGAACCGAGTTGACAGATCAGTCAGACAACTGGGACAGCAGAGGTTTGAACAAACTGTATTAAGTAGCTGTACGGGGGACAGACAGCGGGAACAAAAAGGTGGTCATTACAACCCTGGCGGTCGGTGTTAAAGCGGCGGTAAGACCGCCAACAGGCCGGCGGTAAAAAATTAGAATTACGACTGTGGCGGAAACCGTCAACAAAGACAGCCACTTTAACACTCTGACCGCCATGGCGGAACAGACAAACAGCTTGGCGGTCACCACCAACAGACAGGCAGAAGACAAAGTACCGCCCACAATATCACAACCTACCTTTACCGGGGCGGATTCACTGCGGATAAAAACACGGCGGAAACAGGACTTCGAAGGGAAAACGCTCACCTCTACACACCCCGCGAGGAATCCGGACGCCATGGAACCAGAGCTGCACATCCTGCCAGCCCTCATCCTCTTGCTCCTCTACCAGCAGCACGAACGCCGGCGGCGAAGTGCACAGTGAGTACTGTACCTACGACACAGGGGAGGGGGAGGGAAAAAAGAGGGACACACACATGCAACACTCCCACCCTCACCCACTGCAACACACACTAATACATATTTATATATTATAGTTACACCCCCCAACCCTCCCGGAAGAATGCAAAGACAAAAGGAAATGAGTGTAACCATTGCAATATATTAAAATCAAGTACACAAAAAAAAATATATATACACCATAAACAAAATATACACCAAGCTTAGTAGTCCAGGTAGTGCTCCAATGAAGTCCGTGGAACACTGGGCCCACACGGAATGGGCGAGGCCCACACAAGATCCCCGACCATGACGGAGAGAACACTGCAGGGGCATCAGAGAGTGAGAAAACAGGCACCTCAGGGGGAGTGCACAATGCCAAATCCACGAGAGGGCCACATGCCCACTGTTCAATCCTGGGGAGTGCTAAGCCACATCCTCTCAAGTCTCTACAGTGGGTGGGTTTCCCACTGCCATATCCTGGGGAGTGCAAAGCCACAGTCTCTCAAGTCTCTACAGTGGGTGGGTTGCCCACTGTTCAATCTTGGGGAGTGCAAAGCCACAATCTCTCAAGTCTCTACAGTGGGTGGGTCCACTGCCATATCCTGGGGAGTGCAAAGCCACAGTCTCTCAAGTCTCTACAGTGGGTGGGTTGCCCACTGTTTAGTCCTGGGGAGTGCAAAGCCACAGTCTCTCAAGTTTTTACAGTGGGGGGTTGCCCACTGCCATATCCTGGGGAGTGCAAAGCCACAGTCTCTCAAGTCTATACAGTGGGTGGGTTGCCCACTGCCATATCCTGGGGAGTGCAAAGCCACAGTCGCTCAAGTCTATACAGTGGGTGGGTTGCCCACTGTTCAATCCTGGGGAGTGCAAAGCCACAGTCTCTCAAGTCTATACAGTGGGTGGGTTGCCCACTGTTCAATCCTGGGGAGTGCAAAGCCACAGTCTCTCAAGTCTCTACAGTGGGTGGGTTGCCCACTGTTCCATCCTGCGGAGTGCAAAGCCACAGTCTCTCAAGTCTCTACAGTGGGTGGGTTGCCCACTGTTCAATCTTGGGGAGTGCAAAGCCACAATCTCTCAAGTCTCTACAGTGGGTGGGTCCACTGCCATATCCTGGGGAGTGCAAAGCCACAGTCTCTCAAGTCTCTACAGTGGGTGGGTTGCCCACTGTTTAGTCCTGGGGAGTGCAAAGCCACAGTCTCTCAAGTTTTTACAGTGGGTGGGTTGCCCACTGCCATATCCTGGGGAGTGCAAAGCCACAGTCTCTCAAGTCTATACAGTGGGTGGGTTGCCCACTGCCATATCCTGGGGAGTGCAAAGCCACAGTCGCTCAAGTCTATACAGTGGGTGGGTTGCCCACTGTTCAATCCTGGGGAGTGCAAAGCCACAGTCTCTCAAGTCTATACAGTGGGTGGGTTGCCCACTGTTCAATCCTGGGGAGTGCAAAGCCACAGTCTCTCAAGTCTCTACAGTGGGTGGGTTGCCCACTGTTCCATCCTGCGGAGTGCAAAGCCACAGTCTCTCAAGTGGATGTGTCTCTCCACTGGTTCTGGAGGGAGCCTTGTGCCCAGAGTGCTTCATCCTGCTAAGGACAGAGGTAGTGGATGTATCTCTCCACTGGTTCTGGAGGGGGCATGGTGCCCAGAGTGCTTCATCCTGCTAAGGACAGAGGTAGTGGATGTATCTCTCCACTGGTTCTGGAGGGGGCCTTGTGCCCAGAGTGCTTCCTCCTGCTAAGGACAGAGGTAGTGGATGCATTTCTCCACTGGTTCTGGAGGGGGCATGGTGTTGAAGTAAGCCTCAGCAAGGCCTACTAGTGCAAGGGGTTTACCTTTCTCTGCACAAAGTCCTCAGACCATGTAGGAAGAAGTTGGCACAGGAACTGAAATAAAAGACAAAGTTTATTAACCTCATGAGATGGTACTACAGTTCAAACAGCACCCTTAGGTAATGTCTAAAGTAGCACACTGAACTGAGAGAGCATGGTCCTTTTATACCCACGCAGGGGCTAAAAGGAGGTGGAACAATTATAGAAGGAAGACTTGTATACATGTAAGGTCATGTGGAAAATGCACAGTCGACAGGTAGGAGGAGCTAACAGTTTTCAAGGACTAACAGCTGCAGACCTTACTGAGCATGTGCGAAAGTGGGAGATGCTAAATATAACTTGTCACTAGGCAGATTTCAAGAGTAGTTAACAGAAAGGTAGGACAGAGCATATGGTGAGCACATGGCAGCATGTGGCAGAGAAAATGGCTGCCATGAATACAAAATGGATTCTGCGAAATGTTCACAATAGTTACAAATACAGATGTCTTCCGCTAATGCTTAATCTAATCGCTGCTAAACTACAACAAACGACCCTTTCAGCATTAGCTGAAGACATTCGTCTTTCTGGGATAATCTAAATATTCATCTTGTATATTTATGCTCATCATTTCAGCTATTTCCTTATCTAACATATCATTTCTGTAATATTTTTTTGGTAGGCATACAAGCAGTAATACACATGGAGCAGAACATTGGACCACACTGAATACAGATACAGCATGCAAAAAATATTGCAATCATTACACACAGGATAGTCAGTAGTTTCCAGCCCCAGGCGGAAACAAGAGCCCAAAACCATCCAGAAAAAGTCCAAGTACCAGTCTCTGTGTGGAATTGTGCAGCAATGTTATGCAATTTAGATATTGCATCATATACTGAAGGTGAGTGATCAGGAATGAAAACTCATCAACTACTACCGATGATGCGACATGCACCACCTCGGTCAGCTAATATCACATCTAGTACCATACGATTTTGGAGCGCTAAAATCCTCGCAATTTGGAGTTCCTCAGTAATATTACCAAGTGCCAGAGCTGCCTGATTGGTAATAGCTTCCACAACCCTAGTCAATCGTCTCACTTTCCTACTGTTTAACGCAGCACCCACAAAGGGGAACAATCCTAAATTAAAATCAACATGTTGTTGCAGGCTAGTATCCGTTTGGTCTACCTCATTTGTACTTATTTCCCTTTTATATCTATTGTTAATGATGTCATTGAACAGTTTTAAATCTCTGTGATATGATGCAGGGGCCAAAAACACAGGGGGTAATAGAAAAGATACATAACACACACCTGACCACCCAACAGGTAGCTGATAATATCCATAGTTACCACAAACAAAATATGTATTATGTGAAGCTGTAAAACTACTATTATTTACACACTCAATAGTTAAAATCAAGGTACAATCACTTATCCCTACTGGAATTCGCCCAATGCTACGTATACATAAATCTGATTAGTTTTTGTAACAGAAATCACAAATTGTTCTTTCTTGTCAGAATCTCTTATATTTGTGAAGACATACGGTATCGAAACATTGTCCGGTTGATACTCTTCCCATTCCCATTTAGTTCCTTTGGCTTGGGGATACCCATCTTTGTCTTGGTAGCATACTTTATTAAGGCGAAAAAGAAGTCCGCCCTCTGTACGTTTTCCAGATGCAAACAAAAGCGTGTACCAAGCTTGACAAGAACCATTGTGTGAAAAAGGAAGAGGAATGAAAGGTGTTCCTCCTTTCTTTTGATGCGCAGGTATCATTCCACATACCAAACAGTTAGTAGTATTTGTAGCATTTTGATTATGATGCAACATCTGAATGAAAGTGTTATTGAAGTACGATTGACGGTGCTTCTGCTCCTGATAGGGAAGCGTAAAGTAATAGTGATCCTCTGGTACTGGAGTAGTGACAACAAAAAACTCACGAGCAGGAGCCTTCTTTTCAACAAACCAGGTGATTGTTGCTGTAACCACCAAAACAACAACAAACCCCATAGTACTAATGATCAGTTTGTTATTCATTTTAGCAACAGTGATAATCGACCCTTTCAGAAATGGATTAAAAACAATTGTTGGAGCTCTTATCCCTGGGCAGCCGCTGATTTCTTCACCACGGGCCAAGACGTGTGTCACTACTCTAATGCATAGCTGATCCCCCCCTTGCCACATTGGCTCTCCGTTTCACTAACCAAGGGTGGTAGCTCAACCAGTTTGTTTCAAAACATTTTCAGATTCTTTCCTCGGTCTCAAATTATATTGCAACACTCCAGAAGTCGTATGGTCCGGGAAGACCTCTGCAGATTCGTCAGGTGATATAGCACGGCCTTTCTCCGTAGTCAAAATCTCTCGATGATCGGTCAGCACAGCAGGTTCCACCAAGGTAGGTAGCACTCTCTTACAGTGAGTACTATGGACCCAATTCTTTTGGATCGTCACTCGAACTGCTGTCCTTGTCGCAAGGAGCACCTGTTCTGGGCCTCGCCACCTTGGTTCCAAGCTGCTTGATTTTTCAAAAGACTTAGGGGGTCACTTTGACCCTGGCGGTCCGAGACCGCCAGGGCTAAAATGACGGAAGCACCGCCAACAGGCTGGCGGTGCTTCCTGCCCTATTATGACCGCGGCGGAAGTGCCATGGTCTCACTGCCGGGGCCGGCGTTTTTCCGCCGTTTTAGCCCCAGCGGTGATAATCCGCCAGGGCAGCGCTGCCCTGGGGATTATGACACCCCTACCGCCAGCCTGTTTCTGACGGTTTGCACTTCCAGGAAGAGGCTGGCGGTAAGGGGTGTCCTGGGGCCCCTTGGGGGCCCTGCACTGCCCATGCCACTGGCATGGGCAGTGCAAGGGGCCCCTAACAGGGCCCCGGACAGCTTTTCACTGTCTGCATAGCAGACAGTGAAAAGCGTGACGGGTGCAACTGCACAAGTCGCACGGCCGCAACACCGCCGGCTCCATCAGGAGCCGGCTCCTATGTTGCGGCCTCATCCCCGCTGGGCCGGCGGGCGCAAACTTGGTTTCCGGCCGCCGGCCCAGCGGGCGCAAACTTGGTTTCCGGCCGCCGGCCCAGCGGGAATGTCATAATGGGGGCCGCGGGAGTGCGGCCGCATTGGCGGCCGCACGGCGGTTACCACCTGGCGGGCGGCAGTAGCCGCCCGCCAAGGTCGTAATGAGCCCCTTAATCATCACCTGGTCACCAGGTCGGAGTTCATGGCCTTCACCTGTAGATCTGTCAGGAAGTGCTTCTCGAACCTGTTGATGAATAGAAACCAAATTGTCAGTTAACTGTGCCAAATAATCGTTCATCAGGACACAAGGTACATCATATACAGATTTTGGCTTAGGAACTCCCCAAATATTCATTGGCCTCCCAAATACCACCTCATAAGGACTAAGGCCTAGTCAGGAGTGTGGCACTGACCTAATAGACAATAATGCCAATGGTAATGCATCCGGCCAAGTTAAGGATGTGGAGGCCTGTATCTTCGCTAACTTCAGCTTCAAAGTAGCATTATACCTTTCCACCAACCCTGCTGATTGTGGGTGGAAAACCGCATAGAACTTCTGTTTGATCCCTAATCCTTTCAGGACATACTTAATAACTTCCCCAACAAAATGAGGTCCGTTATCACTCTATAAAAGTCTGCAAACACCAAACCCAGGGAAAAATTATTTCAAAAGCACCTTCGCTGTGGTAATGGCAGCATTATCCTTTGTGGGGTACGCCTCTATCCATTTACTGAAGGCACAAACCACCACCAATACATACTTTAAATTGTTGCAGCGTTCAAGCTGAATATAATCCATTTTTAGAACTTCAAAAGGTGCAGTTGGTGTAGCAAACCCTCCTGCAGGAGTACGTGTCCCTTTTCCAGGATTGTATTGTAAGCAGATCAAACAAGACTGTACTACTCTCTTAGCTGTACTGGAAATTTCTGTATGCTCCCAAACTTGCGTAAGCAACTTCGTTATTGTTGAAGCTCCAACGTGTGCCAGCCCATGTGCCATCTGAACCATAGGTTGTACAAAAGCTATAGGCAATTTCCATTTATCCATCTGCTTATTCCGCCAACAGCCCTCATCATCCAATTCTCCATCTTCAGACCATTGCTCACGTTCTTTCACAGAAGCAGATTTCTGTATATCTAATACGTCTTGTCTAGCATTATGCCAACGTTCAGCTTGTGACTTCACTACATACATAGAAGTAGTACTTCGCTGCATCGCAGTCTCACGTGCTATGCGGTCTGCAAGAGCATTACCTTGCCCTATCTTATCGGTCACTTTCTTATGTGCACTACATTTCACAATAGCTAGTTTCTTTGGATATGTCAATGCAGTCAAGAGGTTATGCATTAATTCTCCGTGCATTATCTGCATCCCGTGGGATGTGAGAAAGCCTCTCTCCTTCCAAAGCAAACCAAAATCATGAGGTACTCCAAAAGCATAGCGGCTGTCTGTATAAATGTTCACACTTAAGTCAGTACTAAGCTCACATGCTCGTGTCAAAGCTATGAGTTCAGCTGCTTGAGCTGGCTTCTGTGGTATAAGAGCTGTCTCCACTACCATGTGTATTGTGGTGATTGCATATGCAGCTGAGGTCGTACCATCTGGCAACTTCAAACAAGGCCCATCAACCCACAATTCCCCGTCTACATCTAAAAGGGGCGTATCTTGTAAATCAATGCAACCCTTTGTCTGTTCTTCGGTAAGTAATATACAATCATGTGTTTCATGTGACTGAGGCTGAGTGACCGGATATGGCAACAAAGTGGCTGGATTTAGTGTTGTACATCGCTTCAGTGTAATGTGAGGAGCCAGTAATGTCAACTCATATCCTGTGATACGGGCGCTAGTTAAATGTTGTGTCTTTGTTTGATTTAAAAGAGCATCAACCGCATGGGGTACTAACACCAACAGCTTATGTGACAAAACTATCCCTTCACTCTGACGTATTGACACAACTGTTGCGACAACTGAACAAAAACACCCAGGCAACGCTCGAGCGACAGGATCAAGTACTGCTGAAAAATAGGCACAGGGATGCTGCTTATCGCCATGTGTCTGTACTAAAACTGACAATGCACATCCATCTTTCTCAAGTACGTAAAGTGCAAAAGGCTTCATGTAATCTGGAGTACCTAACACTGGTGCGGAACAAAGGGCTTGTCGCAGCTGCCTGAAAGCAGTCTCACATTCATCTGTCCATGGGAGTGGCATTGGAGTATCTTTAGTCAAAAGTGCTAGCAAAGGTTTGACAATGTGTGAAAAACCTAATATCCATTGCCTACAAAAAGAAGTAAGACTAAGGAATGCCCGAACATCTTTCTGAGTAGAGGGTACTGGTGTGTCTAAAATTGCTTGAATACGATCTGATGTAAGTGCACGGCCATCCTTAGACAAAAGGTGACCTAAATAGGTTACCTTTGGTCTACAATATTGCAATTTCTTTCGTGACACTTTATGATGGTGTGAAGCAAGAAAAGAAAGTAAGGACAAAGTACACTTTTCACATTGCTCAGGGTACCAGCCGCCAGCAAAATATCATCGACATATTGTATGAGAGCCACACCTTCAGGCAAAACAAAAGAATCAAGTTGTCGTTTTAACGCTTGACTATAAATACTTGGACTCTCAGTATAGCCTTGAGGAACTCTGCAAAATCTATATGATTGTTTATTTAAAGTAAAACCAAACAAATATCGGCTGTCAGGATGAATAGGGATCGAAAAGAAAGCATTCTTCAAGTCTATCACAGAGAACGTAGTTGCTGTCGGGGGAACCAAAGTGAGGAGTGTCGTGATGTCATATACCACAGGATATTGTGGTATCACAATCTTATTGACTTCTCGTAAATCAATAATGAATCGGTAAATCCTAGTATCAGTATCCTTTTTCATAATAGGAAGAACCGGACTGTTACAAACATTATACAGAACTTCCTCAACAACTCCAACTGCAATAAGATCATGCACAATTCTTGTGAGTACTTCTTCGCCCTCCTGTGAAATTTTGTATTGAGGCAAACGTGGCAATACAGCTCCCTCCTTGACACTAATATGTACTGGTGGAATAATCATTTGTCCCACATCAGTATCTGAAGTAGCCCACAAAGTACGAGGGAGTGAAGCTAATGCAATATCCTCTTTAACAAGACAAACTCTTTCCATCACAGGATGATTATCATTTAAAATAACACGCACCCCTTCGATGTAATGGTTAAGCCAGACAGGGGAGCCCTTGGAATCAATTGTTTAGACAAGGCACTACGAGTAGCTCCTGTATCAACCAGAAACTGATCAGAAGAACCCAAAACATGTGCTGTAACATAGGGACCCCTCTGATCTACTGGAACTTCAACTGATTCCTTACCCCATCCTAGGCAATCCTATGCATAAGCAGAATCTTGGAAATCAGGCTGCACATGGTCAGACATCTGGTATTGGTTCCGTCTATCAAAAGTGTTAAACCCATCCTGCCCTCGTACATTGGCATCAACCCTAGCATGATCATTTGTGCTTCTTCTAGGTCCTGAATATCCTGAGCGATTTCTCATTTGTCCCTGACCACGTGAACACTGCAGAACACGTAGTGCTGGACAATCGGCAGCCCAATGCCCAAATTTCTTACAATACGCACACTGATCAACAGACAAATTCGAACGAGTGTAAGAAGAACCATAATATCCACGTCCACCTCTATCACTACCTCTAAAAGGCGGACCATAAGCTTGAGCCAACATAACCTTCATCTTTAATTCTTTAATCTTTTTGTCCTCGCTACCTTTTGCTTCTAATTCCTGATGTTCATAATACTGAGCCATAGTCAAAAGAGAAACTGTAGTAGAGGTAGTCCATGAACTTTCACTAGCTTTTAGACGACTAGCTATTCCTGGTAACAGATTTGCAACATATTTATCGACAAACAAATGTCTGCCCGTATCATCTGACAATAACTGACCGCTAAAATCATGAAATGCTTCTTCATAGCGTGTAAAGAAATCAGAGACCGATTCATCTGCCTTTTGCTTACAAGACGCTAAAACAGTCCAATCTATCTTTTTCGGGGGAATAATCGTCTTTAACTTAACTAATATGGCTGCAGGAAGATCTAGAATCAACTGATATGGCTTTTTCGCAGGTTCCCTATCCCCGTCCATCTGTTCTAATTCTTTCCATGACGCCCCAAAAACTGCACGATCATCAATTTTACGAACAGTTCTCCACATATCTGGCGGTAATATCAAGCCGAAAAATAAATCAATGCCAGCCAAAGTCATAGTACAAGAACTAATTGCTCCCTCAACTTCCTCATAAAAGGCGGCTGGATTTTTCCGCGGGTCAGGTAATGCTGTTTTAAGTGCCATTACATCAGCCCTATTTCAAGGAATATACACCCAATTATAAATAAAATAACCCTTAGCATCAACACAAGTTTTATCATCACTTGTACCCAATCCTTTCGGAGGAACATACAAAGGCGAGCCCTCCCGCATTGGTTTCGCATGAACTATCATAGTCTTATCTGTTCCGAAGATGGAAGCTTTCACCCCACCGGTCTGAGATTTCCGTGCAACTACGTCCACAGCCCTTTTCTCCTCTTGCAAGCAGACTGCCGTAACACATAATTTTACCAACCGCCTGATTGCATCAGCCACCTGGGAGAAAACAAAAAGACCATCACGCATTTGCTTATGATCAGCTGCTACATTATCGGGCTCTAACTCATCAGAATATTTCCGATATAGTTCAATAACTTCTGAGCCAAATGCCTCAGTAAAATATAGCTGCTCCTTTTCCGTCCACCCTTTCATGTTGTCTAAAAGTTCAGAAGCAGAGACAACGCTACGAATTGTTTTACGAGCAATAGATCTAAGCTCAGACACACGGTCAGCACGCAACATAGAGCGACTGTCTTGCATCTTCTGTTGCTCCGAAGTGGAGACCTTAGCTAACTCATGAGGGGCAGAAGGGACGACATACGGAGGTGGAGGGCAATCTAGTAACAACAAATTATCATGTGGTTTATTAAGGATAGGATAGAGAGGTTGCCTAACGGTGTATTGGCCAGTTACCTGTAATTTACGTTCTTTCTCTTCTAACTCCTTTAAGTCATTTCTTTCTTTCTTTCTCATTTCCAATGCTTTCACATATACATTCTTCAGCTACTCTTTCTCAAGCAAGGCTTGCTCACGCTTCACTCGTCCACGCACTTCTTTCTCCCACATTCGTACACAGTCAAACATATCTTGCCTAGACTTTCGCTTACACATACATTGTTCCACATACTCAATCTTTCGCAAATCAAATGACCCATGCATAGGCCAACGTAACTCAGGATCCGCACAAGTGTATTTATTCCATAATGTGCTGTACATTATAGAAGAAAGACCATGTTTAACATACATATCTCTATTTGGCGTCCCCTCTGGGGGTGCCAGTTGCGATTCTTCCCGTCTCAAATTGGTACCATTACAAAAGCAACACATCCTACGAAGTGCGCTAAAAACAGGCATGCCAAAAATAGTGCAAAATATGCAATATTATAATCAAATTCGCACTTAAGGTGCCGTTCAAATCAAAATTAAATTGAAGAAAATTCTCCTCATTACCTGCCTATATAAATTGCAATTTATATATCAATTCAAAGGATACAAATTGACTAGTCACCCAAAACACGAGAGCCACAGTAAGTAGTGCTACACTACATTACCAAACAAAGGCATCAAAACCCACAGCAAGTGCCGTAAAATGGCTCTTACCAATCACAGGGTGCCCAGGTTCCAACTGCCAAGTTCTAAAATCAACCAAACGGTCACTGCATGACGAATGAACAAAAAGGATCTCAGTCGAGGACTGGCGCCACCTGGATGGTCAAATAAGAAAGAAGGGAAAAACGCCGTGGTTGCCAAGACTCGGGTCTCCTCAGGCATTGATCGTCCGCAGCGAGATCCCAATCCTTCGTCACGACCAATCCGTTGGGCGTCCGAGTCACCGATGAGTCCCTGTTCGGGCGCCAATTTTTTGAAGTAAGCCTCAGCAAGGCCTACTAGTGCAAGGGGGTTCACCTTTCTCTACACAATGTCCTCAGACCATGTAGGAAGAAGTTGGCACAGGACTTGAAATAAAAGACAACGTTTATTAACCTCATGAGGTAGTACTACAGTTCAAACAGCACCCTTAGGTAATGTCTGAAGTAGCACACTGAACTGAGAGAGCATGGTCCTTTTATACCCACGCAGGGGCTAAAAGGAGGTGGTACAATTATAGAAGCAAGACTTGTATACATGTAAGGTTATGTGGAAAATGCACAGTCGACAGGTAGGAGGAGCTAACAGTTTTCAAGGACTAACAGCTGCAGACCTTACTGAGCATGTGCGAAAGTGGGAGATGCTAAATATAACTTGTCACTAGGCAGATTTCAAGAGAAGTTAACAGAAAGGTAGGACAGAGCATATGGTGAGCACATGGCAGCATGTGGCAGAGAAAATAGCTGCCATGAATACAAAATGGATTCCGCAAAATGTTCACAATAGTTACAAATTCAGATGTCTTCCGCTAATGGGTAATCTAATCGCTGCTAAACTACAACAATGGTGCCCAGAGTGCTTCATCATGCTAAGGACAGAGGTAGTGGATGTATCTCTCCACTGGTTCTGGAGGGGGCATTGTGCCCAGAGTGCTTCATCCTGCTAAGGACAGAGGTAGTGGATGTATCTCTCCACTGGTTCTGGAGGGGGCCTTGTGCTCAGAGTGCTTCATCCTGCTAAGGACAGAGGTAGTGGATGCCTTTCTCCACTGGTTCTGGAGGGGGCTCTGTGCCCAGAGTGCTTCATCCTGCTTGTGACGGACTCAGTAGCATTAGTGCCCTTGGCGCTCATGGGCCAGCGGTGCTTGGAGCGGCGGTGCCCTGTTCAGCGGTGCTTGGAGCGGCGGTGCCCTGTTCAGCGATGCTTGGAGCGGCGGGGCCCTGTTCAGCGGTGCTTGGAGCGGCGGTGCCCTGTTCAGCAGTGCTTGGAGTGGCTGGGCCCTGTTCAGCGGTGCTTGGAGTGGCAGGGCCCTGTTCAGCTGTGCTTGGAGCGGCGGTGCCCTGTTCAGCGGTGCTTGGAGCGGCGGTGCCCTGTTCAGCGGTGCTTGGAGTGGCAGTGCCCTGTTCAGCGGTGCTTGGAGCGGCAGTGCCCTGTTCAGCGGTGTTTGGAGCACCGGTGCCCTGTTCAATGGTGCTTGAGGCGGCGGTGCCCTGTTCAGTGGTGCTTGAGGCGGCGGGCTCCTTTGCAGTGACTCAGCTGCTGGCGGTCCTCTCTGTCCCAGCGGGGCTTGTGCTGGCGGTCCTCTCTGTCTCAGCGGGGCTTGTGATGGTGGTCCTCTCTGTCCCAGTGGGGATGATGGCGGTGGCCTCCTGGTCAGCGGGGATGATGTGGTGGCCTCCAGGCCAGCGGGGATGATGGCTGGGGCCTCCTGGGCAGCAGGATGATGGCGGTGGCCTCCTGGGCAGCGGGGATGATAGCTGTGGCCTCCTGGGCAGCGGGGATGATGGCGGTCTCCTCCGCCGTGCTGCTCTTCCCAGACTTTCCTGCTTTCTTGTGGCCCTTCCCCACCTTGGAAGGTGTCGCAGCTGACTCCACACTCCCACCGGGACCCCTGGGAGCGGCTTTGGTGGCTGGAGTCTTCCCCCTCTTCCGCCGGGCACTGGCCAACTTTTCATGCTTCACAGGTGGGGGACTGTCCGTGCTGTGGCTCCGTGCCACACTGGCTGCCCTGGTGGCCGGTGCACTCCAGATTCCGGTGACTACAGGCACCACTGGTCCCGGAGATGTTGTGGCTGAGGTTCTAGTTCGGGACCTTAGAGACGGACTGGGTGGGGGAGGTGTGGGAAAGAGGTCAAGGTTGGACTGGAAAAGAGGTGGTGGTTGTAGGAGGTGTTCGCTTGATGACTTTGGGTGAAGGTTCATGGGCTGGAGGCTATTGTGAGGTGGATGGCTGTTGGGTGAATGTGTGCCTGCGTTTGTGTGTCTTGGGAGGTAGCATCACAGACACACTAGGAGAGGACACAGGGGACGTGTGAATGGTAGTGGGGGTGGTGACTGCACGTGAGCGGGGTGTTCTGGTGGGTGTGCTGGTGATGGCAGTAGTGGCTGTAGATGTAGTACATACAGGTGTGAGTGTAGATGAGACTGGCAGGGAGGAGGGAGACGAGGAGAAGGGGGACACAGTGGAGGCAGTGGATGTTGGTGTGTCTGCATGTGTGTGATGCATGCGTGAGTGTCTGTGGGATGTGTGCTGCTTATGTTTCCCAGAGCTTCCCTTGTGTGTTGACATGTGTGAATGCTGGTCTGAAGGTGTGCTTGTAATAGGCTGGGGTACAGGGGATTGGGTCTGGGTGGAGGAAGTTGGAGGGGGAGGCTAGAGACAGGGACAATGGCTGCCATCAGTGCTGAGGCCAGAGTCTGAGACGCATTTAAAAGTAATGCCATGTGGCCCACTGAAATGGCGGCTGCCTGACCTGTAATGTGGGACAAGGGGATATGAGGTAACTGTGCTGGCGTTGTACACCATCGCGGTAGGCGGTCGAAGACCGTGGAGCAATCCTGCATTGGTTAACATTGGGCCCTATGGGTCCCAGGAGCCAATGACAATGTACGCCGGCGGTGACGGTACGCACCGCCGCGGACGTGACTGACATTTTCTGACTGTTCACTCACTTGATACCTGATCTTCAGCAGGAGAGGACCTACACTGCAAGTGCTGCTGTGACCTCAGTCTGAAAGCGACGATGGCTCATGTGTCTGGGGAAAGGGCCCCTGCCTTCACATCGGAGGAGTTGAATAAACAAGTGGATGGGGTCCTCCCCCAGTACACGCTACTCTACGGTCCTCCAGACAAACAGGTGAGTACACTGTGAGCATGCTGTACGGGCAATGCTTGTTTGTAGTGGTGTGGATGGAAGATACGGGCGGGGGGATGAGGCCTGCATGATCGGATGGTGAGTGTATGTGCATCAGGGCAAGGGTGGGAACGTGGGACAATGACTGTGACGGTCCGGACGGTTAAAGTTTTTCCTTTTCCCCTGTACTATCCCTGCAGGTCAGCACCCACCAAGAAGAAGGATATTTGGCGTGCCATCGCCAAGGAAGTCCGGACCCTGGGGGTCCACCACAGACGGAGCACCCACTGCCGTAAAAGATGGGAGGACATTCGCCGCTGGAGCAAGAAGACGGCGGAGGCCCAGCTGGGGATGGCCTCCCAATGTGGGAGGGGTGCCCATGACCCCCTGATGTTCCAGATCCTGGCAGTGTCGTATCCGGAGTTGGATGGGCACTTGAGGGCATCACAGCAGCCACAAGGGGGTGAGTACCGTCACATCCTTCTGACTCTGCGTGCATTGGAGGTGTCTGGGTGGGGGAGGTGGGCAGTGGGTTCCCCTAGGCTAGGGCGAGCTTTGTAGGCAAGGACCCTTTGTGAGGCAGGCTAAGTGGCACCCCAACCCCACCAGTGGCAAGAGCCTTTACACCTAGTCAGGCTCCTGTGACTTCCATGAGTGCAGCAATCGGGCATAGGTAATGTACCTGTGATTAATTAGGGAACTCTAAGTGCATGGCGTAGTGCAGAGGGCTGCTGTGTCTGTAGTGTCCACCAACTGTAGCGGTATTGCATGCACTGAACATGTGTTTCTTCTTTCTTCACCCACCTTTTTGTGGTCTCCCTGTTCTTGTGTGCATTAGCATCATCAGGCGGAGGAGCTGTGCCACCGGAGCAGGAGGGAGAAGCATCCCACATGGCCCTGGAGGGTGAGACAACGGAGTCGGAAGTCACCAGTGGGACGGAGGGCGAGGGGAGCTCAACAGCGGGGACAGGAGCCGAGACCAGTGACACGGACTCCTCCTCTGATGGGAGCTCCCTTGCGGTGGCCAAGGGTGTCTTAGCCCTCACCATGTCTTGAACACTGCCAATAATAATACCCATCCCTGGCTTCACCAAATAGGTGAGTCCATAGCTGATATGATGGAAGTGATGAAGGGAAAGTGTTAGGAATGACATGTTCAAAAATCTTTCCAAAAATAATTAATACTTCACTTATGGGACATCACTTCATCTATCCACGCATACCATCATGGACTGGAGGCCAATATAATCTCTTTGAGTAAGACTCTGAGTACTGTCCTATCAAGCCAGCAGTCCCTTTCAGATATCCATGCAGTCTTCTGTCCCCTAACTAATACCATCTCTCACTTGTGTCCTCCATCTCCTCCCTCTGCGGATTCTGTATAGTTAAACCTTCCTCTTTTGTCTTATTACCAGTCGTCAACCCATCCACAAGATGAGGCCATGCCGAATCCGTAGATTGTTATGATGTTTAATTTTCATCTTGGTGACATAAGTCTAGGAGGAATCAATTTTTCTTTTCCACTTGCCGAGTTATTTCTTTTGTCTTCTGCTTATTGTCATAATTCTCACTTTATGCTTGCCTCAAAGCTTCCTTATTTTGTTAATGGTAATTTATGTGTTTTTATGTAATAATTTTTTTTGCAAAAAGTCATTTATTACATTTGATTAAAAATGTATTTGAGTTCCATCAGAACATTTTGTTTAGCACTTTTGGTCTCATCATTTGCGAAGCATTAAGATGTAGATTTCTTAACAAAGTCCAAATCATTACGCAAAATCAAAATGAGTTATCAACATGTTTTGCACTGAAAACCTAGTTTTGATATGTGAAAATTGCAAAACAAAAAAAAGGATGAGGCATTGCCTACAGCAGTTTTTTTGGTCCAGGGGTTCAACAATGTCAATATTTATCCTCTCAAAGCGGGGGCCAGGCAATAGAACCATTTCCCCTGTTTTCCTACTGGCCTAGTAGATGGGACAAGGCCTATAGAAAGTATCTGAGGCTGTCTTAATTGAGGGCCACTAGAAGTGGGGAAAAGCCTGGCAAAGGTTTTGTCCTGCGCCAGATGTCCTGCTTAGGTATGTCATCAGCCAGCCCTAGTAGGAAGGCCCGGTAACACTGATGGGCCACCAGCAGGTGGGTTGCCCCAGAACTAGGAACCATGGACTTATTATACAGAAGATAATTATTCTAGTAGATAAGGTGATCTCCTGAGGTATCACCAGCTGCCTGGGCCTCAGCTTGATGCCTCAAGCCCTCTAGAGTTTGGAACTCATACTATGCCCTGCAGAATTCCTCCCTGGTGGGCACACTCTCAATGTGCCATCGAGCAAACTCAGACAGATCTCCTAGGATGGAAATATCCTCCCCTGTAGGCTCAGGGATGGCTTTCTCAGGTGCCTCAACAGGTACTGGAGGAGTATCAGGGGAAGAATTACTGCACCCAATACCCTTCTCCTTCTTATGTGCTGACTGGGCCATTCTTCCAGGTTTCCTTGGTTCCCCTACTGGGCAGCCATGGACCATATGGTCATTAAGACCCACCCAGGCAACCCTAACTTCTTCAGGTGTGACTTAAGTTCCACTACCCTCCAGACAGTGTGCTGCAGGTCATTGATCAACAGACAATCTATAGGCACAGCAGGACTCACAGCTATTTTTAGAGAATCTGAGGCCATCGTCCTGCTCAAAGAGAACCACAGATACTGGTTAGTGGCTCTCACAGTTGTCTGTGACTATGACCTGTTGGCATATATTAGGGATGACCTGCTCTGAGGATGCCCGGGGTCAGCTCAAAGTAGTTATACTGGCTCTTGTGCCTCTTAGAGCCTCCACACTCTGCCCACTTATGGTGACCCACTGCCTATACTCCGTGGTACTCACAGGCATTTGTGTTTATGGCATTATATATATATCCCACATGAACACTAGGGTAATCTCTGTACTCTTCCACCAAGTTAACTAGAACCACCTCCTCCCCAACAGCTGCACTAGTCAACCTAGTTGCCTGCCCAGTAGTGGTGGATGTGTCCTCTAGGGACTGGTTACTGTTCTCTTGTGAATTATTTTTGAGATCCTTTAGAGAACCCCTTATGTTTAAGTTTTTCCATCCTTTTTCTTCAGTTAGGACCCCAGACAAGCATTTTGGGAGTCCTTCCCAGATATCTTATTGTGGACCCTGGTGCTAAGCCAGTGGTCTGCCTACTTAGCAAGCTTCCTGAGGTCAGTGAGTTTACTATCCACTAGGTGTTACAGCATCTCTGAAAAACAATTACTGAGGATGGGTTCTCTTGCTAGCAGATTGTGCAGTCCCTTGTAATCATTGAAATCACTGCCCTTGGCCCAATCATACAGTACCTTGTAAAAGGAATGCATGAAATCCACCAAGGACGTCTAGCAAAGCTTCTGGCTATCCCTAAACATTTGCCTGTGCTTTCCTGGGGTAAGACCATACTTACTGATATGTATGTCCTTCCTGGGGGGGGAGGGACCTTATCTGGTCCCCCTTTCCCAGTTCCTGTAAGGCATGCCTCCCCTAACTATTAAAGTGCATCCGGAGACTGCTTCCCCAATCCTCCTCAGGGACCCTGTGTATCTCCAGAGTAATCTTGTAGGATTCATACCACACATTGGTATCATCCACCACCACACAATTTTTTATGCACCAGATCCTTGGAAATGTGGATTGTCTTGTCTCCAGATGGCAATGAGGGTAAATTGCCACCATTACTGCTGAACATGTACTGCCTGGCTCAAAAGTCTAGTTCTTTAAAAGTAAGCTCATGGGTCATTGTCGATCCTCTAGGACCAGTTTCTTCTCAGTCAGAGCCCTCTCTACTCTGGTTCCAGTTTTAATTTGATGAGCTGCAGCTTGAGCTTCCCCTTAACTTTTCTGTCCTCCACCCTCTATGGAGACGAACCACAGGAAGACACAGTGCTCTCTTCCCTGACAGTGGGCACCAATCCTGGGCTTCAGTTGTCCTCCTATTCCAAGTGGTGCAACTCATCACCTGTGCCCTGGTCCTCCCCTTGCTCCTCCACATCATTCCTTCCCCTCCTGGCCATCTGTTGCTGCCAGTGATTAAGGTACTTCTCCTGAGGTCTTTAGAGTATTCTAAAGCTCAAGCTTCCTGGTATTCCTCTTGGCTGGAAATCCTCTCTTCTTACAGAACTCTTTGAGTTCCGCCACAGCATAGTTATCTAAGTTGGCAAGCTCAGACTTCATCCCTGCAGGTGTAGCCACAGGTGCTGACAGTAAGTTAGAATAAAAGTGAATGTGGAACAAGCAGAAAGAGCCAATCAAGGAGAATTTAAAGAATCTCGAAATTACCGGGGTCATGGTCGCTGTTGGACAGCCACCTAAGCAGCAGTCCGACCCCGAAATCATGACGATGGCAGAGCCACCACATTCCAACCGCTGACACTGTCAGGCTGCTGCCACCCTGAAGCCTGGTTGTACCGGTGGTTGTAATCTGCCAGGGCAGCACTGCAAGCAGCGCTGCCTTGAGGATTATGAGTCCCCATCCACCAGCCTGTCCATGGCGGTGTGGAAAGGCTGGCGGAATGGCCCCCTGCACTGCCCCATTGCGCATTTCACTGCCTGAATTATGGGCAGTGGATTGTGCAACGGGTGCTGCTGCACCTGCCGCATTGCCACATTGCAGTCAGCTTCATTAGGAGCTGGCTGCAATGTTAAGGCCCTCTACGCTGCAGAGCCAGCGGGCAGTGAACTCTGCACAGGTGGCCTGATGGCAGGAAGAGTTTGGCGGGTGGCCTCCACCACCCGACAAATTCATGATGATGCCCAATGTGTAAAGTATTTATGTAGCACTTAAAACAGTAACAAAGTAAAAACATAAAATGAGACAAATCTCACATCAGTTTAGTAAAACAGAGTAAAATTTAATGAATTATCATAGCCACCAACATGACAAAAATCCAATTAGTCGAAATGGAGCTGAGCAATTTTAAAGGTTTTTTGAAAATCAATCACTAAGCAGAAAAAAGTTCTTACCATGGTTATCTGGTCGTTGTAGATCGGGTGAAAGTCACAAGTTCAAGCCGACCATGACGGAGCACAGGCCGGGTACAGAACTGAGTTCAGTGTGCTGACAAAGTACCTTGTGGTAGGGGTGAAAAGATGTAATGTCCCTGGATTGAGATGTGGTGGCTGGCGTCAAGAAGCCATTGATAAGGAACTGTGATACAAGGCCCCAGGTCAAGATGCATCCAACAGTGGGGATTCAATGACCATTGAGGAGGAGCTGCAAAGAAGGGTCATGCATCAACATTGAGTAAGCCAGTGAAGCTTGCAGAGACTTCCCTGTTATGCGTCGATACAGGGGACAAGATGCGTTGTGCTGAGTCGGTGTCTGTGGTAGGCTGCGTTGGCATCAAAGAAGCTGCCAGTGCTTGTGAGGACTTGCACTGAGATGCATCAGCATTGAGGACAAGCTGCATCATACTGGGCTGGAGACAATGGCGGACTGCGTAGTGCTCTGTCGAGATGTGTGGAGATGTGTCAACATCAAAGAAGCCTGTTATGTCCCTTTGGCTTAAACAGGGGAAATGAGTGCAGCCAACTGACCGTTGGAGATTTCCTGAAGTTTTGGGTTCATTCAAACAAGCAGGTTGGATTCTGCAGGTCAGCTCACAGTAGCAGAAGAGTTCTGCTGCAGCAAGAGCAGGCCTTTGGCAGGCAAGCAGTCCTTAGTCGGCAAGCAGGTCAGCAGACCAGACTTCATAGCTGGGCATTCATTCTTACTGGCAGTGTCCACAGGTCCAGAAGTGACCGAAAGACTTCGGTCTGAGGGTTCACTATTTGCACCTTGTGCTCACTTTGAATTAGGAGAAGCTTCAAAAGCATCTACAGTCCTCCCGCCTACAGAGGTGTCAGGGGTTTTCCGCCCCCCTGCCCTGGCCCAGCTTGTCTGGGGTCACACAAGACTAGTGTTGAAACACTTTGTAAGTGTATTGAGGCATTAGTCTTTGTGATGCGCAAGTGTGGTAGGTGGCAGCTCCATTCCCAAATAAGTCAAAAATAGCTCATCCTACCAATACATATTCTTCCTTTGTCTCACTTTCTGGGAGTAATACACAGAAACCAACTGTCAGCTACAACTAGTCATGTGACCCACGATACAGGTTGCACTAAGTGGGTAGCATAAGAAAATCTAAACTTTAAGAATTGTGACTTAACTTTACAAGAGGGTTTTAAATTAAAATTCCCTAGAGACCAAACTCGATATTCCACCCTGTTCCCAATTGACAGTTATCACTGTTAAATGTAATAAGGTAACTCAATGTTACCTTATGAGGGAGGCATACCTCAAAGTAGTGAAAAAATAATTTAAGAGCTTTTCACTACCTTGACATATAAAAGTTAAAAGTAAATATCCAACTATTTAAATACACTGCACACTGCTCCATTGGCTGTTCTAGGTCCTACTCTAGAGGTGACGTGTTTTTTTAAAGGAAGGTTTAGGTCTGAAAAATGTTTTTTTCCAGGTCATAATGGCAGTTGTAAAACTGCACACATGGGCTGCAGTTGCAGACCTGAGAAATGTTTAAGGGGCTGCTGAAGTGGATGGCACAATTTGTGCTGCAGACTCACTAGTAACATTTAATTTACAGGCTCTGGACACATATAATACCACTTTAACTAAGGACTTACATGTAAGTAGTAAATTCAATGTGCTAATTAGGTGTAAGCCATTTTTATAATGTATAAACAAGAAAGCACAGGGACTTTAGCACTGATTAGCAGTGGTAACTTATGCAGACGCCTAAGACCAATAAAAACCAATACAACAAAAATAGCAGAAATACATCAAAAGGTTTGGAGGTTGGAAGACCACCCTATGGTTGACAGGTCTAACACTCTGAGTGACCTATATGTGTCTAGCTGTAATTGTCATTGTACCTGTGCACACATGTCTCATCTCCATTGTTTTACACCAAAAAAGTCAAATATTTGCACACACCCTTGATGTCCACTCAAACAGCATTCACAAACAGATGGATTGATGTCATTACGACACACTTATGAGTCATAAGGCTAGTGTTGCTTTGACAATTTGGGCACAGATGAGTTTAAAATTGGTGTGGCATGGTGAGTAAAAGAACGATGGATTAAACCCAGATCTGTGACTGGGGGTGAGTGTTTGCATTGTTTAACACCCCGTCCATCATCCTTTTGTGTTGCTAAAGTTGCCCGAAAAGGAGTGGTATGCCCAGACGTGGGTCCCTCACTAACTGTGCCACTGGATTCAAGCTAGCCTGGCTGATGAAGGGTGATACCCTGAAGCCAGTCCCAGGATGCTTATTTCCAGTCCAGGGAGGACCTGGTCTGGCAGTTCGGGCTGGACTATTCCCATGAGGAGCAGGGTCAAGACTGATTTGCATATGGCTGGGTCCAAACTGGGTTGGCATGGTAAGCAAAAGAACAATGGATTAAGCCCAGATCTGTGACTGGGGGTGAGTGTTTGCATTGTTCAACACTTCATCCATCGTCCTTTTGTGTTGCTAAAGTTGCCCTGAGTGGGAAGGGTATGCCCAGATGTGGGTCCCTCGCACACTGTGCCACTAGATTCAAGCTAGTCTGGCTGATGAAGGGTGATACCCTGAAACTGGTATCAGGATGCTTGTTTCTGGTCCAGGGAAGACCTGGTCTGGCAGTTCGGGCTGGATGGTTCCCACGAGGAACAGGGTCAAGAATGATTTTCATATGGTTGGGTCCAAACTGGGGTGGCATGGTGAGCAAAAGAACAATGGATTAAACCCAGATCTGTGACTGGGGGTGAGTGTCTGCATTGTTCAACACTGCGTCCATCATCCTTTTGTGTTGCAAAAGTTGCCATGAGTGGGAAGGGTATGCCCAGATGTGGGTCCCTCGCTCACTGTGCCACTGGATTCAAGCTTGCCTGGCTGAAGAAGGGTGATACCCTGAAACTAGTCCCAGGATGCTTGTTTCTGGTCTAGGGAGGACCTGGTCTGGCAGTTCAGGCTGGATGGTTCCCACGAGGAACAGGGTCAAGAATGATTTTCATATGGTTTGGTCCAAACTGGGGTGGCATGGTGAGTAAATGAACGATGGATTAAACCCATATCTGTGACTGGGTGTGAGTGTTTGCTTTGTTCAACACTCCGTTCATCATCCTTTTGTATTGCTAAAGTTGCCATAAGTGGGAAGGGTATGCCCAGATGAGGGTCCCTCGCTCACTGTGCCACTGGATTCAAGCTTGCCTGGCTGAAGAAGGGTGATACCCTGAAACCGATTCCAGGATGCTTGTTTCCGGTCCAGGGAGGACCTGGTCTGGCAGTTCGGGCTGGACTATTCCCATGAGGAACAGGGTCAAGACTGATTTGCATATGGCTGGGCCAAAACTGGGTTGGCATGGTGAGCAAAAGAACAATGGATTAAGCCCAGATCTGTGACTGGGGGTGAGTGTTTGCATTGTTCAACACTCCGTCCATCATTCTTTTGTGTTGCTAAAGTTGCCCTAAGTGGGAAGGGTATGCCCAGACGTGGGTCCCTCGCTCACTGTGCCACTGGATTCAAGCTAGCCTGGCTGATGAACGGTGATACCTTGAAACTGGTCCCAGGATGCTTGTTTCGGTCCAGGGAGGACCTGGTCTGGCAGTTCGGGCTGGACTGTTCCCACGAAGAACAGGGTCAAGACTGATTTGCATATGGCTGGGTCCAAACTGGGTTGTCATGGTAAGCATAAAACAATGGATTAAACCCAGATCTGTGACTGGGGGTGAGTGTTTGCATTGTTCAACACTCCGTCCATCATCCTTTTGTATTGCTAAAGTTGCCCTAAGTGGGAAGGGTATGCCCAGACGTTGGTCCCTCGCTCACTGTGCCACTGGATTCAAGCTAGCCTGGCTGATGAAGGGTAATACCCTGAAACTGATCCCAGAATGCTTGTTTCCGGTCCAGGGAGGACCTGGTCTGGCAGTTCGGGCTGGACTGTTCCCCTTGAGGAACAGGGTCAAGACTTATTTGCATATGGCGGGGTCCAAACTGGGGTGGCATGGTGAGCAAAAGAATGATGGATTAAACCCAGATCTGTGACTGGGGGTGAGTTTTTGCATTGTTCAACACTCAGTCCATAATTTTTTGGTGTTGCTAAAGTTGCCCTAAGTGGGAAGGGTATGCCCAGATGTGGGTCCCTCGCTCACTGTGCCACTAGATTCAAGCTTGCCTGGCTGATGAAGGGTGATACCCTGAAACCGGTCTCAGGATGCTTGTTTCTGATCCAGGGAGGACCTGGTCTGGTAGTTCGGGCTGGACTGGTCCCCTTGAGGAACAGGGTCAAGACTTATTTGCATATGGCGGGGTCCAAACTGGGGTGCCATGGTGAGCAAAAGAATGATGGATTAAACCCAGATCTGTGACTGGGGGTGAGTGTTTGCATTGTTCAACACTCCGTCCATCATCCTTTTGTGTTGCTAAAGTTGCCCTAAGTGGAAAGGATATGCCCAGACGTGGGTCCCTCGCTCACTGTGCCACTGGATTCAAGCTAGCCTGGCAGATGAACGGTGATACCTTGAAACTGGTCCCAGGATGCTTGTTTCGGACCAGGGAGGACCTGGTCTGGCAGTTTGGGCTGGACTGTTCCCACGAAGAACAGGGTCAAGACTGATTTGCATATAGATGGGTCCAAACTGGGAAGGCATGCTGAGCATAAAACAATGGATTAAACCCATATCTGTGACTGGGTGTGAGTGTTTGCTTTGTTCAACACTCCGTTCATCATCCTTTTGTATTGCTAAAGTTGCCCTAAGTGGGAAGGGTATGCCCAGATGTGGGTCCCTCGCTCACTGTGCCACTGGATTCAAGCTAGCCTGGCTGATGAAGGGTAATACACTGCAACTGATCCCAGAATGCTTGTTTCCGGTCCTGGGAGGACCTGGTCTGGCAGTTCGGGCCGGACTGTTCCCATGAGGAAAAGGGTCAAGATTGATTTGCATATGGCTGGGTCCTACCTGGGTTGGCATGGTGAGCAAATGAACGATGGATTAAACCCATATCTGTGACTGGGTGTGAGTGTTTGCTTTGTTCAACACTCCGTTCATCATCCTTTTGTATTGCTAAAGTTGCCCTAAGTGGGAAGGGTATGCCCAGATGTGGGTCCCTTGCTCACCATGCCACTGGATTCAAGCTAGCCTGGCTGAAAAAGGGTGTTACCCTTAAGCCAGTCCCAGGATGATTGTTTCCGGTCCAGGGAGGACCTGGTCTGGCAGTTCAGGCTGGACTGTTCCCTTGAGGAGCAGGGTCAAGACTGATTTGCATTTGGCTGGGTCTAAACTGGGTTGGCATGGTAAGCAAAAGAACAATGGATTAAGCCTAGATCTGTGACTGGGGGTGAGTGTTTGCATTGTTCAACACTTCATTCATCGTCCTTTTGTGTTGCTAAAGTTGCCCTAAGTGGGAAGGGTATGCCCAGATGTGGGTCCCTCGCTCACTGTGCCACTGGATTCAAGCTAGCCTGGCTGATGAAGGCTGATACCCTGAAACCGGTCCCAGGATGCTTGTTTCTGGTCCAGGGAGGACCTGGTCTGGCAGTTCGGGATGGACTGTTCCCCTTGAGGAACAGGGTCAAGACTTATTTGCATATGGAGGGGTCCAAACTGGGGTGGCATGGTGAGCAAAAGAACAATGGATTAAACCCAGATCTGTGACTTGGGGTGAGTTTTTGCATTGTTCAACACTCAGTCCATCATTTTTTGGTGTTGCTAAAGTTGCCCTAAGTGGGAAGGGTATGCCCAGATGTGGGCCCCTCGCTCACTGTGCCACTGGATTCAAGCTTGCCTGGCTGATGAAGGGTGATACCCTGAAACCGGTCCCAGGATGCTTGTTTCTGGTCCAGGGAGGACCTGGTCTGGCAGTTCGGGCTGGACTGTTCCCCTTGAGGAACAGGGTCAAGACTTATTTGTATATGGCGGGGTCCAAACTGCGGTGGCATGGGGAGCAAAAGAACGATGGATTAAACCCAGATCTGTGACTGGGGGTGAGTGTTTGCATTGTTCAACACTCCGTCCATCATCCTTTTGTGTTGCTAAAGTTGCCCTAAGTGGGAAAGGTATGCCCAGACGTGGGTCCCTCGCTCACTGTGCCACTGGATTCAAGCTAGCCTGGCTGATGAACGGTGATACCTTGAAACTGGTCCCAGGATGCTTGTTTCAGTCCAGGGAGGACCTGGTCTGGCAGTTCGGGCTGGACTGTTCCCACGAAGAACAGGGTCAAGACTGATTTGCATATGGCTGGGTCCAAACTGGGTTGGCATGGTAAGCATAAAACAATGGATTAAACCCAGATCTGTGACTGGGGGTGAGTGTTTGCATTGTTCAACACTCCGTCCATCATCCTTTTGTATTGCTAAAGTTGCCCTAAGTGGGAAGGGTATGCCCAGACGTTGGTCCCTCGCTCTCTGTGCCACTGGATTCAAGCTAGCCTGGCTGATGAAGGGTAATACCCTGAAACTGATCCCAGAATGCTTGTTTCCGGTCCAGAGAGGACCTGGTCTGGCAGTTCGGGCTGGACTGTTCCCACGAAGAACAGGGTCAAGACTAATTTGCATATAGATGGGTCCAAACTGGGTTGGCATGCTGAGCATAAAACAATGGATTAAACCCAGATCTGTGACTGGGGGTGAGTGTTTGCATTATTCAACACTCCATCCATCATGCTTTTGTATTGCTAAAGTTGCCATAAGTGGGAAGGGTATGCTCAGACATTGGTCCCTCGCTCACTGTGCCACTGGATTCAAGCTAGTCTGGCTGATGAAGGGTAATACCCTGAAACTGATCCCAGAATGCTTGTTTCCGGTCCAGGGAGGACCTGGTCTGGCAGTTTGGGCCGGACTGTTCCCATGAGGAACAGGGTCAAGATTGATTTGCATATGGCTGGGTCCTACCTGGGTTGGCATGGTGAGCAAATGAACGATGGATTAAACCCATATCTGTGACTGGGTGTGAGTGTTTGCTTTGTTCAACACTCCGTTCATCATCCTTTTGTATTGCTAAAGTTGCCCTAAGTGGGAAGGGTATGCCCAGATGTGGGTCCCTTGCTCACCATGCCACTGGATTCAAGCCAGCCTGGCTGAAGAAGGGTGATACCCTTAAGCCAGTCCCAGGATGATTGTTTCCGGTCCAGGGTGGACCTGGTCTGGCAGTTCAGGCTGGACTGTTCCCTTGAGGAGCAGGGTCAAGACTGATTTGCATATGGCTGGGTCTAAACTGGGTTGGCATGGTAAGCAAAAGAACAATGGATTAAGCCTAGATCTGTGACTGGGGGTGAGTGTTTGCATTGTTCAACACTTCATTCATCGTCCTTTTGTGTTGCTAAAGTTGCCCTAAGTGGGAAGGGTATGCCCAGATGTGGGTCCCTCGCTCACTGTGCAACTGGATTCAGCTAGCCTGGCTGATGAAGGCTGATACCCTGAAACCGGTCCCAGGATGCTTGTTTCTGGTCCAGGGAGGACCTGTCTGGCAGTTCGGGCTGGACTGTTCACCTTGAGGAACAGGGTCAAGACTTATTTGCATATGGCGGGGTCCAAACTGGGGTGGCATGGTGAGCAAAAGAACAATGGATAAAACCCAGATCTGTGACTTGGGGTGAGTTTTTGCATTGTTCAACACTCAGTCCATCATTTTTTGGTGTTGCTAAAGTTTCCCTAATTGTGAAGGGTATGCCCAGATGTGGGCCCCTCGCTCACTGTGCTACTGGATTCAAGCTTGCCTGGCTGATGAAGGGTGATACCCTGAAACCGGTCCCAGGATGTTTGTTTCTGGTCCAGGGAGGACCTGGTCTGGCAGTTCGGGCTGGACTGTTCCCCTTGAGGAACAGGGTCAAGACTTATTTGTATATGGCGGGGTCCAAAATGGGGTGGCATGGGGAGCAAAAGAACAATGGATTAAGCCCAGATCTGTGACTGGGGGTGAGTGTTTGCATTGTTCAACACTCCGTCCATCATCCTTTTGTGTTGCTAAAGTTGCCCTAAGTGGGAAGGGTATGCCCAGACGTGGGTCCCTCGCTCACTGTGCCACTGGATTCAAGCTAGCCTGGCTGATGAACGGTGATACCTTGAAACTGGTCCCAGGATGCTTGTTTCGGTCCAGGGAGGACCTGGTCTGGCAGTTCGGGCTGGACTGTTCCCACGAAGAACAGGGTCAAGACTGATTTGCATATGGCTGGGTCCAAACTGGGTTGGCATGGTAAGCATAAAACAATGGATTAAACCCAGATCTGTGACTGGGGGTGAGTGTTTGCATTGTTCAACACTCCGTCCATCATCCTTTTGTATTGCTAAAGTTGCCCTAAGTGGGAAGGGTATGCCCAGACGTTGGTCCCTCGCTCACTGTGCCACTGGATTCAAGCTAGCCTGGCTGATGAAGGGTAATACCCTGAAACTGATCCCAGAATGCTTGTTTCCGGTCCAGGGTGGACCTGGTCTGGCAGTTCGGGCTGGACTGTTCCCCTTGAGGAACAGGGTCAAGACTTATTTGCATATGGCGGGGTCCAAACTGGGGTGGAATGGCGAGCAAAAGAACAATGGATTAAACCCAGATCTGTGACTTGGGGTGAGTTTTTGCCTTGTTCAACACTCAGTCCATCATTTTTTGGTGTTGCTAAAGTTGCCCTAAGTGGGAAGGGTATGCCCAGATGTGGGCCCCTCGCTCACTGTGCCACTGGATTCAAGCTTGCCTGGCTGATGAAGGGTGATACCCTGAAACCGGTCCCAGGATACTTGTTTCTGGTCCAGGGAGGACCTGGTCTGGCAGTTCGGGCTGGACTTTTCCCCTTGAGGAACAGGGTCAAGACTTATTTGTATATGGCGGGGTCCAAACTGGGGTGGCATGGGGAGCAAAAGAACGATGGATTAAACCCAGATCTGTGACAGGGGGTGAGTGTTTGCATTGTTCAACACTCCGTCCATCATCCTTTTGTGTTGCTAAAGTTGCCCTAAGTGGGAAGGGTATGCCCAGACGTGGGGCTCTCGCTCACTGTGCCACTGGATTCAAGCTAGCCTGGCTGATGAATGGTGATACCTTGAAACTGGTCCCAGGATGCTTGTTTCGGTCCAGGGAGGACCTGGTCTGGCAGTTCGGGCTGGACTGTTCCCACGAAGAACAGGGTCAAGACTGATTTGCATATGGCTGGGTCCAAACTGGGTTGGCATGGTAAGCATAAAACAATGGATTAAACCCTGATCTGTGACTGGGGGTGAGTGTTTGCATTGTTCAACACTCCGTCCATCATCCTTTTGTATTGCTAAAGATGCCCTAAATGGGAAGGGTATGCCCAGACGTTGGTCCCTCGCTCACTGTGCCACTGGATTCAAGCTAGCCTGGCTGATGAAGGGTAATACCCTGAAACTGATCCCAGAATGCTTGTTTCCGGTCCATGGAGGACCTGGTCTGGCAGTTTGGGCTGGACTGTTCCCATGACGAACAGGGTCAAGACTGATTTGCATATGGCTGGGTCCAACCTGGGTTGGCATGGTGAGCAAATGAACGATGGATTAAACCCATATCTGTGACTGGGTGTGAGTGTTTGCTTTGTTCAACACTCCGTTCATCATCCTTTTGTATTGCTAAAGTTGCCATCAGTGGGAAGGGTATGCCCAGATGTGGGTCCCTCGCTCACTGTGCCACTGGATTCAAGCTTGCCTGGCTGAAGAAGGGTGATACCCTGAAAGCGATTCCAGGATGCTTGTTTCCGGTCCAGGGAGGACCTGTTCTGGCAGTTCGGGCTGGACTATTCCCATGAGGAACAGGGTCCAGACTGATTTGCATATGGCTGGGCCCAAACTGGGTTGACATGGTGAGCAAAAGAACGATGGATTAAGCCCAGATCTGTGACTGGGGGTGAGTGTTTGCATTGTTCAACACTTCATCCATCGTCCTTTTGTGTTGCTAAAGTTGCCCTAAGTGGGAAGGGTATGCCCAGATGTGGGTCCCTCGCTCACTGTGCCACTAGATTCAAGCTTGCCTGGCTGATGAAGGGTGATACCCTGAAACCGGTCTCAGGATGCTTGTTTCTGGTCCAGGGAGGACCTGGTCTGGCTGTTCGGGCTGGACTATTCCCATGAGGAACAGGGTCAAGACTGATTTGCATATGGCGGGGTCCAAACTGGGGTGGCATGGTGAGCAAAAGAATGATGGATTAAACCCAGATCTGTGACTGGGGGTGAGTGTTTGCATTGTTCAACACTCCGTCCATCATCCTTTTGTATTGCTAAAGTTGCCCTAAGTGGGAAGGATATGCCCAGACGTGGGTCCCTCGCTCACTGTGCCACTGGATTCAAGCTAGCCTGGCTGATGAACGGTGATACCTTGAAACTGGTCCCAGGATGCTTGTTTCGGTCCAGGGAGGACCTGGTCTGGCAGTTTGGGCTGGACTTTTCCCACGAAGAACAGGGTCAAGACTGATTTGCATATGAATGGGTCCAAACTGGGTTGGCATGCTGAGCATAAAACAATGGATTAAACCCAGATCTGTGACTGGGGGTGAGTGTTTGCATTGTTCAACACTCCGTCCATCATCCTTTTGTATTGCTAAAGTTGCCCTAAGTGGGAAGGGTATGCTCAGACATTGGTCCCTCGCTCACATAGTCCACTGGATTCAAGCTAGCCTGGCTGATGAAGGGTAATACCCTGCAACTGATCCCAGAATGCTTGTTTCCGGTCCTGGGAGGACCTGGTCTGGCAGTTCGGGCCGGACTGTTCCCATGAGGAACAGGGTCAAGATTGATTTGCATATGGCTGGGTCCTACCTGGGTTGGCATGGTGAGCAAATGAACGATGGATTAAACCCATATCTGTGACTGGGTGTGAGTGTTTGCTTTGTTCAACACTCCGTTCATCATCCTTTTGTATTGCTAAAGTTGCCCTAAGTGGGAAGGGTATGCCCAGATGTGGGTCCCTTGCTCACCATGCCACTGGATTCAAGCTAGCCTGGCTGAAGAAGGGTGATACCCTTAAGCCAGTCCCAGGATGATTGTTTCCGGTCCAGGGAGGACCTGGTCTGGCAGTTCAGGCTGGACTGTTCTAATGAGGAGCAGGGTCAAGACTGATTTGCATATGGCTGGGTCTAAACTGGGTTGGCATGGTGAGCAAAAGAACGATGGATTAAGCCTAGATCTGTGACTGGGGGTGAGTGTTTGCATTGTTCAACACTTCATTCATCGTCCTTTTGTGTTGCTAAAGTTGCCCTAAGTGGGAAGGGTATGCCCAGATGTGGGTCCCTCGCTCACTGTGCCACTAGATTCAAGCTTGCCTGGCTGATGAAGGGTGATACCCTGAAACCGGTCTCAGGATGCTTGTTTCTGGTCCAGGGAGGACCTGGTCTGGTAGTTCGGGCTGGACTGTTCCCCTTGAGGAACAGGGTCAAGACTTATTTGCATATGGCGGGGTCCAAACTGGGGTGGCATGGGGAGCAAAAGAACGATGGATTAAACCCAGATCTGTGACTGGGGGTGAGTGTTTGCATTGTTCAACACTCCGTCCATCATCCTTTTGTGTTGCTAAAGTTGCCCTAAGTGGGAAGGATATGCCCAGACGTGGGTCCCTCGCTCACTGTGCCACTGGATTCAAGCTAGCCTGGCTGATGAACGGTGATACCTTGAAACTGGTCCCAGGATGCTTGTTTCGGTCCAGGGAGGACCTGGTCTGGCAGTTTGGGCTGGACTGTTCCCACGAAGAACAGGGTCAAGACTGATTTGCATATGAATGGGTCCAAACTGGGTTGGCATGCTGAGCATAAAACAATGGATTAAACCCAGATCTGTGACTGGGGGTGAGTGTTTGCATTGTTCAGCACTCCGTCCATCATCCTTTTGTATTGCTAAAGTTGCCCTAAATGGGAAGGGTATGCTCAGACATTGGTCCCTCGCTCACTGTGCCACTGGATTCAAGCTAGCCTGGCTGATGAAGGGTAATACCCTGCAACTGATCCCAGAATGCTTGTTTCCGGTCCTGGGAGGACCTGGTCTGGCAGTTCGGGCCTGACTGTTCCCATGAGGAACAGGGTCAAGATTGATTTGCATATGGCTGGGTCCTACCTGGGTTGGCATGGTGAGCAAATGAACGATGGATTAAACCCATATCTGTGACTGGGTGTGAGTGTTTGCTTTGTTCAACACTCCGTTCATCATCCTTTTGTATTGCTAAAGTTGCCCTAAGTGGGAAGGGTATGCCCAGATGTGGGTCCCTTGCTCACCATGCCACTGGATTCAAGCTAGCCTGGCTGAAGAAGGGTGATACCCTTAAGCCAGTCCCAGGATGATTGTTTCCGGTCCAGTGAGGACCTGGTCTGGCAGTTCAGGCTGGACTGTTCTAATGAGGAGCAGGGTCAAGACTGATTTGCATATGGCTGGGTCTAAACTGGGTTGGCATGGTAAGCAAAAGAACAATGGATTAAGCCTAGATCTGTGACTGGGCCCTGGCTGATGAAGGCTGATACCCTGAAACCGGTCCCAGGATGCTTGTTTCTGGTCCAGGGAGGACCTGGTCTGGCAGTTCGGGCTGGACTGTTCCCCTTGAGGAACAGGGTCAAGACTTATTTGCATATGGCGGGGTCCAAACTGGGGTGGCATGGTGAGCAAAAGAACAATGGATTAAACCCAGATCTGTGACTTGGGGTGAGTTTTTGCATTGTTCAACACTCAGTCCATCATTTTTTGGTGTTGCTAAAGTTGCCCTAAGTGGGAAGGGTATGCCCAGACGTGGGTCCCTCGCTCACTGTGCCACTGGATTCAAGCTAGCCTGGCTGATGAACGGTGATACCTTGAAACTGGTCCCAGGATGCTTGTTTCGGTCCAGGGAGGACCTGGTCTGGCAGTTCGGGCTGGACTGTTCCCACGAAGAACAGGGTCAAGACTGATTTGCATATGGCTGGGTCCAAACTGGGTTGGCATGGTAAGCATAAAACAATGAATTAAACCCAGATCTGTGACTGGGGGTGAGTGTTTGCATTGTTCAACACTCCGTCCATCATCCTTTTGTATTGCTAAAGTTGCCCTAAGTGGGAAGGGTATGCCCAGACGTTGGTCCCTCGCTCACTGTGCCACTGGATTCAAGCTAGCCTGGCTGATGAAGGGTAATACCCTGAAACTGATCCCAGAATGCTTGTTTCCGGTCCAGGGAGGACCTGGTCTGGCAGTTCGGGCTGGACTGTTCCCCTTGCGGAACAGGGTCAAGACTTATTTGCATATGGCGGGGTCCAAACTGGGGTGGCATGGTGAGCAAAAGAACAATGGATTAAACCCAGATCTGTGACTTGGGGTGAGTTTTTGCCTTGTTCAACACTCAGTCCATCATTTTTTGGTGTTGCTAAAGTTGCCCTAAGTGGGAAGGTTATGCCCAGATGTGGGCCCATCGCTCACTGTGCCACTGGATTCAAGCTTGCCTGGCTGATGAAAGGTGATACCCTGAAACCGGTCCCAGGATGCTTGTTTCTGGTCCAGGGAGGACCTGGTCTGGCAGTTCGGGCTGGACTGTTCCCCTTGAGGAACAGGGTCAAGACTTATTTGTATATGGCGGGGTCCAAACTGGGGTGGCATGGTAAGCATAAAACAATGGATTAAACCCAGATCTGTGACTGGGGGTGAGTGTTTGCATTGTTCAACACTCCGTCCATCATCCTTTTGTATTGCTAAAGATGCCCTAAGTGGGAAGGGTATGCCCAGACGTGGGTCCCTCGCTCACTGTGCCACTGGATTCAAGCTAGCCTGGCTGATGAACGGTGATACCTTGAAACTGGTCCCAGGATGCTTGTTTCGGTCCAGGGAGGACCTGGTCTGGCAGTTCGGGCTGGACTGTTCCCACGAAGAACAGGGTCAAGACTGATTTGCATAGGGCTGGGTCCAAACTGGGTTGGCATGGTAAGCATAAAACAATGGATTAAACCCAGATCTGTGACTGGGGGTGAGTGTTTGCATTGTTCAACACTCCGTCCATCATCCTTTTGTATTGCTAAAGATGCCCTAAATGGGAAGGGTATGCCCAGATGTTGGTCCCTCGCTCACTGTGCCACTGGATTCAAGCTAGCCTGGCTGATGAAGGGTAATACCCTGAAACTGATCCCAGAATGCTTGTTTCCGGTCCATGGAGGACCTGGTCTGGCAGTTCGGGGTGGACTGTTCCCATGAGGAACAGGGTCAAGACTGATTTGCATATGGCTGGGTCCAACCTGGGTTGGCATGGTGAGCAAATGAACGATGGATTAAACCCATATCTGTGACTGGGTGTGTGTTTGCTTTGTTCAACACTCCGTTCATCATCCTTTTGTATTGCTAAAGTTGCCATCAGTGGGAAGGGTATGCCCAAAAGTGGGACCCTCGCTCACTGTGCCACTGGATTCAAGCTTGCCTGGCTGAAGAAGGGTGATACCCTGAAACCGATTCCAGGATGCTTGTTTCCGGTCCAGGTAGGACCTGGTCTGGCAGTTCGGGCTGGACTATTCCCATGAGGAACAGGGTCAAGACTGATTTGCATATGGCTGGGCCCAAACTGGGTTGGCATGGTGAGCAAAAGAACGATGGATTAAGCCCAGATCTGTGACTGGGGGTGAGTGTTTGCATTGTTCAACACTTCATCCATCGTCCTTTTGTGTTGCTAAAGTTGCCCTAAGTGGGAAGGGTATGCCCAGATGTGGGTCCCTCGCTCACTGTGCCACTAGATTCAAGCTTGCCTGGCTGATGAAGGGTGATACCCTGAAACCGGTCTCAGGATGCTTGTTTCTGGTCCAGGGAGGACCTGGTCTGGTAGTTCGGGCTGGACTGTTCCCCTTGAGGAACAGGGTCAAGACTTATTTGCATATGGCGGGGTCCAAACTGGGGTGGCATGGTGAGCAAAAGAATGATGGATTAAACCCAGATCTGTGACTGGGGGTGAGTGTTTGCATTGTTCAACACTCCGTCCATCATCCTTTTGTGTTGCTAAAGTTGCCCTAAGTGGGAAGGATATGCCCAGACGTGGGTCCCTCGCTCACTGTGCCACTGGATTCAAGCTAGCCTGGCTGATGAACGGTGATACCTTGAAACTGGTCCCAGGATGCTTGTTTCGGTCCAGGGAGGACCTGGTCTGGCAGTTTGGGCTGGACTGTTCCCACGAAGAACAGGGTCAAGACTGATTTGCATATGGATGGGTCCAAACTGGGTTGGCATGCTGAGCATAAAACAATGGATTAAACCCAGATCTGTGACTGGGGGTGAGTGTTTGCATTGTTCAACACTCCGTCCATCATCCTTTTGTATTGCTAAAGTTGCCCTAAGTGGGAAGGGTATGCTCAGACGTTGGTCCCTCGCTCACTGTGCCACTGGATTCAAGCTAGCCTGGCTGATGAAGGGTAATACCCTGCAACTGATCCCAGAATGCTTGTTTCCGGTCCTGGGAGGACCTGGTCTGGCAGTTCCGACCGGACTGTTCCCATGAGGAACAGGGTCAAGATTGATTTACATATGGCTGGGTCCTACCTGGGTTGGCATGGTGAGCAAATGAACGATGGATTAAACCAATATCTGTGACTGGGTGTGAGTGTTTGCTTTGTTCAACACTCCGTTCATCATCCTTTTGTATTGCTAAAGTTGCCCTAAGTGGGAAGGGTATGCCCAGATGTGGGTCCCTTGCTCACCATGCCACTGGATTCAAGCTAGCCTGGCTGAAGAAGGGTGATACCCTTAAGCCAGTCCCAGGATGACTGTTTCCGGTCCAGGGAGGACCTGGTCTGGCAGTTCAGGCTGGACTGTTCCCATGAGGAGCAGGGTCAAGACTGATTTGCATATGGCTGGGTCTAAACTGGGTTGGCATGGTAAGCAAAAGAACAATGGATTAAGCCTAGATCTGTGACTGGGGGTGAGTGTTTGCATTGTTCAACACTTCATTCATCGTCCTTTTGTGTTGCTAAAGTTGCCCTAAGTGGGAAGGGTATGCCCAGATGTGGGTCCCTCGCTCACTGTGCCACTGGATTCAAGCTAGCCTGGCTGATGAAGGCTGATACCCTGAAACCGGTCCCAGGATGCTTGTTTCTGGTCCAGGGAGGACCTGGTCTGGCAGTTCGGGCTGGACTGTTCCCCTTGAGGAACAGGCTCAAGACTTATTTGCATATGGCGGGGTCCAAACTGGGGTGGCATGGTGAGCAAAAGAACAATGGATTAAACCCAGATCTGTGACTTGGAGTGAGTTTTTGCATTGTTCAACACTCAGTCTATCATTTTTTGGTGTTGCTAAAGTTGCCCTAAGTGGGAAGGGTAAGCCCAGATGTGGGCCCCTCGCTCACTGTGCCACTGGATTCAAGCTTGCCTGGCTGATGAAGGGTGATACCCTGAAACCGGTCCCAGGATGCTTGTTTCTGGTCCAGGAAGGACTTGGTCTGGCAGTTCGGGCTGGACTGTTCCCCTTGAGGAACAGGGTCAAGACTTATTTGTATATGGCGGGGTCCAAACTGGGGTGGCATGGGGAGCAAAAGAACGATGGATTAAACCCAGATCTGTGACTGGGGGTGAGTGTTTGCATTGTTCAACACTCCGTCCATCATCCTTTTGTGTTGCTAAAGTTGCCCTAAGTGGGAAGGGTATGCCCAGACGTGGGTCCCTCGCTCACTGTGCCACTGGATTCAAGCTAGCCTGGCTGATGAAGGGTAATACCCTGAAACTGATCCCAGAATGCTTGTTTCTGGTCCAGGGAGGACCTGGTCTGGCAGTTCGGGCTGGACTGTTCCCCTTGAGGAACAGGGTCAAGACTTATTTGCATATGGCGGGGTCCAAACTGGGTTGGCATGGTGAGCAAAAGAACGATGGATTAAGCCCAGATCTGTGACTTGGGGTGAGTTTTTGCATTGTTCAACACTCAGTCCATCTTTTTTTGGTGTTGCTAAATTTGCCCTAAGTGGGAAGGGTATGCCCAGATGTGGGTCCCTCGCTCACTGTGCCACTAGATTCAAGCTTGCCTGGCTGATGAAGGGTGATACCCTGAAACCGGTCTCAGGATGCTTGTTTCTGGTCCAGGGAGGACCTGGTCTGGTAGTTCGGGCTGGACTGTTCCCCTTGAGGAACAGGGTCAAGACATATTTGCATATGGCGGGGTCCAAACTGGGGTGGCATGGTGAGCAAAAGAATGATGGATTAAACCCAGATCTGTGACTGGGGGTGAGTGTTTGCATTGTTCAACACTCCGTCCATCATCCTTTTGTGTTGCTAAAGTTGCCCTAAGTGGGAAGGATATGCCCAGACGTGGGTCCCTCGCTCACTGTGCCACTGGATTCAAGCTAGCCTGGCTGATGAACGGTGATACCTTGAAACTGGTCCCAGGATGCTTGTTTCGGTCCAGGGAGGACCTGGTCTGGCAGTTCGGGCTGGACTGTTCCCACGAAGAACAGGGTCAAGACTGATTTGCATATGGCTGGGTCCAAACTGGGTTGTCATGGTAAGCATAAAACAATGGATTAAACCCAGATCTGTGACTGGGGGTGAGTGTTTGCATTGTTCAACACTCCGTCCATCATCCTTTTGTATTGCTAAAGTTGCCCTAAGTGGGAAGGGTATGCCCAGACGTTGGTCCCTCGCTCACTGTGCCACTGGATTCAAGCTAGCCTGGCTGATGAAGGGTAATACCCTGAAACTGATCCCAGAATGCTTGTTTCCGGTCCAGGGAGGACCTGGTCTGGCAGTTCGGGCTGGACTGTTCCCCTTGAGGAACAGGGTCAAGACTTATTTGCATATGGCGGGGTCCAAACTGGGGTGGCATGGTGAGCAAAAGAATGATGGATTAAACCCAGATCTGTGACTGGGGGTGAGTTTTTGCATTGTTCAACACTCAGTCCATAATTTTTTGGTGTTGCTAAAGTTGCCCTAAGTGGGAAGGGTATGCCCAGATGTGGGTCCCTCGCTCACTGTGCCACTAGATTAAAGCTTGCCTGGCTGATGAAGGGTGATACCCTGAAACCGGTCTCAGGATGCTTGTTTCTGATCCAGGGAGGACCTGGTCTGGTAGTTCGGGCTGGACTGGTCCCCTTGAGGAACAGGGTCAAGACTTATTTGCATATGGCGGGGTCCAAACTGGGGTGGCATGGTGAGCAAAAGAATGATGGATTAAACCCAGATCTGTGACTGGGGGTGAGTGTTTGCATTGTTCAACACTCCGTCCATCATCCTTTTGTGTTGCTAAAGTTGCCCTAAGTGGAAAGGATATGCCCAGACGTGGGTCCCTCGCTCACTGTGCCACTGGATTCAAGCTAGCCTGGCAGATGAACGGTGATACCTTGAAACTGGTCCCAGGGTGCTTGTTTCGGACCAGGGAGGACCTGGTCTGGCAGTTTGGGCTGGACTGTTCCCACGAAGAACAGGGTCAAGACTGATTTGCATATAGATGGGTCCAAACTGGGAAGGCATGCTGAGCATAAAACAATGGATTAAACCCATATCTGTGACTGGGTGTGAGTGTTTGCTTTGTTCAACACTCCGTTCATCATCCTTTTGTATTGCTAAAGTTGCCCTAAGTGGGAAGGGTATGCCCAGATGTGGGTCCCTCGCTCACTGTGCCACTGGATTCAAGCTAGCCTGGCTGATGAAGGGTAATACACTGCAACTGATCCCAGAATGCTTGTTTCCGGTCCTGGGAGGACCTGGTCTGGCAGTTCGGGCCGGACTGTTCCCATGAGGAACAGGGTCAAGATTGATTTGCATATGGCTGGGTCCTACCTGGGTTGGCATGGTGAGCAAATGAACGATGGATTAAACCCATATCTGTGACTGGGTGTGAGTGTTTGCTTTGTTCAACACTCCGTTCATCATCCTTTTGTATTGCTAAAGTTGCCCTAAGTGGGAAGGGTATGCCCAGATGTGGGTCCCTTGCTCACCATGCCACTGGATTCAAGCTAGCCTGGCTGAAAAAGGGTGTTACCCTTAAGCCAGTCCCAGGATGATTGTTTCCGGTCCAGGGAGGACCTGGTCTGGCAGTTCAGGCTGGACTGTTCCCTTGAGGAGCAGGGTCAAGACTGATTTGCATATGGCTGGGTCTAAACTGGGTTGGCATGGTAAGCAAAAGAACAATGGATTAATCCTAGATCTGTGACTGGGGGTGAGTGTTTGCATTGTTCAACACTTCATTCATCGTCCTTTTGTGTTGCTAAAGTTGCCCTAAGTGGGAAGGGTATGCCCAGATGTGGGTCCCTCGCTCACTGTGCCACTGGATTCAAGCTAGCCTGGCTGATGAAGGCTGATACCCTGAAACCGGTCCCAGGATGCTTGTTTCTGGTCCAGGGAGGACCTGGTCTGGCAGTTCGGGATGGACTGTTCCCCTTGAGGAACAGGGTCAAGACTTATTTGCATATGACGGGGTCCAAACTGGGGTGGCATGGTGAGCAAAAGAACAATGGATTAAACCCAGATCTGTGACTTGGGGTGAGTTTTTGCATTGTTCAACACTCAGTCCATCATTTTTTGGTGTTGCTAAAGTTGCCCTAAGTGGGAAGGGTATGCCCAGATGTGGGCCCCTCGCTCACTGTGCCACTGGATTCAAGCTTGCCTGGCTGATGAAGGGTGATACCCTGAAACCGGTCCCAGGATGCTTGTTTCTGGTCCAGGGAGGACCTGGTCTGGCAGTTCGGGCTGGACTGTTCCCCTTGAGGAACAGGGTCAAGACTTATTTGTATATGGCGGGGTCCAAACTGCGGTGGCATGGGGAGCAAAAGAACGATGGATTAAACCCAGATCTGTGACTGGGGGTGAGTGTCTGCATTGTTCAACACTCCGTCCATCATCCTTTTGTGTTGCTAAAGTTGCCCTAAGTGGGAAAGGTATGCCCAGACGTGGGTCCCTCGCTCACTGTGCCACTGGATTCAAGCTAGCCTGGCTGATGAACGGTGATACCTTGAAACTGGTCCCAGGATGCTTGTTTCAGTCCAGGGAGGACCTGGTCTGGCAGTTCGGGCTGGACTGTTCCCACGAAGAACAGGGTCAAGACTGATTTGCATATGGCTGGGTCCAAACTGGGTTGGCATGGTAAGCATAAAACAATGGATTAAACCCAGATCTGTGACTGGGGGTGAGTGTTTGCATTGTTCAACACTCCGTCCATCATCCTTTTGTATTGCTAAAGTTGCCCTAAGTGGGAAGGGTATGCCCAGACGTTGGTCCCTCGCTCTCTGTGCCACTGGATTCAAGCTAGCCTGGCTGATGAAGGGTAATACCCTGAAACTGATCCCAGAATGCTTGTTTCCGGTCCAGAGAGGACCTGGTCTGGCAGTTCGGGCTGGACTGTTCCCACGAAGAACAGGGTCAAGACTAATTTGCATATAGATGGGTCCAAACTGGGTTGGCATGCTGAGCATAAAACAATGGATTAAACCCAGATCTGTGACTGGGGGTGAGTGTTTGCATTATTCAACACTCCATCCATCATCCTTTTGTATTGCTAAAGTTGCCATAAGTGGGAAGGGTATGCTCAGACATTGGTCCCTCGCTCACTGTGCCACTGGATTCAAGCTAGCCTGGCTGATGAAGGGTAATACCCTGAAACTGATCCCAGAATGCTTGTTTCCGGTCCAGGGAGGACCTGGTCTGGCAGTTTGGGCCGGACTGTTCCCATGAGGAACAGGGTCAAGATTGATTTGCATATGGCTGGGTCCTACCTGGGTTGGCATGGTGAGCAAATGAACGATGGATTAAACCCATATCTGTGACTGGGTGTGAGTGTTTGCTTTGTTCAACACTCCGTTCATCATCCTTTTGTATTGCTAAAGTTGCCCTAAGTGGGAAGGGTATGCCCAGATGTGGGTCCCTTGCTCACCATGCCACTGGATTCAAGCTAGCCTGGCTGAAGAAGGGTGATACCCTTAAGCCAGTCCCAGGATGATTGTTTCCGGTCCAGGGTGGACCTGGTCTGGCAGTTCAGGCTGGACTGTTCCCTTGAGGAGCAGGGTCAAGACTGATTTGCATATGGCTGGGTCTAAACTGGGTTGGCATGGTAAGCAAAAGAACAATGGATTAAGCCTAGATCTGTGACTGGGGGTGAGTGTTTGCATTGTTCAACACTTCATTCATCGTCCTTTTGTGTTGCTAAAGTTGCCCTAAGTGGGAAGGGTATGCCCAGATGTGGGTCCCTCGCTCACTGTGCAACTGGATTCAGCTAGCCTGGCTGATGAAGGCTGATACCCTGAAACCGGTACCAGGATGCTTGTTTCTGGTCCAGGGAGGACCTGTCTGGCAGTTCGGGCTGGACTGTTCACCTTGAGGAACAGGGTCAAGACTTATTTGCATATGGCGGGGTCCAAACTGGGGTGGCATGGTGAGCAAAAGAACAATGGATAAAACCCAGATCTGTGACTTGGGGTGAGTTTTTGCATTGTTCAACACTCAGTCCATCATTTTTTGGTGTTCCTAAAGTTGCCCTAAGTGGGAAGGGTATGCCCAGACGTGGGCCCCTCGCTCACTGTGCCACTGGATTCAAGCTAGCCTGGCTGATGAACGGTGATACCTTGAAACTGGTCCCAGGATGCTTGTTTCGGTCCAGGGAGGACCTGGTCTGGCAGTTCGGGCTGGACTGTTCCCACGAAGAACAGGGTCAAGACTGATTTGCATATGGCTGGGTCCAAACTGGGTTGGCATGGTAAGCATAAAACAATGGATTAAACCCAGATCTGTGACTGGGGGTGAGTGTTTGCATTGTTCAACACTCTGTCCATCATCCTTTTGTATTGCTAAAGTTGCCCTAAGTGGGAAGGGTATGCCCAGACGTTGGTCCCTCGCTCACTGTGCCACTGGATTCAAGCTAGCCTGGCTGATGAAGGGTAATACCCTGAAACTGATCCCAGAATGCTTGTTTCCGGTCCAGGGAGGACCTGGTCTGGCAGTTCGGGCTGGACTGTTCCCCTTGAGGAACAGGGTCAAGACTTATTTGCATATGGCGGGGTCCAAACTGGGGTGGAATGGCGAGCAAAAGAACAATGGATTAAACCCAGATCTGTGACTTGGGGTGAGTTTTTGCCTTGTTCAACACTCAGTCCATCATTTTTTGGTGTTGCTAAAGTTGCCCTAACTGGGAAGGGTATGCCCAGATGTGGGCCCCTCGCTCACTGTGCCACTGGATTCAAGCTTGCCTGGCTGATGAAGGGTGATACCCTGAAACCGGTCCCAGGATGCTTGTTTCTGGTCCAGGGAGGACCTGGTCTGGCAGTTCGGGCTGGACTTTTCCCCTTGAGGAACAGGGTCAAGACTTATTTGTATATGGCGGGGTCCAAACTGGGGTGGCATGGGGAGCAAAAGAACGATGGATTAAACCCAGATCTGTGACAGGGGGTGAGTGTTTGCATTGTTCAACACTCCGTCCATCATCCTTTTGTGTTGCTAAAGTTGCCCTAAGTGGGAAGGGTATGCCCAGACGTGGGGCTCTCGCTCACTGTGCCACTGGATTCAAGCTAGCCTGGCTGATGAATGGTGATACCTTGAAACTGGTCCCAGGATGCTTGTTTCGGTCCAGGGAGGACCTGGTCTGTCAGTTCGGGCTGGACTGTTCCCACGAAGAACAGGGTCAAGACTGATTTGCATATGGCTGGGTCCAAACTGGGTTGGCATGGTAAGCATAAAACAATGGATTAAACCCTGATCTGTGACTGGGGGTGAGTGTTTGCATTGTTCAACACTCCGTCCATCATCCTTTTTTATTGCTAAAGATGCCCTAAATGGGAAGGGTATGCCCAGACGTTGGTCCCTCGCTCACTGTGCCACTGGATTCAAGCTAGCCTGGCTGATGAAGGGTAATACCCTGAAACTGATCCCAGAATGCTTGTTTCCGGTCCATGGAGGACCTGGTCTGGCAGTTTGGGCTGGACTGTTCCCATGAGGAACAGGGTCAAGACTGATTTGCATATGGCTGGGTCCAACCTGGGTTGGCATGGTGAGCAAATGAACGATGGATTAAACCCATATCTGTGACTGGGTGTGAGTGTTTGCTTTGTTCAACACTCCGTTCATCATCCTTTTGTATTGCTAAAGTTGCCATCAGTGGGAAGGGTATGCCCAGATGTGGGTCCCTCGCTCACTGTGCCACTGGATTCAAGCTTGCCTGGCTGAAGAAGGGTGATACCCTGAAAGCGATTCCAGGATGCTTGTTTCCGGTCCAGGGAGGACCTGTTCTGGCAGTTCGGGCTGGACTATTCCCATGAGGAACAGGGTCCAGACTGATTTGCATATGGCTGGGCCCAAACTGGGTTGACATGGTGAGCAAAAGAACGATGGATTAAGCCCAGATCTGTGACTGGGGGTGAGTGTTTGCATTGTTCAACACTTCATCCATCGTCCTTTTGTGTTGCTAAAGTTGCCCTAAGTGGGAAGGGTATGCCCAGATGTGGGTCCCTCGCTCACTGTGCCACTAGATTCAAGCTTGCCTGGCTGATGAAGGGTGATACCCTGAAACCGGTCTCAGGATGCTTGTTTCTGGTCCAGGGAGGACCTGGTCTGGCAGTTCGGGCTGGACTATTCCCATGAGGAACAGGGTCAAGACTGATTTGCATATGGCGGGGTCCAATCTGGGGTGGCATGGTGAGCAAAAGAATGATGGATTAAACCCAGATCTGTGACTGGGGGTGAGTGTTTGCATTGTTCAACACTCCGTCCATCATCCTTTTGTATTGCTAAAGTTGCCCTAAGTGGGAAGGATATGCCCAGACGTGGGTCCCTCGCTCACTGTGCCACTGGATTCAAGCTAGCCTGGCTGATGAACGGTGATACCTTGAAACTGGTCCCAGGATGCTTGTTTCGGTCCAGGGAGGACCTGGTCTGGCAGTTTGGGCTGGACTTTTCCCACGAAGAACAAGGTCAAGACTGATTTGCATATGAATGGGTCCAAACTGGGTTGGCATGCTGAGCATAAAACAATGGATTAAACCCAGATCTGTGACTGGGGGTGAGTGTTTGCATTGTTCAACACTCCGTCCATCATCCTTTTGTATTGCTAAAGTTGCCCTAAGTGGGAAGGGTATGCTCAGACATTGGTCCCTCGCTCACATAGTCCACTGGATTCAAGCTAGCCTGGCTGATGAAGGGTAATACCCTGCAACTGATCCCAGAATGCTTGTTTCCGGTCCTGGGAGGACCTGGTCTGGCAGTTCGGGCCGGACTGTTCCCATGAGGAACAGGGTCAAGATTGATTTGCATATGGCTGGGTCCTACCTGGGTTGGCATGGTGAGCAAATGAACGATGGATTAAACCCATATCTGTGACTGGGTGTGAGTGTTTGCTTTGTTCAACACTCCGTTCATCATCCTTTTGTATTGCTAAAGTTGCCCTAAGTGGGAAGGGTACGCCCAGATGTGGGTCCCTTGCTCACCATGCCACTGGATTCAAGCTAGCCTGGCTGAAGAAGGGTGATACCCTTAAGCCAGTCCCAGGATGATTGTTTCCGGTCCAGGGAGGACCTGGTCTGGCAGTTCAGGCTGGACTGTTCTAATGAGGAGCAGGGTCAAGACTGATTTGCATATGGCTGGGTCTAAACTGGGTTGGCATGGTAAGCAAAAGAACAATGGATTAAGCCTAGATCTGTGACTGGGGGTGAGTGTTTGCATTGTTCAACACTTCATTCATCGTCCTTTTGTGTTGCTAAAGTTGCCCTAAGTGGGAAGGGTATGCCCAGATGTGGGTCCCTCGCTCACTGTGCCACTGGATTCAAGCTAGCCTGGCTGATGAAGGCTGATACCCTGAAACCGGTCCCAGGATGCTTGTTTCTGGTCCAGGGAGGACCTGGTCTGGCAGTTCGGGCTGGACTGTTCCCCTTGAGGAACAGGGTCAAGACTTATTTGCATATGGCGGGGTCCAAACTGGGGTGGCATGGTGAGCAAAAGAACAATGGATTAAACCCAGATCTGTGACTTGGGGTGAGTTTTTGCATTGTTCAACACTCAGTCCATCATTTTTTGGTGTTGCTAAAGTTGCCCTAAGTGGGAAGGGTATGCCCAGATGTGGGCCCCTCGCTCACTGTGCCACTGGATTCAAGCTTGCCTGGCTGATGAAGGGTGATACCCTGAAACCGATCACAGGATGCTTGTTTCTGGTCCAGGGAGGACCTGGTCTGGCAGTTCGGGCTGGACTGTTCCCCTTGAGGAACAGGGTCAAGACTTATTTGTATATGGCGGGGTCCAAACTGGGGTGGCATGGGGAGCAAAAGAACGATGGATTAAACCCAGATCTGTGACTGGGGGTGAGTGTTTGCATTGTTCAACACTCCGTCCATCATCCTTTTGTGTTGATAAAGTTGCCCTAAGTGGGAAGGGTATGCGCAGACGTGGGTCCCTCGCTCACTGTGCCAAAGGATTCAAGCTAGCCTGGCTGATGAACGGTGATACCTTGAAACTGGTCCCAGGATGCTTGTTTCGGTCCAGGGAGGACCTGGTCTGGCAGTTCGGGCTGGACTGTTCCCACGAAGAACAGGGTCAAGACTGATTTGCATATGGCTGGGTCCAAACTGGGTTGGCATGGTAAGCATAAAACAATGGATTAAACCCAGATCTGTGACTGGGGGTGAGTGTTTGCATTGTTCAACACTCCGTCCATCATCCTTTTGTATTGCTAAAGTTGCCCTAAGTGGGAAGGGTATGCCCAGACGTTGGTCCCTCGCTCACTGTGCCACTGGATTCAAGCTAGCCTGGCTGATGAACGGTGATACCTTGAAACTGGTCCCAGGGTGCTTGTTTCGGTCCAGGGAGGACATGGTCTGGCAGTTTGGGCTGGACTTTTCCCATGAAGAACAGGGTCAAGACTGATTTGCATATGAATGGGTCCAAACTGGGTTGGCATGCTGAGCATAAAACAATGGATTAAACCCAGATCTGTGACTGGGGGTGAGTGTTTGCATTGTTCAGTACTCCGTCCATCATCCTTTTGTATTGATAAAGTTGCCCTAAATGGGAAGGGTATGCTCAGACATTGGTCCCTCGCTCACTGTGCCACTGGATTCAAGCTAGCCTGGCTGATGAAGGGTAATACCCTGCAACTGATCCCAGAATGCTTGTTTCCGGTCCTGGGAGGACCTGGTCTGGCAGTTCGGGCCTGACTGTTCCCATGAGGAACAGGGTCAAGATTGATTTGCATATGGCTGGGTCCTACCTGGGTTGGCATGGTGAGCAAATGAACGATGGATTAAACCCATATCTGTGACTGGGTGTGAGTGTTTGCTTTGTTCAACACTCCGTTCATCATCCTTTTGTATTGCTAAAGTTGCCCTACGTGGGAAGGGTATGCCCAGATGTGGGTCCCTTGCTCACCATGCCACTGGATTCAAGCTAGCCTGGCTGAAGAAGGGTAATACCCTGAAACTGATCCCAGAATGCTTGTTTCCGGTCCAGGGAGGACCTGGTCTGGCAGTTCGGGCTGGACTGTTCCCCTTGAGGAACAGGGTCAAGACTTATTTGCATATGGCGGGGTCCAAACTGGGGTGGCATGGTGAGCAAAAGAACAATGGATTAAACCCAGATCTGTGACTTGGGGTGAGTTTTTGCCTTGTTCAACACTCAGTCCATCATTTTTTGGTGTTGCTAAAGTTGCCCTAAGTGGGAAGGGTATGCCCAGATGTGGGCCCCTCGCTCACTGTGCCACTGGATTCAAGCTTGCCTGGCTGATGAAAGGTGATACCCTGAAACCGGTCCCAGGATGCTTGTTTCTGGTCCAGGGAGGACCTGGTCTGGCAGTTCAGGCTGGACTGTTCCCCTTGAGGAACAGGGTCAAGACTTATTTGTATATGGCGGGGTCCAAACTGGGGTGGCATGGGGAGCAAAAGAACGATGGATTAAACCCAGATCTGTGACGGGGGGTGAGTGTTTGCATTGTTCAACACTCCGTCCATTATCCTTTTGTGTTGCTAAAGTTGCCCTAAGTGGGAAGGGTATGCCCAGACGTGGGTCCCTCGCTCACTGTGCCACTGGATTCAAGCTAGCCTGGCTGATGAACGGTGATACCTTGAAACTGGTCCCAGGATGCTTGTTTCGGTCCAGGGAGGACCTGGTCTGGCAGTTCGGGCTGGACTGTTCCCACGAAGAACAGGGTCAAGACTGATTTGCATAGGGCTGGGTCCAAACTGGGTTGGCATGGTAAGCATAAAACAATGGATTAAACCCAGATCTGTGACTGGGGGTGAGTGTTTGCATTGTTCAACACTCCGTCCATCATCCTTTTGTATTGCTAAAGATGCCCTAAATGGGAAGGGTATGCCCAGATGTTGGTCCCTCGCTCACTGTGCCACTGGATTCAAGCTAGCCTGGCTGATGAAGGGTAATACCCTGAAACTGATCCCAGAATGCTTGTTTCCGGTCCATGGAGGACCTGGTCTGGCAGTTCGGGCTGGACTGTTCCCATGAGGAACAGGGTCAAGACTGATTTGCATATGGCTGGGTCCAACCTGGGTTGGCATGGTGAGCAAAGGAACGATGGATTAAACCCATATCTGTGACTGGGTGTGTGTTTGCTTTGTTCAACACTCCGTTCATCATCCTTTTGTATTGCTAAAGTTGCCATCAGTGGGAAGGGTATGCCCAAATGTGGGACCCTCGCTCACTGTGCCACTGGATTCAAGCTTGCCTGGCTGAAGAAGGGTGATACCCTGAAACCGATTCCAGGATGCTTGTTTCCGGTCCAGGTAGGACCTGGTCTGGCAGTTCGGGCTGGACTATTCCCATGAGGAACAGGGTCAAGACTGATTTGCATATGGCTGGGCCCAAACTGGGTTGGCATGGTGAGCAAAAGAACGATGGATTAAGCCCAGATCTGTGACTGGGGGTGAGTGTTTGCATTGTTCAACACTTCATCCATCGTCCTTTTGTGTTGCTAAAGTTGCCCTAAGTGGGAAGGGTATGCCCAGATGTGGGTCCCTCGCTCACTGTGCCACTAGATTCAAGCTTGCCTGGCTGATGAAGGGTGATACCCTGAAACCGGTCTCAGGATGCTTGTTTCTGGTCCAGGGAGGACCTGGTCTGGTAGTTCGGGCTGGACTGTTCCCCTTGAGGAACAGGGTCAAGACTTATTTGCATATGGCGGGGTCCAAACTGGGGTGGCATGGTGAGCAAAAGAATGATGGATTAAACCCAGATCTGTGACTGGCGGTGAGTGTTTGCATTGTTCAACACTCCGTCCATCATCCTTTTGTGTTGCTAAAGTTGCCCTAAGTGGGAAGGATATGCCCAGACGTGGGTCCCTCGCTCACTGTGCCACTGGATTCAAGCTAGCCTGGCTGATGAACGGTGATACCTTGAAACTGGTCCCAGGATGCTTGTTTCGGTCCAGGGAGGACCTGGTCTGGCAGTTTGGGCTGGACTGTTCCCACGAAGAACAGGGTCAAGACTGATTTGCATATGGATGGGTCCAAACTGGGTTGGCATGCTGAGCATAAAACAATGGATTAAACCCAGATCTGTGACTGGGGGTGAGTGTTTGCATTGTTCAACACTCCGTCCATCATCCTTTTGTATTGCTAAAGTTGCCCTAAGTGGGAAGGGTATGCTCAGACGTTGGTCCCTCGCTCACTGTGCCACTGGATTCAAGCTAGCCTGGCTGATGAAGGGTAATACCCTGCAACTGATCCCAGAATGCTTGTTTCCGGTCCTGGGAGGACCTGGTCTGGCAGTTCCGACCGGACTGTTCCCATGAGGAACAGGGTCAAGATTGATTTACATATGGCTGGGTCCTACCTGGGTTGGCATGGTGAGCAAATGAACGATGGATTAAACCAATATCTGTGACTGGGTGTGAGTGTTTGCTTTGTTCAACACTCCGTTCATCATCCTTTTGTATTGCTAAAGTTGCCCTAAGTGGGAAGGGTATGCCCAGATGTGGGTCCCTTGCTCACCATGCCACTGGATTCAAGCTAGCCTGGCTGAAGAAGGGTGATACCCTTAAGCCAGTCCCAGGATGACTGTTTCCGGTCCAGGGAGGACCTGGTCTGGCAGTTCAGGCTGGACTGTTCCCATGAGGAGCAGGGTCAAGACTGATTTGCATATGGCTGGGTCTAAACTGGGTTGGCATGGTAAGCAAAAGAACAATGGATTAAGCCTAGATCTGTGACTGGGGGTGAGTGTTTGCATTGTTCAACACTTCATTCATCGTCCTTTTGTGTTGCTAAAGTTGCCCTAAGTGGGAAGGGTATGCCCAGATGTGGGTCCCTCGCTCACTGTGCCACTGGATTCAAGCTAGCCTGGCTGATGAAGGCTGATACCCTGAAACCGGTCCCAGGATGCTTGTTTCTGGTCCAGGGAGGACCTGGTCTGGCAGTTCGGGCTGGACTGTTCCCCTTGAGGAACAGGCTCAAGACTTATTTGCATATGGCGGGGTCCAAACTGGGGTGGCATGGTGAGCAAAAGAACAATGGATTAAACCCAGATCTGTGACTTGGAGTGAGTTTTTGCATTGTTCAACACTCAGTCTATCATTTTTTGGTGTTGCTAAAGTTGCCCTAAGTGGGAAGGGTAAGCCCAGATGTGGGCCCCTCGCTCACTGTGCCACTGGATTCAAGCTAGCCTGGCTGATGAAGGGTAATACCCTGCAACTGATCCCAGAATGCTTGTTTCCGGTCCTGGGAGGACCTGGTCTGGCAGTTCCGACCGGACTGTTCCCATGAGGAACAGGGTCAAGATTGATTTACATATGGCTGGGTCCTACCTGGGTTGGCATGGTGAGCAAATGAACGATGGATTAAACCAATATCTGTGACTGGGTGTGAGTGTTTGCTTTGTTCAACACTCCGTTCATCATCCTTTTGTATTGCTAAAGTTGCCCTAAGTGGGAAGGGTATGCCCAGATGTGGGTCCCTTGCTCACCATGCCACTGGATTCAAGCTAGCCTGGCTGAAGAAGGGTGATACCCTTAAGCCAGTCCCAGGATGACTGTTTCCGGTCCAGGGAGGACCTGGTCTGGCAGTTCAGGCTGGACTGTTCCCATGAGGAGCAGGGTCAAGACTGATTTGCATATGGCTGGGTCTAAACTGGGTTGGCATGGTAAGCAAAAGAACAATGGATTAAGCCTAGATCTGTGACTGGGGGTGAGTGTTTGCATTGTTCAACACTTCATTCATCGTCCTTTTGTGTTGCTAAAGTTGCCCTAAGTGGGAAGGGTATGCCCAGACGTGGGTCCCTCGCTCACTGTGCCACTGGATTCAAGCTAGCCTGGCTGATGAAGGCTGATACCCTGAAACCGGTCCCAGGATGCTTGTTTCTGGTCCAGGGAGGACCTGGTCTGGCAGTTCGGGCTGGACTGTTCACCTTGAGGAACAGGGTCAAGACTTATTTGCATATGGAGGGGTTCAAACTGGGGTGGCATGGGGAGCAAAAGAACGATGGATTAAACCCAGATCTGTGACTGGGGGTGAGTGTTTGCATTGTTCAACACTCCGTCCATCATCCTTTTGTGTTGCTAAAGTTGCCCTAAGTGGGAAGGGTATGCCCAGACGTGGGTCCCTCGCTCACTGTGCCACTGGATTCAAGCTAGCCTGGCTGATGAACGGTGATACCTTGAAACTGGTCCCAGGATGCTTGTTTCAGTCCAGGGAGGACCTAGTCTGGCAGTTCGGGCTGGACTGTTCCCACGAAGAACAGGGTCAAGACTGATTTGCATATGGCTGGGTCCAAACTGGGTTGGCATGGTAAGCATAAAACAATGGATTAAACCCAGATCTGTGACTTGGGGTGAGTTTTTGCATTGTTCAACACTCAGTCCATCATTTTTTGGTGTTGCTAAAGTTGCCCTAAGTGGGAAGGGTATGCCCAGATGTGGGCCCCTCGCTCACTGTGCCACTGGATTCAAGCTTGCCTGGCTGATGAAGGGTGATACCCTGAAACCGGTCCCAGGATGCTTGTTTCTGGTCCAGGGAGGACCTGGTCTGGCAGTTCGGGCTGGACTGTTCACCTTGAGGAACAGGGTCAAGACTTATTTGCATATGGCGGGGTTCAAACTGGGGTGGCATGGTGAGCAAAAGAACAATGGATTAAACCCAGATCTGTGACTTGGGGTGAGTTTTTGCATTGTTCAACACTCAGTCCATCATTTTTTGGAGTTGCTAAAGTTGCCCTAAGTGGGAAGGGTATGCCCAGATGTGGGCCCCTCGCTCACTGTGCCACTGGATTCAAGCTTGCCTGGCTGATGAAGGGTGATACCCTGAAACCGGTCCCAGGATGCTTGTTTCTGGTCCAGGGAGGACCTGGTCTGGCAGTTCGGGCTGGACTGTTCCCCTTGAGGAACAGGGTCAAGACTTATTTGTATATGGCGGGGTCCAAACTGGGGTGGCATGGGGAGCAAAAGAACGATGGATTAAACCCAGATCTGTGACTGGGGGTGAGTGTTTGCATTGTTCAACACTCCGTCCATCATCCTTTTGTGTTGCTAAAGTTGCCCTAAGTGGGAAGGGTATGCCCAGATGTGGGTCCCTCGCTCACTGTGCCACTGGATTCAAGCTAGCCTGGCTGATGAACGGTGATACCTTGAAACTGGTCCCAGGATGCTTGTTTCAGTCCAGGGAGGACCTGGTCTGGCAGTTCGAGCTGGACTGTTCCCACGAAGAACAGGGTCAAGACTGATTTGCATATGGCTGGGTCCAAACTGGGTTGGCATGGTAAGCATAAAACAATGGATTAAACCCAGATCTGTGACTGGGGGTGAGTGTTTGCATTGTTCAACACTCCGTCCATCATCCTTTTGTATTGCTAAAGTTGCCCTAAGTGGGAAGGGTATGCCCAGACATTGGTCCCTCGCTCACTGTGCCACTGGATTCAAGCTAGCCTGGCTGATGAAGGGTAATACCCTGAAACTGATCCCAGAATGCTTGTTTCCGGTCCAGGGAGGACCTGGTCTGGCAGTTCGGGCTGGACTGTTCCACTTGAGGAACAGGGTCAAGACTTATTTGCATATGGCGGGGTCCAAACTGGGTTGGCATGGTGAGCAAAAGAACGATGGATTAAGCCCAGATCTGTGACTTGGGGTGAGTTTTTGCATTGTTCAACACTCAGTCCATCATTTTTTGGTGTTGCTAAAGTTGCCCTAAGTGGGAAGGGTATGCCCAGATGTGGGCCCCTCGCTCACTGTGCCACTGGATTCAAGCTTGCCTGGCTGATGAAGGGTGATACCCTGAAACCGGTCCCAGGATGCTTGTTTCTGGTCCAGGGAGGACCTGGTCTGGCAGTTCGGGCTGGACTGTTCACCTTGAGGAACAGGGTCAAGACTTATTTGCATATGGCGGGGTTCAAACTGGGGTGGCATGGTGAGCAAAAGAACAATGGATTAAACCCAGATCTGTGACTTGGGGTGAGTTTTTGCATTGTTCAACACTCAGTCCATCATTTTTTGGAGTTGCTAAAGTTGCCCTAAGTGGGAAGGGTATGCCCAGATGTGGGCCCCTCGCTCACTGTGCCACTGGATTCAAGCTTGCCTGGCTGATGAAGGGTGATACCCTGAAACCGGTCCCAGGATGCTTGTTTCTGGTCCAGGGAGGACCTGGTCTGGCAGTTCGGGCTGGACTGTTCCCCTTGAGGAACAGGGTCAAGACTTATTTGTATATGGCGGGGTCCAAACTGGGGTGGCATGGGGAGCAAAAGAACGATGGATTAAACCCAGATCTGTGACTGGGGGTGAGTGTTTGCATTGTTCAACACTCCGTCCATCATCCTTTTGTGTTGCTAAAGTTGCCCTAAGTGGGAAGGGTATGCCCAGATGTGGGTCCCTCGCTCACTGTGCCACTGGATTCAAGCTAGCCTGGCTGATGAACGGTGATACCTTGAAACTGGTCCCAGGATGCTTGTTTCAGTCCAGGGAGGACCTGGTCTGGCAGTTCGAGCTGGACTGTTCCCACGAAGAACAGGGTCAAGACTGATTTGCATATGGCTGGGTCCAAACTGGGTTGGCATGGTAAGCATAAAACAATGGATTAAACCCAGATCTGTGACTGGGGGTGAGTGTTTGCATTGTTCAACACTCCGTCCATCATCCTTTTGTATTGCTAAAGTTGCCCTAAGTGGGAAGGGTATGCCCAGACATTGGTCCCTCGCTCACTGTGCCACTGGATTCAAGCTAGCCTGGCTGATGAAGGGTAATACCCTGAAACTGATCCCAGAATGCTTGTTTCTGGTCCAGGGAGGACCTGGTCTGGCAGTTCGGGCTGGACTGTTCCACTTGAGGAACAGGGTCAAGACTTATTTGCATATGGCGGGGTCCAAACTGGGTTGGCATGGTGAGCAAAAGAACGATGGATTAAGCCCAGATCTGTGACTTGGGGTGAGTTTTTGCATTGTTCAACACTCAGTCCATCATTTTTTGGTGTTGCTAAAGTTGCCCTAAGTGGGAAGGGTATGCCCAGATGTGGGTCCCTTGCTCACTGTGCCACTAGATTCAAGCTTGCCTGGCTGATGAAGGGTGATACCCTGAAACCGGTCTCAGGATGCTTGTTTCTGGTCCAGGGAGGACCTGGTCTGGTAGTTCGGGCTGGACTGTTCCCCTTGAGGAACAGGGTCAAGACTTATTTGCATATGGCGGGGTCCAAACTGGGGTGGCATGGTGAGCAAAAGAATGATGGATTAAACCCAGATCTGTGACTGGGGGTGAGTGTTTGCATTGTTCAACACTCCGTCCATCATCCTTTTGTGTTGCTAAAGTTGCCCTAAGTGGGAAGGATATGCCCAGACGTGGGTCCCTCGCTCACTGTGCCACTGGATTCAAGCTAGCCTGGCTGATGAACGGTGATACCTTGAAACTGGTCCCAGGATGCTTGTTTCGGTCCAGGGAGGACCTGGTCTGGCAGTTTGGGCTGGACTGTTCCCACGAAGAACAGGGTCAAGACTGATTTGCATATGGATGGGTCCAAATTGGGTTGGCATGCTGAGCATAAAACAATGGATTAAACCCAGATCTGTGACTGGGGGTGAGTGTTTGCATTGTTCAACACTCCGTCCATCATCCTTTTGTATTGCTAAAGTTGCCCTAAGTGGGAAGGGTATGCTCAGACGTTGGTCCCTCGCTCACTGTGCCACTGGATTCAAGCTAGCCTGGCTGATGAAGGGTAATACCCTGCAACTGATCCCAGAATGCTTGTTTCCGCTCCTGGGAGGACCTGGTCTGGCAGTTCGGGCCGGACTGTTCCCATGAGGAACAGGGTCAAGATTGATTTACATATGGCTGTGTCCTACCTGGGTTGGCATGGTGAGCAAATGAACGATGGATTAAACCCATATCTGTGACTGGGTGTGAGTGTTTGCTTTGTTCAACACTCCGTTCATCATCCTTTTGTATTGCTAAAGTTGCCCTAAGTGGGAAGGGTATGCCCAGATGTGGGTCCCTTGCTCACCATGCCACTGGATTCAAGCTAGCCTGGCTGAAGAAGGGTGATACCCTTAAGCCAGTCCCAGGATGACTGTTTCCGGTCCAGGGAGGACCTGGTCTGGCAGTTCAGGCTGGACTGTTCCCATGAGGAGCAGGGTCAAGACTGATTTGCATATGGCTGGGTCTAAACTGCGTTGGCATGGTAAGCAAAAGAACAATGGATTAAGCCTAGATCTGTGACTGGGGGTGAGTGTTTGCATTGTTCGACACTCCGTTCATCATCCTTTTGTATTGCTAAAGTTGCCCTAAGTGGGAAGGGTATGCCCAGATGTGGGTCCCTTGCTCACCATGCCACTGGATTCAAGCTAGCCTGGCTGATGAAGGCTGATACCCTGAAACCGGTCCCAGGATGCTTGTTTCTGTTCCAGGGAGGACCTGGTCTGGCAGTTCGGGCTGGACTGTTCCCCTTGAGGAACAGGGTCAAGACTTATTTGCATATGGCGGGGTCCAAACTGGGGTGGCATGGTGAGCAAAAGAACAATGGATTAAACCCAGATCTGTGACTTGGGGTGAGTTTTTGCATTGTTCAACACTCAGTCCATCATTTTTTGGTGTTGCTAAAGTTGCCCTAAGTGGGAAGGGTATGCCCAGATGTGGGCCCCTCGCTCACTGTGCCACTGGATTCAAGCTTGCCTGGCTGATGAAGGGTGTTTGACCGGGTGGCCCCGATCTCCGTGTCGGATCAAGAGGCCTCCCACATTCCGGAGGAGGCCGGAACATCACTTCTGCGTTCCCACGTCACAATGGGAACGCGTTCACAGCGAGGCACGCATCGGGAGGTTACCGGGGCAACCTCCGATGACGAGGAGAGTTCGGATTGGCCAAGAGGGGAGGAAGGATGCCAAAAGGGGCGGAATTCCCGAGAGAAGGGAGAGGAAGGAACGCGAGGCGGCGGCGGCGGCGGCGGCGAGGAGAAGCAGAGAGACAGAGAAAATTACCAGAGAGAAGAAAAGCCCCAAGAAACCCAGGACGAAGACAGCGGACCTCGGAGGAGCAGATCCGGTCTCGAAGACGGGAAGCCTGGACCGATCGGCAACCATACCGGAGACCGACGCGAGGAACTCCCCAGAGCCAGCCACGACCCCGGAGGTTCGTGGCTCTGGAAGGTACGGTCTTTGTGGACAAAACGAGGGGCACTTTAACAGAAGAGAGCTGGGGAAGGGAGGGAGGAAGGGTGAGGGGAGGACAGGGAGGGAACTAAGGGACACCTAAAAGAGCACGTGGAAACCACAAAACCCCACCGCGCACGAGTGAATAAGATAATAAGCACTTACCTTCCAATCCTCACCGACACAGAATCAACCCCCCTTCCAGTATCCCATTCCCCAGTAGTTAGACTAAGAAAGGACGTGAATGCATGTGGTCATCCCACTTACAGTAGATATTTGTTCCTTTTCCCTTTATGGTTGACGGCGGGATCCTACGAGGACGACCACACACAGTACCAAAGCAGAAGAAGAAGAGGGACATACCATTAGAAGGGAGAAACTCACCACCCAAAGGAGAAACAGAACTTAAACCATCTAAATATCCATAGTACCTTTTTTTCAATAACCAATAAAAATACTTACCATAAAACCAAACATACCTCTCCCGAGTATCTATACTGTGGGGACTGTTACAGTGGTGTCAGAAGTGGGATAGAATTACGTATCCTGCCTTAACAGTCCAAACAGTATACACAATGAGTAAAAATCCGTCATTAGAGACCATGGTCAAGCAATTAGCAGAAGGGCAAAGACACTTACAACTGGTATGGGAAGCCCAACAGCAAGAAGCCAAAGAGGATCGAGAAGCCCTACAATCTGCTTTAAAGAGTCAGGCAACCATACTTGCGAATAATCAGCTAGTACATGAAACGGCGATGAAAAAGCTCACGGAGACTATTGCCGCTAGCAAAGTGCACCCAAATGTTCCCAGTTCGGTGCTACAGAAGTATCAAGAGGGAGAGGACCCAGAATCCTTCTTTACAAACTTTGAAAGAGTGGCATCCTCTGCCCTGTGGCCGGAAGATAAATGGGGACAGTATGTCACCCCCTTGTTGACCGGTCTCCTGCAATCAGCATACCAAGCCGCGAATCCAGGAGGTCTCACACCTTATAGAGATATAAAAACCAGCATACTCGAAAGGGTAGGACACGATACCGAGTACTATCGGGTTAGATTTCGTAAAGTTAAATGGGGCACCAACGAAGATCCCCGGACCTTTTATTTTCGGGTCAAAGACTTAGCACTGAAGTGGCTAGGCCATATTGGGAGTAGCCGAGAGGAGGTTATCACGACTATTATATTAGAACAATATCTTGAAGGACTACCACCATCCACAAAACACTGGATCAGGCAACACCCAAAAGTAGATACCGAGACAGCTATCGATTTAGCCTGCGCTTTTCATCCTTCTACAGATATCAGGAACCTCCCAACTCGATCCACCCTTAAACCGGTCCTATCGAATCCAAAGACCTTTGCGAAAAACCCACACGATCAGCTAGCCACTCGTAGATTTCCTGAAGCACCACCTGCAACGGGACCCCAATGCTATAATTGTGGTGAATGGGGACACATTGCACGTATGTGTCCCCAGAAACAAGAAATTGGGGAACCAATGGAAATAGGAATGATAAGACGTAGGGTAATGTGTACAGGAAGAGGGGCACTGAAGTTCAAGACAATGATAACAGTTAATGAAAAGAATGTGTATGCCCTTGTGGATTCAGGCTGTAGCCAATCGGTAATTAGAAAAGACCTGGTCGACGATGACACAGAAGTAAAAAAATGGGAGTCTATCTGCTGTATACACGGGGATAAGGCCCAATATCCCCTAAAGGTACTCCAGATCGGGTGGGGTCCCTATCGAGATTTCCTGCAGGTGAGAATAATGCAACAATTAATCGAGGAGTGTATCATTGGAACGGACTATATACACTTCCAAGAGTTGTTAGACCACGTCAGAGATAACAAGGTATCCCAGGACTGGTGGATAGAGGCCCCTTTTTCAGATAGCAACATTGAATGTTCAGTAGACCGCAGAAAATTATCCAGAAGAGAAAAACGACAAGAGAGAGAGCAATACCGGAAGGTATCAGGTGCCAAGCCCATCGAAGAGATAGTGGCAGAACTACATGAGGCTCCCAGTAGCTTTTGCCAACAACAAAGAGAGGACCCCTCCCTTACCCATGCTTGGAGGTCGGCGGTAACAGAAGAGAGTGAGGAGGTGGGTCCCTATTTTTTAGTACAGAAAAACTTGTTATATCGGGTGACTACCACCAGGTCAGGAGTACGTAAACACCAACTTCTAGTACCTACAGCCTATAGAGAACATGTTCTCACCTTAGCTCATAATCAACCAGGGGGGGGACACTTCGGGAGAGAGAAAACCGAAGAGTATTTGCTCAGGCGATTTTTATTGGCCGGGAATATATGCACACATACGAAGATATTGCACACAATGTCCACGATGTCAGTTAACCGAACCTGGGAGGCCTAAGAAAGCACCTCTTATGCCCCTTCCGATTATCGATGTCCCTTTTAAAAGAATAGGAATGGACTTAATCGGACCCTTGGTTCCTTCATCAAAGGGACACACCTATATTCTAGTTATTGTAGACTACGCCACCAGATACCCCGAGGCTATTCCCCTCACCAGCATGACTACCAAAACAGTTGCACAGGCTATGATCAATGTTTTCGCTCGTCTTGGGTTTCCCCATGAGATTCTTACAGACCAGGGTACCCCTTTTATGTCCACCTTAATGAAACAGGTCTGCAAAACGTTAGGTATTGCTCAGATAAGAACCTCCGCTTACCATCCTCAAACGGATGGACTGGTCGAACGGTATAACCGAACTATTAAAACGCTACTCAGGAAGATTGTCCATGAAACCGGGAAAGACTGGGATCAAAAGTTGCCGTTAGTATTATACGCAATACGAACCCATGAACAAGCATCCACCGGTCATAGCCCGTTTGAGTTGGTGTTTGGACGCCAACCTAGGTCCCTGTTAGACATGGCTGTGGAAACCTGGGAGGCAGAGGCGGAGGAAGGGGGGACTCCTTTGCTAGAATATGCCCAAAAGTTAAGAACACACCTACACAGATTATGGACTGAAGTACATGAAAACATGGAACAGGCACAACAAACCCAAAAGTCCCACTATGACAAGGGAAGTAAATTATGGGTATTTCAACCTGAGGATCAAGTCTTACTAATGAGACCCACCTCTGAACACAAACTTCTGGCAAAATGGCAAGGTCCCTATCGGATAGTCAAGGCAGTTTCCCCCGTCACCTACCTGGTTGAAATATCATCTCGTCCACAGAAAACCCAAATATATCATGTGAACATACTTAAAAAATGGGAGGCACCCGAACAACCAAACCATAACGTAGGAATGGGCCAGTTTCTATGCACCAACAAGACACTAGACATTGAATTCTGCCCTACCACACCAGCCCCGAAAGATAATCTACCTTCAATTGACGAAACTTTAACTGAGGATAAACAACGTGTCAAAGCCCAGCTCACCTGAGTTCTTGTTCAGTTCTGATGGAGGTTGAAGACAATCCGACCCCACCCTGAAACTGCTTGTTCCAGCACACTAGTTTTTAAAACAGTGCACTAAGAACAGAAGCTCAAGGGAAGGGGGGAAGTGGATAAAATAAAAAAAAAGAGAGACAACACCGTTCTTGCGTTTCCACTGTTGAAGTGCTGCACAAATCTGCGGCCCTTTCTGACTTCTGTAGAAACTGGTGCCTAATGAAACATAAACAAAGAACAGATAAGTGCAACCTATTCCTAAATGGGTTCCTGACTATCCCTTTATTTATTGGAAATTCTCTTTTAAAAGTACCTCTTGGATCCTGGTCTCTAGTTTCCAGGTTTGGAATGTGTTACTGCTCTGGGATGTGTTTTCTATTACTGTTAAGCTTCTAAAAAATTAAACAAATACCGTTATCAGAATTACCAATATCAAACATTCATCATAATATAACTAAAGCCTAAATTCCCAATAGCAGACTCACTTTTCGCATATTTCCAGAATCTTTTATAAAACAAATACTGTACTTTTACATCAAAATACAGCATGTAATTTGTGCAAGTCCTTGATTTACTGTTTTCCTTGCTGTCAATGGTTTCCACTGTTCGATTCCCAAAAGTTCCATGAAAAAAAACAATGTCCGCTTCACAAAGTCCTGCAAAATAATCCTGCAACAAAAAGCCTTAATCACAATGCTCGTGGAAGGCACTTCGCCTCAAACTGTCTATACACGAATCCAGAAATTGCCGTCAAAGCTCCCTCAGGTAATAAAAAGTTTTGCACTTACTTGTTGCTGGCAAGAGATACTGATCAGTCTAACCTTGTCTTCTTTCTCTTTTGCAGGTTACTCGTAGGAGAGAGGCTGAGGCAAGGAGGAACCGGAAACCGGAAGAAGGAAGAGCCAGCAGCTGCGCCAATTGAAGTCAAAGAAAGTCTGTAAAGAGCAGGAGTGCCAGCGCCGAGGGATCTGTTCTCAGGTAAGCGGGAGGTAGACGAGCACAAGCACTGGGTGAGGCTCGGGGGATGCCTTTTATAGACAGGGCTGGGTGTGGTTCGAAGAGCTGGGTGTGGTTTGAAGGGCTGGGTGTGGTCCTCACATGCTGCACATGTTCTTGGAAGGTGTGCAGAGCTGGGTGTGGTTTGAAGAGCTGGGTGTGGTCCTCACGTGCTGCACATGTTCTTGAAAGGTGTGCAGAGTTTCAGTTATTATGCAAATGAGTTGGATTAACACATGGCCTAGGGAGGAGTGTTTTAAAGAAGCCTTGGTAAAAGCAAGGCCCAATGTGTAAACAAAACAGCACATTAAACAACATACACAGAAGCCTAGGGGGGGGGGGGGTGAGATAACAAGAAAGGCTTTGAATAGTAAGTTTAAACGGGAGCTATTACAGAACCCACTAGTGCAGTGAGAGGGGACATGCTCTTTGCTGTGTACAAACCCTAACAGTTGCCCCCCTCAAAGGCCCTCCTACAGGACGGGGTTTTCCTGGATTTTTTAAATAAAACCGTCTAATCAGCTGTGGGGCATGTACATATGATGCTGGTTCCCATGAATTCTCAGATTCATCATATCCTTTCCATTCTACTAAATAAAACAGATGTCCACTAATTCTTTTTGAGTCTTTTATGCTTTTCACTTCATATTCCAGATTTCCTTTAATTGGTATGGGTGGAGGTGGTGGTTCAGGTCGGGTTTTTGAGTTGTACGGCTTAAGCAAGGACACATGGAATGTAGTATGTACTGGATATTCTTTTGGTAAATCTAATTTTACTGTTACCGGGTTTACTATGGCAGTTATACTAAAGGGTCCAATGAAACGTGGTTGCAGCTTTCGGGATACCTCTATGTTTAGGTTTTTTTGTGGAGAGCCATACCTTGTCACCAATTTTATACATTGGGGCCTCAGACCTGTGTTTGTCTGCTTGTCTTTTCATGCTTTCCTTGTACTTTAATAAATGTTTCCTGGCTTTGTCTTGTATGTCACCTAACCTCGTTAGTCTATCCGTTACTGTAGGCAACAGGGAATCTTCTAACAAAATGGGTATAGCTCTTGGATGATACCCCTGCAAGAAATAGAATGGTGAGCAAAGTAGAGCTGAATGCTCAGTATTATTATAAACAAACTCTGCTACAGGAAGAGCTTCCAACCATTCACTAGAATAATCAGCCAATAAACAACGTAGCGTTTGAAGTAAGGTTTGGTTCAGTCGTTCAGTCTGTCCATCTGTCTCTGGGTGGAAAGCAGTGGATAAGGCCACATCTATTTCCAGTTTTTCACATAATTTTTTCCAAAATCTGGAGTTGAACTGGCTCCCTCGGTCTGACACCACTTTGCTTGGCAAACCATGGAAACGCACAATTTCCCTTATAAAAATATCGGCAAATTCTGCCGCCGTGGGTAATTTCCGTAATGGTACAAAATGTGCCATTTTAGATAAAAAATCCACTTTAACCAACACTGTTGTGAAGGATTTTACAGGTGGTAAACCTACAATAAAGTCTACGCTCACAGTGTGCCAAGGTTGTTTGGGTGTTGGCATTGGTATTAACAAGCCGTCAGGAGCCTTATGAGAAGATTTATGTCTTGCACAAATTGGACAGGTAGTGACAAATTGCTTAATGTCCTTTCTTATAGTGTCCCACCAAAAGTGTTTTTGCACATTTTCCAGGGTTTTTACCCAACCAGGATGACCTGCCAACGGTGAGGCGTGATGCCAAATTATCACCTGTGTTTGTAATTCAGAGGTGGGCACTAACAGCATGTTGTCGTGATACAATAAACCTCGTTGTATTGTGTTATGGGAATCCTTTAACCAATCCTGAGGTGCTATTTGCATGTGTGCATTATATAGATCTGTGATGAAATCCTTCTGTTGTACTGGTGCCAACAACTTTTGGGGAGGAATAATGGGTTCTCCTATTTTATCTTGTTTCATGTCTGAGGTATGTCCGTATCTAGATAACACATCAGATTGAATTTGTTGTGCACCTGGTCTATAGGTTATAACAAAGTCAAATGTGCTAAAAAAATTTAACCAGCGCATCTGACGTGGTGTTAGTGCTTTAAGTGATCCAAAAAACTGTAGGTTCTTATGGTCAGAAAAGATTGTAACCTGGGTACTTGGCTCCCATTAAATGGTGCCTCCATTCTGAAAAGGCTACTTTGATAGCTAGTAGTTCCCTTTCAGCCACAGTGTAATTTTGTTCAGCTGGTAATAACTTTTTGGAATAGAAGCCTATAGGATGTAACTGGCCATCTACTGCATCTCGTTGAGAGAGAACTCCTCCTAAAGCTACTTGTGAAGCATCCGCTTCAACAAAAAAGGGCAAGTCAGGATCAGGATGTTTCAGAATTGGGGCTGAAGTGAACTTTTGTTTTAGGAGTTGAAAGGCGTGTGCCGCCTCATCAGTCCAAAGAAATCGTTGCCCTTTCCGCAACAAGGTAGTTATTGGGGCTGCAATGTCTGCAAAATGTGCAATAAACCTCCTATAAAAATTGGCGAAACCCAGAAATTTCTGAATATCTTTTACAGAGGATGGTTCTGGCCAATCAGCAATAGCACTGATTTTCTTTACATCCATAGTTATTCCTTGAGGTGACAGGCAGTTTCCTAAAAAGTCCACCTTGTTGACATTAAAAGTACACTTTTCTAACTTAGCAAAAAGATGATTTTCTTTTAACTTTGATAATACTGCACGAACATGTTGGGTATGTTCTTCTGAGTTCTTAGAGTAAATGAGGATATCGTCTATGTATACTATGACACAAACGTCCAGGAATTCGTGTAGGACCTCATTTATAAAGAACTGAAAGGCCGCAGGGGCATTACATAACCCAACGGGCATTACTGTGTACTCAAATAAACCAAACTTTGTCTTGAAAGCTGTCTTCCACTCATCCCCCTCTTTTACTCGGACCAGGTGGTAAGCTCCCCGCAGATCTAGTTTAGTGTATACAGTAGAATGTCTTAATTGATCCAACAACACAGGTATTAGAGGAAGAGGATATTTATTCTTTATTGTAGCCTTATTTAGTCCTCTATAATCGATACACGTGCGCAGGGATTTATCCGGCTTCGGGATAAAAAAGAGTGGAGATGACACTGGAGATGTGGAATGACGGATGAACCCAGACTGTAGTAGGTCATCTAGGTAGGTTCTTAAGTATTTGATTTCTTCGTCAGTCAAAGCATATACTCTGTTATTCGGTAAAGGGGCCCCTGGGATAAGATCTATACGGCAGTCATAAGACCGATGTGGGGGCAGCACACTAGCCTTTACTGGATCAAAGACGTCTTTAAAGTCAGAATATTCAGGAGGGAGACTTGGTTCATCTTGTGTAACACTAGCACAGTGTAATACTGTGCTCTGTTCTGTACCTGCTTCTTGATAGCAATTGGTTCTACAGAAAGAGGAATCCAAAGTAACAGTTCTATTCACCCAATCAATTTTTGGGTTATGAGTTGTTAACCAGGGTACCCCGAGAATCAAACCAAAATTAGGAGTATCTATCAGATCAAAGCTAATCACCTCTGTGTGCCCGTTCTGACAGACCATAACAAGTGGACTTGTTTGTTTTGTGATTAATCCAGAGGTCAATTCTGACCCATCCACTGCACATACTGCTTCTGGACAAGGCTTTAGGCACATAGGAAGTCCTAAGATTTCAGCTAACTTATTATCCACAAAATTTCCTGTCGCGCCTGAGTCCAGTAGGACAGGGAGAGAATGCCTCACTTGGGTAGTAACAATTAAAACGACCTGAATTATGAAATGTCTAGGTATGTGCGGTACCCTGAAGGCTGCAGCATTAGAGGTTTGATTAAGATGTTTTCTCGAACAAGTAACCTCTCCCCTTGTCGAGCTTAATCGTTTCCCGATTCAGTTGAGGAGGTGGAGGAAACAGCACCCTTTTGTGGAGTTTTAGGCTTTACTGGACATTCTCTGGCAAAGTGACCTGCCCTGCCACAATATAAACATAATTGAAATGTTCTCCTTCTTTCTTTTTCCTCTGATGTGAGTGGACCTCTGAGTGTCCCTATTTGCATAGGCTCTGGTTCAGGGAGTTTATTATCTGTGTCTTTCTTCTCGTGTCTAATAAAAGTTAACCGTGATTCCAGTTTGTATTTATCTCTCTTTCTTTCTCCTAGTCTATGTTCTAATTTCACAACTAAATCTACAAAGTCTGAATAGTCTTTTGGCAAATCAACGATATGAGCCAGCGCGTCTTTTAACTCGTCTCTCAAACCTTTATAAAAAAGGGAGACACGCTTTTCTTCTGGCCACTGTGTCTCGGTGAGTAAACGATTAAAACTAGTGAGATAGGTCAATAAATCCTTGTTACCTTGTTTAAGATTTAAAAGCTCATTATCACTTGCCTGCATGAAAGTGTGTTTTGCAAAAAGGCTGGTCATGGTACGTTTAAATTGATTCCAATTATGGAGGATGGGATCATCTCTATCCACAAAAGGAATTGACCAATTGGCTGCTGTGCCACCCAAATAAGACAAGACGAATGCCACTTTCGTATCATCAGTAGGGAACTGTTGTGGCTTACAAATGAAGTGTAATTGACATTGATTGATAAAAACATGGAATTTGTTACTATCTCCATGAAAACGTTCAGGTGCTGCTAAGGGCACAACATTAGGAACATTAACAGTAACCTCAACTGGGGAAGGCAAAGTTGTATGTTTTGATGGCGCCCCTGTCTCTGAGGAGGTTTTAAACAAAGGCGTAGAAGCTGTGTTCCACTGAGATCCCCTAAATTTATACCTGCTTAAATCCTGTTTTAAAGAGGTATTCTCCATCTTTAATCTCTCTATTTCCTCTTGCATATGTTGCAAGATGCCAGACACTGATTCATTATGAGCCAAGTCCTCATTTAGGGCCTGCGCCATATCCGTGACGTCAATGCCCTCTATCTCTTCCCCGGTATTCATCGTCCACCAGAACTGAATTTTTTTTTTAAGGCTTGTGCTTCTGTCAAAGCCCAGCTCACCTGAGTTCTTGTTCAGTTCTGATGGAGGTTGAAGACAATCCGACCCCACCCTGAAACTGCTTGTTCCAGCACACTAGTTTTTAAAACAGTGCACTAAGAACAGAAGCTCAAGGGAAGGGGGGAAGTGGATAAAATAAAAAAAAGAGAGACAACACCGTTCTTGCGTTTCCACTGTTGAAGTGCTGCACAAATCTGCGGCCCTTTCTGACTTCTGTAGAAACTGGTGCCTAATGAAACATAAACAAAGAACAGATAAGTGCAACCTATTCCTAAATGGGTTCCTGACTATCCCTTTATTTATTGGAAATTCTCTTTTAAAAGTACCTCTTGGATCCTGGTCTCTAGTTTCCAGGTTTGGAATGTGTTACTGCTCTGGGATGTGTTTTCTATTACTGTTAAGCTTCTAAAAAATTAAACAAATACCGTTATCAGAATTACCAATATCAAACATTCATCATAATATAACTAAAGCCTAAATTCCCAATAGCAGACTCACTTTTCGCATATTTCCAGAATCTTTTATAAAACAAATACTGTACTTTTACATCAAAATACAGCATGTAATTTGTGCAAGTCCTTGATTTACTGTTTTCCTTGCTGTCAATGGTTTCCACTGTTCGATTCCCAAAAGTTCCTTGAAAAAAAACAATGTCCGCTTCACAAAGTCCTGCAAAATAATCCTGCAACAAAAAGCCTTAATCACAATGCTCGTGGAAGGCACTTCGCCTCAAACCGTCTATACACGAATCCAGAAATTGCCGTCAAAGCTCCCTCAGTTAATAAAAAGTTTTGCACTTACTTGTTGCTGGCAAGAGATACTGATCAGTCTAACCTTGTCTTCTTTCTCTTTTGCAGGTTACTCGTAGGAGAGAGGCTGAGGCAAGGAGGAACCGGAAACCGGAAGAAGGAAGAGCCAGCAGCTGCGCCAATTGAAGTCAAAGAAAGTCTGTAAAGATTAGGAGTGCCAGCGCCGAGGGATCTGTTCTCAGGTAAGCGGGAGGTAGACGAGCACAAGCACTGGGTGAGGCTCGGGGGATGCCTTTTATAGACAGGGCTGGGTGTGGTTCGAAGAGCTGGGTGTGGTTTGAAGGGCTGGGTGTGGTCCTCACATGCTGCACATGTTCTTGGAAGGTGTGCAGAGCTGGGTGTGGTTTGAAGAGCTGGGTGTGGTCCTCACATGCTGCACATGTTCTTGAAAGGTGTGCAGAGTTTCAGTTATTATGCAAATGAGTTGGATTAACACATGGCCTAGGGAGGAGTGTTTTAAAGAAGCCTTGGTAAAAGCAAGGCCCAATGTGTAAACAAAACAGCACATTAAACAACATACACAGAAGCCTAGGGGGGGGGGAAGGTGAGATAACAAGAAAGGCTTTGAATAGTAAGTTTAAAAGGGAGCTATTACAGAACCCACTAGTGCAGTGAGAGGGGACATGCTCTTTGCTGTGTACAAACCCTAACACAACGGCAAGCACATAAGGTATTAAAACAATGGCAAAGATTGTTTTCAGAAAAACCAGGCAAAACTTTCCTGATACACCATAACATCCGAACCAACCCCAATACTATCACTAGAGTAAGACCATATCGCATTCCCGAAGCCAGAAAACAAATAATCGAGGAAGAAATCAAAAAAATGTTATCCTTAGGAGTAATAGAACCATCCACTAGTCCCTGGTGTTCGCCGGAAGTCCTAGTGCCCAAACCTGACGGTACTGTCAGGTTTTGCATAGATTTTCGCAAACTTAACTCAAATTCTCTGTTCGACACCTACCCCATTCACAGGGTAGATGACGTTCTTGAGAAACTAGGGAAAGCAAAATACATGTCCACAATTGACCTAACAAAAGGGTATTGGCAGATTCCCCTAGCTACCCAAGATAAAGAAAAAACAGCATTTTCCACCCAGTCCGGGTTGTATCAATTCACCGTATTGCCATTTGGGCTTCACGGAGCACCAGCAACCTTTCAAAGACTCATGGATAGGATTTTAAAACCCTATCCTACATTCTCGGCTGCATACCTAGATGATGTTGTTATTTTCAGTGAGACCTGGGAAGACCATCTAGTACATCTACAGCACATATTCCAGACTCTCACGACAGCTGGCTTAACTGCCAATCCAAAGAAATGTATTATAGGGAAAACCGACATCTCTTATCTAGGGTATCGCATAAAACAAGGTACCCTACAACCACAAACGCGGAAGGTTGATGCCATTTTACATGCATCTCTTCCCCGCACTAAAAAGGAGTTGCGCTAATTTTTAGGGCTAGTGGGCTATTATCGGCGGTTCATTCCCCATTACTCCACCTGAGCAGCCCCTCTTACGGATCTCCTCATGAAACACCATCCCAAGCGGCTTTTACCTTTTTCTGAATCACAGATCACGCTCCCCTCACTTGGCTAGCTGCACATAAGGATTCAAATTCTAGGATACTCAGATGGTTCCTTGAACTTCAGCCATTCTCCTTCCAGGTTCGCCATGTTCCGGGATCCCAGCAGGCCCCCGCGGATTATCTGTATCGGTTTCCCCTGTCATCTCCTGTCCTGGAACAGGACAGTTCTTGGGGAAGGGTGTGTGACCGGGTGGCCCCGATCTCCGTGTCGGATCAAGAGGCCTCCCCCATGCCGGAGGAGGCCGGAACATCACTTCCGCGTTCCCACGTCACCATGGGAACGCGTTCACAGCGAGGCACGCATCGGGAGGTTACCGGGGCAACCTCCGATGACGAGGAGAGTTCGGATTGGCCAAGAGGGGAGGAAGGAGGCCAAAAGGGGCGGAATTCCCGAGAGAAGGGAGAGGAAGGAACGCGAGGCGGCGGCGGCGGCGGCTAGGAGAAGCAGAGAGACAGAGAAAATTACCAGAGAGAAGAAAAGCCCCAAGAAACCCAGGACGAAGACAGCGGACCTCGGAGGAGCAGATCCGGTCTCGAAGACGGGAAGCCTGGACCGATCGGCAACCATACCGGAGACCGACGCGAGGAACTCCCCAGAGCCAGCCACGACCCCGGAGGGTCGTGGCTCTGGAAGGTACGGTCTTTGTGGGCAAAACGAGGGGCACTTTAACAGAAGAGAGCTGGGGAAGGGAGGGAGGAAGGGTGAGGGGAGGACAGGGAGGGAACTAAGGGGCACATAAAAGAGCACGTGGAAACCACAAAACCCCACTGCGCACAAGTGAATAAGATAATAAGCACTTACCTTCCAATCCTCACCGACACAGAATCAACCCCCCTTCCAGTATCCCATTCCCCAGTAGTTAGACTAAGAAAGGACGTGAATGCATGTGGTCATCCCACTTACAGTAGATATTTGTTCCTTTTCCCTTTATGGTTGACGGCGGGATCCTACGAGGACGACCACACACAGTACCAAAGCAGAAGAAGAAGAGGGACATACCATTAGAAGGGAGAAACTCACCACCCAAAGGAGAAACAGAACTTAAACCATCTAAATATCCATAGTACCTTTTTTTCAATAACCAATAAAAATACTTACCATAAAACCAAACATACCTCTCCCGAGTATCTATACTGTGGGGACTGTTACAGGGTGATACCCTGAAACCGGTCCCAGGATGCTTGTTTCTGGTCCAGGGAGGACCTGGTCTGGCAGTTCGGGCTGGACTGTTCCCCTTGAGGAACAGGGACAAGACTTATTTGTATATGGCGGGGTCCAAAATGGGGTGGCATGGGGAGCAAAGGAACGATGGATTAAACCCAGATCTGTGACTGGGGGTGAGTGTTTGCATTGTTCAACACTCCGTCCATCATTCTTTTGTGTTGCTAAAGTTGCCCTAAGTGGGAAGGGTATGCCCAGACGTGGGTCCCTCGCTCACTGTGCCACTGGATTCAAGCTAGCCTGGCTGATGAACGGTGATACCTTGAAACTGGTCCCAGGATGCTTGTTTCGGTCCAGGGAGGACCTGGTCTGGCAGTTCGGGCTGGACTGTTCCCACGAAGAACAGGGTCAAGACTGATTTGCATATGGCTGGGTCCAAACTGGGTTGGCATGGTAAGCATAAAACAATGGATTAAACCCAGATCTGTGACTGGGGGTGAGTGTTTGCATTGTTCAACACTCCGTCCATCATCCTTTTGTATTGCTAAAGTTGCCCTAAGTGGGAAGGGTATGCCCAGACGTTGGTCCCTCGCTCACTGTGCCACTGGATTCAAGCTAGCCTGGCTGATGAAGGGTAATACCCTGAAACTGATCCCAGAATGCTTGTTTCCGGTCCAGGGAGGACCTGGTCTGGCAGTTCGGGCTGGACTGTTCCCCTTGAGGAACAGGGTCAAGACTTATTTGCATATGGCGGGGTCCAAACTGGGGTGGCATGGTGAGCAAAAGAACAATGGATTAAACCCAGATCTGTGACTTGGGGTGAGTTTTTGCATTGTTCAACACTCAGTCCATCATTTTTTGGTGTTGCTAAAGTTGCCCTAAGTGGGAAGGGTATGCCCAGATGTGGGCCCCTCACTCACTGTGCCACTGGATTCAAGATTGCCTGGCTGATGAAGGGTGATACCCTGAAACCGGTCCCAGGATGCTTGTTTCTGGTCCAGGGAGGACCTGGTCTGGCAGTTCGGGCTGGACTGTTCCCCTTGAGGAACAGTGTCAAGACTTATTTGTATATGGCGGGGTCCAAACTGGGGTGGCATGGTGAGCAAAAGAACAATGGATGAAACCCAGATCTGTGACTTGGGGTGAGTTTTTGCATTGTTCAACACTCAGTCCATCATTTTTTGGTGTTGCTAAAGTTGCCCTAAGTGGGATTGTTCAACACTCAGTCCATCATTTTTTGGTGTTGCTAAAGTTGCCCTAAGTGGGAAGGGTATGCCCAGATGTGGGCCCCTCGCTCACTGTGCCACTGGATTCAAGCTTGCCTGGCTGATGAAGGGTGATACCCTGAAACCGGTCCCAGGATGCTTGTTTCTGGTCCAGGGAGGACCTGGTCTGGCAGTTCGGGCTGGACTGTTCCCCTTGAGGAACAGGGTCAAGACTTATTTGCATATGGCGGGGTCCAAACTGGGGTGGCATGGTGAGCAAAAGAACAATGGATGAAACCCAGATCTGTGACTTGGGGTGAGTTTTTGCATTGTTCAACACTCAGTCCATCATTTTTTGGTGTTGCTAAAGTTGCCCTAAGTGGGAAGGGTATGCCCAGATGTGGGCCCCTCGCTCACTGTGCCACTGGATTCAAGCTTGCCTGGCTGATGAAGGGTGATACCCTGAAACCGGTCCCAGGATGCTTGTTTCTGGTCCAGGGAGGACCTGGTCTGGCAGTTCGAGCTGGACTGTTCCCCTTGAGGAACAGGGTCAAGACTTATTTGTATATGGCAGGGTCCAAACTGGGGTGGCATGGGGAGCAAAAGAACGATGGATTAAACCCAGATCTGTGACTGGGGGTGAGTGTTTGCATTGTTCAACACTCCGTCCATCATCCTTTTGTGTTGATAAAGTTGCCCTAAGTGGGAAGGGTATGCCCAGACGTGGGTCCCTCGCTCACTGTGCCACTGGATTCAAGCTAGCCTGGCTGATGAACGGTGATACCTTGAAACTGGTCCCAGGATGCTTGTTTCGGTCCAGGGAGGACCTGGTCTGGCAGTTCGGGCTGGACTGTTCCCACGAAGAACAGGGTCAAGACTGATTTGCATATGACTGGGTCTAAACTGGGTTGGCATGGTAAGCAAAAGACCAATGGATTAAGCCTAGATCTGTGACTGGGGGTGAGTGTTTGCATTGTTCAACACTTCATTCATCGTCCTTTTGTGTTGCTAAAGTTACCCTAAGTGGGAAGGGTATGCCCAGATGTGGGTCCCTCGCTCACTGTGCCACTGGATTCAAGCTAGCCTGGCTGATGAAGGCTGATACCCTGAAACCGGTCCCAGGATGCTTGTTTCTGGTCCAGGGAGGACCTGGTCTGGTAGTTCGGGCTGTACTGTTCCCCTTGAGGAACAGGGTCAAGACTTATTTGCATATGGCGGGGTCCAAACTGGGGTGGCATGGTGAGCAAAAGAACAATGGATTAAACCCAGATCTGTGACTTGGGGTGAGTTTTTGCATTGTTCAACACTCAGTCCATCATTTTTTGGTGTTGCTAAAGTTGCCCTAAGTGGGAAGGGTATGCCCAGATGTGGGCCCCTCGCTCACTGTGCCACTGGATTCAAGCTTGCCTGGCTGATGAAGGGTGATACCCTGAAACCGGTCCCAGGATGCTTGTTTCTGGTCCAGGGAGGACCTGGTCTGGCAGTTCGGGCTGGACTGTTCCCCTTGAGGAACAGGGTCAAGACTTATTTGTATATGGCAGGGTCCAAACTGGGGTGGCATGGGGAGCAAAAGAACGAAGGATTAAACCCAGATCTGTGACTGGGGGTGAGTGTTTGCATTGTTCAACACTCCGTCCATCATCCTTTTGTGTTGATAAAGTTGCCCTAAGTGGGAAGGGTATGCCCAGACGTGGGTCCCTCGCTCACTGTGCCACTGGATTCAAGCTAGCCTGGCTGATGAACGGTGATACCTTGAAACTGGTCCCAGGTTGCTTGTTTCGGTCCAGGGAGGACCTGGTCTGGCAGTTCGGGCTGGACTGTTCCCACGAAGAACAGGGTCAAGACTGATTTGCACATGGCTGGGTCCAAACTGGGTTGGCATGGTAAGCATAAAACAATGGATTAAACCCAGATCTGTGACTGGGGGTGAGTGTTTGCATTGTTCAACTCTCCGTCCATCATCCTTTTGTATTGCTAAAGTTGCCCTAAGTGGGAAGGGTATGCCCAGACGTTGGTCCCTCGCTCACTGTGCCACTGGATTCAAGCTAGCCTGGCTGATGAAGGGTAATACCCTGAAACTGATCCCAGAATGCTTGTTTCCGGTCCAGGGAGGACCTGGTCTGGCAGTTTGGGCTGGACTGTTCCCCTTGAGGAACAGGGTCAAGACTTATTTGCATATGGCGGGGTCCAAACTGGGGTGGCATGGTGAGCAAAAGAACAATGGATTAAACCCAGATCTGTGACGGGGGTGAGTGTTTGCATTGTTCAACACTCCGTCCATCATCCTTTTGTGTTGCTAAAGTTGCCCTAAGTGGGAAGGGTATGCCCAGACGTGGGTCCCTCGCTCACTGTGCCACTGGATTCAAGCTAGCCTGGCTGATGAACGGTGATACCTTGAAACTGGTCCCAGGATGCTTGTTTCGGTCCAGGGAGGACCTGGTCTGGCAGTTCGGGCTGGACTGTTCCCCTTGAGGAACAGGGTCAAGACTTATTTGCATATGGCGGGGTCCAAACTGGGGTGGCATGGCGAGCAAAAGAACAATGGATTAAACCCAGATCTGGGAGTGGGGTGAGTTTTTGCCTTGTTCAACACTCAGTCCATCATTTTTTGGTGTTGCTAAAGTTGCCCTAAGTGGGAAGGGTATGCCCAGACGTGGGTCCCTCGCTCACTGTGCCACTGGATTCAAGCTAGACTGGCAGATGAACGGTGATACCTTGAAACTGGTCACAGGATGCTTGTTTCGGTCCAGGGAGGACCTGGTCTGGCAGTTCGGGCTGGACTGTTCCCATGAGGAACAGGGTCAAGACTGATTTGCATATGGCTGGGTCCAACCTGGGTTGGCATGGTGAGCAAATGAACGATGGATTAAACCCATATCTGTGACTGGGTGTGAGTGTTTGCTTTGTTCAACACTCCGTTCATCATCCTTTTGTATTGCTAAAGTTGCCATCAGTGGGAAGGGTATGCCCAAATGTGGGACCCTCGCTCACTGTGCCACTGGATTCAAGCTTGCCTGGCTGAAGAAGGGTGATACCCTGAAACCGATTCCAGGATGCTTGTTTCCGGTCCAGGGAGGACCTGGTCTGGCAGTTTGGGCTGGACTATTCCCATGAGGAACAGGGTCAAGACTGATTTGCATATGGCTGGGCCCAAACTGGGTTGGTATGGTGAGCAAAAGAACGATGGATTAAGCCCAGATCTGTGACTGGGGGTTAGTGTTTGCATTGTTCAACACTTCATCCATCGTCCTTTTGTGTTGCTAAAGTTGCCCTAAGTGGGAAGGGTATGCCCAGATGTGGGTCCCTCGCTCACTGTGCCACTAGATTCAAGCTTGCCTGGCTGATGAAGGGTGATACCCTGAAACCGGTCTCAGGATGCTTGTTTCTGGTCCAGGGAGGACCTGGTCTGGTAGTTCGGGCTGGACTGTTCCCCTTGAGGAACAAGGTCAAGACTTATTTGCATATGGCGGGGTCCAAACTGGGGTGGCATGGTGAGCAAAAGAATGATGGATTAAACCCAGATCTGTGACTAGGGGTGAGTGTTTGCATTGTTCAACACTCCGTCCATCATGCTTTTGTGTTGCTAAAGTTGCCCTAAGTGGGAAGGATATGCCCAGACGTGGGTCCCTCGCTCACTGTGCCACTGGATTCAAGCTTGCTTGGCTGATGAAGGGTGATACCCTGAAACCGGTCCCAGGAAACTTGTTTCTGGTCCAGGGAGGACCTGGTCTGGCAGTTTGGGCTGGACTGTTCACCTTGAGGAACAGGGTCAAGACTTATTTGCATATGGCTGGGTCCAAACTGGGGTGGCATGGTGAGCAAAAGAACAATGGATTAAACCCAGATCTGTGACTTGGGGTGAGTTTTTGCATTGTTCAACACTCCGTCCATCATCCTTCTGTGTTGCTAAAGTTGCCCTAAGTGGGAAGGGTATGCCCAGACGTTGGTCCCTTGCTCACTGTGCCACTGGATTCAAGCTAGCCTGGCTGATGAAGGGTAATACCCTGAAACTGATCCCAGAATGCTTGTTTCCGGTCCAGGAAGGACCTGGTCTGGCAGTTCGGGCTGGACTGTTCCCCTTGAGGAACAGGGTCAAGACTTATTTGCATATGGCCGGGTCCAAACTGGGGTGGCATGGCGAGCAAAAGAACAATGTATTAAACCCAGATATGTGACTTGGGGTGAGTTTTTGCATTGTCCAACACTCAGTCCATCATTTTTTGGTGTTGCTAAAGTTGCCCTAAGTGGGAAGGGTATGCCCAGATGTGGGCCCCTCGCTCACTGTGCCACTGGATTCAAGCTTGCCTGGCTGATGAAGGGTGATACCCAGAAACTGGTCCCAGGATACTTGTTTCTGGTCCAGGGAGGACCTGGTCTGGCAGTTCGGGCTGGACTGTTCCCCTTGCGGAACAGGGTCAAGACTTATTTTGTATATGGCGGGGTCCAAACTGGGGTGGCATGGGGAGCAAAAGAACGATGGATTAAACCCAGATCTGTGACGGGGGTGAGTGTTTGCATTGTTCAACACTCCGTCCATCATCTTTTTGTGTTGCTAAAGTTGCCCTAAGTGTGAAGGGTATGCCCAGACGTGGGTCCCTCGCTCACTGTGCCACTGGATTCAAGCTAGCCTGGCTGATGAACGGTGATACCTTGAAACTGGTCCCAGGATGCTTGTTTCGGTCCAGGGAGGACCTGGTCTGGCAGTTCGGGCTGGACTGTTCCCACGAAGAACAGGGTCAAGACTGATTTGCATATGGCTGGGTCCAAACTGGGTTGGCATGGTAAGCATAAAACAATGGATTAAACCCTGATCTGTGACTGGGGGTGAGTGTTTGCATTGTTCAACACTCCGTCCATCATCCTTTTGTATTGCTAAAGTTGCCCTAAGTGGGAAGGGTATGCTCAGACGTTGGTCCCTCGCTCACTGTGCCACTGGATTCAAGCTAGCCTGGCTGATGAAGGGTAATACCCTGCAACTGATCCCAGAATGCTTGTTTCCGGTCCTGGGAGGACCTGGTCTGGCAGTTCGGGCCGGACTGTTCCCATGAGGAACAGGGTCAAGATTGATTTGCATATGGCTGGGTCCTACCTGGGTTGGCATGGTGAGCAAATGAACGATGGATTAAACCCATATCTGTGACTGGGTGTGAGTGTTTGCTTTGTTCAACACTCCGTTCATCATCCTTTTGTATTGCTAAAGTTGCCCAAGTGGGAAGGGTATGCCCAGATGTGGGTCCCTTGCTCACCATGCCACTGGATTCAAGCTAGCCTGGCTGAAGAAGGGTGATACCCTTAAGCCAGTCCCAGGATGATTGTTTCCGGTCCAGGGAGGACCTGGTCTGGCAGTTCAGGCTGGACTGTTCCCATGAGGAGCAGGGTCAAGACTGATTTGCATATGGCTGGGTCTAAACTGGGTTGGCATGGCAAGCAAAAGAACAATGGATTAAGCCTAGATCTGTGACTGGGGGTGAGTGTTTGCATTGTTCAACACTTCATTCATCGTCCTTTTGTGTTGCTAAAGTTGCCCTAAGTGGGAAGGGTATGCCCAGATGTGGGTCCCTCGCTCACAGTGCCACTGGATTCAAGCTAGCCTGGCTGATGAAGGCTGATACCCTGAAACCGGTCCCAGGATGCTTGTTTCTGGTTCAGGGAGGACCTGGTCTGGCAGTTCGGGCTGGACTGTTCCCCTTGAGGAACAGGGTCAAGACTTATTTGCATATGGCGGGGTCCAAACTGGGGTGGCATGGTGAGCAAAAGAACAATGGATTGAACCCAGATCTGTGACTTGGGGTGAGTTTTTGCATTGTTCAACACTCAGTCCATCATTTTTTGGTGTTGCTAAAGTTGCCCTAAGTGGGAAGGGTATGCCCAGATGTGGGCCCCTTTCTCACTGTGCCACTGGATTCAAGCTTGCCTGGCTGATGAAGGGTGATACCCTGAAACCGGTCCCAGGATGCTTGTTTCTGGTCCAGGGAGGACCTGGTCTGGCAGTTCGGGCTGGACTGTTCCCCTTGAGGAACAGGGTCAAGACTTATTTGTATATGGCGGGGTCCAAACTGGGGTGGCATGGGGAGCAAAAGAACGATGGATTAAACCCAGATCTGTGACTGGGGTTGAGTGTTTGCATTGTTCAACACTCCGTCCATCATCCTTTTGTGTTGCTAAAGTTGCCCTAAGTGGGAAGGGTATCCCCAGACGTGGGTCCCTCGCTCACTGTGCCACTGGATTCAAGCTAGCCTGGCTGATGAACGGTGATACCTTGAAACTGGTCCCAGGATGCTTGTTTCGGTCCAGGGAGGACCTGGTCTGGCAGTTCGGGCTGGACTGTTCCCACGAAGAACAGGGTCAAGACTGACTTGCATATGGCTGGGTCCAAACTGGGTTGGCATGGTAAGCATAAAACAGTGGATTAAACCCAGATCTGTGACTGGGGGTGAGTGTTTGCATTGTTCAACACTCCGTCCATCATCCTTTTGTATTGCTAAAGTTGCCCTAAGTGGGAAGGGTATGCCCAGACGTTGGTCCCTCGCTCACTGTGCCACTGGATTCAAGCTAGCCTGGCTGATGAAGGGTAATACCCTGAAACTGATCCCAGAATGCTTGTTTCCGGTCCAGGGAGGACCTGGTCTAGCAGTTTGGGCTGGACTGTTCCCCTTGAGGAACAGGGTCAAGACTTATTTGCTTATGGCGGGGTCCAAACTGGGGTGGCATGGCGAGCAAAAGAACAATGGATTAAACCCAGATCTGTGACTTGGGGTGAGTTTTTGCATTGTTCAACACTCAGTCCATCATTTTTTGGTGCTGCTAAAGTTGCCCTAAGTGGGAAGGGTATGCCCAGATGTGGGCCTCTTGCTCACTGTGCCACTGGATTCAAGCTTGCCTGGCTGATGAAGGGTGATACCCTGAAACCGGTCCCAGGATGCTTGTTTCTGGTCCAGGGAGGACCTGGTCTGGCAGTTCGGGCTGGACTGTTCCCCTTGAGGAACAGTGTCAAGACTTATTTGTATATGGCGGGGTCCAAACTGGGGTGGCATGGGGAGCAAAAGAACGATGGATTAAACCCAGATCTGTGACGGGGGTGAGTGTTGGCATTGTTCAACACTCCGTCCATCATCCTTTTGTGTTGCTAAAGTTGCCCTAAGTGGGAAGGGTATGCCCAGACGTGGGTCCCTCGCTCACTGTGCCACTGGATTCAAGCTAGCCTGGCTGATGAACGGTGATACCTTGAAACTGGTCCCAGGATGCTTGTTTCGGTCCAGGGAGGACCTGGTCTGGCAGATCGGGCTGGACTGTTCCCACGAAGAACAGGGTCAAGACTGATTTGCATATGGCTGGGTCCAAACTGGGTTGGCATGGTAAGCATAAAACAATGGATTAAACCCTGATCTGTGACTGGGGGTGAGTGTTTGCATTGTTCAACACTCCGTCCATCATCCTTTTGTATTGCTAAAGATGCCTTAAGTGGGAAGGGTATGCCCAGACGTTGGTCCCTCGTTCACTGTGCCACTGGATTCAAGCTAGCCTGGCTGATGAAGGGTAATACCCTGAAACTGATCCCAGAATGCTTGTTTCTGGTCCAGGGAGGACCTGGTCTGGCAGTTCGGGCCGGACTGTTCCCATGAGGAACAGGGTCAAGACTGATTTGCATATGGCTGGGTCCAACCTGGGTTGGCATGGTGAGCAAATGAACGATGGATTAAACCCATATTTGTGACTGGGTGTGAGTGTTTGCTTTGTTCAACACTCCGTTCATCATCCTTTTGTGTTGCTAAAGTTGCCCTAAGTGGGAAGGGTATGCCCAGATGTGGGTCCCTTGCTCACCAGGCCACTGGATTCAAGCTAGCCTGGCTGATGAAGGGTGATACCCTGAAACCGCTCCCAGGATGCTTGTTTCTGGTCCAGGGAGGACCTGGTCTGGCAGTTCGGGCTGGACTGTTCCCATGAGGAACAGGGTCAAGACTTATTTGCATATGGCTGGGTCCAAACTGGGGTGGCATAGTGAGCAAAAGAACAATGGATTAAACCCAGATCTGTGACTGGGAGTGAGTGTTTGCATTGTTCAACACTCCGTCCATCATCCTTTTGTGTTGCTAAAGTTGCCCTAAGTGGGAAGGGTATGCCCAGATGTGGGTCCCTCCCTCACGTTGCCACTGGATTCAAGCTAGCCTGGCTGATGAAGGGTGATACCCTGAAACCGGCCCCAGGATGCTTGTTTCTGGTCCAGGGAGGACCTGGTCTGGCAGTTCGGGCTGGACTGTTCCCCTTGAGGAACAGGGTCAAGACTGATTTGCATATGGCTGGGTCCAAACTAGGGTGGCATGGTGAGCAAAAGAACGTTGGATTAAACCCAGATCTGTGACTGGGGGTGAGTATTTGCATTGTTCAACACTCCATCCATCATCCTTTTGTGTTGCTGAAGGTACCCTAAGTGGGAAGTGTATGCCCAGATGTGGGTCCCTCGCTCACTGTGCCGCTGGATTCAAGCTAGCCTGGCTGAAGAAGGGTGATACCCTGAAACCGGTCCCAGGATGCTTGTTTCCGGTCCAGTAGAACCTGGTCTGACAGTTCAGGCTGGACTGTTCCCATGAGGAACAGGGTCAAGACTGATTGCATATGGCTGGGTCCAAACTGGGGTGTCATGGTGAGCAAAAGAACAATGGAATAAACCCAGATCTGTGACTGGGGGTGAGTGTTTGCATTGTTCAACACTCCGTCCATCATCCTTTTGTGTTGCCACAGATGAGTTTAGCCAGAAGATTTAATTTTTCACTCAGTCTATATGTAAGTATGCATATCTTTCCATGGATGTTTGTTCTGCATTTGTTATGCCAATATAATTTGGCATCTGCATATGAAACATCTGAACAAAACACAATGACCCTCATTATGACTTCACGCCAGAAGAATGCCAGTGCTGGTGGTCTTCCGACCACCATATTATGACTACTGAAGGATATCCACCACAATTTGTGTGGAAATCCGTCAACAGTCGTGCTGGCGGTCAGCGGCACAGAGGCAGTTCCATATCCGTCACTCCAACAGGACTCCGCCCGGCTTATTATGAGCAGTAATATGGTGTGGTGGTGTCCTGATGGCGGGCGCTGCCTGTGGTGGGAGCGCAGGGTCCTGTTCTGTGGCCGAACAAGGTAAGTCAATACTCTGACACAGGAGCGGGGTCAGGGGTACTGTGGTGTGTGCATGTGAGTGGGAATGTCTGTGTGTGTGTATGAGTGAATGTGTGTGTGTATGCGTGTGTGAATGCATGTGTGAATGCATGTGTGATTGTTGAAGTGAGTGTGTCTTGGCATGTTTGTGTGAATGCGTGTCTGTTGGTGAGGGTGAATGAGTGTATGTATGCATGTTGCTGAATAAGTGCATGTATGTTTGTTGTTGAATGACTGTATATATGCGTGGGGGTGAACGCATGCTTGTAAGTGCTGGTGACTGCGGGTATGCAAGGTGTGGGTGTGTGTGTGCGTATATGTGGGTAGGGTGGTGCTGTCATGTAAGGGTGGTTGGAAGTCATGTAAATGAAGGAGGGGTTCAAGGAGTCATCTGCCGGCGGCAAGAAAGGAATTTCCTGTTGCCGGCACCCTTTCTGGCAGGGTTTTCGTGGTGGTGCTACTGAGGTAGAAACCCTGGCAGAAAGGTGACTCATACTACCGCATCTGAAGACCGCTGGCCCGGAGGCTCTGTCCTCGGGCCCGACAGTCCTACTGCCCTGGCGGTACACGTGGAGATGAGGCGGTTTGACAAAGGCCAAACCGTCACACTTGTAACATGGTGGTCTTCACCGCCGGCCCATCAGCGGTGAGACAGCACTGTGCCCTGGCAGTATTCGGACCGCCAGGGTCGCATTGAGGGCCAGTATTTGCAAAAAGTACTTTAAATAAATTATGATTTTTATTCAAGTTTATTAACACACTGAAACTAGCTATTTTCACCTTTCCTATGTCATACTGGAGAGATATAATTTTTCATAGCAGCCTATGCAAATATGTCATCTACCTTTAATGCTGGGCACATGTAAGACATAGGGGCATAAAACTACATATACCTTTGTTAACATTAGTTTTTTTATCTACCATGTTATTGTAACTTCTTCATGTGTGCTTAGTTCTAGGAACATATATTACCCAAGTGAGGGCCTTACTCCATTTTCTGTGAACAAGGCAGTAAACAAAACACATTATAAAGTAAACCTGATTGCATAGCACAATGTAATATGCTACTACCTCGGTTGTCCAAATTTAGTCTTCCATTACTACGCAACACAATTTTGTGTATGTGTCGTTACTTTGTAGTTGATGGTAGCAATTTTACATGCACACTCAGAAAGACATTAAAAGGCAGATTTGATACTGTTTCACAAAATGCATAGCGGCAAGCAAATTCATTATACTGTGATGGGTAAAAGGGAGGCAGCAGGAATGCCCCATATAAAAAAATATGGTGCATTTCAGCTGCGTTGTTTTGCAAGCATACGATGTGCTGCCTAGCACCAACTCAGAAACCTTTGCAATGTAGTGCAAGGATATCAGCATTTTGGTTATGATTGTGTTTGTGCAGGAAGGAACACCTTCCTGCATAAACACAATCTTTTAGAGGCATATTCCTCTCTTGATTTGTGCTGCAGAATGCAGCACACATGAAAACCGTAGGCAACAGGGAGAAAACATTATATTTCTCTTTGTTATGCCTCTGTCAGTAGGTGACCCATTTTGGTGTGAACCTAAGTTTACAAGTCTTTACACATCTGTGTTTGTTTCAAAAACCACAGGTGGATGTATGGTAAAGCTCATACTCGACCCATGTAGTGCTGACCCATGCTCTGCATTGTCTTACTTTGTATTTACTGTACCACACAAAGCCATGCAAAGTAGTTTAGTACATCCCAGTTAATGACTTGCTTTACTTTGCAAAGATTTGCATCACACAAGAAAAACACAAGTCATTCAGGAATCTGCCCCATAAGTATGATTTATGCTTTTAGACAAGCCTATTTTCATAGTTTACTCATTAAGCTGTGATTATGACCTTAGTAAGATAGAATATTAAGATGTAATGTGCAACAATATATGTTTCTCACTATCACAGATCTTACATACTGTCATATAATCCATAATAAGCACAATTATTAGTAACTTTCTAACTTCCATAAATGGTAAAGGGAAAAAAATATTTGCAATAATATAATACCGATATGAGAGATTAAAAGGAATAGAACTCACTTTAAGACAAAGACCAAGATATGTGTGGCAGGGCCATTAACACAACAAACAGAAATCCCAGTTTATCACAGCTACTAATTTACCAGGAAAGGAAACAAACCGAGTGCTTTGGGCAAAACAACTATTAAAGGCAAGAAATGTTGTCTACCCAAACAACACCTGTTTTCATTTAACCCCTTCGCTGCCAGGCCTTTTCCTCCTCAGGTGCCAAGCCTTTTTTTGGCTGTTTGGGGCAGTTTGTGCTTCGGCCCTCATAACATTTTGTCCACGTAAGCTACCCACGCCAAATTTGCATCCTTTTTTTACAGCATCATATGGATTCTAGAGGTACCCGGTCTTTGTGGGTTCACCTGAAGGAGACTAAGAAATTGGCCAAACTACAGGGAACATTTTATTTTTATTTTTTTTAAATGGGAAAAAAGGGCTGCAGACGAAGGCTTGTGTTTTTGTCCCTGAAAATAGCATCAACAAAGGGTTTGCAGTGCTAAAATCACCATCTTCCCAGCTTTCAGGAACAGACTTGAATCAGAAAATGACATTTTTCAACACATTTTTGGCATTTTACTGGGACATACCCCATTTTTACTATTTTCTGTGCTTTGAGCCTCCTTCCAGTTAGTGACAGAAATGGGTGTGAAACCAATGCTGGATCCCAGACAGCTAAACATTTGTGAAAAGTAAACACAATTTTGAATTCATCAAGGGGTAATTTGTGTACATCCTACAAGGGTTTCCTATGGAAAATAATAGCTGAAATAAAAAAAAAAATTGAAATTGAGGTAAAAAAAACAGCAATTTTTCTACACATTTTACTCTGTAACTTTTTTCTGCAATGTCAGATTTTTTAGTGCAATATACCGCTACATCTGCTGGACTCTTCTGGTTGTGGTGATATATATAGGGCTTGTAGGTTCATCAAGAATCCTAGGGTACCAAGAGACAATAAATGAGTTGCACCTTTCAATTGGTTTTCAATCTATACCGGGTATACAGAAATTCATTTGCTGAAATATAAAGAATGAAAAATAGGTATCAAGAAAACCTTTGTATTTCCAAAATGGACACATAATAAGGTGTTGAGAAGCAGTGGTTATTTGCACATTTCTGAATTCTGGGGTGCCCATACTAGCATGTGAATTACAGGGCATTTCTCAAATAGATGTCTATTTTACACACTGACTTACATTTGGAAGGAAAAAATGTAGATCAAGACAAGGGGCAATAACATTTGTTTTGCTATTCTGTGTTCCCCTAAGTCTCCCGATAAAAATGATACCTTACTTGCGTGGGTAGGCCTAAGGCTCGCGACAGAAAACACAACATGGACACATCACATTTTTACATTGAAATCTGACGTGTTTTTTGCAAAGTGCCTAGCTGTAGATTTTAGCCTCTAGCCAAACCTGGGCATTTTAGAAAACTAGACTCCTAGGAGAATCCAGGATAGGGAGACTTGTGGGACTCTCACCAGGTTCTGTTACCCAGAATCCTTTGCAAACCTCAAACTTTGGCCAAAAAACACTTTATCCTCACATTTTGGTGACAGAAAGTTCTGGAATCTGAGAGGAGCCCCAAATTTCCTTCCACCCTGAGTTCCCCCAAGTCGCTTGATAGAAATGGTACCCCACTTGTGTGGGTAGGCCTTGTGCTCGTGAAAAGAAAGGTCCCAAAATACTATCTGGACACATCAAAATTATAAAATCCAAAACTACCTGTTTTTGCAGGGGGTAGAGGGCTGCTGCATTTTTGGTCCTGGGCACAGCAGCAATCTAGGGAAACCTACCAAACTCAGACATTTTTTAAAACAAGGCACCCCAGGAAGACCAGGGAGGTGTGACTTGCGTGGATCCCCCAATGTTTTCTTACCCAGAATCCTCAGCAAACCTCAAATTTAGCTAAAAAATCATATTTTTACCACATTTCTGTGTGGGATCACCGCACCAGGCCCGAATTCCTACCACCCAACGTTCCCCTCATTCTCCCGGTAAAAATGATACCTCACTTGTGTATGTGGGCCAAGTGTCAGTGACAGGGAAGAGCCAAAAACATGTTGAGATTTAGGGGGAATCAAAGCTGGTCCAAAAAGGCAGTTTGAAAAAAAACATTTTTAGACTGACAAGCACAGCAGAATATTTATCGGTATAGATGAGACAATGCTGGATTGTAGGATTTTTGTGGATTCCTGCAGATTCCGGAAGGTTCCATCACAAAAATGTGGAAAAAAATTGCGATTCCAACAAAGTTGGAGGTTTGCAGGGCATTGTGGGTAAGAAAATGGTGCAGGGTGCATGTGGAACACACCACCCTGGAATCACCCAGATGTTAAGTTTTCAGATGTGTCTAGGTCTTGTGGATTTTTCTACAAGGCAGCTTTCCAAAAGTCCAAAAAGTGCAGTCCTCACCATTCGAAGTGGGGCGATTTTGAGAGTTAGCCAAGCTCTCATGGCCCATATGTAAAACCAAAACCCAAAATAATCAAATGTCCTCTTGCTTGCCATGGGATAAGATGTTTTAGTGTGTGGGGGGAGAGCTGAAAGACTGTTCCCCCATTCAGTTCGGGTGGGGGCATGACCAGGTCCATACTGGTTGGTAGCCACCAACCCACTATCTAGTAGACTTTCTGCCCCCCTAGGGTATAGATCGGGGGTAATTGTCCCATCTTCCCACTAGTGGGCAGAACAACTTTGCCCCATTTATTTGGGGTGGGGGTATGGCCATACCCACCACCCTCTTATTTTGGAGGAAAAAATCTTCCCTGGTCTCTGGTGATTCTCTTTCCATCCCTGCAATGGGGGTGCCGAGGCGAGGCTCATGAGATGAGCTCTAGCGCTCCCCGGGAGCCAGTCCAAGGACGTAACGGTTACATCCTTGGTGCCTCAGTGCCTCAGCCAAGGACGTAACGTTTACGTCCTTGGCTGCCAAAGGCTTAATCAAAACAATGCACTTCTGAAAAGATTAGTCAAAAGGCAAAACAAATACTGTTTATGTAATTTTAATGAATATTATTAATTCTAACAGTTGTGTCATATAATTTACACCTGTAGAGTTTCTAGCTATGATAATGATGTCAGTATAGTCTTATTAGATGTATTAGGCATAGTTAGTTTAGTCTTTAGAGTTGGCAGATATAGTATATGTAAGGTTAAGATAGGAGTTTGGATGGTTTATGTAGTAGTATATGTTATAGGAGAGACGTGTAAGTTACTTGTATTATAAAATACATTGTATATAAATATTAGTATATGCATAGGATTAATACCTGTTTAAATTATATTTGGGAGGCTACTATGTGGGCTATTAGTTGGCAAATTTATTTAGAAGGAATGTTTTAGGTAATATAGTAAGATTAGATAAATTAGGCTAATAAATATGTTAGATAAAGGTAGTATTAGAGTAGTGACGTTTTTTTGTTATACATTTCAATAAAAAGTTTAGCAAATATATTGTTGTTATTATTGTAATGTGTTTTATGAAATAAAAAAGTACTATGCATGGAGGTGAGAAATGGTTTATGAAAGGGTGAGCTCTAAAACATATCTATTTATATGTATAAGGATGCATTGTTCGCTGTACGTGGAAAACAATTTGTGTGGGCTAGTGCCACCATAGAAGCACAACAAAACTGTTGGTGCAGTAAATCAACAGTACCTGCAGTACAGATTGCTCTGATATCTATGTTTTAATTAAACCTCCAATAGGGGTGCTGTTGGACCCCGACAGCAGTTCAGCGACTCCATCACTGACGTTGTCAGCACGCACACCGTCACATCCACAGACTACATACTCCTTGGGGACCTGAACTTCCACCTCGAGAACACCAACAACAACAATTCCACCACCCTCTGACTTAAGCAGGTCATCACAACACGCACCCACTCCACAGGACACACGCTTGACTCCATCTTCTCCGCCAGCAAACATGTCTCCTTCAGCCACACTACCGAATTCCACTGGACTGACCACCACTGCCACAACTTCACCTTTGAGAAACCCACAATGCACCACCACCTGCAGTGGATTCCCCACTGCAGATGGAACAAGGCCACAGAAGACCAGCTGATCACTATTGTCTCCCGGAACCCACCAATTGACACCACAGACACCAACACAGCCGCCCACAACCTCAGGCAATAGATTGACGACTGTGCCAACACTCTCGCTCTGATCAAGAAACCTTCAAACTGACGCACCGACAGAAAGGCCTTCTGGTTCACCGCCGACCTCCAAGAATACAAGCAAACATGCCAAAGACTCAAGAAGAAGTGGCACCAAGAACAGACTCAGGACAACAACACAGCCTTCAGGAACGCCATCTGCAGACACCACCAACTCATCCGAACTGCCAAAAGAACATCCTTCAAATAATGCATCGACAACAATGCACACAGTGATAAGGAGCTCTTCAACATCGTGAAGGAACTCTCCAACCCCGGTTCCAACGCCAACGACATCCCTTGCCTCCTCCGTCTACCACAAGATCACAGACATCCATGACAGCTTCAATACCCAGACCCCCCCATCAACCACTGACCCCACAGACTTACTGCCCCCAGCCACAAAAACCTCCTACTCTCTTGGACCCAAGTCAACGACGACAACACCATCAAAATCATGAACACCATCCACCCCTGTACTCACCACATTTTCAACAAAGCGAGCCCTGTCATCACAACCCAACTCTAGAAGATCATCAACAGCTCCTTCAAGACCACCACCTTCCTGGAGAGCTGGTAACATGCCGAGATCAACACCCTCCTCAAGAAACCCAAGGCAGACCCAAAGAACCTCAAGAACTTCTGGCCCATCTCCCTGCTCCCCTTCCTGGCAAAAATCATCAAGAAGATTGTCAACAAACAACTGACCCGCTTCCTCAAGGAGAACAACACTCTGGACTCGTCCCAATCTGCATTACGCAGCAACCACAGCACCGAAACAGCCCTTGACACCGCCACCGACGACATCCGGACCCTACTTGACAACAGCAAAACCGTGGCCCTCATCCTCCTGGACCTCTCGGCCACCTTCAACACCGTCTGCCGCCACACCTTACGCACACGCTTCAACAACGCAGGGATCCGCGACAGAGCCCTGGACTGGATCACCTCCTTCCTTACCAGCAGAACCCCACGAGTCCGCCTCCCTCTATTCCACTCTGAAGCCACCGAGATCATCTGCGGCATATCCCAAGGGTCATTCCTCAGCCAGACCCTCTTTAACGTTTACATAACACCGCTCGCAAACATCATCCGATCACACGACCTCAACATAGTCTCATATGCCGATGACACTCAGCTGATCCTCTCCGTCCCCAAGGACCCAGCCACTGCCAAAACCAACCTCCACGAAGGAATGAAGGCCATCCCCAAATGGATGAAGAACAGCTGCCTGACACTGAACTCTGACAAGACTGAGGTCCCCATCCTTGGCTCCACCTCCTCCGCCTGGGATGACTCCTGGTGGCCTACCACACTGGGAACCGCACCGACACCCACCAACCACGCACGCAACCTGGGGTTCATCCTGGACTCATCTCTGTCAATGACCCAGCAAGTCAACACGGTCTCTTCCTCCTTCTTCAACACCTTCCGCATGCTTCAGAAGATCTACAGATGGATCCCCACCGGAATCAGAAGGACAGCCACCCAAGCCCTCGTAAGCAGCAGACTGGACTGCAGCAACACCATCTACGCAGGAACCACGGTCAAGCTTCAGAAAAGACTGCAACGCATACAGAACTCCTCCACACACCTCATCCTGGACATTCCCCACCACAGCCACATCACAGCCCACCTGAAAGACCTGCACTGGCTCTCCGTCAACAAGAGAATCACTTTTAAGCTCCTCACCCACATTCACAAAGCATTGCACAATGCCGGACCAGAATACCGCAACAGACGACTCACCTTCTACACCCCAACCTGCCAGATTCGCTCCGCTAACCTTGCCCTCGCCACCGTTCCACGCTTCCATAGAATGACCGCAGGTGGCAGATCGTTCTTCCACCTCTCCCCAAGATGTGGCACACTCTTCCTATCCACCTGCGACAGGACAGGACCCGCTTACCTTCAGGAGACACCTCAAGACCTGGCTGTTCGAGCAGTAGCAGCACACCCCCTCCAGCGCCTTGAGACCCTCACAGCTTTACAAATGCTATGACTGATTGATTAATGTAAGCTACAATATATTTTACTAAAAAAAAGTTTTAAGTACAAAACAAAAGTAGTATTTGGATGCAATTATTAAGGAAGATGTGGTTTGTAATCATAACACAACACAGAGATTAATTGTTTGAGTATTATAATTAGTTTTTTTAGATTTTACATTAGTTAGTTAATTGCACAAATTATCTACAAGGTCTTTTCCCTTTCTATGTCCTTCAGTAGAATCATGTAATGTGGCAGGGGCATCCTTGAGTCCTAAGGTCATCACTTAAAAATGGTACTTGCCCTTCAGAGTAGAGACGGCTGTGTCAAAGTGCGTTGCAGTTTTAGGTCACTATCCTCGAGGTCCAAGACCAACTGCTGCGGCAGCAGCACAGCAGCATGCAGCTTCTGTCTCCTGTAACCACCCCACCACCACTGGTAGAAGAAGAACGCAATGGGTTGGGATGAACACAAAGGAAAGGGGTTTGTGAACAAACAACAAATTAAAATAACAAGATAAAATAAAAGGCTAAAACAATTTACCAAAATGACATATGTGAAGATCCACTATCCTCTAGAGGTCCTACTTGTACCTACAGAATAAGTAATCATAAGGAACATGTTATTACAGATAGCAGGACAGTTATATCACCCAAAAAGGAAACTGGCAGATCCTACCTAAAGGGAATTTAGCATTTGCTAAAGGGAGGAAACAAGATTATGTGCTTTCTAACCAAGCACACTCGAGGAGGGGCAGCACACTATGACCTCACAATGATGTATTTGTCACAGCTCAACATTATCTATCGCAACACACAACTCATGTATAGTGTTAGGCTTGATCTCCACTAACATGCTAACAAAGTGCACACCAATGTTTAGTGTTTCTCCTCACATGATAGCACACCAGGTTGCACAAAAATAAAGAGTACCTAGTCAGGTAGAAAGAGAACACAATACACATAATAAACTACAAACTTAGCTGTGCAGCTAAATAACCCTAGCATAGCTGTTTTGTGAATGTTCAGCAGCTTGAATGCACAGGGTTTTTGCTGGTAGTGAGAAGTACCAAGCTTTCCATAATCCAGGTTTGCAGTCATAGGCTGAAGCAAGGCAGCAAATCCCCTACCAATGAATGCAGCAGCCATCAAATATCAATATCAATAGCAATATCAAAGTGGGAGAGATCTAAGTAGAGTACTTATCATATCCAGATGGAGATGTGTGATCTGAATTTGGAGGCTGGGCAGGAGATTCAAGTCTGGACTCCTTGCTGTGAAGCATCGAATATTCAATAGCCAGGCTACTTATAGTTCAGGGCTTTAAAGATAGCTGCCTCATGTTGTTGTTGTGGATGACTCAACAGCTGAGGATGACTGACTCATGTTATGGATGACTCGTCAGTTGAGGATGCCTCACCAGTTTTCAGCCTCCTGTCTTGTGTTGTTATGAATAATTCAACAACTGAGGATGACTCACCAGTATTCAGGACCCCCCTTCCAAAGCGCGGGTCAAAGTCTGAGACAGAGGTCAATTAAATCTTAAACCACCATATGTGTAGGCAGAGCTATCCTCTAATTTTCTGTGGAAAAGGTGACCTAAGATGTTGAACTTTATACCCTACAGACCAGAGACCATGCTGAACTGAATGTGTGCATAGAAGGCTTCTTGGGTGTAAGCACTTAAAGAGTCGATGAAAGTGCAGAATGCCAAATAAGGTGCCAAGAGAACTGCCGGTGTATAGGCAGAGTCCACTAGCGTGATTCACCAGCAGCAAAGTTGGTGGCTACCCGTGAATCCCTGACAGGTTGACCTCTCCTTTGCTCCTTCAGTTAGGGCAATCTGCCAGAACCTGAAATAAGATCAGACATGCTCAGGAACTGGGCAGCCTCTAACCTGTAAATCAGATCATCAGCACAGGGAATGGAATGAACATCAGTCTTGGTGATTGAGTTGAACCCCCTGTAATCCACATAGAACGTAAGTTCTGGTATGGCACCTGGTGGGACAGCTTTTGGTACCAGCATGCAGACCTGTACCAGGAACTACTGGAAGGCTTGATCAGCATTAACTCCAACATCTTCGAGACTTATTCCTTGATGCTGGCCCTTACTTTGTCCAACAGCCTGTATATTTTGTTTTTGACAGGAGGGATGTCATCTGTATGAATGTAATGGGCTAAAAGATGTGTAATCTCAGGGGTGAGTGAAAACTGTCCCAGCAGTTGGTGACAGTCCCTCTGCAGGGTAGTGGAAAGGTTTATACCTTCCCTTGACTGGTCTCTTTGGAGGCTAGGAGGTCAGGGAGAGATTCACTCTCCTCTTTCTCCCCACCATCTGTCACTGAAAACATGGTGTCCTCAAACCTCTCAAAGTGGGGTTTCAGGCTGTTCTTATCCAGAACCCTTATCAACTACCTCATAAGGTCCAGTCCAGTAGTCTTCGAGGGCCCTGATTTCCACTGGCTCCATAACCAACACTTTTTATCCAGGCTGGAACTCCACAAGGGTAGCCATCTGGTTGTACCACTGCTTCCTTACTTCCTGTCTTGCCTCCAGGTTTTCAGAAGCTGGCTTCCAAAGAATGGCCACCTGGCTCCAGAGGGTTAGCATGAAGCTAACCACATCCTGGGGAGGTTTCCTGGGAGGTTGTACTCACTCCGCCCTAACCAGACAGAGAGGTCCTCTTACAGGGTGGCCATACAGCAGTTTAAAGGGGTTAAAATTAAATCCTTCTTTGGCACCTTCCTGTAAACAAGAGCAGGCATGGCAAGAGGATGTCCCACTTATGCCTCATGAGCTTTGGTAGGCCCTTGAACATGCTCTTGAAGGTCCTGTTGAAATAATAATGAAGACCACTGTTTTTGATTGGTAGTGTGGAAAACTTGTAAGTAACTCTTTCCATATTGACTGCACGTAAGCAGGCATAATATTGGTGCTCCTGTCAGACACCACTTCTTTGGAGAAACCCCTCTGGTAAAAATTCCCATTAGGGTCTTACATACTGGAGGTGCAGTTGCAGTCGTCAGAAGGATGTCCTCTTGGTACCATGTGGCCTCATCCACCAGAACCAGGATAAACTGGGTGCCTAAGGCTGTCTGGGGATCCATGATTCCAACAATGTTGATGCCTACCCATTAAAATGGGGTGCCAATGACAGGTAAGGGATTCAGGGAAGCTTTTTGCTTCTGCCCTGTCTTCCCACTAGCATGGCAGATCAAACAGGTCCTACAGAAAGCATCTGAGGAAACCTTCATCCGAGGCCAGTAAAAGTGCGGGACAAGCCTGGAAAAGGTCTTTTTCTGGCCCTGCTGTCCTGTCAGTGATATCTCATGAGTCAGCCCCATTAAGAAAGCCCTGTACGCTAGGGACTACCTGTGCCCTTGTTGCCCCATGCAAAGGTGCCTTTGGCTCACTGAATAGGAGGCCTATCTAAGGCACCACTAGCTGCCTTGGCTCGACCTGTTGCCTCATGTCCTCCAGGGTTGGGCACTCTTTCTGTTCTTTATAGAACTCCTCCATGGTGGGTGCTCCTTTTTCTTCTCATCCACCAACTTCAGGCAGATTAACAAGGGAAACCATGCCATCTTCAGTGGACTCTGGTGGAACCTCCTCTGGCGCCCTATTCCCCTCAGCTGGGAGATGTTTAGAGGCTAGTTTCCGACACCCTTTGTACTTTCCTCTCTTGGCAGCTGTCTAGGACATTTTTCCAGGCTTCTGACTGAGTTGGCTCCCTTCCAGGGTAGCCATAGTCATAGTGGTTGTACGAATTCACCGAGGCAATCCCAACATTTCCAGATGTAACTTAAGTTCCACTTCCTTCCAGGTACAATGCTCAAGAGCATTCCCTAAACAACACTCCACAGGCATGGCAGGTGTCAAACCTACTTTTAGAAGACCTGACACTCCTCTCATTCAAATGAAACAAGGGCCACTGGATAGTGACCCTCATGGTTACCAACTACTACAACCTGGTGGTATATATTGGGTAAAATGTGCTCTAGGGCCACCTTCTGGCCAATTAGTACAGTCATCCTAGGTCCTGTGTGTAGGAGGCTGGCTCTATGTAGTGTGCAAAGCTAGGCACACTGTGCAAGGGATCCAGGTAATCACATGTTGTTTTATAGAGATAAATACAAGATCACCTAATGCTCTAATTTTTATGGTAGATTCGTTGAGCAGTTAGGCTAATCTTGTTTAAGTAAAAAGCATTTGTTCTATTCACAGTATCAATAAATGAGACCACACACTCAAAAGAATACCCTGAGACCAGATTACAAAAATACTTCAGAGTTTTATAAAACTTTTAGGGAGCAATGTCATCCAAGTTGGGTAAGTACTTTTTAAGTTATGAATTTTTGAAGTTTTATTACAAATAATCTTTTTGTGCATAATTAGGCACTATAGAAATCAAAGGAGAAAATACTTTAAAAATGCATATAAAATGAGGCAGTGCGTTTACCAAAGTCTCCTTTTGCAGGAGTGTTGAGGTCATTGGTGGGCACTACTGACCAGTGGGGCAAGTTCAGGCGACTTTCGGTTTTGGTGGGAGCAGCTGCAGAAAGGCATTGAAGATGGTGCGAGGCCACTGTGGGGGACACTTGGGAAAGCACTGCACTGGTGGGCTTAATGGCAAGTCTGGTAGGTCCCTTTGGAGTGTTGAGGTTGCAATGAGTGGAGAATCCTTAGGGCCCAACTGGATCTTCGGTACAGGGCACAAGGTGGCCATGTGCAGAGCAAATCGGTGAGCTGGGAGCTGTGCATAAAGGTTCCCTTGGAAGCAGGTGGTATGTCTCCTTGAGGGTCACTTGCAGGTCAGCAGGGGTACTCTGGTGGGAGGTCCTGGTGGTTTCTGAAGTCGATCAACTGGGACTTCCTCTTTGTTCCTTTACAGTCTGGAAGGGACTGTCCTTCTTGGTGTCTGATGTGAGGTAATCAGTACCTTGGGTTATTGCATGGTTTGATTGATGGAAGGCACACTGCCACCAAACTTAGCACACTGGCAGGATTTGTCCACTTGGTCCAACAGGTGAAGTTTGGTCTGGATGTGACATCTGGGTCCTTGGTCAGGAGCCATTAAGTGAAGTGGCCTTCACTTTGAGGGGAGATCTTTGGTGATTTTTGAATAATGGAGGTCCTCTGGAGGGTTTGTAAAGCCTGTCCAACATCCAAGCAACCCCTCAGAGGTGATTGTCGAGTCCTGGGTGCAGCAAGCAGTGTTAGGTGCCTTTACTTGGTGCAGCAGGACTTCAGTTCTTGAGCCTTGGGTATTTTTTGTTGCTGGTCTTATTTTGCCCTTAGAATCTGATTTCTTGGCCTAAGGATGCCATTAAATACTATATTTAGCGGCCATTTTAGGGGGTACCTATTAGTGACCAATGCGCTATCTATCTTAGGGTGGCTACACCCACTCAGTGACCATTTTCTGTGGGCAGTGGTCACTTTCCTACACCTGATTAGCTATTTTCCTTCTATGCAAGATTAAAGAAAATGAAATGGAGGGGTCACCTCGCATGTAACACCCTGGGGTGGTGTAAGCAAGGACTGACCACTCCTCCTGTCCTTTGTCTGGTTTCCTGCCGTTGCTCCCACCAAAAGTGGGGGGGGTGTAACAGGGGCAGGCAGCTGTTGCTAGCAGCAAGCATGGGGGTCAAGTTTCAAGGGTGGTAGGCCCTTTGAAGTTCATTCGCAGGGCAGTCCACATTCACAAGGCAGGGGACGTTAGAACCTCCACCCAGGAAGGGCTTTGTTCTGAGTCCCAGACAGCAGGATCTCTCACCCCAGGAGCTCAGAATTTTGTATGGTGGTGGCAGGCTGGTTATGACTTGCCAGTAGCCATGCCAGGTTTGTAAGTTTTTGCAGGGGGCACCACTTTGAGACTACATCAAATACCGGGCAAACATTGGGGGCTAACCATGACAAAAGAGGCCTTTTTCTCACACTGTGTCCCTTAGAGCCTCAACACCTTGTCCATTAATGGTGGTCCACTACCTATACTTTGCAGTATTAGAAGGCATATGGGGTGTAGGCACCATCTCCATGTCACCCAGGGACACCAGGGTAACCTCACTGAGTTCCCCCTCACTGTCTGGGACAAACTCCTCCCCAAGCACTACACTCACCATCTCTGGTGTCTTTCATCCAGTGGGAGGCTGGGCCCTATTAGGACACTTGGCATCACCCTTGTTATGCCTGTTCTCAATGCACTTGTTAGTTTTGTTCTGACTCTTGTCAGGGAAGCTCTTTCTCCGGTGGCCTGAATGAGAATAAAACCCTTTCCCTTGAAAACTATTTTGGGGGCCTGAAGAGATCTCCTTCTGTTTATCTCCCCCTTCTTCTTCTGGTGGAAACCCTGAACACCCTTTTGAGTGAGCCCCTAGTTGTTTTCTTGGACACCCTGGTGCTGATACAGAGGTTTGCCTCCACAGCATGCTTCCCGGGGTCAGTCAGCTTGCTGTCAACCAGGTACTAGTGCAGCTCTGTTAAATGAATATCACACATGTGCTCCCTCAGAATTAGGTTGTACACTCCTGTAAAATCATGTACCTTGCTGCCCATAACCCAACCCTTCAGTGTCTTGCTGGAATAATCTAGGAGGTCCACCCAGGTCTGTGTGAGATGTTTGTGACTGCCCCTGAATTCTGTCAGTATATCTCAGGGGTCAACCCAAATTTACTGATAAGTATGGCCTTCATGGGAGTATAATGTGTGTGGCCCTCTGCCTCTAGTGTAAAGAGTGTGTCCCTCCCCACGGTGGGTATGTAACTCCACAAGCTACCCCACAGTACATCTCAGGAACGTTGTATACCCTTAAAGCTACCTCATATGCTGAAAACCACTCATCAATGTTATCCCCACAATATAGCTGGGTACCAAATCCTTGTGTATGAGGACCATTCCTTTTCCAGTAGACATTGCAGGTATGCTGCCTCCATTACTGCATGGCTTGATGTCCAGATGTCTGAGGCTAAGCTCATGGGCCATCACTTTTCCACCATGGGCAGCCTCTTCTCTTCCAGACCTTGCTCCTTCTCTAATTTAGCAAGCGCTGACATAAGCTTTCTCTCCTCCCCCTTGTCCTCCATATCCTTGTGGGACAGGACTCTGGATGACACACTGCTTCCTGCCCCAGGTGGTATATCGAATCCTGAAAGGATGTTAACCCTCTCCTTTACAGGTAGCAGTCATAGACCCTACTGTGAATCTTGGTCAAATTCCTCTTAATTTTCTACCTCTTCCTCATCATCTGTTGGGGCTTGGTGGGCCTCTGCCCATACCCTCAAAGCCTTTTGATAATCTGCCTTTTTTATGCTCTTCTTAGCAGGCAACTCATTATCATGGCATAATGCCTTTAGGTGGACCACAGTGTAGCTCTCCCGGGAGGCCAGCTGAAACCTCACCTTTTGCAGTTGAGGTTCCAGTCACAACAGTCAGGTAAAAAGAGGATACATTTGGTAAAATCAAGAAGGCCAGTCAGGGAGACTGTATTCAAATGTGTCTTAGATGTGGAAAGGTAGTGTACACCCACTTACTGTGTAGCACTGCACAAACACAAGTCCTATACTCACCTCTGATCACCAATGTTAGAAGTTGGGTTTTGGCTTGGCAGAGATATGTACCGTATACAAGCAGAAGCCATAATCCTAATCATTGTCAGTCACAAATTTACCCTAAATTAACCTTTGCTCATCCCCCTGGTACCTTGACACAGAGCAGTCAGGCTTAACCTAAGAGGCAATTTGTACAGTATTACTACAACACTTCAACCAGCAAAACAGTAAAACACCACAAATAACACACATGGTTTGAAAAATAGACCTTAATTTAGTGAATTATACAAGACAAAACAACATAAATCCAACAAGTAGAACTTTAGATATGAATATTTAGAGAACAAACTTTATTGTAGTACTTGAAAGTATGAAGCGCAAAGTGAGAATCTGGTTGCGCTGGATCAGGTGAGATCTGAAGAGTCAGGTTGACCACAATGCAGCGTGGGTCAGATACAGGGATCAGCCTTGGTCACTGCAAGAGTTCCTTGTTTGCGTTGATGCTGATGGAGATGCGAGGAGGCGATGCGTTGTTGTTGATCATTTGGATGTAGGCAATGTGTCAGTACTGAGCAGAGTAAAAGCAAAGATGTATCAGAAATGCAGGTGATGCATCAGTCTGTCGGCGATGTGATGTCCTTGCAACAGTGGCGATGCATTGGCTTCGATGGAGATTCCCCAGTTCCGAGTGACGCAACAGCGCTAATGCATTGAGTTTGTCTGTAGCACCAATTTCTACCTACTTCCAAGGGTCCAGGACTAGATTGGCACCACTTGGCAGGGCAACACTCACATTTGGTAGAGTCCAAGTTCTGTTGGTGAGGAGTTGAAAGTGTTTTGTGTCCCTGACACTTCAGAAAAGAGGAGACAAGCCAGCTAACTCTTGGAGCCACACTGGTTCTGGGCTCAAGTGCTGTGGGTCCACTCCCTCTTACCCGCAAGGAGTGCAGCAGGCAGCAGGTCAGCACAAAAGCAGTTCTTCAAGAGCAGCAGTCTACCAGAGTAGCAGAACTTGTAGCAGTACAGCAGTTCTTCTTCCTGGCAGAGTTTCCACAGGTCCGGATGTGTTCTGAGTTGGTAAGGTCAGAAGTGCAGCTCTTATACCCAGTGGTGCCTTTGAAGTGGGGGAAAGTTCAAAGAAGGTCATTGAAGTGCACAGGGGTGCTCCCATTTTGCACTGGCTCCAGGCTCACTACAGGGGATTAAGCAGTCCTCAATATGGGGTCAGGGCACAGCCTATTTAGGTATAAGTGTGAGGCTGCGGCCAACTCCTTCCTCCCATCCTGCCCAGGATGGTCCATCAGTCACATCTAAGCTCCCTTTGTGTGTGGTTGTCAAACGAAAATGCACAGGGCCCCACCCAAGACATTTATTGGAAACAGGCTGCAGGCGACACAGGTCTAAGAGCAGGAAAATGCCAACTTTTTAAAAGTGCCATTATCAAAACTGTAAAATAAATCTGACTTTCCATTAAAGAGGATTTATCATTACAATTCTACAGGTACTAAACATGACAGATCTACCCATTCCCAAACAGGAATTACAGCCTATTAAATGTGATAAGGAATTCCCAATGCTATCCTGTGAAACTGGTAGGTCTCACACTAGTGAACAATGAATTTGAGAGTTTTTCACTAACAGAACCTGTAAAACTTAATTATATATGGGCCATCTACTAATTGCATAGCACAATGTCCTTTGGGCTACCTGGGGCCTACCTTAGGGTGCCTTATATGCAATAAAAGGGGAGCTTAACGTTTGGCAAGGGGTTTTAGGTGCCACATCAACATTGAATTGTGACACTACATTCAGGCTGCAATGTCAGGCCTGTGACATGTTTTAAAGTGCTACTTCAGTAGGAGGCACATGCAGTGCTTCAGGCCCACTAATAACATTTGATGTACTGGCCCTGGGCACAAAAAGTGCACTTTGATATGGACGTATAAGTAAACTGAATATGCCAATTAGGTACATACCAATCAAACCATGTTTTAGGGAGAACACATTAGCACTTTAGCATTAGTTAGCAGTAGTAAACTGCACAGAGTGACAAAAATGAATTCAACAAAATGGGAGACAAGCAGACAAAATGTTTTGAGGCGGACCACCCTAAGACTGTGAGGTCTATCATACAACATATACCCAGGTCCTGTGAATTAAATGCTGCTAGTGGATCTGCAGCAGTTATTGTACCCCCATTCAAGTAGCACCTCAAACGATGTCCCAAGTCTGTCATTACTGTCTAAATGAAGGTTTAAGCTGCCATTTTGATTCAGTAATATAACTACATTGCCAAATTTGAAACTTTTGTTTTTGCATATAAGTCACCCCTAAGGTAGGCCCTTGGTAGTCCATAGAGCAAGGTGCATTATAATTAAAAGGTTGGACATGTACTTTTTAGTTTGATATGTCCTGGTAGTGAAAAACTCCTACATTTGTTTTTCACTGCTGCGTGGTCTACATGTGCCATAGAATAACATTGGGTTGCCTCATTACATTTAATAAGTGCTAAATTTTGATTGAAGACAAATAAGCATCTCATATTTGGCATGTATGAAACTGTAATGACAACTCCTCTTTAATGGTAAAGTCAGATTTTACATTACAATTTTGAAAGTGCCACATTTAGAAAGTTGACGATCACGCTTAAGGGCAACCCAGTATTCCCCTAGGAACTGGGTACAGATAATGGGGGTCATTACAACATTGGTGGTAAAAGGCACTTACCGCCGTGCAGAAGACAGCCAACACACCCCCGCAGTCGCGGATATCCGCCACAGCTATTATGACCCACAGGTCGGAATCCGGCAAAATTCAGACACCCACACAAGTCCGGCACACCAAAGGTCAGTGATAAACTGGCGAAAACAAAGCCTCCACCGTCACGCCAACAGAAATACGCCCACACTATCAAGACCCGCGCTCAAAATAAACACACATATACAAAACACATTGGATAATTCGAAATAAACACACCTGATACACATACACACACCACTCCCACACACCCAATCCAATATAAAATACACACCCACATCACCCACAAACCCTTACGACCAGAATTGCGATAGAAGGCCAGAGAGAGACACCACAATCTATAACCAGGCATTCACAGGCACACAACACCATCACCCACATAACATCCACGCACCCCACATAACACACCACTAAATATCACCCCACATATCATAACACAAACCACCCCACACATCACCCACACCACCCCATGGCACGGCAAAGACATCCCAGGTTCTCTGAGGAGGAGCTCAGGGTCAGGGTGGAGGAAATCATCCGGGAAGAGCCACAGCTATTCGGATCACAGGTGCAGCACATCTCCATAGCTAAGAAGATGGAGCTATGGCAAAGAATAGTGGACAGGGTCAATGCAGTGGGACAGCAACCAAGAAATAGGGATGACATCAGGAAGAGGTGGAACGACCTATGGGGGAAGGTACGTTCCGTGGTAGCCAGACACCACATCGCAGTACAGAGGACTGGCGGCGGACCCTCACCTCCTCCCCCACAACTAACAACATGGGAGGACCAAGTCTTGGCGATTCTGCCTCCTGAGGGCCTCGAAGGAGTAGCTGGAGGAATGGCCTCTGGTAAGTCAAACCTTAACTATTACAACCCCCACCCTACCTGCATGCCATCACATACCCCCACCCTCGCCCTCACCCCATCACTCCAACTCCTCACACATGTCCCTATATCACAAACCACACATCCCAACACCAAGCCCTGCATGCAACAGCAAAGCATGGACACCCATCACCAATGCATGGCCACAGGACATACCCATTCACCCCCCTAAACCATCATCACACAAGGTCCCACACAGGAATGCAAGCACTGGGGTACATGGTCACCCAACCATTGCACACCATGGTACACACAGATGCAATAATCATGCCTTTACACCCCTGCAGGACCCCTACCCAACGCCACCGCACAGGAGGGTCCACACATGTCCACTCCACCCACAAAGAGGCCCACAGTGATGACAGCAGCTCTGTCCAACTGGATCTAGATGACCATCCCGGCCAATCTGGGACCTCGGGACAGTCGGTTCCCCTCACACAGTCACAGACCACCACAGAGCTTCCCCCCTCTGGAAACACCAGCACAGCACCCACCCAGCGGGCCCATACCTCTGTCCCCAGGACACGTCAATCAACAGTGTGCCCACCACTGCAGGGAACCCAGGCTAACCCACCACCCCAACAACAACAGAGACCTGGGGGCAGTGGCAGTGGGCACACCGTTCAGGGGACAGAGGCCCAGGAACTCAGGGGAACTGGGAGGGCTGCTGTGCGACAGGGGGAGGACAGGCCCAGGGAACCCACTCTCCACAAGGCCCTCTCCAACATCATTGGAGCGTACCATCATTCCCAGGAGATGATGGCAACGGTACTGGCCAAGTTTCAGGAGACACAGCGGTTGCAGGAGAAACAGTATTTGGGCTTCAGGGAGGAACTCAGATCCATCAATTCCACCCTGGGCACCATCGTAGGGGTGCTGAAGGAAGTTCTCAACACCAGGAGGGACACTGTGGCACAACAAGGGACCCCTGACACTAGCCTGGAGATGAACTGCCCACCACCTCCGCCGGCACTAGTGGACAGGAGGCACCGCCACAGGACCACCACACCAGCACTCCACCCCCTGCACATGGAGAACCACCCCGCAAATGGTCCCTGAGATCCAGGACAAAGACAAAGAACGATGCCAAGACCCCCGCCAAGAAATGAGACCACCCTGATGTCATCCTTTTGTCCCACCTTGTCACCCTGTCCATCCTCAAACTGCCCCAGCTCCACTTCCTATGCCCCTTTTGGACAATGTACCTGTGAGACTGATAGACTGGACTCTGCCATGGACCATCACCACTCCCCATTTTTACAGCACCCTCCAATATTGAGCACTTAAATAAACACCCTTAAGGCACAAAACAATCTGGAGTCTGTCTGTGATTTCGAAATAGTGTTTAAGCAATTACAGTGACAAAATGCTCTTACAATTGTTATGTCAACATACCTATGTCACACAGCTCTAGTCCATGAGGAAACAAAGCAGATGTCACACAGTGGGACCCACATCTGTGAAATCGTAAGGGAAAGTGAAAACTCAGTGACCATACACTGGGTGAAAAGGACAGACAGTAGAGAGGTAGTAGTGTTACATTACATGTAGAAGGCAGGTTTGTCTTCTTACCTGTGTCTCACTGGAAGTATTGCAGGATAACCGAGTTCCTGTTGTCGATGTCCTCGTCTTCTGCTTCCTCGTCTTCACTGTCCATAGGCTCCACAGCTGCCACAACACCTCCATCTGGACCATCCTCCTGCAGAAAAGGCACCTGTCGTCGCAAAGCTAAGTTGTGAAGCATACAGCAGGCCACAATGATCTGGCACACCTTCTTTGGTGAGTAGAATAGGGAACCACCTGTCATATGGAGGCACCTGAACCTGGCCTTTAGGAGGCCGAAGGTCCGCTCTATAACCCTCCTAGTTCGCCCATGGGCCACATTGTAGCGTTCCTCTGCCCTTGTCCTGGGATTCCTCACTGGGGTCAGTAGCCATGACAGGTTGGGGTAACCAGAGTCACATGAATAAGGCGAGGGACAACTGTTGGACAGACACTAACCTGTAGGGATATCCCCAGACCCAGACAACTATTCCCACTGATTTGGTTCCAGGTGCTCACCTAGTAGCCACACCCGGTGCCTCTGGAGTTGCCCCATCACATAAGGGATGCTGCTATTCCGCAGGATGTAAGCGTCATGCACTGAGCCAGGGAATTTGGCATTAACATGTGAGATGTACTGGTCTGCCAAACACACCATCTGCACATTCATCGAATGGTAACTCTTCCTGTTTCTGTACACCTGTTCACTCCTGAGGGGGGGGACCAAGGCCACATGTGTCCCATCAATGGCACCTATGATGTTGGGGATATGTCCCAGGGCATAGAAGTCACCTTTCACTGCAGGCAAATCCTCCACCTGAGGGAAAACGATGTAGCTCCGCATGTGTTTCAGGAGGGCAGACAACACTCTGGACAACATGTTGGAAAACATAGGCTGGGACATCCCTGATGCTATGGCCACTGTTGTTTGAAATGACCCACTTGCAAGGAAATGGAGTACTGACAGCACCTGCACTTGAGGGGTTTCCTGTGGGGTGGCGGATAGCTGACATCAGATCTGGCTCCAACTGGGCACACAGTTCCAGGATTGTAACACGATCTAGCCTTTATATGATGATTACATGTCTTTCCTCCATTTTCGACAGGTCCACCTGCAGTCTGTACACCGGAGGATGATGCCATCTCCTCACATGTCTCAGCGGACAGTGCCTATGAAGGACAACAGCGAGCACAGAGTCAACCAACTTAGAGGTACGTACACACAGCTTACACAGAACACAATTCATAATCCTAAATTAGCATGTATGAGTGTTGAGGCTAGGCCTAGTTATGTGTGACACAGTTAAAAATAGAGCCATGTTGGCCCCTGAAATGGCGGCTGCCTGACCTGTAAAGTGGGACAATGGGATATGAGGTAACTGCGCTGGTGTTGTACACCGTCGCGGTAGGCGGTTGAAGACCATGGCTCAATTCTGCATTGGTTAACATTGGACCCTATGGGTCCCAGGAGCCAATGACGATGTACGCTGGCGGTGATGGTACGCACCGCCGTGGACGTGACTGCCATTTTCTATCTGTTCAATCACTTGATACCTGATCTTCAACAGGAGAGGACCTACACTGCAAGTGCTGCTGTGACCTCAGTCTGGAAGAGACAATGGCTCGTGCATCTGGGGAAAGGGCCCCTGCCTTCACATTGAAGGAGTTGGAGAAACTCGTGGATGGGGTCCTCCCCCAGTACACGCTACTCTACGGTCCTCCAGACAAACAGGTAAGTACACTGGGAGCATGCTGTATGGGCTATGCCTGTGTGGAGTGGGGTGGATGAAAGATATGGGTGGGGGGGAGAATGAGGCATGCATGAAACAACGGTGAGTGCATGTGCCACATGGCAAGGGTAGGGATGTGGGCCAATGACTGTGACGGTGCAGTTGGAAATAACTTATCTTTTTCCCCTGTATAATTCCTGTAGGTCAGCGCCCACCAGAAGAAGGATATTTGGCGTGCCATCGTCAAGGACGTCCGGACCCTGGGGGTCTATCACAGATGGTGCACCCACTGCCGTAAGAGATGGGAGGACATTCGCCGCTGGAGCAAGAAGACTGTGTAGGCCCAGCTGGGGATGGCCTCCCAACGTGGGAGGGGTACCCGTCACACCATGACCCCCCTGATGTTCAGGATCCTGTCGGTGGCGTATCCGGAGTTGGATGGGTGCTTGAGGGTATCACAGCAGTAACAAGGGGGTGAACACACTCTCATTCTGCTGATTCAGCGTGCAGTGGAGGTGTCTGGGTGGGGGAGGTGGGCTGTGGGTTCCCCTAGGCCAGGGCGAGTGTGCTAGTTAGGTCTCCTATTTCAGGCAGGCCCTGTGGCACTCCACCCCACCTGGGTACAGTGCCAACTACACCTAGTCAGGCTCCTGTGACATCCATGTGTGCAGATGTTGGCCATAGCCTTGTAGGCCACGTCCCAGGGATTGAATAGTGGACCCCAAGTGCGCAGCGTAGTGCAGGGGGCTTCTGTGTCTGTCCTGTCCGTCAACGGTAGCGGTAATGCATGTACTCAACATGTCTTTCTTCTGTCGTCGTCCCCCTTTTTGTGGTCTTCCTGTTCTTGTGTGCATTAGCATCATCAGGCCAAGGAGCAGTGGCACCGGAGCAGGAGAGAGCTACATCCCACATAGCCCTACGGAGTCGGATTTCACCAGTGGGCCGGAGGGTGAGGGGAGCTCCACGGCGGGGACAGGAGCTGAGACCAGTGATAAGGACTCGTCCTCTGATGGGAGCTCCCTTGTGGTGGCAGGCCCATCTGTACCCCCCCATCTACAGGTACAGCCACCACCCCCCCTCCAGCACCGCCCTCCCAGCAGCCACTCAGCCTTTGCCCGTGCCCACTCACCCAGGAGTGTGGGCATCATCTTTGCCCCAGGCACCTCAGGCCCTGCCCCAGTTACCCCTGCTGCCCTCAGTGAGGAGGCCATTGACCTCCTCAGGTCCCTCACTGTTGTGCAGTCTACCATTTTGAATGAAATCCAGGGTGTAGAGAGGCAGTTGCAACAGACAAATGCATTCCTGGAGGGCATTCATTCTGGTCAGGCAGCCCTTCAGCAATCTTTTCAGACTCTGGCCTCAGCACTGACGGCAGACATTGTCCCTGTCTCTAGCCTCCCCCCTCCAACTTCCTCTACCCAGACCCACACCCCTCTACCTCAGCCTACCCCAAGCACACCATCAGACTAGCATGCACACACCCCAACACACAAAGGAAGCTCAGGCAAACATAAGCACCACACATCCCACAGGCACTCACGCAAATATCACACACATGCAGACATAGCAACATCCACTGCCTCCACTGTGTCCCCCTCCTCCTTGTCTCCCTCCTCCCTCCCAGTCTTGTCTCCACACCTGCATGCACTACATCTACATCCACTACTTCCATCACCACCACACCCCGCTCACGTGCAGTCACAACCCCCACTACAATTGACACATCCCCTGTGTCCTCTCCCAGTGTGTCTGTAACCCCACCTCCCAAACTACACAAACGCAGGCACACACCCACCCAACAGCCATCCGCCTCACGACAGCCTCCAGCCCATGCACCTTCACCCAAAGTCACCAAATGTACAACACCTACAACCACAACCCTTTCCTCCACTCCCAAACCCCCTCCAGCTACCCGTCCCAGTGTTCCCAAGAAACTTTTCCTGTCCACCCTTGATCTCTTTCCCTCACCTCCCTCACCCCATCAGTCCCATAGGGCCTGACTCTCCAGGTCCCAACCTAGCACCTCAGCCACGACATTGGCGCGATCAGTGGTGCCAGTAGTCACCGGATTATGGAGTGCACCAGGCAGCAGGGTAGCCAGTGTGGCAAGGAGCCACAGCACGGATAGTCCCCCACCTGTCAAGCATCAAACGTTGGCCAGTGCCCGGCGAGAGAGGGGGAAGACACCAGCCACCAAAGCCGCTCCCAGCGGTACAGATGGGAATGTGGAGTCAGCTGCGACACCTTCCAAGGTGGGGAAGGGGCACAAGAAACCCAGCAAGTCTGGGAAGATCGGCACGGCGGAGAAGACCGCTATCAGCCCCGCTGCCCAGGAGGCGACTGCCATCAGCCCCGCTGCCCAGGAGGCGACCGCCATCAGCTCCGCTGCCCAGGAGGCGACCGCCATCAGCCCCGCTGCCCAGGAGGCGACCGCCAGCACCAGCCCCGCTGCCCAGGAGGCGACCGCCATCAGCCCCACTGCCCAGGAGGTGACCGCCATCAGCCCCGCTGCCCAGGAGGCGACCGCCATCAGCCCCGCTGCCCAGGAGGTGACCACCAGCCCCGCAGGCCCAGACAGGACTGCCAGCACTGCCAACACCAGCTCCGCTGGCCAGGATGCGATTGCCAGCAGCAGCCCCGCAGGCCCAAACAGGACTGTCAGCAGCAGCCCTGCAGGCCCAGACAGGACCACCAGCAGCTGAGTCGCTGCCAAGGACACTGCCGCCACAAGCACCGCTGCAATGGACACCGCCGCCACAAGCACCGCTGCCAAGGACACTGCCGCCACAAGCACCGCTGCAATGGAGACCACCGCCACAAGCACCGCTGCAATGGACACCGCTGCCACAAGCACCGCTGCCAAGGACACCGCCACCACAAGCACCGCTGCAATGGACACCATCGCCACAATCACCGCTGCAATGGACGCTGCAATGGACACCGCCACCACAATCACCACTGCAATGGACACCGCCACCACAAGCACCGCTGCAATGGACACCGCCGCCACAAGCACCGCTGCCAAGGACACCACCGCCACAAGCACCGCTGGCCCATGAGCGCCAAGAGCACTGACGCTACTGAGTCCGCCACGAGCAGGATGAAGCACTCTGGGCACAAAGCCCCCTCCAGAACCAGTGGAGATTTACATCCACTACCTCTGTCCTTGGCAGGATGAAGCACTCTGGGCACCAAGCCCCCTCCAGAACCAGTGGAGATTCACATCCACTACCTCTGTCCTTGGCAGGATGAAGCACTCTGATCTGTCCTTGGCAGGATGAAGCACTCTGGGCACCGGGCCCCCTCCAGAACCAGTGGAGATTTATATCCACTACCTCTGTCCTTGGCAGGATGAAGCACTCTGGGCACCAAGCCCCCTCCAGAACCAGTGGAGATTCACATCCATTACCTCTGTCCTTGGCAGGATGAAGCACTCTGGGCACAAAGTCCCCTCCAGAACCAGTGGAGACTGTTATCCACTTGAGAGACTGTGGCTTTGCACTCCCCAGGATTGAACAGTGGGCAAACCACCCACTGTAGAGACTTGAGAGACTGTGGCTTTGCACTCCCCAGGATTGAACAGTGGGCAACCCACCCACTGTAAAGACTTGAGAGACTGTGGCTTTGCACTCTCCAGGATTGAACAGTGGGCAACCCACCCACTGGAGAGACTTGAGAGACTGTGGCTTTGCACTCCCCAGGATTGAACAGTGGGCATGTGGCCCCCATCGTGGATTTGACGTCGTGCACTCATCTGGCTGAGGTGCCCCCCTTTCCCTTCCTCCTGAGGTGCCTGTTTTATTTCTATCTGATGCCCTGCAGTGTTCTCTCCGTCATGTTCGGGTACCTTGTGTGGGCCTCACCCATGCAGTGTGGGCCCAGTGTTCCACGGACTTAAATGGAGCAATACCTGGACTTCTATTCTTGGTGTATGTATTTGTTAATAGTGTATATATATTTTTGCGTACTGGATTTTAATAGATTACAATGGTTACACTCATTTCCTTTTGTCTTTGCATTCTTCCGGGGGTGTAACTGTGATGTATCAATATGTATTAGTGTGTGTGTTGTCGTGGGTGTGGGTGAGGGTGGGGGTGCTGCGTGTTGCGTGTGTGTGTCGCTGTTTTTTCCCTCCCCCTCCCCTGTGTCGTAGGTGCAGTACTCACCGTGGTCTTCTCCGCAGGCGTTCGTGCTCCTGGTAGAGGAGCAAGAAGATGAAAGCTGTGAAGCTCTGGTTCCATGGCGTCCTGTTTCCTTGTGGAGTGTGTTGAGGTGAGCGTTTTTCCTTCGAAGTCCTGTTTCCGCCGTGTTTTTGTTTGCGGTGAATCTGCCCCGGAAAAGGTGGCTGATTGGTAGGTTGTGATACTGTAGGCAGTACATTGTCTTCCGCTTGTCTGTTGGCGGTGACCGCCGCACTGTTTGTTTGTACCGCCGTGGCGGTCAGAGTGTTAAAGTGGCTGTCTATGTTGGCGGTTTCCACCACAGTCGTAATTAAAAAAAAATTACCGCCGGCCTGTTGGCGGTCTTACTGCCGCTTTAACACCGACCGCCAGGGTTGTAATGACCACCAATGTCTCTCTTAAAAATGCTCCTACAGGAATTGTTTAGAAATAGTATGTGTACATATGAACCAGTCTTCAATTAATGAATAAGACAACTCCGTACTGTTAAAATCCAATATATTATTCAATAGGATTCAGGAAGTTAAAAAAATGTACAACAAATCGAACAAATGTCCATCTCATAAACAACAACACTGTATACAATCCCCCTAGATCACAAGATTGAATCCCAACAGAAGATCCAGGAAAGGGTCATAACCCTCCTCATGACACAATTCTGCACAATAATTGCCTGGTTTTCAGACCCAGTTCGAACAATTTCACAGACTTTCAATTCAGCTTGTCAAAAGAGAAGGTAATGTCAGAGTTTCGGCCGGTGGTGGCAGTCAGATGTTCATCAGACTATCATCAGGACTCAGTGTTGTTAAATAATACCTTCACAGAAGGAAAATTAGTTATAAAACAGTACGTGCAATCTATCAAATCACACCATGTGTACCGCCTGTTGAACCCAACAAAACACCATGAACACAGGTGTGGATACTAATATAAGCCACCACTTATATGACAAGGAAAGTTCTGAAAATACTTTAAAAACATAGCAAATGTGCATCATAAACTACACTGTGTCAGGCTCCCAACCAAAATAGCTATATTCTGCTACTTACAACAGGTTGATAAAATGAATAATGTAGCAACAAACAAGGGGACTTCTACCTACAAGCCCAAGTAAACAAATCCACAAAGATAAAAATATTTAAATTGCTTAACGTCATACAACATGAACTTTAGAAAAACGTTGCCTCCATTGCATCGTACTCATACCTTTTAAATATGGAATGCTAGCTTCTCTCTCCATCCGCATCCGCTCAACACATGCGAGTCAGAATCAAACATTGCTAGCCTTACCGGTGAGTCTAAATAAGGAAGTGAAAGGTCATGTGACCATTCCAGTGACTATGGTGGCTATTGTACACTGGTAAAATGTTTAACTAATACCCAGAGTTTGGAGACTGTTGTAATTACGGTAAGTATACTGTTGTGGACCTCAGTAAGTTATTTAATAAAATAATCGGTAATAACACAAGTTTATTAGTTAATTAAAACCATAACTTTTCCTTCCACATGAAAGTTTAACAGAGCAATTTTAGTGCAATAAGGCAATTACAGATCTTAATGTAAAATGTATAAAATTTCCTTCCACGTAAAAATGTTTTTAAAAAAAGAACTTACTAATGCTATATGGCATTAATTATAATAGGGCAACAGAACAAACTTAGTAAAAGTAAGGCAAATACAGCGTAAAAAGGTCCTGTGTTTAAAATGAAATGATATATGAAATTTCCTTCCACATAGAAATGAAAAGAAAATCAAAATAGACCAATGAGGCATTATTAAAGACTGGACAAAGTGGGAAGAGATCTTCTGTCAATTTTGTTTACCCCTACTTAAGTCTAATTGTTAGTACCAGACTTTATTACCAACCTGCTAAGCAACCCGAATCAACTACCTCGAAACCTTCCCTTCTTTAAGATATTCAGAGTGGGTTATAGGGAATGTGTTATCATTTCCGCCCTCCCTAAGACTTGGTTATTTCGAGAGGCTGTGATTTTGTTCAATATTGTGTTTCGAGGGTTGAAAGCTACAATTAATGCTTGTCTGCAGGTTCTAATTCTTAAACTGTTTAATTCTTTTTCATCAAGAGTCTCCTTTCAACCTCCAAAGCTGGACAACTGCAGACCACATGCACCAAGCTTTCTTCTGCTAGATGACTGAAACTGCACTCCTGGGGGCCTACTTGCCGCTCCTTCCTCTATTTTGGCATGAGGTCTAACGTTGGGACTTCACCCAGCCTTAGTCTGAGAAAGGATTGCTTTATTTTCCGTGAGTAGGAGCCAGCCGTAAGTAGTGATTCTTTTAATGTTTTGTAGGAGTTAAGGATCAACCCACTATGCTCCCTTTTGGTCAATAAGACCCTATCTTCAAGCCAGCTCTGTAGTTTACTTGCTTTATTCATGGCTTTATTGAAAACGGGGATGGGTAGAGACCGATCCCATACCTCATCGAAGTTCAAAAGACTTACTTTTTTCTAGATACCTTATGTAGTTGCAGTTCCCTCTTTCTAGGATAATTTCCTGCCAGACTAGATAGGCTAAAGACCCTTTTAAAGCACAGCTCAATTTGTAGCAGCATTTAATATATGCAGCGGGTCGGGCTAACGACTGTTTGACCAGCATGAATTCCAGTCTGACCTGGGCTGGCGGGACCTGCCCGGGGAGCTGAAAAACGCACTTATAGGTCTTTTTCAGAAGGTTATCCAGTAGATTGCTTCCATCCCCCTCATTATTTCGATCCCATAGGTAATAGTTGGACGTAGTTTCGCTCTCATTACAGCTGTTAATGGGTTCAGAGCCTGACTGCAGATTGAATTTGCTAGCTTACAAAAGGCGTAAGTGAGGGCCTGCGTCTTGCTTTTTATTGCTTCTTTTTGTGGCGTGTAATTACCTCTAGCGTCCACCACAATTCCTAGGTATCTATATGAGGTTACTTCCTCTAGGGTTTTCCCATTCATGTGCCATTTACATTGGCTGGTTGGCCTGCGGTTTAAGGTAATCATTTTAGATTTTTTTATGATTGATTTCTAAATCATTAGATCACGAATATTCTTCTAATGCCTTTAACAGTTTCTGCATGCCTATTCTGGTATTGCCGATTAGTAGTAGGTCATCTGCATATCGCAGATTGGATACTTGTTGTCCGCCCAGTGAGGGAGAGTGGGAGGAATGACCATTTAACTTGGTGGGGAGATCTGCTATGTACAGGTTGAACAGTGTTGGGGCCAATACACAGCCTTGCTTCACACCCACTGTTGTTTTGACTGCCCTGGATAGGTGAGAGCCTTCCCCCAATTTCACCTTCACCCAAGTATCACAGTATATCATTTTGATGGCGTTCACAAAAGAATGTGGCAGCCCCGTCAGTAGTAATTTACCCCAGAATTTGCCGCGGGAGACACAGTCAAAAGCAGCTTTAAAGTCAACAAAACATAAATAGGTTGGAGTCCCCTTTGCTTTTGCTCTAATTATGATCAGACCTAGCCCAATAAGATTTGTTAATGTTCCTTGGTGCTTAGTGAAGCAGGTTTGGTTAAAGGATAGAATGTTGTTGTCTGTGATCCAGGCTTCTAGATGTTTTAGCATACAGCAAGGAAAGGACCTGAGGTCAACGTCTAAAAGGCTGATTAATCTGTAGTTGCTTGGGGAGAGCGCGCTTCCACCCTTATATATGGGGTGGATTATTGAGCCTTTCCAAGATGCCGGAACGTTGCCTGTTGTGAGCACATTGTTGAATATTGCAGCCAGGAAATTGGCCCATATTTCCGTTTCTTGTTTGAATAATGCTTGGGGTAACCCATTAGGGCCGGGGGCGCAGTCCGTGACTTTCCAATGATTTTTAATAGTTCTGGTGCCGTAAATTTCAAAGCTTCAGGGATGTTGGGTTCCCAGCCAATCATATGCCCCTGAATTTGAGGGCCTTCTTCGATGGGCAGTTCTTTTAGATGGGACTTTAAATGGGATACCCATACTTTCTCTGCTATATTTGCATTATTGCATGCTTTTGCGCCAATGTCTATTGTATTTATGATTTTCCAAAATCTTTTGCAGTCAGGTGTTTCGATCGCAAAATGTAGTTTGGCCCACAGGGCCTCCTGTTGGCCTTTTTTAAAGGTCCATAGATCCCTTTTGTACAAGTTCCTTTGCTCTTGCAGAGTGGTCAATATTGATCCATTATCTGGACATTTACGTGGTGACCTTAACAGTTTACCTACAGCTGCTTTCCTTTTTCGCACTGACAACGGTAAAAGTGAACTTTGGAGGTGGTTCAATTGTACTCCCATTCTCGTGTTTTTTAAGGAATCTTTTTTACGAGGTCGGTGGCAAAAGACTCCCAAACTGTTGACAACTTTGCCCCACTTGTAGTCATTGATTCTAGCTTTCGTAGGGCCTCTTCTGCCTGACTTTCAATGGTTTCAGATGACCATTTGAGTCGCTTTAGATTTTCGGTGCCCAATGCCCTGTTTAGGGCTACCACTTTCTCCGTTTTTTGTGGTGATGCACAGATCCCAAATACCTGTGGCTTATGATCACTTTCCGTGCGGTCCATGATGGTAAAGGTGTTTACTAACTGATATAAAGCTGGGGACACCAGGGTGTAATCTAGATAGGAGACTGATTTCCCAGAGAATCTTGTCCATGCCAGTGGAATATTGGGGCACTTCTGTCCGTTTAGCACGAAGAGGCCTACTGATTCACATGTGCGTATAAAACTCTCCCCTATTTTGTCTTTCCTGAGATTTTTGGGGAGGGTTTGGCTGGGCATTCTTGCCACTGTTTGAATGTGGTCCTCACTAGGGGTTGAGGAATAAGCCAAGATTGAAGTCGCCCGACATTAGCCAGAATGCCAATTTTACTGTGCTTTTTATCCATAACAGTTGAGTTAGCAATTTGTTTGCTTCAATTTTTTTATTTTTTGGGTTGATGTATGTGTTAACCAGAATCAATGGTTCCTGTGTGATTTTTCCCCCAATCGTCTAGCCGGAGTAATTGAAAGGGTTGGTCTTCCTCCTTATGCTCAGAGATTTTTACCAAAAGGCTCATACTAACGTAGATGGGTAGGCCTCCCTTCGGCCTACCGGACCTATTTGTTTTTGTTGCTGGGCTAAGATATTCCAAGAATCCGATTATTGGTATTGATTCCTTTGCCCAGGATTCCTGTAGGAGTAAAATGTCTAAGGTACTGAAAACATTTATTACTGCAGGATCCTCCAGTTTTGCCCGTAGGCCACCGACCTTCCAAGAGCAAATGGATAATATGCGGTGTGCGGGTTGATCCTTACCTATTCAATTGTTGCCCATCTGTCTTGGAGGTAAAGCCGTCACTGCCCATTCCCTTTCCCCATACATTTGTTGACCCAAGACCACTCTTTCCCTCCCTTCTTCTCTCCATACTTGGACTGTCCGCTGATGCTTAGGTGGACATTTCTCACTGGACCTTTCTTCAATGGGTCTGCTGGCCTGATGTACTCCTTTTAAAACTGACCATGTGCTGTTGGAATTTCCCAGGGATTGTGAGGCTAGTAATGGAGTTGGATAGCGCTCTCCTTTGTAGATAGTCATCTCAATGCCCCAGGCTTTCAATTTGTCCTTTCTTTTCATGATCCGCTTTGGGATATCTGGTGCCGAGAAGATGGTGAGTGTTGGATCTGTGTTTTGTTTGCCTCTTGCTTGGATACATTTTATTGCTGCAAGGTCCTCTGAGGCTACAGACTGAAGATCCAGTAAGGCTTTTATGATTCTTAGGATAGAAGAGCGATTAAGAATATCTGTGGGGGACCTGTAGGTGAATTCTGGAATCCACAGTTACTGGCGGGTGAACTCCTGGGTATTCGTATCTGATATAAGTTGCTGATTTTGCTCTATGTGCTGGTTTTTCTCCTTATAACCATCTTCCCACTGCACAGTGGCAGGCTTGTTTCCCTTGCTGCCCACATTGGCCAGTGTTAGTTGGGGGGGCAGCGCAGACGTGATGGATTTTGGTTTTGTACTCTGGTGGCCCCTTGTGGGGATTGGTCTTAAGTTCGTTGTTGTGCCAATTGCTGCGGGTGACCTCCAGGGGGACTTTGTTGACTGGGTGTTGTCTGCTGAGGCAGGGAGTGTTATCACATCTACTATTGTGTTAGAGCTTGTACTTATGTGGATAGTAATGTCTCTATTATACCCTCCATTTGACATTGCCTGGTCTTTAGGTGATTCCTTTAGGCTAGTATCAGTGCTTTTTATGGCAATTGGTTGATGTAGTTGTGCGGACTTCCTTCCCTTCCTTGCCCGCTTTTGTTCTCTTTTTGAAAGGATCCTGGTTGTGGGAAACTTAGGCCCGTATTTATACTCCATTTGCGCCGAATTAGCGTCGTTTTTTTCGACGCAAATTCGGCGCAAAACTAACGCCATATTTATACTTGGTCTAGCGCCAAAGTATGGGCAAATAGCGTCATTTTTTTGCGTGAACGCCTTCCTAGCGTTAATGAGATGCAAGGAAGGCGTTCCCGTCTAAAAAAATTATGGCGACGCAAATGTGTCGTATTTATACTCCCGGGCAAAAATCACGCCCGGGAGTTGGCGGGTCAAAAAACCCTGCATTTGCGCCACTATTTAACGCCTGGGTCAGGGTAGGCGTTAAGGGGCCTGTGGGCACAAAATGAGCCCACAGGTGCCCTCCCCTGCCCCCAGGGACCCCCCCTGCCACCCCTGCCCACCCCAGGAGGACACCCAAGGATGGAGGGACCCACCCCAGGGACATTCAGGTAAGTTCAGGTAAGTATAATTTTTTATATTTTTTAAATTTTTTTGGTGGCATAGGGGGGCCTTATTTGTGCCCCCCTACATGCCACTATGCCCAATGACCATGCCCAGGGGACATAAGTCCCCTGGGCATGGCCATTGGGCAAGGGGGCATGACTCCTGTCTTTACTAAGACAGGAGTCATTTAAATGGCGTCTGGGCGTCGAAAAAAATGGCGCAAATCGGGTTGAGGCAATTTTTTTGCCTCAACCTGACTTGCCCCATTTTAAGACGCCCTAACGCCATTTTCCCCCTACGCCGGCGCTGCCTGGTCTACGTGGTTTTTTTCCACGCACACCAGGCAGCGCCGGTCTGCTAGCGCCGGCTAACGCCATTCCATAAATACGGCGCCCGCATGGCGCTTCAGAATGGCGTTAGACGGCGCTAAATTTTTTGACGCTAAACTGCGTTAGCGCAGTTTAGCGTCAAAAAGTATAAATATGGGCCTTAGGGTTCCCGGGCTTATTGATGGACTGTAGCGGAGGGTGATTCTCTATGGGTGCCATACTATCACTTGCTAGTTAGCGGTTGTCAGCCGATATTCTCTCCTTGCTTGTAGTTGATAAAACAGGTGCTAGAGAGGAAACGGGCTGCTACTCCTCCTCTTGTTTCAGCTCCCTCGGTGTAGATTTTAGCTTGGTGGCAAGTGGTTTTGTGCAAGTATCTTCATCCTTCCGGGTGGAGCAGATTTCTTGAAGTATTCCCTCTAGGATTTGCGGCAGTTGAAATATCTTTTCAACTACCTCTTTACAGGAACAAATTGTAAAGTCATTAGAGTGATTGACTTGCGCCCTTGTTATAAGTGCGTTTAATTCTTCCAACTTACTGTCAATCCCAGAGACAAATACTGCAAGGGTGTTTAGCAAGTCAACTTGAATGTTTATTTTATTTGAGTGAAATTGTGGCGCCATGACCGTTGCTTGCATTGAATTTAGGATTGCAGCCCACATTTCTTCTGACCTGACTGCCACTTGGGCTTGTATCTTTAAGTCGGGCTCTTGGTTACCACTTGATAATACTTTATTTATTGTTGTTTTCCGTGGGACTTTCTGTATGGCTGTCACTGTTTCTGCCTTCGCTGATCTGCTTGTGAGGACCTGTTCTATACCCCGGAGGTCCTGTTCTTCTTTTTCACATTCATACGTTGGAAATGAGTGGAGTTTCGGACTTTAGCAGAATGAGTCACCTTCCTGAGATTCCTGTTCTAAATGTTCTGCGATTGCTACCAGTTCTGAGTCCAGGATGGGTAGCTTGTCTGGACTAGATGTCCATTGGTACTTAGAGGTATCTAAGGATTTATTGCATAGGATTGAGTCTCGCCTTGGATTGTAGAGGTGTCCTGGTGTAGGAGTAGCTGGTATTGCGTCTTCCTGGCCAGTACTTGATTTTCGTAGGGTGATTTTCCCTGATCCCTACTGTTGGCGATAGGGGGAGGGAGGGCGGGGTGGATTTATTCTGAGTTTCTTTTCGTTGCTTCCTTGCTGTTGCCGGTCTTGGCTGGATGAGGTTATTTCCCCAAAACTTGTTTGGGTTGGAGCCAGGGAGTCGATCCTTTTTCTGGCGGCGAGGCTCCAGCTGTAATGAAGTAATCGGTTTTCTTGCAATGCTTTGGGTAGACTGCGGACTCTGGAGCCCCTTCCGGCGGGGTCACCGATTTCCAAAAGCCAGGCTCTCCCCAGATCATTTCTTCCATGCTGGCGTTATGGTCGCCTCCCCTGCGTGTGCCAATTGTTAGATTATGCCTCCTGCATTGGAGGGGGAGACCCTGTTCGCTGCTTGCTTTCCTTTTTGAGTTGCTTCATCTAGAGCCAGGTCTCCTTTCCTTTTTCTCTTTCCTTGTTTTGCAGGACGGTTGATAATACTGCCTCGTGCTTTGCCTGATCTCATGTTCGCTAAATTTAGCTGCCTTAGAGCGGGGTGATTTGGGTGGGCTTTCGAAGCGGGGGAGATAGGCCTTGTTGTCCCTTTTATTATTTTGAGGCAGCTAATTGTGCTGTCCTCCAGGAAGAAACGTTAACGTCCATTGATTTCTGAGGGTGCAGTGAAGGTACCCCTCAGGGGATACTTGGAGCTTTTGAGGATGTGCGCAGAGCGCAGATAGTCCGAAATTACCAGTCCGTAACGGTCCTTGTTGGTCCTTTCCTGCTCCTGCCCGTGAGAACCCTGGGCAAGGTGCAAAGTCGAGGGGTGGGGAAGGGGCAAGGGGGGGAGAGTGTTGAGGCGACGGACTACCTGGTGGGCCTACCAGGATAGGTGGGAGCAAGGGATGCTCCACGGGCTGCACATCCTGGCAGCGGGACCGGGCAGTACCAGATCCAGAACCTGGACCAGCTTTCTGTCGCCTTGTTACCCTTCCTGCCCCTCCTTAACCCCTTAGCCCTCTGCCACTCACCTGCTCACTTGCTGGTGCCACTTGCTGGTGCTAGGGGTTGCTTCACGGCCGCACCTGAAGTAGATGGCTGGTAGGCGATGCCCTGAGGCCTGACCTGGCGTCCCTGAGGGGCGTTCGTCTTTTCTTTCTTTGCCTCCGTGAATTGTGCCACCATTTATATGCCCTTAATGCCCCCAATGACCCCTATGCCCCCCGCAAGCCGCACCTGCAATCGGGCCGCTTCAGCGGGGGTCCGCAGAGAGCAGGGGATGCTGCTGTTGTTGCCGCAGACCTCTAAGCACGACTGCTGCGGGCATGCTGGGCTGCTGCGTGCAGAATCCTACCGCCCATACTGCTGCCCGTACCAGGGGGAGTACCACCAGTAGCGAGTGGCGGGCAGCGGTAGTGGTGGTCTCGGGTGGCGAGCGGCGAACGGTGAGCTTCGGCGGGGCCCCGTACTGCCACTGCTGCTACTGCGCTCTGCTCCGAGTGAACTTTCCTCCAGATCCGGAAACTGAGTTTCGAGTTGAGGCGCCGGAGGAGTCCATCTGGGCCATCAGCTCAGGCCATGTTAGTAAGATACACACACTGTCTGTCTCCAAATTGCAGAGCATTCAGGTATTCACATGTCATATGACCAATGCAATAACTGTGTCTGCCATCTTTAAATGTAATAATGGCCCATCTAAATGCTCTCCGAAAACTTAATGTACTTTCACAACCCTGCTGTAGGTAGCCCCAGAATCTAGCTTATTCATAGAACAGAAAGAAAAGATTGACCAAACCAATTATTCTCAAGGCATTGTTAGCCAGCAACCACAGCAACCAATACAACTAAATGTCAGAAATGAAAGTACTGATAATGGGACTCACAGCCCTCAAACCAACCATAAGAAAGAAAAGGACACAATAAGAAACCCTGAAAGGGACCATACCCTCTCTAGTAGAACTGCTAGATATTGATAGTGTCCGCTATTGCAGGCACAGAGCCATGAAAGGTAATTAAGATACATAACCCTCTAGGTGGAATACATTACATTAACTGTTCCTTTCAAGATAGTCTATCTACGACATTGCCAGTATTTGCCATTCCACCTGTTGATTCAGACCCATTTTAACTGTATCTGTAAGCCAAATCCATCGGTTCTCTTTAATAGGCAACAGGTGGTCCACATTTACACGTCTTATTGAGGGTTTTATAACATCAAGTACAAACAAGAGCACATCGTTGGGGGCATGTTTCATGAGATTGTAATGTTCAACCATAAGAGCATTCACAGCATTACACCGTATTCGTAATTGATGTTGAATAATCCATTTTCTGACCTCCTGAGTTGTTTTACCAATGTAACACAAAGTACATGGGGATTGAATGCGATAGACATAATTTTCAGAACCACAGTTAGAAAAATGTTTCAGCTGCCAGGTTCTCTGATTTAGACAATGGCCCTCGTTACAACCCTGGCGGTTGGAGATAAAGCGGCGGTAATACCGCCAGCAGGCCAGCGGTAATAAATATCAAATAACGACCACAGCAGAAACCGCTCAGACAGCCACTTTAACACACCGACCGCAAGGGCGAAACCAACAGGCACCACGGCGGTAACAATGTACCACCCACAGTAATATGACCCACCTATCTGCCACCTTTTCTGGGGCATTGCCAATGACATCAAAAGCCTGGCGGAAACACTGCACAGAAGGGAAACAACTCACCTCTGGAGACCAAGGAAGAACCATGCCGCCATGGAGCCCGAGTTTCATGTCTTCCCCATGATCTTCTACCTTCTGCTCCATTACGAACACCAACGGTGGCGGAGAGGACCACGGTGAGTACTGCCACCTAGCACACAGGGGAGGGTGGGAGGAAAAATAGAGTGGCGTACACACGCAACACACAACACCCCCACCTCCAACAAAACACACACAACAAGATGCACTAACATTACATATACACTCCGTACCCCTCAGGAATAATGCAAGGAAAACTACCATAGTGTAAAAAGGCTGTAATAAAATAAATATAGGTGAAATTTGTGCATCCAAATCAAAAAGTATAAACATATTTGCAATGCAAGGGACACTGCCCAGTCCTCAATGTCTGTGGGCCACAGGGCCACATCACAAAGTCCAAGGCCCAACCTCACTCCTGCAACAACACAGAGAGAACACTGCAGAGGCATCAGGTTGAAAATATGCACCTCAGGGGGATGGGGAATGGGAGGGCATCTCAGCCAGAAGATGGTACAGCACCACTGGTCCTGGAGGGGCTAACATTCGCTGTCCTTGGTCCTGGGGAGTGCAAGGCCACAGTCTCTCAAGTGGATGACTTGCCCACTGCTTGGTCCAGGGGAGTGCAAGGCCACAGTCTCTCACGTGGGTCATTTGCCCACTGGTTCTGGAGGGGGCATTGTGCCCAGTGTCCTTCATCCTGAGAAGGATTGGGTGAGTGGATGGGCTCTCCACTGGTTCTGGAGGGGGCATTGTGCCCAGTGTGCTTCATCCTGGGAAGGATGGGGTGAGTGGATGGCTTCTCCACTGGTACTAGAGGGGGAATTGTGCCGAGTGTGCTTCATCCTGGGAAGAATGGGGTGAGTGGATGGCTTCTCCACTGGTTCTGGAGGGGGCATTGTGCCCAGTGTGCTTCATCCTGGGAAGAATGGGGTGAGTGGATGGCTTCTCCACTAGTACTAGAGGGGGAATTGTGCCCAGTGTGCTTCATCCTGGGAAGGATGGGGTGAATGGATGGCTTCTTCCACTGGTTCTGGGGGGGGGGGGCATTGTGCCCAGTGTGCTTCATCCTGGGAAGGATGGGGTGAGTGAATGGCTTCTCCACTGGTTCTGGGGGGGGGCATTGTGCCCAGTGTGCTTCATCCTAGGAAGGATGGGGAGAGTGGAAGGCTTCTCCTTTGGTTCTGGATGGTACATTGTGCCCAGTGATGAAGATCGTGGGGAGTGGAAGCTCACAGTCTCTCACCTGGGTGTCAGACCCACAGGATTTGCAGGGGCCAGGCCGCACAGCAGCCCATGGACGCAGGACTACACACTGTCTGCAGTGCTGTGCCAGCAGTGGTGGGGGGAGGCTCCAGCCCTTTCCCTGCAGCCTCGGATGGCTGCCCACTGGGGATGCTGCTGCTGGCAGTGGTGCTGGTGGCGGTGCTGGCAGTGGTGGGGGGAGGCTCCAGCCCATCCCCTGCAGCCTCGGACGGCTGCCCATTGGGGCTGCTGGCAGTGGTGCTGGTGCTGGCAGTGGTGGGAGGAGGTTCCAGCCCATCCCCTGCAGGCTTGGATGGCTGCCCACTGGGGCTGCTGCTGCTGGCAGTGGCACTGGTGGCGGTGCTGGTGGCGGTGGGGGGAGGTTCCAGCCCTTCCCCTGCAGCCTCGGACGACTGTCACAGTGGGGCTGCTCCTGCTGGCAGTGGCGCTGGTGGCAGTACTGGTGGCAGTGCTAGCAGTGTAGGGGGAGGCTCCAGCCCTTCCCCTGCAGCCTCGGAGTGCTGAACCACCATGGTTGGTGGTGGGGGCTCCGACCGAGTCCCAGCACCAGGCCTCTTGTCCTTTTTGCCTGCTGGTGCAGGCCCCTTGCTTTTCCTGCCAGCAGCTTGGGATGGCTCCTTGCTCGTCTTGGCAGCAGCTGGGGACTGCTCCTTGCCCTTGTTTGCAGCAGCTGGGCGTGCCTCCTTGCCCTTCTTTGCAGCAGCTGGGGGTGCCTCCTTGCCCTTGCTTGCAGCACTTGGTGCAGGCACCCTATCAGTGTGGCTGCCTGGTGCCCCGGATCCTCTCCCACCTGGGGTAGCTGTGGACACTACTGTGCCTCTGGACTGGGTGGCTGAGGTGCTTGGCTGGGTTCTGACCACCCTCGCCTGATGTGACGGACGGGGGTGGGAGGGCTAGGGAAGAGGTCAAATGTGGAGAGGAAAAGCTTCTAAGGGACATTGGGGTGGGAAGTGGGAGATGGTTTGGGCGTGGGCGTAGAGGGAGTGGTAGTAGGAGGTGTCCTTACAGCTGTGTTTGTGTGCAGGTGCATGGGCTAGATGCTGTTGTGAGGTGGATGGCTGTTGGGTGTCTGAGTGCTTACGTTTGTGTACTTTGGGAGGAGGGGGCACAGACACAGTGGGAGAGGACACAGGGGACGTGTGCATGGAAGTGGGGAGGTGACTGCCAGTGAGGGGCATGTACTGATAGGTGTGCTGGTGGTAGTGGATGAGGATGTAGTGCATGCAGGTGTGAGTGGAGATGCAACTGGGAGGGAGGTGGACAAGGAGGAGGAGGGGGCCACAGTGGAGGCAGTGGATGTTGGTATGTCTGCATCTGGATGGTATTTGTGTGAGTGCCTGTGGGATGAAGTGTGGTGCTTGTGTTTGCCATGACCACTCTTGCGTGTTGTCCTAGGTGCATGCTCGTCTGACTGTGTGCTTGGGATAGGTTGGGGTTGAGGGGAATGGGATTGAGCAGAGGAAGTTGGAGGGGGAGGCTAGAAACAGGGACAATGGCCGCCATCAGCCTGGATGGATCTATGTTGGGCCGCCATGTCAGTGTGAATACCCTCCAGAAATGCATTTGTCTGTTTCATTTGGGCTGCCAGCCCCTGGATTTCATTCACAATGGTTGACTGCCCAACAGAGATGGATCGCAGGAGGTCAATAGCCTCCTCACTCAGGGCAGCAGGGCTCACTGGGGTAGGGGCTGAGGTGCCTGGGGCGAAGGAGACGCCCAACCTCCTGGGTGAGTGGGCATGGGAAACACGCTGAGGGGATGCTGGGAGGGCGGTGCTGGTACAGGGGTGGCAGCTGTACCTGTAGCTGGGGTGGGCACAGAGGTGTCCGCAACCACCAGGGAGCTTCCATCCTTGGAGGAATCCGTGTCCGAACTGTCACCTCCTGTCTCCGCTGTGGTGCTCCACTCACCCTCCGTCCCACTGGTGCCCTCACCGTCAAGTGGATTCGGCCTCCTGGGCCCTGTGCAATGCAGCTCACTCTGTCGTCGGTGCCTCAGCTATTTCACCAGATGATGCCAATGCACATAAGGATAGGGTGACAAAAGAAAGAGGGAGGGGGAAGAGACAAAGGATGCACTTGGTCAATGGCGGCAACAACACCAACGTTGGCGTACACGACACACACACAGGGAACAGCCCTATGCACTATGCAATGCACTACCAGTCACAATGCTAGTCACCAGCCCATGGATAGGGACACCTAATGCCACATGCAGCATACCTGAGACCCACAGACCCCTGCCCAGTAGAGGATGCCTACTACCTTGGTTAGAGATATATTACATCAGAAACCTACCCAACAAGGGACCTACTCTGCAATGCCAGGCCTGGCCTAGGGGCACCCACAGGCACACATCCCCCACCCGGATACCACCCCACCATGCACAAGTTGAATATTGGGGCACTGTACTCACCCCCTTTTGGCTGCTGTGATGCCCCCAAGTGCCCATCCAGCTCCAGATTGGCCACTGCCAGTATGCGGGCCATCAGGTGGGTCAGGGTTCGATGGGTACCCCTTCCTTGTTGGGAGGCCATCCCCAGCTGGGCCTCCGCCGTCTTCCGTGCCCAGCGTCTCAGGTCCTCCCACCGTTTGAGACAGTGGGTGCTCCGCCTGCCATAGACCCCCAGTGTCCGCACGTCCTTGGCACATCATATTCCCTTTTTCTGAAGGGCGCTGACCTGCAGGGAAATGGATACAGGGAAAGATATTAGTCCGACCGTCCTGCATGTTATACTTGTGGCCCAACATGCCCCTTCCCATCCCCATTAGGACAGACATGGCCCAGCATACATGCAGCATGGTGCCCAGGACACATCAACCAACCCCCCCCCACATGAGGCCTTCACACACAGCACTCCAAGCATTCAAGCCCCATGCATCGTACTCACGATGTACTCATCTGTTGGTCTATAGTCCCATACAGCATTTAGTACTGGGGTAGGAACCCATCCACCAGTTGCTCCAACTCCGCTGTGGTGAAGGCAGGGGCCCTTTCCCCAGTGACACGAGATATGGTAAGTTCCAGACACAGGTCACAGCAGCACTTGCAGTGTAGGCCCTCTCCTGTCAGGTCAGGTAACAAGTGAGTGAACAGATAGGAAATGGTGACGTCCGCGGCGGTGCATACCGTCATCGCCAGCGTACATCACCATTGGCCACTGTACCCCACAGGGCCCAATGTTAACCAATGAGGAGTTGCACAGCGGTTTTCGACCGCAACGGTGCACTACGTCAGCCGAATTACCTCATTCCACCTGCCCCTCCAAACAGGACAGGCAGACGCCATTTCAGGGGGGGTGCAGGCCATGGTTCCTAACTGCATCACAGTACACATATGCACCATTTGGACCTCTCCAACAAAATACTGTTACAATCACACATGTATTAAAGAGTAAGGTTTGGAAATAAGAGACACTGACCAGCTGCTCACCATTTTGTTCCATAGATTGCAACCGCTGAGGATGAATACGAGATGGAGACATCCCCCGTGTACAGACCCCTGGTGGACTTGGCAACAATGGAGAACAGGCACATTATCCTCACTTATAGACTGGACAGGGCCACAATCAGAGAGCTGTGTGCCCAATTGGAGCCTGACCTAATCTCTGCTATCCATCTCCCCACCGGGATCCCCCCTCTTGTGCAAGTGCTATCAGAGCTCCATTTCCTGGCAACTGGCTCCTTTCAAGTGACACTGGGCTTGGCAGCTGGAATGTTCTCCGTAGTACTGACAGGAGGGTAGTCTGCCCTGATTAAACATATGCACAACTACATCATTTTCCTCTAGGTGGAGGATTTGGCCACAGTGAAAGCTGATTTCTATGCAATGGGACATATCCCCAACATTATTGGGGCAATTGATGGTATACATATAGCATTTGTCCACCCCTGGCAAAATGAACACGTGTTCAGTAATCAAAAGAGATTTCACTCGATGAATGTGCAGATGGTGTTCCTGGCGGACCAGTACATCTCCCACACCAATGCAAAATATCCTGGGTCTCTGCATGATGCCTTTATCCTGTGGAATAACAGCATCCCATATGTGATAACTCAACTCCAGAGGCACAGGGTGTGGCTAATAGGTGCACCCCGGTTCCCACCAAGTGGATGTTGATGTATGGGCATGATGTGGACCCTAAGGGTTGGTGTGTGGCTAACAGTTGTCCCTCAATATCTGCAGGTGACTCTGGTTACCCCAACCTCTCATGGCTACGGACCAGTGTGAGGAATCCCAGGACAAGGGCAGAGGAACGTTACAATGAGGCACATGGGTGAACAAGAAGAATTATAGAGAGGACCTTTGGCCTCCTGAAGGGCAGGTTTCGTTGCCTCCATCTAACATGTGGGATCCCTGTACTACTCACCCAAGAAGGTCTGCCAGATCCTCGTGGCATGCTGTATATTGCAAATCCTTGCCTTACGTCGCCAGGTGCCTTTTCTGCAGGAGGAGGATGCTGGAAATGGCTGTGTGGTAGCAGTGGTCTCTGTGGACAGTGAAGATGAGGAAGCAGAGGATGAGGATGAGGACAACAGAAGTGCAATAATTTGTCAATACTTCCAATGACACACAGGTAAGACAGTGTAACTTCACATTTAATTGACAGTTTTGTGTTTGACATTGTCACTGGAAGGCTGATTTTCCCACTTCTATGGCCACTCACTGCACCCTCTGGTATCTCTATTTGCAGATATGTGTGCCCCACTATCGTTCCTGGTGTGTTAACTGCAGCCAACTACAAGTCATTCCTATGTATACATTTCTGTACAGTTGATTTTCAATGTTTAAACCTTGTTAAACTAATACATACTTAAATCATTTGACATACTAGTATTACTTCAAAGGGTGTATTTTAAGAGGTAGAGGGGGATGTGCAATGGGCTGGGGGGATGAAGAAGGAGAGTCCAGGTTGGAGTCCAATCTATTTGTATCACAGGTACATTGTCCAAGGGGGCATAGGAAGGGGAGCAATGGCAGTTCAAGGTGGACAGGGTGACAGAGTGGGACACAAGGGTGACAATCAGGAGAGTCTTATTTCCTGGCTGGGGTCTTGGCAATAGTCTAACGCTTCTGCCTGGATCGCAGGGAACGTTTGCGGGGTGGTTCTCCTTCTGCAGGAGGAGGGGTGCTGGTGGCCTGTTGGTCCTGTGGCGGCAGCGGAGGTGGAGGGTTGTTCATCAGTTTGGCTAGTGGCAGAGGCCTGATGGGGTGCCGCTGTCTCCCTCATACTGTTGGCCATGTCTGCCAACACCCCTGCAATGGAGACCAGGGTGGTGTTAATGTCCTTCAAGTCCTCCCTGATACCCAAGTACTGTCCCTCCTGCAGCCACATGTTCTCCTGCAACTTGTCCACTATCTGGCCCATTGTCTCCTGGGAATGGTGCTATGCTTCCAGGATCACAGTGAGTGCCTCCTGGATAGTCGGTTCCCTGCGCCTGTCCTCCCCCCTCGCACAGCAGTCCTCCCAGGTTCCCTGATGTCCTGTGCCTCTGTCCCCTGAACCGTGTGCCCACTGCCACTGACCCCAGGTCCCTGATCGTCCTGTGTTTGTGGTGTGGCCTGGGGTCCCTGTTGTGGTGGACACACTACTGATTGATGTGTCCTGGGGACAGAGGTATGGGCCCGCTGGGTGGGTGCTGTGGTGGTGTTTCCTGAGGGGGAGGCTCTGTGGTGGTGTGAGTGTGCCTGGGTAACCGACTGTCTGGAGATCCCTGAATGGTCAGGTTGGTCATCCAGATCCAGGCGAGCAAAGCTGCTGTCATCACTGTGGGCCTCTTCTGGGGGGGAGTGGATTTTGCTGGCACCTTTCCTCCGGTGACATTGGCTGGGGGACCTGTGAGGATGTAAATGCAGTGTTATTGTTTCTGCGTGTGACATCATGTGCATGGGTGTGTTGCCCTCAATGGTTGTCATTGCCCTGGCAGATTTGCCTTTTTGTGAGTTGCTATTTGGTGGGCTAAGTGATTCTCTCCAGTGTGCATGCAGTGGTGATAGGTGTCCATGCAGGTCTGTAAGAGGTGTCCATGCATTGCTTTTACATGCAGTGCTTGATATTGGGATGAGTGAGTTGTGATGGTGGGGTATGTGGGAGGTGGTGAAGTGATGGGAGTGAGGGTAGGTGAGGGGGTTTGTTATGGCATGCAGGTAGGTGGGGTGTTAGTAATAGAGATTTGACTTACCAGAGTCCAGTCCTCCTCCTACTCCTGCCAGGCCCTCAGGATGCATGATTGCCAAGACTTGCCCCTCCCATGTTGTTAGTTGGGGGAAAGGAGGTGGGGGGTCCACCACCAATTCTCTGTACAGCTAGTTGGTGTCTTGCTGCTGTGGAACGTACCTTCCCCCTTAGGTCGTTCCACCTCTTCTTGATGTCATCCCTTGTTCTTCGTTGCTGTCCCACGGCATTGACCCTGTCCACGATTCTCCACCATAGCTCCATCTTCCTAGCAATGGATGTCTGCTGCATCTGTGATCCAAATAGCTGTGGCTCTACCCGGATGATTTCCTCCACCATGACCCTCAGCTCCTCCTCAGAGAATCTGGGGTGTTGTTGCAGTACCATGGGTGTAGTGTGAGTGGTGTGGGTAAAGGGGTGTGGAGTGATGTGTTGGGGTGTGTGATGTAAAGTGCGTTGGTGGTGTATAGGTGATGATGTTATGTGGCTCTGGTTGTGTGTGCCCTTGCTGTCTCTCTCTGGTATCAATTCTTTATAGTCGTAAAGGGTTGTGGGTAATGTGTGTGTGTGTGTGTTTTATAGTGGTGTGGATGCTTGGATCTGGTGTGTGTATGTGTGTCAGGTATGTGTACTTTGAAGTGTCGAATGTGGTGTTGTTTTGTTTGAGAGTGTATATTTTGAGTGCAGAGGTATGTCCGGCCAATGGTTTACCGCCATTGAATGTCCGCCGCTGTGATTCGTGGGACATAATCCTGTGGGCGTTGTTCTGTTGGCGTAACGGTGTGGGTTTGGATACCACCAGTTTATCACTGACCTTTGTGCTGGCGGACTTGTGTGTGTTGCTGTATAGTGACGGACTGGTATGTGTGTGTCATAATATGCTTGGCAGTTATCTGCCTCAGCGGCGTTATGTTGGTGGCAGTTGGCATAGCGGTAAGTGGGATTTACCGCCAATGTCATAATGAGGGCAATATGTTTTTACAATTTTAGTGGAAGCACATGCACTGCAGTTCCCACACAGGTAATGTCCAAACCTTGGTGTTAGCCTCCAGATGTTACTCAGTGTGTGTGGTTCTGGTTCAATGTAGGCCCTCACTAGACTGTCTCTCAAGTTTTTTCCTTTTTTGAAGACAAATAATGGTTTCTCAAGTGGAATATCAAGAGAGGCTTATAAATGCAAATTTTTAAAAATAATCTTTTTAATTCAATTTGACTCTGAAGCAAAGGTTGTAACACAAGTCATACGAGAATGAACAGCTTTCTCTTTGACCTGGAGTAAGGCTTGTCAATCGTAATGCCAGGTAAGTTTCAGGGATCTTTTAACCAGTCAATATGAGCAGCCTCTTTTAATCAATTTGGACATTAGAGTCTTGGCTTCCAAAAAATAGTCGTCTTTCTTAGTGCAATTACATTTAATCCTTATGAATTGACCAAACTGCAAATTGTCCCTTAAATTCCTAGGATGATGGCCATTCTATTTCAGAAGAGTATTTCTGGCAGTGGGTTTCGTATATGGGACTACATACAGCTCACACTCATCAACTGAAATTTTTAAATCTAAAAAATTTATGGAAGGGTAAATTGTAAGTTTCTATTTTGATTATTAATCCATTTGTGAAACTGTAGTAGGTCACTTATTGGACCATGCCAAATAAAGATGTCATCTATACACGGGAGCCATTTTATGATGTAACTACCATAAGGAGTGCCCTCCTTATAGATGGTATACTCTTCAAAAGTGGCTACATATAGATTTGCAACATCAGGAGCAAAAATAGCTCCAATCGCTACTGCCTTTATTTGTGCAAATAACTCAACATTGAATACAATTTTTATGAAAAATGGCGCACAACTGCGCTAACACAGTTGTGCGTCATTTTTATTAATGCTGGCTAACATCATTCCTTAGCGCCATCATGCGCTATATTTATGAAATGACGGAATGATGGCGCAAAGGAATGGCCAGCGTCATAAAAAAGACGCTAGGCTGTGGGGGATGGCATTAGGGGAAATGGCGCTAGTGGGTCAGCAATAACGTTAGGCTGGTTAGCAGCAACATTTCTGCTGCGAATCAGCCTGGTGTCATTTATTGATGCACAAGCAGCCGAAAAATGACTCCTGTCTAAGTATTGACAGGAGTCATTACCACCACCCCAATGCCCACCACAGGGGATCAGTTTCCCCTCGGCAAGCCCTACGTACCCAGTGCCAGGCATAGGGTCTCATGTAAGGGGCCCCCAGTGGCACAACACACACATACACAAACAATCACCTGCAATTTACATAACATGGGCTCCTTACTTCATTCTTTTTCTCCCTCTTTTTCTCAGGCAAAGTATGATGAGGAAAAATGAGTGCTGTTCCCCAGAAATGAGTGCCAGTGGGCCCCACCTGCAACCACCAGCTCAAACTAAGGGGCATATTTATACTCCGTTTGCGCCGAATGTGCGTCAAAAATTTTGACGCACAATCAGCGCAAACGTTGCCCCATATTTAAACCCTGACGCCCGAGGCCGCGCACAAGAAAAATCCGCAGTGTGCGCATTTTTCTGGAAGCGGCACCCCGCCCTGCGTTAATGGCATGCAGGGTAGGCGTTCCCGTCCAAAAAACGACGCACACGGCCGCGCGTCGTATTTATGCTTCCGGGCAAAAAAGACTCCCGGCCGGTAGGCGGAGCAAAAAAATGGCGCAAAACCCGATGTGCGTCAAAATTTAACGCCTGGGTCAGGGCAGGCGTTAAAATGGGGCAAACACACCTGTATTTAATCAGAACAAACAGCAGAGCAGCAACAGGGAGACATGGAGGTGATTTGTCTTCAACGTGCACGTAGACGCAGAGCCCTGCAGCAACAACAGCAGCCACTACAACAACAGCAGGGACCCCAAAGACAGCGCAGAAGGCAGGAGAGGATATTCCGCCCAAGAACAACCCTGCATGGCCTCAGGGAACACGACATCATCCAGAGGTAACGGTTGAACTGGCAGGCCATTCAGCAGCTGCTAAGAAATATCAAACAGCAGTTGGCCCCCACTTTGGTGACACCCCGCACCATACCAACAGAAACAAAGCTGCTTGCCGTACTTCACCTGCTGCCAAGTGGCTCGTTTCAGACAACTGGTGCCCTGGTTGGTGGAATATCCCAACCATCATTCTCTGCATTCCTGCCAAAAGTACTGGATGCCATCATTCGCCTGACACCCCGCCACATCTGCTTCCCTAACACACTGCAGAAGCAGCAGGAAACTAAACAGGGGTTCTACGCCATCAGTGGCTTCCCACACGTCCTTGGTGCAATCGACTGCACACACGTACGCCTTGTGCCACCTGCTGCGACTGAACACCTCTACCGCAACAGGGAGCACACACATTCAATCAACGTGCAGGCCATAGTCGATCACCAGGGATTGATCAGCAACATCGTGGCTAAATATCCTGGGAGTGTACATGACGCATTCATCTTACGTCACAGCACCATCAACCTACACTTCCAGGATGGACGTATGGCAATGGACTACTTGTTGGTAAGGACAAAAATCTAACTCATATACACACTGCACAGCAACCCTCTAGGACAAACAACACATACACCACATTAGCAACACCTAGCCAGGAACACACTGAGGTACTCACATCACAAGCCATGTGTCATAAGTCACCATTGAACCTGTCGCACATTGGAATGTACTCCACAGTTTAATGTGAAGACATTAATGAGTGTGGTTGCCTAAATGTCACCTTGCAAATTGGAAGTGTCACAATAACCTGTACATTAACACATTGCATAAGTCTTAAGGTATGGGATGTCCAGGGTACTTTCATATGAACGTTTCAACTACACTTTCATGTTTTAACTCTGCATGGAACTATCATCTCACCCCCAGTGAAGACACACCGACACCTGTATCACAAGTCACAATGCAAGGGAGGGCACACTGTTATTAAAATAAAAATACAGACTGCTGACAAAAGGCTAGCTAACAAACACTCGCTCAGCAAAGGAAAAAACCCAATGCAAAACTTTTACCCTACAAGTATAGGTTGTCACATTAGTACACAAAAGAGTCACAGACAACACAAGACAACTACTGCAATCAAAGGTCTGTACAAGAGTGCTTTCTACATCCAATTGATCCCATTCTGTGTTTCTATTTCAGTTGATCAGGGGTATGGCATCCAGCCTTGGTTAATGACACCATTTGGGAACCCCGCTACTGCTGCAGAGCGGGCATGCAACGACGCCCATAAGAGGACACGCAGCATTGTTGAGCGGACCTTTGGGATCCTAAAGTCAAGGTTCCGCGGCCTTGACATCACTGGTGGTAGCCTACTCTATTCCCCAGAGATGGTCTATAAGATCATACTCACTTGTGCCATATTGCACAACATTTGTGTAAAAAGGAACATTCCCCTCCTTGAACCAAACCCAGACATGCCTGAAGATGACGAAGAGGAGGATGCTGGCCTGCAACAGGAGGGGGAACAACAAAACACGACAGCAGGAGTGCGTAGGCGCCAACAGCTTGTCAATAATTTTTTTTTCATAATTCTTCTATCAACAATTATTGCACTATTGTAAATAAACACAGATAACAAACACAATATCATGCTTTGGCCTATTCATTTCTGACCACCTTTAGTTTGAAATTGCTGAAGAAGAATGTCGTCTCATTGAGCAATAATGACATAACACTCATCACACAAAAAAGAAAACATCACAAATGTCTGCACAGAGGGTAGGATGTTACATGATACATTACCATCCACCGAGGCCAACAGGAGTACAAATGTGCCAATTACACATGCCTGATCCAGACACCTGAGACAGTCTCTCACTCAGACCAAAAATGGAGATCATTTGAAAGTCTCATTACATATGTTCAGTGACAGGGTGGGACCATCCATGTGTACGTGACCATGTCCTCAATGGGTTCCCTCAAGTTTTTGATATAAACAATACCCAATTGGAACAACATTAGCTGCCACTAACTCATGAGGAGACCTTGAAGTTACAGTGACAACATACACCCAGACAGGTGATAGTGGATTCACATTCGCACACACATATAAACATATGTCATCCAATCAACCAAATATTTGCAAGCTGCCCATCACAGTAGTGTCCCAGTTCGAACCTAGCAAGCAAAATTTAACATGCCACTAAACCAGGTAATGCATAAAGGGCCACATACATCAACAACCTATTTGTCATCAGCACATGAGGAACGCTGAGATTTTGCTAACGTAGTCATTGCAAAATGGTATGTCAGATTACTCAAAATCAACAATAGTGCAAACGTCAAATGGGAAAATGAGATGAATGAACGGCTAACAGTGATTCATACCCTATGCCCTTACATTAGCCTGCTGCTGCAGGTTTTGAATAACAGAATAAATGAAAGCCATGGATAAATCAGCAAATCTGGAAGGGCAATGCCTAGGGTGCTGGGGGCCTAAGTCCACCTCTACCGCCCGCCAAATATACAAGAATCATGTACTTGTGAACTAAACACATGCATAAGGCACATGTGTGGCCTACATGTCAAAAGTCAAACACAAATCAGATACACAAAATCATAATAGGACATGGTTAGCCCCATAAAAAATGTAAGTGACTATTGCACTCCCTGTTTGGAATATAGAAAAATCCATTACCATGATAATTGTGGACACATTTTAGAGAAGGAATACATCATTGTATCCCATTCATCATTTCAAAATAGACATCAGCAATTAACCAAAATATGTGTACTAATACAGTTAATACATTTTTGGAAGGTATCATAATAATTACAGTGTGAATGCCTTCTATACATCCAATAAGGGACATGTGTCATAGCTAACCACAAATGTATATCACATAGCACCGTTTGGCCATGACAAATTTCCTTCTCCAAATTTAAAAAATGAAGACATCATTTAATAATGCGTCAAATTTCCACGCATACAGCATGGGCGTCATAATTTTTTCACGTACAGGAGTGCACAGAATGCAGAGTCAAAACATATGGTATGAAAATTCATAAATTAATAAGGTACATGAAATGTCCACCATATTGTCCATGTAGCGTCAAATTTCCACGCTTACAGCATGGGCGTCATCATTTTTTCACGTACAGGAGTGCACAGAATGCAGAGTCAAAAAATATGATATGAAATTTCATAAATTAATAAGCTACATTACATATCCACCATTTTGTCCATGTAGCGTAAAATATCCACGCACACAGCATGGGCGTCATAATTTTTTCACGTACAGGAGTGCATAGAATGCAGAGTCAAAAAATATGATATGAAAATTCATGAATTAATAAGGTACATGAAATGTCCACCATATTGTCCATGTAGCGTCAAATTTCCACGCATACAGCATGGGCGTCATAATTTTTTTTCACGTACAGGAGTGCAGAGAATGCAGAGTAAAAAAATATGATATGAAATTTCATAAATTAATAAGCTACATTACATGTCCACCATATTGTCCATGTAGCGTAAAATTTCCACGCATACAGCATGGGCGTCATCATTTTTTCACGTACAGGAGTGCACAGAATGCAGAGTCAAAAAATATGATATGAAAAATTATTATTTCATGGCAAAATAGGAGAAACATATTTGAAAATATATATTTGACTCTGCATCCTGTGCACTCCTGCACGTGAAAAAATTATGACGCCCATGCTGTATGCGTGGAAATTTGATGCTACATGGACAATATGGTGGACATGTAATGTAGCTTATTAATTTATGAAATTTCATATCATATTTTTTGACTCTGCATTCTGTGCACTCCTGTACGTGAAAAAATTATGACGCCCATGCTGTATGCGTGGAAATTTGACGCTGCATGGACAATATGGTGGACATGTCATGTAGCTTATTAATTTATGAATTTTCATATCATATTTTTTGACTCTGCATTCTGTGCACTCCTGTACGTGAAAAAATTATGACGCCCATGCTGTATGCATTGAAATTTGACGCTACATGGACAATATGGTGGACATGTCATGTACCTTATTAATTTATTAATTCTACACTAGAACTGTAAAATCAGCCTCACACTAATGTAAGGGAACAATGAAGAAATTAATTTTGACTCTGCATTATGTGCAATGTTATGCGTCAAAAAATATGATGCACAATGTGTATGCGTGAAAATATGACGCATAACAGGAAAATAAAAACGGCGGCCATTTTATGCAGGAAGTGATGTAATAGGATATCCTGTTTACAAAATCTGTACTGTGAGTTAACTTTCACTTTCACTTTGCAGTCTCAGATTTATCTAGACTGTGTGGTTGTGTCAAAAGTGTAGTCCTGTGTTTAACTGCTTTTGTGTCCTGTGTACCTTGTATTTTGTCTTTTTGTGATCATAGTCTTGTTGTCTAATATTGTCTTAGTCTGTTTAGTGTACTTTTGTCCAATCCTGTTTTTGTTCGTATTGTCTGTGGGAGTCTGTTGTGGGTAGTTTAACTTTGGGGTTATTTGGGCTATTTTTCTTAAGTTTTATTTTTCATTCACTACTCTACCTTTCCCCATTTCCCACTTTTACTTGTCTATCTCATTTTTCTACTTTAAATTAGTAAATATGTCAGGTAGGCCTCGGCTTGGCAGGATGGGTGAGGAGGAATTGGGGGGATTCATTTGGCTCGTTTGCCATTTCCTCCCACTCATGCTGGAGGCTGGGGGCCGTGTGATACAGGGGTATCACACGGAGGCACGGAAAGTCCGCTGGGGGAAGGTGCGCCATCACCTGGTCCGGGTGTACGGGAGCTTGAGGAATGAGCATCAACTGAAGCACCGCTGGGCTGATCTCATATCCAGGGAGCAAGACCTGCTGGACCACCTGGGAATCAGGATTGGTGGCCATGTTGGTGAGTACAAATCAATTACATGTGAATAAATGAAATCTGTGTGGGGACATATGATGATTGTTACCCAAGCTGCTAGATAAGTAGCTGACTGTGTATAATGCTAGGGAAACCTAATGTGTATTTGTTGCACAATGTGTAGGAAGACCAATGCTAGCAGTCAGATGGCTCATGTTTTCAACACATACCGGATGCCTGTAGCTGTATGTATTGTAGTGTTGCCTTTGTGTCAGACAAGCGACACGTTAATGCCTCCATCTTAAAACTACAGGTCATATTGGCCAGTGAGAAAGTCATGTAGAAACAACATACCTACATATGTTGACGCCATAGCTAGACAGAAAATTGTATACCCAAGATGATGCTATAAATGTGTGGTGCCTTCACATCACATGAAGTCAGCTATGTTGTCCACACATATGTCACATGTGTGTCTGGTTGCTGTGTGTTGAAAATGTCCACCTAGCCTGTTTGATTGTGAGGGGTCATGCAGTCCTCAAGTAACCAGCTTTTGGATGTCTCTCTGGGATGTACATGATGAGAAGTATGCAAGCCATTATTGTTGGGGCATACTAATGGAGGGGTATCTTTGACAACACCTGACTGTCCTGGCCAGTGCATGTGTGTAGTAGGGTCTGTAACTGTAGCAGGAGACTCTTCCAATGTTAATGTTGTTTAAAAATTCATCCATGCAGTATGAGCATGTGGGAAAGTGTATTATTACCATGTCATATTCACACACTGTCATAGTAACTGCAATTATTTGTCAGAGCACAGAGTCTGAGTATATTCTTCCTTTCATGCTTTACAGGTGGACCAGCACCGTACACCGTGGGAGAGGTGGCACATTTTGAGGACCCCGATACCTACAGTGAGTGTGGCCTGAGTGCTATTTTTATTGTTTGCTAGTGATGCATGATGGACTACTGTGTGTTCAACAGAATTCATGATTTGATGCGCTGCCCGTTCATTGGCATTGTTGCTTTAGTGGGATTTCAAATATCAATTCTGTTTCTGTAGACCAATACTTATCCATCTCTCAGATTTAGGGGCTGTAGGTCATTCCAGTTGGGCTGCTATGGGGAATGGGATGAGTCATGTGGAATACACTGGTAAATGTAAGAGTTGCTCTGGGACTTGGCTTGAACTGAGTCTGCATATCAGACTGACATTCTCCCAGATGGCTTTGGCAAATGGCTTTGCTGAAATGTGCAGCTTCCTAGTTGAGGATGGACTGTGTACACTGTAGGTTGGATCTTCCGGGGGCATGTACTTCCACTAGTTGAACTAGAAGTGTGTGTGACTAGAGTGCAATGGCCTAGGTGTTCAGTCGACTCATGATCATGGGTGTTCTTGCTCCTCTGTGTGTGTTGTAAAACATGCCTCACTGATAGTATGTGATGTTGGCCTAAGTCAGAGCATTTTGACATGTGTGGACCTTGGATATGACAATGTTTGGCTGACTCCAACGTGTTGCTAGCCCTTCATAGGTGTTGTGTGTGAAGGCACATACTTGTTGACCTTTCTATACACTCCTGGGTGTGCATTGAACATGGGATTGTTGGTTGTTCTTCCCACCCCACCCTCAAAGACTGCCATGTTAATGGGAAACAGGGTACCTAGGACTGTAGCAACAAGTACGTTACACGTACTTGTGATCTTTTGCAACTTTGTTTAGAACCTAGGGCCAGATGTAGCAAACAGTTTTCAAGTTGCAAACAGCATAAATTGCCCTTTGTGAGACACAAACGTCTGTTTGCTATGCAGAAATGTATTTTGTGATTCGGAACATACTCGCAAAATGCATTTCCGACTTGCACATAGGAAGGGGTGCTCCCTTCCTATTTGCGCCTCGCAGTGGTATGCAATTCCATTTGCGACCGAGTACGTGGTCGCAAAGGGAGTCGCAGTGACCATCCACTTGAAGTGGATGCTAACCCACTCGCAAACTGAAAGGGGTCCACATAGGAACACTTCCCCTTTGTGAGTGGACCCAAAAATAATTTTTCCGAGCAGGCAGTGGTCCAAGGGACCAGTACCTGCCCTGAAAAAATCCAACACTAAAGTTTTTTTTTTTTTTCTAAGTGTAGCTCGTTTTCCTTTAAGGTAAACGGGCTACACTTGTGAGAAAAAAAACCTGCTTCATTTAAAAGCAGTCACGGACATGGAGGTCTGTTGTTCCCAGCAGGCCTCCATCCCCGTGAGTGCCCATAGTTGCTAAGGGGGCACAAATTGGGACCAACCTCATTGATGTTAATGAGGTTGGTCTTTGCGACCCCATAGCGACTCGCAGACGGTGTGGGAGACACCGTTCTGCATAGCAAATTGCAAGTTGCAATTTTCCATCTTCCTACATCTGGCCCCTAGTGTACACATTCGGTTATGGCCCATGGGTTCAATATTAGCAAACAACAAATTACAAATGGCATTGAGTGAGGGTTGAGATAGTTAGCACATAGAGGGACATATGTAGTGAAGTCAGTATGCGGAAGAGGTGCAGCCATAATGTCAGATGCCTTAGGCATAATTTGGATGAGTAGTTTATGGTCATGTCATCCATCATGTAGAGAGCTGGATATGCTAGGTGTGAGCTGCCCTTATGTATGCAGGCTTCACATGTACTTCCTCTGAGCCTTTAAGTGAACTATGTTGTGACAATTGCTGCAACAAATACTTTACTAGTTATGTTCAAATAACCCATTGTGCTATTCCACCCAATGCAATTCCAAAGGTAAATATTTACCATTTCTCTTCACAGCTGCAAACATGAGTGCTGCAGATAGACACCAATTTGAGAGGCGGGCCATGCGATACAGGCACATCCTGCAGGTGCAGCCTGGGTACCGGAGGATGGCCCACAAATATGAATCGGATCGGGCCTCTGGGGCATGGTGGGCCTCACCACAGGGTCGGCCTACATTGCCCACAACAGCCACCAACACCACATCCACCAGGTCTCCCCAAGTGGCCCCAGCAACGTCGGGAAAAGTAGACGCTGGCTCATCCTCAAGACCTGGACCCAGCCATGTTCTACAACCAGGACAGTCCAGTGGGTAGTCAACTGCTGGCACAAGCTTCACCTCGGCCGGCACACAAACTGCATCAGCCCCTCCTGTGGACCCAGCCGCATTCCTGGCATTGAGACGGAAACTGGACAAGGTGTTCAATAAGGTGGACAAGCTGAGCCAGGATGTGGCCTATATCAAAAAAAGGGTTCGCTCCATCAGGCGGACCCTACGGAGGGCAAACCTCTAGGACAATTGCTGTGTAGAACTTTTACCCCTCCCCTCTCTCCTCTTTCCTATTTTCTAATGATAGTTGGGTTTTGGGGATTGGTTTTAGGTTAGTATAGGTAATTAGCTTAGTTAGTGTTAGTGAAGAGGGTGGGGGGTCCTTATTCTTTATATCGTTATTTTTTGTGTGGGTGGGTGGGTGGGGGGCAATGTTGGGATTCCTGTTAGTTTAAGAAAAAAAACAGAAAAAAAAGAAAAAAATATTAAAAAAAAAACATTACAAAAAAAATATGTTTGTTTAGGATAGTATAGTATGTGTGTAGGTTAGTAAGTGTTGTCCTGCATGTGTCCTGTCTCATAATGGTGGGTGGGGGGTTGATGTTTAGATCGTTTCGTTACATGTGTAGAGTAAGTTTAGCTTAGGTTAGTAAGGGACAGTTGTGGGTTAGTAGTAGTCAGGTTAGATTAGTGTAGGTATCACTTTTCCCTTAGTTGCCTCTTGTGTTAATAAATAGTAATAAATATATAGTTAACCCTTTACATGATGCGTTAGGTGCTACTTTATCATGGCCTTGACATCAGTGTAGGTGAATGTTTTTGTATGGCATTTGTGTCCTATGCTCGCCATCCCCAGGAAATGGAGGTTTAACATGCCAGCTACCCGTGTGATAACTTGGTAAGTATCCACCATTTGGGAGACCCACCATTGGTAGTTTGCATCGATCACCAAGGTTTTGTGTTGGTGAGTATGTATTCTAATTCACAAAGTGTGATTCCAGACTTGTTATTGTGGGTAATTTAATAGGTTGGACTGCTGTGTGAAGTTCAGGGAGATCTTTGTAGATGAGGAGTTGTTAACACTCTTGTCTTGTTGCCTTCATTGGTGACCTACATCATGTGTGTACTAATTCAGCATTACTTTCCTTCATGGAAGTATGCTCAGAAAGGGTGATTGATGCACTGTTCTTTGTTAATGTTTCCTCACATTTAGCAGCATATTTTCATGTTTTAGTATTGCATAGTGCCTACATTTCTCAGCCACCATTAGTTGACTAGAATTGCTATAGATGGTGCATCATTCTGTCCAACACAGCATGATTGTGTGTGGTTAGTCCCTTCATCAGTTATTCACCTCAGTATGGTAAGGCTATGATGCAATCCTGGCCACTGCACAGATGTTTCAGACTACATGATGTCAGGATAGTTGTATTGACAATCTACATGGTTGCCACACAGGCACTTTGGAGTTATGTACTGCACAGTTGAAGTGTGAAATAACACAGAGACATAATAGGTGTGCAAGTGCTATTTATTTATAGGTGCTGTAGTGCAAAATGTCCATTGTCCATGTTTGCAGGGTCCGTTCTGGTGCATTCTTACATGGTGATCCTACAGAAGGGGTGTGGATGAGGCTCCTGACATGCTGGGGTAATGTCACAGACAGTGCAGAGGGACAGGAATTGGCAAATAGTAGGAGAGAGACATTCACTGGCAATAGTGACAAGTCAGACAGTGGATTGCAGAACAGTCATTGAGTGTAGTTGTAGTGAGACTGGCATTTAACAAAACGTAGGACCTTGGTCAAAGTAGGCCATGGTGCAGGGACTAGTGCTTTCGGGTACTCTTCCGTGAGAATGTGATCTGTTCCATGTCTTCTTCTTCTGATGTGTGTGTTGCCTGGTTTGTCCTTGTTGTTGTTGGTTGTGAAGGGGCAACACACACCTCAGTGTTAGAAGACATGGAGGCAGACATCCCGGGGGCTGCTCCCTGTGGAGTTATTAAGGGCAGTACTGCAGCAAGGAGGGCCTGCTGGTTTTTGAGAATGGCAGCCACATCACGATGGTAGGCAGCTAGGTCAGCCCTGAGGGGTTCAATGTTGCATTCGTGCACACGTTGACTGGATTGCAGTTGTAGATGTTGTGTCAACTGGATGACAGCTGTGCTGATTTCCTTCTGTGTTTTGGCAAGTTCCTGCAAGAGAGATGTTAGGGCTTGCATAGCAGCTGCCTGATCTGCAGAAGACATCATGCACGAACGCACCCCCTCAAGGCTGGCTGCCATATTTTGCATCCCCACCCGCACCTCCTTGGCCAGCTCCCGCTGTACACCAACTACGGTTCTTTCAAAGCTGGTGCCAGTGTCGTCAGAGTCCTCAGCTGTGTTGGAGCTGGCAGGTCTTACAATTGGGGTGGCGGGTGGTTCTACTTTGGTGGCTGCTTCTTCTGTGCTCCTCCTTGTGACTGAAGGTGGGGTTTGGAGGCTTTCAAGGACCTTTTGGATGGTCTCCTGTGGAATGTTTATGGGCTCGTCATCCATGTCATCAGGGAAATCAGGGACAGGCATATCGGCAGGAGATCCATGTACGTCTGCAATGAAACAGGGTACAATTAGTGTGTCTGTGTTGTGACAATTTTGCAATCAGATGCAAGCCTTTGGATGCCTTAACTTTGTGCTCTGTTTTTGTCTTGGTATCTGCTGTCCTTCATATGGGCATTGTTATAGGCCTATGGCCCACCTGTTTGTCACATTTATGATATAGAGTTATCAGACTTGTCTACCTAATTGACTCTAGGTGTTGCTTTGTACCAATTTAGGAATAGCCATCTTTTTGTCCTACTCGTCCCTCCGTGTATATCTATTCTTATGGAGAGACATTTTGTTGCGTGGGCTCTCATTATCCTACATGAGATTACTGGCTTTCTAGGCAGCAGGATAGCTAATGGTGTGGGGGACTGAGTCTGACCCACTTGTAAATAACTCTGTCACCCTGATTCTTTCTTTTTGCTCTGGCTAACTAGCAGTGCCTCATGTCTCCCACGGCAAAGAAATGATTAGACATCCGAGCGCATGACATCTTTGGAACTTCTCAGGGAAGTCGTGGTCACTCAGATACAAACCAATTCTCTCTTTTCCAGTATGATCTCATACACAAATGACAAAGACAGTATTTGTTTTATATGATGATTTCATTCAACAACTGACTTGTAGATATTTAGGTGTGAGCCACAATAAGCCAAACAATACAACATGGTAGAATTGAAATAGTCAGCAGGAGAGTTAAACATTTGAACAAAGCTATCGTGGTGCCTAACTGTTTCTACTCTCCCTCTGCTTGTTCTATTTAGAGCACAGCATGTTAAGCTTCAAGCTTGCCTGTCTGAATCACTGGGGAGACATCAGCCCTCATATCAGAGCAATGGCCTGTGATCTGGTTCAGCATCTGCAGCAAGGCAGGCAGCGTCTAGTTGTGGTTCTCTGTTCGGAAACTCCCTCTTGCGTGTCTTGGGACAAGGAAGTGATTTTATAAGTAACATGTCATTGTGATGACAAAGTGTCCCAACGCAGGACTGCCAAATCTTAACCCCTACCACGTCTATCGGCAATGTACCAGACTGTATCCTTGACTGGGGCACAGAGTGAATATGTTCTGGCGAACTCCAGTGCTGAAGTAGGCAAAACAGTGTGATTTGCCTAAAAAACAACACCGTAGAACTGGATATTTTCAAAATTAACTGATACGAAGCCTAATAAAAAGCATTTAGTGCAAAGTGCTCAGAGGCTCTTAGATGTAAGCAAATGAGTAAAAGTACATTCAGGGCAAGGTGCACAAAGGCCTAAAGGCTGAAGCTAATGCGCAAAGTATACGCACAACTTACCACACTACACTTTGACTGGCTGTGGGTGTTGTGAATGTCCTGGCAGCACACTTGCCTCTCAGGACCTGCCCCAAACACTTTTAATTCACATTGACCGAAATGTACATGTAATGTGGCATATCCTATGCATGGCAATGTTAGGATGTGGTATGGATGTAAACATTCTTGATGTTTCGAGATGATGTTGGGTGATGTGTGTTCAATTGGTTTGCCCTGTTTATCGTATCAAAGTCCTATTTGGTTGTCCGACTGTGCAGGCGTGTTTCAGTGACCAGTTGCATGTGTCCCCTCCTCAATGTTGTTGTCTGAGCAGTATGACATTAGTGATGTTGCCTTGTTAGCCAGGCACGTGAGGGTCCCTGACGTATGCAGCATGTGTGTGTCCTTAGTGCTGTGTGGCTCCTATTGCTGTTTACTTTGGCTTATGTATGTGTCAAGTATTGGCATTGGCATTTGAGTGTACTGGTGCCCTTGTCTTATTTCTATTAATAGTTGCAGATGTCATCCTCACCCCCTAATTTAGGTATGTATGTTCCATGGGGAGGTTCCTGCCATTTGCTACTATAGCTGCACAGAGATCAGAGGTGTTATTGTCAACTGTTGTCGCAGTTACATTGCAGTTGTTGTTTTGGCTACTGGATTACTGATAGGGACCTAGTTGATGTAGGATACATTTTGACAGACGAGTGCCTGGATGTGAGTTTGACGTAGTGGCCTTCCCACCTGTCGCTGCTTTCCCTTGGCTCTATTGTTGTCATGACAGTATGGCCCCATGGGACTGTTGTTGGTGCTGTATTTTGTCGTGCCCCAGCTTCAGTCTGTGCTGGCCATGGCCCCCTGCCGTGCCCCTTTACCCATGCCACTTCATATATATGCTGACTTACATGCATTGTGTAGTAGGTATTCCCCCCCCCGCTTGCCGTTAACATTAGTGCATTTTAATTCCCCGTGCGACTTACCCTGCATGTGCGTTGTGTCGTGATAGTCTGCGCTGTCCTGTCCTTGAATCCCTGTGACGATCTCCTCAGGGATGACGGCTGCGACCATCTCCTCCATGTGGTCCAGGGCCTCCTGGTGTGCTGGACTCCCCCCTCCAGTCTGCAGTGCTGCCTTCCTGTTCCTGGCCATTTTTTCTTTTGTCCTACGTTTGCAGTCATGCCAGCGTTTCTTACACTCGGTGACTGTTCTGCGTTCTTCAGCCACACTGTTGATCTTGTCCACAATGTTTTGCCATATGGCCTCTCTCCTACTGAGTGGCAATTTAGAGGTGATGAACAATTGGTGCTGGTGTTCCGTCACCTCTTTAACCAGGATTTCCTGCTCCTCTGCACTGAAGCGACACTTTCTTTTTTTTCTGAAAATGTCCTGGTTCCGGTATGGGTCCTCCTGGCTGGTTCCTGGTCTGCTGTCATCTTCCTGGGGTCTGTAGTGGCATCTGGGATCCATTTTGGCTCTCCTCTGCTGAAAGGGCAGTGTTCGCGGGTAAATTTGACGCTATAGCGTAAAAAAAACCAGCGCTTTCCGGGTTGCGCTGTCGTAAATCGACCCACAGTATTGTGCGTCGCGGAAACGTTGGTTTTCTTTACGACTTGATGACGCTGTGTGCGTCACGAAATAATGACTCCCACCTGTTGGTTGTGCCGCCGCGCGTCAAAGTATAAATTTGACGCCCGCACGGCGCATCGAAATGGCGTTAGCCGGCGTTAACATTTTTGACGCAAAGCTGTGCCGGTGCAGCTTTGCGTCAAAAAGTATAAATATGGCCCTAAGCACTGCACGAGTACTTCTACTACCCTTTAACATAGAATATTAAAATAACGTTTCTACGATGAGAACATACCTGCAAGGGATTTGTAAATACCTACAATGTTCATATTTCTGGGTGTCTGTCACAACTGGATGTTTCTGTTTCTACTATCCTCCCAGATTACCCACAAACTCGCTCACACAATTTGTTAGAAGGTTGTAAGAATCACCGCCCACCCTGTGGAGAGATCCACTACAATAACCTACAAATTTCAGCCTTCAGACACTGAGCAGAAAACAAACTTAAGAGACCAACAAGAACACACCTGTCCTATGCAAAAAATCTAATATACTTATGGAAATCGATTTTCAGAGGTAAAAACATGTCCCACAAGACCAGGTCCCAATAACAGAAAGAAAAAACACTTGCACCGCCTGTTTAGTGGACGGTTGAAAACCACGCCCTCAAGAGAATCACCCTTCAATTGGATTTTATCACTTATGTCTTGCTACAGCATTAATTAAGTAGAAACCTGTTCTTTAAGGAAATGGCGTGCCAATGAAACGAGCATTGAGCTCAATCTAAGGTTTTTCAGGACACAAGTGATGTGAATTATTTTTCTTTTTAGATGAATTCTAATTTCAGTTGCTATCTTTATATTAATTGGTTTTTCTTCATTCCAGTAATGTTATTAATTGTACTCCATGTGGTTTCATCAATAGTGAACTGATGTTTTGTTATTTGTTTGAAAAGAGGCAAGTGCATTGTCTTATAAATATGCATGAGTCTAGGAAGGCACCACTGAGACCAATAAAAAAATAAATACATATGAAAAATTCCCAGAAGAGAATATGAAACACTCTCTATATTTCAGATATTTGAGTCCCTCTGCTCCAATCCTCGTGGAATGACATGAGACCATTGAGTTTCATATTTCAAGTGCCTAATTCTAGAGGGGCGCTGTGGGTATTCTATGTGGATCAGTAAATGTGCCTTCTTTCCCGTTTAATTTAAAAAGGGAGCACTTCTTACTTTGAATTTCTTCTTCTCCAAAGACTGCAACGTCGCAATTATAGATAATGTTTGTGCATACCGCAGCAGGCTGCAGACGCTTTTCTATTTGTAACAATCCCTTAAAAACAGAATTGTTCTGAGGCAACCATATGAACGTTCTATTTGCAGGTTTTCCTGTTAGAATAGTCTCATGAAATTCTACGCCTGATAGAATGAAAATATCTGTGAGCGGATGAAGAAAGTTAATGAATGTACAGAAAATAAATTCAAGTATCAGTAACTTGTAATCAGTGTACTCTACATGTATTAGTGTTATAGAAAGCAATTAATATACATCGTTTGATAAATGCAGAGATAAGCAAATTCCAGAGGAAGAGTGTAAGGAATCTAAGTCGCTAAATTAGCCTGAGCTCAACACTCTTGTGGCTATGACACAGAGCCCAAAGGCTGACCTTAGGGCAATGTGTAAAGTATTTATGCAAATTGAATAAGGGGAACTGGTGTCATGAGCTTCCAAAGGCCTCCAGCCTCCCCCCTCCTCCTCACCGTCTTTTCTTTTCTCTTTTACCCGCCGCTGCGTCCCCTGTGGCCCCACCCGCCTCTCCCCTCCTCCTCACCGTCTTTTCTTTTCTCTTTTACCCGCCGCTGCGGCCCCTCCCACCTCCCCCTCCTCCTCACCGTCTTTTCTTTTCTCTTTTACCCACCGCTGCGTCCCCTGCGGCCCCTCCCTTCTCCCCCCTCCTCCTCACCGTCTTTTCTTTTCTCTTTTACCCGCTGCTGCGTCCCCTGCGGCCCCACCCGCCTCTCCCCTCTACCTCACCGTCTTTTCTTTTCTCTTTTACCCGCCGCTGCATCCCCTGTGGCCCCTCCCGCCTCCCCCTCCTCCTCACCGTCTTTTCTGTTCTCTTTTACCCGCCACTGCGTCCCCTGCGGCCCCTCCCACCTCCCCCCTCCTCCTCACCGTCTTTTCTTTTCTCTTTTACCCGACGCTGCATCCCGTGCGGCTCCTCCCACCTCCCCTTATCCTCACCGTCTTTTCCTTTTCCATTTTCCCACCGCTGCCTTCCCCTGCAGCCCCACACCCCCAGCCTTCTCATTCGACAAGCCATCCCTCCTCCCAGCTGACACTCCCACCCTCCCCTCCTTTTATGGCAGCCGCGGCGCGGTAACAGGGAGCAACCCTTGACCCTGCTTCTGCAGGCAGGTCGCTCCCCGCTCCGCCATCCGTGCCACCTCCTCTCCATATTTCTCTTTTCTATTTACCCGCCGCTGTGTCCCCTGTGGCCCCTCCCGCCTCCCCCCTCCTCCTCACTGTCTTTTCTTTTCTCTTTTACCCGCCGCTGCATCCCCTGTGGCCCCTCCCACCTCCCCCTCCTCCTCACCGTCTTTTCTTTTCTCTTTTACCCGCTGCTGCATCCCCTGTGGCCCCTCCCGCTTCCCCCTCCTCCTCACTGTCTTTTCTTTTCTCTTTTGCCTGCCACTGCCTCCCCTGCGGCCCCTCCCGCCTTCCCCCTCCTCCTCACCGTCTTTTCTTTTCTCTTTTATCCGCCGCTGCATCCCCTGCGGCCCCTCCCGCCTCCCCCCTCCTCCTCACCGTCTTTCTTTTCTCTTTTACCCGCCGCTGCGTCCCCTGCGGCCCTTCCCCCCTCCCCCTCCTCTTCACTGTCTATTCTTTTCTTTTTTACCTGCCGCTGCGTCCTCTGTAGCCCCTCCCGCGTCCCCCCTCCTCCTCACCGTCTTTTCCTTTTCCATTTTCCCGCCGCTGGCTTCCCCTGCGGCCCCACCCCCACAGCCTTCCCATGTGAAAAGCTCTCCCTCCTCCCAGCTGCCACTCCCACCCTCCCCTCCTTTTATGGCAGCCACGGCGCGGTAACAGGGAGCAACCCTTGACCCTATTTTTCTTTTCTATTTACCCGCCGCTGTGTCCCCTGCGGCCCCTCCCGCCTCCCCCCTCCTCCTCACCGTCTTTTCTTTTCTCTTTTACCCGCCGCTGGGTCCCCTGCGGCCCCTCCCACCTCCCCCTCCTCCTCACCGTCTTTTCTTTTCTCTTTTACCCGCTGCTGCATCCCCTCCCGCCTCCCCCCTCCTCCTCACCGTTTTTTCTTTTCTCTTTTACCCGCCACTTCGTCCCAAGCAGCCCCTCCTGCTTCCCCCCTCCTCCTCACCGTCTTTTCCATTTTCCCGGCGCTGCCTTCCCCTGCGGCCCCACCCCCCCAGCCTTCCCATTCGACAAGCCCTCCCTCCTCCCAGCTCGCACTCCCACCCTCCCCTCCTTTTATGGCAGCCGTGGTGCGGCCGCGTCGCTGGCGCACCAAAGGCAAGCCCGTCTGTGCCAAGACCACGCCCAGTGCCAGCCGCCCTGGCCCTCTCCTAGCCCAACACACACTCATGGCCCCTTTACCTGCCACACCTGTCATTTCTCCTGCTCCTCATCCCTCACACCACACACCAACCATAGCGACCCCACCTTCAACAAACACACCACTCCCAACGCAATACTCACCCGCTCTGCCCCACCCCCGCCCCACCCCCGCCAACCAACCCCGCCGCACACCAGCCCACAACCAGAACACCCCGCAACCCATGCACCACACCAACACCACCCACCACAAACACCTCAACACCCGCTCCCTTCACAACCATGCCAAAGAACTCTGGGACCTCATCACATCACACTCACCTGACATCACCTTCCTCACGGAAACCTGGACCAACCCCTCCTCGGAACCTGACATAGCCATCGCCACCCCCCAGGGATACAAACTCCAACGCAAAGACCTCCTCAACAGGCCAGGTGGTGGCATTGCCATCCTACACAGGGACATCATCAAAGTCACCACCAGCTCCCAAGACACTATCAACAACACAGAACACATGCACTTCCTGATCCACATCAACAACAACTCCACCCTCAGAGTTACATTAATCTACAGACCACCAGGATTATGCCCCGCCTTCTGCGAACCATCGCCGACACCATCAGCTCGCACGCCCTCACCTCCACAGACTACATCCTCCTCGGTGATTTCAACTTTCACTTGGAAAACCTACAAGACCACAACTCTACCCCCCTCATAGACAACCTCACCAACCTCTGACTCAAACAACTGGTCACCGCACCCACCCACTCAGCAGGACACATGCTCGACGCAATTTTCATCTCAAGCCAACAAATAGCCTACACCCACACCACCGAACTCCTCTGGACTGACCACCACTGCGTCCACTTCTCCTTCACCAAACCCCCCACACACACCACCATCAACACACCACACCCTACTGCATGTGGGACAAGATCCCCACAGAACGACTAAACTCCCAACTGGCCCACAACCCCCCCACGCCAACTACCCCAACAAAGGAGCACACAACCTCTCCAAATGGATCACCACCTGCGCAGACACACTAGCCCCCCTCAGAAAACACATCGATACCTGCAACATCAAGAATGCCCCATGGTTCACCCCTGAACTCCAAGACTCCAAGCGCAAATGCCGCCAAGCTGAGAAAATATGGTGACTAGAACCCTCTACAACCAACTTCTCCACCCTCAAAACCAATATTCGCACCCATCACCAACTCATACGCACCGCCAAAAGAGATCACTACAAGACACGCCTTGACAACAACTCTCAAAACAGCAAAGAACTCTTCACCATCATTAATGAACTTGCCAAACCCAAAGCCAGCAACATAGACCCCTCACACACAGCCCCTATGTGACGCCCTTTCCAACCACTTCCTCCACAAAATCCTGGACATGCACAACAGCTTCATACCACACACACCCACCACACACACCCCTCACTCACCCAACCCAACCCCCACTCTTGACCCCCCACCACACTCTCCACCTGGGCCCCACCACACACGAAGAAACCGAAAAAACCATTAACTCCATCCACTACTGATCCCCTTCCGACCCCTGCCCACATCGGTCCCCATAGACAAGAAATCATATTCAAGATCCTCATCCATGCACAAAAATCCCTCCACAACACCGGCCCATCCTAACTCTACGAAAGAGTGAACTTCCACACTCCCACACGCGGCCTCCGATCAGCCGACCTCGCCCTAGCCACAGTCCCCCACATCCAATGCACCACCACAGGAGGCAGGTCCTTCTCCTACCTCTCCCCCAAAACCTGGAACTCCCTCCCCACCAACCTTCACAAAACCAAAGACCTCCCGCTCTTCAGAAAGAACCTCAAGACATGGTTGTTCGGACAGTGACCCTCCCTGCCCCCACCCCCTTGATACCCCTCCTCAGCGCTTTGAGACCCTCACGGGTGAGTAGCGCGCTCTATAATTTTTTTTGATAGATTGATTGATTGATGGCAACTAACACTCTTTGCAACCTTTCCTTAAGTGAAGGGAACTTTCCATCTCATCTGATATGGCCAATAAATGGGTCTGGGTCTTCCCCCAGAACTGCAAATGTGAACTTAATTAGGTGGCAAACACGCAACGACAGGAAGAAAGAGGCACCTGGTCCTAATGCCACTCCCGTGGCGATCTTCAGGCAGAAGGGAGATTTCTGGGCAGAGGTTTTGCAGCCACTTTTTATAGAAATCAGGCTCACAGGTACAATCCTGGATTCCTGAAGAGGATATAGGAGGCTGGCCTGGTTGGGATTGCGCACCATTGGTACTTACATCTTATACCAGGAACAGTTATCCCTTATTAGTGAAATGTAGGCAGTGTCTAGAAGCCAGGCTCTCTAGAGGTAGCCGTAGATGAGAAGCCAAGGCATATCTAGCAGACATGCAAAGCTCATGCAATACCACTATAGTCACACAGTACTTATACACAATAAAAGACAATACCCAGTGTTACCAAAATAAAGGTAATTCATTTTAGTGACACAAGTCCAAAAATATCTTAAAGGCAATACTCTTTCTGGAGGTAAGTATTATACACAATATCTACAATACTAACCAACATCAGGTAAGTAAATAGTCATAGAATAGTGCAAACAGTAGAAAATACAATAGATTGCAATGGGCTTAGGGGCAACACAAACCATATACTAAAATAGAGGAATGTGAATGTAGAATTCCCCCCTGGGCAAGTGTAGTGTGTAGAGGGGCACTGGGAGTATAAGAAAACACCAACGGTAAGTAAAGTACCCCACGCCAGAGCCCAGGAAAGAAGGAGTAAAGTAAAGCAAGTTTCCTCAGAACACACTACAAGTTGTGATGAAGAAATGTGCAAGAAAAAAGCAATACTGGAAGCAACCAGTGATGGATTCCTGGACCTGAAGACCTGTGGAGAGAGGAGACCAAGTCCAGAAGTCGAAGAAGAGTCCAGGGAGAACAGGATCCCCTGCCCACCTGGATGAAGGTGCAAAATTGGATTCTCCGGTTAGAAGAAAAGAACAGAAATGCACCAAAGAAGATAGCTGTCTCTCAAGTGGGTGGTTTGCCCACTGCTTGGTCCTGGGAAGTGCAAGGCCACAGTCTCTCAAGTGGGTGGTTTGCCCACTGCTTGGTCCTGGGGAGTGCAAGGCCACAGTCCCTCAAGTAGGTGGTTTGCCCGCATGCTCTGGAGGGGGAAACATGCCCTGTGCTTGGTCCTGGGGAGTGCAAAGCCACAGTCTCACAAGTGGGTGGTTTACCCGCTGCTTGATCCTGGGGAGTGCAAGGCCACAGTCTCTCAAGTGGGTGGTTTGCCCACTGCTTGGTCCTGGGGAGTGCAAGACCATAGTCTCTCAAGTGGGTGGTTTGCCCACTGCTTGGTCCTGGGCAGTGCAAGGCCACAGTCTCTCAAGTGGGTGGTTTACCCACAGTCTCTGGAGGGGGCAACATGCCCTATGCTTGTTCCTGGGGAGTGCAAGGCCACAGTCTCTCAAGTGGGTGGTTTGTCCACTGCTTTGTCCTGGGGAGTGCAAATCCACAGTCTCTCAAGTGGGTGGTTTGCCCACATGCTCTGGAGGGGGCAACATGCCCTGTGTTTGGTCCTGGGGCGTGCAAGGCCACAGTCTCTCAAGTGGGTGGTTTGCCCACTGCTTGGTCCTGGGGAGTGCAAGGCCACAGTCTCTCAAGTAGGTGGTTTGCCCACTGCTTGGTCCTGGGGAGTGGAAGGCCATAGTATTTCAAGTGGGTGGTTTGCCCACTGCTTGGTCCTAGGGAGTGCAAGGCCACAGTCTCTCAAGTGGGTGGTTTGCCCACATTCTCTGGAGGGGTCAACATGCCCTATGCTTGTTCCTGGGGAGTGCAAGGCCACAGTCACTCAAGTGGGTGGTTTGCCCACTGCTTGGTCCTGGGGAGTGCAAGGCCACAGTCTCTCTAGTGGATGGTTTCTTCCACTGGTTCTGGAGGGGGCATTGTGCCCAGTGTAATGCTTCCTGTGAAGGAAGGGGTGAGTGGATGGCTTCTTCCACTGGTTCTAGAGGGGGCATTGTGCCCAGTGTGCTTCTTCCTGTGAAGGATGGGGTGAGTGGATGGCTTCTTCCACTAGTTCTGGAGGGGTCATTTTGCCCAGTGAGGCAGATCTTGGGGAGTGCAAGGTCACAGTATCTCACCTGGGTGTCAGACCCACAGGATTTGCAGGGCCCAGGCTGCACACAGCCCATGGATGCAGGACTACACACTTCCTGCCGGCGGTGACGGCTGCTCAGTGGTGGCAGTGGCGGTGCAGGTGTCGATGCTGGCAGTGGTGGGGGAGGCTGCAGCCCTTCCCCTGCAGCCTCGGGCGGCTGCCCACTCGGGCTGCTGCTGCTGGTGCTTGCAGTGGTGGGTGGAGGCTCCATCCCTTCCCCTTCAGCCCCTTCCCCTTCAGCCACTGGGCTGCTGCTGATGGTGGCGGTTCTGGCAGCAGTGCTGGTGGCGGTGCTGGCAGTGGTAGGGGAGGCTCCAGCCCTTCCCCTGCAGCCTCAGAGAGCTGCCCACTGGGGCTGCTGCTGCTGGTGGCAGTGCTGGTGGATGTGCTGGTGGCGGTGCTGGCAGTGGTGGGGGGAGGCTCCAACCCTTCCCCTGTAGCCTTGGACAGCTGAACCACCATGGTTCTTGGTGGGGGCTCCGACTGAGTCTCAGCACCAGGCCTCTTGTCCTTTTTGCTGTTGGTGCAGGCCCTTTGCGCTTCCTGTCAGCAGCTGGGGATTGCCCCTTCCCTGTAGCAGCTTGGTGTTCCTCCTTGCCCTTCCTAGACGTTGCTGGTGCAGGCACCCTTTCAGTGTGGCTGCCTGGTGCCAGGGATCCTCTCCCATCTGCAGTGACTGTTGACACTACTGTGGCCGTGGACTGGGTGGCTGAGGTGCTCGCCTGGGTTCTGACCACCTTGACCCGACGTGAAGGACGGGGGGAGTGGTAGGGAAGAGGTCAACGGTGGAGAGAAAAAGCTTCTTAGGGACGTTGGGGAAGGATGAGGGTGAAGGTTTGGGAGTGGAGGAAGAGGAAGAGGAAGTGGTTGTAGGAGGTGTCTGTCTTCTGATTTTGTGTGTAGGTGCATGGGCTGGATGTTGTTGTAAGGTGGATGGCTGTTGGGTGTCTGTGTGCTTGCATTTGTGTACTTTGGGAAGAGGGGGCACAGGCACAGTGGGAGAGGACACAGGGGACGTGTGCATGGATGTGGGGGTGGTGACTGCCAGTGAGGGGCGTGTAGTGATAGGTGTGATGGTAGTAGGGGATGAGGATGTAGTGCATGCAGGTGTGAGTGTAGACACTACTGGGAGGGAGGTGGACGATGAGAAGGAGGGGGCCACAGTGGAGGCAGTGGATGTTGTTATGTCTGATTCTGGATGGTGTTTGTGTGAGTGCCTGTGGGATGATGTGTGGTGCTTGTGTTTGCCTGAACCACTCCTGTGTGTTGTCCTGTGTGCATTCTGGTCTGCCTGTGTTCTTGGGATAGGTTGGGGTTGAGGGGAATGGGATTGGGTGGAGGAAGTTGAAGGGGGGAGGCTAGAAGCAGGGACAATATCTGCCATCAGATCTCTGTTGGAATGCCCTCCAGGAATGCATTAGTCTTTTGCAAATGGGCTGCCAACCCCTGGATTGCATTCACAATGGTTGACTGCCCAACAGAGATGGATTGCAGGAGGTCAATAGCCTCCTCACTTACGGCAGCAGGGCTAACTGGGGCAGAGCCTGAGGTGCCTGGGGCGAAGGAGATGCCCACCAACCTGAGTGAGCGGGCACGGGAAACATGCTGAGAGGCTGCTGGGAGGGTGGTGCTGGTACAGGGTGGCAGCGGTACCTGTAGTTAGGATGGGCACAGAGATGTCTACCACCACCAGTGAGCTTCCATCAGAGAAGGTATCACTGTCCAAACTGTCCCCTCCAGTATTTGCCGTGGTGCTCCCATCGCCCTCCGTCCCACTGGTGCCCTCACCGTCGGTGGATTCATCCTCTTGGGCCCTGTGGGATGCAGCTCTACCTTTCGCCAGTGCCTCTGCTCCTCCACCAGATGATGCTAATGCACATGAGGACAGGGTGATAAACAAAATGGCGTGGAGAGACAAAGGATACACTTGGTCAATGGCGGCAACAATACCACGGTTGGTGTACACAGCACACTCACACAGGGAACCGTCACAATGCTAGTCACCAGCCCATGGACTTTGACACTTAACGCCAATTGCAGCATACCTGAGACCCACAGACCCCTGCCCAGTAGTGGATGCCTACTAGCTTGGTTGGAGGTATTTTACATCAGGACCCTGCCCAACATGGGAGCTACCCTGCAATGTCCAGCCTGGTCTATGGGTACCCACAGGCCCACATCCCCCACCCAGATGCCACCCCACCAAGCGCAAGTAGTAATTCGGGCACTGTACTCACCCCCTTGTGGCTGCTGTGATGCCCCCAATTGCCCATCCAGCTCCGGATAGGCCACTCCCAGTATGCAGGCCGTCAGGGGGGTCAGGGTTCTATGGGCACCCCTTCCTCGTTGGGAGGCCATCCCCAGCTGGGCCTCTGCGGTATTCGTGCCCAGCGTCTCAGGTCCTCCCACCGTTTCCCACAGTGGGTGCTATGCCTGCCGTCCACACGTCCTTGCCGATGGCTCGCCATTTTCCCTTTTTCTGATGGGCGCTGACGTGCAGAGAAATACATATAGGAAAAGTTATCAGTCAGATCTGCCTGCCTGTTACACTCATGACCCACCATAGCCCTCACATCCCCTTATGCACAGACATGGCCCACCATACATGCAGCATGCTACCCAGTACCCTTCCACCAACCCCCCTACACAAAGCCTTCATACACACACCACTCCATGCATTCATGCCCCATGCATTGTGCTCACAGTGTACTCACCTGTTGGCCTGGAGACCCACAAACCATTTGGTACTAGGATAGGACCCCATCCACCAGTCACTTCAACTCCACTGCAGTGAAGGCAGGGGCCCTTTCCCCAGTGACATGAGCCATGGTACGTTCCAGACACAGGTCACAGCAGCACATGCAGTGTAGGTCCTCTCCTGTTGAAGGTCAGGTAGCAAGTGACTGAACAGATAGAAAATGGAGGTCACGTCCGTGGCGGTGCGTACCGTCACCGCCGGTGTACATCACCATTGGCCACTGTGACCCAGAGGGCCCAATGTTAATCAATGAGGAGTTGCACAGCGGTTTTCGACCACCTCCCGCAACGGTGCACAACATCTGCAGAATTACCTCATTTCCACATGTCCCTCCTAACAGGACCGGCAAATGCCATTTCGGGGTGGGGCAGGCCATGGCACCTAACTGCGTCACAGTACACATAAGGACCATTTGGGCCTATCCAACAATATACTGTTACAGTCACAACATGCAGTGAAGTCTAGTGTAGTGTTTGGATATATGGGCTACTGACCAGCTGCTCACCGTTTTGCCCCCTAGATTGCAACCACTGCGGATGAAGAAGAGATGGAGACATCCCCGAATGTACAGGCCACTGGTGGACTTGGCAACAATGGAGGACAGGCACATTATCCTCACCTATAGATTGGACTGGGCCATAATCACAGAGCTGTGTGCCCAATTAGAGCCTGACCTGATATCTGCTATCCGTCACCCCACTGGGATCCCCACTTTTGTGCAAGTGCTATCAGTGCTCCATTTCGTGGCAACTGGTTCTTTCCAAGTGACAGTGGGCTTGGCAGCAGGAATGTCACAGCCAATGTTCTCAATAGTGCTGACCAGAGTGTTGTCTGCCCTGACGAAACACAGGTGCAGCTACATATTGTTCCCCCAGGTGGAGGATTTGGCCACAGTGAAAACTGATTTCTAAGCAGTGGGACATATCCCCAACATTATTGGGGCTATTGATGGTACACATATTGCATTTGTCCCCCCCGGAGAAATGAACAGGTGTTTAGAAATTGAAAGATCTTTCACTCTATGAATGTGCAGATAGTGTGCCTGGCGGACCAGTACATCTCCCATGTCAATGCTAACTATCCTGGGTCTGTCCATGATTCCTTTATCCCGAGGAATAGCAGCATCCCATATGTGATGGCTCAACTCCAGAGGCACAGGGTGTGGCTAATAGGTGAGCCCTGGTTCCCACCCAGTGGATGTTGGTGTATGGATATGGTGTGGGCCCTAAGGGTAAGTGTGTGGCTAACAGTTCTTCCTCGATATTTGCAGGTGACTCTGGTTACCCCAACCTCTTATGGCTACTGACCCCTATGAGGAATGCCAGGACAAGGGCAGAGTAACGTTACAATGAAGCACATGGGCATACAAGAAGAATCATAAAGAGGACATTCAGCCTCCTGAAGGCTAGGTTTTGTTGCCTCCATCTGACAGGTGGCTCCCTGTGCTACTCACCCATCGTGGCATGCTGTATGTTGCACAATGTTGCTTTACATTGCCAGGTGCCTGTTCTGCAGGAGGATGAGATCGGAGATGGCCATGTGGCAGCAGTGGACCCTGTGGACAGTGAGGATGAGGAGGCAGAAGATGAGGATGAGGACAACAGAAGTGCAATAATTCGACAGTACTTCCAATGACACACAGGTAAGACAGTGTAACTTAAAATTTAAATGACTGTTTTGTCTTTGACATTGTCCCTGGCAGGCAGATTTTCCCACTTCTATGGCCACTCGCTGTAACCTTTGGCATCTCTATTTGCAGATATTTGTGCCTCACTACCGCTCCTGGTGTGTTGACTGCAGCCAACTACAGGTCAGTCCTATGTATACATTACTGTATAGTTGTATTGCAGTGTTTATACCTTGTTAAACGAATACATAGTTCAAACATTTGACAGACTCCATACTTGTATTATTTTTCAAATGGTGTTTATTTAAGTGGTAGTAAGTAGAGGAGGATGTGCAATGGACTGGGCTGATGGTGGAGGAAAGTCCAGGATAAAGTCCAGTCTATGTGAATCACAGGTGCATTGTCCAAGGGGGCATAGGAAGTGGAGAAATGGCAGTTCAAGGTGGACAGGGTGACAGAGTGGGACACAAGGGTGACAATCAAGAGAGTCTTATTTCCTTGCGGGGGTCTTGACAATAGTCTCTGGCTTCTTCTTGCATCACAGGGACCGTTTGCGGGGTAGTTCTCCTTCTGCAGGGTGAGGGGTGTTGGTGGCCTGTTGGTTATGTGGCAGGGCCTCCAGTCCACTAGCGGCAGCGGAGGGGAGGGCTGCTCATCGGTTTGGCTAGTGTTAGGGGCCTGGTGGGGTGCCACTGCCTTCCTCATAGTGTTGGGCATGTCTGACAGCACCGATGCAATGGAGACCAGTGTGGTGTTAATGGACTTCAAGTCCTCCCTGATCCCAAGGTACTGTCCCACCTGCAGCTGCTGATTATTCTGCAACTGGTCCAATATCTGGCCTATCGTCTCCTGGGAATGGTGGTATGCTCCCAGGATCTTGGGGAGTGCCTCCTGGAGAGTCGGTTCCCTGGGCCTGTCCTCCCCCTGTTGCACAGCAGTCCTCCCAGCTTCCCTGTTGTCCTGTGCCTCTGTCCCCTGAACCGTGTGCCCACTGCCACTGACCCCAGGTCCCTGATTGTCCTGTGTTTGTGGTGTGGCCTGGGGTCCCTGTAGTGGTGGACACACTGATGATTGACGTATCCTAGGGACATAAGTATGGGCCCACTGGGTGGGTACTGTGGTGGTGTTTCCTGAGGGGGAGATCTGTGGTGGTGTGGGACTGTGCCTGGGTAATCGACTGTCCGGAGAGCCCTGATGGGCCAGGTCGGTCATCCAGATCCAGGGGTCCAGAGCTTCTGTCATTACTGTGGGCCTCTTCTGATGGGTGGACTGGATGTTGCTGGCACCTCTTCTCCGGTGACTTTGGCTGGGGGACCTGTGGGGATGTAAATGCAGTGTTATTGTTTCTGCGTGTGACATCTTGTGCATGGGTGTGTTGCCCTCTAAGGTTGTTATTGCCCTGGCAGCTTTGCCTTGTGTGAGTAGTTATTTGGTGGGCTTGCTCTTTCCCTCTAGTGTGCAAGCTTTAGTGATAGAAGTCCATCGATGTCTGTGATCAGGATCCATGCATTGGTGTTGCATGCCGGGCTTGGTATTGGGATGACTGGGTTGTGATGGTGGGGTATGTGGGAGGTGGTGGAGTGATGGGAGTGAGGGTAAGGGTGGGGGGTTGTGATGGCATGCAGGTAGGGGGGTGATTGTAATAGAGATTTGACTTACCAGAGTCCAGTCCTTATCCTACTCCTGCCAGGCCCTCAGGATGCATGATTGCCAAGACTTGCTCCTCCCATGTTGTTAGCTGTGGGGGAGAGGGTGGGAGTCCACCACCAGTCCTCAGTACAGCTAGTTGGTGTCTTGCTGCCATGGAACACACCTTCCCCGTAGGTCGTTCCACCTCTTCCTGATGTGATCCCTTGTTCTGGGGTGCTGTCTTACGGCATTGACCCTGTCCTCGATTCTCTGCTATAGCTCCATCTTCCTAGCAATAGATGTCTGCTGCATCTGTGATCCGAATAGCTGTGGCTCTACCAGGATGATTTCGTCCACCATGACCCTCAGCTCCTCCTCAGAGAACCTGGGGTGTCGCTGTGGTGCCATGGGTGTGGTGTGAGTGGTGTGGGTGATGATGTGTGGGGTTATGTGTTGGGGTGTGTGATGTAAGGTCCGTGGATGGTGTATAGGTGATGGTGGTGTGTGGCTGTGGTCTTGTCTGTAGTCTTGCTATCACTCTTGTGGCACTTGTTTGTGGTTGTAAAGGGCTGTGGGTAGTGTGGGTTTGTGTTTTATAGTGGTGTGGGTGTGTGGTGGATGTATTTGTGTCAGGTGTGTGTAGTTTGAATTGTCCAATGTGGTGTAGTTTTGTATGTGTGTGTGTATTTTGAGCGCGCCTGTATTTAGCACCAATGGTTTACCGTCATTGACTGTCTGCCGCAGTGATTCGTGGGTCATATTGTTGTCGGTGTAGTTCTGTTGGAGTAACGGTGTGGGTCTTGCTACTGCCAGTTTATCACTGACCTTTGGGCTGGCGAACTTGTGTGTGTGGCTGTATAGTGACAGATTGCTATGTGTGTGTCATAATATGGGTAGCAGTGATCCGGGGCAGCAGCGGTATGTTGGTGGCAGTCAGCATGACGTTAAGCAGTACTTATCGCCAATGTCATAATGAGGGCCACAGCTGGCCTGAGAGAGTAAGGCATGTCTGAGGTTTTGCTATTTGCCCACCTGCCCTATTTAGAGTGAGCAAACAAATGGCAAGTTTTCACTACCTGTCACTGCTTGGTAACATACCTCGCAGTAAGGGGCAGGGAAAATTGCAAAATGGTCACTACACCATGGAGATAACGCTCATGCAGTATACTGTCTCACTTTAGCCACAGAGAAGGTGATCCAACTGACCCTGGGAGTCCCCTTTGTTTTCCTGGGTGCAAGAAGGAGCAGGTCCAGCCTTTCAGGCTCCTCTCAGGTCACAGACAGCAGATTCAATCTTCTTCTGATATTCCACAGGTACTGAAAGTGTTCTGAATTGGGTGCCTGAGGGTGGTAAGTTTATGCCCTGAAGCAGCAAGGGGGGAGGAATAGAGTATGTTCCCATGGTGCAGCTTGCTTGTGACCAGGGCATGAGTCAGTGACTGCATTGACCTGGGTGGTCATGTTGAATTTGTTGTTGATGACAATCCTGAGGTTCTTGGTATGAGCAGTAGGTGTTGGTCCAAGCTCTATTGGCCATCAGGTGGAGTTCCACAGTGAAGTCCACTTCCTGAAGGTTATGATTTCAGTGTTATTGGTGTTAAGCTCTAGGCAATTGGTTTTCATCCAGTGGACGATCTCAGTCATACAATCTGTGACCTTGATCCAGGAACTGGACGTATTGTTTATGAGAATGAGTTGCGTGTCATCTGCATAGGAGAGGACGTTGATGTCCTGGTAGTAAATGATGTTGGCTAGAGGGATCATATATGCATTGAAAAGTGTGAGGCTCAGGGAGAATCCTGGCAGAACGCTGAAAAAGAAGTTCCAGGTGTTTGAGATGTATGGTGCCAGGCCAACTGACTGTCAGAAAAGAGCAGATCCATCACAGTACATCTCCTCAGATTCTGATGTTGTGTAGGTGTTGGATGAGGACGGGGTTGAACACAGTGTCAGATGCTGCAGAGAGGTCCAGGAGAATGAGGGATGCCTAATCTCCTCCATCCAGAGCCATGCAGATGGCAGCTTTGGCAGTGATGAGGGCAGTTTTTGTGCTGTGGTCTGTGCTGAAATCAGACGGAGTGGTACTGATGAGTTGATGGTCGAGATATTAGGTGAAGCATCCCCAATGGTTTTCTCTAAGACCTTGGCTGGTAATGGTACCAGGGAGATTGGCCTGTAGTTGACAGTTTTTTAAGAGTCTGAGAAGGGTTCTTTCTTCAGCAGGAGAACAGATGTATGTTTTCAAATGTCTGGGAGGGTTACATAAGAGGTGGGGCCATTCAGATTAGGTGTGGGCATGGCACTGATGTGTTACAGTCCTCTTGAGTAGGTGTGCCGGGGCAGAGTTCCAATGGGGCCCCTAATGGGATGGATTTCATGGTGGAGCGAGTTTCTTTTGGGGTGAGGATGGGCCATGTGGTTCTCATTGGTTCTTCGGATAAGATCAGGGGGTATTTAGATAAGTCTGTCAGGTCCAGTTACGGGTTGGACTTGCTGTAGATGGTGGTGATTTTATTGCTGAACAATTGAGAGAGATTTTTGCATGGGTCCTGTGATGGACTTGTTTGAACTGCAGGCCACTGCGGGTGTGTTGAAATCCTTCACAATGGTTAAGATTTCTTTGCTTCCATTGATACTGGCATTAATGTGGTCTGGGAGATAAGTGCATAGAGGTAATTCTCATAATTCAGTTGACTGCAATAATGCAGATTTACCTACAAATTCCACAAAAAAGTAATCTTGAGTTTAGCACTAGTTCTTAATGTAAAAATGCTACCTTGTGCCTAAAATGGGGATGAGAATGCATTTTGCACTAAGAAATAGGGCTAAATGCAACAGGACATGAAAATCAAGAGCAAGTAGCCCTTTGAGATCACTAAGTATTCTCTTGGGGTAGGATGTTAACCCAACTTATCCCACCATTTAGCACTAATATCTTATTGCAAAAGTCATCCTTGCATCAAAAATGGACACAAGGAGGCATTTTGTGCTAACAAATAGCACTACATATGCTGTTTGGGTAGAATTTTCTCCAACTTACTCCCAACATCTAACACTCTTTTCTGAGCACTAACTGCACCTTGGTGTCATAATTGGATGCATGGATGCACTTTGCTTTAAGAAATACTGCTAAATGCAGCAAAACAAATAGCAAGTATGAGCTGCTGCTCAAGGATGCTAAGTATGCTCTTGTGGTAGGATTGTTTCCCCTGAAATTACTCTTAACTATGCAACCAGGCATAATTACATTATTATCTGTAATTCTGCATCAAAATGTGACACATAATCAGCTAAATTATTCAGATGACTCCAGCATTATCAAAACTACACCCTGGTCTAGTTTGGTTTTCAATATCATTTGGTGGTAGTGTCTCAGGTTGTAGTTAAATGTGACCATGTCTGTATTGTCCTAACTCATTCTCCATTAGCACTCTATTTGCTGTCAAGTGGCATTTCATCCATCTGAGTGCCTCCATGTACCAACAGGCCTGGTGTCTAGATTTTTATGTAATGCAGTGTTTGAAGGGAGCCACGGAGTAGGCACAGAAAGTAACCCTATTGTTGAAATTCTTGATAACTTTGGGGAAGCTGTTGCTGTGGTTTGGTCAGTGGGTGTTGAGAGCGGTGTTCCAGTCCTTGTCTGTGATGATGTTCCAGTTTCTGTGGTCTGGTCTGGTGGTGGTGTGTGTGACTAGGACAGAGATGCTGAACTTGATAAGGGCATAGTCTGCCCTGGAGACTGGTGTGGACTTCTCCATTAATATTGTCAAAAGTGTTAAGAATAGGATCTAGAAGATGTCTAGCGGCAGGGGTAGGTCTAACTTGTTGGGTGATGTTGGACTTTCATCCTTGGCGTGGTCTCCCTTAACTTTTTGCCTCTGTTCCCCAGGTTGTTGATGTGTGCTGGACTCTGATTTTACAGTTTTTGTTACTCTGGGCACTCTACCACTACTAACCAGTGCTAAAGTGCAAGTGCTCCTTTCCAAAATGTGTATGTAATTGGCTTATCCATGATTGGCATATTTAGTCTACTAGTAAGTCCCTTGTAAAGTGCACTAGAGGTGCCAGGGTGTGTCAATCAAATGCTACTAGTGGGCCTGCAGCACTGATTTTGCCACCCGCATAAGTAGCTCTGTAATCATGTCTCAGACCCGCCATTGCAGTGTCTGTGTGTGCAGTTTTAACTGTAGATTCGACTTGGCAAGTGTACCCACTTGCCAGGCCTAAACCTTCCCTTTTCTTACATGTCAAACACCACTAAGGTAGGCCCTAGGTAGCCCCAAGGGCAGGGTGCAGTGTATGGTTAAGGTAGAACATATAGTCATGTGTTTTATTATTTCCTGACAGTGAAATCTTGCTAAATTTGTTTTTCACTGTTGCAAGGCCTTTCCCTCTCATAGGTTAACATTGGGGCTACCTATAAATCTGATTAAAGTGTAGATTCCCTTTGGGAGCGGATGGACATGAGGAGTTTGGGGTTTCTGAGCTCACAATTTAAAAATACATCTTTTAGTAAAGTTGATTTTAAGATTGTGTGTTTGAAAATGTCACTTTTAGAAATTGAACATTTTCTCACTTATACCATTTCTGTGACTCTGCCTGTTTGTGGATTCCCTGTCTGGGTCAGTTTAACAGTTGGTCTGGCTGCACCTCACACTAGACAGTGACACAAAGGGAGCTGGGGTGTAGTCTGCATTTCCTGATGAGCCATCTGTGCTGGGGGGGAGGAGTGGTCACTCACACCTGTAAGGGCTGTGCCTGCCTTCACACAATTCAGTCTCCAACCCCCTGGTGAGTGACTGGGGGCTGACCTGGGAAAGGCAGGATTTCACGTTCAAAAGGGACTTTACTTTGAAGTAGGCCCACTTCAAAGGAGAATTTGGGTCTAAGAAGGGCACCCAAAACCACAGACTTTAGAACACTTCTGGAAACAAGAGGAATCTCTGCCTGGAGAAGAGCTGAAGAGCTGAGGAAGAAGATCTGCCCTGCCTGTGACTGTGCTTTGTAGAGTTATCCTGCAGTTGCTGCTTCTGCCAGAGTAAGAGGGCAAATACTGGACTTTGTGTGCCTTCCATCTTGAGAAGAACTCTCCAAGGGCTTGATTTAGAGCTTGCCTCCTGTTGTTTGAAGTCTCAGGGACAGCAAAGACTTCTCTCTGCCAGCACCTGGAGTCTCTGGAGAGACTCCTACTCTGCCCTGTGGTGCCCATTCAGTTCCTGGGACCCTGAAAGTTGAAGCTGGCAGCCTAAAATGAAGAAATCCACATACAGAGCTCCGTGCGGGGAAAAGATCGACGCAACTCACATGTGCGGCTGAAAAAATGATGCGCTGCCAGCTCCGTGGCTGAGAATCGAGGCTCACTGGAAACGTGACCGAATAAACGACATACAGAGCAGGAGAAATGGCACGCAGCATTGCTGACGGAGTCTTGTAGATCGCATCTCGCACTGTGGGGTTTTCGGATCATCGTGCGGCTGGATTTCTGAAGCGAACCATTGTGTTCGGGCAAAAAGAACGCAAGGCCTGCCTGGACCCATGTGAGGACCGAATCCACGCATCGCTCTCCTGCGGAGAGAAGAACCGACGCACGCCGACTCGACAGAAGGGGAAAACAACACAAGGTCTTGCTTTTTTTGTGTTTTCAATTTGGGATCAGCATAGTCTTCCAGACAGAAGTTCAGGTTTCTGAGGAGGGTGTAATTGTTATTGCTGTGGGCGAGTGGTGCAAGAAGTCTGTGATGGAGTCAGTGAAGGTGGTGTATGGTTCCGGTTGTCTCTAGATGAGAATGCATCTACGGGTGAAGTTGATTGTGACATGGAGCTTGAACAACAGGTTTTTCATGATGGAGGGTGATGTGTCCTTGTTGGATGTGATGGAGTTCTTGCAGACAATGGTAATTCCGCCTCTGGTCTTGTGAAGTCTGTCTTGTCTGGAGATATTGTAGCTGGGATGGATGGCTCTGATATTGTCAGTTCAGCCAGTTTTCTATTGGGGAAAAGTAGGTCCAGCAAGCATGTCCCATATTTCTGTGGCACATTTGTTAAGTGAGCTGGCTTGGAGGAGTGTGCATGCAAGGGTGTAGTGTTGTGTGAAGTGGTTGTGTGACTGTGTGAGCGCAAGACACTGCAGAGTTGAGGGCTGTTGATGCAGTCACGGTTTGTATTGGATGTGGGTAAGTGCATGAAAACTTGCAGGAAGCATATGAGAATGCTCCCTCTGTGTTGTGTGGTGAGGCAGGAGTGGATGAAGCAGATGCAAGGGTTGAGAGTATGGACGGTGATAGCAGGGTTGTAGCAGGATTTTGTAGGACCAAGGTTCCTGGAGCTGGCAGGGGTCCAAGCGTGGATGGGTGCAGATGGTCTTGCCTTCTGAGGTAACAGTGAGATTAAAAAAAGAGGACTGTCTTGCATGTGGTATATATGGATCACATCTCCTCATAGGGCTCCACTTTCTTCTAATCATTATCTTTTTGGTATGCCTGCTGGGATGCAATGTAGCCCCACCATATAATCTGGATTCCTTTTCCCCACAGTTCACAAGATCACTATACTTTAATGGGGTCCAATCATGGACTAACGGAAAACAGAGCTGCAGGAGAATATACCAAGTGGGCTAAACAGAGCGTTTCAAGCTGCCGGAGAATGCACCAAGTGGGCTATAGAAAGAGTCTAGCTCCATAGAATGCCCAAGAACTGCCAGGCCTAATTTGGAATTGGGAATGGACAGTTGCCATCTGTTCATACTAAACTCTGGATTCAGGTGATGTAGATATTCGATGGGATTCCTCCTGAATGGAAGAGGCTCATCCTCACTGAAAACCTCACTGTAATGTTCTTAAACAGTGAGAGCGATTTTGGGGGTGGTGCTCATACTCCAAATGTTTCTCTTTTTTATATCCCTGTATATAGAGCTGTCTTGTGGGTATTCTGCTGAGTTCAGATCCTGTAAAGTTTGGTTCTACTCTCTGTCTTGCTGCATCATAGAGATGCAGGTGATTCAGGGCAAATAAACATCTTGCATTTGTGTAAATCTGTATTTGAAGTTACAACACTCTGTTAATCCCCTGGAAGTTTTGCACTATGTACTTAGCAATACTTACATATATCTGCACTTTCACTGGGACTGGATGCTCTTGCTGCTAGTCATCCCTGGTGAGAGGAGTGTATGATGATGAGCATGCTGCCAAGTGGTCTCTCCACACAATGGGACACCTGCCAAGACGTTCCATGGAGAGGTGGTATGATTTTGTCTGCAAACACTTGCTGACCCTACTACACACCTTGGCCCTGATGGTTTGAGTGTCCTCTGGCAGGTGAATCTTCCCACCATTTCTGAGTCACCTGAGTACTGGGAGCCCAAATCCCACTACCACTCCCCTGCATTGTGTGTCATCTCCACTCATTGACCCTGACTTATCTCAGCAGGATGACTGTTACTTACTGTACTTACTGCACAAGTGTAACTTCACAACTTATCAACCTGTTGCCCACAAGAGCTCAAGCAGAATCCTGTTTCTACTACACAATTCAGCTCAAGCGGATTGGCCATCCACTAAGTGCACAGGTGCACTCTGACTTGGCAGTTCACAAGTCTCTAATTCTGGGTCATCTGGTGAGCATAATATAAGGCCTAGCCAACGGTCCATGCACAGCCTCTCCCTCAAATGCATGTGTCTGTCAGGGTAAAGATATAATGACACAAGCAGGAATGAAATTTGCACTCTGCGCATCTAACTGGACTACATAAGCAAACTATTAACATTGGCCCTGTGCAATTACAAACATATTTAGCTGATCTTTCATTAAAACATTTGCCTACAGAATCAGGAAGAAGCACAAGACACTCAGATTATGCATTAGGAATTAGTTAAAGAAATTTTGAAAATGCAACATGCCAGTCCCTGTGAACGATGGCCCCCCCAAATGAATTATACCAAACCTGTACAATGTGATTGACTGACACATTACTGAAAGTAAACAAGAAAACACATAATAAAGTAATACTCCCTGACCCCATAAAAGATTAACTCCTCGTTCAACTATCGGAAAAAGGTGGAAAGGAATTTACAGGACACTGTTCTCTGTCAAAGTTAAAATGCTTATGTGAAAATACTGCACAAAGGTCTGGCTAGCAGACTGCTATAAAGTGATATTAACCTTAGTAGACAGTGATCAGTGTTAGTTCATACTCCGTAGGAGTACAATATGCAGTCTTCGGTGTCTAGCCCACATAGTGCATAGCTTAGAAGCAAAGGTCCTTGTGCTCTAGGCTGTGTACATCTTGAAAAAAGATTCAATACTTAGGGCTTTATTCAGAGTTTGGCAGATGGGGTTACTCCATCACAAACATGACAGCTATACCGTCCGTCGTATTATGATTCCATAATATCCTAGGGAAATTGTGATACAATGGACAAGATATCCATCATGTTTGGGTCGAACTTACCCATCTGCCAAACTCCAAATCAGGCCCTTTTTTGGGTATATATGTCGAAGTGCTTACACAAATAGGAGTGGGAGCTATGTATCTTAGATATGTGAAACTATTGTATACAGAGCCATGAGCCAGATTTACGACAGAAGGACCAATTTCCAAATGTCTAGCCTCCTGAGAGGTAAAGGACCAGGTTGCCCCCTCTCCTCTGGTGCTTACATTGGCTGTGTAGCCGCTGGTATGTTGATTAAGGGTGGTGCTGGGGGACTGACGTATTTGGCCACAAACCATTTTATATTGCTTTATGCAGATCACATGCCATTCTATCCGATGGACTTGGTAAAGCTAATGCCTTTAGATAAATATAGGAGAATATCAGGCCTACAGATTCTTCCACTTGGAGGTGCCTATGGGTTTAGTAGAATATGATTTGCAACTGTTGGCCTTCATGTGGAAGGCAGATGGTTTTCATTGTATGGATATTCAAATAAACCTGGAGAGTGAAAAAGCGTAGTTTGGCTGTGCCGCTACGACCTTGAGAAAAGATCATGAAAGCATTTTCATTTTCTGGTGGTCTCAATTTGATGGTCAGATTTTATATAACATTTAATATGGTTCATATAATTTCTGCACTGTAAAGCATGTGAGTGGAGTGCATGTCTGCATATAACATTTGATAATAGTTTTTTGAATATCTATTCAAGACTAATGTTTTAAAAAGGTTATTTTGCATGATATAATTTTCTTTTTTACAGTTAACATTCAACGTGGACTTGTTTTTCTTAAATGTTTCTTTCGAGTTGCAAGTAGTAGGAATGGAGTCACCAAGCGGTTTATTGTGCGTGAGAGATAATAAAGACTGAGACAAACTATGCAAGGATGAAGAGAGGAATGTTCTGGAAGCTTGGCAGTTGTAACTCTTTTGAAATTGCTGAGATTGAAGAGTACCATGACGGGGTTTATCAGGTGGTTGGAAATTAACTTCCAATTAATTTTAATTAGGTTTTCAATCTAGAAGCTTCAACTATGATGTCATTGTCTTGGGAAACTGTCATTTAGGAAAGGTTAGTTGGTGAAAGATTCAGATCCTTTCCTATTCTTAGAGCTTAATGGACCCTGCTGAGGTACAGACCTCATTATTTCTTCATGGCTTTATGCCATCGCACCTCTCTTAACAGAATATTCTACTGAACGTCTGTTTGCAGACCTTTCTCAATTATTCCTTCAATATTAGAATAGATAGGTTTTATTTTAAATGCTTAGACAGGATAACTTGATTCTAGTGACTAAGGACCATCTACCTTTTCTGATCTTTTGTATTGTGGCTATAGAAGTTTTAGTCCTGCATATGCTAACTATGTTTACCACTGTACAACGCTTTAACTCTCCTTTGGTGATTTTATACATCTACACTATGGTTTTGAGGCTCATTTATGTAACATTGACTTTGAGCCTATAGAAAAACTCTTTAACCCTATGGAATGACTCCAAGTGTTATTATGTGACATTTGGGTTGTAAATAAATTATTTAATGAATTTGATTACTGTTACTCTTCTTCCCTTGGAACTGAGAAGCAAAGATTCATTGGACCCCAGAATTAGTTAAAGGGCCCCAGGCTCTATCAAGGGTGAAGTAGTTAGATGAGAAGACCCTGCTTCTAGAAACACAAAACAAAATACCACTACAGGGTCTACTTATGAAGGTACACAAAGTGCAGAATCATATGGCGTATGCAAAGCCACCGGAATTATGCAATTCTGCGGCTGCTGCTTTTTCTCACGTAGTTATTTATTTGACTCATTTGTCACATAAATCATCCTCTGCTGCATAATCTGCAGATTTTAACAAAAAAACATTTCTTCTAGATCAGATGAAAAAGACATTACTGAGCATGGTGACAAGTGTTCCACACGCAGAGGAATACCCTTTTCACAATTTAACTGGTCATGTTTTAGTTGCTTATTTTTGTATTTGGTTGTTGAATTAGTACAAATGAGGTGACATCTTTAGCCTGGTAGTATTTCTGTATGTTAAAAATACAAACAAGCGTTTCCAATGCAATGGGTCTCGCGTTTGCTCGAGTTAGAGCTATCAACATTTTAAATTCCTAAGTGGCCTCTGAATGCAGGCTGCAGCAGCACTTTGAAACCTGTGCGCCTGCCTACAGGACACAAGGAGCTCGCTGCAGCTCCTTGAAGTACCAGTTCCCCAAAGAGCACAGCCCGCGCATAGATGGCTATACAGTTCAAACCTGTCAATCCCGCTGAGAACCAGCGCAAAGGCGCTAGAGTGCATTAAAGCCTGTTTTTCGTGGCGCTCCTCCTACTGTGTGTGTCCAGATTCTCAGAGCATCCACCAGTGTTTTTTTGCTCGGGAAAAGCACAAACCTGCACCGACGGCCACCCCACCGGCTCGCACAGCTATAATTATGCCGGTAATTACAGGGGCGAAATAAAGCACCATGGGAGCATTTGATGCGGTTTCTATTCTCTCCCGCAAGGTCTGGGAAGACTCCTTTCACTGGCAGGTTAGCGCTTCATTTTCAAGAATGAATGGTGCTTTTTATTAACAGAAACGTAGCTTACTTTCTGAATACTTGGGGATCTGGAGGAAGGAAACGGGTGGAAGGTAGGCAGGACTGAGAGCTAAACGCAGCTTTTGAAAATCATTAACTCCAATTCATGCTGGGCGCTACCTTTAGGAGGGTGTGGGGGCTTTAAGAGTCAGATATGCCTGAATCGGAACTATGAACTACTCCTGCGCTTTAGTATCTGGAGAAACATGAAGGCGTGTTACCTTTCCACAGCAGCAAATCACATGTGCGCCAAGGGAGGGTGAACCAGGGTGAAAGGAGATTGTTTTTGAAACAGAGACATTCAAAGACGGGTGAGAGGCGGTCTTGTGGCTGGCATGCTGACCTTGTGGAGCCAAGATTTATAGCGTTGTGTGATCTTAGGCGAATTAAACTATCTCCTGTGTCCGTCAGGTCCCGCATATGTAAAACAAGGGTGGTAGAGGGGACGTGGTATGTGGGGGGGCGGGAAGGAGGAGCAGTGTTTACAGTTCCTGTTGAAAAAACTGTTCGGCTGTGAGGGCCCAAAATAACAAGCATTTGGAATGCAATGGTGTCATGTTTGCTCGAGTTGGAGCTCTTTGCGTTATAAATTACTGACTGGACTTTTATTGACAGACAGACTGAAAATAACAAGAGGAAGAGAGCAAGAGGAGTTGGCCCTGGAAAAGCCCCTCTCTGTTTTTATTATGTTTGCAAAGGGAGCTGGGGGGGAGGAGGGACTGAACATGCACCCACACTGTTGAGGTGAAACAGGCAAATGCCAAAAAAAAGTCCCTTACAGAAGAGATAAACAGGATATAGCGTAATTACACAGTACTTTGTGCTGCTCCTAAAATGAAAAAAGGCAGGACAAAGAGGCAGAACTGACCACTAGCAAACAAGGATTTTTGATGGACACTGCAACTAACAAATCAAAACGCTGGAACTCACTCTATTGTATACTATAGAATACAGCAGGCCGAACGATAACTCTCCACCTAAAAATGAAGTCATGCTATGAAAAAAGTGCTGCATTATGCTGCACTATTTGCCTTTATTTGCCGCATAATTTAGTCAACTCCTAAGCGTAGTTTGGTGCTCCCTTGACGCAGTTTTCCAGTTGCCCTGGCCATATGTTATCAAACAGGTTTGTAAAATGTCGGACGGAGTAGTGAGAGTCAACTTAAGACACCCACCATTTGCCGCTATTATGCAGAGGTAGAGCATTCATCCCATTGTACAAATAGAACAAAATAAGTTAGAGGGTGGCTGGAGAATGGGAGAATGCCAGGTACTGAAAGACATGTACCCATGCTGCAGATTTATGACAATGAAAGATGCCCAAGTACTATTCATCACCAGACCTACCTTACATTCCTGAAGGCACTGTAGACAACACAGACAATGGTGACGATGCAACCCGTGGTCCAGTGAAAAAAGGGTGGTCGCTAATAAAGGGCAGTGAGAGAAAAGAAGGACATAAGGATTCAAAATAACTTATTTTTGAGGAAGAAAGGGGTAGAGAGAGCACCCTGCTATGCCCACTTTAAACTGGTGCAGTGCAATTACCTGTAAATGACAAACGGGCATCAGTTAAACTAAGCAGAGTTTACATAGGGCATACACACGGCTGTCGAACATGAAGCAAAGAAATAGTATATTCGTGCATATGATTTAGCGTTACCCCAAGGTGCAGTTTTTAGGGACAGAAAACCTAGAAAGTAGCATAAGGGCTTTCCAAAACTGGCAATTAAACGAAGACTCCAGGGCTCATTTTGAAAGAAAAAAAGTTAAAAATGCAAATACATTTTGCGGTGCTAGGGTCAATGTTGGCGAAAAGGCGAATAGCTGTACACTGACTCTACCCAAGGCACCTGGAATCAGTAGTTGGTAATAAGATATGATAAGATGATCAACAGTGGAAAAGGGATAAATGAAAAAAGTAAGGAAGGATGAGCAACTCACTGAAGACCTGGCAGAATGGACCCGAATGCTTTAAACTCTTGTAGATTTACTGCATTCTAGACCACTGTGACCTAAGACTATAGGGCTAGATGTACATAGCATGTTTTTGCTTTTGCAAACAGCGTGATTCTTAGAATCTGCTCATGTGCGACCACAAAAATGCTTTTAGTATTGTACAAACACCAAATTGCAATTCAACTTGTTATCAAAAGGCAGTTTGTTTTGTTAACAAAAACAGAATAGTTATTTGGAAGGGGCCTGTTGAGTGCATCCTTTTCAAATAGTGAATCTGAATGAAATGTACAGATATCTTACAGCAACTGAAATGTAGTTGCAAAACATTCAAACTTTACCACTACTTAAAAGTTGGAGGTAACTCATCTGCAAATGGGAGGTCGTCCCCTTGAGATGCATTCCCCCATGGGAATGTTTGAAAAAAAAAACATTTAAGAGCAAGCAGTGGTCCCAAGGGTCATTTAGGTTTAATTTTTCTTCTGCAAAGCATCCCATTTTAAGGAAAACCGCAGGCTTTTTTTATTTTTATTGATTTGTTTAAACGCAATCACAATCATGGTCAAGATAAAGAGGGAGGGATACTAAGTGATGGGACGAGGAATTAGGAATCAGAGTAATCAAGATTACTAGTAAGTAATCCAAACATTACTTCCTAATCCGTTCCTTGTCCCATTCCTTACTACATGCAAGAATACCCAAGCGTATACAAAAAACAAGACAGAATTCATGCTGCAAATATTTATTAAACATCTTCAACAAATAATCTGTCATGAAAGAAAATTGACAAACAGCTTCATACAGGTTTCAAAGAGGTAACTGATGTACCAAAACTCAGTTCTGGTCCTTGAGCCAAATTCAACCTATAATGATCAAAAAAGGTTGATTGAGAATCCCAAGTGGCAGCTGCACAAATATCTGAAATAGAAACACCACCTCATTCCATCCAAGAAATAGCTATTCCCACGAATTAAGAATGCTTGAACAGACATGCCCTGGAGTAGGAAATTGAAATCGCTTCCCTTATCCAACAAGACAGAGTGGAAAGACAAGGGGGGTCATTACAACATTGGTGGTAAAAGCCACCTACCGCCGTGCAGAAGACTGCCAACACACCGCCGCGGCTGCGGAATTCCGCCACCGTCATTATGACCCAAAGCCCGGAATCCGCCAAAATCTAGACACCCACACAAGTCCGCCACACCAAAGGTCAGTTATAAACTGGCAATAAGAAATCTTCCACCGTCACGCCAACAGGAATACGCCCACACTATCACGACCCACGAATCCATGCGGCGGTCTTTCAACTGCGGTATTCCATTGGCGGTTCACACCGCCGCGCTCAAAATACACACACATTTACAAAACACAGCCACATTGGACAATTCAAAATACACACACCTGATACACATACACACACCACTCCCACACACCCAATACAATATAAAACACGCACCCACATCACCCACAAACCCCTACGACAAAAATGTAGAACGAAGCACAGAGAGAGACACCACCATCTACAAACGAGCATCCAGCAGAGGTCTGTACACCGGAGGATGCCGTCATCTCCTCACATGCCCCAGCGGACGGTGCCTATGGAGGAGAACAGCAAGCACAGAGTCAACCAACTCTGAGGTACGTAAACACAGCTTACTCTGAAAATATTCACAAATCGAAATTTGCCTGTATGAGTGTTTAGGCAAGGCCTAGGTATGTGTGACGCAGTCAAAAATAAAGCCATGTGGGCCCCTGAAATGGCGGCTGTCTGACCTGTAAGGTGGGACAAGGGGATATGAGGTAAGTGCGCTGGTGTTGTACACCGTCGCGGTAGGTGGTCGAAGACCGCAGCGCAATTCTACATTGGTTAACATTGGACCCTATGGGTCCCAGGAGCCAATGACGATGTACGCCGGCGGTGACGGTACGCACCGCCGCGGACGTGACCGCCATTTTCTCTCTGTTCAATTACTCGATACCTGATCTTTGACAGGAGAGGACCTACACTGCAAGTGCTGCTGTGACCTCAGTCTGGAAGAGACAATGGCTGGTGTGTCTGGGGAAAGGGCCCCTGCCTTCAGCACGCTACTCTATGGTCCTCCAGGCAAACAGGTAAGTACACTGTGAGCATGCTGTATGGGCAATGCCTGTGTGGAGTGGGGTGGATGAAAGATGAAAGATAGAGGGGTGAGAATGAGGCGTGCATGGAATGACGGTGAGTGCATGTGGGTCATGGCAAGGGTAGGGATGTGGGCCAATGACTGTGACGGTGCAGTTGGTAATTACTTTTCTTTTTCCCCTGTAAAATTCCTGTAGGTCAGCGCCCACCAGAAGAAGGATATTTGGTGTGCCATCGCCAAGGACATCCAGACCCTGGGGGTCTACCACAGACGGAGCACCCACTGCCGTAAAAGATGGGAGGACATTCGCCGCTGGAGCAAGAAGACGGCGGAGGCCCAGCTCGGGATGGCCTCCTGTCGCACCATGACCCCCTAATGTTCAGCATTCTGGTGGTGGCGTACCCGGAGTTGGATGGGTGCTTGAGGGCATCACAGCAGCCAAAAGGGGGTGAGTACACTCTCATCCTGCTGGTTTTGCGCGCAGTGGAGGGATCTGGGGGGGGAGGTGGGCTGTGGGTTCCCCTAGGCCAGGGTGAGTTTGCTAGTTGAGTTCCCTTCTTCAGGCAGGCCCTGTGGCACCCCACCCCACCTGTGTATAGTGCCAACTACAACTAGTCAGGCTCCTGTGACATCCATGTGTGCAGAAATCGGCCATAGCCTTGTAAGCCATGTCCCAGAGATTGAAAAGTGGATCCCAAGTGTGCGGCGTAGTGCAGGGGGCTTCTGTGGATGTTGTGTCCGCCAATGGTAGCGGTATTGCATGCACTGAACATGTCTTTCTTCTATCTTCACCCCCCCTTTTTTGTGGTCCCCCTGTACTTGTGTGCATTAGCATCATCAGGCGGAGGAGCAGTGGCACCGGAGCAGGAGGGAGCTGCATCCCACATGGCCCTGGAGGGCGAGACTATGGACTCCGAATTCACCAGTGGGACGGAGGGCGAGGGGAGCTCCACAGCGGGGACAGGAGCTGACACTAGCGAGACGGACTCCTCCTCTGATGGGAGCTCGCTTGCGGTGGCGGCCCCATCTGTGCCCCCCGCATCTACAGGTACAGCTGCCACCCCCCCTACCAGCACCGCCCTCCCAGCAGCCCCTAAGCCTTTGCCCCGTGCCCGCTCACCCAGGTGGGTGGGCATCACCTTCACCCCCGGGCACCTCAGCCCCTGCCCCTGTTACCCCTGCTGCCCTCAGTGAGGAGGCCATTGACCTCCTCAGGTCCCTCAATGTTGGGCAGTCTACCATTTTGAATGCCATCCAGGGTGTAGAGAGGCAGCTGCAACAAACCAATGCATACCTGGAGGGCATTCACTCTGGTCAGGCGGCCCTTCTGCGAGCTTTTCAGACTCTGGCCTCAGCACTGATGGCAACCATTGTCCGTGTCTCTAGCCTCCCCCCTCCAACTTCCTCCACCCAGACTCAATCCCCTGTACCTCAGCCTATCCCAACCACACCATCAGACCAGCATGCACACGCCTCAACACACACAAGGGAAGCTCTGGCAAACATAAGCACCAAACATCCCACAGGCACTCACGCAAGCATCAGACACATGCAGACACACCAACATCCACTGCCTCCACTGTGTCCCCCTCCTCCCTCCCTGTCTCGTCTCCACTCACACCTGCATGCACTACATCCTCAGCCACTACGTCCATCACCAGCACACCCACCACCACACCTGCCACGTGCAGTCACCAGCCCCACTACCATTCACACATCCCCTGTGTCCTCTCCCAGTGTGTCTGTTACCCCACCTCCCAAGGTACACAAACGCAGCCACACACCCACCCAACAGCCAATCACCTCACAACTTCCTCCAGCCCATGCATCTTCACCCAAAGTCACCAAACGTACACCTCCTACAACCACAACCTCTACCTCCCCTCCCAAACTCCCTCCAGCTACCAGTCCCAGTGTTCCTAAGAAACATTTCCTGGCCAGCCTTGACCTCTTTCCCTCACCTCCCCCACCCCGTCAGTCTGCTAGGGCCCGACTTTCCAGGTCCCAACCTAGCACCTCAGCCACAACATCGGCTGGACCAGTGGTGCCAGTAGTCACCAGATTATGGAGTGCACCAGGCAGCAGGGCAGCCAGTGTGACACAGAGCCACAGCATGGACAGTCCCCCACCTATCAAGCATAAAAAGTTGGCCAGTGCCCGGCGGGACAGGGGAAAGAAACCAGCCACCAAAGCCGCTCCCAGGGGTACAGTTGGAGTGTGGAGACAGCTGCCACATCATCCAAGGTGGGGAAGGGGAACAGTAAAACCGACAAGTCTGGGAAGATCAGCATGGAGGGCAAGACCGCCAGCAGCCACACAGCCCAGGAGGCGACCGCCAGCAGCCGCACTGCCCAGGAGAAGACCCCCAGCAGCAGCCCCGCTGCCCAGGAGGTGACCGCCAGCAGCCCTGCTGCCACTGACAGGACCGCCAGCAGCAGCCCGCTGCCCAGGAGGCGAACGCCAGCAGCCCCGCTGCCACAAACAGGACCGCCAGCAGCAGCCCCGCTGCCCAGGAGGCGACCGCCAGCAGCCACACTGCCCAGGAGAAGACCGCCAGCACCAGCCCCACTGCCCAGTAGGCGACCGCCAGCAGCCCCGCTGCCACAGACAGGACCGCCAGCAGTAGCCCCGCTGCCCAGGAGGCGACCACCAGCAGCCCTCTGCCACAGAGAGGACCGCCAGCAGCAGCCCCGCTGCCCATGAGGTGACCACCAGCAGCCCCGCTGCCAGAGACAGGACTGCCTGCAGCAGCCCCGCTGCCCAGGAGGCGACCGCCAGCAGCCCCGCAGGCCAGGACAAGACCGCCACCAGCTGAACCGCTGCCAAGGACACTGCCGCCACAAGCACCGCAGGCCAGGACAAGACCGCCACCAGCTGAACCGCTGCCAAGGACACCGCCGCTACAAGCACCGCTGCCAAGGACACCTCCACCACCAGCACTGCTGAACAGGACAAGACCACCACAAGCACCGCTGCCAAGGACACCGCCGCCACAAGCACCGCTGAACAGGACACCGCCGCCACCAGGACCGCAGGCCAAAAGCTCTGACGCTACTGAGGCCGCCACAATCACAATGAAGCACTCTGGGCACCAAGCCCCCTCCAGAACCAGTGGAGAGATACATCCACTACCTCAGTCCTTGGCAGGATGAAGCACTTTGGGCACCGAGACCCCTCCAGAACCAGTGGAGAGATACATCCACTACCTCAGTCCTTGGCAGGATGAAGCACTCTGGGCACCAAGCCCCCTCCAGAACCAGTGGAGAAAAGCATCCACTACCTCAGTCCTTGGCAGGATGAAGCACTCTGGGCACCAAGCCCACTCCAGAACCTGTGGAGAGATACATCCACTACCTCAGTCCTTGGCAGGATGAAGCACTCTGGGCACCAAGCCCCCTCCAGAACCAGTGGAGAAAAGCATCCACTACCTCAGTCCTTGGCAGGATGAAGCACTCTGGGCACCAAGCCCCCTCCAGAACCAGTGGAGAAAAGCATCCACTACCTCAGTACTTGGCAGGATGAAGCACTCTGGGCACAATGCCCCTTCCAGAACCAGTGAAGAATGTTATCCACTTGAAAGACTGTGGCATTACACTCCTCAGGATGGAACAGTGAGCAAACCACCCACTGTAGAGACTTGTGAGACTGTGGCTTTGCACTCCCCTGGATTGAACAGTGGGCAAACCACCCCCTGTAGAGACTTGTGAGACTGTGGCTTTGCACTCCCCAGGATTGAACAGTGGGCAAACCACCCACTGGAGAGACTTGTGAGACTGTGGCTTTGCACTCCCCAGGATTGAACAGTGGGCAAACCACCCACTGGAGAGACTTGTGAGACTGTGGCTTTGCACTCCCCAGGATTGAACAGTGAGCATGGAGCCCCCTCATGGATCTGGCGTGGTGCACTCAACCGGCTGAGGTTCCCCCCCTTCCCTTCCTCCTGAGGTGCCTGTTTTATTTCCAACTGATGCCCCTGCAGTGTTCTCTCCGTCTTGTTCGGGTATTGAGTGCGGGCCTCGCCCATGCCTTTTGGGCCCAGTGATCCACAGACTATGATGGTGGAATCCCTTGGACTTGTGTTCTTGGTGTAAATAATCGTATATAGTATAAATGTATATATTTGTAAATATTTTTGATGTATGTAATTGAATATATCACAATTATTCGACTCATTTCCTTTTGTCTTTGCATTCTTCCGGGGGGGTTGGGTGGTGTAACTGTTATGTATCAATATGTATTAACGTGTGTGTTGTAGTGGGTAAGGGTGGGGGTGTTGCGTGTGTGTGTCACTGTTTTTTCCCTCCCCCATCCCCTGTGTCATAGGTGCAATTCTCACCGTTGTCTTCGCCGCCGGCGTTCGTGCTCCTGGTAGAGGACCAGGAAGATAAAGGCTGGCAGAATCTGGAGCTCCGATTCTAAGGCATCCTGATTCCTCATGGGGTGTGTAGAGGTGAGCGTTTTCCCTTCGAAGTCCTGTTTCCGCTGTGTTTTTGTTCGTGGTGAATCTGCCCCAGAAAAGGTGGCGGATTGGTGGGTTGTAAGAGTGTGGGCGGTACATTGTCCTCCGCCTGTCTGTTGGCGGTTACCGCTGCGGTGTTTGTTTGTTCCGCCATGGCGGTCGGAGTGTTGAAGTGGCTGTCTATGTTGGCGGTTTCCGCCACGGTCGTAATTAAATTTTTTTTACCGCCGGCCTGTTGGAGGTTTTACTGCCACTTTAACACCAACTGCCAGGGTTGTAATGACCACCAAGATTTCTTACCCTTGTTTGTAGGACCAAAATTAATGAGAATGGAATCACTCCTCCTAAAGTCAGCAGACCTATTCATGCTCTGTGATTTTGAAATAGTTTATTAACAATTACAGTGCCAAAATGCTCTTTCAAATGTAATGTCAACATACCTATGTCACACAGCTCTAGTCCATGAGGAAACAAAGCAGATGTCACACAGTGGGACCCACAACTGTGAAATCTAAAGGGAAAGTGACAACTCAGTGACCATACACTGGGTGAAAACAGCAGACAGTAGAGAGGTAGTAGATTTAAATTAGACGTAGCAGGCAGTGTTGTCTTCTTACCTGTGTCTCATTGGAAATATTGCAGGATCACCGTGTTCCTGTTGTCGATGTCCTCTTCTTCTGCTTCCTCGTCTTCACTGTCCACTGGCTCCACAGCTGCCACAACAGCTCCATCTGGACCATCCTCCTGCAGAAAAGGCACCTGTTGTTGAAAAGTCAAGTTGTGAAGCATACAGCAGGCCACGATGATCTGGCACACCTTCTTTGGTGAGTCGAATAGGGAACCACCTGTCATATGTAGGCACCGGAACCTGGCCTTCAGGAGGCCGAAGGTCCGCTCTATAATCCTCCTAGTTCACCCATGGGCCTCATTGTAGCGTTCCTCTGCCCTTGTCCTGGGATTCCTCACTGGTGTCAGTAGCCATGACAGGTTGGGGTAACCAGAGTCACCTGCAAATGGCGAGGGACAACTGTTAGACACACACTGACTCATAGGGACATCCACAGACCCAGACAACTATTCACAATGATTTGGCTCACCTAATATCAACACACGATGCCTCTGGAGTTGCCCCATCACATAAGGGATGCTGCTATTCAGCAGGATGTAAGCGTCATCAACTGAGCCTGGGAATTTTGCATTAACATGGGAGATGTACGGTCTGCCGAACATACCATCTGCACATTCATGGAATGATAACTCTTCCGGTTTCTGTACACCTGTTCACTCCTGCGGGGGGGGGAACCAAAGCCACATGTGTCCCATCAATGGCACTTGTGATGTTGGGGATGTGCCCCAGGGCATAGAAGTCACCTTTCACTGTAGGCAAATCCTCCACCTGAGGGAAAACAATGTAGCTCCGCATGTGTTTCAGCAGGGCAGACAACACTCTGGACAATATGTTGGAAATCATAGGCTGGGACATCCCTGATGCAATGGCAACTGTTGTTTGAAATGACCCACTTGCAAGGAAATGGAGCACTGACAGCACCTGCACTTGAGGGGGGATTCCTGTGGGATGGCGGATAGCTGACATCAGGTCTGACATCAGGTCTGGCTCCAGCTGGGTACACAGTTCCTGGATTGTGGCACGGTCAAGCCTGTATGTGATGATCACATGTCTTTCCTCCATTGTTGATAGGTCCACCAGCGGTCTGTACACCGGAGGATGCCACCATTTCCTCACAAGTCCCAGCGGACGGTGCCTATGAAGGACATCAGCGAGCACAGAGTCAACCAACTCAGAGGTACGTACCCACAGCTTACACAGAACACAAATCATAATCCGAAAAGTGGCCTGTATGTGTGTTGAGTCTAGGCCTAGGTATCTGTGATGCAGTTAAAAATGAAGCCATGTGGGCTCCTGAAATAGCGGCTGCCTGACCTCTTATGTGGGATGATGGGATCTGAGGTAACTGCGCTGGCATTGTACACCGTCGTGGTAGGCGGTCGAAGACCGAGGCGCAATGCTGCATTGGTTAACATTAGACCCTATGGGTCCCAGGAGCCAATGACGATGTACGCCGGCAGTGACGGTACACACCGCCGCGGACGTGACCGCCATTTTCTATCTGTTCAATCACTTGATACCTGATCTTCAACAGGAGAGGACCTACACTGCAAGTGCTGCTGTGACCTCGGTCTGGAAGAGACAATAGCTCGAATGTCTTGGGAAAGGCCCCCTGCCTTCACATCGGAGGAGTTGGAGAAACTTGTGGATGTGGTCCTCCCCCAGTACACACTACTCTACGGTCCTCTAGACAAACAGGTAAGTAGACTGGGAGCATGCTGTATGGGTTATGCCTGTGTGGAGTGGGGTGGATGGAAGAAGGGGGGGAGAGTGCGGCGTGCATGAAACAATGGTGAGTGCATGTGCCATATGGCAAGGGTAGGGATGGGGGCCAATGACTGTGACAGTGCAGTTGGTAATACGTTTCTCTTCCCCCTGTACAATTCATGTAGGTCAGCGCCCACCAGAAAAAAGATATTTGGCGTGCCATCGCCAAGGACGTCCGGACCCTGGGGGTCTACCACAGAGAGAGCACCCACTGCCGGAAAAGATGGGAGGACATTCGCCGCTGGAGCAAGAAGACAGCAGAGGTTCAGCTGGGGATGGCCTCCCAATGTGGGTGGGGTGCCTGTCACACCATGACCCCCCTGATGTTCAGGATCCTGGTGGTGGTGTACCCGGAGTTGGATGGGCGCTTGAGGGCATCACAGCAACCACAAGGGAGTGAGTACACTCTCATCCTGCTGATTTTGCGCGCAGTGGAGGGGTCTGGGTGGGGGAAGTGGGCTGTGGGTTTCCCTGGGCCAGGGCGAGTTTAGTAGGCAAGGTCCCTCCGTAAGGCAGGCCATGTGGCACCCCACCCCACCTCTGTAGAGTGCCAAGTACACCTAGTCATGCCCCTGTGTCATCCATGTGTGCAGATGTCGTCCATAGCCTAGTAGACCATTTCCCAGGGATTGAACAGTTGAGCCCAAGAGCGCGGCGTAGTGCAGGGGGCTTCTGTGTCTGTCGTGTCCGCAACGGTAGTGGTAATGCATGCACTCAACATGTCTTTCTTCTGTCGTCCCCCCCATTTTTGTGGTCTCCCTGTTCTTATGTGCATTAACATCATCAGGTGAAGGAGCAGTGGCACAGAGCACGAGGGAGCTGCATCCCACATGTCCATGGAGGGCGAGACTACGGACTCGGAGTTCACCAGTGGGACAGAGGGCGAGGGGAGCTCCACGGCGGGGACAGGAGCTGACACCAGCGACACGGACTCGTCCTCTCATTGGAGCTCCCTTTTGGTGGTGGCAACATCTGTGCCCCCCGCATCTACAGGTACAGCCGCCACCCCTCCTACCAGCACCGCCCTCCCAGCAGCCCCTCAGCCTTTGCCCTGTGCCCGCTCACCCAGGAGGGTGGGCATCACTTTCGCCCCAGGCACCTCACCCCCTGCCCCTGTCACCCCTGCTGCCCTCAGTGAGGAAGCCATTGACCTCCTCAGGTCCTTCACTGTTGGGCAGTCTACCATTTTGAATGCCATCCAGGGTGTCGAAAGGCAGTTGCAACAAACCAATGCATTCCTGGAGTGCATTCATTCTGGTCAGGCAGCCCTTCAACGAGCTTTTCAGACTCAGACTCAGCACTGATGGCAGCCATTGTCCCTGTCTCTAGCCTCCCCCCTCCAACTTCCTCCACCCAGACCCAATCCCCTGTACCCCAGCCTATCCCAAGCACACCTTCAGACCAGCATGCACACACCTCAACACACAAGGGAAGCTCTGGCAAACATAAGCCCCACACATCCCTCAGGCACTCACGCAAGCATCACACATGTAGACACACCAGCATCCACTGCCTCCACTGTGTTCCCTTCCTCCTCGTCTCCATCCTCCCTCCCAGTCTCGTCTACACTCACACCTACATGCACTACATCTACAACCACTACTGCCATCACCAGCACACACACCCCGCTCACGTGCAGTCACCACCCCCACTACCATTCACACGTCCCCTATGTCCTCTCCCAGTGTGTCTGTGACGCCACCTCCCAAGATACACAAACGCAGGCACACACCCGCCCAACAGCCATCCACCTCACGACAGCCTCCAGTGCATGCACCTTCACCCAAAGTAACCAAACGAACACCTCCTACAACCACGACCTCTTCCTCCACTCCCAAACCCCCACCTGCCTCCCGTCCCAGTGTCTCCAAAAAACTTTTCCTGTCCAACCTTGACCTCTTTCCGACGCCTCCTCCACACAGTCCATCTCCTAGGGCCGACTCTCCAGGTCCCAACATAGCACCTCAGCCACAACATCTCCGGGACCAGTGGTGCCTGTAGTCACCGGAATTTGGAGCGCACCGGCCACCAGGGCAGCCAATGTGGCACGGAGCCACAGCACGGACAGTCCACCACCTGTCAAGCATCAGAAGTTGGCTAGTGCCCGGTGGGAGAGGGGGAAGACTCCAGCCACCAAAGCAGCTCCCAGGGGTCCCGGTGGGAGTGTGGAGTCAGCTGCGACACCTTCCAAGGGGGGGAAGGGCCACAAGAAACCAGGAAAGTCTGGGAAGAGCAGCACGGCGGAGGAGACCGCCATCATCCACGCTGCCCAGGAGGCCACCGCCATCATCCCCGCTGCCCAGGAGGCCACCAACATCATCCCCGCTGCCCAGAAGGCCACCGCCATCATCCCCGAGTCACTGCAAAGGAGCCCACCGCCTCAAGCACCGCTGAACAGGGCACCGCCGCCTCAAGCACCGCTGAACAGGGCACCACCTCTCCAAGCACTGCTGAACAAGGCACCGCCGCCTCAAGCACCGCTGAACAGGGCACCGCCGCTCCAAGCACCGCTGAGCAGGGCACCGCCACCACAAGCACCGCTGGCCCATGAGTGCCAAGGGCACTGACGCTACTGAGTCCGTCACGAGCAGGATGAAGCACTCTGGGCACAGAGCCCCCTCCAGAACCAGGGGAGAAATGCATCCACCACCTCTGTCCTTTCCAGGATGAAGCACTCTGGGCACAAGGCCCTCTCCAGAACCAGTGGAGAGATACATCCACTACCTCTGTCCTTGGCAGGATGAACCACTCTGGACACAAGGCCCCCTCCAGAACCAGTAGAGAGATACATCCACTACCTCTGTCCTTGGCAGGATGAAGCACTCTGGGCACAAGGCCCCCTCCAGAACCAGTGGAGAGATACATCCACTACCTCAGTCCTTGGCAGGATGAAGCACTCTGGGCACAAGGCCCCCTCCCGAACCAGTGGAGAAAGGCATCCACTTGAGAGACTGTGGCTTTGCACTCCCCAGGATGAAACAGTTGGCAACCCACCCACTGGAGAGACTTGAGAGACTGTGGCTTTGCACTCCCCAGGATTGAACAGTGGGCAACCCACCCACTGTATAGACTTGAGAGACTATGGCTTTGCACTCCCCAGGATATGGCAGTGGGCAACCCACCCACTTTAAAGACTTGAGAGACTGTGGCTTTGCACTCCCCAGGACTAAACAGTGGGCAACCCACCCACTGTAGAGACTTGAGAGACTGTGGCTTTGCACTCCCCAGGATATGGCAGTGGGCAACCCACCCACTGTAGAGACTTGAGAGACTGTGGCTTTGCACTCCCCAAGATTGAACAGTGGGCAACCCACCCAATGTAGAGACTTGAGAGACTGTGGCTTTGCACTCTCCAGGATGGAACAGTGGGCAACCCACCCACTGTAGAGACTTGAGAGACTGTGGCTTTGCACTCCCCAGGATGGAAGAGTGGGCAACCCTCCCACTGTAGAGACTAGAGAGACTGTTGCGTTGCACTCCACAGGATGGAACAATGGGCATGTGCCCCCCTCGTGGATTTGGCGTCGTGCACTCAACCGGCTGAGGTGCCCCCCTTTCCCTCCCCCTGAGGTGCCTGTTTCCTTGCTCTCTGATGCCCCTGCAGTGTTCTCTCCGTCATGGTCGAGGATCTTGTGTGGTCCTCGCCCATACCATGTGGGCCCAGTGTTCCACGGACTTCATTGGAGCACTACCTGGACTACTAAGCTTGGTGTATATTTTGTTTATGGTGTATATATATTTTTTTTGCGTACTTTATTTTAATATATTACAATGGTTACACTCATTTCCTTTTGTCATTGCATTCTTCTGGGGGGGGTTGGGGGTGTAACAATATGTATTAGTGTGTGTGTTGTAGGGGGCGAGGGTGGGGGTGGAGGTGTTGCGTGTGTGTGTCCCTGTTTTTTCTCTCTTCCCCTCCCCTGTGTCGTAGGTGCAGTACTCACTGTTGTCTTCGCTGCCGGCGTTCATGCTGCTGGTAGAAGAGCAAGAAGATGAGGGCTGGAAAAATGTGCAGCTCTGGTTCTATGGCGTCCGGATTCCTCGTGGGGTGTGTAGAGGTGAGCGTTTTCCCTTCTAAGCCCTATTTCTGCTGTGTTTTTGTCCGCGGTGAATCTGCCCCGGAAAAGGTGGCAGATTGGTAGGTTGTGATACTGTGGGCGGTACTTTGTCTTCCGCCTGTCTGTTGGCGGTGACCGCCAAACTGTTTGTCTGTATCGCCATGGTGGTCGGAGTGTTAAAGTGGCTGTCTTTGTTAGCGGTTTCCGCCACGGTCGTAATTCCAATTTTTTTACCGCTGGCCTGTTGGCGGTCTTACTGCCGCTCTAACACTGTCCGCCAGGGTTGTAATGACCACCTTAGTGTTTTACAACTACTGGCTTCTGGGGATAGGGGACAGACCAAGGTGGCTAAAGTGGGGAACAAGCTGCAGTCATAAATTAATTCAAAAACCAGGAAAGCAAAGATGGAGCAACTTTAAACAACAGAATAGGCAGACCTTTAAAGGGCAGTGGATCTTGGGGTTGGTTTGCTTAGTAGAGGATTCAGCTTGCGACCATCCCAAGTTTCCTTGCGAGCTTTCCTACTCATATCCAAATACCTGCCATAACCGCATTCAATTATATGCTTGGACATTTATTTATTTTCATGCAAAAGCAAAGGATAGTCCATCTTTATTGAACACAAATGACCAATTTCAATTCAAATGAAGCTGCAGTCATTGCACAATGTTTCAGTGAAAAACAGACCCCTTGTTAACTCAGCAAAGGGTCCAAAACACCAATTGCTCACAATGTCATCAGCAGCACCACCAGCAAAGGCTTTCCTAGATCGCAAGCAGTTGACCATCTTTTCTGCACAAAAGCCTGCTTTGGAAAGGGACAGATTTGCAAGCCACAAAGGCAATCACCATAGGGTGCATCAGGCAGTGTGGCCAACAAGCTCAACTTTAACTGCCACAGGAGAATATGAGACTTCCTTATACACTAGATTACCTGCAAATCCGGAAGCAAGGGATAATAATGTTTTGCAGGTAGCGATGCAAGGTAACTAACCCGCCGCCCTCATATAGTAGGTTCAGCACTAGGTTCAGCAGGTCCAGCAAGTGGGCATTAAAATCAAAGTCTTTGACCAACTATTATTAGCTTTATTGCCAAAAGTAACATGTCCAATTTTTTCTACAATAATAAAGGCTATTGCCACAGAAGGTATGGTATCCTAAGCAAATGAAAAGGGGAATGATAGCAGCCTTTCTATCTCCCCTAGACTGATGTAAAATGACACAATTGTATCTCTAATTCTTCCTGAAAACCCAGCAGCTCCTAAGCACAGGCACTGCCTCAGTGGAGATCATATTGTCAATTGTCAGTAATGCTAACCTGACAATGCCAGCTGCACCTTCTTTAAGCTCAGCACAATTCACTTTATAGCCTAAGGACAGAGGGCTTGATTCATAAAGATAAACTAGTATGTTTGGTCTAAACATAGACCAACAATTCTGAGTTTACGACTTTAGGAATTCTCAAAGGGCATTTACAAGTACTATTTTTATGTCCGCACTCTGGATGGGTCTCTGCTCTGAGTGTGGACATAAAGATACAACACTTAAATGCGCTTTGTGACTTCCCAAGTTCATAAGCTTAGACTTTTGGTATAAGTGTATACCAAAGGTCTAAATTTACCTTTGTGAATTGGGCCCATAGTTTGTGATCCACCCATGCCTTCCTCATCATCCTCATCTGCGATAGCTTTGGTTCTTCAGCAAGTCTTGGATGAAGTCCAAAAAAGTTAACCTTCACAAGAAAAAAGTATGAAATTTGGTTGTAGGTTGACTGGGTGTGATCCCTGGTCAAGCAGAAACCACAATACTTCTCAGCGTGAGGCAAAAGCCAAACTTAGGTTAATGTGTGCTCAACCCTCTGGTAATGCTTAACTTAGAGGTAATGTGTTAAGTATTTGTTCAACACTTCAAATAGTAATAAAGAGATAACACCTCCAAAAAAGATCTCAAACCAAGTTAGAAACATCAAACTTTCTATAATAAACAAAAGAAGACCAAACTAACAAAAATCAATCGGTAAATCTGGAGATATGCAATTTTAAACTTTTAGTGAAAAAAGCACCAAAAAGCACAAAGAGTCAGCTGTGGATATCTGGTTGCGCTGGACTGGGAATAAGTCACAAGTTTAGGCCTACCACAGTGGTTCACCTGCTGGCCACTGGGACCTAGCAAGGCCTGCTGAACAAAGTACTTTAACCCTTCTGTGTTGCGGACATAATGGCACAGTGCTCGTGTGCCAAGGACATAACCATTACGTCCTGGGCACAGAGCTCAAAGGGAGCGCTAGCGCTCCCTCTGTGGTCTTCCCTCCCACCCTCCAAAGGCAGGGATGGAAGTGGAAGCCCTTTCCCTTCTATCCCGACAACCCCCCTGACTCCCTACCCCCCTGTTACGTCAGCGCGTGATTGAGCCCTGACCTCACAGAGGCCGCCTCCCATCACGGTGGAAGAGCGCGATCGGAAGAGAAATGCCCTGAGAGGCTTCAAAGGGAAGGAAATGAATTTCGTAAAGAGATCCAGCTTTTGAAATGCCCACTAGACACCAGGGATTATTTTATAAAAGGAAACTGGCATGAGGGGAGCGACCTCTTGGGCAAGGGTCGCTCCCCAGGATGGCATTGTTTTTCAAGGCCTTTTCTGCCCCCCCTGGGGGCAGATTGTCCTATAATTAGGCCAATCTGCCCGGGGGGGGGGCAGAAACCTCTAGGCGCCAGGGATCTTTTTTTTTTTTTTTAGGAGTGGGGAGCGACCCATTAGGCAAGGGTCGCTCTCCTGGGGGGCAAATTAAATTTAGGCCATTTCTGCCCCCCTTGGGGGCAGATTGGCCTATTTTTATGAGGCCAATCTGCCCCCAAGGAGGTAGAAACCACTAGACACCAGGGAATTGTTTTTTTTAAATGTAAATTTCACGCAAGGGGAGCTACCCCTTAGGCAAGGGTCAATCCCGGGGGTAAATTTATTTTAGGCCATTTCTGCCCCCCCTGGGGGCAGATCGGCCTATTGTTGTGAGGCCGATCTGCCCACGGGGGGCAGAAACCTCTATGCGCCAGGGTTAATTGTTTTTGTTGTTTTTGTTTTTTATTGTTGTTGTTTTTCAGTGATGGGGAGCAACCCGTTAGGCAAGGGTTGCTCCCCTGGGGGGCAAATTATATTTAGACCATTTCTGCCCCCTTGGGGGCAGATTGGCTGATTTTTCTTAGGTCAATCTGCCCCCAAGGGGGGCAGCAACCACTAGGCACCGGGGATGTTTTTTGCGCCAATTTAACGCAAGGGTAGCGACCCCTTAGACAAGGGTCGCAACCCAGGGGGGCATTTTTTTCCATGCCTTTTCTGCCCCCCAGGGGGCAGACTGGCCTATTATTAGGCTGATCTGCCCCCGGGGGGGGCAGAAACCTCTAGGCGGCAGGGATCATTTATTTTGTTAGATTTTTTTTTTTTAGAGGTGGGGAGCGACCTGTTAGGCAAGGGTTGCTCCCCTGGGGGGCCTACTTTTATGATGTCAATCTGCAGAAACCACTAGATATCAGGGAGTTTTTTTTAATGCAAATTTCACGCAAGGGGAGCGACCCCTTAGGCAAGGGTCACTCCCAGGCGGGGCAAATTTAAATTCTGCCATTTCTGCGCCCCTCAGGGGCAGATCTGCCTATTGGCGTTAGGCCGATCTGCCCCCGGGGGGCAGAAACCTCTAGGCGCCAGGGATATATATTTTGTTGTTGTTTGTTTTTATAGAGATGGGGAGCGACCTGTTAGGCAAAGGTCGCTCCCCTGGGGGGAGGAGCGGCAAATTTATTTTAGGCCATTTCTGCCTCCCCTGGGGGCAGATCAGTCTATTGTTATTAGGCTGATCTGTCCCCAGGTGGGGCAGAAACGTCTTGGCACCAGGAAAAAAAAAATGTAGGTTTTCTTTCTTCTTTGAGGTGGGGAGCGACCCCTTAGGCAAAGGTCGCTCCACTGAGGGGCAAATTGTATTTAGACCATTTCTTCCCCCCTTGGGGGCAGATCGGCCGATTTTGTTAGGCCAATCCACCCCCAAGGGTGGCAGAAACCACTTAGGCACCAGGGATTGGTGTGTGTGTATGTGTGTGTTTTCTTTAGGGTGTCGCTCCCCATGGGGGCACATTACTGTTGGCCATATCTGCCCCTCTTGGGGGCAGGTGGGCCTATTTTTGGAAGTCCTATCTGCCCCCAAGAGGGGGCAGAAAGCCCACCAGAGACCAGGGAAGTTTTTTTTCCCAAAATAAGAGGGTGGGGGTAGAAAGTCTACTAGATGCCAGGGAATTTTATAAAACAAAAAATATTGAGGTGGTGGCTACCAACCAGTATGGGCCTGGTTATGAACCCACCCCAACTGAAGGGAGTAACAGTCTTTCAGCTCTCCCCGCACTCTAAAACATCTTATCCCACAGCAAGCAAGATGACATTTGATTATTTTGTGTTTTGGTTTTACATTTGGCCCATGAGAGCTTATATTCATATTCATCCCACTTGGAATAGTGAGGGCTACACTTTATGGACTTTGGGACGCTGCCATGTAGAAAAAGCCACAAAACCTAGACACATCTGAAAACTAAACATCTGGGTGATTCCAGGGAGGTGTGTTTCACATGCACCCGCACCATTTTCGTACCCACAATGCCCTGCAAACCTCCAACTTGGCTCGAAATCACACATTTTTCCCACGTTTTTGTGATGGAACCTTCCGGAATCTGCAGAAATCCACAAAATTCCTACCACCCAGCATTGTCTCATCTATACCGATAAAAATTCGGCTGCACTTGTCAGCCTAAAAATGTTTTTTTGCAAACTGCCCTTTTGGACCCCCTTTGGTTCCCCCTCAATATCAACATGTTTTTGGCTCTTCCCTGTCACAAGCACTAGGCCCACCTACACAAATGAGGTGTCATTTTTACCGGGAGACTGAGGGGAACGTTGATTGGCATGAAATTTATCCCAGTGCGGTAATCCCACACAGAAATGTTGGAAAAATTCGATTTTTTAGTTAAATTTGAGGTTTGCGGAGGATTCTAGGTAAGAAAACATTGGGGATACACGCAAGTCACACCTCCCTGTACTCCCTCGGGTGTCTAGTTTTCAGAAATGTCTGGGTTTGGTAGGTTTTCCTAGATGGCTGCTGTGCCCAGAACCAAAAAGGTAGGTGCCCCCCCAAAAAACAGGTAGTTTTATTTTTGATAATTTTGATGTGTCCAGATAGTGTTTTGGGGCATTTTCTTTCGCAGACAGTAGGCTTACCCACAAAAGTGAGTACCATTTTTATCGGGAGACTTGGGGGAACACTGGGTGGAACAAAATTTGTGGCTCCTCTCAGATTCCAGAACTTTTCCCCTTTTTGGATTCCCCTAGGTGTCTAGTTTTCAAAACTGCACAGGTTTGCTGGGTTTCCCTAGGTGCCGGCTCAGCTACAGGCCAAAATCCACAGCTAGGCACTTTGTAAAAAACACCTCTATTATCTGTGGAAAAATGTGATGTGTCCATGTTGTGTTTTGGGGCATTTCCTTTCGTGGGCGCTAGGCCTACCCACACAAGTGAGGTACCATTTTTATCGGGAGACTTGAGGGAACGCTGGGTGGAAGGACATTTGTGGCTTCTCTTAGAATCCAGAACTTTCTGTCACCGAAATGAGAGGAAAAAGTGTTTTTTTGGCCAAATTTTGAGGTTTGCAAAGGATTCTGGGTAACAGAACCTGGTCAGAGCCCCACAAGTCACCCCATCTTGGATTCCCCTAGGTGTCTATTTTTTAAAAATGTGCTGGTTTGTTAGGTTTCCTCAGATGTCCGCTGAGCTAGAGGCCAAAATCCACAGGTAGACACTTTGTAAAAAAAAAAAAACTCTTTCCTGTGGAAAAATTTGATGAGTCCACGTTGTGTTTTGAGACATTTCCTTTCGAGGGCGCTAGGCCTACTCACACATGTGAGCTACCATTTTTATTGGGAGACTTGGGGAAACGCTGGATGGAAGGAAGTTTGTGGCTCCTCTCAGATTCCAGAACTTTTTGTCACTGAAATGAGAGGAAAAAGTGTTGTTTTGGCCAAATTTTGAGGTTTGCAAAGTATTCTGGGTAACATAACCTGGTCAGAGACCCACAAGTCACCCCATCTTGGATTTCCCTAGGTGTCAAGTTTACAAAACTGCACAGGTTTGCTAGGTTTCCCTAGGTGCCGGCTGAGCTACAGGCCAAAATCCACAGCTAAGCACTTTGTAAAAAACAGCTCTGTTTTCTTTGTGAAAATGTGATGTGTTCACATTGTGTTTTGTGACATTTCCTTTCGCGGGCGCTAGGCCTACCCACACAAGTGAGGTACCATCTTCATCAGGATACTTGAGGGTACACTGGGTGGAAGGAAATTTGTGGCTCCTCTCAGATTCCAGAACTTTCTGTCAACGAAATGAAAGGAAAAAGTGTTTTTTTGGTCAAATTTTGAGGGTTGCAAAGGATTCTGGGTAACAGAACCTGGTCAGAGCCCCACATGTCACCCCATCTTGGATTCCCCCACGTGTCTAGTTTTCAAAAATGCGCTGTTTTGCTAGGTTTCCCCAGGTGCCGGCTGATCTAGAGGCCAAAATCCACAGGTAGGCAGTTTGTAAAAAACACCTCTGTTTTCTGTGGAAAAATGTGATGTGTCCACGTTGTGTGTTGGGCCATTTCCTTTCAGGAGCGCTAGGCCTACCCACACAAGTGAGGCACCATTTGTATCGGAAGACTTGGGAGAATGTTGGTTTGCAGGAAATTTGTGGATCCTCCCAGATGCCACAACTTTCTGTCACCGAAATGAGAGGAAAACGTGTTTTTGGGCCAAATTTTGAGGTTTGCAAAGGATTTTGGTTAACAGAACCTGGTCAGAGCCCAACAAGTCACCCCATCTTGGATTCCCCTAGGTGTCTAGTTTTCAAAACTGCGCAGGTTTGCTATGTTTCCCTAGGTGCCAGCTGAGCTACAGGCCAAAATCCACAGCTAGGCATTTTGTACAAAACAGCTCAGTTTTCTTTGTGAAAATGTGATGTGTCCACGTTCTGTTTTGGGGCATTTCCTTTTGTGGGCTCTAGGCCTACCCATGCAAGTGAGGTACCATTTTTATCGGGAGACATAGGGGAACACAGAATAGCAAAACAAGTGTTATTGCCCCTTGTCTTTCTCCACATTTTTTCCTTCCAAATGTAAGACAGTGTGTAAAAAAGACGTCTATTTGAGAAATGCCCTATAATTCACATGTTAGTATGGGCAACCTGAAATTCAGAGATGTGCAAATAACCACTGCTTCTCAACACCTTATCTTGTGGCCATTTTGGAAAAACAAAGGTTTTCTTGATACCTATTTTTCACTTTTTATATTTCAGCAAATGAATTGCTGTATACCCGGTATAGAATGAAAACCCATTGCAAGGTGCAGCTCATTAATTGGGTCTGGGTACCTAAGGTTCTTGATGAACCTACCAGCCCTATATATCCCTGCACCCAGAAGAGTCCAGCAGATGTAACAGTATATTGCTTTCAAAAATCTGACATCACAGAAAAAAGTTACAGAGTAAAATGTGGAGAACAATTGCTGTTTTTTTTCACCTCAATTTCAATTTTTTTTTATTTCAGCAGTTATTTTCTGTGGGAAACACTTGTAGGATCTACACAAATGACACTTTGCTGAATTCAGAATTTTGTCTACATTTCAGAAATGTTTAACTTTCTGGGATCCAGCATTGGTTCCTCACCCATTTTGGCCACTAACTGGAAGGATGCCGAAAGCACAAAAAATAGTAAAAATGGGGTATGCCCCAGTAAAATGTCAAAATGGGGTTTTATAATACAAATCTGCCTGTTCCTGAAAGCTGGGAACATGGTGATCTTACCACCACAAACCCTTTGTTGATGCCATTTTCAGGGAAAAAAACCACAAGCCACCTTCTGTAGCCCTTTTTTCCCCATTTAAAAAAAACAAAAACAAATGTTGCTGTATTTTGGCTAATTTCTTGGTCTCCTTCAGGGGAACCCACAAAGTCTGGGTACCTCTAGAATCCCTAGGATGATGGAAAAAAAGGACGCAAATTTGTCTTTGGTAGCTTATGTGAACAAAAAGTTATGAGGGCCTAAGCGAGAACTGTCCCAAATAGCCAAAAAAAAGGATTGGCCTAAGAGGGGAAAAGGCCTGGCAGGGCTGCAGGATTAAACCTTGGTTTGCGGAGCTTTGCGGGGAGCCACTTCAAAGACACAGCCAAAGAGATGTGTCGGCTCTGAGGAGAGGTGAGGCTGTTATGAACGGGCCTGCTTCCTCGACGACCCTGTTAATGGGGCTTGTTATGCAAAATCCTGCACTGTGGATGTTTTGTACAGTTGAAGTGATGCATCAGTGCTGAGGAGTTGTGAGACTGAGGTGGAGCCCGGGGTCATCATTGAGGCTGCTTTCAACATGGCATGTGAGGGCCTGCACTGAGGGTGCATCATTCCGCAGCAGTTTCAATTGGGCTGCGAAGGTGATGCAGGTATTTGTGACGGGTCCAATCCATGCAGCAGTGTTGATGCATTGATTCTGCTCAGGTTTGTGCCATGCAGCAGAGATGTGTTAGTTCTTCTACATCCACAGAGGCTGGCAGAGCCCCTTAAGCCCACTTCCAAGGTACCAGGACAGGTGTGACACCACTTGGCATGGTAGAAGTACAGGTGGCAGAGTCCTAGTGCATGTGCAATGTGGATATGTAAGGTTGTTGCATGCCTGTTATGTTTCTGAGGCTTAAGATCAGGAGGCCACTTGAAGTCACTCTGGGTTTTGGGTTCAAAAGATGCAGGTCCAGTCCTTCTCCCCCAGGCAAGTGGGCAGCAGGTCAGCACAGCAGGGCAGCAGTCCTTCGGAGCTGCAGTCAGCAGAGTGGCAGTCCTTTCCCTTTTAGCAGTACATCAGTCTTTGTACTTGGCAGAATAATCAGACAACCAGAAGTATCCTGAAGAGTGGATCCTTGAAGTCTAATATGCATACACAGTTGTGCCTTTGAAGTGAAGAAAAGCTTCTACAGGCCGGCCTTTGAAGTGCACAGATGCCCTATATTCCTGGTTCCAAACTTACTGTAGGGTGCATGCAGCCCTTTGTGTGGAGACAGGACACAGACTTTTCAGGTATAAGTGAGGCTGGGCCTAGCTCCTCCTTCCTACCCTGACAGTGATGGCCATTGCCGTCCCACTTAAGCTCACCATTGCTTGTGGCTTTTTAGGGAATACACAAATCCCAACTGTCACCAGGTCATATGAACCAGAGAAAGGCTGCAGGCACCAAAGGGCCAAGGCAGGATCATGCCAGTTTCTAAAATTTTTATTTTTAAAATTTTAATTTAAAGCACCATATCTTAGGATTTTTCATTAAACTTCCAGAGACACCAAACACGAACGGCTAATGGTTACAGTTTGGAAATTACACATATATAATGTAATTAGGTAACTCCAATGTTATCCAATGGGAAAGGTAGGCCTTGCAGTAGCAAAACAGGAATTTCCGATTTTTTCACTACCAGGACATATAAAACTTAAAAGTACATATCCTACTTTTTAAATACATTGCACCCTCCCATCTGGGTTGGCAAGGCCTAGGTTAGGGGTGACTTGTGTGTATTAAAAAGAAAGGGTTGGCCTGACAAGAGGTTTAAGTTGCCATGTCAAAAGTGCAGTATAGACCTGCACACACAGTCATCAATGGAAGGCCTGAGAAATGTTTAAGGGCTGCGTAAGTGTGTGGCACAAGGAGTGCTGCATGCCCACTAGCAACAATCAACTTACAGGCCCTGGGCTCAGGTAGTGCCATTTTACTAGGGACTTACAAGTAAATTAAGTAAATTGAAGCAATTTACAATGGGAACTTCATATTGTCTCTTAAGTTGTGCTGCCCAATGATTTTTTGGAATCTATAACTCTGTCTTAGGATAGTATTTAAGGGCTGTAGTGGCAAAATGAATAAGATGCAATTTCATTCCTTTCTTTTATCCTTGTTTCTACTTCTCTGCTTTTTTGTGCTGCCTGTTTTTTGCTTTGTCGTATTTCTATTGCTACCTACTAGGTTGCTTTGATTATTGAAATCCTATACACTCACTGCATTCTCACCAAAGTTATGTCCAAAATAAAAACAATAGCATGGCAATGCTTTGCCCTTACGTAGTGAGGATAAGGAGTATCAAAATTACTAGCTATCATGCCTCCAGCATCCAGGAAAACAGTTTTGCTTCGATATCACTCAATTTAGGGGGGGTGTAAAAGGTGGGTGGTCTTTTCAGGGAGGTTTTAGTAGTGCTTTCCTAAGGACCCATGACGGATGGGGTTTTGGAATCACCTACCCGATATAGGGGGAGAGACAAGGTATAGGGATGGGGGTTACACCTTTGTAATAACAAAGTAGAAACATCGTAGTAAGACAATTAGGGAAAATATCCCAAATGGAAGCTAGAGTCATTTTAAATGTATGTCGTAATCTAATTATCATTGTTCAAGCTAATATGTTAGCACTCCTTTGTTTAGCCTCCAAAAGCAGTCACAATGCATCAATGACAGTGGCTATAGCACATCAAAAGGGCAATTATGATTCCTAAACATATGACGGTAGTTTCATGCAATGCAGTCAAGAGTTGATATCCATGCCTTTTTTACATTGACAAACACAGCTGTTATGAGGAGTTGCCATATTAATCTCAAAAGAGCTGCACTGTGAGATACAGAATGTTATACGAGATCCAGGGCATCATGGATCTGAGTGAAAACCTTGGTGGAAAAGCAGGATATCAACTTCATTACAGCCCAATCAAAGATTCAACAACAGTGATGGAGGGATTATATTATATAACTATGACATAGCTATGGGATACACCTCATTCAAAAAGTTCAAAGCATTAGTTTGGACTCTTTGCAAATTAACAAGCAACAAAATAAACCAAAATCCAACAAATCCCTGAAAAGTTTAAGAGTGGATTTGACCTTTATACATCCATGACAAGTTGACCATCCACGTCATAAACAATACACATGTTTCTCTGAACATTTAAATTCAGCTTCATGAATTGATTTTTTCTTACCCTCACATTTGTTTAGTTGAGGTAAGGCAGGGATTCCAGCTTGCAGGTGTTGCGATCACTCAGCTATCTGGATCAAGCCAATTATAGAAGAATTTAACACAATCCTTTACAAATGGTGTTTTTATAAATCCTCATTAGTTACTGAAATTTGGGGATGGAATATGTGGCTTACAGTAGAGGAGTTCATAGTTCAAAACAGAATGCAGCTTCTTCCTTTTCCGTATGGAGTACTTTAACGGGGCAATTTCATTTAAAGCCAAGCAGACTCAGTAAGGGAAGGCAACACTTAAGTGACTCCAAACTTCACTAGATCAGGAAACCAATGTTTTTAATACACTAAAAATATCTGCTGCAAAGTTAAAGTTAAGCCAAGGAAGGCAGAATTTAAAATATATTTTATGGCGGTTAAAATAGGTGATAGAAACACCAATCCACAGAAAAGTTATGAGAAGAATGAGCAAGAGCAAAGATATTTAGTTTGGTTGACAAAACAAAAACAATACAATAAAATTTCAATAAAATCAATCCTGGATGTGGGTGAAAGAGAATTAGTCACTCTGCCATACTCAAATGCAGCGGTTTATCAAAACTATATTCTGAATCTCAAAACCATTCATCAGATGCCATTAACAACTGGCTGAATTACCCTTATATCTTTATTTTATGATCAGCAAGTAGCCATCACCACACCAATTATATTACCCAAAGTTGAATGTGTAATTCATTTTTTTTCCCACATGACTTAAACATATACGAGGAGTTACATGTATACTTATAACATCAAGTGCAAGTCACTTTATTGCTGTATTGTTTCATTGTTGTGCTGTCTCATATTGATAATTGGGTAATGATTAGGAAATTAGGCCCCTCTACTATGTTACTAAAGGAGAAGCAAGTAAGATATCAAATAGAATAACTTAAAATACATTAAAAGTCATCACAATCTGCTATTTCAGTAGAGACAAACTTGTTAGGTGTCCACTCCACACGAGACTCCCAATTGATTTTTTATGTTTTAGCATATAAAATATGAGTGGTACTGAGTTAGTTGTAATATGTTTTTAATATGGTATGACTAAGAACATATACATTTGATTGGCTACCAAGTACCTGGAATACATATACACAATTGTATTTACAACCTTATATTCCTTACAGAGTCATGCAATGCATTCTGCTTAACCAAAAGAAACCACAAAATGGTACAATAGGGTTGATTCAACTGCGACAACTGGTGGTAGGATCAATAGAAAGTTAAGCACTATTGAAAGCAAACAGTGTTGCATGGATACCAAGGAGGAACACAAGAAATTGGTGTCAGATTGCTACCTCCATATAAATTGCATGTATGGAGTTTTTGATTAAAAACAAAATGAATGAATTGACTACATGATCCATGATGACTCTTTGGGGGCTAATATAGGCATTTGTGTATAAATGAAGATAGAGTTGTAGGACAAGCACACTGTGATCAAGACTTTTTACAAGTTGCGTTTCTATGGAGTCATTTTGGTGGCACTCGCGCCCCCACCATGTACAGGTATATGATCAATAATTTTACTGCAGATGTTACAGTGGGTTTATCAATGATGTTATCAAAGATGGCATAGGTAATTTGTGGGGTAATTAGCAGTGCATGACGAGGGAGCGAGTTAAAGTTACCTTAGTTGCTTGAGGTAACTCTAAGTATAACTAGTGAATTTCTATGCTTATGTACTTCTAAAACGTGAGCCTAACTAAAATGCCCCTGTAACTTTTGTTTTTTTAAGTGAATTGTTTATGTTTTTTGAACATTTTATTTCCTATCTATAACAACCCTGTAACCTTGGTTTTTTTAGTGAATGTCTATGTTTTTTAACGTATAGTAATTTTCATTAGTATACATTAATTCAACCACCGCTGTGCACGGCCAAAGGCAGAGCACAGCAGCAGTTGGCCACTAAGCCAGATCCTGAAGTCAACGCCCTATAAGAAGCCACCCATGCACTGTGCATGGCCTTCAGCCATCCACAGCGGACGGTGTCCACAAGACCTGGCCTACAGCCAGACCCCATAGCCAACCCCCTTAACCACCCAACACCATGATGTGCATGGCCCTTTGGCTGTGCATGGCTGGAGATGGCCATGACCTCTCTTGGCGTGAGAATAATCTGGTGGTGAGAGAGGCTGTGAGAGTGTCTGCCTGGGTACGAGTGTATATACATCTGTGTTTTAGTGGGTGTGTCAGTGTGTGTGTGGGTCTGTGAGTGGGTGCTTGATGGTGTCAGTGGATCTGTGAGTGGTTGTGTGTGTCTGAATGGGTCTATGAGTGGGTGTGTAAGTGTATGAGTGGGTGTATGTGGGAGAAAGGGATTGAAAGAGAGAGAGAGAGCGAGAGAGAGAGAGAAAATTACAGTGAGAGGGAGAGAGTTAGAGAGTTTTGTAGGTTTTAATGGATGATATATTTAGAATGAGATATTTCTGCACACACTGGAAAGACAGATATATTTGTCAATTGAAAAGAGTAAGATCACCTTTCAGTAAGAGCCTTAAACATTTGAAATAAAAAATGAGGAAAACAACCAAGGACACACCTGGATTTGACCCATCAACTCCCAGTGTGAAGCTCAGCGACCTTCATACTTGAGCTATATATTTTTTTCCTTCTTTTTTTAGTCCTATCAGGGACCCCGGTGGAAAGCCTCAAGGCCTCCCCCATGGTCCATCACAAATTTTAAATGTATTTTATAATATTCCCTTATGGGCTATCAGGGACCACGGGGGAAGCCTCAAGTCCTGCCCAGAGTCCTTCATTAATTTGTTATTAATTTTGTAATATGCCCTTACGGGCTATCTGAGATTGCATGGAGGGAGCCTCAAGCCCTCCCTCATGGTCACACTGCTCCAGCAATCAGGCAGCTGCTTTTAAGAACAGCTGCTTGGTTGCTGGAACAAAGCTTCATCTCTGTTCCCAGCATCATACTGGGTGCAGGTAACAGAGATGAAAAGTCCGCTCCTTGACAGCAGGACCTGTTTGACAGCTCCTGCTGTCAAAAACTGGACTTTGTTTACTGTGACTTGTCTGTAGCTGCATAGCCCCAAGGAGGTGGTGATCCCTGGTGCTAAAGGGGATCCAAAATGGACCACCTTTTTATATTAAAGCCCGGGGAGGTAGTGATCCCTAGGGCTGAGGGGGGACTGAATGCCCCCCTCACAGAAGATAATAAATGCCCCTGTGAGGTGGTGGTCATCCGGGCCTGTGAGGGAGGCCATCGGGTCTTCCCCCATATGAAAAGCATTTTTGCCCATGGGAAGTTGTACCTGGCCCACGCTCATAATTCATTATAGCCCTGGGGAGGTGGTGTTCCCCGGGGCTGTGGGGAGGCCCATAATAAAAGCATTTTTACCCCAGGAGGTGGTGGTACCCAGGGATTGGGTGGGTGCTTGCCCCCCTGGTCATATTTTAATATTCACCCTGGGGAGGTGGTTGTCCCTGGGGCTGTTAAAAAGAAAAAAGTGTCCCCAGGACCATGACCATCTGGAGGCTTTTTTTAAAACAAGCGCAGAGCTCACACTTTCTTCTTTTTTAATTTTTTTCACTGATTCGCAAATCACATTACGATTCCACAGTAAAAAGTAAAAATAAAATGCTTTTTAGCCCTCAAGAACCCAGTACTAGAACTAATTGGTAAGGGTGTTCGTACCCTCGCCCCTTTTGGATTTTTTATTCCTTTTTTCGAGGACTCTGCTTCAGCTAAGTCCCAAGATTACTGACAACACTTCACCAACTTCCATGTTGAAGTGTTGGCAGATAATCAGATCTCAGCACAAGATTGGGAGTGGTCGCAAATCCTCTGTGTACCTATATATGCAAATTTAGATTTTCTATAATTTCTCAAAAACTAATGAACAAATTTACACCAAAACAAAAAAAGGTCGCTTCCTGGATAGGGACCTACCTTGCTGCCAAATTACCAGCCAGTAGTTTTGGCTACACTCAGTCAGGGGTACACGTTTCAAAACCCCATGGAAAAATGAATAGGAAAAATGTGTTTTTGGCCCCTACCCTCCCCCCCTCCACCCCAGATGGATAACTCCAAAGCTTTACAGACAGCTGGCAATTTTTTGGGAAAGTTTTGTGAAGATTCGTCAAGCGGCGCCAAACATATAGGCAAGTAAAAATATGCTTTTTATATGGAAACTAGGTCCTAACTATACCTACCTAGTGGCGACAGCCATACATCTTTTAGGCAAACATTCATGTCATTTATTTTAATGAATTTTGCTGCATGAGTGTACTGATATATACGTAACTGACGTTTTTATGATACTGTGTTCCTTAACAATATGGTGGCTACGACGGAACTAAGCACTATTTGGAGATTATGTACTGTCCATTGTTTATATTTTCACACTGGTATTGTTTCTGACCCCTACTGTGATAAAGGCTATGCATTGGGGGAGGAGGTACATTTTGGATTAAATTATATAATAGTGTGTGTGTGTGTATAAATAAATAAATATGTATATATATATATATATATATATATATATATATATATATATATATAACTTAGTGGCGGTCACCTCTGGGTAGTTATTGTGGGTACCTAGTTTCCATGGGAAAAACATTTTTTGTTTTCTCAATAACTTTTGTGTTGTTTAATAAATCTTCACAATATTTTATAAATTAGCGCACCACTTAGTTCTGCTGCTGTCTTGAAAGTTTCAGGTGGGGGCAGAGAAAAAGGGGGTGCCAAAACACTTTTCCCATGCAATTTCCTGTAGGGATTTTGAACACTACTACAGGCTGAACGGCTGGACGGAATTACACCAAATTTGGGAGAATGGTAGCTATTGGTCAGGAAAGAGCTCTTGTTGTTATTTGGTGTGAAATTGTTCAGTAGTTTTCGAGCTACTAAAGAAAATTAAATATTGATAACTAGGAAAGCATATCCTCCATGGATCCAACAGTCCCCGTGCTGATATCTCATTGGCTGCCAACACTTCAGCCAAAAAGTGTTGGCAGCCATTTTGGGACCCAGACTCAATCAAATCCCAAAAATGAATTAAAAAAAGGAAAGGGGTACACAAAGACAACGAGCATATTGAACAAGCCAACTTAAAAAATATTCTCATTGGCATAATGGTTTAGTGCCTCCACGGTGGCTTGCTTCATGCTTAATAAGATGCTCCAAAGACCACGGGAGGCCTCAAAGGGATCTTTTATGGACTCTACGTCCTCCATTCTGAAACTCTCTGCCTTGGGTTACCCAGCATATTTCAACTACTTGGGAGTGGCACTTCCTTATTCGTCTTTGTGGGGGCTACACTGACTCTCAGCCAGCCCACTCACTAGAACATTTGGCTGTTCAGTAAAATGGGGGAGACATCTATATAAGCTGGAAATTAGTTCAAAGTTACAAGAAAGTCTGAACTACAACTTACATTGATAGCTTTGGCCATGACATTTGTTGAGCCGAACTCCAATCTTGCATACTGTGGCTCCAAAATTGTAATTTGCAACTGGTTTGCACCTGATTGGGTTATAGATGGAGTAAGTGTTTGTGCTGTTTCACTTCAGTGTAATATGTTGGAAACAATGACCACTGGGTTCAACAGTGGAGGGGCGACTGCAACAGCATTGACAAGAACTGTTATCCAACAACTGTGGCAATGAACAATGCTCCCCACCCCAGTCCGCAAGACCCTCCCTTACATAATTGGGATTCAAGCAGGCCCAAGGCCCACGACTGGACCAATAACTGAACTAATAGGGTGTTGAGGGTGCTGACTTCCTCCTTTTCCTGCAGCTGAAAACAATCAGATATCTTTAAGTAGTTTGAACTTCCTGAGCTTTTTGGGTCTTCAGTCATATCCCGCGTCTCTATATGACCATGGGGCTACAGTGGCTCATCTTCCTTCTTTCCCTCAAAATTATCAGTGGTAGCTTTTTCTACTAACAGGCACCTATCCTCCCAGAAGGTTGTTGGTGCCATATTTTGCTTGATTTGATTTGTGTTTGGTGTCACCTGTATAGGGACTTCACTCCTTCTTTTCGTCTGGGCAGTTTGTGCGCTGGTCCTGTTCTTTCCTGACCTCATTGCAGCCACTGGGGCATGCAATGAATATGAAACATGTGGCTGATGTAGCTGATGTAGCTGGTACATATTAATTATTGTGAGAAACTTATATGAAGTTTCTATTTATTGATTCCGGTAGGCAGTCGTAGATTTGATATCAATTAATTTCAACATATCTACTTATTGAGAGGCTGCTATGCTTACTTAGTTATTGCAACCTTACTGTGATTTACTACAGCTTACAGCTTTATCACAACGTGTGACTTCATACCTCAACTTGTCCGACCTTTTCTTCCAAGAACAGTTCCAAAGTTTCCCAAGGGTCTTAGAAGCCTCCTCAGGGCCTCTACTATGGGCCTACTGGACATGTGTGGGCGCAAGCATGCTATATGCTTCACTCACTGATTCACACAATGGGTGGCAATTAGACAGCAACTAAAAGAAGTCTCTGGGATGCATTCCAGGATAATATACAGGACTCTGGCCAAACAGCTGGCCCCATGAGGTGGTACAAAGCAGATTCAAGTGGATGCAAGGGGGGTAGAGCAGGAAACCATGTGCATAGAAGCCACACCGGCCTAAAACCAGCCTCCACCGCATAACACATAGCCACCTGCAGCCTAGTGCTTCCTTTCCCCAATACCGTTACCTAACCTCTTCTTAAGTGCTTGAGCACTACGTAACTGTGTATAGCTGTATAAATATGATGCTCCTTGCCACTTTTAGATCCGCCCCAGACATGCGCAGTTTTTCATCAAATTTGTGGGGTAATTAGCAGTGCCCGGCAAGGACGGTAGTTATAGTTACATTAGGGCATGAGTTATAGTTACTTGAGGTAACTCAAACTATAACTGGTACATTTCTATGGTTGCATACATTTAAAATGTGAGCCTAACTATAACACCCTTGTAATCTATGTTTTTTTAGGTGAATAAATATGTATATCTTTCTATGTCTATATCTAAATATAGCCACATCTACATCTATATCTCTTTGCCTATATTTATACATCTATATATCTGTATATAAATATACATTAAATGCATAATGGCATGTTATCCAGCCCAGTGGATGGAGTTGTATCCCCAAATTCCGAGGCAAACCATGGTGCTTTATGGAGAGCTCAGTCTCAAAGAAGTGCGCAGCAGAATGAGTACGTTTCAGGAGATTTGTGGAGTTATATGAGGATAGAAAAATGGGAGTGTAGCACAATTATAAATGTAATTGATAGGTTTTTGGCAGTTACCAAAGTAAGTTAGGTTGAGGAAAACTGTGGAATGTATGCTGCATAATTACTTGATAAACAGTATGTGCTTTTCTATTGGCTGACATTAAATATTGGTATGATGTTGCGAGAGGCTCGCAGGACCAAATCAGGAGGTGCTGCCCCCTCTGACTGTATCACAATGGATTGCCTCCCTGGCTCACATGAGAGTCATTCAAGAAATTTTAAGAAAGGGAACAAATGTCAACAGTGGAAACAACATAGAAAAAAAGCTAGAGGATAGCTTTCAGAAGAGCTGCTTTTGTTAACAGTTTTCAACAACTAAAATTTTTATTTGTTTTCAAACATGTTTAATTTTTTGGGTTCTTTTGTTTAAACAAGGCTATATCAACAAAAAGCAAACAACTTGAGATGGCAAACAAACATCAACAGCATCTCTTTAAAACAAAAAGGAGAAAAAGTTACAATAAAGGTTAAAAAAAATATTTCCTAGGGGGACGCGTGTCCTGGATAAACTTGCTTGTCTCTGAAGAAAAAATAATAAGCAAAATTGTGCTTTATTGGAAAAAGCAGGATCATTGACTGCCTATGCACTTAGAACATGTGCAGGCACAGTATCTCCTGAAGCGAAGGATGTTGAAGCCTCTGTAGAGTTGTCTAGCTCTGTAGCATCAACCAACTCAGCCTGCACAAGCCTTTTTAGGTGCATAGACCTCAGGTGTCTCCACATTTCTGTGGTACTCATAGTATCATGCTTCTTTTTTGCACCCAAGCTAAACTGTTTGCTGCAAAGCTTACAAGTGACATTATTTGCTGAAACATTTTGGTGACTGGCCTCATTTAAAAAATTGCCACACCAAGGATTACTTGTGTGACAGAGGTGGCTGAGCTGGTGCGGAAGCCATGGCTGTTCATCTGAATTAGATGAAGACATGTTTCTATTCAAAGCCAAACAGGAAAGGAGAACATGTCAAACATGTGCACTCTCACAAACATCCAATAGTTAAATGAAGCAAAAACAATGGAATCTTCTTTTTATAAATAAAGGCATCCATACCAACCAACTAGAATTCTTCGATAAGGTATGTTTCCTCTCCTGGGCCTCTCACAAAGTTTCTCTTGGTTGTCTTGCGAGACAGTGGGAAAAAATACTTCCTTTTGATCTTCTATAGCACAATATACAGTTCATTTTTGTACCATAAACAACATGTCTAATGTCTAGTTTGTTGAAAATGACACTAAGAGACTGTAATCAACTTAATTCTTAATATACAATCTTGTGAGGTGGTTGCGCCAAACAGGAAGTACAGCCATCTTGGAGTCCATGTAAGGGACTGTGTGTCCCACTCCAGAGAGCGTCTTACGAGAGCCATCACTTTTAAACAAAATTTAAAAGAAAAATCCAACCATGTTTTCTTCACTATACTATTAGAACCACTTAGAATAAATGACAATAAAATGTAGGTATTTAGAATCTTGCGAGTCTCCAGTGAGCTTCTCATGATCCTTTCGCAAGAGCATTGATACCTGAAAGAAAAAGATTGCTGGTGACATCTCTTGTTATCAGAATTAAAATTACTGAGCAAATAAATATTTTATATTAAGTATTTATCTGCTTAATACTCACACACATATTACAAAGAATTTTGCAAACTGTCAACCTTGCACTATTTTGATATAATAAACAATTTTGTTTACTAAAATAATGTATAAGCACAACATATATTATACAGACATTTTATAATGCATACACTCACAAACATAATTAATTTACTGTAAAAAAAACCTAGAAATTCACAGAAAAAAACTAAAATTATAGTAATGTTATCGTTAGGTGTAATACAAATATCTGTGTTCAACTAAAAAAACAAAACTTAGAAATCCACTGATAAAAACATAGGTTAACGTAACATTATAATTGTGTTTATTTCTCAGTAACAAACTTGGATGATGTCATCAGTGATTTAATCAGTGATGTCATCAATGGTGTCATTTGAGATGTCATCAGTGGTGTCAAAGATATCATAGAACATGTCATGAGTGATCATGTGAGCTCATGAGCTATGTGTGGCGGGACACACGTTAAAGATAGTGCTGCTAACTATAAATGGTGAATTTCTGTGTGTTTTTTAAATCGAAAACATTAACACTGTCACTGAGAAATTCACCTAACTATAATGTTACATTAACCACAATTTTTTCAGTAAATATGTATACCTAGTTTGTCACCAAAAAAAAAACAAAGGTCATAGGGACGTTATAGTTAGGCTCAGATTTTGCACACACAAAACCATAGATATTCATCAGTTATAGTTATAATTATCCCAAGAAACTAAAACTGTGTGCTCAGATTATAAAATCGTGTGCCCCTGACATGCATAGATTTCTCATCATTAATTTTAAGGTCGCTCCCCTTCACTGCTGCCTCTGCTCCAGATGCCCGGGTCTTGAAATTGGATTTCACTCCTTTTTTCATTTCCTGCTCCCACGTCCCAAGCCGCTGTGTCCCCGCGGCTCCGCCCCCCTCCCTCCGCTCCAGTTCTCTTTTCCCGCCGCTGCGTCCCTGCGGCCCCACCCCCTGCTCTCCCATTAGCAGTTCCCCTCCCTCCTCCCTGCTGCCACTCCCTCTCACCTCCCCTCATATGGCAGCCACGGCGCAGTAACAAGAGCGACCCTTGACCCTGCTTCAGGCAGGTCGCTCCCCTTCACCGCTGCCTCTGCTCCAGGTGCAGGGGTCTTGAAATTGGATTTCACTCCTTTTTCCATTTCCCGCTCTCCCGGTCGACAGAACAGCTGATCTCCACCCTCACCCAGGCACCTCCTCCTAGTACCCGGGATCCCAACTCAGCCGCCACCAACCTGCATCAATGGATAGACGACAGTGCCAACACCCTCTCACCACTCAAACAACCCTCGAACATTCACCACAGATCCAAAGCCAGCTGGTTCACCATCTCCAAAGAGGAATGCCGAAGAATGGAGAAGACCTGGTGCCTTGTACCTACCGAATCCAACTATATCGCCCTCAAGACTGCCATCCGCAAACATCACCAGCTGATCCGCACCACCAAAATAACCTAATACAAAAGCCGCATAGACACCAACGCTCACAACAACAGAGAGCTATTCAGCATCATCAAAGAACTCTCCAACCCCAGCCCGTGCTCCTATGAACCCCCGCCATCACAGGAGCTCTGCAACTCCCTCGCCACTTACTTTCGTCGAAAGATCGAAGACATCCACAACAGCTTCAAACCCCAGACCCACCAGCTAACCACAGACAGCCACGAACCCAACGCGCCAAGCAACGTTAACCCTCTATGCGCCTGGACCCACATCAACAATGACGACACCATCAACACCATGGCCTTCATCCACTTTGGCTCCCCCTCGGATTCCCGCCCACACCAGATCTTCAACAAAGCCAGCAACATAATCGCCCCCCATCTCCGCGCCATCATCAACAGCTCCTTTGAGACAGCCACCTTCCCAGAGAGCTGGAAACACGCCAGCGTCAATGCCCTCTTTAAGAAACCCAAGGCGGACCCAGATGACCCCAAAACCTACCGGCCCATCTCCCTCCTCCCCTTCCCAGTGAAGGTCATTGAGAAAATCATGAACAGCCAACTATCCCTCTTTCTGGAAGACAGCAAAGCGCTCGATACCTCCCAATCCGGATATCGCAAGAACCACAGCACTGAGACCGCTCTCATTGCTGCTACAGATGACATCAGGACCATGCTCGATGAAGGCGAAACCACAGCGCTCATCCTCCTGGACCTCTCCGCAGCCTTCGACACTGTTTGTCACCAAACCCTTCGAACACGCCTCCACAACGCCGGGATCCGCGGCAAAGCCCTCGAGTGGATCTCTTTATTCCTCTCCAGCAGAACCCAGAGAGTCCGCCTTCCGCCTTACCTGTCTGAATCCTCCAAAACCATCTGTGGCATCCCCCAGGGATCCTCCCTCATCCCAACACCTTTCAACGTTTACATGGCTCCTCTTGCCAACATCGCACTATCCCACCACATCAACATAGAATCCTACGCAGACGACACCCAGCTGATCATCTCCCTCACGAATTAACCTACAAAAGCAAGAAACAACCGCCACAATGGACTTCACGCCATCGCCAACTGGATGGAATCAAGCCACCTCAAGTTAAACACAGACAAAACAGAGATCCTCATCTTCGGCAGCAACCCCTCAGCTTGGAACGATTCCTGGTGGCCTACCTCCCTAGGAGCTGCACCCACACCCAAATACAAAACCTGGGCATCATCTTGGACTCAGCATTACTCAGCAGGTAAACGCAGTCTCCTCTTCCTGCTACAACACCCTTCACATGCAAAATTTTCAAGTGAATTCCCCAGAAATACGGTCACCCATGCCCTGGTCAGCAGCCGACTGGACTACGGCAACGCACTCTATGCAGGAAACACAGCCAAACTACAAACGAAAATGCAACATTTCCAAAACGCCTCTGCCCGACTCATCCTCGATGTCCCACGCCACGACCACATCTCTGCCCACCTCAGAGACCTACACTGGCTACCCGTATTGAAGAGGATTACCTTCAAACTACTCACCCACGCACACAAAGCCCTCCACATCACAGGTCCAGCAACCTCAATGACAGACTCACCTTCCACACTCCCGTCTGCCAGCTCCGCTCTGCCAGCCTCGCCCTCGCCTCCGTCCCCCGCATTCACCGCACCACCGCCGGAGGAAGATCCTTCTCTCACCTCGCCGCCAAGACCTGGAACTCCCTACCGCTCCACCTACGCCAGACCCAGGACCTCCTGTCTTTCAGGAAACGCCTCAAAACATGGCTATTCGGCCAGTAGCTTCCCACCCCGCCAGCGCCTTGAGACCCTGACGGGTAAGTAGCGCGCTTTATAAATTACATGATTGATTGCTTAATTAATTGAGTAATATTAGCAATGATGTCATAAAAGATATCATGAATGATGTGGGATAATTAATAGTGCATGGCCAGGGTGCAAGTTATAGTTCACTAGTGGATTTCTAAGGTTTTTTTAAATTCTATTTTCTAACTATAACATCCCTTTAACCTTTGTTTATAGAAGTCAATTTCTAAGGTTTTTGCAATGCTATTTCCTAATTATAACGTCCCTGTAACCTTTCTATTTTAGGTGAATATCTAATTTTTTTTCCTTCGTAAACGTAAAGTAATATTTAATTACCATGAGTAAATCCAACTGCAGCTGTGCATGCCTTTGGGTCATGCAGTGTGAGGATTTGGCTGAAGTGCCTGGCCTGTGGCCAATCACCCCTTGCAGCCAAGCTCACACATGCAGTTAACCACAGCCAGGCCCTGTGACCAACCTCTGAAAGGCAGTCAACATGGAGAGAAGCAAGCAGCACCCCTTCCTTGACTGATTTTGTCTCTGGGGACCTTATCCTCTTGGTGATGGCACATTTTTTAGGGCAGTGGGCACGTGGCCCCCCTCCCCAGGCTGGTTTTGGCCCCAAGTACCCCATCTCCCGAGACCCACCCTTATATTTATTGGGGAAAGGGCCATTCAGACTCCCTCCCCAGGCCAATTTTGCCTCCATAGACCCCATCTCCCAGGGCCTGACCATATTCTAAAGGGGGAGGGGGCACGCAGCCCCCCCTCCCTCTGCCTATTTTGGCCCTGGGGACCCCATTTCCCGGGGTGTGGCAATATAACAAAGTGGGAGAGGCATGCAACCCCCTTCCCTGGGCCAATTTGGCTCCAAGGACCCCTCCATTCCCTGGGGCCAATCATTAATGGAGGAGTGTGGCTGCATGTTCCCCTGGACCAATGTCAGCCCCAGAACCCCATCCCCCAGGGCCAAGCCAATACAGGGTTGGTGCCCTGGAGCCCACCCAGGTTACCTACTATATTCTTTTGGGGTCACAGAGGATCCTCAAGTCCCCAGCAGCCCCAGCCAGCTCCCCACTCCCCTCCCCACTCCCTGGGAGCTGGCATTGGTTTCGTCTACAGGGAGCAGCTAAAAATGGTGCTCAGGGTGGGCCAAAGCATTGTTTTCATCTGTCTCCCTGCCCGCTTCAGTGAGGGTAGGGAAACAGGTGAAAAGTCCAACCCAGCGGGCGGGAGCATTTTTCATACTCCTGCCTGCTGGGAGTGGACTTAGTGCTCACTATTGCTTGGTGGGAGCTTTGAAATTGTCTGGCCAAGCAGGAGCAAACACAGGTTTCCCTACTGACAACAGTGTGGGCTGAGAAACCTCTGTATCCTAGTGGTAGGCACCTCTGGACATAGCAGGAGCCAGCCATGGGAGATGTATCCTAGGGCCATTAATGGACAGCCATTTAATGCATGGGCAGACACCGGGAAATGGGTTGATGGGGTCCCTGGGGTGCTCCCTAATCTAGTTCTTTAAAAAAAATAGATTTTGGCCCTCATTACAACTCTGGCGGTCGGTGATAAAGTGACGGTAATACCGCCAACATGTTGGTGGTAATTACCACCAGAAATATGACCATGGCAGTGAGAAATCAGATAGACAGTCACTTTACCACACCAACCACCAGGGTGGAAACAACAGCCACCACGGCGGTAGCCGCCTACAGCCAGGCGGAAGCCAATGTCCCGCCCACCATATTAAGACCCTGCAATCTGCTACCTTTTCTGGGGCGGTACCAACGACATCAAAAGCCTGGCAGAAACAGAAGGGAAAGGACTTACCTTTGGAGACACAGGTAATAACTATGCCACCATGGAGCCCAAGCGGCATGTCTTCCCAATCATTTTCTACGTGCTGTTCCACCACGAACACCAATGACGGTGAAGACGATAACAGTGAGTACAGCTGCCTAGCACAGAAGGGAGGGTGGGAGGAAAAAGAGAGTGACAAACACACGCAACAACCCCACCCCCCCTCCAACACCATGCACACAATCAGCTGCAGTAATAAAACATATATACCCCGTACCTCGAGTGGATAATGCAAAGACAACAGGAATTTACTAAAGTGAGTGTAATAAGATCAAGACAGTAGAAATAAGAAAATGCAATGTAACTGGCATATACAAATGTACAGTTCAATCAACACTGCCCAGTCATCAGTGTACGTGGGCCACCGGGTCATAGTCCAAAGTCCAAGGCACCAATTGTCACCTGCATCAACATGGAGAGAACACTGCAGGGACATCAGTTGGAAAATAGGCAGGGACTTCAGGTGGATGGGGGTTGGGGGGACACCTTAGCCGGCAGATGAAACAAGACCACTGGTTCTGGAGGGGGCAACATGCCCTGTACTTGATCCCGTGCTTGAGTGCAAGGCCACAATCTCTCAGGTGGGTGACTTGACCACATGTTCTGGAGGGGGCAACATGCCCATTGCTCCGTCCTGAGGAGTGCAAGGCCACCATCTCTCAAGTGGGTGACTTGCCCACTGGTTCTGGAGGGGGCATCGTGCCTTGTACTTTTGATCCTGGGGAGGCTGGGGTTGGTGGGTTTCTTACCCACTGGTTCTGGAGGGGGCATCAGTCCCTGTGCTCTTGATACTGGGGAGGCTGGGGTTGGTGGGTGTCTTACCCACTGGTTCTGGAGGGGGCATCGTGCCCTGCACTCTTGATCCTGGCAAGGCTGGGGCTTGGTGGGTGTCTTACCCACTGGTTCTGGAAGGGGCATCGTGCCCTCTGCTCTTGATCCTTGGGAGTGCAAGGTCACCGTCTCACAGGTGAGTGTCATACCCACTGGATTTGCAGGCGGCAGGCCTCACAGCAGCCCATGGATGCAGGACTACATACCGTCCGCCAGCGGTGATGGCTGATCAGTGGTGTGGTGGTGCTGCTGCTGCTTTTGGGGGGTGGCTCCAGCCCATCCCCTGCAGCCTCAGAGGGCTGCACAACCATTGTTGTGGTGGGGTCTCCGTCTGAGTCCCTGCACCAGGCTCCTTGTCCTTCCTGCATGCTGGTGCTTGCTCCTTGCCCTTCTTGGCAGCAGTTGGGGCTGGCTCCTCGCCCTTCCTGGCAGCAGCTGGGGCTGGCTCCTTTGACTTCTGTAACGCAGCCGGGGAAAGCACCCTTTCCTTGAGGCTGCCTGATGCAGGCTCCTTCACCATCTGGGGGTGGGTATGGGGGGTGGCAGCTGTACCTGTAGCTGGATCGTGGTGGGATCCTTTCCCACCACGAGTGGGTGTGGAGACTACTGGGCCTGTGGACTGGTTGGCTAAGGTGCTTGCCTGGGTTTTTGCCACCCTTGCCAGATATGAAGGACGGGAATGGGAGGGGTAGGGAAGAGGTCAATGGTAGAGAGGAAAAGCTGCTTAGGGACATTGGGGCGGGAAGAGGGAGAAGATTTGGGAGTAGAGGAAAAGGGAGTGGTTGTAGGTGGTGTCTGGTGATTTTGGGTGCAGGTGCATGGGCTGGATGCTGTTGTGAGGTGGATGGCTGTTGGGTGTCTGAGTGCTTGCATTTGTGTAGCTTGGGGGGGGACAGACACAGTGGGAGAGGACACAGGGGATGTGTGCATGTCTGTAGTGGAGATGCCTGCCACTGAGGTGTGTGTTTTGTTAGGTGTGGTGGTGATGAATGCATGCATGTGTTTTTGTAGACAGAACTGGGAGGGAGGTGGAGGAGGAGGAGGAGAGGGACACAGTGGAAATTGTGGTTGTTGGTATGTTTGCATCTGGATGGTGTTTGTGTGAGTGCCTGTGGGATGATGTGTGGTGCTTGTGTTTGCCTGTGCCACTCTTGTGTGTTGTCTTGTGTGCATGCTTGTCTGCCTGTGTACTTGGGATAGGTTGGGGTTGAAGGGAATGGGAAGTTGGAGGGGGGAGGGTGGAAACAGAGACAATGGCTGTCATCAGAGAGGAGGCCAGAGCCTGGATTGATTTCTGTTGGGCCGCCAAGCCAGTGTGAATGCCCTCCTGGAATGCATTTGTCTGTTGCATTTGGGCTGACAGCCCCTGGATGGCATTCACAATGGTTGACTGCCCAACAGAGATGGATCGCAGGAGGTCAATAGCCTCCTCACTCAGGGCAGCAGGCCTAACTGGGGCAGGGCCTGAGGTGCCTGTGGCGAAGGAGATGCCTACCCTCCTGGGTGAGCGGGCATGGGAAACTCGCTGAGGGGCTGCTGGGATGGCGGTGCTGGTATGGAGGGTGGCAGCTGTACCTGTAGCTGGGGTGGCCACAGAGTTGTCTGCCACCACCAGGAAGTTTCCATTGGAGGAGGAATCCGTGTCTGAACTGTCCCCTCCTGTCTCCGCCGTGGTGCTCCCCTTCGCACTCCGTCCCACTGGTGCCCTCACCGGCAGTGGATTCGGCATCCTGGGTCCTGTGGGATGCAGCTCCCTCCGTTGCCGGTGCCTCTGCTCCTCCGCCAGATAATGCTAATGCACATAAGGACAGGGTGACGAAACAAAAAGGGGGGGAGAGACACAAAGGATACACTTTGGCAATGGTGCCAACAACACCACCGTTGTCGTACATGACACTCTCACACACAGGGAACAGCCCTACCCACTAGGCAATGCACTACCAGTCACAATGCTAGCCACCAGATCATGGCCAGGGACACCTAACACCAATTGCAGCATACCTGAGACTCATAGACCCCTGCCCAGTAGTGGATGCCTACTAGCTTGGTTGGAGGACTTTCACATCAGAACCCTGCCCAACATGGGCCCAACCCTGCAATACCAGGCCTGGTCTAGGGGCACCCACAGGGCCCACACCCCCTACCCGGGTCCCACCCCACCCAGGCGCAAGTGCATATTGGGGCACTTTACTCACCACCTTGTGGCTGCTGTGATGCCCTCAAGCGTCCATCCAGCTCCGGACAGGCCACTGCCAGTATGCGGGCCATCAGTGGGGTCAGGGTTCGACGGGCACCCCTTCCTCGTTGGGATGCCATCCCCAGCTAGGCCTCTGCAGTCTTCTATGCCCAGCGTCTCAGGTCCTCCATTGGTTTCCACCATTTGGTGCTCTGCCTGCCGTAGTTCCCCAGGGTCCGTACGTCCTTTACGATGGCACGCCGTATACCCTTCTTTTGATGGGCTCTGACCTGCAGGGAAATGGACACAGGGAAAGGTATTAGTCTGACCGTCCTGCCTGTTATACTCATGCCCCACCATGCCCCTTCACATCCCCATTAGCACAGACATGGCCCATCATACATGCTGCACGCTGCCCAGGGCCCATCCACCACACACACCGTACATGAGGCCTTCACACACAGCACTCCATGCATTCATGCACCATGCATCGTACTCCTGGTGTACTCACCTATTGATCTGGAGGCCCATAGAGCATTCGGTACTGGGGTAGGACCCCATCCACCAGTCTCTCCAACTCCGCCGAAGTGAAGGCAGGGACCCTTTCCCCAGTCACACGAGCCATGGTCAGTTCCAGACACAGGTCACAGCAGCATATGCAGTGTTGGTCCTCTCATGTTGAAGGTCAGGTAGCAAGTGAGTGAACAGATTGAAAATGGCAGTGACGTCTGCGGCGGTGCATACCGTCACCGCCGGCATACATCACCATTGGCCACTGTACCCCATAGGTTACCCTATGTGAACCAATGAGGAGTTGCACGGCGGTTTTCAACCACCTCCCTCAACGGTGCATAACATCAGCGGAATAACCTGATTTCCACCAGTCCCTCCATACAGGACAGGCAATCGCCATTTCAGGGGGGGAATGGGGCAGGCCATGGATCCTAACTGTGTCACAGTACACAAATGCACCATTTGGACATCTCCAACAAAATACTGTTACAATCTCAACATGCATTGAACTGTAGTGGTAGGGATTAAGAGATAAAAAGCAGCTGCTCACCTATAGACTGCAACCGCTGTGGATGAATAGAAGATGGAAACATCCCCCTGTGTACAGACCCCTGGTGGACTTGGCAACAATGGAGGACAGGCACATTATCCTCACCTGTAGACTGGACAGGGCCACAATCAGAGAGCTGTGTGCCCACCTGGAGCCTGACATCTCTGCTATCTGTCATCCCAACAGGATCCCCTCTCTTGTGCAAGTGCTATCAGTGCTCCATTTCCTGGGAACTGGCTCCTTCCAAGTGAGAGTGGGCTTGGCAGCAGGAATGTCTCAGCCAATGTTCTCAATAGTGCTGACCAGAGTGTTGGCTGGCCTGATTAAACACATGTGCAGCTACATCGTTTTTCCCGGGGAGGAGGATTTGGCCACAGTGAAAGTTTATTTCTATGCAATGGGGCATATCCCCAACATTATAGGGGCAATAGATTGGACACATATTGCATTTGTCCTCCTCCCGGCGAAATGAACACGTGTTCAGAAATCGAAAAAGCTTTCACTCCATGAATGTGCAGATGGTGTGCCTTGCGGACCAGTACTTCAAAGTAAAATATCCTGGGTCTGTGCATGATGCCTTTATCCTGAGGAATAGCAGCATGCCAAATGTGATGGATCAAGTCCAGAGGCACAGGGTGAGCCCTGGTTCCCACCCAGTATATGTTGGTGTATGGGTATGGTGTGGGCCATAGGGATTAGTGTGTGACTAGCTGTTGTCCCTCGATATTTGTTGGTTACCCCAACCTCTCATGGCTACTGACCCCTGTGTGAAATCCACAGGACAAGGACAGAGGAACGTTACAATGCGGCACATGGGTGAACAAGGAGAATTATAGAGAGGTCCTTTGGCCTCCTGAAGGCCAGGTTTCGTTGCCTCCATCCAACAGGTGGATCCCTGTGCTACTCACCGAAGAAGGTCTGCCAGATCATCGTGGCATGCTGTATGTTGCACAACCTTGCCTTGCGTTGCCAGGTGCCTTTTCTGCAGGAGGCGGAGGCTAGAGATGGCCATGTGGCAGCAGTGTAGCCTGTGGAGAGTGAAGATGAGGAGGCAGAGTATGAGGACAACAGAAGTGCAATAATTCATCATTACTTCCAATGACACACAGTTAAGACAGTGTAAATTCACATTTAATTGACAGTTTTGTGTTTGACATTGTCACTGGTAGGCTGTTTTTCCCACTTCTATGGCCACTCACTGTACCCTTTGGCATCTCTATTTGCAGATATTTGTGCCCCACTATCCCTCCTGGTGTGTTGACTGCAGACAACTACAGGTCTTTCCTACGTATGCATTATTGCACAGTTGAATTTCAATGTTTATACCTTGTAAAACAAATACATCATTAAATCATTTGACATACTCCATACTTGTATTTTTTTAAGTGTGTTTATTTCAGTGCTAAGAAGTAGAGGGGGTAGTGGAATGGGCTGGGTTGATGATGGAGGAAAGTCCAGGATAGAGTCCAGTCTATTTGTATCACAGGTGCATTGTTCAGGGGGGCATAGGAAGAGGAGCAATGGCAGTTCAAGGTGGACAGGTTGACAGAGTGGGACACAAGGGTGACAATCAGGAGAGTCTTTTTTCCTATCGGGGTCTTGGCAATAGTCTGTGGCTTCTGCCTAGATCGCAGGGAACGTTTGTGGCGTGGGTCTCCTGCAGGGGGAGGGGTGGAGGTGGCCTGGTGGTCCTGTGGCTGGGCCTCCTGTCCACTAGCGGCAGCACAGGTGAAGGGCTGTTTATTGGTTTGGCTAGTGTCAGAGGCCCGGTGGTGTGCCACTGCCTCCCTCACAGTGTTGGCCATGTCTGCCAGCACCCGTGCAATGGAGATCAGGGTGGTGTTGATGTCCTTCAATTACTCCCTGATCCCCAGGTACTGTCCCTTCTGCAGCTGTATGTTCTCCTGCAACTTGTCCAGTATCTGGCCCAGCGTATCCTGTGAATGCTGGTATGCTCCCAGGATCGCAGTGAGTGCCTCCTGGAGAGTCGTTTCCCTGGGCCTCTCCTCCCCCTGTCACATAGAAGTCCTCCCAACTCCCCTGTTATCCTGTGCTTTGTCCCCTGAACCGTGTGCCCACTGCCACTGACCATCCTGTGTTTGTTGGATGGCCTGGTTTCCGGTAGTGGTGGACACACTGCTGATTGACGTGTACTGGGGACAGAAGTATGGGCCCACTGGGTGGGTGCTGTGGTGGTATATCCTGAGGGGGAGGCTCTGTGGTGGTGTGTGACTGTGCGTGGGTAACCGACTGTCCGGTGATCCCTGATGGGCCAGGTTGGTCATCCAGATCCAGGCGACCAGAGCTAATGTCATCACTGTGGGCCTCTTCTGGGGTGGAGTGTATGTTGCTGGCACCTCTTCTCCGGTGACATTGGCTGGGGTACCTGTGGGGATGTGAATGCAGTATTATTGTTTCTGGGTGTGACATATTGTACCTGGGTGTGTTACCCTCTATGGTTGTTGTTGCCCTGGCAGATTTGCATTTGCGTGAGTTGCTATTTGGTGGGCTAGGTGATTCTCTCTAGTGTGCATGCAGTGGTGATAGGTGTCCATGCAGGTCTGTGAGGGGTGTCCATGCATTGGTGTTTTATGCAGGGCTTGGTATTGGGATGAGTGGGTTGTGATGGTGGAGTATGTGTGAGGTGGTGAACTGATGGGAGTGAGGGTAAGGGTGGGGGTTTGTGATGGCATGCAGTTGGGGGGTGATAGTAATAGGGCATTGACTTACCAGAGTCCAGTCCTTCTCCTACTCCTACCAGGACCTCAGGATGCATGATTGGCAAGACTTGGTCCTCCCATGTTGTTAGTTGTGGGGGACGAGGTGGGGGTCAACCGCCAATCCTCTGTACAGCTAGTTGGTGTCTTGCTGTCACAAAACTCACCTTCCCCACCTCTTCCTGATGTCATCCCTTGTTCTTGGGTGCTGTCCTACGGTGTTGACCCTGTCCACGATTCTCCACCATAGCTCCATCTTCCTAGCAATGGATGTCTGCTGCACCTGTGATCCAAATAGCTGTGGCTCTACCCGGATGGTAGCTCCTCCTCTGAGAACCTAGGGTGTTGTTGTGGTCCCCTGGATGTAGTGTGAGTGGGGTGATGTGTTTAGGTGTGTGGATGGTGTATAAGTGATGGTGTTATGTGGCTCTGGTTGTGTGGTTGCTCTTGCTGCATCTCTCTCTGGTGGGAATTATTTATAGTTATAAAGGGATGTGGGTAATGTGGCTGTGTGTTTTATAGTGGTGTGGGTGTGTGGGTGTTTTGTGTGTATGTGTGTCAGGTGTGTGAAGTTTGAATTGACCAATGTAGGGTTGTTTAATTAGGTTGTGTGTGTTTTGAGCACAGCGGTATGTACTGCCAGTGGTTTACCACCATTGTATGTCCGCCGCGGTGATTCGATAGTCATAATGTTGTAGGCGTAGTTCTGTTGGCGTAATGATGTGGGTTTTGCTCCTGCCAGTTTATCACTGACCTTTGGGCTGGCGGACTTGTGTGTGTGGCTGTATAGTGACGGATTGGCATGTGTGTGTCATAATATGGTCGGCGGATATCCGCCGTGGCGGCGTTATATTGGCGGCAGTTGGCATGACGGTAAGAGGGATTTACTGCCAATGTCATAATGAGGGCCTCAGTGTTACAAAAATAAAGGTACTTTAGTTTGGTGACACAAATGCTAAAAATACCTTAGAGACTATATTCCCTCAGGAGCTAAGGCCCTCATTACGACCCTGGCGGTGGGCAATAAAGTGGCGGTAACTACCGCCAAATTATGACCATGGTGGTGATATCCTTGAAAGATAGCCAATGTGCCACACTGACCGCCAGGGCGGAAAAAACAGTCACCACAGTGGTAGCTGCCTACAGCCAGGTGGCAGACAAAGTACCACCACCATATTGGGACCCTTCAATTCACCACCTTTTCAGGGGCGGCACCAACTCCATCAAAAGCCTGGCAGAAACAGAACACAAAAGTCAAAGGACTCACCATTGGAGATACAGGGAAGAACCACGCCCCCATGGAACCCGAACTGCATGTTTTCCCAATGATCTTCTACGTCATGCTCCACCAAGAACACCAACTCCGGCTAAGATGACAACAGTGAGTACAGCCGCCTAGCAGACAAGTGGGGGGAGGAAAACAAGAGTGACACACACATGCACAACACACACCCCAACACACATACCATACACACAACCAGTTACACAAGATAATGAATTTGTCCATAATAATCAGCAAAATAATGCAAGGACAACAGGAATTGACTACAGTGATTGTTATAAGATCAACATCAAAAATCATAAGTCGATGTGGCAATGCTACAGATATGTACAAATGTACAAAAAGAGACACTGCCCTGTCCATAGTTCACAGGGGCCACATGGCCACAGGGCAAAGTCCAAGGCCCCACTAGATTCCTGCACCAATACAGAGAGAACACTACGGGGGCATCAGTTGGCAAACAGGCAGGCACCTCGGGGGAAGGGGTGGGACTGCAGCCAGATGTGGAAACAAGACCACTGGTTCTGGAGGGGGCAACATGCCCATTGCCTTGTCCTAGGGAGTGCAAGGCCACAGTCTGTCAGGTGAGTGACTTACCCACTGGTTCTGGAGGGGGCATCATGCCCTGGGCTTTGTCCTAGGGTGTGCAAGGCCACAGTCTCTCAGGTGGGTGACTTGCCCACTGGTTCTGGAGGGGGCAACATGCCCTGTGCTTTGTCCTGGGGAGTGGAAGGCCACAGTCTGTCAGGTGAGTGACTTGCCCACTGGTTCTGGAGGGGGCAACATGCCCTGTGCTTTGTCCTGGGGAGTGCAAGGCCACAGTCCCTCCGATGGGTGACTTGCCCACTGGTTCTGGAGTGGGAAACGTGCCCTGTGCTTTGACCAGGGGAGTGAAAGGCCACAGTCTCCTGAGTGGGTGAATACCCACTGGTGCTGGTAGGGGTAGGCCGCACAGCAGACCATGGAGGGAGGCTGGCTATATGGCAGCTGCCGGCGTTGATGGCTGCACTGTGGTGGTGGTTGTGGGAGGCTCCGGCTCAGCCCCTGTACCCTGCGACAGCTGCACTGTGGCGGTGTTTGTGGGAGGCTCCTGTGCAGTCCCTGCACCCTCCTATGGCTGCACTGTTGTGAGGGTTGTGGGAGGCTCCTGCTCAGCCCTGCATTCTCTGATGGCTGCACTGTGGTGGTGGTTGCGTGAGGCTCCTGCTCAGCCCCTGCATTCTCTGATGGCAGCACAACCACAGCTGGCAGTGGGGACTCTGTGACAGCTGCTGGTGCAGGCTCCTTCCCCTTCTTGGTGGCTGGTGCAGGCTCCTTCGTCTTCTGTATTTGAGGCCTGGAATACTTTCCACCATGAGTAGGTGCTGCTGAAACTGGGCCCGTGGACTGTTTGGCGGAGGTGCTTGGATGGGTCCTTGATACCGTGGCCATACATGCAGGACGGGGAGGGAGGGGTAGGGAAGAGCTCAATATGGGAAAGGAAAAGGTTTTTAGGGACAATGGGGCAGGAAGAGGGAGAAGTAATGGGAGTGGAGAATGAGGGAGTGGTTGTTGTAGGTGTTTGTCTTCTGGATTTGGGTGCAGGTGCATGGGCTGGATGATCTTGTGAGGTGGATGGCTGTTAGGTGTCTGAGTGCTTGCGTTTGTGTACTTTTGGAGGGGAGACAAACACAGTGAGAAAGGACACATGGGACGTGTGCATGGATGTTGTGGAGGTGTCTGCCAGTGAGGTGTGTGTTCTGTTTGGTGTGGTAATGATGCTGGCAGTGGATGATGATGTAGTGCATGCAGGTATGAGTGTGGATGTAACTGGATGGTTGTTTGACATTCATAGATGGATCTCAGGAGGTCAATAGCCTCCTCACTCAGGGCAGCAAAGCTCACTGGGACAGGGCCTGAGGTGCGTGGAGCGAAGGAGATGCCCACCCTCCTGGGTGAGCGGGCACAGGAAACTCCCTGAGGGGCTGCTGGGAGGGCGGTGCTGGTACAGGGATGGCGGCTGTACCTGTAGGTGGGGTGGTTACAGAAATGTCAGAGAGCTCCCATCGTAGGAGGTATCAGAGTCTGTGTTGTCCCCTCCAGTCTCCGCCGTGGTGCTCCTCTCGCCCTCCATCCCACTGGTGTCCTCAGCGTCGGTGGACTCTGCCTCCAGGGTCCTGTGGGATGCAGCTCCCTCTGTCTCTGGTGCCTCTGCTCCTCCGCCAGATGACGCTAATGCACATAAGGACAAGATGACAAAACAAGAAAGTGGTGAGAAGACAGAGGATGACTGCACCAACGCCACCGTTGGTGTACACAGCACCCTCACACACAGGATACAGGCCGACGCACTATGCATTGCACTACCATTGATATTGTTCACCACCAAGGCATGAGGAGGAGCACACACCACCAACTGAAGCACGCCAACTGAAGCCCTGACCAGTAGTGGATGTTAACAAGCTAGGTAGGCAGTATTTCCCCTTCATACCCTTAGCCACCAGAGGACCTACTCTGCTATGACTGGCCTGGCCTAGGGGCACCCACTGACACACAAGCACTACCCAGATACCACCCCTCCAGCCGTGAGCTTCAATGATGGCCACTATACTCCCCCCTTGTGGCTGCTGTGATGCCCTCAAGCGCCCATCCAGCTCTGGATAGGCCTGTATGCGGGCCCTCAGGGGGGTCAAGGTCCAACGGGCACCCCTTCCTCATTGGGAGACCAACCCCAGCTCGGCCTCCGCGGTCTTCAGTGCCCAGCGTCTCAGGTCCTCCCACCGTTTCCGACAGTGGGTGCTCCGCCTGCCATTGACCCCCAGGGTCGGCACCTCCTTGGCGATGGCACACTATATACCCTTCTTTTGATGGGCGCTGACCTGCAGAAGAAATACAGAAAGGAGAACACCATTAGACAAACAGTCCAGCCAGTAACACGAATGGCCAACCATACCCGTTTCCATCACCATTGGCACACACATAGCCCAGCACACAATGTGTACCCAGCCAAGAGGACATCCCTCCCTCCTTACATGATGTCTTCCCACACAACTCCATGTATTCATGCCACATGCATCGTGCCCACAGTGTACTCACCTGTTGGTGTGGAGGCCCATACAGCAGTCCATACTGGGGTAGGAACCCATCCACCAGTCTCTCCAACTCCTCAGAAGTGAAGGCTGGGGACCTTTCCCCGGTCACACAGGCCATGGTACGTTCCAGACACAGGTCACAGCAGCACATGCAGTGTATGTCCTCTCCTATGAAAGGTCAGGAAACAAGTGATGAATACGACAGAAAATGGCGGTCACATCTGCGGCGGTGCATACCGTCACCAAAGGCGTAGATCACTATTGGCCACTGTGGCCCATAGGGCCCAATAATAACCAATGAGGAGTTGCACGGTGGTTCCTGACCGCCCGCCGTCACGGAGCACAACGTCAGTGACATTACCTCACTTTCACCTGTCCCTCCACACAGGACAGGCGGACGCCATTTCAAGGGGGGGTAACAGGCCTATGGAATAATGCTTCGTCACAGGATAAACAGGAAAATACTTGACAAATTGCACTGTCCTATTACATGTTTACAGATTGCGGACTACTGTTGTGGCTCCATTGTTCAATTTGTGACAGCCTCCTCACTCTTTTGTCCCTTAGATACCTGCCGCTGCTGATGAATAGGAGATGGAGACATAACCCGTGTACAGACCCCGAGTGTACTTGGCTACAGTGGAGGACAGGCACATTATCCTCACCTATAGACTGGACATTGCCACAATCACAGAGCTCACAATCACAGAGCCCAATTGGAGCCTGACCTGATACCTGCTATCGCTCAGCCCACTGGGATCCCCCCTCTTGTGCAAGTGCTATCAGTTCTCCATTTCCTGGCAACTGCTTCATTCCAAGTCACAGTGGGCTTGGCAGCAGGAATGTCACAGCCCATGTTCTGATTAGTGCTGACAAGAGTGTTGACTGCCTTGATAAAACACATGTGCAGCTACATTGCATTTCCCCAGGTTGAGTATTTGGTCACTGCATAGGCCGGGTGTTATGTAATGGGACATATGCCCAATATAAATGATGTGATTGACGGAACACATATTGCATTTGTCCCTCTGCCAGAATGAACAGATGTTCAGGAATCGCAAGAGTTTCCACCCATGAATGTGCAGATGGTGTGCTTGGTGGACCAGTACATCTCCCATGTCAGTGCTAAGTATCCTGGGTCATTGCATGATGCCTTTATCCTGAGGAATAGCAGCATCCCAAATGTGATGGCCCAACTACAGAGGCACAGGGTGTAGCTAATAGGTAAGACCTGGTTCTCACCCAGTAGATGTTGGTGTATGCCTATGGTGTGGGCCATATAGGATAGTGTGTGGCTAAATGTTGTCCCTCAATATTTGCAGGTGACTCCGGTTACCCAAACCTATCATGGCTGCTGACTCCTGTGAGGAATGCCAGGACAAGGGTGGAAGAACGTTACAATGAGGCACATGGGCGAACCAGAAGGATCATTGAAAGGACCTTTGGGCTTCTGAAGGCCAGGTTCTGGTGCCTTCATCTGACAGATGGACCCCTGTGCTACTCACTCAAGAAGGTCTGCCAGGTAGTCGTGGCATGCTGCATGTTGCACAACCTGGCCCTCAGACGCCATGTACCTTTTCTGCAGGAGGAGGAGACTGGAGATGCCCCTGTGGCAGCAGTGGACCCTGTGGACAGTGAAGCTGAGGAGGCAGAGGATGAGGATGTGGACAACAGAACATCTGTGATCTGTCAGTACTTCCAATAATACACGGGTGAGACAGTGCAACTTTACATTTCTATGACTTTGTATTCTGTGTGTCATTGGCATGCTGGTCTTTCACACTTCTTTGCCCACTTACTGTTACCTCTGGCTATTCATTTTGCAGATGTTGGTGATTTGACAAATACTCCTGGTGTGATCACAACAGCCAGCTACAGGTCATTGATTCTGTGCTCATTCTATGTACAGTTCATTTGCAATTGTTGCACCTGTTTCAATCAAAACATATTTGAAATATATGACATACTTGAAATCGATTTATATCAAAGGGTGTTTATTGTAGTACTAATATATAGAAGGGGAAGTGCAATGGGATGGGGTGATGATGGAGGAAAGTCCAGGGTATTGTTCCAGTCTGTTCGCAGCACAGGTGCATTGTCCAAGTGGAAATAGGAAAGGGAGCAATGGCATTTCAAGGTGGACAGGGTGATTGAGTGGGACACAAGGGTGACAATCAGGAGAGTCTCATTTCCTGGCGGGTGTCTTGGCAAGTGTCTCTGGCTTCGGCCTGGATCGCAGGGAACGTTTGTGGGGTGGTTCACCTTCTGCAGGGGTGCTGGTGGCCTGTGGGTCCTGTGGTGGGGCCTCCTGGCCACTAGCAGCAGCGGATGTGGATGGTTGTTCAGATGACTGGCTAGTGGCAGGGGCCTGATGGTGTGACACTGCCTTCCTCATAATGTTGGCCATGTCTGCCAGCACCCCTGCTATGGAGATCAGGGTGTTTTTGATGGCCTGCAAGTCCTCCCTCATCCCCTGATACTGTCCCTCCTGCAGCCGCCTGTTCTCCTGTATGCTGTCTAGGATCTGGCCCATCATGTCCTGGGAATGTTGATAGGTTCCCAGGATCTCAGATAGAACCTCCTGGAGAGTCAGTTCCCTGTCCTGTCCTCCCCCTGGCACACAGCACTCCTCACAGTTTCCCTGTTGGCCTATGCCTCTGTCCCCTTAACCGTGTGCACACTGCCACTGACCCTGATTGTCTTGGAGGCTAGGTGCAGCTTGGGGTCCCTGTACAGGTGGGCACACTGCTGATTGATGTGTCCTGGGGAAAGAGGTTTGGGTACACTGGGTGGGTGCTGTGATGTTGTTTCCTGATGGGGAAGGCTCTTTGGTGGTCTGCGACTGGACTTGGGTAATCGGCTGTCCAGTGGTCCCTGATGGGCCTGGTAGATCATCCACATCCTGAAGCCCAGAGTTACTGTCATCACTGTGGGCCTCTTCTGTTGGGGGACTGGATAGTGCTGGCACCTCCTCTCCAGTGACATTGGCATGGGTACCTTTGGGGATATATAATGATGTGTTATGGTTAATATGTATGACCTGTTGTACAACACTTGCTTCCCTTCTATGGTTGGTGTTGCCCTGTCAGCTTTTACTTGTGTATGTTGGTATACGGTGGGATTGTTAGTTTCCCTCTGCTGTGCATGCTTTAGTGATGAGTATCCATGCAGGGCTGTGAGGGGTGTCCATGCACTGGTACAGCATGAAGGGCATGGCATTGGGAATAGTGGGATGTGATGGTGGAGTGTGTGGGATGGAGTGGAGTGAGGGGAGTGAGGGTGAGAATACGTGGTGGCATGCAGGTATGGGGGTGATAATTGATGGAATTTGACTTACCAGAGTTCAGTCCTCCTCTGACTCCGGCCAGGCCCTCAGGATGCAGCATTGCCAAAACTTGCTCCTCCCATGCTGTGAGTTGTGGCGGAGGAGGCGGGGGTCCACCGCTAGTCCTCTGGATAGCGAGCTGGTGTCGTGCTGCTGTGGAACGTACCTTCCCCCGTAGGTCATTCCACCTCTTCCTGATTTCGTTCCTTGGTCTTGGGTGCTGTCCTACGGCGTTGACCCTATCCACGATTCTCCGCCATAAGTCCATCTTCCTGGCTATTGATATTTGCTGCACCTGTGCTCCAAACAGCTGTGGCTCTACCCTGACAATTTCCTCCACCATGACCTTTAACTCCTCCTCAGTGAAACAGGGGTGTCTTTGTGGTGCCATGGGTGTTCTGTGATGTGTGTTGGTGAGGGTGTGTTGGGTAATGTATTGGAATGTGTGAAGTGGGGTGCATGAGGGATGTATGGGTGTATGTGGTGTGTGTATCTAGTTGTCGTAGTGGTCTTGGTGTCAGTGTGGTGGCGCTTATTGGTATTCGTAAAGGGTTGTGGGTAATGTGGGTGTGTGTTTCATAGTGGTGTCGGTGTGTGGGTGTGATGTGTTTATGGGTGTCAGGTGTGTGTTGTTTCAATTGTCCAATGTAGTGTTGTTTTGTTTGTGGGTGTCCATTGTGAGCTCAGCGGTATGTACTGTCAATGGCTTACCACTGTTGAATGTCTGCCATGGTGATTCGTGGGTCACAAAGTGATGGGCTTTGTTCTGTTGACGTAACGGTGTGGGTATTGATACCGCCACTTTTGCACTGACTTTTGGGCTGGCGGATTTGTGTATGTGTCTGTATTCTGTTGGATTGGTGTGTGTGTGTCATAATATTGTGAACCGATGTCTGCCACCGCCGCTGTAAGTTGGCGGCTGTCAGCGTGGCGGTGAGTGGGATTTACCACCAGGGTCAAAATGAGGACCTAAGTAATATACACAGTATATACTCTACAATGCAGAATTAGCTGTAAAAAACTGTTAGAAAATAGTGCAAATAGTGAAAATCACAATAGTAAGAAATGGGCCTGGGGGAACACAACCCATATACTAAAATAGTGGAATGAGAAAGTCGGTTTCCCACCTAGGTAAGTGTACTGTGTAGAGGGGCGCTGGGAGTGTAAGAAAACACCAAAAGTAAGTAATAGAACCCACCTCAGAGCCCAGGAAAGCAGGAGTAAATCACAGTATGTTTCCTAGAACACACAATAACACGTGATAGAAGATTATGCAAGAACCAGAGAGAATGCAAGACACTAACAATGGATTCATGGACCTGAAGACCTGTGGAAGAAGGGGACCAAGGTCAAGAAGCACTGAAGAGGCCAGGCAGATCAGGAGCCCCTGCTAAAACAGATGAAGGTGCAAAAGAAGAACCACCGGTAAAGTAGAATAGTCAGTACTGCACCAAAGATGGATGTGGGTTCCTGGTTGGTGCAGATGATGTCCCACGCCAGATGGACGACTGCAGTCTGGTTTGCGTAGCTGGATTCCGCCAACAAGCCTTGGAACACGCAAAGCTCAAAATTAGTGGAAAATGGTGCTTCCCGGGACCAGGAGGGACCTGGTGGCCTCTACCCAGGATGGGCAGGCAGAGGGCACTCTCAGCAACTCAGAGAGCCCTCAGAAGACCAAGCAGCATACACAGGAGTCCCATAGCATGGGTACAAAGAAGTTGCAAATGGAGGCCCACACAGCACTACTCAAAGGGATCCCAAGCTGCCGGAGAATCACTAAAGAAGCTGTGCATTGCAGGAAGGAGTGCTAGGGGCCGGAGCTGTGCTGTGCACAAAGAACTTTGTGGAAGGTCACACACAAGCCTTGACAACTGCAAAACATGTGTTGCATGGTGGTACTGTCTTGCGTGTGGAAGCAAGCTCTTACCTCCACCAAAGTTGGACAGCTGGACCTTAGGACCATCGGAACTACTTAGGTCCACCACCCGTGTTGCTGGATCCATGTTCTTCATCTGGAGAGGGTACCCACGCCACTGGTCGTCACTGCAGAGATGTACCTGCTGAAGCAGGGAAGATACTCCATCACTCCACGGGTGATTCCTTTGGTTCTTCTTGGGCAGGCTGAAGACCCGCAGTCCTCAGAAGATGCATGACCTGGAAGCTGTTACAGTTGCTGGCAGGAGCTTAAGTTACAATGTTGCAGAAGTCAACTTTGCTTCTTTGTTGCAGTTTGTAGAGTTTCTGGAGGGGTCATCTGCAGTTCCGTTGGTAGAAAATGAAGGATGCAGAGGATTCCTGCTGGAGTCTTGCAATCCAAATTTAAAGAAACACCCAGAGGAGAGATCCTAAATAGCCCTGAAAGGAGGATTGGTCACCTAACCAGGTAAGCACCTATCAGGAGGGTCTCTGGCATCACCTGCTGGCACTGGCCACTCAGATGCTCCTAGAGTGCCCCACCATCTCAGAATCCAATATGGTAAAACCCAGGGACACTCTGGAGGAGCTGTGGGCACCACACCTCAGGTAGTGATGGACACAGGAGCGGTCACTCCCATTTCTTTTGTCCAGTTTCATGCCAGAGCGGGGACTGAGGGTCTCTGAACCGATGTAGACTGGATTATGCAAGGAGGGCACCATATGTGCCCTTCAAAGCATTTCCTGTGGGTCTGGAAGGATACCCCTTGCATGCCTGTAACACCTATTTCCAAAGGCAGAGGGAGTAACACCACTCTCCCAAAGTAAATGCTTTGTTCTGCCTTCTTGGGCTCAAGCTGCTTGAGCAACAGGAGGGCAGAAACCTGTCCGCTGGGTGGCAGCAGCTGGGGCTGCCTGGAAAACCTCTGAAGGCAGGTATGGCAGTATTGGGGGTTCATTGTTGAGCCCCCAGAATGCATGGGATTGTGCAATCAATACTGAATCAGTATTGGGCTGCAATTCCCAATTGGTAGACACCTTATATGGCCATATTCGGGGTTACCATTGTGAAGCTGGACATAGGGATTGGAAAATGGTGATTCCGCACTCACAAAATCCGGGGAAATGGGCCTGGATGACATGGGGGCACCTTTGTTAGTTCAGGGGTGTTCTCACACACAGGTATTTAGCACGCAGCCTTCAGGGTTGGAAGGCCTGACATATAGGTGACTCATAAGTGACCTGGTGCACTGAAAATGACTGTGAAATAGTGCATGCACTATTTTACACAGGCTGCAATGACAGTTCTGTAGAAGCCTTTGCATGGGCTCCCAATGGGTGGCAAAATATATTCTACAGCCCATAGTGATCCACTGGAACCCCAGTGCCCTGGGTACCTAGGTACCATATACGAGGGACTTATGAGTACCGGTATGCCAATTTGTAGCAAAATACTAAGTTACCATTATGTAAGGACAAATTTGGAACCAGAGAGAGCATGAGCACTGGGGTCCTGGTTAGCAGGACTCCAGTGACACTTTAGAAAACAGTGAGTCATACTGACAAGTAGACCACAGACCATAAGCACTGGTGTCCTGACTAGCAGTATCCCAGTGACACAATCAAAACACACTGACAAACAGGCAAGTGTGGGAGTAACCGTGCTAGAAAGAGGCTACTTTCTCACAGTATGGCTGTACCGCGGGTCCAATGTGGAGCCCCCAGAGTGCATGGACTATACAACCAATACTAGAATCAGTATTGGGGAACAATTACCAGATATTAGACACCTTACATGGCCATATTCAGTGTTACCATTGTGCAGCTGGACATAGGTATTGACCTATGTCCAGTGCAAGTGTAAAATGGCATCCCTGCACTCACGAAGTCCAGAAAAATGGTCCTGGATGATGTGGGCACCTCTGCTAGGGCTGGTACTTTGCACCCAGCCTTCAGTGTTGGAAGGCCTGGTGACTTATAAGTAACCTGGTCCAGTGAAAATGGCTGTGAAGGGTGCAGGCACCATTTCAAACAGGCTGCAATGACAGTCCTGCAGAAGCCTTTCCCAGGGCTCCATATGGGTGGCAAAAATAATGTTGCAGCCAATAGGGATCCCCTGGAGCCCCAATGCCCTGGGTACCTAAGTACCATAAACTAGGGACTTATAAGGGGTGACCAGTATGCTAGTTTGGGATGAAATACTGAGTTATCAGTATGTAGTGACAACATTGAGAGGAGAGAGAGCATAGGCACTGGGGTGCTGGTTAGCAGTGAACACAATCAAACACACTGACATCAGGCAGAAATTGGGGGTAACATACCAAAAACAGGGAATTTTCCTAAACCCTATGTTTGCATCTATTGTCGATGCACCCATTACAAAGGCCAAATTTGAAATGTTGATTTGTCCTTGAAAGCTGAAGAACACAACAGAGAAAAGAGGCTAGAATTTTCAGTGTATTTATTTAGAGTGGAGTGTTTTGATTTATTAACATGCAAGATCATGTGCAAGTATTGCTATGACAAAGGAAAATAAAATGCCTTCCAGAGCAATACACAATAAGGTTGAGGTGGTTGAAATTCCAAAGGAACTTCAACATCTGAATGTTTATGAAGGAATACTCATGCAATACTCATAGTTTGTATCGAACCAAAGACTAGGAAACTACCACCCATTGAGCTTTAAAAAGGGCTTAAAGGTAGAGTTGTGTATTTATGCAATATTGAAACTGTGGGTATAGAGAGCGATTTGGAAGAACCACGTGTTATTCTAGTGAATGTTGTGCCCTGAAAAACAAAACAATCTGGCAGGAACTAATGGATGTAAACAAGGTGAAGATAGCTACATTGTACCTTAAAATAAAATTATATACCATATTAGGTTATAAAGATGTAGATGTTGTCAAACATGGAAGCTTCATGGAGAAACCCATCTTGCCTTCAAATGGACAGTTTGAAAACGTGGATAGAGGTAGATCCGAAGAAATATATGAGAAATACAGTGTCCATCCACTGCATTAAAAAGACGTTATGGGGGATGTCATTGAACAGTTTCAGATGAAACAAGCTAAAGGAGCTCTAATGCGTATGTGGTAGAAAAGTTTAGAAGCTTGATGGTTTCCTCAACGATTCCCAACTGGAGTAGGCTGACAGTATGATGACTGCCCTGTGCAAATACCTGCAGCTGTGCTAGGTCAAAAAGATTATATTCAGAGATCCGTAGTTTTCAACAAAGTATTACATATGTATTCCATCTCTTATTTGAAAGTGATTTGCTTGCACTGTCATATGCTGTTAGCCATATTCTTAAAACATGAGCTAATGTACAAAATATGTCTGCAAAAGACTCTGTTGAAAAAGTTAATGGAAAAGATGAGAAGCTCAAGTACAATTTGATAAATTTGATGGCAAGCCAATGTTGGCCAATAAGTATTGGAATTGTTGTCATGGTAAGATCATGTATATGGTGTAAAATGTAGGTGCACCAACTTAGTTTGTAACCCTGAGTGGTAGAGAGTGGGTATGGGATGATTCACATGAGTGTTTGAGAGAAGCAAACTCTACCATTAAATGCATTGAATTGAAGACACCAGGAGAACTTTGCTCTTTGGATACTGTAGATGTTTGCAGGTACTTTAACTACAAAATCTCAAGATATGCTGCCCCTCATCTGTAACAAAAAAGTCCACCTCTTGGAGAAGTTGCTGATTTATTTTGGTGAAAAGAGTACCAAACAAGAGTTTGACTGCTAGAAGACTCTTTCAGTTCTGCAAAGGATGGCATTGTGTGCTCACTATTTCTAAACTACTTGAAAGTACTGAAAGATGATATTCAACAGGAAGATACTGTTGCTGCTCAGGTAGCTCAGGAGAATTTCCAAAGCAGGAAATGATCAGGTCCTAAAAGTCAAGACAACCTTTGACAGACAATAATTGAAAATTAGCCTGCTATTGCAAGGAATCAGGTGGAGACTGCAGTGGAGCAAGCAAAACAGGAAACAATAGATTTGGCATATTTAGTTGGACAACTAAATGATGAGCAAATGGAGATATATATGGGCCTGTGAGCCTTAGTTGAGAATGGATTGCTTTTTTAGAAGAAAGAGTGTGCATGCTCAACATTTCAGACAGCTGTTTAGGAGTAGGCAGATTGGTTGTAGCCGTGCTACGCGGCACTCCCCAAAGTTCTAAAAAACTCTGCAGTGCTACGTGGAGTTCCCCAAGCAGCCGTAGTTCTCTGTGGCACCCGTTCACATTGCATTTGACATCAAACGCAATGCGAAGTACATTCTCGTACTGAAAATTGCACAAGAACAGCTCCACATGCACCTTGTTTTTCACTCTGTTTATGGTGCTGGGCCTATTTTTTACATCCCTAATTATCTTTGTAATCTTACACCCTCCTAATTATTCAACCTCTCTCTTTTTTATTTACTTTGTTACACTCTCTTTTTTCTGAATTTGTATTTTTATGCTTTTTATATTTTTTTATGTTTTTTGTGACTTTTTGTCTTTTAGTTTAGTTTCCCTTATTTTCTTCCTTCCTTACTGGTCCTCTTGTTTTTCTTCTCCTCTTCACCCCACCCAGCACCATGGCAGAGCAGGGTAGCAGCTGCATACCTTGCGGGAAGCCACGCTGTGAAGGGGTGCAGCCTTGGGCCATCTTTAATGAGAAAGAGGTGTCAGCACTAGTTTTTTATGTGCAGCACCACTTCCCTTTCATGCTGGCAGCAGGTGGCCGACCTGGGAGTGGTTACACCCTTCGGGAGACTACTGTGGGGGGGAGTGCACTTGTTGGTTCATCTGCACCCTGTGGGCCAGTGATCCCAGCAGTAGTTGAGGCACCGTTGAGCAAACATAATCAACCGCGAACAGGACCTTTTTGACCTGCTTGGCGTCTAGTTGAGAAATAATTATTTTTGGTTGTTTGTGTTGTTGCACAGTGCTAATTTTTTTCAACTAGCAGTGCTGACTTGTCAAGTTTATTTATTACATGATCAAGACTGAGCTAGCAAGGTGAGTCAGCAGCAGCTCTTCCTTATTGTACACCTGGGCGCATGTTTGGGCTGAATATTTAATAAACCATGCAGACAGAGACTCCTCCCACCACCAGGAATAAGATGATGGTAGGAGCAATAAGTAATATTAATGAGTTAGCATTCCCTTCATCCCAATCGCAACATCCCTGTAATGTGGAGTGTGATATCATCATAGCATGTATGTATTTATGTTCATTTTGATCATTGTTAATCTTGTCACATTTTGATGGTGAATGACTGGTCCTTCTCACTGTAACAAATGCACCAGGTGCACTGAACACATGTTCAGCAGACACTTTGGCTACAGAACAAGCCAGAAACTTTATTGCCAGTCTGCTGAGCTCTGGCCATTGATGCATCTTCCCATACCAATACACCAATGGGTTTTGATCCAGATACACCTCTTTTGTGTCATCCAGATACTCCTGGAACATACTCTGAATGGTCATTGGTGCTGCCACTTGCTTGACTGCTTTTGCCTTCACCTCTGCACTGGACTGAAGTCCTGCCACGTGAAACCAAGCCAACACAGTCATTGGGTCTGATTCTTCTGTTGCTGTTGTCACTGGTTTTCTTGTGGGTGGGGTTGGTGAATGTGAAATAAGACTGTTCTTTCTGGAAGTTGAAGGTGGTACCAAGAACTGTGAAGTGGGACTCTAATTTCCAGTCAATCTTCTTCCAGTTCTCCTGCTTGCTCAACAATCTACCTCTTGTATTGTGAAAAATCCCCTTCAGAAAAATGAAAGAAAGTGGAAAGAATGTTTTTGTGGCGTAGATCAAGTAGTGGGGCACAGATGCACTTGTTGTAGAGATACGTCATTTTGCAGGCTTGCATTACAGGTCAAGCGATAGCTTAGGTTCTCAACCAAGGCAAGCGTTTCTGGGTTTTTGTTCTCACCCCGAATGCAAAACTTTCAGACACCTTCTTTAGCTGTTCCTGTAGCAGATGCAAAAATGGGATAGCTTGGCCCATTGTACTGTCCTCCTTGCTAATGTCCCATGTGAAAACCTCAAAATGAAGCAGCATCTGTGTGAGCCATTTGAATAGGCCCAATTTGACTGCATTCATGGTCATAGCTTTCCCAATTGCATCCCCTCCTCTTTGAACAACATAGTAATTTATCTGTTTGCACTGCTCAAACAGATTTTGAAACATATAATAGGTTGAGTTCCAGCCTGTTGGCACCTCCTGTATCAGGGCTTTAACTGGAAATCTGTTATCACACTGAATAATCCGCAACTGTTTCTGGGCTCTAAAAGAATGGCTGAAATGAGTGCTGATGCATCTGCAGGCGGTCAGTAGATTGCTGACTATGTCTTCTTTTTAAAGAAAGTCTTGCACAACCAGGGTGATGCAGTGCACCAAACACGGACCGGTGTGATAAGCACATGTCTCCCAAAATGAAATTGCCATCATCTGCAATGGCCTTGACTATATTACTGCCATTGTCTGTGGCAAAAATTTGAAGACCGCCAGGTTGCAGCCATTCAGACACCTTGCTTCTAAATTCATTCAAGATGTTTGCATCTGTGTGATTTCTCCATGGAGAACATTGCTACTGTTGCTTGCCACCGAACCCTCTTAAAACTTTCTTCAGGACCAAGCCCTGTAGATAGCTTTTGTTTTACTCCCCACAAAAGAGATCCAGTGTGCAGTGATGCACATGTAATCAGTCGCGTGATAACTGGCCCATATGTCTGTCGTCAGGTGGATAGTGTGGATAACAGTTTGCTGCAAAGCTTGTCCAACCAACTGCAGCACACTCTGATGCAGTGCTGGAACAGCAACGCTGGCAAACTAGGTTCAACTTAGAATCTTACATTTCAGGAAGATGGCTGCCACAACCTCTAAGAATCCCATTCCTTCACAAAAGAAAAAGGAAGGATGTCCAGCTCTATCATTTTTGCCAGCTTCTCCTTGTACAAACGTGCCTTTGGGTGTTTGAAGTCATAGAGCCCCTCCTGCCGAAACATGCCCATAAGAGTAGGCTGGATTTTCTTTTTTTCTGGGGCCACTGATGCAGGCGACTTATGAGAAACAGTAGGTGGTGGTACACTCAATATGCATCATGGGGCAGTTATATGTTGTGGTGTCTTACTCTACATCTGACTCTGAGTCTCCATGTGCCATTGTGAGGTCGTTGAGGTGGGTGATTCTGGCACACTGCTGGGGACTGGGCTGCTTTTCATGAGAATGTTGTTACTCTCTTCTTCCTCATCTTTCACTTGTCACGTAGGCTCTCATTATCCTAATGAGACTACTGGATTTTGAGCGGCAAGATCGTTCACAGTTTGGGGGACTAAGTTTGACCCACGGTGAAGGACCCTTGTCACTCTAAATCCAGGTTTTGCTCCGGCTAACTAGCAGTGCCTCATCTCTCACAAAGGGAAGAGATAATTGGGCAGCCGAGTGCATGACATCTTAGTACTTCTCAGCGAAGTCGTGGTCACTCAGGTCGCAACCGGTTCTCTCATACACGGTACGGTCTCACATATAAATGACAAAGGCAGTTTAAGTGTTAAAGATTGGTTTAATAAAACGACTGCATTTTAGATAGCAAAGCATGAGCTGCAATTACCAGAACTACACAACACAGTAGGATTAAAATAGTAACGATGAGAGTGAAGCACAAGAATAAGGCTATCATAGTGCAACTAGATTAGGTTCTCTCTAAGTTCTATTCTGAGCACAGCATATAAAGCTCTAAGCCTGCCTTTCAGATTCCCCCGGGGAGGACATCAACCCTCATACCTGAGCAAATGCCTGTAATCTGCATCTGCATCTGCAACGGGGCAGTTAGCATCTAGTTGTAGGTTCCTGGTCGGAATCTCCCTCTGACCTGCACTAGGACTAGAAAGTGGTTTTATAACTAACACGCAGATGTTCTATGAAAATGTCCCTACGTAAGGATGCGTATCTTCTACGAACACTAGAGACTAAACTTCTACCACGTTTTCCGGCAATGTGCCAGACTGTAGCCTTGACTGAAGCACAGGGTGAGCAACAATGCAATGTTTGAGAACACATTGCTGAACTAAGCCAAACAGTGAGATAGAAAGAAATAAAACAAGACCGTAAAACTGGTTATTGTAAAATAACAGTGCGAGGCTGAATAAAATGTATCTAGGGCAAAGTGCAGAGAGGCTGTATTAAAAATGGCTACACTACACCCTCCCCTTGTCGGTAGAAAGTGGTTTAGGCCAAAGCTAAAAATGCCCTAAGCTAAAATATAAGTAAAACCCTATTCAATTTCAACAAGTTAAGAGGACACACAAGCATGGTGATTTTCAATTTAAAAAATGAGCATGAGGCCAAATGCCGAATTCAAAGGATAATGTCAATTTAGAATAAGACCAAATCAAGCATTGGTCATGGAAAGCAGGAGATTCTCCACTTCGACAGATGACAAAACCGGAAAATCAACGCCAAAGACTAGCAAGGAGCAGGTGTGTTCCAAAGCCCCAGTAGCAACCAAGGATGCATCCCGTGCAGTGCCTATGAACGAGTTAATATCAACTTCCTCCAGGAGGGGTATCTCGTAATCAGCCTCTCCAAGCAAACGCAGCCGCAGCGCGCAAGTCTGGTAATGAGCCCTCATTGAGAACATCAACAGATCAGCATCAACCACTGGGGAGTGTTGCTGTGAGAGAAAAACGTTCAGTGCATGTTCAAAAGAGCACCAACAGCACCGAAACACGGGCTGCACACAATCCAAAACCAGTCTGAATGACAGAGACCAGTTACACTCCAAATATTCCAGGAGTGTTGCTCCAAAGTGCTGCATCATGCGTTCACGACAAACCAACACCAACGGCTTTGAAAAAATGTGCTAATCCAGCCGTGCTGAAAGCATTAAATATGCGTCCCATGAGCCCACCGAAGTGGCTTGGAAAGTTTGTATTTAACTTTAACAGGGACTGTATTTCCGCTGATGACCTTGCCACCTGAAGTGCGTAGGTCTCGCATGCAGATGTAAGGGCCACATACTTCTGAAACAATAAAGCCTTCAGTCTGCTTAACTTGTCAAAATTCACCTTGGAATGTAGCAGTGTGAGGCCAAATATCTGCTACCTCCCTAATTTTAGTGGGGGGAAACAACACGTTCCCGCAGCAAGTAACGACCTTAGTGACCGAAACAACGTAACTATTCCAGCCCACATGCCACAACAGTCTTTACTATTAAGGAGGACGTAGCTGCCATTTGAAAGCACCTGGAACGTGCATTTACTCAAGGGGACTGGAACCCATTTCAGATAGCAACCCTAGTTCGCAACCGAGGTATTACACGCCCCATGCAAGGACTGCTGCTTACAAATCATCGAATGGCTGACTGAAGTCTCACATTCACTGCCGCTAAGAAAGACCTCTTTCATGCCATCAAGGCATTTGTACAAGAAGGCGAAGCTCCCACACCTCATGGATGTAACTATCTCCCAACCTTTCATATCTGCCTACAGGAACATGTTTCAAACAAGAAGTGAATTGTAATGTAGAAATAGGTAGATTAATAACCCCATGTATCAACCACTCTGCTGAGGGAATCTCGGCCACGGTGAACGGCAATCTTTCTAACTTTTCAATGTGAAGCATGACATAAGTCGCCTCCTTCTTAGCTATTAGTTGTTGTTGTTGCGTCAAATTAAAGGAAAAAAACATTCCTGGCACTGATGTGCTGCCACGGAACGCGACCCGCCTTCAATGTCTGAAGCGTCCAACCCAACTGCATAATGGACCTGGTCTGACTCTGTCCATGATATAAAGAAGACATATCAGATCTTATAATGTCTATAGCAGAGGAAACAATGTTGTTAATCATATATATCCGGTCGGACAAGGTGTGAATTCCATTATCCACCACAGCTAATGCATTCTTCATATTATCTTGATCTATCTGCCTTAACTGGGCTGCAGCCTCTTGTTGGGAAAGTTTCCATATTTCATTGTATACTTCATACAAGAAATGCTTTGAACGTGGTGTCTTCGGGCCTGACAAAAAATCTTGTAAGTCAGTGTTATTAGACAGGAGAGTGAGATGTGTCTTAACTGCATCTAGCGAGGATGATTTTAGCCATTGCTGGCACAATTTTCCCACACTATATGTCGTAATTATTTCAGCATGTTCTGGTGACATATAGCGAGGGTCTGACCTACTCGTTCGGAAACCCCCCCGAGGAGGTGACAAAACGTTGATGACACCCATTGGTTTCTATTGGCCACAATAACCACCCGCCTGGTCGTGTCAGTGAAGTGTTAAATGTACCATTCTGGACCCATTCAGTAAGCTCACTAAAAGTTGCATTCATGTGCTTTTGCCAGTTATCAAATTGAGCATGGGCAGGGATGCTAGGCATGTTTAATTCTCTGATTGTAGCTAAACCTAAGCAGCTGGTCTGTTGTACTGTTTCATTTAAAAAAATCATTTGAACGGGAATGAGACATGCTCTAAACAATGTTTCTCTACCCTTAGTGTGCCAATTTTTTGTTCCTCAAATGCTTTTCAAATCAACATTTTTTGACCAATATTCATAACCCTCAATTGATAACCGGGAAACAAAGGAGTCCGAATATATAAATTTGGTGTTGGTCAATAACATTTGTTTATCCTTAGTCGGAGTTAACTTAAAATAATATGACTCAGCATTCTTTTGATGAGGCCCAGAAAAATGTATCAAAATAGGTTTCGGAACTCCCTTGCGGGGGATTGGGCAATGTTCCCATTGCGTATAGCCAAATATTGTTTTTGGACTGCTGGCTTTATGTATGAAGTGGTACCCATAATAATTATAGCAAAACATGTCACCATAATTGTCTCTAAACTGGTAAACATCTTCATTTTCATAGTCAGTGTAATATTGCAATTCTGTCATCATTGAGTCAACTGTCTTCACATCCCAATCAACAGATACAATGCCTGGTATGACTATATGATTCATAGATAACTTCAGCACATATGGTATTTGAATTATTTCAGTGGGACCGTATATATCAAACATTACTTCATCCCACACAATCCCATCCGGAATTGGCACTGCAGAAATTTTCACAAAGGACAAGTCTCTTCGAACCTTATGTGATGAAAAATGTACTTTCAACACCTCCTCCACCTGTTCAACCGCTGATCTCTCGGGAAGAAAATGACCAAGTATCAACAGAAAAAAGGTAACGACAAACCCAATCAAATGATTTGACAAGTTGTAACTGATGTTTTCCGTCTCTCCTCAATTTTACCACTGCAACCGTGTTCAACCATTTTTTAAGGTGCATCTCTCACTGGATTGCATGGTGTTTTTTCACATGGGTCATCTGATCTCCAGTACCATAATGTGAATCAGGCCAACCTCAACAAACACTTGTGTGGCAAATGGAGCATATGATAAAGGTCTCCTTCTTTGGATAATGGTAAAAAAATCCCAAACTGGGGAGGAGTACTTTCTTTTGGGCCAGTGCCAATGTCTGAAGAAGAACTGGAGGTAGGTGGGTGTGTCAATTGCCTCTATGCAGTGCATACTTCTACTGAAGTTACCCCTTGGTGCAGGTCTCTGCTGAGGCCTTACGAAGATGGGAGCTGATGGTGCTGTCTGTGTCACATCCCTCAGAGCAGGTTGGATAATGGCTGACTCCTCTATGGCTATGCCAGCTTCCAAAATGACTGTCTCTTCGTCATCATCACCCACTTCCATAATTATAAGACTTTTTGGAAATGTTTTTTCCATTGTCTCTCCTGGAGTCTCCTGGACTCTGCTGCGGTCCACTCCATGCCGTTATCATCACCATCAGAAGTGGTGCTTGGAGAAGATAGTGGAGTAGTACTCTTCCTTTTTCTTGCTGGAGATGTTGGAGCCATTGATTCTAAAAGAAGATGTTCTTGCTCGTCAGAAAGCTCGACCTTCTGTCCTGCTCCAGCTTCAGGAAGATCTGCTATTGCTGGCTGTGCTTGCTGTCCACTTTGCTCTGTTTCCTGGAATCATTAGATACTACTTTGGGAAAGAGACAAATCCAATTCAACATCACTGCTCATCGGCATCACCATGACTGCAGAGGCAGCCTTACTGACAGACATGGTCTTGGGTTTTAGTTGGGGTTGTGCTGTTGATGAGGGAGTACTGCTTCCAGGTTCCAGCGCCCAGAGACCAGTGTGGCAAGCACACGTCTCCTAAAATGGTCCCACTGGCGGAAAGCTGCTTCTTCTTTTCATTGGCCACTTTCTTAGGAGCAACTTTCTTAGGGGCTATCTTAAGCCCTAGGTTGGCAGTGGCACTAAGATGCACAAGCGAAAGAGTTTGGAGGACTGAAGTAACTGTAAGGCCTTCTCTTTGGCAATACTATGGGCGATGTGGGGTCGCTTCTCTTGTGCACCTAAACACACCTAGCAGGAAATACATGCACAATTAAATAAAAATAAAAAAATTTAAAAAATATATTCACAAATAAAAAATTAAAAAATAAAAATTTATGAAAAAATGATAAACTCAAAGATTATTTTTTTTAAAGAAATTATAAATGACAATTAAAACGGAAATGAACGGAAATGAAAATTAAAATAAAAACATTAAATTAAAAATTAAAATTGAAAAAAAAAATAGAAACTTAAAAAACAAATGAAATTGGATGGACAAAATGGCTGCCAGCCAGTCCCATGGTCAAATAACAACAATAAGGAGGCATTGCAAACAACGGACACATGCAAGCCAATGGCAAAGGGACACTGGCTGGAAGGACAAAATGGATGCTAGCCATCCACACAGTCAAACAACAACAAGAAGGAGCAAAGAGTCAAGGCAATCAAAGGAAACACCCAAGTAAACGACAAAAGACAAACTGGTTGCATGCACAAAATGGCCAACAGCCAGCCACATGGTCAAACAACAACAAGCAGCAAGAAGGCATGGCAAACAAAGGACGCATGCAAGCCTATGGCAAAGGGACACTGGTTGGATGGACAAAATGGCTGCCAGTCACGTGGTCAAACAACAACTGCGAACAAGAAGGCATGGGAAACAAAGAACACATGCAAGCCTATGCCAAAGAAGTACTGGTTGGCTGGGCAAAATGGCCACAAGCCACATGGTCAAAACAGAACGGCAAACAAGGAGGCATGGAGAACAGAGAACACATGCAAGTTTACAAACAGAAAATAGCACCTGGCCTGGCCACACTGCATGGAGATCAAAGAGAAATGTTGGACGATGACAAATACACACACACACACACATAGACAGACACATGCATACACATACACTGACCTTAAGGAGGCATTTTGGTGGTGGTAACACTGAAGAAAAGTGACCATCAAATATAAACCCAGAACATATACAATTTATGCAAAACATAACATGAAATGCAAACAATAGCCAACATTTTGAATTAATCCAATGCCATCCCTGCCCTGAATTAAGTTTTACATAATTTACAATTGAAATATGTATTTCTTGCACTGACAACTACTAGTATTGGGCCTACTGGCTAGATGACCCTTTGGAAATCTATGCCACATAGTAAAATAATATCGCAAATGTTACAAACATGCAGAAAAGGCCAGGTAGTACTGAGCTATGCAACACTGTTCCTTTACCAAAGGTGAAAAATCAGTGAAATGCAAAATAAATAACAAGGCCCATACTTAAACTTCAGGCCACCCACCAAAATACATTTTTAAAATCAAATTAAAGTACAAAGAAATATTGGTGCATGCACTAGCAAGCAAACAATACCCGTATTCAGTAGTTTTGGAACTTACTTGTGTGATTTCACAAAAACAAAGTCCTTAAATCCAAAGGTATATCCAGGAGACAAAGTGGGGGATCCTTCCACCGCAAAATACAAGTGAAAAACCAGAAGATGGACAAAGCACTTGGAGGAAGCTGCTGGACAGGAAAAGCAAGTTGGAGTCTCTGACGCACTTCCTTCCTGTTTGAAAAAAAGGATTCCGAATCTGAAAAGAAAATTGCAAGGTCCATTGGAGAAGAAAATCTAGTCAAAAATCTATTTTTGACTGGATTTAGATGCATCTGGAGTAGAAAATGTACTCCAGAAATGAGTTCTCACTCACTCCGGCACTGTTTTGGCTGCCGGCACTGCCGGAAGCAATGTGAGAGAACACAAAGTTTTACACACGCTATCCAGCGGCCTGGGAGAATTGTGGTGCTCGTAAGAGAACACCAAAAGCCAATTTCATGAACGCGAACCAACTCCTCTCTGCATCTCAGTGTGGAATTTGAGAACTTCGAGATGCTCCACGTAGTGTGAAGTGCCCAAATTCTGCAAACTCTGCCAGCGGAGCAGAGTTCTACTCCTAGGCTTAAAGCTGTTGTATGTCAGTGGTCAAGTTGGCACTGATAAAAGTTTCTTAATACAAGTTTATTATTGCTTTTTTTTCAGAAGACTACAAACTAATTTATCATGTGTGGTTTAGTACTTACTGGATTAGCTACACACAATTTCAAAGATATTACTTTACATCAACTTTTGATGCTGCTTGTGGAACACGTCAGCAAACTGGAATACCAAAATGTATCAGGTGAAGCTTGTCATGAAGTGTCAAGAGTGATAATAAAGTTTAAACTTTTAGTCATCGATGAGGTGAGCTTGGTCTCAAACCTAATGCTTGCCTTTGCACAGCTGAAAACGTAAGAGGTTCTGAGAACAGACTATGATGTCCTATTTGCAAGAAAACATTTGAATTTTTTAGGAGATCTACTGCAACTTACACTTGTGAAGGGTCAGTCTGTGTTCAAAACACTGATCTATGATGAAACTGGGAATTCTTTGGAAAGCATTGAATAGGTAAACATTTGGTTAAAATTTGAATACAAAGAATAAGGAATATGCAACAAGCATCTGACCCTGAATTTGGTATTATTCTGAAAGATAGTAGAGCGAGCATTCTGTCAAAAGGTGGAAGGTGTGTTCTTGAAACTAATCTTCTTAAAATACTTCATCCAACAAGGAAGACAGCAGCAGAACTAATGTTTGGTTTTATACAAGAAGGTAAACATATTGTATGCCTAATTCCCACATTGGAGGAACAGACATCTTTCAACAATGAACTGCTGGATAATAAGTATGAAGACATTTTGCAATTGAAGGCAATATGTAAAATGTAACAGCAGGGCGTCACTATATTGCTAAAGGAAAAGCTACAAGCAAAACTGGATTCATTAGAAAAATCCGATTCACAAACTTCAAGATTGGAGAAATGTTTAAGTCTATGCAAAAACTGTAGGCTGATTCTTCTTCAACATTGAAATGTTCAAGGAGTATATGGTTATTGGTGCTATAGGTAAAGTTGTTGATTTTAGTTATTTTCCTAATAGGAATGATGTGGAATATCTTGTGAGATTCGATCAGGTTGACAGTGCAAAGCAAATCAGACAATCTACTGCATGTTTTTCGCTTGGAAATGATTTATATGTTTAACGGAATGAGTTTCCAGTTTCTCTAGCATATACTATTACTATTCATAAATCACAATATTTAAGGTTAGATGCAGCATGTATTATTAATATTGGTAGTACAGTGCATAAGGAAGGTTTGTCCTATGTAGCTTTGTCTCAAGTTAAGACATTGTCTGACTTGTACCTTTTTGCATCTGATGAGAGAAGAGTACACGCAGACTCAAGGAGTGTTAAAAAATACAACTGATTAAGAAGCATTTATGCCCCTCAGTTAGGACAGTATCATGTTTGTGAGAAACACCCCGTCTGTCCAAAGGGGAAAGCACTAGTTTTATGGTGTTACAAAGAAGGAAATGAAGGAGAAGAAGGACATTTTTAGGAAAACAATTGAAAATGATGGCTATGTTGTTGGTTATCCATTTTCAAGCCCCTTTGTTGGGAACTGATGTTGCAAATGCAATTCAAGAGAAACAATAGAAGGTATTGTATTCTGCACTGTGTAGTTTGTTGAACCGACTGCATACTGAGAGAACCTAAATACATTCTGCATCAGTAATTCGAGACCGTGTAGATATGTACCTGATCTGTACAGTTTACTCAACATATTCTAAAAGAAGCACAGGAGATTTTAATGGTGATGTTTGCTGTTTTAGAAGAGATACCTGTTAATGAGTTATTTGGACTTAGATACTCGTTCCACTATGAATGTGAACATTGCCCATGCACATCACTTGCCTATATAGAATCAGAGGCCCGTATTTATACTCCGTTTGCGCCGAATTAGCGTCGTTTTTTTCGACGCAAATTCGGCGCAAAACTAACGCCATATTTATACTTTGGCGTTAGACGCGTCTAGCGCCAAAGTATTGGCAAATAGCGTCATTTTTTTGCGTGAACGCCTTCCTTGCGTTAATGAGATGCAAGGAAGGCGTTCCCGTCTAAAAAAATGACGGCGACGCAAATGCGTCGTATTTATACTCCCGGGCAAAAATCACGCCCGGGAGTTGGCGGGTCAAAAAACCCCGCATTTGCGCCACTATTTAACGCCTGGGTCAGGGTAGGCGTTAAGGGGCCTGTGGGCTCAAAATGAGCCCACAGGTGCCCTCCCCTGCCCCCAGGGACCCCCCCTGCAACCCCTGCCCACCCCAGGAGGACACCCAAGGATGGAGGGACCCACCCCAGGGACATTCAGGTAAGTTCAGGTAAGTATAATTTTTTATATTTTTTTACTTTTTTTTGGGTGGCATAGGGGGGCCTTATTTGTGCCCCCCTACATGCCACTATGCCCAATGACCATGCCCAGGGGACGCAAGTCCCCTGGGCATGGCCATTGGGCAAGGGGGCATGACTCCTGTCTTTACTAAGACAGGAGTCATGAAATGGCGTCTGGGCGTCGTAAAAAAATGGCGCAAATCGGGTTGAGGCGATTTTTTTGCCTCAACCTGACTTGCCCCATTTTAAGACGCCCTAACGTCATTTTTTCCCAACGCCGGCGCTGCCTGGTCTACGTGTTTTTTTTCCACGCAAACCAGGCAGCGCCGGTCTGCTTGCGCCGGCTAACGCCATTCCATAAATACGGCGCCCGCATGGTGCTTCAGAATGGCGTTAGACGGCGCTAAATTTTTTGACGCTAAACTGCGTTAGCGCAGTTTAGCGTCAAAAAGTATAAATATGGGCCAGAGTGTTTTATTTATTTAACTCTACCAGATTCTAAAAGTATAACTTTTGAGGGATTAGAGAGAAAATCTACACAAAATAATGTATGCCCAAATTGTCAAACAGATGTTCTGTCGACTTTGCTTGTAGCAAGAACTGGCGAGTATGTTTAAAGCTGGACAAATACCTTTTTCTTGTTATACACACACTATTTTCATTATCAGTTGTCATGAAGGAGTAAGTATTAGATCTTGTCCTTGTACTCTCTATCTAAAAACTAGAAGTGGAGGGACTGAATGTAATGATAGGAACTTTCAATGCAGACACAAATTGCCTTGGACGTTACCAAATTCCTATTTTTTGTTTTTGGAACCAAAAGTATAACGAGGTTCACCGTTGTAAAAGTGGATTATCTGACTTATAGTTCATGCATTATCAGGATTTATGACATCATACGGCCAACCAAGGGCAATGACTTTATAGGGCTTTGCTTTGCCTTATGTATTTGGTAGTGTTACAGTAGCACTTCTAATGATGAAGCTCTCATTTTCAGCTTATGTTTCTTTGGATTAGTGCTACAAGTATAGATACAATTATCATTAGAAAATCGTGGTGGCTTCAACGCACTGTTTTGCTTATTTGCAGTGACATCCTGTGCAGGTCTGGGGTTTTTACACAGTCTATCTGATTGTTTTTCCCCAGTTTTCAAGAATGATTAATATACAGTGCATCATTGATGCTGTATAAGTACAAAGTCTGAGAACAGTAAAAAGGAAATTAAAATGTTGATTTTTATTATAGCATAGCATTAGAGCATTCTGGAATGTAGAGTGATATATTGTTTGATTAAGTTATGTATTGATAACAGTTCTAAGTTTAATTTTTATGCTACAAGTTGGAAAACTCATTCATTTTTTTATTTTTTATACATATGGATTGCACCATCTATTCGAGTAATGTGAATTACAAATAAATTCTTCCAGTGTTGTTTCATTATATCGCATTATGAGGGTTTTCCAGACTATAATTAAAAAAACATACTCCCACTTACACTATTAGACACCCCCTTATAGTTCCATAGGGTCACTCGTAAACCCACTCACACACCTATATACCCACTTTTCACATACCCACAGTCATTTAAAGACCCACTTGTACACCCATTTAGACACTCGCCAGCTACTCACACACCCACACACTCACACATACACTAACTCAAACATATAGTTACTCCCACACCAGCACACACATTCAGACAGCCACAGCAACACCTACTCACACATCCATACAGCCACTTTCACACCTCCTCAAATTACTACACAACCATTCACACACTAACTCACACAGTCACACACCCATTTACATACCCACACAAACATTTACAGCCCGCTAACATGCAGTCACTCACACAACTAATGACACACCAACACAGCTGCTCACTTACACACTCACACACCCATACATCCACTCTCACATCTACTCAGAGACCCACACATGCACTCACACACCCACTCAACCAATCACACACCAACAAAATCACTACTGCAGCTCCTCACAGACCCACACAGCCTCTCAAACACCCACTCACACACCCATTCACACTCTCACACAGTCACTAACACACCTATTCATACACTCACATATCCACTCATGCACCTACAAAACCACTACCCCACCTTGTGACAGATCAACACAGCCACTCATACAGTCAGTCACACACCCAATCTCACACACACACAAACACCCATAAAACCACTACAACAGCACCCACTCACAGATCCACACAGCCACTTATACACCCACCCACACTCATTTACACTGTCACATATCCACTTGCACACCTATTCACACACTCACACACCGACTCACACACCCTTTCACACACTCACATACCCACTGATACACTAATTCACACACACACATCCACTCACACACCAAAAAACCACTACTACACCTCCACTCATATCCATACAGCCATTCAGACACCAACTCGTGCATTCATTCACACACTAATACACCCACTAACACACCAGTTCACATACTCACACACACACAGTCACATGCTCATTCATATACCCATAGAGCGACTCGAACACTCACTCACACACCCACAGAGCCACTACCGCGGCTCCTCACAGACCACACTGCCACTCACACACCCACTCACTTGCTCATTCACAACCTCTGACCCTACTCACACACCTGTTCACACACTCACACATTCACTCACACACTGAGAAAATCACTACTGCACCTCCTCACATGCCCACACATCCAATCAAACACCTGCTCACACATCCATTCACACACACACTCCTACTAATGCATCATAGGCACACTCCCACTCACATACTCATTCACACACTGACACACCCACTCACACTCCCATTCACACACACATATACCCACTCACATATTCACACATGCATTCACACCTTCACCCAACCATTCACACACCTACAAAACCAGTACCGTACCTCCTCTCAGACCAGCACAGCCACTCACACATGAACTCACACACCCATTCACAGAATCAGACACCCATTCACAGATCCACAAAACCACTATTGCAGCTACTGACGGACCCAGGGAGCCATGTATGTATATCAACGGTCTTCAACTTTTACAATCTTTGTCACTGTTGTGAGCACTTTCTTTGTCTATTATTTACAACTAAGCCCATGTTACCCTAATGTGCCATTATGGGAAATGTAGTTTTTCCAATATAGACCATTCAAACAAAATGCCATGATCAATATTAAGATATTAAATCATGATGTAAATGTCATAAAAAATTATAGTGGGTAGACATCATCTGCGATACACAATATAGTACTGCATCACGACCACAGTGGCCTCAGTGGCCTGAGTTAGGACCAGATTTCTATAGGAAAAACATTTTTTGCTTTGCTGTTAACTTTGTCATAGTCTAACAAATGTTTGTAAATCTTTCCTAAAAATGTTTATTGACCTCAGCTCCTTCCATGAAAGTTTTGGAGTCATCCATCAAGTGGGGGCTGAGAAAAAGCAGGGGCCAGAAAACGCTTTTCCCTTACAATTTTCCGTAGAAAATTTGGCCAGCTGTGCCTCAAAAACAGCTGAACGCAATTTCACTACATTTAGCAGAAAGCTATATTTTGGTCCAGAAATGTAGCTTTTTGGTTTTTGATGTAAATCTGTTCAGCAGTTTTGAAGAAACTGAGTTTCTGAATTTCAGTATATATCATACTGAAGAGGATACTCTGATATGGCAGATCTTAATATAAGATCTGATCGGCTACCAATACATTTAAAATGATGGAATGACAGTAATTTTATTACTCAGTACTCACTTGTCTGTCCTTAAAAAACATAAAAGTAAAATAAAGAAGGGTTCAGGGTAGGGATGCCCCTCCCCCAGGCCTTGTTGTGAACATAACTGTATACTTTTGTTTATTATGAGACTCCAAACCTCCAGAGAATTTGCAGATTTGTGATCCCTAAAAAAAATGGTGGGTTTCTGCCTTTTTTTTTTATTCCCACCAGATGGAGCAGGGATACAGTGGTTATTTTTTAAAACAAATTTATTAATAAAGGAGAGGGGATGTGCAACTGCATGTCCTTTCCCTAAAAAAAGTAATGTGACCCCTGGCCTCATACTGGCTTTGGGAGGGACGCCATCCATTATGAGGCCAGAGGGACCATGTCCCAAAGGGCAGCATTACATTTTTATGGGGAAGAGGAGGTGCTGCACCCACACTAGGCCTTTATGCGGCCCGGGACCCCATCCCCTTAGGCCTCAACTCACTTAGAAATGCATGGGAGCTCCTGCCTACCAAGGACTCCCACATCAAAAGCAGGGCATGGGACTGTGGGAGAGCCCTAAGGCCCCCATGCCCCCTGCAGGTTTCTCTGCATGCGCCCATCATGATGTGGCAGGAGCCTCCTCCATTGCTTTCATCCCACCTGGCAAGGATCCTGTTAGACCTGGCATCCTTGGCATGCTTATCCATGACTTTTTGCCTTCTGACCTTACTGACTTCATTTTTGCTGGGTTTAGATCTCTGGGCACTTTACTACTGCTAACCAGTGCTATCGTGCATGTGCTCGCTACATAAAATATGGTAACATTGGTTTGAACAAAATTGGCATATTTAATTAACATATAAGTACCTTGTAAACTGCCTACATGTTCCTAGGGCCTGTAAATTAAATGCTTCTAGTGGGCATGCAGCACTGATTGTGCCACCAATATCAGAAGCCCCTTTAAACATGTCTCAGTCTGTCATTGAGAAATCTTTGTGTGCAGTTAAACTGCAATGTCATAAGTTAACCCTCTTGCCAGGCCCAAGCCTTCCTGTTTAATACATATACGCCATCCCAAAGGTTGGCCCTGGACAGCCCAAGGGCAGGGTGCAGTGTATTTAAAACGTTGGACATGTACTTTTTAGTTTCACATATCTGGTATTGTGTTTTCACTACTGCAAGGCCAATCTCTCCCATAGGTTAAACATTGGATTTTTTTATTACATTTAATACCTACAATTGGGAATAGATAGGACCACTTAAATTGTAATTCTGAAAATACCACTTTTAGAAAGTTGTCATTTTTTTAATTTAACCATTCTATACCTTATGTGCCTTCGTCCTTTCTCTGAACACAGGTCTAGGGTGGGTGACAGTTGAGCTTTGTGCATTCCCTCCAGACAGCCACACACAAAGGGAGCTTAAATTTGACTTCTAGACCATCAACATACTGGTGAGACATCCTGGGCAGGATGTGAGGGAGAAGCAGTCCCCACACAAAGGGCTGCATATACCCCTGTAGTGAGTCTGGACGTTGGGCAGGAAGGGCAGGGTTCCTGTGTACTCAAAAGTCCTCTATTTGAAGTCTCTCCCACTTCAAAGCCACAACTGGGTATAGGTACAGGGCTCCACTTCAGTACACTCTGGACTTGATGATAGTCTGCCAGGAAAAAGAACTGCTGTGCAGCTAACGGGACTGTCATTCTGCTGGACTCTGCTCGACTTTGCTGGACTCTGGCCCTCCTGTCTGCTGCCTTCCTTGCCTTAGAGTGAGAAAGACTCTACCTGCATCTCTAAATCCCCAGAACTAGAGTGACTCCGATGGTTTGCTGGCTTGCCTCCTGTTCTGAAGTCTCAAGGAGATCAAAGACTTCTCTTCATCTCACAAAGCACCTGAACTTTACTTGCTGCAAGTTTTGCCCTGCCAAGTGGTGCCCATCCAGTCCTGGGCCCTTAGAAGTGGGTATAAATTCCTGCAACTGCCAGAACCTATGCATTGATGCCATTGTGCCAATCCAAACTGACACATCTCCTTCGGTGCCAACACATTATCTGCTTGGAGAACATCGCATCACCTGCTGTGTGGCTCACTGACGACCCATTGCCTACATCGGAGGAAACCACTGCATCTTGATTTGCACAGTTCTATTTTTTAACCTGGTGTGGATTATTTTTGTCTGGTGTGTCACTGTTTTGCCCTTTTAAGTGTTCTACAAATACTTTACACATTGCCTCCTAAGTTAAGCCTGCTTGCTTTGTGTCAGTCTACCACATGTTAACTTACGGTGTGTAACTGATTTAAACTGACTAAAATTCTGGTTCCTACAAGGACAGGGTGCATACCTCTGCCAACTAAAGATCCAATTTCTAATAGCTCCCCATTAATTAGTGTGATCACAAATAGGATTTGGTACATGAGATAGTGGGTGTTCTAATGTATGAACAATGACGGTGGGAGCAAAGGTGAAAACCTGGGTGATATCTCATTATTAAATGTATTCTAAAAAAGAGTTGTATTTATATTGTGTATTTGTACCAATCCTAAAAAATCTGATCACCCATTATCAATTCATGGTTTATTATCATAAATCACTTTACCACAATTTTAATCGCAAGAAATTTGAAAAATTGTCATGATTTGTGGTTACTGTCACAAACTATACTCTTGTGATATCATGGATTTTATTGCAAGAGCCCTACTATGTGGTTTGTCTCATTCTCATAAAAACTGATTAATTATGCATTTTTTATAATTGTCTGATTCCTATGAAACTTTGAGAAATTGCCATGAGTGTATGATTAACCACCATGCACAGTTCTCCTTTGATATCAAGGTTTTTATTATAAGAATCCCTACTTTGTGGATTGATGGATTTCAAAGCTGTAGCTTTGAGAAGAATATAGAGTATTAAATGATAGCATGAAGTGTTGTTTGTTTCTTCTTTCTCCTATTTTCTTCTCCCTTATGATTAGCTGTTATATATAAAATTCTATAACTCTTCATGTTTTTATGTTTATTTACAGACTTGAGAAACACGAAATTTCTCGAAACACGAGTTGGCTGTGAGATGCACCTATTTCTTGAGAATTATAACAAATGAAAGATTTGAAGATTTCAATTTATCCTTAAAGATTTTGTTTTGGCTAGCATAAAAATTGGATGTGAGCAATAATTTCTTAACAAAGTCACCTGTGTTAGACCTCCTATGAATACTTCGAGCTACTACCATTATCTATCATTACCATTGAGCTAATACCATTGAGCTACTGATGCAGGAAGAAAGAAGGTTCTGAGCTACTGATCCTTTTTACCCTACCTTCAATTTAACAACAAAACAAAATGAATAAACAGAAGCAGAACAGGCAGACCGGGTGATAAATTATGGATAAAAGCACAAGGGTATGAAAAGGAGACAGGAATATAAATAGAAAGTTGAACAAATGGGAGAGATGGGCAAGAATGTGATAGACCAGGTTGGATGGGTTAGGGAACACAGGAAGAAGCAGACTAGAGTCAGAGGCTGGACTTTCTGATCAAAATGGTCAAACACATTTGTCTAGCATCCGTTTTGAGCATTTTTTAATACAAATTGCATCTTCATCTAATTTTTTGTGCAAATGGCCGAGGGATGCATTTTTTGCAATTACACTTAGGCCCTTGTTATGAGTCTAGCGGCCCCTGGACCGCCGGACTTGCAGTGGCAGTTGGACCGCCACCAATGCTTTTTTCCCGGCCAATGGCCTGATGTTGCTAGTGGTCTCAATCTGCCAGGGCAGCGCTACACTGGGGATTACGAGTCACCTCTCTGCTGGCTTTTACATGGCAGTTGCATCACCATGTAAAATCTGGCGGAGATGAGCTGCCAGGGACCCCATTGTGCCCCTGCTCTGCCCATGCAACTGGCATGGGCAGTGCAGAGGCCCCTATTGGCAGCTCCTTGGCAGACAGTGAAAAGCACAACAGGTGCTGCTGCACCTGATGCACCACAACATTGCTGCCGGCTCTATTATGAGCTGGTGTCACTGTTGTGGGTTGTTTCCCACTGGGCTGTTGGCCGGAAATTCTGTTTCGGCCCGCCGACCCAGTTGGAAACTCGTAATAGCCCTCGCAGGCAGGTCACCGCACAGGCAGTTTTCTGACCACCCGGCTCCGTCTGCCGAAGTAGTAATGATGGCCTTAGATTCAAACAAGCTTAATTAATATAACTTCTGTAATCTGTTTCTTCCTAGTTCAAAGACATCTGCAACCACTGCAAAAACAGAATAGCTTGGGAAACTCTACATGGATTCTATATGAAATGATGTAGGATGGCACTAAGGAACGGTTAGCGTGAAAAAAAGACGCTCACATCTGCCACATGCCTTAAGGAGAAAAAAATGCTAATGCTGCAACTGTGGCGCTACACCATTTTGCAGCTCGTAAACATGTCACAAAAGGGTTAGCGCCTTCTTTACACCGCACTAGCGATAAAACAAAAAGCACAAGCAGCAAACAATGCATTTGCAAAAGAAGATGGAAACATCAGGCCAGGAGATACCCCAGGGCGACCCCAAACACCCAAGTACCAGCCAGGAGGGCCAAGCAAATTCACAGGAGGAGAAGAGAAAGTGTTGCTTTAGCAAGGGATGTATGACATCCTGGTCAGAGAGGTGATGGAGTACCAACACCAGCTCTTTGTCACCTCTAAATAGCCAGTTGGTAGGAGAGACGCAATATGGTATGCAATAGTGGGCAAAATCAACAGCGTTGCAGAGGTGAAGAGGACTGTCCCTGAGGTCAAGAAGCGCTGGCACAATTGCAGTACACATTCAAATGCCATCTCAGCATAAATAGCATGTACATGTGCAGGAAGGGATATCCTGCACATGAACAACTCATCACTTCAAGACAGGCACCCTGTCATCATGCTGAAACAATACCTGTGTTGGTGCAGGGAGCACACATCTGTGCAGGGGGAATTGCAGGGCTGTACTGTATACAAGAAAATATGGCACATCACTGCGTATTTCAATTGTTACAGTGTACTGCAACACATCTTGCAGCAGCCCTGAGCCATGCAAAATGAGAAAAAATCTGCTTTAAAGGTTGCAACCTGTGGACTACAACCATACAGGGCGAACCCAAAACAACTCACACACAAACATATGCATCATATGGGAAGGGCCACAAAAAAATGCACATGTATGTGAACATCATGTGTGCAGCTGTACAAGTGGCTGCAATCTTACCATTTGACAAGTTAGGAGGCTAGATCAAACAGAAAATGATGGTGCGTGCTGCTGTGCAAAATAAGGCAGCATCAAACACCATTATTTAAAAAAAGCATGGATGTGCCATATATATAGGAATACACCGCACCCCTGTGTGCCCCCTGCACAGGTGGAAATTAGATGTTGTGAGCCAATGCAGCCAGATGGCTGCATTGAGGGGGAAAATGTTCATGTGCAGGATGGAACACCGTCCTGCACAACAACAAACTTAAAGTGCAATTTGCTCTTCCTCTGTGTGTAGCAGAATGCAGCACACATAGTAAAAGCAAAAAATCCAGTAGTAATGTAAGCATTACTCCTAGATTTTGCCATGCTAAACCCAGCCCTTTGCTGGTGTCACTTTTCATGATCCTCTGGTGGCGCAATGCCCTGTGCTATATTTATAAGGTGGCGTTAAGCAACATCCATTACATTTTGACGCTGCCTCAGATTTGCGAGTTTTAGTAAACCTGAGGCAGCATCAAAATCTAACGCCACCCTAGGGGTGGTGTTAACAATGTGTAATGAGGAGGCATGCTTTTATTCCTCCTTGTTCTTTGCTTTTTCTATGTGTGCTGCATTCTGCAGCACACATAGAAAGAGCAAAATGTCAGACATGATTGTCAATGTGCAGGAAGGTGTCCCTTCATGCACATAAAAGATCAATTTAAAAATTACGCTTTGACACTTCTGTGTGTGCTGCATTCTGCAGCACACACAGAAGAGCCAAATCACCAGTAGTGAATGTGTATGTGCAGGAAGGACTACCTTTCCACACATAAACAATCAAACCTTCCAACGCAGACATCCTTGCATGATGGTGCAACACCCCTGTATTGTCCCCTGTATTGACGCTAGGCAGCTCAATTTAGCACCATTGCAGCCAACACAGGGGTGCGCCGTGTACAATTAAATAAAGAGCATCCCTGCATTGTGAAAATGATGGAGCTGGGTGCTGCCACTTTTGGTGTAGCGGTCTGCTCTGTAATTTTCCATTACTAGTGAGCTTGACCCATGTGTGATGCACAATGCTACATATAAGTACAACCACAACCTTGGCTCAGTGACATGTCACTGAGCTTCCAGTGCTAAATACATGATGTCCCATGTCAAAAGCCAATACAATCGAACATTGATTTTACACTATCTCATTGCAGAGGATGATGGCTTACCTCCTGCCGACGTGCCTGTCTTGTTTTCTTCTGATGACATGGATGACCAGCTGTGAACCATCAATAAACAGACTCTCTAGGATGTCTTAGGATCACTCCATACACTACCTCCATTCGCAGGGAGGACACACAGTGTTGTGGGGTCTCCACATGAACCACACAGCCACCAACACATGCTACCAGCCAGTATTCACACAACCATGGACTCCGAGGACCTACAGATGGGCATTCAGAGGACAGCAGTTGGTGTCCAGCGGAAGCTCTCCATAAGGTGAGTGTGGAGATGGAGACCATGGCAGGCAGTCTAGAGGGAGGGCGGACCTGGTTCAGTCCAAAAAAGGACAACTCAGCTGCCATCAGAGGTACCCACTCCCTGCTCCATGGACTCCAACAGTCTCTGGCAGACATAGCTGCTGTGATGAAGCAGGGGCTACAACAAATGCCCTCTCTAACTGCCAGCATCATGCAGAATACCCTGGAGTACATACAGCAGGAAGTGGCATCCCTCAGGGAAAATATGGCTACCTACCACCGTGAAGTTGCTGATGTGTTGAAAAATCATTAGTTCCTCCTTGAAGCAGTGATGCCTTTTGTGTTGCCACAAATGGCAGCTGTCTGGACCTTTGAATCCACATCTTTATCCCCTGAAGTGTGTATGGCCCCCTCTATCGCTACAACAGCCAACAGCATCAACCATGGCATAGGAGGCAGCACACATATCAGAGGATGAAGATGTGGAAGGAATAACATTCACAAGGAAAAGCACCCGGTAGCACCAGTCTGTGCCACATGGACAGTTTCTTCTTAGTTCTGGGCTTAAGATCATGCCAGTGTTGTGACAGTAGGAAATGTGCCCTCTTCACCTAAACACTGTTGGAATTGTCTGCTACATGCTGTCATTGTCATTGAACAATGGATTAAAACCAGATCTGTGACTGAGGTGAGTGTTTGAAAAGTTTCAACACTCCGTCCATCATCCTCTTGTGTTGCTAACGTTGACCTAAGTGGGAAGGGTATGCCCAGATGTGGGTCCCTTGCTCACTTTGTCACTTTATTCAAGCTAGCCTGGCTGATGAATGGTGATACCCTGCAACCACTCTCAGGATTCTTGTTTCCGGTCCTGGGCGGACCTGGCTTGGCAGTTTGGGCTGGACTGTTCCAATGGGGAACAGGGTCAAGACTGATTTGCATATGGCTGGGTTCAAGCTGAGGTGGCATGGTGACTGGAGTGAGTGTTGGAAAAGTTTCAACACTCCGTCCATCATCCTTTTGTGTTGCTAAAATTGTCTCTTCCATACCAATTGGCAATTTTTTTAACTCTTCATTAATGCGCAATACTTCTAACTATGTCTCATGACATGTCCTCAATCCTTGACTCCGATTGCGCTACATATAGCTGACGTTCGCTCATGCGGTCTGTGAAATGGATATTGTATAGAAATCACAATTACAATTGCACCTATAAATGAAGCACCTCGTTCACATGCAACATTTCTACGTTTACTGTGATACATCTACTCAGCTAAAAGATAGCATTGTGTCAATCCACGTCAACGTGAAGAGAATATCAGTACATGAGTGCATGACTGTCAGACACTAAGCCACACACTAGGATCCTAACATGAGAAAGCTGAATGATGGTGTTGTCAGCTACAACCAACTTACTGAGTATACTATATGATCTTGAACCGATATCCTTTGAACTAGACATACAGCATGTATGGCTCTGAACCAAGTCAATGGTAATTCACCCAGATGGGAGTACCATTACAACTTATTTGTGTGGTGCAGGAAAAGCTAACCTTATCAGTGATGGCCACCCGTCAGTGTTGCAGGATACAGTTCCAAATTTGCCTGTTGTCAGATGTACCATACTTGCCAACAATAAAATTGCAGGACCCCACCAATGACAGGTGAAGTACCATATTTACCTGCCCACGCTAAAGTATATATACACATTGTGAATGGCTGGAACACTGAATGGCAAATGTATACATTAGTAGACAGTATGTAGCAGCCATTCTGATCGCTCCTTGGTCATAGGGGATGCACATGGAAACCTGGGAAAACATGACAATAAGCATACCCCATGCAATTCCCCCAACTTGGCCAGCACACACATGAGAACACCCAGACACTCAATCAAATTACAAAATGATTATGCTAAGATGAACAGGATTTATTGTAAAACCATATACCAAAAGATTACCTAAAACCTACCCTATGCTGAACTAACCTATACTAAGTATACGTAATTAACAAATACACCTATTTAACCTTTTCTAAACTTAACTTACACATGTAATACCCCACTCAAAACATTGGTCCCCCACACCCCTTAAGAGACAAGATACAAGTAGGACAACATGAACTATGACTACACATGTACCAACCTAACCTATGGCTTAACCAAATATGTATTGTTTTTGTATTTGTTTTATGTTTTTTTTAAAAAAATCTTTTTTTTTTTTTTATAGGCAAACACCCCAACATGACCCCCCACCCAACCCCCTACAATAACAAAATGTTTAAAAAAAACACCCCTCAACCTAACCTATGTCTACCTTACACTAACCTAAAACTAACCATCTAAAACCCACTCTAAAACTATGTAAAACAGCAAAAGGGAGGGAAGGAACTGGGAGGCTGTACAACACAAAAAGTTAATTTCCTGCTTTTCTTCATTTTATTCTTGATGTATTGTAACATCCTCCGGTTCTCTACACTTCCGTCCTCCAATTTTTTAAGTCTGACTAAAATCTAGCCCATGTCCCTTCTCATGCCTTGTTAAAACTGGCTTGAGACAACTGAAGCAGGTGGCTGAACTGGTGGCTGAGTTATGACTGGTGCAGCTGATGTGGAGGGTCTTAGTCCAGCTTTGGCCCCCTGTACCCCTGATGATTTTGCTCCTCTGTCCTTGTCTGGCTGTGGCTGTTGTGGAGGTCCACCATGTGCAAACGCAGGCCATTCCCCTGATGCCCTCTCACTGTGGAACTGCCTTCCCATTCAGCAGTATCCTGTCTCAACATTCATTATGTGGCGGTAGTGTTCGGCCTTCTTGTGAAAAGCGAGCCTCTGGTCCTGTATCATATTTGCAGTTGAAATATGAGGAGAAGCAAGCATCAGTATCAGCATTGGGTGGAGGTTGTACAGACATATTATGTACACTGCAACTGCAGATAACACATACAGTCCACCACACATTTCTCAACAATGACTTACTACTCATCTACAACTATTTCCTACCAGCCATCAACAGTATCATGGGCCTATCACTGGAATTACAGCAATTCATTCTTAACTAACAGTGCCCAGAGCTGATTGGACCAAATTGTCAATGATCAACATTTGTGTCATCAAACTTGTGAGGATCATGTGACCCAACACTTCTGGATTTCCTGGGTCACTGTGCATAAGGGGGGGTTGTGCATGCAATCCATCACCTCAACACCCCTGGTGAAACATCAAGGCTTGCTTAGTCATCATGGATGCAAGGTGGGGGCCATATGATGGGGGTCTGGTAACTTCCCACCGGCTATTCTAAGGTTTGGTAAATCATCATTCATGTGTCCCGTGTAAGACTTGCCTGAGAATATGTTACACGGGGGCAGCCATTGCCCATGATGTGTCCCCATGTACAACTGATGCAATGTTCCCAGAAGGTTTGGCCAAAGCCTGAGCTGCACATCAAAGTTGTCAACACATTATAGAACTGAAGCTCCCTACCCTGTGCTGTTGTGCTACATGTGTTAAATAGCACAGGCATGGTAGCTGTATAGTGCCCTAAGGCCCACAGTGAGTTTGGCAATGCACTGGGTGCTGCTACAGTAGCCTGACACATTGTACATAATTCGCACATGCATGCCAGACATCATCAAAGTACAAGGGGGCATATTTATACTCTGTTTGCGCCAGATTAGAGTAAAAACTTTTTATGCAAATCCTGAGCAAATTAACTCCATATTTATATTTTGACGCAAAAAATGTCTAGCGCAAAGATATTGGAGTTAAAGTCATGTTTTGCCTGCAGAAAACTACCTTGTGTCAATGAAATGCAAGGTAGGCGTACCCGGGCAAAAAATTACTCAAAGGCCGTAGCGCCTTATTTATCCTCCCATGCAAAAATCACGCACAGGAGGAGGAGGGCCTTAAATAATGACGCTAAGCCTTCTTAGCACCATTATTTAATGCCTGGGTCAGGGCAGGCATTAGGGGACTTGTAGGCCTTTTTCCATGGACCTTTACTTAGACAGGAGTCATGTCCATGGGGGTAGTGCATGGAAATAATGACGCTAATCAGGTTAGAGTCATTTTTTAAAAATCTAACCTGACTTGCGCCATTCTTTCACACACAACCTCCAGTTTTCCCTATGCCTCCCCCACCCGTTTAGTGTCAATAATTTTGACGCTAACTGGGCCTTACCGCCGGCTAGCCTCATAGCTTAAATATGACACCCAGCTGGCATCCAGGAATGGCGCTAGCCGGCGGTATACTCTTTGACGCAAACCTCATCAGGTTTGCGTCAAAAAGTATAAATTAGGGCCAAGGTACGCACACAGCATTCACATCATATGCATATGTGATGTGATCATATCACTCACAAATATCATTGTGGCAGGACCATGTTGTGAAAACTGCTGAGATCTGGTGTGGGAAGAATCATAGACGTTTCCCCCTACCATCTAGAGCTGAATTGTCTACTAATTGTGTACACTACTGACAGCTGGGCAGCACAATATGGCTCCTTGCAGTACTATAGACTCATTACATCTGAAGGGTACTGAGGCACCTGTGGTGCATGTATCTCCTATATAAGCCCCTTAGAGATCTCTGCAGATATATCCCACATATGTACTATCTTGTCAGTAAGTGTAAACTATGTGTGGCACACAGTGCTGACAATAGTACAGTGAAAAAGTGGTTGTCAACATGCATGCTATGTGCATAACCAGCTGCCCTAAGACCTATCATGGTAGAAATCAATGAATAAGTGGCCAGCCATTACAATTTCTATTACACACAATTCAATGCCAGCACACATTGCCTCTTGAGCCACAAGCAAGCTATTCTCATTGACAGACGAGATGTCACCATCCATTCTCCAATGATATCACAAAATAGGTCAGGCAAAACCATCTTCCATAGTATTCCACACTTCATACTTACTCACACCAAACCCTGGATTAGCTCACATGATGCACAAGATGACACTTACTGAATGCATCAGGTCTTCAAATCAGGTAACCTCACCTATGGTGTGGGCAGAGGTCTACCTACAAGACACGAATGGAAAACATTGCTTAGTGACATTTGGACATCTCAGTAAATGGTCAACATTGTTCACTATCAACTTTTTAGGCTGAGTGAGCAAGTCATCCTAGTGATAGATCAGAGCAACTGACAAATATCTATGATCAGTCAATCACACATAGTCTCAGATAATGTAGATCCACGCACCTACAAACCATCACTGTCCCTGACACTCCTGTGGTGCTTCTCACTGCACCATTTATACATGGCATTGTGATGCAGGTGTCTGTTGACTCTAAGCCTCCATGACCATATGGGACACCCATAACATTTGAGCCTGCTTCAGATGTTGTAGACATCTTCTTCATTGTCACAGCAAGCTGACAAACTACTTCCCAGGGGCTGTGTGGGTATTCCAAAGTGTTGAGTAATGCCATGATACATCCTTCAGTGAAGTAAACAATGTGCGTGCCATCACAAGACACACACACGATCAATAATGCTATGGGAGTTTACTCATGTGAAAGTAGTTGTACCTACCTGCACATTGACTGATTGAATTAATGAAGGTATTGCCAATAGTGTGTGGGCAGCCATTGTTGGCATAGTATACCATTAATTGTCCAGGGAGGGATAAGAACATGGGCATAGAAAATGCCTCAACATAGAAACACTTGCTCTGTGGTCCAAGGAAGCATTTGTTGGTGCAGGTTACTGAGTAATGTGCTACTGATATAGCAGATGTAGGGCAGCCCCATACTGTCAGTGAGAAGCGACAGGTCTGTGGAACTGACTCAGCACATGTGTGTATGGTAATAGATATAATATATGGTGTATGTGATACACGATGTACAGGAACAGGAAAGTGCTAGTAGTCTGGACTCAGTGCATGGTCAAGCTCCCTCACATGGCCTTGGCCAATGACACAAAGGGGCTGATAGAACAACAGTGGTGAAGCACCAATTGCATCAATACAGTCCTTCTGGCCCCCAGTGCACCTCTTACCACCCACCATGTGTGTGCCCAATTAGTATTAAGGGACAGCATGATGCAGGCAGGGTCCAACTGTATCTATTTATGTGTAGATAAATGATATACCTAGCAAGAAGTTGCAACAGATCATCATGATGTACATGAGTGCCCATCACATACATTTATATGCTCCCATATAACACCTGCTCTCAGCAGCCGTGCAGAGTGTATAAAAAATGGAAATAAGGTGTTTCTCATTTTTCCCAGTGGTTTATACATTTGCCTCCCAAACAGGTTTTGGGACCCAGTTCCATACATGATGCATGGTGCAGGCCTGATTTGGTGCTGCGCAATACTGAGTTGCCGTATGCATGCATCACAACACTTTGTAATGGTTGTGCAGGGAAAATGGTACATCTGCCCTGCATCAGCTTTATTATTGTAGGTTTGAATTGCAGGCCTAAGGTGGTGCTGGGGCTCTTCATACAGGTAGCATATGACATGTCCAGATCCACAACCATTACTTGCAGCACTCAACCGTATCTGCAACTGTCATGCACTTTCAAAAGAAAGAACTTTGTTTGGAAATGGGAAACTTACCAACTGCTCCACCAATCTCAATGCCCAAATGATCCAGAAGATCTTGCTTTTTTGTAACGAGGTCTGCCTAGCGGTGTTTAAGTTGGTGGTCATTACTTCCTGTGCCAAAGATTTGTGTTAGATGGTGGAGCACCTTGCTGCACCGCAGCCTCCTTGCTTCTGTGGAGTAGCACAGAATGAGACGGCCACCTAGTTCCAGCATAATGGGGAGGTAGTGCTGGACCAGCCACATAAAACTCCCTAGCTCATCAGCCGCCATCCGCGTCATCCTCCCTTTCCCAGACATAATAGACTGCAAATCAGTGCACCCAAAAAAAATGAAATGCCTAACACCTAACCCAACTACCCCAACTACCCCAAAAACTATACTACCCCAGACAAACACCACACAATACAGAGACAGAAACAGTACACTTACAATACAAAAGACAGGTTTAAAGATAAATAAAACACAACACCTACTGGACACAGCACAATAAACACTCCAAACACTCCAAATCACCTGCAGTACCAGCTCCACACACCCTCACACAGTCACAGACAATAAGACTGTGAAGTGAAAGTAAGCTCACTGTACCATGTTTGCAGGCAGGCTGTCCTGTTTCATCACGTACTGGGTGTGTGTGTCATATTTCGAGTCATGCATCATTTTTACTGACGCATGATCGTCTTGCGTCGATTTTCTCATCTTTTGCATAAAATTGCCTGTGGACATGTAATAGATGTTCAGGGTCTAGGTGTCTTGTAGCTTACGGGAATTGTATTGTATATGTGTATGCGTGAAAAATGTTGTTGCATGACTGTCATGGGTCGATTTTTCACCATGGTGCATTAAAAGGCATGTGAATGTGTGATTACAACTCAGGGCCCAGGCGTGATTTTTCTTATGTTGCAGTGTGGATTTAATGCATTAGTGTCATTTTTTCAACGCATGGCGGAATTGCATGTGTTTTTGCATTGTGGGGCTTGAGTGCACCCTGATTCACTTAACATTCACATGGGCTGTGCTACAATGTTGTATATGTTGTATGGCAACATGTGTGTGACTATCCAGTAATGTAATTACGGTGACATTGGTGTGTCCAATCCATAGGTTTGTCTTGAGTCTGCTGCATGTGATTACTCATGCCCTGTGCACATGTACATGTGTAGCTACACTTTGTTCACATATATGTTGCCACATATGTGCTATGTGTGTACATATGTGTATGAATACTAATTTGTGGGTGGACTACATTGTTATGTCTGAGATACAAATGTACACATAACTACAAAACAATATATATGATGGCCTCTGTCCAACACATGCTAAGGTGTGTGAGAACCATGACAATTTGTACTCAGAGTATTCAGTGGACTTGGACTGCATTGACATCACGTTATCCCTGGCAATTTGCATGTGCATTTGTGTCCACTCTGTGGTTTGTTATTGGATTTTACTTCATATTGCTTTGCTACACATGTGCCATTTGGTTCCCCATGCATCTTAGTTGCAGGAGGTGATATGTACACATGTGTTAGTGAAGATTAGTGTATACTGTGTGTGTGTAAAGACATGTGTAGTGTCATTTCTGTAACATATGTTGACAGTGGTGTGTTCATGGGATATGAAACCTCAAATTATTATCTTCCTGCGTGGACACATGTTGGCATTTTACAAATGTATGTGTATTCACATCAGTGCCACCTAAGTTTCCATATGTCGGAACACATGTAAAGTCATTTCTTTCAGTCACTGATCTTGTGAAACCTATACCTTAATTGTTTGTGCTAAGTTGCCTTTTGTTCAGAATCCATACACAATGCAATGTCTGAGCCATTATAGTGGTACGTGTGCTGAGAAATGTGGTATATGTGTGCATGCCTCCAACTCGGCACTCATATTTGTCGACATCATGTTTGTTATGACTGTCACATACAATGGCACACCACTGTGTAGCAGTGTTGCAGTCTGGCACAGATGCCAGCTTACTCATCATCACAATTTGTATGAGTTTGATTGGCAACACAAACCAATGGTTGCATGTGAAGGAGCAGGTTAATGGTGCTCCAGTTTACTCAGCCCCCTGTGCATATGCATCAAGCCCCTGACAATGACATACGTTACTGTAGCCAGAGCAGTGGTACATGAGTTTACTGAGTGGGGGTCTAGACTCTTGATGATTGCTACTCAGCAGAACAATGCACACTCCCCAGCAGCTAGACACATGCACAATTGTGATCATATAGACCAGGATATCACATTCTCCACAGCGGTACTTGATGTCAGCACTCCCCTCTCATGTACAGAGCTCTGGGTGCTTGCACATGTAGGACATGTCTCATTATTTGATATCCTTAGTTGTTTCCATGGACAGCGTGTTTAGGGGTTATATTTCTGTTGTGACTAATATTGGAAATCTGCCAGGGTACAGTTGGTGTTGTCTGTCACTGCCTCCTGTCATGGTGGCATGCAATGGGCAAATACAATAATATTCTAGTGGTCAACATGACTGGGTTATATACTGATCTGACCACCTTCGCTGAACATATGTTAAATGTTGACATGTAAACATTGATGTATTGTACAGTCCGTATTGGTATATGTGTGTCCCTTCTCCATGTTTTCCTGCATTACTGGTAAGGTATTGTTAGACTTTTCATCCTTGGCGTGGTCTCCCTTAACTTTTAGCCTCTGTTTACCAGGCTGTTGATGTGTGCTGGACTCTGTTTTTGCTGTTTTTGTCACTCTGGGCACTTTACCACTGCTATGCAAGTGCAAGTGCTCCTATACAACATGTGTATGTAATTGGTTCATCCATGATTGGCATATTTGATTTACTAGTAAGTCCCTAGTACAGTTCACTAGAGGTGCCCAGGGCCTGTAAATCAAATGCTACTAGTGGGTCTGCAGCACTGGTTGTGCCACTCACATTAGTAGCTCTGTAAACATGGCTCAGACCTGCCACTGCAGTGTATGTGTGTGCAGTTTAAAACTGTAAATTAGACTTGGCAAGTGTACCCACTTGCCAGGCCTAAACCTACAATTTTCTTACATGTAAGACACCCCTAAGGTAGTCCTTAGGGAGCCCCAAGGGCATGGTGCAGTGTATGGTTAAGGTAGGACATATAGGTCCTCATTATGACCTAGGCGGTACCTCCCGTCTACTGCCACGGTGGCGGCTTCCAAAAGACCGTCACTGTGGCTACTTACCATCCACCATATTATGACCAAAGCCGGAATTCCACCAAAAGGCTGGCAGAATTCCGGCTACGGTCATGGCGGAGGACAGCAATAAGGTGGCGCTGCTGCCAGCAGCAGCACCATGCCAGCAGAACACCGCCGACCGTATCATGACACATTATATGGCCTGGTGGTGTTTCACTGGTGGACGCTGCTGCTAGCAGCAGCGTTGCGTCCCTTCTCCTGTCGGAGGACCCCTTGCAATCAGGTAAGTCGGATTCTCCGACAGAGGAGGGTGATTGGGGGGTGTTGTGTGTGTGTGGGGGCGGTTTGACTGTTTGTGTGTGCATACATGCGGGTGTGAGGCATGTGGAATGCATGTGTGCAGGAATGGGTGTGAGTTTACGTGTATGTTGTGTCATGTGAATGTGTGTGTGCTTGTATGTTTGTCAGTGTGTGCTGCTATGTGTGTGTGTGAATGTATGTATGCGTAGGTGAATATGGATATCCGTGTGTGCATGAGTGTGTATGTCTGTGCATGTAGGTGTGTGTATTTGGTTGGGGGAGGAGGAAGGGGAGGAGGAAGGGGGCGGGGATTACCTCTATCAGTGCCAGGGAAGGAATTCCCTGGCACTGATAGTGCCTTCCGCCATGGTTTTCGTGGCGGTAAGATTTCCAAGAAAACCATGGTGGTAGGCGGGGTCAAAATCCCGAGGGTGGGACTGTGACGGCCGCCTGGATGGAGACCGAAGACTCCAGCCCGTCGGCTGTTACCGCCCTGGCAGACGGAGTGGTACATTGGCGGTTTGGCTTGAGCCAAACTGCCAATGTAATATTTTGGGGAAAGGAAACGCCAGTCTCCAAAATAACGCCGTCTGCCAGGGTCATAATGAGGGCCATAGTAATGTGTTTTATATGTACTGACAATGAAATAATGCTAAATTCGTTTTTCACTGTTGCAAGGCCTGTCCCTCTCGTAGGTTAACATGGGGGCTACCTTTAAATATGAATAACGTGTAGATTCCCTTTGGGAGCGGATGGACATGTGGAGTTTGGGGTCTCTGAGCTCACAATTTAAAAATACCTCTTTTAGTAAAGTTGATTTTAAGATTGTGTGTTTGAAAATGCCACTTTTTGAAAGTGAGCATTTTCTTTCTTAAACCATTTCTGTGACTCTGCCTGTTTGTGGATTCCCTGTCTGGGTTACTTTGACAGTTGCACCTCTCACTAGACAGTGACACAAAGGGAGCTGGGGTGTAGTCTGAATTTCCTGATGGGCTATCTGTGCTAGGAGGGAGGGGAGGAGTGGTCACTCACACCTGAAAGGTCTGTGCCTGCCCTCACACAATGCAGTCTCCAGCCTCCTGGTGTGTGTCCGGGGCCTGGCCTGGGTAAGGTAGGATTTCACAAATAAGAGAGACTTTGCTTTGAAGTGAGCCTAATTCAAAGGACAAAATGGGTATAAGAAGGGCACCCAAAACCACAGACTTTAGAACACTTCTGGAAACCAAGAGGAACCTCTGCCTGCAGAAGAGCTGAAGAGCTGAGAAAGAAAAGCTGTCCTGCCTGTGCTTTGTGAAGCTATGCTACAGTTGCTGCTTCTGCCTGTGCTAGAGCACAAAGACTGGACTTTGTGTTGCCTTCCTTCTTGTGAAGAATGCTCCAAGGGCTTGATTTAGATATTGCCTCCTGTTGTTTGAAGTCTCAGGGACAGCAAAGAGTTCTCTCTGCCAGCACCTGGAGCCACTACTGAGACTCCTACCCTGCCAGGTGGTGCCCATCCAGTTCCTGGGACCCTGACAAGAGATGGTGGCACCCCAAGAGTGAGAAATCCATGCACCGGCCGCCGTGCGGGGAAATGAGCGATGATTTAAGCCAATCTGTGGCTTAAAAATCGATGCTCCGCCAGCTTTGCAGCTGAAAATCGAAGCTGCAATGCGACCGGAAGATTGATGCCCGCGGCTGGAGAAACAATGTGCATCATTGCTGACGGAGATCGGTGAGATCGCAACCCACGCTGTTTGGTTTTCGGATCATCGTGCAGCAGGATTTCTGATGCAAACATCCCTGGGCGTGCAAAAACGACACAAGGCCTGCCCGGACCCGAGAGTGATGACTGGATCAACTCATCACTCTCCTGCAGAGAGAAGAAAGGACGCATGCCGACCCGACTGAATTGAGAACCGATGCAAGGTTTCGCTCGTGAGTGATATAGACGCAACGCAAGCCCTTTTTGACGCACACTCACCCGTTCGGGATTATTTTTTACGCACCCAAGGTACATTTTCACACTTACATGAAGACTCTTTTTGCATTTTTATTGATGACTTGTGTATTGTGGATTTTTGTCGTTTTGGTCTTGTTTTGTTTAGATAAATATTCCCTATTTTTCAAAACCTGTGTTGTGTCATTTGTAGTGTTTTAATTAAGTTACTGTGTGTATTGGTACAAATACTTTACACCTAGCACTCTGAAGATAAGCCTGCCTGCTCGTGCCAAGCTACCAAGAGGGTGAGCGGAGGTTAGCTGAGGGTGATTCTCTTTTACCCTGACCAGAGTGAGGGTCCTTGCTTGGACAGGGGGTAACCTGACTGCCAACCAAAGACTCAATTTTTAAAAGGTATGTATTGTCTCCTACATGGCTCCCTGTAGGAAAGTCCTTCTTTTTAACCTGGTCACCCCTAAACTTTTTAGAGAGATACTAGTGGTTACTGACTCTTGGCTGTGCCCTGGCTACTTCTAACAAGTTCCAGGGACAGTGCTCTGTGTGAAGTGGATATGCAAATTAGGCTAGTTATAACTGGCAATTTTAACCTACCTCTAAGTCACTAGTGTACGGTAGGGCATATACGTTTAGTGACCCCAGCATAAGTGGTGCACCGATACGTGCACTGCTGAGGTGCCCAGTGTCATTTTAAAGGCAGGCCTGCCTTGCTGGCTGCTTTTAAATTAAAGTTACATGCAAATTTGACTTTGAAATCAAAAGTACTTACAAAGTCTTTAACTTATTTTAACATATAAGTCACTAAGGTGTGCCCTATGTGCCCCTAGGGATGGGGACCTTATAAACATAGTTTTATAAGCCCTGGTGAGGTAAAATAGCCAAATACATTTTTCCCTCATTGTAGTGAATGGCCTCCACAGACTAGAATGGGGAGGCTTTACTTTAATTTATAAAGTCCCTTTTAGTGACAGATACTGTAAGTTTGGTATTAAATTAATTGCTATAATAAATCCCACAACTTACAGTCGTTGAATTTAATATAACTTGTTCAGATAAGGAGTTTTAAACCTTACCTGAAAAGTTGCCAACTTCAGCCCTGCAGTGTTTTGCTGCTTTGTTCTGATTGGCCAGCCTCTGGCAGCCTGGACAGGCTGCCTTGTTGAGGTGTGAAGTGGCTGGCTCAACACAAAGAGATGTAACTTGGGGAGGAGATCTTCCCTCAGCAGATGGGGAAGCCAGAAGGGGGAGGGCTGCCAAACTGATCTTCAAATGCAGGAAAGGACATTTGGAGCAACCCAGCACCTCCCTCACATCCTGCAAACCCAGATAATTAGGTGCCCCCTTGATTAGATTAGGAGAGGGGAGTGTTTAGGATTTTTAGCCACACCCGTGGGTAGGCTCAGCTAGATGTAAAATCCAAAAATCATTTTCAGCCATGATGGATTTTTGAGGAATGTTGCTCCCTGGGATTGATTTTTGCCACACTTCCCTAGAAGTGGTCATCCCAGGGGGAAGGACCCTGCACCTGATTGGAGAACCAAGACCCCCTTGTTTTTCACTCAGGAGCAACGATACAACTGGCAGACCTGCACCCACACCTCAGATCCCTACCAGATTCCAACAAGGAAGAACTACAGAAGAAGAAAGACTGCCCTGCTGGACCCCTGACCTGCACCTGGACACTGCACTCTGGAGTACTACACCAGCTTCATACTTGGGCTTCACCACAAGAAGGACTTTGCCTGGCTTCAACTGGTTCAAGGAGGGACTCACTGTTTGCTATAGGTGAAAACCTGATAATCAGAGTCCCCTGCACCAACTCCTGAGGTAACTGACCAGCTGACCACTGTCCAGTGGCCAAAAAGGAGTTTGCGCAAGGTGCATTCTGGGAGTTGTGGCCCACACCCTCAAGGAGCATCTCAGAGCTCCTGGAACCTTGGGGTGAGCTGTAGACCTCAAAAGAACATCACAGGAACATCTGGAAGAAGATCCAGAAGTTTGGAGAAGTTTTGGAAAAAGGCTCCATAAAGGGACCGACCTGCTGTGGCAACTCTAGCCAACTTGTCTCGACCGCTACCCGGCCTGACTTGAAGGTTCATTCCGGGAAAGGAAATCTCCAAGAAAACAACTAAGTCCGAACATAGGAAGTTGACCGGGATCTCCCAGGCAGTGTATCCGAAGAGTGCACCAGGGACGTTGGATCAAGATTCAGGTTTGCCCCGGTCAAAGGATTTTCATCTCGATAAAATGATAAAATGATAAAATGACTAAGTCTGAAGGTAAAAGTCTCCACTTTGGGCTACCACAACGCGTATCGGAGGAAGAGTTCCAAGAGGTCAGATTGGACTGGCGACTTGGTCCAGCTGAAGAAAATCTTCAAGAAACCCAGTAAGTCCAAAGGTAACCTTTTGATCGAGGCCTCCTGCGATCTGTAGCCGACCAGGGCTCCATCACGATAGGCCTCAAACTTTGAATTTGCCCCGGATGAGGTGCGAGCAGATGTCAAGATTGGTGCTATTCTTTTCTAAGCGCGAAAAAGCATTAATTCGTTAAAAATTCATATCTCTGGTTCCTTTTACCCAATTTTCTTAATGTTGGTGTCATTTTAAAGCTAAAAATGTTTCCTAATTTTATTAATTGAATTTTTAAACTGTTTCCTGTGTTTTATTTAATTACTGTTTTGTGATATTTTAATGTTTTACCCTTTGTCTCCTAAGTTAAGCCTTGTCGCTTGTTGCCAAGCTACCAATGGTTGAGCTAGGTTTAATTTACTGAGACCTAACTGAACCGAAGTGGTGGTTAGTGGCCCATTGCTATGTCTAGGTACTTACCTGCCCTTACCAATAACCCATTTTACAACACTCTCATTCTTTGGGCTGCTTGCACTTTGTACCTGTCAGAGTCACCAGATCCTCGGGGTCTGTGCACGTTCCCAACATGTCCACCACTGAACAGCTCCAAGACTCTGATAGATAAATCACAGACACTGAGAGAGTCCAAGAGGGGAAGAGGGGATTAGGAAGGGAACAGCTGGGAAGGAGACCTGTAGTAAGAAAAAGGTTAGAACACACAATATGAAAATTATATCTCCTGAAATCAATACTAGACTATGATTCTAAGCCTAGTCACTCTGAAAACATGAACAATCTAAGAGTTAAGTTTAAAATGATTAAGTTTCTAGATGGCCGGATACCTGTAGGGGAATCAAGATGAATTAAATGAAAACTTTCTTATTCAAGTACTTTCCTTTACATGATGATCAGAAAAACAGGAATAATCTGTGAAGAGTAAAAGCTTTAATCACACTGGAAGTGTCCTGACTTTTCTTGTTATTACAAGAATTTGTTGTGTATTTTTATGGTATTTCTCGAAGCCATGGTTGGACCGCCACTTTTTTGAGCCTCAGCAATTCGGGTCTTTCTGGTGAATCATATATATATATATAGATATATATATTAAACACCATAAAAGGATTGTGCACCATGAATAACACAGTATGGATTCAGGAAACAAATCACATAACTTGTCAACTCAGATATTACATAATAAATATCTTAGAATAGTGGCATACAATAAACAACATGAAATAAACTCGAGGAGAGAATCGTGCGTCTTGCTGATTCGAGTGTCACCATGTAAAATACCAAGAAATGGTAACACGCAATGAATATCAAGGTCAAATCATCATTAATCGAATCGAGCGTCTTGCTGATTCATAAAACACAATGTAAATGTCAAGAAATAACACCTCACGATAAATAACAAGATCAAAGTACAATGAAACGAATCGCGCTTCTTTTGCTGATTCTTAAGCCACCATGTAAATGTCAAGAAATGGTAGCGCGCAAAAAACAACAAAGTTAAATTCTCATGAAACGAGTTGCGTGTCTTGTTATTTCGTAAAACATCATGTAAATGTCAAGAAATAGTAGCGCGCAATGGACAATGTTGAAACACCATAAAACGAATTTCGCGTCTTGCCGATTCTTAAGCCACCATGCCAATGTCAAGAAATGGTAGCATGCAATGAATAACAAAGTCAAACCTTTATGAAACGAATTGCGCGTCTTGCCTATTTGTAAACTACCATATAAATGTCAAGAAATGGTAGCGCGCAAGTAATCTGTTACTCATTTACGAATTAAACCAAGAATATGAAAATTCGCAATAACGGTGTCGGGACAGTCCAACCACCGTCTTACCGCCTGGAACAAAGATCACCAATGAAGGATGAAGGGCAGAAGCCTGGAAAATCCAAATAGGCCGCCGAAACAGGAGCTCAGGAAGAAGCTGCTGCTCTGCACCGGGACCTCTGAATAGTGAGCACTGGGAGTTGGGGTGGCTCTCTTTTATAGAGTCTTGGCCCAGCCCAGAACCACGCCCAGGCATGTTGCAGGGAAAGTCTCTGGAAGGCCCTGGAAAGGGGCCACACCCTAACACACTCTGAAAACCTGCAGCAATACATTGCAAAGGAACAGTATTTGTAAGCATATTAAAAATAAGTTTTCAGGATTGAACTCTGCAATGCAAAAGGTTAAACCACAACATATCAGCACAATGTATAAATTACTTTGTTTTGAGAGTGCTGGGTTATTGCATTTTTTTTCACCAATAGAGCGCGTACTGCTCTGGTGTTGACAGTACCCATCTTCTACAGAAACATTGTCCGGTCATAGATGGGCAGGGTACAAAATGTGACTTGTGTAATTTGTAAATGTACACATCTACTACTGGCTACTTGATAGTTGCAGTTCCGTTGATGGTATTTGTGAGATATAATGAGTGCCACACACACATGACATTACACCTGCCACTGCACTCCAAGTCCAAGTCTCCAAGTGACCTCCCATGTTGTATTTGCAAGTATCTGTAGGTGTCTCAAAGCTGTCCATCCACATCCTCCATTGAACATGTGTATACATTTCTTCCAGCATGCCACAACCTAGTTAACTCTTACCATGACTGAATGATGTTGAGGTGTGAAATCATCTCAGTGCTGTACTTTTCATTAGCCAAATACAACATTAATGGCTAGGTTTACTCCCACTCAGTTTGATGTTGTGTCTCTGACATTGTTAAACAATGCTGGACATAGTAGCACATCCCACACCTGATTGCGATGTTGGAGCCCAAAACATGTATAGGATAAATTGTTACTCTTGGTGCCATGCACTTGTTCTGTCATGTGAGTGACAATGAGTGGTGTGTATTGCTCTGTGCTGTGTGATATTGTAATACAGAGCATACTAGGTAAACATGCTGACACATGTTAAGCACTGTTGATACTGGCAAACTTGTTGCTACCTAGTACATACACCGGTACATGAGTTCTCACATGTTTATCTGGATTTGCACTAGGTATGTGTCAAGACAGGAGATTTGTGTGACAAGTGTACAGCTCATGTACATAGTGAGTGTAACACACTGCCTACATTCCACCCAGGCTCTTATTTGGTGGTGCATTGTCCAATTAAATTATTATATCCTTACTAGGATTCATGTGTTTGGATAGTGATTCTACTCCCATAGCTGCTTATTTTATCTGGCAACCCATTGCAGACTCCACAGCCAACGTATGTGTATCATACATGAGATACAGTCCACCATGTGTCAGGGTTGTGCCCAATGGCAGTGCTAGGACATAATTTCATGGATACACTGTGCAGGCTCAGCATCAGACGTTGGTTACAATCCCTGGACAATTACTGAAGGTCCATAGTTACCTATCATGTCCCACCCTTGACACACATGTAGCATGCAGGCAAAGCTGCAATCACTGTGAGTTGTGACAGTGTTCTGTTCCAACATTACTTAATATCCATTTGTTGATAGTCCCTACTGTATGTGTGCCCCCTTACAAACAACCTGTTAGGCATGGTGATGTTGTGATGAATGGACTAGGCCCACTTGACAACACTGAATATGTAGTGATGCATGGATCTAGGCCTTCAGGAGTTACATGCCTAAGAATTGCATGTCACTGATACATGAGATGGAAGCAGTAGACCCTCTTACATCACAAAGGATGTTGCTACCATACTTGTCACCTTTGTGTTTCTTACCTGCTCTCTGAGGTTTGAGTCAAATTCCAATGGTACATGTAGTGGAGAATAAGTAGACCAAGGAGAATCAAGTGCAAAGTATTTTATATGTGTTATTTACAGTGTGAAACTGTAAGTCTAGTGACTATGTATTGAAGTTCTCTACAATGTGGAGTCTCCTACAAACTCCTGCAGCATTGTTCTTTTGTTCCCCCTCCAAATTATCTGTTCCAATATCATCCTCCTCCTCGTTGGGGACATCAACCTGGTCATCAGAGGGGACATTTGTTCAGACACAGATTTTGTGGAGAATTGCACATGCCAGTATTATTTTGAATACAAGTGGTGGAGCATATAAGAGGATTACTCTTGTCAGGGCCAGGCACCTGAACCTTGATTTCAGGATCCCAAATGTCCTCTCCACCACATTGCGTGTTCTTCTGTGCCCTTCGTTGTATACCTACTTTTCCACTAATGTGGGATTGCCAGATGGAGTCATAACCCATGGCTGTATGTCATACCCTTGATCAGCTGCAAAGGAAAGAGAGAAGATGTTCTCTTAAAGCTTGATAGTGGTTTGAAACATACTATGGCAGTTGTTAGCTTTAGTTGGAGTGGTGACTCAGACTTGCTTGTGGTATAGTTATGTTTCTGTTCTTGTGAAATGGTTTCATTAGACTGTGCTGATGGACATGACAATCTTTAGTAGTGGCTCAAGGCCCTGGGAATGTTAATAATATTGATCCCAAAATGATGGTTATAATTTAGGAAAATGTGCTGTGTAGTCCATATTTGAAGTAGTGTTCTATTGTTAGATGGAACCCATCACCTCCTTGCACCGCAATGGTGTCAGATGTTGAGATAACATAGTTGCCCTACAAAGCCAGATTGTGTTGTCCATGTTACCATGTGGCACTACGCAAGCAGTGCGACAATTTGTGAACCTTTGATGCATATGATGCTTGTGACAGCCATCAAGTGTAAGAGGGTGTGTATCACACATTAGTAGGATGTTGTAATTTGGTGCCTTAGTATCTCCTGGCTGCCAATACATGATTTCTTACAGACACTTTCTACAAATGTACAGTGACACCTTTGGGAGGGGGCACAGCTATTTTTCTCATGAATCCCTTAGTATTGTACATGTTGGGTCAGGTATGTCCTTTAGACTTTTACCGAGTCCTACTATGGCATTGATTATTGTTACAGTTTTTTCACAAACTGTGCACCATGATGGACCATTTCTGGTATACGGAACAGACATGGTGGTGTTAGGGGACACTAGGGGTGCATGTGAGGTGACACTGGAATAGGTGCTGCCCCATATCTCATGATTCTGCCCCATGGTCTTTAATGGTAGATAATTTTGTATTTGTGTGTGACACAATGCATCAGGTATATGTTCACACTACAGGTATGTCATGTATGTGTAGATGATATGTAGTTGGTTATGGCACCACTTGGGTGGCAGTTGATTTAGGTTCTGCCAGAGGCTTGCACACCATGATTATGTGGGACTGTGCCCATGTGTGACTTTCTTAAAATGGCCATGGCCTGTGCCATTGACATGCCTGGACCATTATATGTTTTGTGTCTAGTGGGTGTGATCTGTATTTAGTTGTGAACCTATGAACACTTGTAGTGGGCAGCTTCTGTAGGCAAATGGAACTTGGCTCCACCTGTCCACACATGGTGGGCCAATCAGGGTATGGCCGTGTTATGTACAAGTGAGTGTATGTATTTGTGAAGTGCAATGGATGCGATGTAGTGTGTCATGTTGCACATGCATTGTTGCCTGTACATCTATGTACCCCTGCTAATGTGTATTTAGTGTGGTATTTGTCTTGTTTGTCCTAGATCATTGGTGTGTTGTGTGTGTGTGTGCTATGATTGGTAGCGTGGCTCACCTATGAGTAGACCATTGCCATATAGACCATCCTGGAACCGCTCATTGATGGTGCAATGGTGAAATGTGTATGCATCATGGGCACTGCTGGGATATTTAGCAAGGATGTTGGTGAAGAGCCCACAGTGGTCCAAAAAAGAGTACTCTGCAACACCAAATCTGAAAAGAGTATAAGCAAAGTGGATAATGTGCCTTCCAGGATGCAAGCGACCAAGTAAGTCATTAGAGCACATTGAATTGAATGGCAACAATAAAAAGAAAGGCACTAGAAAAGTCAATAGACCATGGGCATGAAATGTATTGGCTTAGCATATACTTTTGGTAGATAGTGGCACACGAATGTGCCTCCATGATAGCTATATTTGAAAGCAATAATTTTATTTTTACAAGAAATTAAAATAAATTGTTGTATTTTTAGATTATCTATAACCCAAACGGCTGTCAAATCAAGAAAGGAAACCACTAACTTCACTTCGAGCAGAGGTTCCTCTAGATTGCTAGAGAGACATATAAGTAAGGGCTCTCTGTGCTCAGAAATAAGAAAAAAACATCTGCAGAAAAACAACAAATAATTAGACTTTCACACTTTCCTAGTGTGTTGATGGTTCAAATGGGTTCTGAGCAAAAACAGACTAGAAGTAAGATGTCCCCTTGTAATATATTAAAATATACTCCTGTGGTACAACATTAGTAAACATATCTAATAGAAAACACATTATTTTGCACACAGACGCACACTTGCCCTCACTTTTAAACACTCCAGTTGTAAATCGCAAACTGACCGTAAGTCAGTAAGGCCTCTATCTTTGAAATCGCTCTCTTTAACAACTCCTAATGTAAACGATTAAAGTATTGCAATTTTTCTATCCTTTAATTCCTATCTGAGGAAGTGTGTCTGAGATTCTATAGGAATGTGTAATATCAATACTACTTATGTAATTCCATTACAAGCAAGTCTAACCTAGTGAAACAGCAAGAAGTGGGCACATGAGATTGGTTTAACTGGTGGTAGACATAATAGGGTATTAGTTGACTTCTCCAAAGTTGTAGTGAAAATGAACCTTAGAGTTCACTTCACAGTCCTGGATTTACATTGGAGCAGGACCAGCCCTTCAGATCCCCTCACAGGTGACAGGCAGCAGGCCCATTACTCGTCCGTTGTTCCCCATGTATTATGATAACCTATGGATGAAGTGGTACGTTTGTAGAGTTCAATAGCCAGTGGGTGGTGGTGACTCCTGGGCACTCCCTAACCAATGAGAAAAAAGATCCCTGGGGCAGCCTTTTCGACTTTGCAGCATATTCTGTTTGCCTTACTAAAAACAGATTTGAGTAAAATCTAATATGGCAGTACCCTTCTGCCCATGGAAGTGGCTGCTGTCCCACCGAGCATGTGCCATGGGAAATGCGCAGTCCCTTTTGCCTCAACCACATCAAACTTATTCTGAGACTCGCTCCTGTTCTAAATGGGCTTATGCCAAGCTGGCTAGAGTTGGCCCGGGGAAAAAGGTGGCCCGTCCCTGTGTCTCATTTTACACTTAGCTAAGGATGAGGCTCTTAATTTAATGACATTTCTAAACTATCTCTAGCTGACAGGAATCACATACCTTACACTTAGGTTAGCCATTTATTTTGCTCTGCGAGTGGTTTTCACACACACATTAAGGAGAATTACTCATGGGCCAGGAACTGGTAGGCTAATGCAACTAGCCTACTGTTGGCCAATTCTATCAATCAATCAACCAATTTAGTAAGCGTGCTACTCACCCAGTAGGGTCTCAAGGTGCTGTGGGGGGGGGGTGCTGAGTTACTGTTCTAAAAGCCATGTTTTGAGGTGTTTTCTGAAGGTCAGGAGGTCCTGGGTCTTACGTAGGTTGGTGGGGAGGGAGTTCCTGGTCTTGGAGGCAAGGTAGGAGAAGGATCTTCCTCCAGAGGTGATGCAACGGATGCGGGGGACTGTGGCGAGGGCGCCGTCAGCTGAACGGAGGAGACGAGTGGGTGTGTGGAAGTTCACTCTTTTGTTGAGGTAGACTGGTCCAGTGTTGTGGAGGGATTTGTGGGTGTGGATGAGGATTTTGAAGGAGATCCTTTTGCTGATGGGTAGCCAGTGAAGGAGTCTGAGGTGGGCGGAGATGTGTTTGTGGCGTGGGAGGTTAAGGATGAGCCGTGCGGCTGCGTTCTGGATCCACTGGAGTTTCTGTTGGAGCTGGACTGTGGTGCCAGCCTACAGGGCGTTTCCTGCTGCTGCTGATGAGTGCATGGGTGACGGTTTTCCTGGTTTCTATGGGGATCCATTTGGAGGTCTTACGCAGCATGCGCAGGGTGTTGAAACATGGGGAAGTTATAGAGTTGATTTGCTGGGTCATGGAGAGAGAGGAGTCTAAGATGATGCCGAGAGTGTGTGCGTGGGTGAAGGGTGTTGGGGGTGGTCCACCAGGAGTCGTCACATACTGTCCTGTTGGGTCCGAAGATGATGATTTTGGTTTTGTTGGAGTTGAGTTTGAGGTGGCTTGCTGTCATCCATTTGGTGGTGGTGAGGAGTCCGGCATGGAGGTTTGTCTTGGCAGTGGTGGGGTTCCTGGAGAGGGAGATGACGAGCTGGGTGTCGTCTGTGTAGGATATGATGGTGATTCAGTGTGGGCGGAAGATGTTGACGAGTGGGGCCATGTAAATGTTGAAGAGGGTGGGGCTGAGGGAGGATCCCTGGGGGACCCCGCAGATGATCTTGGTTGCTGGGGGATGGAATGAGGGGAAGCGAACTTTCTGGGTTCTTTCGGCGAGCAAGGAGGTGAGCCAGTCCAGGGCCTTATGTTGGATTGCTGCACTGAAGAGGCGCGTTTGGAGGATTTGGTGGCAAACAGTGTCGAAGGCTGCGGAGAGTTCTAGGAGGATGAGGGTGCCGGTCTCGCCCTTGCCCACTCTGGTCCTGATGTCATCAGTGCAGGTGATGAGGGCAGTCTCTTTGCTGTGGTTCTTGCGGAATCCAGACTGGGAGGTGTTGAGTGCGTTGTTTTCCTCAAGCAAGTGAGACAGGCGGGCGTTCACTAGCTTCTCAGCGACCATGGCAGGGAAAGGGAGTAGAGAATTGGTGTCATCCGGGTCTGCTTTGGGTTTTTTGACAAGTGCGGTTACTTCGGCGTGTTTCAAGGAGTCCGGGAAGGTGGCAGTGTCAAAGTAGCTGTTGATAATGGAGCGGAGCTGGGCAGCGATGATTGGGCTGGCCCTGTTGAAGACATGATGGGGGCAGGGGTCCGTGGGGGAGCCCGAATGGATGTAGTTCATGGTTGTTTCGGTTTCTTCATAGTTTGTAGGGGCCCAGATGTGCAGTTGGTTGGAGTGGGGGGGTGTTGTGTCATCGGTCATGTCACATGGGACTCTGCGCAGCGGCCACCAATAAGAGGGGGAGGTGGGAGGTTGGAGCAGCTGGGGGGGTGGGAGGGAAGAGCCAATGGATGTGCAAGGGGGGCGGGCCACAGGGGGCACAGCGGCAGAAAGAGTGTGACCGGCGAGAGCCAGCAGAAATGGGTGGAGACACTCACACAGCGAACGAGATACCGGGGGGGCACAGGGGCAGAGAAAACAATGCAAGCAATGCAAAAACAAGCACAATGGGTCAGACTAAGAAATACGCTTTTAAGATTAACACGAAAAACAGAAAAGCGAACACTTGAAAAAAACACAAATTAATACTTATGTAACAACAGGAAATGCCTACCACTAGGCACTAGGGATGAGGCGCAGGCGGGTGCCTGCAGGTGGAGGAGGGCCTTGAACTACAGTCCAGGTGGCAGTCAGCAGGATCAGGGGCACGGGGCAGGCTGGTGGGGCCAAGTGGACTCCTGGCCAGAACCAGGTCAGGAAGTCACACGAGGCTCTGGCAGCAGTCGCCATTAAGAGGGGGAGGTGGGAGGGTGGAGCAGCTGGGATGCCGGAGGCAAGGGCCAATGGGTCTGCTAGGGGGGCAGGGCTGCAGGGGATGCAGTGGCAGGAAGAGTGTGGCCGGCGAGAGCCGGCAGAAATGGGCGGAGACACTTACACAGCGAACGAGATACGGGGGCACAGGGGCAGAGAAAACAATGCAAGCGATGCAAAAACAAGCACAATGGGTCAGACTAAGAAATAAGCTTTTAAGATTAACCCAAAAATTGGAAAAGCGAACACTTGAAAAAAACACAAAGGAATACTTATGCAACAACAGGAAATGCCACTAGGCACCAGGGATGAGGCGCAGGCGGGTGCCTACGGGTGGTGGAGGGCCTTGAACTAGAGTCCAGGTGGCAGTCGGCGGGATCAGGGGCACGGGGGCAGGCTGGTGGAGCCAAGTGGACTCCTGGCCAGAACCAGGTCTGGGAGTCACACGGGGCTCGGGGCAGCAGCTGCCATTAAGAGGGGGAGGTGGGAGGGTGGAGCAGCTGAAAGGCGGGAGGCAAGGGCCAATGGGTGTGCTAGGGTGGCGGGCTGCGGGGGACGCAGAGGCAGGAAGAGTGTGACCGTCGAGAGCCGGCAGAAATGGGTGGAGACACTCACACAGCGAACGAGATACCGGGGGGGGCACAGGGGCAGAGAAAACAATGCAAGCGATGCAAAAACAAGCACAATGGGTCAGACTAAGAAATACGCTTTTAAGATTAACACGAAAAACAGAAAAGCGAACACTTGAAAAAAACACGAAGGAATACTTATGCAACAACAGGAAATGCCTACCACTAGGCACCAGAGATGAGGCGCAGGCCGGTGCCTGCGGGTGGTGGAGGGCCTCGAACTACAGTCCAGGCGGCAGTATCAGGGGCACGGGGCATGCTGGTGGAGCCAAGTGGACTCCTGGGCAGAACCAGAACCAAATTCTAAACATTCTTTCATGTACTACATATATATACCAGAGAGCCTAACTTCCAGTTTATGAGGCCAAATTAGGGGTGACAGATTTAATATTTAAACATAGTGTCCTTTCCTGTTAAGATAGATATTTTGACAGGTTCACATGCAGGTTTAAAATCTGCAGCAGTTAGGCTACACAGGGAAGCCTCAAGCCATATGTAGATTAGAAGATGTATTGCAGTCCACAGGTGACATTTAACTTTCCATGCCATTTGTATATTTTTCTGCACCTTGTACTAAAGCCTTAATGGAAAGTTAAATATTCCAATTAGAAGTTAGCTAATCGTTGTAATGTGAATTTTGTCTTATGTTCTATGTTCTGTGTTCTTGGAGGCTGGAGGTTCCGTCAACAGTCAGCTGAAGAAGACAGCTGGCTGGAGAGGGAGCACTGACAGCGCCAAGATTCACCTATCAATATACCTCCATAGCCAATAGTAACAACTGTGTACAACATTGATTTATTACACTAATCCTGTCAGGTTTTAGGAGTTAGAGCACAAACTCTGTGTCTAGTCTACAGAGTAAAAAAAAAAACAGCAGAATTTGTTCACAAAAAATGAGGGTGACTCTGTAAAAAGCTGTACTTTCTCACAGAAAGTGAATGGGTACACATCACCACAGTGCCTGAAATATAGACACAGTCAGACCCTACAATTCAGCCCTCTGAAATCCTCAGGAAACCAGGCTCAGACATGTACCTTCTCAATGTGCACCTCACAAAGGAGCCCCAGCCAAATTCAAAATGAGTACCTCCAAAGCGTGATTCCCGCACCACCACACTGTCTGAAGTAATAGACTGGTTGCCAAGTGGTTTTAGAAGTCTTGTGTCAATTTTACCCTGAGTACTCTTTACAGTCTGTAATAAAGAAGTGTGTCATCACTATGTGATGAGTTGGGACAAAGCATCAAGCAGAAACCTCACCATATTTACAGGGCTCCCTATTAGCTGAGCTATTGAGTTAATGAAATTGGAACAGCAGCTACATTGTGCAAGGCCCCATTGCAGCTGGTCCATGCAGAACAATTAAGATGTCAGATGGCAGAAAAAGGGAGCAATGGGTCACACCAGAGACCCGTGCTCAGATATGGTTCCTCAGTTCCAGGAGTAGATCATAGCCTACTTACCATAGTCTACTTACCAACTGATCCTTCAAGCTAAGTTGACATAACTGGCAGTGATTTCAAAGGGTAGTGTCTGATGTAAGGGCATTACAACTGCCTTTTAACACTCCTTTGTGCAAGAATGTTTTTGAATGATATAGATGGACAAAACCAGGTTACATTGTGTCCAATTTAGTAACAATGGCTGGGTAAGTCCCTCATTAGAGGTTGAGGGGAATAGAGTGGAATATTTAGCACACCTGGTAAATAAAATTACCCCAGGGTGAGGCATTTACCACCTGTCATAAAAACTTCCTATTAAAAGGTTTCAACTTGAAGAATAGGCATATTATTCTGCATCGTTATTTAAGACACCAAGGGCCATATGTACAAACACATTTACCCATAGACACAGAATGGGTAAAACCCTTTGATACATCTGGCCCCAAATGCTGCATGTTTTGCCATATTTTACAGAACCAATACCCACGCAATACTTTTTTTCAGGTTTCACTTGCTTGAATTTATCAGCATAAAATTATGAGGGTGTGATATTTATATCACAACTGGTAATACCAATTCATGTGCAAAGTCCTATTTCCCTGAGGGTTGGGATTTAGCCCTTAGCCTTTAATGAGGACCCTTGTGTTTGGAAGAATTTGTGTATCTGCACATACAGCTATGCAGACAGTAAAGGTATGAGATTATCTGTGAACCTCACAACAGACATACATTGTGTCTATGGGTTCTCTCTCTTGCTCTATTCCTCTCTCTCTTCTATGCTTCTATTGTTGCCCTGAATATGAGTGAGTAGGTAATCAAGAATGGTGTAATCTCACTACACCTTCCAGTGCACAATTGTGTCAAGTGTAAGGGGGAAACAATAGGAGGTGAGAGAAGGCAAAAGTCATGTGTGGGGTTGTTAAGATCCTTCTCAGAGATACCATGTTCTGTTCCAAAGTGATACCATCTCTGTTCCTCTCACTTAATGTTTGGGTTGTTTTTTTTGCTACCTCTGATTACTTTGACATAGTTTGCATGAACAGCTAAACAACTCCCCCTAATAATAAGTGAAAAGTTACTTTCAATCATCTGTTTTAAGTGAATGCACACACCGTGTAAAACAAAATCCAAAAAAAGTCTCTCAATTTCAATCTCAAGGGCTGCACCCAGACTTTAGCTCAATATTATTCTGGATTCTTCCATGCTTTCTTAACCAATCCTAAAAAAAATCTTCAGACCAGATTCATATCTTTTTCGAAGGTTCAAAAGCTTTAATTACTTATAGTCTTTTATTTTTAGGTTCAATTTATGCTCGTGATTTATGATCAGGGTTTATTCTTGAAAATGCAGTGTTTGGGAGTCTCAGTTTTCCTTGGCAGTAATGATTAAACCGTGCACCTTTTTCAGACTATGGGCTACAAAGTTCTCATGCATGAAATGGCCAGGCTTGCATGCTATGCGCCGTCTGTACTATGTCTCATATAATCTGCATGATAGTCATAGCGATGGGGCAGTGCCTGGGATGACGTTGTCTTCCAGAGTAGATGAGGGAATGTGTCCCTAAAGATAACGTTCAAAAAAACATTTCATTAAATAGGGATTGACTCAAAAGGCCTCAAGATCAGTAAACTAGAAAACATTTAAGCTTTATTAAAATATTAAAGTGCAATCCAAAAGGTACAACCATGATTAGGCTCAATAAATCAGTCATAAGTCTCCGAAATGAAACATCATAAAGCCTCTCAGCATTTAAAATGGAGGCAGTACTGGAAAAATCTGAAAAATAGAATTGCAGGAATATGTAAAAGCCCCTAGTGCCACTGGAGCATCACTTTTTGTGATCCTCCCATGGAGCTGTGCCTTGCGCAATGGCTTTAAGCTACTTTTTGTGGACACCCCCAACGCACTTTTCGGTTGCAGAGGGCTGTGCAATGGGAGTTGCTATGGGTTTACCCACGCAATACCCATTGCTTTTCGACACTGCCCCAAATTTACAAGGAAACGAAAATCTGAAGCAGCACCAAAAACTGATGCCACCACAGGGGTGGCGTTAGCATGGCATAACGAAGATAAATACTTTTATTTCTCCTCCTTTATGCTTTTCCTATGTGTGCCTCATTCTGCAGCATACCTAGAAAGAGCAAAGGGCCATTAATGATTGTCTACGTGCAGAAATGTGTCTCTGTGGCACCTCCTTGTAACTATGCCCATAAGTCCAGGGTGTGCAGCAAATCAACAGTGTGCAGCAAATCAACAGAGAAAGTGCTCACCCCCAAAATAAAGTCTTTTTATGATACATTTTAAAATGGAAAGCAATGGAAATTGCACATTCAGTATGGGGTGAGCAAATGTAACAACACATTGTCAAATCACACTACAGCATTATAAAATGTAATATATTGCCACCATCCTAGTGCTTCTCCCTAAAAGAATATGCTCCTTTTCACCTTATAACTAAGGTGTCAGAATAAATCTAGCAAAACAAATAATGAAAAGGCTCATGAATTAATAACTTACTCGAGTGAGCAGGTGAGCAGGTGGAACCTAGCAAAGTAACTAAAAGTTTCCTCCAGAGTTCTTGGAGAAAAGTAGATCATCACAGAACATCAGTGCACATTTTGTTGATTGCTGTGTCAGTGAGAATTGTTAACACATAACATAATGAATATTATGAAGCAGCCATGCACTTGCAAAATAGAGTTGAGGCCTAATTGCGCGTTAGTTTGGCCTATGACAGCAAACTATAATTCTGTACATAGCAGCAATATTATTCCAATAATTGCAAATGTGAATGCTAATGAGAAAATATAATTCTTATCAGTATCAGAAGAAAGCTTCCACAGTTCAATTATATTAATCCGTGTCTCAAGTAGGAGTCCTTGACTTTTTTCTTTTCTTTTTTTCAGGTTTGTGAATGTCAAGCCACGCACTGTGTGCATGAGGCTGATCTCTTGAATCCTTCTGGACTGGAGCAGATCGCCTTTCATGTAAGGTGAATGGCAGGACATTGCTTACGATGGAGTGACAATTGTCCGGCAGGGTGTGGTTAGAGAGACCCTGTTACAGTTTTAGCTTTCACATGGGCACCGAGATTTCATACTCTCCTGCAACCTTTAGGATAATGTTCTAACCTCAAACTCCAACCTATCCTGGTGCCAACACTGACATGATTTCGTAATCAGATTACATAGGTGACCTGCATGCACTTTTCTTAAATACTACTCACATAACTTGTGCTTTTCTATGCCTCCACACTTTGAGCCCAGTTAGCCACTACACTGTATAATCTCTTTTTCGTCATACAGTTTGCAGAGAGTGCTATGAAAGGCACTTATGTAATTTAACCTCTAGACACACAAACGAATTAATTGCTATTACAAGAGCGTGCTGCTCTGCCACTGTACTGTGTGTTACAAACTACTGATAGAGCGGTCCGTACTAATGATTTTACCTGTTTCGGACGCTCTTTAGGCCGATGAATCTTTTGACTTAGTGGGAACTCTCTGAACTCTTAATCGATCAATTGCATCAAATCAATAATCAATAACGGACATAAGCAATACCTTGATCAACATAACACTTGACAATTAATCCAGAATACATTTCGGCGAACCCTGACCTTTCAGTCAGGAATAACCACACCAGTTTATTCAAAGTTAGTGAATTTATTTCCCTATATTAACAAAGCTAGCACAATATAAATGTGTCTCAACACCAAATGATAAACATATATGAACATTAATAGCTGTCCATAACGTCGAAACAAGTGCAATCTATGTAGCATTTGAATCACAAGGCATTCGATAATAGCAATGCAAATCACTAATACGATAATCTGTAATGAACTAATCGCATACATTTAGTCAGCATAACAAGATCTCAAATTGCATCGTGCGACATATGGAATCCTCGTCTAACCTCAAATTAGCATCGGCATGTGGGACTTCATGCAAAAACAATTTAGCAACATTAATTTAGAAAAAAAACTCCTAACTAGGGCTCTTATCAAAATCAGCAGTTGGTTACCTAAGAGAAACAGAATGCAATTTTACAATTTCCTTTCATATTTACCAATTACGATCAGCAATCAAGGAAGTCTTCGTCTCACAGGTACCGTTCTTCGGTCAGCATGGGTACCGTTTCGATTAGCATAGGACGGAACTAAGGGGCAGGGGTAGACGGGGCAATTGCCTCACGGCGGCAAGGTAAAACTACTACTTCATGTAAAGGGATCAAATCAAAGTTAAAGTTTCTAGGGCAAGAATCATTAAAGTCCCTTTCAAAATGGCATCGCAGCAAAGTGAGCCATAATAGCTACGAAGTCTACAAAATGGCGGGATGTCCAATAATGGCCGATGATAGCGCAATGGCAATCATAGCGCGTAATGGCTGTAATGGCTACCTTCTTCTCGTGCACCTGGTTTTTATAGACAATAGTTCAAATCCAGTAGGGTCTTCCATTGGAGGGTTCATAGGTTAGCTTCAAATTGTCCAATCAAAAACGACAGTTCTCAAGCTTTTACTTAAGCATACATTATCCTTGGAGATGGGTACGCAAATTGCAACATAGTATACCAATTAGCTTACTTTCAGAGCTTCCATTGTCCGCACCTGCAGATCGACCTTGGAGTAAAGAAAAAATATGCAAGGCTGGAACGAAACCTTAAGATAAGCATGTGAACGGTTTCTGTGGAAAAGTACAGCTTCAAGCAAAAATACACGTTTATTAGCACAGTGGAAAAATACGAGCATCTAAACCGTGAGACCAGGCAACTAGGCCAAAGCCTCCGCTAAAGTCATGCTAAGCTAAAGCATTTCAAACAAGCAAATCATAGCACACGTTTACGATTATGTCGGATTAGTGCAATTCTAATACACCACGTTATATAAAAGCACGCTTATAAATGTTGGCAAACTACTCTGAGGGCACATTTTGTCCCCGTACAATCTTTATTAGTTCGGTTAAAGTCACACATGATTATTTCACACTACGTTTACGCTAATAAAAGTAAAACCTTCATTTTCTGCTTCATCAATCCCTCCTCTGATGACTACTAGTCATCACACCAAATCATGCCCACAAATTTTATTTCATTAAAATTCTGTCAGTTCCCTTTTTCTTTTAATTCCCCTTGTTTGCGCTTTGTATTCTTCTGCCATTCTTTTCATAATTTTCTCTTCTTTTCTTCTCTTAATTCTTTCCATAATCATTATTATCCCCCTTTTTATTCCCCAAATTCCAAATATGCAAATTATAACTATTAATATCCCCTCTATTATTTTCAGCAATATTCCGTTCCAAATTCCCCCAATCCAATGTCCCACTGAAGCAAGTCCTTTTCCAACCTTCTCCCACACTCCTGGTTCTTTCAGTTCCTTCAAATCTGCACTTTCTTTTGTTAGATTAGCAAGCATAGTTTTAATCTTCACACTATTGTCAGGTATATAGGTACAACAGTGTCGTGCACCAAGCATTTTGCAAACACCGCCATCCTTTGCTAAAAGAATGTCTAAAGCAAGCCTATTTTGAAGAGTCATAGCTCTTTCCGCTGCAAGTTCAGCATCTATCAGGATTATAGCACCTGAAAACTTTGTCAACATGTTATCCACTATAGTAGACAACTTTCTTATTTTGATGGAATTCAGCACAACTCCCAATGAAGGAATCATGGCTCCAAATATATCACCTACCACAGCAGCTGCGGTCTCTCTTTTCTGGATACGATGGGATCCAGATGTCTTTTGAATCATCGATAGGTCATCCAGTTGATAAACCTTTGGGAACACTATACCCAAATAACATCTCCCCCACCATCCCTTTGGAAGACGATAATAGGCATTATACCCACAAATGTAATATACACCTGGAATGACAGGGTCAAGTCCGTTCATCATGAATGTCCATTTGGCCTTAAAAATAAACGTATGTTTACACTCACTTGCTCCTACAAAAATATTATCATAATAAGATTCTCCTCGATATATACAAAATTTCCCTACATGCCAAGCATCTAAAGCTATTTTCCCTTGTGTCTTTATTGCAGCAAAATCATAGTTATCTACTGAAGTCCTCTTATGTAGCTCTTTTTCTAATTTCGTATTCATTTGTGCTCTTCTATCATCTGTGCGATCTAAAAAGCTTATTTCTACTGCAGAGAGCGAGCAGGTAAGGTTTTCCCTATGAGCGTGAGCCGTTTCAAAAGGTTGCATTGGCTCGAAAAATTCCCTCATTATCTTAGCATCCCAATCTTTAGCAGTCTGGCTTAGCTGCGCTATTATAGGAACATAAGCAAAGGTAACATCATAATTTGAATAAAAATACTGTATGTTAGTTTGACCATAAAACCTAGACATTACTATACTACATGTAATCCCGTATGTAAGAGGCATGTGGTGATATGTCACCCCTTCCTTCACTGATGTCGGTATCTGTGTACACACATAACAATCCTTCGCATCCATAGTCTCAACATATTCTGTTAGCAAGCGATAGAAAACGTTATACGAAAGCTCCTTCCTATCATGCAAGAGCCTCTCATCTATTTCTAATCTTTTCAATGCGGTTAGTTCAGTGACAGTAACAGGAGCAATAGTAGAAGCCTCAATATTCTCATTCTCACCCTTTCCATGCATTCCAAGCACAATTGCCATTATTATTAGTACGCATGCAATTACCAAACCTATACACACATATTTACAATATTTCTTTCTATTGTTTTGCGTCATGATATGTATAGAACCAGAGAGCTGGAAGCACCTATAAAATAAGACTATTTAGCAATTCAGTTACAAAGCTGAGCGAGCGCAATGTTCACACCGTCTTCTTCAAAAGGCCAGTCACTTTTCGGTTAGCAGCATTTGTCTCAATTCGGTAATAACTCAGTCTTTATCGGTTTAGCAAGTATCTCATCCGGTTTAGCAATGTCTCAGCTAGTTGTTTTGTATCACGTTAGATTGTAGCAAGCATTATCATTTATTACCCTTTCAATTGACAGAGTCCATAAAACTTTTCTTTTCTATTGGTATCTCTTCTTCTTCTTCGTTCTCGATGCTTAGAGATACAAACTCATCAGTCCAATCGTCATTGACTGCATATGCCCATTCAGGGCCGGAATATCTCCTGTTTGGTATCCTTTTCCTTTTCAATTTTGCTTCTCTTTTGTATTCTGCTTCGCTGGTACTTTCCTCTTTTGTCAAGTCCTTTTCTTCACTTGAGGATTGTTCCACAACAGTTACTTCCTTTCTTTTCTCTTTCACTTTTGGCCTTTCTCCGTCGTCCAAACTTTCTTTAGTCCTTTCTTTTATTGGTGATATACTCAGTCTCCTTTTTGCACCGTGTCCATTTGATGGACCTGCGATCTTTTCTGTGGAAGCTTGAACTTTTTCGTTCTGTTCTGCCTTGTCCCCTTCTTCTGGGGAATCAATCACGTTCTCTTTTTCCTTTTCTGTATCGTCTGCTTCTGGGAAAGCCCTCCTCTGATCAGGCTCTCCTGCTTTTTCACCTTTTTCGAGCCCTTCGTCACCGTTACTTTCGTCAGGCTCTTTATCACTTTCAGCTGCTTCAGGTTCTTTGTCACCTTCAGCTGCTTCAGGCTCTTTGCTACCCTCAGCTGCTTCAGGCTCTTTGCTACCCTCAGCTGCTTCGTCGCTATCTGAACTTTCTCCTTGGTCTTCCCCAAGCGAGTTGGTCTCTTCGTCCTCAGAGAATATCTCTTTCTCTCCCGCTTCTGCCTGTTCGCCTTCGGCTCTCTTTTGCTCTGTCTCAGCACTCAGCACTGTTTTGTCAGGCACTGGCAATTTCAGCGCTTCAACTTCCTCATCTGTGGGACACAACACCTTCTTTGTGTGACTGGCGTGAATCCAGTTGGGAATCCCCGCACACTTCACAGCGGTAGTTGTCGTCAGGATCACTTGGAAAGGGCCTTTCCAACGGGGTTCCAGACACGACTTTCTCACGTGCTTCTTTACCACGACCCAGTCACCTGCTTTCAGTGCGTGTCCTGGACCTTGGATCGGTGGCAAGGTGGTCGCTTCCACCTGGTGAGAGAAAGAGCGAACCACGTCAGCCAGACCCTTGCAGTAGTCTAACACCATATCATCTGTAATATTCAAAAGCGCATTTGTGGGAACTGCAGGAAGTCTCATAGCCCTGCCCATGAGAATTTCGTGCGGAGACAATCCAGTCTTTCTATCAGGGGTGTTTCTCATTGACATTAGTACCAAGGGCAATGCGTCAGGCCATTTCAAATTTGTCGATGCACATATTTTCGCCATTCTCGATTTCAGCGTACCATTCATCTGCTCCACCAGTCCTGAGGCTTCAGGGCGATAGCTACAGTGCAGTTTTTGCTCAATGTTCAGCGCTTCGCAAAGTAACTTTATCACCTCGTTATTGAAGTGACTTCCCCTATCTGATTCTAAAGAGATCGGGAATCCGAAACGTGGTATTAACTCTCTTAACAATAGCTTGGCAACTGTAAGGCTGTCATTTCTACGTGTGGGGTATGCCTCAATCCAGTGACTAAAAATGCACACAATCACCAACACATACTTTAAACCTCCATGCACAGGCATCTCAATGAAGTCCATCTGCATACAACTAAAAGGCCCGCTTGCCCTACCAATGTGGCTCGCGTTCACAACTGTTCCCTTTCCTGGGTTCATCTGCTGGCAAGTGACACATCGATGGCAAACTGCTTCTGCAGCTTGACGAAATCTGGGGTTAAACCAATCAGTTTTGAACAATCTTATCATGGCATCTCTCCCTAGGTGAGCTTGCCCATGATAGAACCGCGCAAGCTGTGATAAGAGACTATTTGGCAAAACAAATTTTCCCTCATGTGAAACCCATAACTCGTCTTGTCTCTTTATACATTGTGATTTAATCCAGGAATCTCTTTCATCCTCCCTGACATTATTTTGTAATGCTTTTAATTCATCTATTGTATCTATGACCTTCAAGGCAAATGCTTCAGCTGGTTCGAGTTCTGGCTCATTTATCGTATTCCAATCATCCCTTAGTAATATACAGTTCAAGGCACAAAATCTTGCGACTTGATCCGCATATGCATTCCCCAGAGAAACATAGTCCTGTCCTTTCGTGTGAGCACTACACTTTACCACTGCAACTTCGGCTGGCACTTGAATAGCGTGTAACAATTCCCTTATCCTCTCCCCGTTCTTCACTGGGGATCCTGAAGAAGTCAGGAAACCTCTCTGTGACCATAGTTGCCCAAAGTCATGCACAATCCCAAACCCGTATTGACTATCAGTGTAAATGGTGACTTTCATCAATGCAGACAGTTGACATGCTCTGGTAAGGGCTACAAGTTCTGCTACTTGTGCAGAATAGACTCCTTGAAGCCATCCCGCTTCCAAGACCCCTGTTACAGTACAGACAGCATAGTCTGCTTTCAAAATCCCCATCCCGTCTCTTAGACATGAACCATCCACAAAAAGTATTTGATAATTTTCATCAAGCTTAGTATCCTTAATGTCCGGTCGAGGTTTTGTGCAAAATTCAGTCACCTGAAGGCAGTCATGCTCGACGTCTTCAGCGTTCTCAATTTCAGCATTTTCTCCAGGAAGCAAGGTTGCTGGATTCAACGTAGTGCACCTTTTCAGCTGCACGTTCGGTGAGCCCAGAATTATCGTTTCATACCTTGTGAGTCTTGCTCCGGTCATGTGCTGCGTTCGGGAGCGGGTCAAAAGTATCTCAACTGAGTGAGGGACCATGACTGTTACTGGGTGTCCCATCACTATTCCTTCACTCTGAGTGAGGCTGATACCAACTGCTGCTACGGCGCGCAAACACCCTGGGAGTGCTGCTGCGACCGGATCCAAAGTAGCTAAAAAATACGCTACTGGTCTGTTTACACCACCATGGGCTTGGGTCAAGACAGACAAAGAACATGCATCACGTTCATGACAAAACAATGTGAAAGGCTTTGTGTAATCAGGCATACCTAAAGCTGGAGCCCTGCACATGCATTCTTTCAGTTCAACAAAAGCATCCATCTCGTCTCCTTTCAGCTCAATTTCATCCAATGCATCCTTCTGGGTCAGTTTCAATAGAGGCTTTGCTAGAGTCAAGAAGTTGGGAATCCACTGGCGACAGTAACCCACCATTCCCAAAAACTTCCTCACCTCCTTCCTTGTCTTCGGTGGACTCATTTGGAGTATACTCGTTATTCTTTCCTTCATTATTCTCCTTGACCCTTTCTCTATCTGGTGACCCAAGTATTTCACTTTCTTCTGACAGAACTGCAATTTGGAAGGAGATACCTTGTGTCCATTCCTTCCCAAATGATTCAACAGAGCAATGGTATCGGCTGTGCAGCCACTTTCTGTCTTTGATGCAACCAGTAGGTCATCAATGTACTGTACTAGGGTTGACTCGAATGGCAATTCTAATGCTTCCAAATCTTTCTTTAGAATCTGATTGAAGATTGACGGTGACTCAGAAAACCCTTGAGGAATTCGACACCAACTGTACACTCTGTCTAGGAATTTGAAACAAAAGAGGAATTGGCTGTCCTCATGAAGAGGCACCGAGAAGAACGCTTGTGACAAATCGATGACTGAGAACCACTCGGCATCGCAAGGGACCTGGAACATTATCACAGCTGGATTCGGTACTACTGGGCAGCATTTGACTATGATGTCATTTATTTTCCTCAAGTCCTGCACGAGTCGGACCTTTCCACTCGGCTTTATTAGTCCCATTATTGGTGAATTACATGGACTGCTTAACACTTCTTTCAGTACCCCCTGTTTTACAAATTCGTCAATAAGTTGAGCAACTTTCATGAGGGTATCTTGTGGCATGTGGTATTGTGGGGTCTGGGGAAAGATTGCATTGGGCTTTACAGTCACCTTCACTGGTTCCACTCCTTTCATCAATCCCACCTCTTTCCCTGTCATATCCCACACTTCCTTTCCGACTGTTTCCCGTAATTCAGCTGGTATATCTTCTTCAGTTATCATCGGGAAGAGACAAATCAGAGGATACTCTTCATCTACAGTTTCCATCTCATCCCCATCTACACTGTCCTCTTCTTCCCCATCACTGCTCGTCTGTATTGTTATTCCTTCGTTCGAACACATGATCGAACAACCCAATTTGCACAATAGGTCTCTCCCCAATAGTGCTATCGGGCTTGAGTCACATACCACAAACTGATGTACCCCTTGATAGTTACCGATGCTGACTGGTACCGGATCTGTTATTGGGTTCGTCAGGTGCCTGTTTGCTACTCCCACCACTTGAACTGTCCTCCCTGAGAGTGGCAAATTTGGTACTTCACTGCTCTTAACAGTTGAACGTGTGGCTCCCGTGTCGACCAAGAATGAAACACGATGACCCATTACTCTTCCCTCTACGTATGGACCCTTTTGATCAACTTCCAAGGACGCTGCAAGCACACAATCTCCTTCTTCTTCTGAACTTTCACTCTCCCATACATTGTTTATTCCACTCTCACTGTGTAGTGGGAACTGTTGTACGGGGCCATTTGTACTCATTACCTGACCCGAGACCTGTGGAGGAACCATCACTTGCTGCTGACTCATTGGTGCCAAGGGTATTTGCATTTGCTGATTAGGTACCATAGGTAACTGCTGTTGCATTGGCTGCATTTGCGTCATCTGCATACGAGGCATCTGCATCTGCTGCGGCTGCATAGGTTGCAATCCCTGCAACTGATTTACAGTCTGAAAATTTGGGTTTGGACCTCTCATTTTCGGTCCTCTCATTGTCTGCAATGCATTGACATCATTGTTTTGCTGACCAACACCTACACCTGCACCTTCCTGCACCACCATCGGGCACTCGCGTTTCCAATGACCGACTATTCTGCACACGTGACATGGCATCACCTTCTTCATTGCCTGCACACCAGTCACAACAGTGTTCAAATCCGGACCACTATTCACAAAACCTCCTCTACCTCTGCCTCTCGCCTGTGGCTGAAACGCCATGTTTCCCTGCAACTGCGGCTGCTGTTGCGGTACCTGCTGTTGGAACCCTTGCATCCCTTGCAAACCTTGCAAACCTGTCTGAGCTGCCTTAAGCTGCATCATCATCACCTTCTCTTTCAACTTTTTCTGTTTCACTTCAATTTCATCACTACAGTATTTCGCATAATTCAACACCTCGTCAATCGGTTTCGACTGCCAGCAAATCAAATGCGACTTTATCATCTGACTTATCTCTGGCCTCAGCCCTTCCACAAATCTAAACACAAAATGAAGCATGTCCTTCGCCTCTATTGTTTCCGTGCCGCTGTAGTTCTTAAACGCCTTCAACAACCTCTCATAGTAACTATGAATCGATTCTTTAGTCTCTTGGGCAGTTCGGTCAATCTTCTGCCAATCCACATTTTTCGCGGGTACCTTAGTCTTCAAATGCTCAATCACCTTATAGTACAAGCTCATCACCATAGGTGATGGTGCACCCGTCTCCCTGTCTCTCTCTGGTTCACTTGTCGGCCAACCTACCGCCCTTTTGCAATCCTCCCACAAATCTGCCGGAACCACAATCTCAAAGAGAGTATTCAGGTCTTCCCAGAGACATTTTGCAAGCTTCACAAACCTGTCAGTCTGCTGATACCATTCAATCGGCTTCTCTCTTAGTTTGGGGAAATCGTCCGTAAAAGACTGAATGTCACTCCTGTGCCATGGTACATGTATTAACTTTCCCCCTGCTGTCTCCCTCATTGGTAACATGGTTACTGTCTCACTACTCTGCGGTCTTTTCTCATTGTGCTCTGTAGCGCTGTCCCTCCTCTTTTCCTTCCTCTTCACCCATCTGCTTTCCCACTTGTCTAAGCACCTCCACACTTGGGCACTCTGCAGCAATTCTCTAAGATGTGTCTTCATGCCTGCTGACCTCATGTGTTCAAAATCCGTGGTCCCAAAATCCAACCTGTAGCTTCTGCTCAAGTGTTTCATCTTGTCTATGTCAACCCCGTTTCTGTCAGCTGCCTCCTGCAAGCTCTTATGTACCTTGTTCACTTCCTTCGTAATCCTGGGACATAGATACCTCAGCTCTTCTTCTGTGTAGGACTCTAACCTATTCACACCCATAGTTCCTTCCACCAATTCTTGTGCTTCCATGTTCAACCTGACCCTATTCATATAGTCTTCTCCTTTCCCACTAGCTGAACTTTGTGTAGAATTCAGACTGTTGAACCACTGTGTCAGCTGTTGCGCATTCAACCCCATCAGTGTAGCGTTCACATCGACTGCCATTGATGGTTGCGGCAACTTTTCAGTGTTCGATGTTAGAGGTATTATCAGTGGGGGGCTTGACCTCACCAGTGTTGACTGAGCACATATGGGACTAAACTCCATCAAGGATCCAGATCCATTTGGCTGAGTCGCTATCGGAGTTATCCCTGGGGTGTTTTCTATGCACCTCCTTTCTGTTCCATTCTGCAGCATTGGTCCCTGACTGCTCATACCTAAGTTAGGCTGGCTATACAACGGTACCGGTGGACCTACAGTAATGGGTAGGGATATCGCATCTGGGTTTTGTCCATTTCCCATGTTCTGGGGCATATTCATTCCCACACCATGGGTCATCATTGCCGGCATGCCCATCTGGCTCCCCGTCATTTGAGCATGTGCTGTTCCCCCCTGCATCTGCTGTTGGGGCATCAAAAACTGAGTTGATTCAGCTTGTGACCATGTCTGGTTGTGACCATTCTGTACTCCCCTTACGGTTGGATCTATAACCATTCCTGCACTGTTATCACTGCTGTAGTACCCTGGCATCTGCGGCTGATAATTTTCTGCTGGTTTCAACACGGGCACATCTGGATATATTCTCCTAACCTGCGGTATCTGCGGGGTGAGAAATAAACTCGGGTCCTTAGATCCCGATGATGCTCCTGAACTCTGAGTTTCACTGTTCTGTACCGACGCCGGAGGGGCAGAACTGGTACTTGGACCTTGTCCATTCTCCGCATAAGGTGGTGGACGGTCGTTCAGCAATTGCATTATTAACTCCTCATCCTCTAACTCCTCTTCTCTTCTCAACTTTTCCTCGTCCTCTCTATCCTTGGAACACTTTCTGTCTGTCTTACAGGTAGCTTTCTTACCTGTCTCCTCTTCTTCCTTAGTAATGGCGGGAAACAATTTTATCCCCTGCAATACATCTGACCTCCACACCTTTTGTGCATTATCCCACCTAGCGTCCGCTAGTGTCTTTTCTACCTTTCTCATCCTGGTCTCAAACTTCTTCTGCTGTTGCTGTCTGGCCATTAGTTCCCAAATCGCTAGAGCCTCAAACTGTGCTGGCCTTGGAGGCACCTTCATATCGTACATCGTGAATCTCAAATTCTCTAGGATCCTTATATTGAATGTCCCATGTATCGGGAACGCTACGCTCCCATGTTTCTCTGTCAGTTTGTGCCATTGCTTTAGCCAAAGACACGGAGCTACCCCCTTCTCTTCCATTACAATGTAAGCTGGTGTGCCCTCGGGCGGCGTCTCCTCTCCTACGCTCGCTTTAATGTAAGACTCCCCCTTCATCGCGCTCCTGAATGCTTTAAAGAATTTCATTTTCTCGTCTTTTTATTTCACAAAGTTTGTAATCAATAGGTGACTTTAATTCCCGGAATACTCTTCACCTGCCTTTCCCCTTCCAATCGGACCCCACGGACTGCGTCCAATCCGTGCGCGACCCTTCTCTGCAACCAACCTATCCCAGCGCGGCTCCTAGTGACGTCACACTCACACACACTGCGGCTGACAAAGCCTTGCGGCTAGTCTTCCTTCACTCACCTCCTCTCGTAACAACTTTTGCATGTATCGCGAGCTACCAAAAAATAAAACAGATCTGTCGGTTTACTACAGGAAGGGTAACACAATCGCTTCAGGACCTTAGGGACCTTTCACTAGCCTCGGCCGCTATTCCGTCTTTCTCAGTCCCCACGTTCGCAAGCAAATCTGACCCGCAGACCTACTCTCAACTTGTCAATGATCTATTCTAGTGCACTTAGAATCTTGTCAAAGCCCGAAGTCGAAGTTTCTTTCACTCCCTAACACACGTACCGACTCGTTGACCACGCCCGATCAACCTACTAAACCGCCCAGACCACAACATGGATCAACATACTCCGGAGTCTCTTGACCTCGCAGGGCCCGTCTCAACAACAACAACCACGTGGACCTTTTTATGCACAAAGCGCCACACGCACATGAAGTTCGACGACTTCCCTACTCTCACACTCGGAGTCGCACCTCCGCTATCTCTATGAAGTTCGACGACTTCGCTACTTCTACACTCGGAGTCGCACCTCCGCTATCCTCTAAAAAGAAAAAAAATCCTCGCAACCTTTTCACACACCCTGCGGCAATAAGCTGTGCAAGCGCAAAACCCTAACTTCACCCATACCATCACTAGTACCGCCAACGCCGATCCCACACCTCCATTCTCTCCATTCGCAAGCTCCGAGATCCCGGGAAAGTCGCGGTGGACCTAGCCCATCATCATTCTGTCAATCTGTTTTACCCAAGAAAATCTAATTCAACTTCTCGAATGGGGTCTCAAAATGCGTAACCGTTAATTCAACACCATGTACTTTAAGAGTACGGGGTCCCAAAAGACGAAACCGTCCTCTGCTACCATCTACTGATAGAGCGGTCCGTACTAATGATTTTACCTGTTTCGGACGCTCTTTAGGCCGATGAATCTTTTGACTTAGTGGGAACTCTCTGTACTCTTAATCGATCAATTGCATCAAATCAATAATCAATAACGGACATAAGCAATACCTTGATCAACATAACACTTGACAATTAATCCAGAATACATTTCGGCGAACCCTGACCTTTCAGTCAGGAATAACCACACCAGTTTATTCAAAGTTAGTGAATTTATTTAACCTATATTAACAAAGCTAGCACAATATAAATGTGTCTCAACACCAAATGATAAACATATATGAACATTAATAGCTGTCCATAACGTCGAAACAAGTGCAATCTATGTAGCATTTGAATCACAAGGCATTCGATAATAGCAATGCAAATCACTAATACGATAATCTGTAATGAACTAATCGCATACATTTAGTCAGCATAACAAGATCTCAAATTGCATCGTGCGACATATGGAATCCTTGTCTAACCTCAAATTAGCATCGGCATGTGGGACTTCATGCAAAAACAATTTAGCAACATTAATTTGGAAAAAAAACTCCTAACTAGGGCTCTTATCAAAATCAGCAGTTGGTTACCTAAGAGAAACACAATGCAATTTTACAATTTCCTTTCATATTTACCAATTACGATCAGCAATCAAGGAAGTCTTCGTCTCACAGGTACCGTTCTTCGGTCAGCATGGGTACCGTTTCGATTAGCATAGGACGGAACTAAGGGGCAGGGGTAGACGGGACAATTGCCTCACGGCGGCAAGGTAAAACTACTACTTCATGTAAAGGGATCAAATCAAAGTTAAAGTTTCTAGGGCAAGAATCATTAAAGTCCCTTTCAAAATGGCATCGCAGCAAAGTGAGCCATAATAGCTACGAAGTCTACAAAATGGCGGGATGTCCAATAATGGCCGATGATAGCGCAATGGCAATCATAGCGCGTAATGGCTGTAATGGCTACCTTCTTCTCGTGCACCTGGTTTTTATAGACAATAGTTCAAATCCAGTAGGGTCTTCCATTGGAGGGTTCATAGGTTAGCTTCAAATTGTCCAATCAAAAACGACAGTTCTCAAGCTTTTACTTAAGCATACATTATCCTTGGAGATGGGTACGCAAATTGCAACATAGTATACCAATTAGCTTACTTTCAGAGCTTCCATTGTCCGCACCTGCAGATCGACCTTGGAGTAAAGAAAAAATATGCAAGGCTGGAACGAAACCTTAAGATAAGCATGTGAACGGTTTCTGTGGAAAAGTACAGCTTCAAGCAAAAATACACGTTTATTAGCACAGTGGAAAAATGCGAGCATCTAAACCGTGAGACCAGGCAACTAGGCCAAAGCCTCCGCTAAAGTCATGCTAAGCTAAAGCATTTCAAACAAGCAAATCATAGCACACGTTTACGATTATGTCGGATTAGTGCAATTCTAATACACCACGTTATATAAAAGCACGCTTATAAATGTTGGCAAACTACTCTGAGGGCACATTTTGTCCCCGTACAATCTTTATTAGTTCGGTTAAAGTCACACATGATTATTTCACACTACGTTTACGCTAATAAAAGTAAAACCTTCATTTTCTGCTTCATCAATCCCTCCTCTGATGACTACTAGTCATCACACCAAATCATGCCCACAAATTTTATTTCATTAAAATTCTGTCAGTTCCCTTTTTCTTTTAATTCCCCTTGTTTGCGCTTTGTATTCTTCTGCCATTCTTTTCATAATTTTCTCTTCTTTTCTTCTCTTAATTCTTTCCATAATCATTATTATCCCCCTTTTTATTCCCCAAATTCCAAATATGCAAATTATAACTATTAATATCCCCTCTATTATTTTCAGCAATATTCCGTTCCAAATTCCCCCAATCCAATGTCCCACTGAAGCAAGTCCTTTTCCAACCTTCTCCCACACTCCTGGTTCTTTCAGTTCCTTCAAATCTGCACTTTCTTTTGTTAGATTAGCAAGCATAGTTTTAATCTTCACACTATTGTCAGGTATATAGGTACAACAGTGTCGTGCACCAAGCATTTTGCAAACACCGCAATCTTTGGTAAAAGAATGTCTAAAGCAAGCCTATTTTGAAGAGTCATAACTCTTTCCGCTGCAAGTTCAGCATCTATCAGGATTATAGCACCTGAAAACTTTGTCAACATGTTATCCACTATAGTAGACAACTTTCTTATTTTTATGGAATTCAGCACAACTCCCAATGAAGGAATCATGGCTCCAAATATATCACCTACCACAGCAGCTGCGGTCTCTCTTTTCTGGATACGATGGGATCCAGATGTCTTTTGAATCATCGATAGGTCATCCAGTTGATAAACCTTTGGGAACACTATACCCAAATAACATCTCCCCCACCATCCCTTTGGAAGACGATAATAGGCATTATACCCACAAATGTAATATACACCTGGAATGACAGGGTCAAGTCCGTTCATCATGAATGTCCATTTGGCCTTAAAAATAAACGTATGTTTACACTCACTTGCTCCTACAAAAATATTATCATAATAAGATTCTCCTCGATATATACAAAATTTCCCTACATGCCAAGCATCTAAAGCTATTTTCCCTTGTGTCTTTATTGCAGCAAAATCATAGTTATCTACTGAAGTCCTCTTATGTAGCTCTTTTTCTAATTTCGTATTCATTTGTGCTCTTCTATCATCTGTGCGATCTAAAAAGCTTATTTCTACTGCAGAGAGCGAGCAGGTAAGGTTTTCCCTATGAGCGTGAGCCGTTTCAAAAGGTTGCATTGGCTCGAAAAATTCCCTCATTATCTTAGCATCCCAATCTTTAGCAGTCTGGCTTAGCTGCGCTATTATAGGAACATAAGCAAAGGTAACATCATAATTTGAATAAAAATACTGTATGTTAGTTTGACCATAAAACCTAGACATTACTATACTACATGTAATCCCGTATGTAAGAGGCATGTGGTGATATGTCACCCCTTCCTTCACTGATGTCGGTATCTGTGTACACACATAACAATCCTTCGCATCCATAGTCTCAACATATTCTGTTAGCAAGCGATAGAAAACGTTATACGAAAGCTCCTTCCTATCATGCAAGAGCCTCTCATCTATTTCTAATCTTTTCAATGCGGTTAGTTCAGTGACAGTAACAGGAGCAATAGTAGAAGCCTCAATATTCTCATTCTCACCCTTTCCATGCATTCCAAGCACAATTGCCATTATTATTAGTACGCATGCAATTACCAAACCTATACACACATATTTACAATATTTCTTTCTATTGTTTTGCGTCATGATATGTATAGAACCAGAGAGCTGGAAGCACCTATAAAATAAGACTATTTAGCAATTCAGTTACAAAGCTGAGCGAGCGCAATGTTCACACCGTCTTCTTCAAAAGGCCAGTCACTTTTCGGTTAGCAGCATTTGTCTCAATTCGGTAATAACTCAGTCTTTATCGGTTTAGCAAGTATCTCATCCGGTTTAGCAATGTCTCAGCTAGTTGTTTTGTATCACGTTAGATTGTAGCAAGCAATATCATTTATTACCCTTTCAATCGACAGAGTCCATAAAACTTTTCTTTTCTATTGGTATCTCTTCTTCTTCTTCGTTCTCGATGCTTAGAGATACAAACTCGTCAGTCCAATCGTCATTGACTGCATATGCCCATTCAGGACCGGAATATCTCCTGTTTGGTATCCTTTTCCTTTTCAATTTTGCTTCTCTTTTGTATTCTGCTTCGCTGGTACTTTCCTCTTTTGTCAAGTCCTTTTCTTCACTTGAGGATTGTTCCACAACAGTTACTTCCTTTCTTTTCTCTTTCACTTTTGGCCTTTCTCCGTCGTCCAAACTTTCTTTAGTCCTTTCTTTTATTGGTGATATACTCAGTCTCCTTTTTGCACCGTGTCCATTTGATGGACCTGCGATCTTTTCTGTGGAAGCTTGAACTTTTTCGTTCTGTTCTGCCTTGTCCCCTTCTTCTGGGGAATCAATCACGTTCTCTTTTTCCTTTTCTGTATCGTCTGCTTCTGGGAAAGCCCTCCTCTGATCAGGCTCTCCTGCTTTTTCACCTTTTTCGAGCCCTTCGTCACCGTTACTTTCGTCAGGCTCTTTATCACTTTCAGCTGCTTCAGGTTCTTTGTCACCTTCAGCTGCTTCAGGCTCTTTGCTACCCTCAGCTGCTTCAGGCTCTTTGCTACCCTCAGCTGCTTCGTCGCTGTCTGAACTTTCTCCTTGGTCTTCCCCAAGCGAGTTGGTCTCTTCGTCCTCAGAGAATATCTCTTTCTCTCCCGCTTCTGCCTGTTCGCCTTCGGCTCTCTTTTGCTCTGTCTCAGCACTCAGCACTGTTTTGTCAGGCACTGGCAATTTCAGCGCTTCAACTTCCTCATCTGTGGGACACAACACCTTCTTTGTGTGACTGGCGTGAATCCAGTTGGGAATCCCCGCACACTTCACAGCGGTAGTTGTCGTCAGGATCACTTGGAAAGGGCCTTTCCAACGGGGTTCCAGACACGACTTTCTCACGTGCTTCTTTACCACGACCCAGTCACCTGCTTTCAGTGCGTGTCCTGGACCTTGGATCGGTGGCAAGGTGGTCACTTCCACCTGGTGAGAGAAAGAGCGAACCACGTCAGCCAGACCCTTGCAGTAGTCTAACACCATATCATCTGTAATATTCAAAAGCGCATTTGTCGGAACTGCAGGAAGTCTCATAGCCCTGCCCATGAGAATTTCGTGCGGAGACAATCCAGTCTTTCTATCAGGGGTGTTTCTCATTGACATTAGTACCAAGGGCAATGCGTCAGGCCATTTCAAATTTGTTGATGCACATATTTTCGACATTCTCGATTTCAGCGTACCATTCATCTGCTCCACCAGTCCTGAGGCTTCAGGGCGATAGCTACAGTGCAGTTTTTGCTCAATGTTCAGCGCTTCGCAAAGTAACTTTATCACCTCGTTATTGAAGTGACTTCCCCTATCTGATTCTAAAGAGATCGGGAATCCGAAACGTGGTATTAACTCTCTTAACAATAGCTTGGCAACTGTAAGGCTGTCATTTCTACGTGTGGGGTATGCCTCAATCCAGTGACTAAAAATGCACACAATCACCAACACATACTTTAAACCTCCATGCACAGGCATCTAAATGAAGTCCATCTGCATACGACTAAAAGGCCCGCTTGCCCTACCAATGTGGCTCGCGTTCACAACTGTTCCCTTTCCTGGGTTCATCTGCTGGCAAGTGACACATCGATGGCAAACTGCTTCTGCAGCTTGACGAAATCTGGGGTTAAACCAATCAGTTTTGAACAATCTTATCATGGCATCTCTCCCTAGGTGAGCTTGCCCATGATAGAACCGCGCAAGCTGTGATAAGAGACTATTTGGCAAAACAAATTTTCCCTCATGTGAAACCCATAACTCGTCTTGTCTCTTTATACATTGTGATTTAATCCAGGAATCTCTTTCATCCTCCCTGACATTATTTTGTAATGCTTTTAATTCATCTATTGTATCTACGACCTTCAAGGCAAATGCTTCAGCTGGTTCGAGTTCTGGCTCATTTATCGTATTCCAATCATCCCTTAGTAATGTACAGTTCAAGGCACAAAATCTTGCGACTTGATCCGCATATGCATTCCCCAGAGAAACATAGTCCTGTCCTTTCGTGTGAGCACTACACTTTACCACTGCAACTTCGGCTGGCACTTGAATAGCGTGTAACAATTCCGTTATCCTCTCCCCGTTCTTCACTGGGGATCCTGAAGAAGTCAGGAAACCTCTCTGTGACCATAGTTGCCCAAAGTCATGCACAATCCCAAACCCGTATTGACTATCAGTGTAAATGGTGACTTTCATCAATGCAGACAGTTGACATGCTCTGGTAAGGGCTACAAGTTCTGCTACTTGTGCAGAATAGACTCCTTGAAGCCATCCCGCTTCCAAGACCCCTGTTACAGTACAGACAGCATATCCTGCTTTCAAAATCCCCATCCCGTCTCTTAGACATGAACCATCCACAAAAAGTATTTGATCATTTTCATCAAGCTTAGTATCCTTAATGTCCGGTCGAGGTTTTGTGCAAAATTCAGTAACCTGAAGGCAGTTATGCTCGACGTCTTCAGCGTTCTCAATTTCAGCATTTTCTCCAGGATTCAACGTAGTGCACCTTTTCAGCTGCACGTTCGGTGAGCCCAGAATTATCGTTTCATACCTTGTGAGTCTTGCTCCGGTCATGTCCTGCGTTCGGGAGCGGGTCAAAAGTATCTCAACTGAGTGAGGGACCATGACTGTTACTGGGTGTCCCATCACTATTCCTTCACTCTGAGTGAGGCTGATACCAACTGCTGCTACGGCGCGCAAACACCCTGGGAGTGCTGCTGCGACCGGATCCAAAGTAGCTGAAAAATACGCTACTGGTCTGTTTACGCCACCATGGGCTTGGGTCAAGACAGACAAAGAACATGCATCACGTTCATGACAAAACAATGTGAAAGGCTTTGTGTAATCAGGCATACCTAAAGCTGGAGCCCTGCACATGCATTCTTTCAGTTCAACAAAAGCATCCATCTCGTCTCCTTTCAGCTCAATTTCATCCAATGCATCCTTCTGGGTCAGTTTCAATAGAGGCTTTGCTAGAGTCGAGAAGTTGGGAATCCACTGGCGACAGTAACCCACCATTCCCAAAAACTTCCTCACCTCCTTCCTTGTCTTTGGTGGACTCATTTGGAGTATACTCGTTATTCATTCCTTCATTATTCTCCTTGACCCTTTCTCTATCTGGTGACCCAAGTATTTCACTTTCTTCTGACAGAACTGCAATTTGGAAGGAGATACCTTGTGTCCATTCCTTCCCAAATGATTCAACAGAGCAATGGTATCGGCTGTGCAGCCACTTTCTGTCTTTGATGCAACCAGTAGGTCATCAATGTACTGTACTAGGGTTGACTCGAATGGCAATTCTAGTGCTTCCAAATCTTTCTTTAGAATCTGATTGAAGATTGACGGTGACTCAGAAAACCCTTGAGGAATTCGACACCAACTGTACACTCTGTCTAGGAATTTGAAACAAAAGAGGAATTGGCTGTCCTCATGAAGAGGCACCGAGAAGAACGCTTGTGACAAATCGATGACTGAGAACCACTCGGCATCGCAAGGAACCTGGAAAATTATCACAGCTGGATTCGGTACTACTGGGCAGCATTTGACTATGATGTCATTTATTTTCCTCAAGTCCTGCACGAGTCGGACCTTTCCACTCGGCTTTATTAGTCCCATTATTGGTGAATTACATGGACTGCTTAACACTTCTTTCAGTACCCCCTGTTTTACAAATTCGTCAATAAGTTGAGCAACTTTCATGAGGGTATCTTGTGGCATGTGGTATTGTGGGGTCTGGGGAAAGATTGCATTGGGCTTTACAGTCACCTTCACTGGTTCCACTCCTTTCATCAATCCCACCTCTTTCCCTGTCATATCCCACACTTCCTTTCCGACTGTTTCCCGTAATTCAGCTGGTATATCTTCTTCAGTTATCATCGGGAAGAGACAAATCAGAGGATACTCTTCATCTACAGTTTCCATCTCATCCCCATCTACACTGTCCTCTTCTTCCCCATCACTGCTCGTCTGTATTGTTATTCCTTCGTTCGAACACATGATCGAACAACCCAATTTGCACAATAGGTCTCTCCCCAATAGTGCTATCGGGCTTGAGTCACATACCACAAACTGATGTACCCCTTGATAGTTACCGATGCTGACTGGTACCGGATCTGTTATTGGGTTCGTCAGGTGCCTGTTTGCTACTCCCACCACTTGAACTGTCCTCCCTGAGAGTGGCAAATTTGGTACTTCACTGCTCTTAACAGTTGAACGTGTGGCTCCCGTGTCGACCAAGAATGAAACACGATGACCCATTACTCTTCCCTCTACGTATGGACCCTTTTGATCAACTTCCAAGGACGCTGCAAGCACACAATCTCCTTCTTCTTCTGAACTTTCACTCTCCCATACATTGTTTATTCCACTCTCACTGTGTAGTGGGAACTGTTGTACGGGGCCATTTGTACTCATTACCTGACCCGAGACCTGTGGAGGAACCATCACTTGCTGCTGACTCATTGGTGCCAAGGGTATTTGCATTTGCTGATTAGGTACCATAGGTAACTGCTGTTGCATTGGCTGCATTTGCGTCATCTGCATACGAGGCATCTGCATCTGCTGCGGCTGCATAGGTTGCAATCCCTGCAACTGATTTACAGTCTGAAAATTTGGGTTTGGACCTCTCATTTTCGGTCCTCTCATTGTCTGCAATGCATTGACATCATTGTTTTGCTGACCAACACCTACACCTGCACCTGCACCTTCCTGCACCACCATCGGGCACTCGCGTTTCCAATGACCGACTATTCTGCCACACGTGACATGGCATCACCTTCTTCATTGCCTGCACACCAGTCACAACAGTGTTCAAATCCGGACCACTATTCACAAAACCTCCTCTACCTCTGCCTCTCGCCTGTGGCTGAAACGCCATGTTTCCCTGCAACTGCGGCTGCTGTTGCGGTACCTGCTGTTGGAACCCTTGCATCCCTTGCAAACCTTGCAAACCTGTCTGAGCTGCCTTAAGCTGCATCATCATCACCTTCTCTTTCAACTTTTTCTGTTTCACTTCAATTTCATCACTACAGTATTTCGCATAATTCAACACCTCGTCAATCGGTTTCGACTGCCAGCAAATCAAATGCGACTTTATCATCTGACTTATCTCTGGCCTCAGCCCTTCCACAAATCTAAACACAAAATGAAGCATGTCCTTCGCCTCTATTGTTTCCGTGCCGCTGTAGTTCTTAAACGCCTTCAACAACCTCTCATAGTAACTATGAATCGATTCTTTAGTCTCTTGGGCAGTTCGGTCAATCTTCTGCCAATCCACATTTTTCACGGGTACCTTAGTCTTCAAATGCTCAATCACCTTATAGTACAAGCTCATCACCATAGGTGATGGTGCACCCGTCTCCCTGTCTCTCTCTGGTTCACTTGTCGGCCAACCTACCGCCCTTTTGCAATCCTCCCACAAATCTGCCGGAACCACAATCTCAAAGAGAGTATTCAGGTCTTCCCAGAGACATTTTGCAAGCTTCACAAACCTGTCAGTCTGCTGATACCATTCAATCGGCTTCTCTCTTAGTTTGGGGAAATCGTCCGTAAAAGACTGAATGTCACTCCTGTGCCATGGTACATGTATTAACTTTCCCCCTGCTGTCTCCCTCATTGGTAACATGGTTACTGTCTCACTACTCTGCGGTCTTTTCTCATTGTGCTCTGTAGTGCTGTCCCTCCTCTTTTCCTTCCTCTTCACCCATCTGCTTTCCCACTTGTCTAAGCACCTCCACACTTGGGCACTCTGCAGCAATTCTCTAAGATGTGTCTTCATGCCTGCTGACCTCATGTGTTCAAAATCCGTGGTCCCAAAATCCAACCTGTAGCTTCTGCTCAAGTGTTTCATCTTGTCTATGTCAACCCCGTTTCTGTCAGCTGCCTCCTGCAAGCTCTTATGTACCTTGTTCACTTCCTTCGTAATCCTGGGACATAGATACCTCAGCTCTTCTTCTGTGTAGGACTCTAACCTATTCACACCCATAGTTCCTTCCACCAATTCTTGTGCTTCCATGTTCAACCTGACCCTATTCATATAGTCTTCTCCTTTCCCACTAGCTGAACTTTGTGTAGAATTCAGACTGTTGAACCACTGTGTCAGCTGTTGCGCATTCAACCCCATCAGTGTAGCGTTCACATCGACTGCCATTGATGGTTGCGGCAACTTTTCAGTGTTCGATGTTAGAGGTATTATCAGTGGGGGGCTTGACCTCACCAGTGTTGACTGAGCACATATGGGACTAAACTCCATCAAGGATCCAGATCCATTTGGCTGAGTCGCTATCGGAGTTATCCCTGGGGTGTTTTCTATGCACCTCCTTTCTGTTCCATTCTGCAGCATTGGTCCCTGACTGCTCATACCTAAGTTAGGCTGGCTATACAACGGTACCGGTGGACCTACAGTAATGGGTAGGGATATCGCATCTGGGTTTTGTCCATTTCCCATGTTCTGGGGCATATTCATTCCCACACCATGGGTCATCATTGCCGGCATGCCCATCTGGCTCCCCGTCATTTGAGCATGTGCTGTTCCCCCCTGCATCTGCTGTTGGGGCATCAAAAACTGAGTTGATTCAGCTTGTGACCATGTCTGGTTGTGACCATTCTGTACTCCCCTTACGGTTGGATCTATAACCATTCCTGCACTGTTATCACTGCTGTAGTACCCTGGCATCTGCGGCTGATAATTTTCTGCTGGTTTCAACACGGGCACATCTGGATATATTCTCCTAACCTGCGGTATCTGCGGGGTGAGAAATAAACTCGGGTCCTTAGATCCCGATGATGCTCCTGAACTCTGAGTTTCACTGTTCTGTACCGACGCCGGAGGGGCAGAACTGGTACTTGGACCTTGTCCATTCTCCGCATAAGGTGGTGGACGGTCGTTCAGCAATTGCATTATTAACTCCTCATCCTCTAACTCCTCTTCTCTTCTCAACTTTTCCTCGTCCTCTCTATCCTTGGAACACTTTCTGTCTGTCTTACAGGTAGCTTTCTTACCTGTCTCCTCTTCTTCCTTAGTAATGGCGGGAAACAATTTTATCCCCTGCAATACATCTGACCTCCACACCTTTTGTGCATTATCCCACCTAGCGTCCGCTAGTGTCTTTTCTACCTTTCTCATCCTGGTCTCAAACTTCTTCTGCTGTTGCTGTCTGGCCATTAGTTCCCAAATCGCTAGAGCCTCAAACTGTGCTGGCCTTGGAGGCACCTTCATATCGTACATCGTGAATCTCAAATTCTCTAGGATCCTTATATTGAATGTCCCATGTATCGGGAACGCTACGCTCCCATGTTTCTCTGTCAGTTTGTGCCATTGCTTTAGCCAAAGACACGGAGCTACCCCCTTCTCTTCCATTACAATGTAAGCTGGTGTGCCCTCGGGCGGCGTCTCCTCTCCTACGCTCGCTTTAATGTAAGACTCCCCCTTCATCGCGCTCCTGAATGCTTTAAAGAATTTCATTTTCTCGTCTTTTTATTTCACAAAGTTTGTAATCAATAGGTGACTTTAATTCCCGGAATACTCTTCACCTGCCTTTCCCCTTCCAATCGGACCCCACGGACTGCGTCCAATCCGTGCGCGACCCTTCTCTGCAACCAACCTATCCCAGCGCGGCTCCTAGTGACGCCACACTCACACACACTGCGGCTGACAAAGCCTTGCGGCTAGTCTTCCTTCACTCACCTCCTCTCGTAACAACTTTTGCATGTATCGCGAGCTACCAAAAAATAAAACAGATCTGTCGGTTTACTACAGGAAGGGTAACACAATCGCTTCAGGACCTTAGGGACCTTTCACTAGCCTCGGCCGCTATTCCGTCTTTCTCAGTCCCCACGTTCGCAAGCAAATCTGACCCGCAGACCTACTCTCAACTTGTCAATGATCTATTCTAGTGCACTTAGAATCTTGTCAAAGCCCGAAGTCGAAGTTTCTTTCACTCCCTAACACACGTACCGACTCGTTGACCACGCCCGATCAACCTACTAAACCGCCCAGACCACAACATGGATCAACATACTCCGGAGTCTCTTGACCTCGCAGGGCCCGTCTCAACAACAACAACCACGTGGACCTTTTTATGCACAAAGCGCCACACGCACATGAAGTTCGACGACTTCCCTACTCTCACACTCGGAGTCGCACCTCCGCTATCTCTATGAAGTTCGACGACTTCACTACTTCTACACTCGGAGTCGCACCTCCGCTATCCTCTAAAAAGAAAAAAAAATCCTCGCAACCTTTTCACACACCCTGCGGCAATAAGCTGTGCAAGCGCAAAACCCTAACTTCACCCATACCATCACTAGTACCGCCAACGCCGATCCCACACCTCCATTCTCTCCATTCGCAAGCTCCGAGATCCCGGGAAAGTCGCGGTGGACCTAGCCCATCATCATTCTGTCAATCTGTTTTACCCAAGAAAATCTAATTCAACTTCTCGAATGGGGTCTCAAAATGCGTAACCGTTAATTCAACACCATGTACTTTAAGAGTACGGGGTCCCAAAAGACGAAACCGTCCTCTGCTACCATCTACTGATAGAGCGGTCCGTACTAATGATTTTACCTGTTTCGGACGCTCTTTAGGCCGATGAATCTTTTGACTTAGTGGGAACTCTCTGTACTCTTAATCGATCAATTGCATCAAATCAATAATCAATAACGGACATAAGCAATACCTTGATCAACATAACACTTGACAATTAATCCAGAATACATTTCGGCGAACCCTGACCTTTCAGTCAGGAATAACCACACCAGTTTATTCAAAGTTAGTGAATTTATTTAACCTATATTAACAAAGCTAGCACAATATAAATGTGTCTCAACACCAAATGATAAACATATATGAACATTAATAGCTGTCCATAACGTCGAAACAAGTGCAATCTATGTAGCATTTGAATCACAAGGCATTCGATAATAGCAATGCAAATCACTAATACGATAATCTGTAATGAACTAATCGCATACATTTAGTCAGCATAACAAGATCTCAAATTGTATCGTGCGACATATGGAATCCTCGTCTAACCTCAAATTAGCATCGGCATGTGGGACTTCATGCAAAAACAATTTAGCAACATTAATTTAGAAAAAAAACTCCTAACTAGGGCTCTTATCAAAATCAGCAGTTGGTTACCTAAGAGAAACACAATGCAATTTTACAATTTCCTTTCATATTTACCAATTACGATCAGCAATCAAGGAAGTCTTCGTCTCACAGGTACCGTTCTTCGGTCAGCATGGGTACCGTTTCGATTAGCATAGGACGGAACTAAGGGGCAGGGGTAGACGGGGCAATTGCCTCACGGCGGCAAGGTAAAACTACTACTTCATGTAAAGGGATCAAATCAAAGTTAAAGTTTCTAGGGCAAGAATCATTAAAGTCCCTTTCAAAATGGCATCGCAGCAAAGTGAGCCATAATAGCTACGAAGTCTACAAAATGGCGGGATGTCCAATAATGGCCGATGATAGCGCAATGGCAATCATAGCGCGTAATGGCTGTAATGGCTACCTTCTTCTCGTGCACCTGGTTTTTATAGACAATAGTTCAAATCCAGTAGGGTCTTCCATTGGAGGGTTCATAGGTTAGCTTCAAATTGTCCAATCAAAAACGACAGTTCTCAAGCTTTTACTTAAGCATACATTATCCTTGGAGATGGGTACGCAAATTGTAAAAATAGTATACCAATTAGCTTACTTTCAGAGCTTCCATTGTCCGCACCTGCAGATCGACCTTGGAGTAAAGAGAAAATATGCCAGGCTGGCACGAAACCTTAAGATAAGCATGTGAACGGTTTCTGTGGAAAAGTACAGCTTCAAGCAAAAATACACGTTTATTAGCACAGTGGAAAAATGCGAGCATCTAAACCGTGAGACCAGGCAACTAGGCCAAAGCCTCCGCTAAAGTCATGCTAAGCTAAAGCATTTCAAACAAGCAAATCATAGCACACGTTTACGATTATGTCGGATTAGTGCAATTCTAATACACCACGTTATATAAAAGCACGCTTATAAATGTTGGCAAACTACTCTGAGGGCACATTTTGTCCCCGTACAATCTTTATTAGTTCGGTTAAAGTCACACATGATTATTTCACACTACGTTTACGCTAATAAAAGTAAAACCTTCATTTTCTGCTTCATCACTACTGCTAACCATTGCTGTATTTACATAGTTCATGATTTTTGCCAATTGTGGTCACAGTGAGATTTCAGGACTTTGGCGGGGACCCTAATTCGAAATGGGCCATGCATTTTTGATTTGTTTAATGCTTTGAAATTGCCACCAAGAAGAACAGGTATAAGGTGTATTGTCCGTGGGCATGGTAGTGATATAGTGACTAAGGGTAACAATTTTGTTGATTTAGGTGCAGATATTATGTCATCATGAATACCACATTGTACATGGAGGCAATTGGAAAATCAAAAACTACTGAAAAGACATTTACTTGTGTTTCAGCACAAACATTTAAGGAAATGAGAAATGTCCAAAATGAGATGTCAGTTGAAGAAAAGAAAGAGTGAAAAAATGTAGAATGTAGGCAGGCTGAAGATTATTTTTGGAAATATGCTGATGGGAGGTTTGGCTTCCCAGATTCATTGATACTGCAAATGGTCAAGTTGTTTCATGGACCTACACATCTGAGCCATTATGGGATGGTGCGGTTATTTAAAACTTACTGGTTTAATTCACATTTTCAAGCTAATGCTCACACTTTTAGTCAGACACGTATATTGTGTCAACAAAAGTATTGGAAAGAACGTTTTCCCTACAGTGAGTCATATGGAGAAGACAGCCGGTCCCTTCACAGGGCTACTGATTAGTTTTGTAGATGTAATAGTTTAAGATCCAGTTATTGTTTGCTTGTTTCCAAAGTACATTGAAGCATATCCAACAAGGACATGTGATGCACTACCACTGTGAAATTACCACTGAGGGAACGTATCCCTATAATTGGAATGCCTACTTCAATTGAGACAGATAAGGGAACACATTTCAAGAATGAAATCATGAGTTTTCTGTGTTTTAACATTAAACAGAAGTCTCATTGTACCTATCATTCAGAATCATCAGGAGCTGTTTAATGTTACAAATGAGTGCTAAGAAACAAATTGGTGAAAGAGTGTGCTTTGACTTAATTGAAGTGGTCAGATGCACTTCCTTTAATGCTATGAAGCGTCAGATGTGCTTCAAATAGGATAATCGGGTTGAGTGCTCATGAAGTGTTGATGGGAAAGCCTATGAGACTTCCAGGAATCCCGTATGCAGCTCTGAGTACTTTTACTGATGGCCTGTTGTTGGATTATTGCAAGCACCTACTGGATACAGTACAATCTAGTTCTCACCAGGTGAACCTTGCTACATCATCCGGATCTACAGAATTGTGCTACGTCCTGCAACCAGCAGAGAGGGGCCTAGTAACAAAGTATGAGAGTAAGCATTGTCTGGAAGAGTGCCGGAAGGGATCCTAACAGATGACCCTGGTAATGAATGTGTCTGTGAACTATTGAGGACTACTGTATTCGATCCACACATTTCACACAAGGAGAGTGTGTGCTGTTGATAAGAGTCAGTGAGAAAAGCTGATAAATTACAAAAGCTAAATCAAGTTTCGTATGTGGCACCAGGGCAGGTAGAAAGACGATCCAGAGGAACCAAGAAGCAGAAAAAAAAGAAGAAAACCATGGAGAAAATCGAACTGGAGAAAATGTAACTTGAGAAAACCAAGGAACTTAGGTAAAGCAAAGATTCAAGCAAACCAAGAAGATGGCTATTCTCCTGAAATTCATTTGCATCTGACTGAAAGTGAGAGAAAAAGAAATAGAGCAGTACGAAGAAATCTTGAACAAAATGGGGTGAAACCAGCTGAAAGAAAAAAAGGAACAGCTGGTAAAAAGTCTTATGAGAGCACAGGGGAATTATCTGTGGCAGGTACAACAACAATTGGTGCACTAAGAATATCGATAAGCAAGAGAGTTCTGAACAAGATATATAACACGCCTGAATGGGCTTATAAAACAAAGATTTGTTTTTTGATAGTTTTGATTAAAGCTATAGCTACTCCTATTGCATTCTTTTTGATAACTTGTGCCTATACAACTTTCGATTATTAGTAATAGTGATTATGTTCTAAACTTTGCCATATTTTTGCATTTAAAAGACTTGCTTTTTGAAAGGACAATAATTGAAATCACTGAAAAAAATCCTATCTGCTGAGCGCCTCAAGGTTCATCACTCATCCCCACCCTCTTGAATGTGACAACTCTGGCCAATGAAGTCTGTGCATATAACATCAACATCCTCTCCTGCATAAGACACACAACTTATACTCTCCTTCTCGGACAAGACCCAAAATACAACAAACAAGCTCACTGCCTGCATGACCGAAGTTGATAACTCGATGAAAGTCAACTGTTTTACACTCAACACCAACAAGACAGAAGTTGTGATCCTTGGCACAACCACTTCACTGTGGGACTCCAGTGGTAAGCCAGGCTCACCAAGCAACTCAAATAAGACTACAAACAATCCAGAAATTTGCAATCAGACTCATCCTCAACCTCCCATACTGAGCCCACATCATACCACACCTTTGACAGCTCCACTTGCTTTCAATACACAAATGTGCTAATTTAAATTTCCTTACACACACACATACAGAACCAGATCAGGAGGGCAGGCATTCTCTTATATCACTAAAGTGGGGTACAATCTACCTCTCAATATCAGAGGCTCCTCCTCTTTTCTTGAATTCTGCAAGAAGCTTAAGACCATACATAAAATAACATAACATAACATAGGTTAAAAAAACATAAAATAACATAGGAGGGGATCTGCATGGTGTTCCAGTTAATCTTAATAATTCTTATTTTGGCTGCACTTATTGGTGTGTTAGTGTATACATATCCTACTGGTGGGTATTTTCCAGTTTAGTGAGGATCTGACCTGGCATTTCAGGCATGACTGTTCCCATTACAGCATGGGCAAAACTAATTTGCATGTGGCTATTCCCAAACTGAGGTGGCATGGAAAAATGATGGATTGGGATGCGGCCCGAGATGTTGCCCGTGGCTGAGATTAATTCAAGCATTACATCAATCTCTTTTGTTTTTGCTGCTGTATTAGAGAGGGCATTGCATATTTTTCTTTAGTGCTTATAAGGTGCTTCTGGCTGGTTAGACATTTTTTCTAGGGGTTGGTGTAACTGGCATAATTCTCTTTTTTTTGCATTTCTTTATTATCATTTATTAAGAACAGTAGAAATGTGTCCCCTCCCTCCATATGACATGTGTTGTGCAACATATTTTTCACTAGTGATACACAATCATTAGCAAGGTACTCCTGACTGCTTGGCCACATATGAGTACTCTTCCATAAAGACAGTGCTGCCTGCAGACATACAGTGAAGAAAACACATATGTTCAGTGCATAGAAATAGACATAAAACATATCAGCAATAAGCATAACCCAGAACAATCATAGATCCCACCTTCCACATTGCAGTGGGCAAAAACACTTGCAATACACTTAATGCACATCTGAATAAGGAACATCAGCGTATTTAGTCTTCATAGGCCTGGCTTAATTTTTTATCCTCTTCACCTCCGCCTCTAGCTTCTGCAGATAAATATCCCATGTGATGATCCCTCCTTCTCCCCACCTGCCCCCGGGCATCAGAGAGCACCGCCTCGGCTCTTGCACATCTCAGCAGGGTATGGAGCCAAATGCAGGCATCCACAGCAGCGGAGGATTTCCACTGCATTGCAACTTGGCATTTGTACAACCAAATGCCAAGTCCATAAATCTATGAAGATATTTGTCCCCTTTGGGTCTAGAGCAAATATCCAATAGGCAGGACTCCGGGGAAGGTCAAAGCACAGTATCGACCAAAGTGGGGGAGCTCCATTTCACCTCTATCCTTTATGCTGCACCCCTGGACAATCCCACACCATGTGGAAAAAACATCCCCACAGGCAAATTGGATTAGACATAGGAAAAATATGTGATAAGTTGTGGGCGTAAGATATGAGAGAGGGTCCAGACGGAAAACTTCCTGTGAAAAATGTTGTTTTATAAAGGCTGTGGGAACGTGACACCGAAGGGCCTGGGCCCCATCCCTCCTCAGGCAGAGATACTATAATATAAACTGGTGATATCCCACTTAATAAATGTCATCTAATTTAAAAGTATTTAGCATGTGAAACATAAGTCAAGTTCAACACGTTGTTTATTGTGAAGTATAGGAGTTTGAAGTGAGTTTGGAAGTAACAGTATCTTCTTTAACACATATTAGTTCAGCCAGTATTTATCGAAGTGTCAGCCAACAACGTGGGCGTAAGATATGCCTGGGGAAAAAAGTTAAATTGGGTGAAGTGAAAATGGGGGTAGTGAGATAACTCCTTGACCATCCTCATGGCCTGGGTCCACTATTTATCTGTCAAAGAGAGATCTGCTGCCCTGTGGCCTCTGGCCTTGGTGTGCAACTTCCACCACTGAACTGGGAGAGCTGTATGCAGGGCCGTGAAAATCCTGTGAGTGCCCCCATAATCTAATATGGTATAGAGAGGGAGTGCAGCCTCAGGTCAAACTTGCCCCTATGTTGAGGTCAGTGCATTGTGGACAGCTTTATAAATCAGGAACTGCCCTGCTGGTATAGGAAATCCCTCACAAATGCACAATGCAGTTGTAATATAAATTACCAATCTGGATCGCTCCTGCCTCTTTCCAGCAGGCCATATCATGGCGGCGGGTGAAATCCTGGAGAGCCGGCTGCTCCAGGATCAATGGCGAGTGTGGGGGAGGAGCTCTGTGACCCTGGATGTATTTTAACCAGCAACACCTTACTACCATCATCTGGGGGTGTTTTCCCCAGCACACCGGGACCAGGGAACAAGAGCCACTTATACAGGTCAGTTCTCAATAAAAGATGTGATATCTCCAGCCGCTCGTCACAAGGAGCCAATCCAAGATACCATTAAGGCCACTGCAGCTGGACAGCAGCAAAATTTAGTTGATTATTAGTCTTGCAAGGCCCACCCTCGATCAAAGAGTGACAGCGTATCTTATCTCCACGTCTAGTATGCAATTGAAGTCACCACCCCATAGGGCAGGAGTGTTGGGGTCGCACAGCAAGGACAGTGTGAGTTCATCCACAAAGACTGAATGTCCCACATTGGGTGAATAAACAGTAACCAGTGCCAAGGCCCTAACATCCAATCTCCCTTTGACAATAACATACCTGCCCTACAGGTCTGTTGAGTGTAGATCTAGGGCAAAGGGGAACCCCGGGTCAATCCAGATGAAAATCCCTCAGGTATAGTCCAACACTGTGGTGCCATAGATCTGCCCTTCCCACTCTGCATGCAGCCTAAGTATTTTTGTCTTGGTCAGGTGTGTCTCCTGTAGGTTCGTCAGCTGAACGTGCCATCAATTAGGAGAAGTGTGAACGCAGCATTGCTTACCTAGGCAGGGCATTCCCCTTACATTCCAGGTCACAGAGTTATATGGGAGGTTTTTGTGTGTTAGGTGGTACCATGTAAACAGCTATGTAGAAGACAAAATATGACAAACTGGCCCATCCGAAACTGGAGCACGTCTGAAGGGAGTACTATCTCATCCGTCCCTGTGGCCATCCAGCTGGGGGCCACACAGTGAGAAAGCAGGGCAGTAGACAGCGGGCACCCCATACCCTAGGCATCAAAATGTACTAGAACACAAGAAACATTCCCTCCCACTGTACCCATGGCAAAGTAAATGACCCATCTTCTGCCACTGAGCAAAGTATACAAAGTGGAACAACAATGTCCATAAATTCATTACAGAAAACAGGTGTTTGAATATCACGGAGGTGATACGCCTGGTAAGTGTCACTGTGTACTGAAGTCCCATCAGTCCGCATCAGTGTACCCTTACCCCCCAGACAGCAGTGGGAACCCACCCAAGTGAGGTTACCACTAGCTTACCCCCATGAGGAAACAACTGGAGGGAATAATAAGTCATCAGCCGAGCAGGCATCATCACTGGACCCTGTACTTCATCGCCGGTTGGAGAGCACAGTGTCATCAGAGTCTGTGGCAGTGTTGGAGGGCTTCTTGAATCTCAAGGCTGCAAAGAGGTTGTGAAGTTGGTGCAGGACTTCTTCAACCACCTGTGCATGTTCGCAGTCACCCTTTCCAATGTTTGAATAGAGCAGGGTTTACATGGTCTGAATCTCTGCTGCCATGGTGAGAGCCAGTTCCCAAGGCCCTTGGCCTGGGTAAAACCAGCCACCAAACCCTTACCATGTTGTCACGTTCAAGCATTCTCGGGGTTGGGAACAAATTGAGTGTTGTTTCCATTCGTAATTCAAAGTTTGGCTGGAAACAGCAGGGCATAATTTAGCCTTGAAATGCACAGTTGGGCCTTTACTGTCACAAAGGATACTCAGCAGTACTGTACCGCTGTGGTTTAGTCGAGATAGGCAGTGATCACAAAGTTCTCCAAGCGCCAGGGAGCTTTGCTGTGAAAAAGACCTGAAGGAACAAATCCTTGTCCCTGTAAGTGAGGGGGAGGTCAATCACCAGGCGTGGGGGTGTTCCTAGTTGTGGGGACCTGCCTGGGGGACAATGGGTGTGCTCAATGGAGAAGAATTTCGGTGGGCACCCAGACAGCACATTCTCACATGGCCACTGTTCAAGGAAGAATTCCCCATTGGGTCCATCAGAATTCTCTGCTCAGCGCCCTCATCTCCTGTACTTGGGTCTTACATCACCACTGCCGTGATGCCCAGACTGCAGCCTGGCCAAGGCCCAAGTCTCCCACCCGGCATGTGGCCCATTGCAGTCCTACAGCAGGACACCTCCCTTGAAGATAGCGGGAGCAGCGAGGACAAACTTACGGTGCTGGGTTTTCTTTGCAGCAGGGAGTCCCTCTGCATGCAAGAGTGCAGCTCTGGCATCCATGTGACCGCAATGTGGGTGCCCCGGCCATAGCCATTCCCAAATGCAGCCCGCATGGTCAGTCACAAGGACACCGGGCTGCACTCAAATCAGGTCAGCAAGTGGCTAGGTGGTTCCTCAGACTCTGGGTCGGCCGCACCACAGGAGGAGTCCGAGGGGGAGGGTGGTAGATCCACCCCCACAACAATATATGGGCTGCACCTCTGCAATAGCATAGCAACAGACTCACTGCTCATTGGGGGGGTCAGTGTGACCAATCACTCTCTGTCCGACATCAGCACCAGCAGGGATAAACGTATCCAGGCAGGAAAGGAATGCTGTCAGGCATCTCCTAACAGTGCCAATGCTGTCCAAGGGACCAAGGATAATTACGGATGGTGCCATGCTGAAATAGAGCTCAAGCAGAAACATCTGCTTCAGTTGCCGTCTTGGCAATGCCCTCTCTAACTGACGTAATACTCCTTTGTATAATCACTTGTAATTACAGCAAAATTACTAGTAATTATGTGTCATTACAAGAGAATTGAAATCCAGCATTTAGCTATATTTCCATAGTGCAAAATCATCCTTGTATCCAAGGTTGGCCTGAGGATGCATTTTGTGTTATGAAAATAGCACTAAATGCTACAGGACACATAAGTAGCAACCACTTCCTCTCATGTAGATCATTGTCTCCCTCTCACTTAGAGCGCTGTTTCTGTTCCTATGTGGTAGGGTAGTTGCCTCAAATTACTCTTAATTACTCAAGCTGGCGCAATCCCAGGATTTTGCATCTCAAGGGTAATGCATAATTACTGAAATTACTCCAATTAGTCCGGCATAATTAAACTTTCACCTAGGCCTAATGTTTTCCTTATATTCTATTTTACACATTTTGCACTGCAACTTTGCACATTATTTAAAAGTGCTATGTTTTGTTTTAGAAAGTGTTTACCTTACTCATTCACTCTCATTTGTCATGCTATTGTTTTGTTTATATGCAGTCAACCCCATTAGTATTAGTGTTTATTATTATTAATTTGATTATTTAAGAAAGGTGCTGTGGCTACATTATTTTCTTAAAGTCACATGGTAGTATTGCCATTTATTAATGATTTAGTTGCTGATTCTAACTTTCTGCTTTCTATAATGATATCTTTCATATTTGAATAAACACTCTGTCTCAGTCACATATTTTGTATCACCCTTTGCAGCTCTCCTCTAAGAATATAGGATGCGGTGTTGTGCTCACAGTTCCTTTGACTGAACTGTTGTCAGCATGGTTTGACATCTGCTGTCAGCTACAGCTCTGCAATGACTAGCAGCTGATAGGAGCAGGGTGGTTGAAAATGCAAGAGTGCCACTTGTAATATTTCTCCTCCCTCAGTTCTGCAATGACCCAGAAGAGGATAAAGGGTTTGAGATCAATGACAGGCCACCATCTTCCAAAACCCCCATGGGTCCAGTGAGACAAGGGGGAGGCTTACAAATCCAGTCTTTGCTGCTTTGGCATTATTGCAGCGTCACATGTATCTCTCTTATAGCAGAGCACTATGGCCCAGATTCACCAACAGACTTACGAATTGTAAAATTATGATGCAAAGTCAATGGGTGGAATCTCCTCACTCATGGCGGAATGCGAGTCGTAAGTCCCTTTGTGAATTGGTCTCTGAGGGCCCAAATCACAAATATAAATTTAGCCTTGAAGTCTATGTTTACCTTTGTGAATTGGGCCCTTAGACTTCATGTCTAAACTTAGAGTTCAGGGCTAAATTTACACTAGTGAATTGGACCCTGAATAGCTAATATAAATCTTGTATTGCCTATAGGGGCTTTCAAAAGAAGCCAGAGACAACATCAGTCAGGAGTTGCATGTTTTATATCTTTTACCTGTCTGTTGTTTGACTGGTTTGTTGTTTACCATTTCTCTAATATAAAAAGTAACAAGATTCCCGGCTATAACATGGGGAAAAAATTGGGCTGGGAAGGTAAAACAAGCAAACAGGAGAATGTTCCCATTTCACATTTTTTGGATCTCATGTCAATGAAAAAATAGAAATAAGATCAATCATTCACTGTTTAATATTTCCCCATTTGTTAACTTAATCTGAAAGACATCATCAAGTGTAAACTTAAGACACCCTGTTCTGAGAATGTCCCTATGTGCCACTCTACTTCATCCAGTTATGGATAGATGTTTAGCATTACCCTCGACATTTGATCCTAAGTAAGCAGAATTCAAGTCACAATGCTTGAACATTAAGGGACAGATTACAAAAAATGTTGACGTGCTATTACATGCTATTAGTGTGATGTGGAAGCCTTGCTTGATGCAAACACCTTTTAACACCATATTATGGAGGTGCTCATGTATGACAAGAATATTTTATTCATATTTTTGGAGTTGCAGTTCCTGCATTTTGTTGTGGTCACAAAGTGTCATGTTTTTAGTCATGTCTTTTTCTGCTGCAGTAATGCACTGTGGTTTTCTTGCACTGTAGGGTTTGATTCATCTCTTTTCTTTTTTTATTATATTTATTATTTTCTGGCGCAAAAGCGGGCTTACATCTTTAAGCATTTGTTCATCATTTACAATGACAACATGGAAGGCCAGTGTTACAACCATCCACAGGCAGGAAAAAGGGAGGTCAAGGTCACCCCACATCCATAGGATGAGATCAAAATAAACAAACAGTGTTGGGCTCTAACCCCCCTGGCTCATACAATGAAATCCTCCCACCACCAAGTCAAAGCTGACCATATTCAGTTCCCCCAGCACCGCTTCCTGTTACCCTTGTCCATGTATGGCTAACAGTCTCACCCTCCAATTTTCCAGAGTCGGGGACTCCACTTTTAACCAGTCAAAGACAATAATTAATCAGAGTACCGATACCCCTGGTAGCACTGAAGTGGGTGAAAGACAGACCCGCCCCTTAATAACTATGCTGAAAAGCTGTCCTACTGCTTGAAAGAATGACTTCAGTTTAGGGCAAGCAAAAAACATGTGTAGGATTTCAGCATCTGACCCCCCCCCCCCCAACGGGTACATTTCCCATTGAAACCACCCCATTTAAAGACCTTGGCCTGAGTATAATTTATGTTGAATAGAGTCTTATAATGTTGGGTCTTTAAACTAGCCATGGAAACAATATTTTCTGCCATCTCTAGTGATTCTTCCAACATGCCACTTCCTGACCAAAACTGATACCCCAATTTTCATTCTGGAGAGCAAGATCATCATGCTGCGTGTCTATTAATATATTATAGAGTATTCCGATCTTGTCCCTACGCCCAATGGCTTCTATAATTGGGATTTTATCCATAGGGGGGAGTTTTTTCTTGCCTTAATGGAAGAAATACCGTATTTGAAAAAACTTGAAAAATGCTTTCAGGGGAGATCATGCTGAGTCTGTAGTTACATGAAGGATTTGGGCAGGGTTTTAGAGTATAGATCCCTGACTCAAATTATCCCACGCTATCTCCAAATATCTATAGCCAGGCCTTGAAAAATTGAAGAGGGAAATATTGGCATGGAGATTGGAGTATAGAAGTTAAACCTTCCAATAGAGCTTGGCCTTTTTAGCTGCACCCATACCATATATGCTCCATGTAAAACGTTATATCGCGTTCTTTTAAAATTACTAGGTGCTATGCATCTTGCAAACCAACCCTTAGCCTCCGAGCCCAGCACAATTTTATATATAGAGCGAGACTCTGCATTGCTACACCCTGCTGTGTCTCCAGAAATTAATATACAGTATTCATTTGCTGCAGAAAACATGCATAATAATATAACGTAAAGTGAAGAACAGCCCATCCGTCCCGGGGTCTTGGGAGAGTCATATATTTCAGGGCCTATCTAGGTTTGGTGTACTCCCACTAAAAATTGCTACTGATTGCCTCTAGCCTGGCCAGCCACCTTCTGGCAAACTCTAAGGGGATTGATCGGAATAGGTATAGTACGTTGGGGAATAGATTCATTTTCAATATGTTACAGTGTCCCAAAAGGGAAAGAATTAAATAATTCATTCTATCTAAGTCCCTTTTTATTTTAGCCAACAGCAGGCCATATTTTGCTCTACCACGTAGTCAACTGAAGCCAAGATTCTAATGTCTAAATACACGGCTTCAGATACGACCCGCTTGTCTCTGATGCTGGTCTGGCCTGAGCAAATAACCTGGGTCTTATCTCTGTTAAATTGCTAATAGCTAACCTTTCAGTTTCCTTAAGAACTCTCTCTCGGTCAATTGTAATCACAGTCACATCATCATCATAGACGAAAACCTTGTAGCTCTCACCCTGGTGGACAACTGGGTTAATATCTATAGACTCCTCTAATTTGATAAGGAACGGGTCTATGTATAATGCAAATAGCAGGGGTGAGCGATGGCACCCTGCCTGGTACCTCTAGAGATGGAAATTACATCTGATTCTACCCTCCTAGCCAAACCGAGGTTTTAGGAGACTTGTACATGGCTTTAATAGCTGTAAAAAACCTTACCTAAACTCCTTCCATCTCAAAGTCTCCCATAAAAATGCCCAGGAGACTCAATCAAATGCCTTCTCGGCATCCAGTAATATTAGACCAAGAGGGGTTTGACATACGTCTGCCAGATCAAACAAAGAAATAACTCTTTTAAAGTGGTCGACTGTGCCTGGAATGAACCCATGCTGTCTTCTTCATACCAATGGGGAGATAACCCTTGTCATCCTACTGCCTAGGATCTTAGCATATATTTTCCCATCACAATTCAGCAATGGAATTGGTTTGTAAGATCCCGGAAAGCAAGAGGGCTTATCCTTTTTCTTAAAAACTACTATGATGGCTTCCTCCCAAGTCGGTGGAGGCTGACCCTGCTAAGCTGTTAGGCAAGTTAATAACATTTCATTCTTCAGTTCTTGAACAAATGCCTTGTAAAACTCGAGTGGCAGGGCATCAGGCCCCAGAGCTTTACCTATGGCCAGAGAGCTCATAACTTCATGCATTTATTCCAAAGAGATTGGGGTCTGACTAAACCCAGCTGTTTTTACCCCCTAGAAATCCCACAGAGTCTCTATAATCACCAGCTGGTTGTTCTTGAGTTCCAGATTATAGCTCCTCATAGAAATGTCTGAACATTTTTAAAATCTCCTCTGGTTTTTCCAGAAGACATCCTTGGGAGTCTTTAATAGCCGCTATGTCCCTATCTGCCACACTTTGCCTTACCTGTCTAGCCAGAACCTTTCCAGTGGCTTCACCATATTCATAGCGTTTAGCCTTGAACATCTGGTATTTAACTTCTGCATCATTTATAAGATGCTGATTGGCCTTAGCCTTCAACACTGATATCCCAGCCTGGGTTGTGGTAGCCTCTTCCCCATTCCTTAAGCACTGAATCAGTTTACCCTGAGCCTGCCTAAGGCTAGTGACTAATGACTCCCTCACCTTCTGCAGATGTAAACTGAAACTCAGCATCTCTCCTCTGACCCCTGCCTTGAATGCATCCCACAGAAGTCCCAGTCAGGTGGTGCCTCTGTTAACCTCTAAGAATTGCTTTAGCCAGATACACAGGTGGTCTGCATAGGTACGCTTGGCTAGTCGTTTTCAATCAAAAGTCTAGGTTGACGGGCCTAGAGAGTCAAGTTTCCGGTACGACTAAGGGCAAAGGATTATGGTCAGATATGAATCTAGGGGAGAGTTCTATCTCTGCTTCCGAGGCTAAGGCTGCTGTGGTAAAAAAAGTAGTCAAGGCGAACTAGTTTATTATGAGGAGAGGCATAGTATGTATAACATGGATCCGGGGCTTTATGTTTTTTTCACACATTCATAAGTTCATAAACCTTTACCAGCCTCTTTAACGCCCTAAATACCTTAGGTTTGCAGCCTTGATAGCTTTTGGAGCTAGCTAGACCCTCATTGACCTGAAAATGAATATTAAAATCACTGCAGATTACTAAAGGAGATGGTTATGCAGCTCATTCCCGGTTTAAAACCTCCAGTGTTTCGGCCTTTGATGCATAGATGCTAACAAGAGTGATCTTGCCCCCCCCCACCTTACATTGGGATGACCCAATGTCTCCCTTTATCCACCTGGGCGCGACCTAGGGTACAGGTAGAACTCCTAGCCATGACTGCCACTCCTCATGTTGTCACCGTCTGCTGTGTACAGACTAGAAGTGTCAGCCCAAATGCATCCTGCCTGCCCCAGGGAATGTGAGTCTGTTGAATGTAGACCATATCTGGCTGTAAAGATTTCAGACCCACTACCACCTTCCTTCTTTTTTGGGAGTTATTCAGACCGCATACGTTGATGGAACATATTCTCACCTTATACCTCATGCGATTGCTTCTGACTACCTGTTGGCCTCCCTGCCTTCTGTTTACTTAGATGTGTTCGAGGACTTTTCAACCATTGACTTATGCTAGATATTCTTCCTAAGATCATGACTGATGTTCATTGCTCGTACCCTCAAATGTGCCTTTTGCATTTGCCCTGTCTTAACCTAAACTTTACTCCTGTGTCTCCCTTCCCACCCCAAGCTCCCTCCATACCCTGCACCCTCTCCCTATCACAGGCCCTCCCCAAATCCCCAAGTGCTGGCATCCCCCACCACCACATAGAGGGCACAGGACTGGACAGTCCTATTCCATGATGAGTTTGTACTCCCCTCCCTCACCCAGACCCCATATCCTATGTCTTACAGATAACAAAGCCCTATAGTCCAACCTACAGAACCTTTAGCCACCAGAAAAAAAAGGCGTCATCTTCCACTATCTTTGTGCATATGAAACTAAACCCAAAAGTCTGCCCATCATTCATCACGGCTGCCTACTATCGGAGCGAGTCCAGGAAGCCCTTGGCCTGCACTTCAGAGAGAAAAAAATGAGTCCCGTAATTAGCAACCAGATTCAGTTTGGCAGGATTCATAAAGAAAACCTGGTCCCCTTTATTCTGTAAGGGCAGGATTAGTTGGTGGAGTATCCATCTTTTCTCCATGGTTGCATGGCAAAAATCATGTCTAACAAAAAAGGCAAATCCCCTGGTGGTACTTTTACGGTCTGAATGGGCAAGATCATACAGAGCTTGTCTTGCCTGAAAAGTATGGCGGAAGATCAATTTTGCCCTGGGCCTTGCACCACCTGCATCTGATTTAGTTTTGATTTTGAAGGGGAATCAGTGAGCCCTTTGGATTTCTCTCACCCAATCCCAATGAGCCAGATCCGGAAAACCTTCCTTAAACAGATTCACCATAAATCTGCAAATGTCTGCTACCTTCACCCTTTTTGGAACACCCAACACTCGAAGGTTATTTCATCTAAGTTTATCCTCTAAATACGCCAATTTCCATTGTGTATCGTCTAACTGAGCTTCCATCAAATTCTTAGGCCCGTATTTATACTTTTTTTGCGCCGCATTTGCGTCGTTTTTTTACGCAAAAACGGCGCAAACTTGCAAAATGCCATTGTATTTTGTAGGTTTGCGCCGTTTTGCGTCAAAAAGTGGCGCAAATGCGGCGCTAAAAAAAGTATAAATACGGGCCTTAGTCTCTCCTTGTATGGCAACGTCATCCTCCAGTTTAGAGATTTGAGACTCAACCTCCCCGAAAAATTGATGCCTGCATTTTGCAGCAGGGTAACTGAGTTCTGCGACTTTCAGTCTTTGTCTCCTCTCGATGCTCCATAGTGCTCTGATGTATAGTTTCCAGGGAGAATGACCCTGTCGGTATTTCGGAGCTGGAGAGGGTAATAAAGCCATCACGGGGAGGTAGTAGAATAGTCCCAGTGGAGATATTTAGGTGCCATAGATGTTTGTAGGCAGTTAGTTGAGCCAAGGTGAGGGCTTCTCCTTTTTTTCTTTTGCCTGATAATACCAGCCCTACCGCTTTCAAATTGACCAGGCAGCGGACCCCATCCAGAGCTATCGCTTTTGCCAGGAATAGACAACTCCAAACCCACTTCAGAGCAGGAGGTTTTCCAAACCTGCCTCTTTCCCGCACCCAGGTCAGAATCTTTGTTGCTAGTCCAGCTTGATTGGTCCGACAAGGAAAGAAATGTATCCCCTAAATCTTTGTCTGGAATTGTCTTGGAGATCGATCGTCCCCTTGCAGCACTTTGATTGCCATTCTGTTGATTGCCTATTACCGTTGCTTGGACCCCGACTCAAGTCCCATCTGCGGATTGGTTCAGGGTTCTCTTAAAGGTGATACCCTTACTCATCTCCAGTATGTGCACCTATCTTGTAAAATGTATGGTGTGCCCATCGCAGAAGAGTCTAGGGATGGGGGGTAAATCAGTCTCTCGCCATTTGGGGGCTCTCCCTCTGCAAATCGCAGTCCACACCTTGACCCCCATTCTCTATAATACGTGTAGTCAGTTCCAGCATTTTGAGGTCTTCCGTCATTCCCCAGTCGCTCCGTATTAGGTGAGTTAGACATTTCAGACTCCATATGAGGCTTTTTCTTTTAAATATTTGTGAGTAGTGCAGGCACAGGCTTTACATTTGCAAGATACGTCCCCCTCTCCTTCTCAGGAGCTGCTGCCCCACGTGTATCATTTCTTTGAATTTTAGCTTCATTCAGGCCACCGGAGCCGCGGACCTTGTCCAGCGTCGTCTGTTTCCCCATTGACACGGGAGGCACCGTCCTCACCCCTTTCAGTAGCATCCACCCAGCATGCTGCCCGAGACAAGCAGAGATACACTGTAGTAGCTGTTTCACCGGGCACGCTGACAGACTGAAGCAACAATGTAGCAAAAATGAGCCAGCGAGTAGCAGTTGCCGGTTCCGGATTCCACCGTTGCCAGCTCCGAACTCGAAGAGCATTCCAAAGGTCAGTGGGTGACCGATGATTCTATCAGGGATTTTTAGAAAGTTTTAGACTGAAAGGCGGGGATCGAGGGCTGAGAGTCTGGGATCTAGCGAGGGGAGCAATGGTCAGCTATCTCACGCACCCGCCATATTGCCTTCTCTTGTTTTGTCCCTGTTTGATTAATATCTTATTGTAATTGTGATTGTTTAGACTGTTCATTGTAACCTACAGTTATCGACTTGTTTTATCTAAAGCACCCTAACACCTGTCTATGAAGGCACACTGTGGAAAATGTATATACTAAATAAACAAATAACTAAAATACCATTGAGCTATCTCACTGGTAAGCCCCAAACTCAGAGACCGAATTATCACTTCCCGTGCTAACTGTAAGTGTTACAAACTCTAAATGAATTTATTATCCTCAAACTATTTTTACACCTAATAATATAAACCATGCACTGTATTTCTTGCAGCTCAAAAGCATTTGTGATCACTGCAGTAACAGAATCGCCAAGGGAATCCTTACATGCATCTTGTGAATGTGATAACATTTCTGCCTATTTATTTTTTATCAGCAATTATGCTGTGAGCCCCTTTGAATTGAACTGTGAAATTAGGGGCCAGATTTAAGGAAAAGTGTCGCAGCACGGTGCTGCACCAAAATTGGCAGCGTCGCACTGCATCACTTTAGAAACAGAGGGATGCGCTGTATTTAAGGGAATACAGTGCACCCCTGCATTTCCCCCTGCGCTCGCACTAAATTTAGCTGCCAGTGCCAACACAAGCATCCTTGCACCATCGTGCAAGGATGTCTGCGTTGAGTGGTATGATTGTTTATGTGCGGGAACGTGTCCCTTCCTGCACATAAATAATCACTAATGGTGCTTTTGCACTTCTGTGTGTGCTGCACAATGAAGCACGTACGGAAGTGCCAAAGCATAACTTTCAAATGATTGTTTATGTGCAGGAAGGGACACCTTCAGGCATATAAACACTCATTTCTGGCATTTTGCTCTTTCTATGCAGCACACATAGAAAAAGCAACAAACGAGGAGGAATAAAGGTATTCCTCCTCGTTGCACCCTGCTAACGCCATCCCTGGGGGTGGCATTAGATTTTGTCCCTGCCTCATGTTCACCAAATTTCATAAATCTGAGGCAGTGTCAAAATGCAATGGGTGTTGCTGTGGCACGCCCACAGCAACACCCAATGCACGCCCCTTCTACGCACAGTGCTGCATGGGAAGGGGCCGTATTTACAAGGTGGCATTGTAAATAAACCGTAGTGCTTAGGGCCAGATGTAGGAAGATTCCAAATTGCGAGTTGCAATTTGCGAGTCCCAGCGACTCGCAAATTGCAACTCGCAATTTGGAATGCAGAAAGGTGTCTCAGACACCTTCTGCGAGTCGCTATGGGGTCGCAAAGACCCACCTCATTAATATTAATGAGGTGGGTCGCAATTTGCGACCCCATAGCGATTCAGGGCACTCACGGGGATGGTGGCCTGCTGGAGACAGCAGACCTCCATGTCCGTGACTGCTTTTAAATAAAGCAGTCTTTTTTTTCAAAGTGTAGCCAGTTTTCCTTAAAGGAAAACGAGCTGCACTTTGAAAAAAAAAAAACGAAACCTTTAGTTTCGGTATTTTTCAGGGCAGGTAGTGGTCCCTTGGACCACTGCCTGCTCTGAATTTTTTATTTTTTTTCCAGACACAAAGGGGAAGGGGTCCCCTGGGGACCCCTTCCCGTTTGCGCCTGGGTTACCATCCACTTCAAGTGGATGGTAACTGCGCTTAGCATTGCGAGTCGCAAATAGGAAGGGAACACCCCTTCCTATTTGCGAGTCGGAAATGCATTTTGCGAGTCGGTTCCGACTCGCAAAATGCATTTCTACATAGCAAAGTGGCTTTAGAAACTCGCAAACGGCGATTTTCACCGTTTGTGACTTGCTAAACACTTGCTACATCTGGCCCTTAGTGCCATAGGAGCGTCACTTTTTATGAATACAGCCCTAGGTCTTCTGGACACGCAGCATTATAAATATGCATTTTTAGACGGAAAATTTAATTAAAATATAATGTATTAATTTTGTAACATTCTTAAAGACTTCCAGCCCCAAAGGTTATTAGATTAAGCACAAAACAAATAAATTAGAATCCACCTTTGATTTAATTATTTTGACGTATTTCACAAACTAAATAGGATCGGATTTATAATATTAAATATAGAGGAGAATTAATACTATCTTCGGGTACAATCAAAGTTTATCTGTTGTTAAGGTTACATCTCGGCCCAGACATTTCTGTATACATTATTTATACATTGAGATAGGGCATGAATAATTAAAAGGGTCTATTAACTTTAATAATTTCAAACAAAAAGTCTGCAAGCCAAAGTATAAGGTTAATGATCGTTTTACAGTATCTGTTCACATGTCACAGGTTCAACTAGCTTTTCGTGCCTTGAAAGTTCTCTATACAAAATGTTTTAAAGGGCGCTCGAAAATATACAAAGAAAAATGTTCTCTCATTCTTATATTTAGTTTTCATCATCAAAATACTGCATTTATATAGTATGGGCCTCATAGTATAGAACACGAATATATAGCAGACACATTCTTCCTTGATCAACACCAAAAGGCAGAATATAATAAATTAGCGTAATTAGCTGTCACCACATCTCCACAACCCATACCCTAGAGCAAAAGGGGGAGCAGCAAATCAAGGGAACTTTAACGGTACGTACACCTGTTGGGATGTCCTGCCTTTCCCTTCAAAGGATGGTATTTTTTAGCAGAGCAGGTATTTTTAGCTGTAGAAATGATGAGTTGTAGTCAAGACTAACGGCTAAATCCTTTTGATGGAAGTTAGTTGGTAGATATTGTACATGCATTGCTGTAATCATCTTCAACATAACACCGTTTAATGCAGTCACAGAAAACATATATAAACATGTCAAAGAGATCATTAATGACCCATCAATACAACAATTAGCTGACCGTAATTAATATTTTTACAAAGAGCCCCGTTTAAAACCCCACAATATGCAAACAGATCAGTTAAGTGGTTAGCATCTACAAATAAGTAACAGCCGGCATTAACCGATTAAAATGCATCCTTTCTAAAAGGAGTGAAATAAATTTACAGCGGAGGTTTGTATGAAACTCACAAAACATGATGAAGTGGAGGGTATTTTGATCAGAGAACACTTCACACCTACATGGTTCAAAATCTTTTAGCAGGGACCATCATTGAGCAACAAACAACAAGTGATGCACCAGGCTAAACCGAATCCACTTAAAAGAAAACAATTATATTTATTGTTAGCATAAATCAAATAGGGCTTAATATACAAAGTTGTTTTGATTACGCATGATCACAAACCGTTGCTTATTGTAATTCATTTGCCTCACTGATACACTTTTGTGAAGCATAAAAAATATATTTTTCCGCAACATATCACATTTTTTTAATGGCTTCTGGGCTTGAGAAGAAATCTAGATGGTCTAAAGCCACAGAACCAGCTTTCACATAGTTTAACTAAGGGATCATGTTAGCATTGTCAAGAGATAAGCATCCCCTAAAAAGTAACCTGTTAAAATCCAAATCAAGATTAATTCAGACATAGAGCCATTTCAGCAGTGGATGTAGAGCAAGCATATCACTAATAATATATCTCAGGCGTAAATCTTCATGGGTGAGGTATCTTGAGGTGCAATCTTAAGAAGTTGTTCCCCATAGTTTGATGGTTTGTGCTGTCCGCATACCCCACAACGCTTATCCCGACAACACATTAGACAACAATAATACACTTGGCAGCATAGATTTTCTGACAGTTTGAATCAATTTGCTACCACGCCTAGCAGCAAAGACCACCAATCATCCTCCTAAAAGGGTGTTTATTTTAAAGGAGACCAAGAACATTTGTAGTTGAACAGAGCACCCAAATAGGGGAATGATGATACCCTTGAGATTTCGCACCCCTGAAAAAGATGTCTTCTGGACCTGGTATTCCTCGGCCAATAATCATAACATGGGATTCCCCCAGATTAACCGATAGGTCGAGTGAAGCCATGAAATTCACGAAGGAGTTGAGTAAAAGGAAAAGGCCCATGACAGTCCTTGTTAATAAAACCGCGTTATCCGCACATAGAATAATTGGGAATAATCTCTTTCCATAAATTGTAAATTGTAACCTGCATGTGGCGAATGGGCCTCCATATGGTTGATATGCAAAGTATATAAGAAGGGGGCCAAGGTGCATCCCTGCCTTACTCCACAAACTCCACACAAAATTTAATTCAGCATATCTCCTGGGGGGCTACGCTCAAACTGCAAGACAGCTGTCTAATTTCTCATTAAGGCTCAAACCTCCCCTCAAACAATGTTCATGGCACAGGTGTAAATTAAAACTTCCTAAGAGTAATACCCAGGTACAAAAATTAGAATCCCATCTAAACCTTCATAAAAAGGTCAGAAGGTCTACAAGTTGGGCAGATATCATGTGTGATGCATAAGTGTTATAAAACTACAGTAAATTAAAATTATTATATTTAGAAAAAACTATAAAACCCCCAACAAATATAGGGATCCTATGTCACAAAACGTTGTCTCACAACCCAAATTATGTGACATATGGGTGGCTAATATACCCTTAGATGAATCTGTTAGGATGGCAGAAGAAAAAAGAAGCTAAAACCAACAATGCTTAGGGAATTAGATAAATCCAGGGTTTCTTGGCAACAGACAACAATACAACTTTGAATAAACTTTAACCAGGAAAAATCATTCAGTTTACCACTTATACCTGTGATATTACAGCTTAAGGGGTCTGTGCATGAAGTGTATTCATAATTAAGCGGAAAGGAAAGCCTATGCTGAGCAAAAATGCAGTGTAGGCAAGAACCACTGAAAGGCAGAATGAGTCAATTATCATTATCCAAAGGCTCAGAGCTGAAAGCCTATTGGATGTTTGTATAGAAAGAGTACCCCCAGTATCCCTCAGACAGCCGGTGAGTAAAGTAGATGATTTAATTGCAAATTGATACAGTGCAGGAGGGTAAAAAACTAACAATCTAAAGGTTGGACCTGGATCCTTGGCACTCTTCATGGCCTGAGAAAGTTGAAGTATCAGTTTACCAGCTAACTCTGAAAGGTCAAGATTAACAATACAATCCATGGTCAGATTTTTCTCACCCTGGCCAACTCATCTAACCCTCCGAAACATGGTTATGTGCCTAAATAAAACGTATTCACCACCAACACAGCCTCTGCACCAATGTACTACTTTGTTTTTTACCTGAGCAGCGCTTTCAAAGACTGTCTCTAAGTGGTGAAACTTTAGTAATGATCATAACATAAGGGTAAACATCAGGCGGAAGTTCTAAAACATTAATGATAGTTCTCACCTTGAAATTATTATGGCGGTCTGTCTGGGATCTGTTAGTAACTGATCCAAAATCCAAAACTGCAGGGACAGGAGGGGATACAAGTCCATGGGTGGGTGGCTAATTGGTGACCAGCGGACAGAATGTTATGATAAGCAGATGATCCTCACACAGACCACGAGTGTCTGTAAATCTGCAACTTCCAAACTACCCACACGCCTTATGACACAAGACAAACTGAGAATTAGGGACAGCAGGGGCAATGTCAACGGGTTCATAGTATGTGGAAGTTTTGCTAGAGAGAAAGCTGGGATAGTGAGATTATTTCTAATAGTGGAGAGCATAACTGAAAGAGCATAAAATGAGAATTGAGCAAGATGTCCACCATGCTATGCAGTGATCAGAATACAACTGATACCCCACAGGAAGGGTTATCACTGTTGGCACAAAAAGACCCAAGTCCATCCATTTCAGTCCTCACATCCTGCATATTCCTCCATTTGGCCCCCATATCAAATTCCCCTGGAGTAGAGACTTAGCTGGATTCCTTTTTTTCGACTTATAACCTGGGGGATTAAAGTCTTAATGATCCTCCACAGAAGAACAAGAAGGATGTGCAGAGATGCTATGCCTGCTGACACACTGACCTGCAGTGTGTAGCAGAGGGCCTGAGTTCACCTGAGAACTATTGGTAACAGAAACATTGCTGAGGGCCCAAGCATCCACAGAGGTTTGTCTACCCAGGCCAAACTCTTCCTGTACTTTGAGAACTGCATCAGTAAGTGCCTCAACCTCTGAAGTCAAATAGGAAATGATTGCAGAATTTTATAAACACTCCCATTCCTGGGATGCTTTTTCAAATTGGTTGTGCCTTTGCACTTACCCATGATATCTCACAAATCAAGCACAAAAGAGTACTCCCAGCCCTGTCAAGAAGCAGATGAGCACAGATGAGCTTCCTCGTGGTTTTCACATGACCAGCAACAGGGAATGCTGGTACATTGAGACTGGGTCCTTACACAATGCCAACAATGCAGAAAACATCCAGCCCTGCGGACTTCTTGTGGTCTCCCCACCCCTCCGGCCACAACGAATGCTGGTAGATTGATTTGGGTTCGTGGAGGACCAGAAAATTGCAATATTTTATTATTGAATTATCTGGGGAGAGCTGAGCTTGCAGTCATCAGTGAAGGTGAGACTGCTGTGGTAGGCCAGATCATAATCATGGAAGGTACATGCACTATTCTTATACTCTAAGTTAGATTGGCACTTGAATTGGAAAGCTGTCTGACATTCTAATTTTTAAGGGAATAGATAACCTCTTACCCTGTCTACTAGAGGGTGCATGAATACTTCAGATATACGCTTATGGGGGCAAATTATTTGTCTGAATTCTGAATAAGAGTTCACATCTAAAATAAGTACTGATATGAGGAAGAGATTTGATTGTTGGTAGTTGGCTACCCCTTGATAAGCCAGGATTATTATCTTGCACAGATGCATCCATACAAACACACACTTGCATTTACATTCCTCCTTTTCTACCTAAATCTTTAAATTACTGTAAAGCAATAAGCAACCCATCTTTAAAATCACTCTCTGCCATCTCATAATGCTGGTGATTACAATATTACAAATATTACACTTTAAATTCCATTTAATTCCTATCTGTAGAAGTGTGACTCAGATTCTCAAAAGACAAGTAGTATCAATATACTATTTATATAATTCCATTGCAAGCTTTTATCATTGATTAGAAGTCTATTTTCTCTCATACAAACACAATTAGCAGGACATAGTCGTTGCCTGGAGGTGAGCCACTCTATGGGATCATTATCTAGTACACCTTGTCCCCATCCTTCTGTATATTAGATTAAAGCCCAGAAAAAGGTGCCCAAAAATACAATAGATACTCTGACTGGTTAAAGGTTCACAAAATACCTAAAATGATGGGAATAGGTACACAACATCACAGCACCAGAAACATGGAGTCACATTCAGATGCTACAGTTTAGTCCTTTGAAATCACCATGGAACCAGGCTCAAGTGTAGTTTTTATTTGCACGCCTCATATATAATATTGCCCAACTTATTTGAAGAATTATATCTCTTTGCAATTGGATTTGGTAGGGTTGTAGCAGTAGTTTCCCTAACAGAGTCCTCAGTGAAATTTGTGCCGGAGAACTGCATCATCACACATATCATAAGTTGTGAAAATACCACAAGTAGAAGCTGTACACACTTATAGGTTCTGTTAGACCTGACATGCTTTAGGGTAGTCACCCCTAACTTTTTGCCTGCCTCCCTCCACTTTTTGGACTCTGTTTTGCTGGCTCTTAGACTCTGCGCACTTTACCACTGCTAACCAGTGCTAAAGTGCATATGCTCCCTCACATTAAACATGGTAACCTTGGATCATACCCAATTGGACTATTTAATATACTTATAAGTCCCTAGTAATGTGTACTGTATGTGCCTAGGGCCTGTAGATTAAATGCTACTAGTGGGCCTGCAGCACTGGTTGTGCCACCCACTCAAGTAGCCCCTTTACCTTGTCCCAGGCCTGCCATTGCAAGGCCTGTGTGTGCAGTTTCACTGCCACTTCGACTTGGAATTTAAAAGTACTTGCTAAGCCTCAAGCTCCCCCTTTTCTACACATAAGTCACCTCTAATGTGTGCCCTAGATAATCCCTAGAGCAGGGTGCTGTGTGGGTAAAAGGCAGGACATGTACCGGTGTAGTTAGATGTCCTGGTAGTGTAAAACTCCTAAATTCCTTTTTACACTACTGTGAGGCCTGCTCCCTTCATAGGCTAACATTGGGGCTGCCCTCACACATTGTCGAAGTGGCAGCTGCTGATATGAAGGGAGTAGGAAGGTCATATTTAGTATGGCCTGAATGGTAATACAAAATCCTACTGACTGGTGAAGTTGGATTTAATATCACTATTTTAGAAATGCCACTTTTAGAAAGTGAGCATTTCTCTGCGCTTAAATCTTTCTGTGCCTTACAATCCACGTCTGGCTAGGTTTAGTTGACAGCTCCTTGTGCATTCACTCAGACACACCCAAACCACAGGGTACTCACCCTCACTTGCATACATCTGCATTTTGAATGGGTCTTCCTGGACTGGGAGGTTGGAGGGCCTGCTCTGACACAAAGGACTGCCACACCTCCTACTGGGACCCTGGCAGACAGGATTGAACTGAAAGGGGACCTGGTGCACTTCTAAGCCACTCTTTGAAGTCTCCCCCATTTCAAAGGTACATTTGGGTATAAAACAGGGCCTCCGCCCTACCACCTCAGACACTTGCTGGAGAAGAAACCTGAACCATAAACTACATCCTGCCAAGAAGAATTGCCTGGCTGCTCAAAGGACTCACCTGTCTGCTTTCTACAAAGGACTGCTGCCTTGCTGTTGGCCTGCTGTCTTGCTGAACTCTTGTCTGGCTGTAAAAGTGCTCTCCAAGGGCTTGGATAGAGCTTGCCTCCTATTCCCTGGAGTCTCAGGACCAAAAAGACTTCTCTTTTTCATTTGGACTCTTCATGCACCGAAATTGTCGACACACAGCTTGGTCCGCGGCGAGAAAATTGCTTCACACCAACGCTGATCGACGCAACGCCTTTGCAAGGACAACGCCGCCCGACTTCCAGAGGGGAAATTGACGCGACGCCTGCTGTGAGAACGAAAATTCCACACACAGCCTCCTGGAACGATGCGCAGCCAGAAAACAAGCCGAAGAATCCACGCACAGACCCGGGACATCTGGTAATCCCACAAACCACAGAAAGAGACTGTCCGCCCGCTGGAAAATGAAGTACGACTTCCCCGCGTGAAAAATAACGACGCAAGTCTGTGTGTGCAAGGGAGGAATCGACGCACACACCATTTTTCCACGTATCTCTTCTTCTGCGGCCCTTGGCGGAGATTTTCCACTTTAAACCAGGTACTTTGTGCTTGAAAGAGACTTTGTTTGCTTTTTAAAGACTTAAGACACTTAATATCACTTTTCAGTGATATCTCTACAATTTCACATTGCATCTTTATTCGTTCTGACCTGCAATTATCCAGATAAATATTATATATTTTTCTAAACACTGTGTAGTGTATTTTTGTGGTGCTATATTGTGTTATTGTGTGATTTATTGCACAAATACTTTACACATTGCCTTCTAAGTTAAGCCTGACTGCTCAGTGCCAAGCAACCAGAGGGTGGGCACAGGATAATTTGGATTGTGTGTGACTTACCCTGACTAGAGTGAGGGTTCTTGCTTGGACAGAGGGTAACTTGACTGCCAACCAAAAACCCCATTTCTAATAGGTTCCATATTATCCACTGCGTATGCAGCTGCATTCCATGATCTACTGAGACTGGAAATTTGATCAACAGCTGCCTTCTGAAAGACTCCACTGTAGATGGTCCAGAGGAGGGAAACGGTATTGTTGAGTCTTTAAATCTGGCTGCTCTCTGCAGGAGATAGAAGCTATGTTAGCCCTCCTGAAGGATGCCCCCTGCCAGATAAAGAAGCTGTGGATCATAGTACGGGTGAACCATGAGTCACTTAGCCTCCTTGAAGATCTACACAAAGAGACAATAGCTGTTGCATTTCAACAAATAATGAATATAAAAGAGATAGCAACAAGAGAGAAGAAAATGTTTCCAATGATCCAAATTTCTATGAGTGTTTTGCAATAAGATCATTAAGGTACATGTTATTTTACTTCCTAATAATGGCAACACAATTGCATTGAAACGTCAACCAAAATGTTATAGAAGCAATTTCATTAAATCAATAAAATGTTAAATGTGGGAAACATAGAATGAAATTCGAAAATCTGGATTTCAGAGCACAAAGATAATATTTCTGAAAATAGTGTTAAGCCAAGTGTGGCTGTCTACTTAGATGAGAAGAAATACAATGTCAGCCATTTGAAATTCAAAGAATCAATTTCCAGTTATGGAAATTCAAAATTGTTTGCTGCAAAGGTTGATCACCTTGATAACGATGTAGGACTCTATTCAACCAATAGAGTCTTCTGTGATAAGCTCTTGTTGTGTACATATTCCTTATGTTGATTTCAGACTATCACTAGAACATTATCTGGATCATAAATTCAACGTATGCTTTATGTATAAGATATAGGGCACCTGGCTGTTGTCTTTAATTATGTTGACAGTAATTGTATACTCTGTTTTAGGACTCTGATTAGTCTCATTTGAACATCCTTTGGAACCCTACATGTTTGCAATGCTGTTTCTTTCACAGTTGATATTTTGTCACTTTCTACAGTTCTTTATCTTACATAAGGTGCATCATACAGATTTTTATAAAATTGTCACCATCATAAAGCTTGTTCATGGAGTTCATCAATAATGTCTATGAACTACTGACATATTGAATTAACCCTGTATTTTTGTTAAAAAAATAGGGAGCTCAACTTGTGGCTGCTATGTCTTCAGATTATCAAGAATTGTTTTTCTTGAATCTGTTTCTTACAGATCTTTTTTTTATTTAGACATATGTTGACCATATTGCACAATATAGAATTAAAAGTAATATAGGTATACATGTTTAAAATATTAATATTATATCCATTGTTTGCCAATGTTTAAATAATACTTATGCAATTTTTTAGATATGCTTACCATGTCAACTATTTTAAATAGTTCAATTAAACTAAATTTAATTTAACATTATATCTCATGATGTATCTATCCTCATTATTGTCTATGGCTGGATGCTGCAGTATCGATGGTTTGACCATGTGTATTTACTACTGTTGATTTTTTGGCAATAGTATTGTACTGGCATATTTTTGACTCCAATCCCTTACTTAGTGACATGCAATTCTATACTTTCAAATAACTTTGCATTAGGATTTTGTGTATGGAAAAATGTGGTAGAGTTACTCAAAAGTGTATCAGTAAATTACACATGTAAATTACTCACAAGTGCACAATATGTTTGTGATTAGCCCCCTTCTAAGTTGAATTGATCTTGTAAGAAATCTATTTTGGTTAGTGTGATTTAGAAGTTTTACCTAATGACATGGCACATTTATTTTATGAACGTGAGTGGCACCGGTTAAACATTGGTTGGTCATTTCTCTAGTGTCTGATCTTAACTTTTTGACATGTTCAGACATTTTTGGCCTGACAGGCTTGCAAAGTTTTTCACCTCCATAATTGTATTGACCTCATAAATGTTACGCTGTTTTCAAACAGGTTTATGTACAATGGCCGTGGCCTTGAGGTAAGTGAACATCACACTCCCTCTGGCCATAGAATTAAAGAAGATAATAGCCATTTGTAAACACATAGGTTGTGGAAACTGATGTTTTCTCAATAAATTACAAGCACTTAAGGTGAATCCTCTCCTGTTCACCATAGTATAACAATGAACTTTTTGAACTGTTTGTTGATTAATGATGTTAAACCTAAATCACCTTATTTTTATTTTTTTTTAACTTTCAGTTCATTCTCCATGTGATTTATACCCTCTGATGAAGGACCCAATAGTTTAAAATGCTTTTGGGTGGAATTTAAATGTCATGACTGAAGTCATTACCAATTTATGAGACTTAGTTGTTGCAGTGTTGGATACAAGATGCTAAAATTCGATTTTTTTATTGATGTTAACATGGAAGTCTAAATATTAAGGAATAGAAGAAATAGGACCATTTGGAGTAACTATAAAATATGTAAATTTACAGAGTATTTTGAAGTAGTTTTATGATACTATTTCACAGTGGATGAAGGAACTATTCCTCTTTAGATGAGACAATGGCTCAAGCAAGGGCCACTATCATAGGGTGAGGTATTTGTCACATGTGGCTACTAACACATATTCTGAGTTTTGAACACGAAAATGATACCTAACATTTGAAATCCCTAGTTAACCTACTGCGTTCTATAAATTATGCCTTACTTAATGGGTCATTCCTCCCAATAAATTTTAGGAGACAGAATCTATCAAGGGAAAACTGTGAGAGTGTGATCATTATCAAATAACACATAATTCTAATCCTCATGCAAACGCTTACATACAGATTGAAATTTAGGCATATATTTGTAATGAGGTTCTTGGGGCCTAATTACGAGTGGTCCAGGTTGAATTATAAAATTATTGCATCAGAGAAAAATCTGAAGCCAAGATGTTTAAAAAGTATGGGATACAATAATGATCACATATTCTGTTCTTTGGGGGAATAACATCAATGTTTTGGAGCTTACTGCACCAAAAACCACATGGTACACTAATACTGTATACTTTTCTACATTTACATTGTGGCAGGATTGAGCTGCTGAAATTCAACGAAAGGTAAAGTTGTTGTCACACCCGGTAATTACTGGGTGTTGTAAATACTATATAAACCAAAATTCTAATCCTTGCACAAACAGAAGTATGAAAAGGGGACAGAACTTCTCTACCCACTCATAATTGGGACTTTAGTGTTGTGAAGGATGTGGGTATGTATATCTACATAAAGCTAAACTCACAGTAAGGGTATGCGATTGTGTGCAAACCACAAAACACACACATACAGATTTGTGTCTGTGGATTTTCATTCTTGCTCCATTTCTCTCTCCTCTGTTCCTCTATTATACCTCAATATCATTTTGGTATCTCTGATATTACTTTTGCCTGAAGGTCAGTAATATCCCTCTTACTTCACATCTGAAAACATGATTTCTCTCAGATCCTGACTTCTACCTTTTTTTCTCAGATTGGTGGTTCCTCTGCTTCATGTACTCTACTCCTTTGGTGTTCTGTCCCTGTCCTAATGAGTGTTCTCTTTTATTTCACTGTACCCTCTGTCACCTTTTTTATTCAGATCTCTTTGTCCATATTTCTCATACTCTTTCTCTCTCTTTCTCACTTTTTCTGCCATGCTCTCACCCTCCACTGTTCTCTCAGTTGCTTCTCATTTTGCCTATGCCCCATTTTGGTGCAATTCCAGGTTTACTGATTTTAGTAAATCTGGGATTGTAATAAATTCCATTCGTGGATGCACAGGAACACTCTTGCGCCACCAGTGATACATCTACCAGTACTAAATGTAGAGTACTGTAGGGTAAGCTGCTGCATTGTGTGACCTTTTCTTACAAAGGCATAGTAAATTTACCCTGCGGCTTAGCGAATTTCATATCAAAACGTGCATTGCGTTGAATTGACTTTGTTATCCAAGAACAATGCACGTTTTTAGTAAATCTGGGCCTTGGATTCTACAATAAATAATATGTGTGTATGTATGTGTGTGTGTGTGTGTGGCACACGTTGGTGTGCACATGTGTGTGTCTGTATGTGTGTGTATTAGTGAGTGGGTGTGTCTGCTTGTTTCAGGACAATTGATGCTATTCTCAGGGTTGTCAGTGAGTGAACCATATGGCTTTAATCATTTCACAAGTACAATCTAACAGCTTTATTGAATACAAACATTTGTGTTAGACCTGTCAGCCTTAGGGTGGTATTTTCCTTTTCATTGATCTTAGGACTCTGCATACTTTACCAGTGCAATCAGTGCTAGAGTGCTCATGAAAAACTTTCAAATGTATTTTTCACTTTTGCAAGGCCACCCCTCTCCCACAGGATAACTTTGGGTTACCTTGTGACATTTAATGAGTAATAACATTTGCTTTGAAGCAGGTAGGAAAGTAATATTTGTTATAACAGGAATTATAATGTAAATTCATCTTTAATAGTAAAGTCAGATTCTAAGCCACAATTACAAAAATGGCACTTTTAGAGAGTTGGCATTTTCTTGTCCTAACCATTTAGTGCCTGCTCCTGGGTCACATGACTGGGTACAGGTGGCAGTTGGCCTTTGTGCATTCTGCCTAGACAGAATTACAAAGGATGGTCTTGGTGTTGTCAAAATGGGGCATTTCTGACTTGATGGAGGGGGGCTGAGCTGTCACCTACCACGCTCACACTTCTAAGGCACTAACTCAGTTTACACAAAAAGGACTTCACATTAGCCTATGGTGCCACCAGACAGACTGGGACCAGGGCAAAAAGGCAGACACCTCTGTAGGGGAATCTCCCAAAATTTCTCCCATTTCAAAGCTGGCACCAGGTATAAATATTGGACCGTTATAGCCAACTCTGCAGATCACTTCTGGAACTGTGCAAGACTCAGAAGAAGGGCTGCTCTCCTGCCCCATCCAGCTGCTTTGCTGCCCCACTGCTCTTCTGCAAGAAGGACTGTGCTGCTGCCCGACTGCATGAGGAAGAAGGACTGAACCTACATTTTGATCCCAGAACCACCATAGTGTTTCGAAGGGCTAGTAAGCTGGCTTCGTATTCTGAACTACACAAATGTAAAAGGCTCCTCTGCACCAATGCAACCCGACATATCTTGATGCAGGACCATGCATCACAGCTCTAGCTTGGTGACCTCACAAGCACTGACTCAGCATGATGCACCTCAGTGCTGACAATCGGCCTGCTTGACATATCTAAATGCAACTCAACACCAGACCTCATATTGCAGCTTCTGATCTGCAAGTTCACAAGCACAGGTCTAGCACAATTCATCTCAACACCAACAACTGCCCGACCTCGATGCATCTCAGTTCAGCACCAGCACATCCCTACACAAGTTCCCACTGCCCCAGTGGCTTTTTTTACCTCAACGCAGAGCAGCACATCTCGATGCCAGAGCCCACACTGCAAGCTTCTGTCAACTGCTCCAGTGACTTAAACCGAGCGCAATTCATTTTAATGCTGGACTTTGCATTACAGCTCCCATTGACAGCTCCTAGATGTCTGCACTGCACAGGCCAATGCACGGATTTTGCATCTAAGCGTACCAGCGCAAAAGTTACTTTTTACAGAGAACTGAACCCAGTCATGTATCCGGCCCACACTCCATATTGGTTAGCCTGAACTTGTAACTTAGACTTGGTCTACGTTGACCAGATAACAGCAATTGGCGCTTCTTGCCTCTAAGCACTATTTATCTTAAAAACGATTGAAAATGCGTTTATATGGTTTTCCTGAGTTTTGTTGTCTATGTTTCTAAATTGGTGCGGGATTTTTCTTCTGTGGTGAATTCACTTTGTTGTTGTATGTGTTCTGCATAAATACTTTACACATTGCCTCTAACTTAAGACTGAGTGATTTTGTGCCAAAGTACCAGAGGGCTAAGTGCAGGTTAGTTTACTGACTTTTTGCGGTTCACCCTGGCAGGGATTGTGGCTGTTGCTTGAGAAGGGCTTCACCCAAATATTCAACAACCCAATCTTTCACAATTTACTACTTTAGTGCACAGGAGTATCATAAAGCAAGGGTACAATTGTATGACAATAGCCATAAATAAATCTCTTCAATGGAATAAGACCTAGTTCCTCTTTTTTAAATATAGGGGTAGTTGTGAATAAAGTACCTAATAATTTCTGTGGAACAATTCACCATAAAGTGACCAATTAAATGCATGTGGAATTCAGGAGTGGGTTGGGTAAGCACTCATTAATACTCCAAAGGTCTCTATTATAGGGAGAGAGATATTAAAACCCAACATACCAAATAGTGCTTCTTTGGGTATCATGGTTGCAATGACATCCTATATTGCTATTTGTGATGAAGGGCTGATAGTTCTATGGACAGCTGTCACCCACTTGCAGTTGTCAAATGTGGAGTTGTTTTTTTCAAGTGCATCTCTTTACAACAGACTTTTTTCCTTGAGGATTTTATGACATTCCTTGGTCTACAAATATATATAGATCTTTGTCCACAGATTGTGCTCTTTGTGATTTGGTGTAAATCCATTCAGTAGGTTTTGAGAAATAAGGTTTAAAAATATGTGTATATCTGAATGGTTTTGTCTTTAAGAGTCTTTCAATAGTCTTGCAGGAGTGTACATTTAAAAATAGAACACTCTGATTGGCCCAGGGAGATTTCTTCCCCTTGGGCCAGCTTGCTCTTGTAGGGGCCAGAATCCAGAGGACGTGAACACACTTATTGGGTTCTAGCAACATGAGAAAAATGTTGCTGGCAGCCATTACAAGACTTAAGGACTTAGGGCCTCAATACGATTGTGGCGGTGCAAGGACCACCACACTCACAGCGACTGTCGAACTGCTGCACTCCAGGCGGACTGACCAACACATTACAACCCTGGCAGACGGACCTGTCAGGGGACCGCCGTCCCTGCCAGGAACATGGCTCCCAATGGACTGTCAGCAGTCTGATTTATACTCAGCCACAGCGGCCCTGAACTTAGCGCCGCCTGGCTGATAACAACTGAGTTTCTCCCTGCCTTTCTATGGCAGGGACCCAGCCATGCATAGCATGTGCAGTGCAGGGGCCCCCCTGCCCAACACCATCGGAATGTGCACTGTCTGCTTGGCAGACAGTGCACATTCCGATGGTGATGGTGTGCTACGGTATTCGCATTGGCTCCCTTAAAGGAGCTGAGGCCAATATCGTAGCACTGTTCCTGCAGGTCAGCCCTGAGGGAGTGCCTAATACAATGCTTCCGTCAGTTACCCGGGCGGGAACATCATAATACACCTACGGGGAAGCTACTGGTATGACAGTGGTGCACTTCCCATGAGTTTGGAGGTTGGCTCGTCTGACCGCCAAACTCATAATGAGGCCCTTAGTTCCTTGTCCTGAATTTAAACAATAATAATGTAAGTGGGAAGGGTTCAGATAACCTGCCCAGGGCTGAAATATAAAATAAGCAAATTTTGCCTCAATGCTGCGGGAGTCCTGGGGGATTGAAGCACAATCATACAAAAATGGCTGTTATTATTCACATACATATGGGAAGGGGGTGTCAGTAGGGCCCGCTCTTTAGCTCATTTAGGGCCTCAAGGACCCCATCCCTTGGGGCCAGCTATATTTAAGGGTATATAGGCATGTGGTCCCCAACCACAGGCTTTTTTTTGGCCTCTGGAATCCTATCCCCAATGGGCCCAATATACGTTTTAAGGGGAGTAGGGCACACAGCCTCCCTCCCCAAGATGTTTTCAGCCTCAGAGATCCCATCCCCAAGGTCCATAGTATTTTTAAGTGGAGGGGACCATCACTTGCTTTAAAAGAGTGGGTGGACAGCACAGCCCTCCTCCCTGAGGCTTTCATGACCCTAGGGACCCCGTGACCTGGGGCTAGCTCACTTGCTGTGTCCCAGGAAGTGCACAAATGATTACCTGCTGCTCCTTGAAGCTGGCACACATTCAATGTTTTTCTTCCACACTGGTCATCAAATGCACAGATGCAGTTTTTTGTGATTTGCTAGGATGGCGAGGTACTCCATTGTCACCCTAATTCTTTGTGACATACAAAGTCAAGAAACATGGAGTACACAATTCTCAAAGTCTTTGGTGAACTGCATTGTGAATTCGGCATGCTGCATGTTGTGTGCTTTGCACATGGGCATTCCTTGCATCATCTAGACCAGTCACACACAGAGTGTCCTTCTTTTTGGAAGGCTTGAAAGGCATTTTCTATAGATATTGTTTTGTGAATGGGAGGTTGCATACTGAAAAGTGCACCTAAAATTATGGGTAAGTGAAATATGCATTATTAGTGTTCATGTATTTACTAGAAATTTTTGCAAAATCCATAATTTTGTGCTATATTTTAGTGGAAATGTGTCCTTACGCTCTGTTGTTTCCACGCATTGCTCTAAATTTCAGCAATGGTGAGTTTTGCTGTAAATGTTAACAGTGAATGTTTTGTAATTGTGTGAATTGGCATAACAGTATTATTTCAGAAATTTTGGCAGCAGGCATATGGCAACACTTCTCAAATTGCATGAATTATTCTGATGTCATTTAAATTTGGCACAGGTCTACCTGATATGCAGCTATTGGAAACTAATTTGACCATGATTATAAGTTGCACTGTACTACTGTTACAGTAAAAGTGCATGGAATTTTACCTCTATTGCAATGAGTTTGCACCAGTATCAAGCAATGAAAAATAAATCTCCATGCAATGAGTAATAACCATTTTGGGCATTTTTCTCCAGTCATAAAACCACATGGAATTCACTATTCAATAGGGTTTTACTTCATACATTAACACATGCTCTGAGCAGTTAATAAATGCATCCACGGGCCTGTGTGTGAGGCGAGGGGTGTGTGGAGTTGATGTAGTAGGGAAGGTTCTCCTGTGAGAGAAAAACAGACTGCTGCTGCAGCCAAAGCAAATAGTGATTTTTTGGCCAGAACTCCAACCCAAAGAAACACCTTTTGAGCAGTCACCCCCACTTTTATATAATGTAATGGAAGTTAAATGTCACCTGTGGACTGAAGCACATATTGTGCCATCTAGATTGCGGACACAGAAAGCATGGCCTTGATCTACGTATAGAGCCTGACTGCTACAGCTTTTAAACCTGCAGCTGAACATGTAAAAATTACCTTTTTTGATGGAAAGCAACCCTCATTTTAAGTTGTAATTGATTAAAATTGTAGTCTTAATACTAGGGTGCCTGGAAATTAATAATTAAATGTATAGTTCAATAGGGTTTGCAAGTCTATGTAGTTACTAGCACAGTACTAGTGTGCTGGGGGAACAACTAAAGTTCGATTGAAATATTACTTGTAATAACTTTGAATTGGAATAAGCTACATTCCCCATCCAATCACTGTTTTTAATATTTATTAAAATATAATTCAATGGTGAATTTATGTTGTTGATAAATAACAAGAATCTCAAGTTGGCCAGGTAGCTGTAGACTACAAGTAGCTGTCCCAGTCTTTGCTTTTCCCCTGATGAGGTGTGAAAATTGCTCTCAGAGCAGGAACACAGGCTTGGACCTTTGGTAGGAAGACCTTTGAGTAAGGAATGTGACTCTCTCAGGAAGGGCAGCTGGGGAGACCTATGAATAAAGAATGTGACTCTCCCAAGAAGGGCAGGTTTAGGAACTTAAATAACTTGAAAGGGACCAGAGCAAACCCACTCATTCATAGTTTACTGTAAATTGAGATCTTGTGATTGCCCCTTCCTGTACAAAACAATCATCCCTGCAACTCAGGCATCCTTGTATCATAGTTAAAGGGTGCCTGTATTGGTACATGGCAGCAATTTGTACACCAGTGCAGGGGACAAGGACAGAACTGAACTGTATCTTCCTGCACAAAACAATCATCCCTGCAACTCAGGCATCCTTGTACCATGGTTCAAGGTTGTCTGCATTGGTACATGGCAGCAATCTGTACACCAGTGCAGGGGACAAGGACAGAACTGCACTGTATCTTCTAGATGCAGTGCATTCCTGCCCTTTTATTTTGACACAGGGCAGTTCAAAAAGGCTTGTGACACTGTCCTCCATCACAACTTTGTAAATGAGGCCCTAAGAGCTTTCCATTAGGTCTTGGGATCCTTAGAAGTGACCAAAAGAAGATACACAGAACATTGGAAAAGCTGGTACCTAAAAAACAAGCATGAATATTGTGGAGCATCAAATATAATATACCATTTGTCGATAAGCAAACACATTCCTTGTTGATAGCAGTACCTGTCTGTGTTTCTCCTTAACAATGGTGTGATTATAGAGAACAAACATTTATATTTCACACAAAAATAAAATTATGCCTATTTGACCTGACTTTATTGGTGTGGTATTCCCCCAAACATTTTTCCCTGTCCAATCCTCTTTTCTGAGTTCAGTTTTGGTAGCTTTAGGACCCTTGCTAAAGTTCTTCGACTCTCTCCTTCAAACATGGTATAATTTGCCAACACCTAACTGGCACATATAATTTACTTGTAAATCCCTAGATCATGGTACTACATGTACCCAAGGCCTGTAAATTAAATGCTACCATAGCCATCATCCCAGGAATTTAAGGACAATTTACAGTTTGGGCAATTCTTAAGGATTAAACATAATTGCACCAAGAAAGACGACTATTTTTTGGAAGCCAAGCCTCTAATGTCGAAATTGATCGAAAGAAGCTATCCATATAGAGTGGTTAAAAGATCCCTCAAACATGCCTGGTATTACGATCGACAAGCCTTACTCCAGGTCAAAGAGAAAGCTGTTCAGTCTCGTATTACTTGTGTTACAACTTTTGGTTCAGAGTCAAATGGAATTAAAAAGATTATTTAAAAACATTGCCGCTTATTATCCTCTCTTGATATTCCACTTGAGAAACCATTATTTGCCTTCAAAAGGGGTAAAAATTTGAGAGACAGTCTAGTGAGGGCCTACATTGAACCAGAAGCACACACACTGAGTAACTTCTGAGGGCTAACACCAAGGGTTGGACATTACCCCTTGTTGGAAAATTGGTTATTGGTAAGGGCAGGTAAGTACCTAGACTTAGCAATAGGCCACTAACCTCCACTTAGGCCCAGTTAGGTCTCAAGTAAATTAAACCCAGCTCAACACTTGGTAGCTTGGCAACTAGCGACAAGGCTTAACTTAGGAGACAGAGTGTAAAGCATTCAAATATCACAAAACAGTAATTAAATAAACACAGGAAACAGTTTTAAAATCGGATAAGGAGAACCGGATATATGAATTTTTAAAGAATTATTATTTTCTAGTGCCTAGAAACAAAAAGCGCCAATCTGGTAATCTGGTCGCACCTCGACCGGGGCAAAGTGAAAGTTTAAGGCCGACCCCGATGGAGCCCGGCTCGGCTACAGCCCGCGGGAGGCCTCGGTCAAAAGTTTACCTTCAGACTTAGTCGTTTTTCTGAAGATTTTCTTCAGCGGGACGAACCTGTCAGTCCAATCTGACCTCCTGGAACTTTTCTTCGGATACGCATCGCAGAAGCCCTCGTGGAGATTTTTACCTTTGGACTTAGTCATTTTTTCGAGGTGAAAATCCTTCGACTGTGGCAAACCTGGATCTTGATCTGACGTCCTGGGAGCCCTCCTCGGATACGCTAGCTGGGAGGTCCTGGTCAACTTCCTACGTTCGGACTTAGTCTCTTTTTGGAGATTTTCTTCACCTGGACGAACCTGCAAGTCAGGCCGGGTCGCGGTTGAGGCAAGCCGGCTAGAGTTGCCATGGTGGGTCGGTCACTCTATGGAGCTTTTTTCCAAAAGTTCTCCTAAGTTCTCCAAACTTCTGGATCTCCTTCCAGATATTCCTTTAAGGTTCTTTTGGGGTCCACGGCTCACCCCAAGGTTCCAGAAGCTCTGAGATGATCCTTGGGGGTGTGGACTACAACTCCCAGAATGCCCCTGCCACAAACTCCTTTTTGGCTCCTGGACAGTGGTGAGCTGGCGGTTTCTTCAGGAGTTGGTGCAGGGGACTCTGGTTAGCAATTTTTCACCTGTAGCAAACAGGGAGTCCCTCCTTGAACCAGTTGAAGCAAGGCAAGGTCCTTCTTGTTGTGAAGCCCAAGTGTGCAGCTGATGCAGTCCTTCAGAGTGCAGGGTCCAGGTGCAGGCCAGGGGTCCAGCAGGGCAGTCCTTCTTCTCCTGTAGTTCTTCCTTGTTAGAATCTGATGGGGATCTGAAGTGTGTGTGCAGGTCTTCCAGTTTTATCCCTGCTCCTGAGGGAAAAACAGGGGGGTCGTGGTTCTCCAATCAGAGGCAGGGTCCTTCCCCCTGTGATGACCACTTCCTCGGAAGTGTGGCAAAAATCAATCCCAGGGAACAACATTCCACAAAAATCCATCATGGCTGAAAGTGATTTTTGGAGGTTACATCTGGCTGAGCCTACCCACTGGTGTGGCTAAAAATCCTAAACACACCCCTCTCCTGCCCTCTCCTTATCTAATCAAGGGGCACCTAATTGTCTGGGTTTGCAGGATGTGGGATGTTGCTGGGTTGCTCCAAATGTCCTTCTCTGCCTTTGAAGATCAGTTTGGCAGCCCTCCCACTTCCTGCCTCACCATCTGCTGAGGGGAGATCTCCTCCCACAGGCACATCTCTTTGTGTGAAGCCAGGCCACTTCACACCTCATCAAGGCAGCCTGGCCAGGCTGCCAGAGGCTGGCCAATCAGAGCACAGCAGCAAAAACACTGCAGGGCTGAAGTTGGCAACTTTTCAGGTAAAGTTTAAAACTCTTTATCTGAACAAGTTATATTAAATCCAACAACTAGAAGTTGTGGGATTTATTATAACAATTAATTTGATACCACACTCTTGGTATCTGTCACTTAAGGGGACTTTTAAAATTAAAATAAAATCTCTCCATTGTAGCCTATGGAGGCCATTCACTACAATGAGGGAAAAACAACTTTGGCTGTTTTACCTCACCAGGGCTTATAAAACGATTTTATAAGGTCCCTTCTTATAGTTACATGGCACCCAGCCCTAGAGGCACATAGGGCACACCTCAGGGGTGACTTATATGTAAAACTAAGGTAGTTTAAGACTTTGGAACTACTTTTAATTCCAAAGTCGAATTTGCATGTAACTTTAAATTAAAAGCAGCCAGCAAGGCCGGCCTGCCTTTAAAATGAAACTGGGAGCCTCAGCAGTGCACCTATGGGGGCACTACCTACGCTGGGGTCCCTAAACCTCCATGCCCTACCATATACTAGGGACTTATAGGTAGGTTAACTTTGCCAATTATAATTAGCCTAATTTGCATATCCACTTTAAACAGAGCACTGGCCCTGGGACTGGTAAGCAGTACCCAGGGCACAGCCAAGAGTCAGTAACCACCAGTACCTATCCAAAAAGTGTGGGGGTGACCAGGGCAAAAAGGAGGACTTTCCTAACCCCTGTTGGAATTGCAGTCCAGTGCTTCCACTAAAATTGTAAAAACATGTTGTCTAAATGAGAGAACTTGGCAGCTGAAACATTTTTCTAATTGTGGCTCTAAAAATTGTATTTACTCTATTGTTCTTTGTTTTACTTTGGTAAAACAATTCAGGAGGTCAGAAAACAGATTATTCAACATCAGTCACGAATATGGTGTAATGTTGTGAATGCTTCTATGGTTGAACATTACAATCTTATGAAACATGTCCGCAATGAAATGCACTGGTTTGTACTTGATGTTATAAAACCCTCGAAAAGACATGTAAATGTGGACTCCCTGTTGACCATTAAAATGAGCCGTTGGATTTGGCTTTCAGATACAGTTAAAAAAGGTTCTGAATCAACAGGTGGAATGGCAGATACTAGCAACGTCATAGATAGACTATCTTGAACGGAACAGTTCTTCTGATGTATTCCACATAGACAGTTATGGATCTCAACCGCCTTTCATTGTTCTGTGCCTGCTATTGCGGACACTGAATCAATATCTAGCAGCTCTTCTAGAGAGGGTCTGGTCCCCTTCACTGTTTCCTATTGTGTCCTTTTCTTTTTTATGGTTGGTATGAGGGCTGTGAGTCCCTTTATCTGTACTTTCATTTCTGACATTTAGTTGTATTGTTTGTTATGGTTGATGGCTAATAATGCCCTGATAATAATTGGTTGGGTCTTTTCTATTTATTCTATGGATAAGCTAGACTCTGGGGCTACCTACAACAGGGTTGTATTTAGATGGGCCATTATTACTTTTAACGATGGCCACCACAGTTACTGCATTGGTCATGTGACATGTAACTACCTGAATGCTCTGTAATAGGGAGACAGACAGTGTGTGGATCTTACTAGCATGGACTGAGCTGATGTCCCAGATAGAGATTGTATTTATTAACTTACTGAGGTTGACAAAAGTATACTTACCGTAATTACAACTCTTTCCAAACTCAAGGCATTTTTACCAGTTTAAGATGGCCGCCATAGTCACTGCATGGTCACATGACCTTTCACTTCCTTATTTAAACTCACTGGGAAGGCCAGCGATGTTTGATTCTGACTCGCATGTGTTGAGCGGATCTTGATGGAGAGACAGACGCTAGCGGTCCATTATTTAAAACATATGAGTACACTGCATTGGAGGCAGAGCTTTTCTATAGTTTATGTTGTATGACTGTTAAGCAGTTCTAATATTTTCATCATTGTAGATTTGTTTACTTGAGCTTGTAGGCTGAAGTCCCCTGGTGTGTTGCTACAGAGCCTATTTTTTCAACCTGTTGTAAGTAGCAGAATATAGCTATTCTAGTTGGGAGCCCGACACAGTGTACTTTATGGTGCACGTTTGCTAAGTTTTTAAAGTATTTTTTTAACTTTCCTTGTCATATAGGTGGTGGCTTATACTAGTATTCACACCTGTGTTTTGGTGTTTTTTGGGGTTCAAAAGGCGGTACACATGGTGTGATTTAATAGAGTGCAGGTACTGTTTTTTAAATTAATTTTTCTTATGTGTAGATATTATTTAACAACACTGAGTCCTGATTATGGTCTGATGGACCTTCCACTGCCACTACAGGCCGAAACGTCAATATTACCTTCTCATGTGACAAGCTGAATTGAAAGTCCATAATATTGCTTGAACTGGGACTGAAAACCAGGCAATTATTGAGCAGAACTGTGTCATGAGGAGGCTTTTAACCCCTTCCTCGATCTGCAGTTGGGATTCAGTCTTATGATCTAGAGGAGTAATATATTGGATTTTAACAGTGCGGAGTTGCCTTATTCATTAATTGAAGACTGGATAATATGTTCGCATACTACATCTAAATAATTTCTCTAGGAGCATTTTTAAGTGAGACTAGTGGGGACCCTTGTGCCAATCCACTAAGGTAGCCTTTTAAAACATTACTGAGGCCCCCTCCTGAAGCCTATAATGTGGGTTAAAACTGCCATTTCAACCTGGCAAAATAAACATTCTAAGCATTTATTTTTGATGCATATCAGTCACCGTTAAGACAGGCTGTAATGACTCCTAGGGCAGGGTGCACTGTGTTAAAGAAGTACAACATATGCACTTGCATTTTACATATCCCAGCAGTGAAAAAAGAACTAGAGACACTTTTTGCTTTTGTAATGCCTAGTTCTTCAATTGACTAACAGTTGGCTACCTCGTTACATTTAGTGCTAACTTTATATTTAGAGCAGATAGAGATATGCTGTTCACACTCAAATTAATTGTAATTCAAAATTGGCTTTAATTATAAATTCTGATTTTAAGATAGAATTCTGAAAATGACACTTTTATAAAGTTGACAGTATTTTGTCTGAACCAGCTCTAAAATACAGGAGCTCCAGAAAACCCCTATGCACACCAGCTGCTGTCTACGATGGAGGACAAGGATGTTGAGGAGCAGGAGAAATAGGAAGAAATAGAGGGGGGGGGATAAAAACCTACTGACCATGAACTCGTAGGAGAAAGGAGAGCAGGCAGCAGCTTCTCCTCCTACAACCTGTTCCCTGAGAAAGTGGAAGACAGGAGGGCAGAGAAGGAATTTAGACTACAGCTGACTAAACTGAAAACAAAGCAGATACAACCAGGAAGAAGCTAATGCACAGAGATCCATGGAGGAAAAGAAACTGTTAGTTCATGAAGTTAATCTGAGGGAGATTGACCTGAAAGCAAAATAAAATTCAGGCAACAGTGACAGTGAGAATCTAGTGTCCAGTGGAGACGGAGGGTTCACATCCCCAATTAACTGATGCCTAACTGTGCCGTGGGAGATGACATAGTCTAGTGGTTCAGGGCATGTGAAGTAGCTCTGAGGAAATTCAGGTCCCTGAGGATGACTGGAAAGTCAGTATCTAAAGGCATATGCTGAGTAAGGGGAGGGATTTATTGTTTTCTATAGGCAAGTGTGACAGGGTAAGCTAGATGCTCATGAAGAAGACCTTGTCAAAGTTATGGTCTTTCCCCTTGGAAATATAGGTTGGAGTTGGGAGATAGCCTGAAGCTGTCCCTCCAGTAATGGGGAGATTTTGAGGATCACTTCTGTAAGGCTATGGATGGTTAGGTAGAGGGAAGTAATGTGAATAATTAAATTAGCTGTACAATCAGGTTGCAAGAGAGGACATGTTCTGTAGTTGATTTCCAGTTCTGCACTAACATCTAATAGATTCCAAGCTCACTGACCCCAGAAAGCTTGTAAAGGAGGTGGATTGCTTGATCAGGACTAGGGATCACAATACAGTATTTGGGGTAGGCTTAAAAAAAGCACACAGTGCCCCCATCAGAAGAAAGAGGGAGAGACAAAAATAAAACTAAAAGGGTCTCAAAAGGCCCTCAAAACTGTTCTTAGGGGAAGGTTTCCCAGTCCCAACCCGACCAGAAGAAAGATTATTATCCTGAGAAAAAAAATATCTGGATATTTTTCCCAAAATTTGAGATGTACACCAGGTGCAGGTATGTCAAGGGGAGGGCCCACTGCCCTAGAAGGCAGCAGCCTTCCACAGGTTGACGGACAACTGAAATGACCAGTGTGGGGCTTCAGGAGGCAGTCACCCAAGTTGGTGTGGGAGGGAAGTGCACAAGTTATTTTGGTGTCCCTGGGTGATGGAGAGATGGTAACCAAGTCTGAGCAATACTAAAACGTAAGGCTCTGGGTCACTATCAATGGACAGAGGGTGATGGCTCTGAGAGACACAATAGCTAGCATGACTAGTGTCAAATGTTCTCTGGTGTCCTCAGAAGCGGTGATTCCCAATGTAGCCTACCAAGTTATGGTAGCTGGCAAACACACAAGCTACTAACCTGTGACTCTGGTTTCCTTTGAATGGGGGTTCTCAGGTTCCTTCAGGGTAGCCATGCCTATGGATTGTCTGCTCGGTAATGATCTAGAGCACACCATCTGGAAAAAGTTGAAGCTCTGTTCCCATTTGGAGATGCTTGGGTTGCCTGAGTGGGAGTGCCTGAAGACACGGTCCATGGCCGCCTGAGAAGAAAGTTAAGTGGACCTAGAGCCTGGAAAAATGGCCCAGGTGCTTGCCGAAAAAAGAAGGGCAAGAGGCATGGGAAAACCTCCCTCAGTTTGAGAGGAGACTGAACCATAGCGTGACACTCCTGTGATACAGGGGGCGATATTGCTCTCCTGGGGTACCTAACAGAACTGGCCAACTGGCAAGATGAAGAGGATCATACAAGGCAGAGCTCTGCTAAGGTCAAAGAGAGTTCCTTTCTCTGGAAGACCTACTGTGGCAGTCCGAGGCTCAGGCAGCTGGCAACACCTCTGGTGATCACCCGATTTACTGGGAGAATGATATCCTCTATAGGGAGCCTAAACTTCCTGAGTCTGTCGCAACAAATTTGTTGGTGGACACTCAAGGCTACAGGGCCTTCCTATTGGGTTTGGCTCACGACTAACCCCTGGCAGGACATCTCAAGCAGACCATGAACTTTGCAAGGCTGTTCATCTATCGCTGTTGCCCCAGGTGAAAATTGCCTTAGATGCATTCTGCAGGTCCCGAACTACCTACTAGGCTAGTGAGAAGTTGGGGGAAAGCAGAAGGCTTGCTTGGTCCCTCTTCCTATTGTTGACACCACCTTTGAGAGGGTTGGCATCAACAATATTGGGCCCCTGGAACCCAAAACTACTCAAGGCAACAGGTCGATCTTGCCCTCGATGGACCATCCCACCTGGTACCCGGAGGTTGTACCTCTGAAGATGGTGACTGCGCCTGTAGTGGCCAGAGCACAGATGGGGATCCTAACCCAGATGAGTCCTCAAAGAGGTGGTGTCAGTGTAAATGAAGTCAATAAAGGAGAAGTGTGGAGTTACTTACAAGTTCTCCACACCCTATCATGCCCAGACCGATAGGCTTTTTGAAAGGTTCAACAAGACCCTCAAAGACATGATCAAGGGCCTATCTGAGCCTTGAGGTGGAAGTTGGAAGTACTCCGGCCATGTCTATTGTTTGTTTACAATGAGAAGGTATTATGGTTCAGTCCTTTTGAAATTCTCTATCACCACCCTGTGAGATGGCCTTGTGAAGGAGGAATAAGAGCAAGCTACCAAGAAACTCTTGCAGGATGTAGTCAGCTATATGTTGGCTCTAAGGACTCAGATGAAGCACTTTTGGTTGAACGCCACTGAGAACCTGGAATCCAACTAGGAAGTTATTACCAGAAGGCCACTCTGGTTGAGTTTCAGCCTGGTTAAGAAATGTGTGCTTAATGAAGTCAGTGGAACCCCAGGCCTTGTAGGGCTGGTAGAAAGGGCCCTATGAGGGGAAGGATATCAGGACCCCCATGAACCTGTTAAGGGTTGTGCATTGGAACAACTTCAAACCCCACTTTGAAAGATCAGAGGAAACCATGCTCCTGGTGATGGATGATGGGATGAAAGAGGTGAGTCAAGCTCTCTCTGACCTTCTCTTTTCCAAAAAGCAGTATGGATCAGTGGATGTAGTTATCCTCTCCCCTACCCTGACCTATGATCAACAGAGGTACTGCTACCACTTGCTGGGGTGGTTTGCCTCACTATTCTCACTTACTAAAGCGCTCACCACTTGGTGCACACACAATAGTGACATCAGGGACAGCATGTCAAAATCAACACTGACAGGCTTTCTGACAATGAGAGAGCCAGTATTGAGCATGAGGTATCCAAAATGTTGGAGTTACTGTTGATTAACCCAAGGCTGCCCTCGGATGCCACACCAGAATTCTCGTTTTGTGTGGACAATAGAGGGCTCAACTCTATCACTGAGGCTGGCACTCACCCCATTACTGAACCAATGAGCTCATCGACTGGTTAGGAGCTGCCAAGTTCCTGAATATGTTTGACTTGATCTCTGGGTATTGGCAGATTGCCCTAACCCTGGGGGCTAAGAAGAGGTCTGCATTCTCCACCCCAGAAGGCCACTTCTAGTTTTGAGTCATGCCCTTTGTATTAAAGGATTCTACTGCCACCTTGTAGAGGTTATCCAACTGGGTCCTGACATGGATAAGGTTACAGTCCAGCATGCCCAGTCAACATTTTTGTCTTCAGCTTCAATTGGAGCCACTGCCTATTCTGCTTCCAGGAAGTGCCTCAGGCTCTGCAGAAGGCAGTCCTAACCATCATAGTAAGTGCTAGATAGGGCAGGAATGTGTGGTTCACTTGGGCCACCAGGTCAGTGGTTGATTAGCCCTCCAAAACCAAAACTGAGGTAAAATCCTTCTTGGGCCTCACTGGTTGCTACATGGGATTTCACAATGGAGATGGCACCATTGCTGCCCCCTTGAGAGAGCTGACTTCAGAGAAGTAGCCCAGGAATGTTATCTGGATGGAGACATACCAGAATGCTTCCAACACCTTAAAGGAGACCATGGTGTTTGGACAAAATGTAGAATTAAAAAAATATAGTAATACCTAAATATCATCTTCAAGAATATTGTGATGTCAAAAATATCATGGACAGGAATATCAAAGGTATATTTTTAAGAGTTGTTTTTAATATTGTTATAAAAATGTTGTTTTAAAAAATAATGTGTGTTGGATTGTTTTTATGGGTTACTTTATAACTGTTGTATTTTTTTCATTTCAGTTGTATGTAAGTTTTTAGTTGGTATGTTTTGTGAATTTTGTAATAACTATAAAAGTGAAAATAATTAAGTATACATTTGAATAATGTTTTGTTAATGTTTATGTAGTTATGTTATGTGAGTGGAATGTTGAGTTTTTGGGGGAAAAGGGTTGAGATATTATTAAAATAAGTTCAAACTAATTTGCCTTTTATGAAATTGTACTTAATATATTACGTTTATTGATTTTTTGCAATTTGTGAAATATATGAATGTATTTTTTAAATGTAAATTTGGTTTATGTTTAGTTTTTTTAATTGTTTTGGAATCTAATATTAAAATGTGAGTATTTATGTAAATTACCTGTTACAATTTTTAAATATACATTTGTGTCCGTGCAATGTAATAATTTTGGAGACTATTTTAAATAATTTCCAAATGTTACATGGTTTAAAGAATATTTATGTTGAAAATTGTAAAATTTGTATTCTGTTTAAAAAATAATCATTTTGATTATTTGCTAATGTTAACATTTTCATTTCAAATGTATTTCTATTTCTTTCTTCAGTTTAATTGCAATAAATGATTTCATGGAGTTAGTTTAGCACTAATTAAGAATTTAATTTGCTAATGATTGTTTTGTTTCTAAAATAAGTAAAAAGTTAAATGTACAAGTACTTTTTAATGTAATTTGAATTTTTTTTATATGCTTACTTTTCTGGTTTTGCATGTAATTATATTGTCTTAAAATAAGTATATATTTAAAAATGAAAAATATATAATAGTTTTGGGGCATTTTCACAAGCCATGTGCACTGCCCTTTTGACACTATGACTGTGCAGCAAGCAGACCCTTACCTTTGAGGCCACACAAAGTGATGTGTGTGGTTTTTCATGGTCTCATAGCTATGGAGTAAGGGAAGGCTGGCCAAGTTGCTGAGTTGCCTTACTTTGTGCCAGGGTTGTGTTCCATGGGCATTGCAGTGGGTTTTTCTAATGAAACACCCTTTGGGGTTTTATGCATTCCCAGATTTATAAAGCTGTGGCGAGGCAGAATGAGGTGAAATATGTCTATTTCTCCTAATGTTTCCTCTTTCTAGGTGTACTGCATTCTGCAGCACACATAGAAAGAGACAAGTGCCTCCTTTGATTGTTTTTGTGCAGAAAGGTGTCCCTTCCAGCACAAAACAATCCTGCATGCAACGCAGGCACCCTTGCACCAGGGTTCAAGTGTGCCTGCATTGACACTAGGCAGCTACAAGGGTGCCAGTGCGGGGATCAGGACAGAAATGCACCATATTTCACAAATATGGTGCATTTATGTCCTTCCTTTGTGGTGCAGGGTAGCACAGCAAGGTCATTTGCTGCCTGAACCACTTTCTTGTAAATATGCCCTTTCTTTTTTAATTTTATTTTTTAATATATTGTGTTAAACATGCCTATAGATTATACATTTATTAGAATTAACACATGATACTTTAAATATAATTTAAAAGCATGTCAGTAATTTGGTATTTAGTTTCATCATTGATAATGTGTCATTTTATGATGTAGCATGTATATTTATTGATTATTTGGTAGGTCTATTGAATATAATGTAACATGTATCTAATGTTATCAATTAAAAATATATGTTTATTTAGTTAATTTGTCCTGTTAAATATTTTACAAATATTTATTAGGTAGCAGTTCTGTCTAGCAGATGCTGAATTGTGTGTGCTCCCATTAGTAGCAATGTTGCCACCAACCTCATCATCACAGCATCTTAACCTGCAGTAAGACAGAAAGGAGTTCTTATAGACAGAATGACCTAGTATTTCACTGCTCACAGAGAGTCAGTTTGTAGACGAGGCGGGTCCAGAATGCAATAAACATAAGTACTATGAGCTCTCTTCCTGGACCTCTAGGAGGACATCACCATCAAAGACTACACTTTTGTTGGGTAACTTTCAAGTTTTCTTTCATTGTAAGAAATGCAAGGCATGCAAATACAAGTGCAATAAAACAGAGTATGTGATTCCTCTGAAAGCCAAATTCAGGAAAATTACAAAATTCCTTACTTGTACCTCATAATATGCAGTTTATGTCTTAGAATGTCCATGTGGCAAATACTATGTTGGTAGTACAGTCCATCAGATCAAAAAGAGAGTTCTAGAGCACGTGCATGGCATCGACAGTAGAGACCCACAGTACCCAGTGGCCCGCCATTTCAGTGAGGCATACTATAGTGAAAGAAGTAAGTTGGTCTACTTCATCATTGACCATGTCTGACACTCCAGAAGAGGGGGCAACAGAACACTTAATTTGAGGCTTCTTGAATTAAAATACATTATATACCTAGAAACCAAGTGCCCATGGGGATGAACACCTAGGAAGAACTTAGAGTACATCTAGGGGATTAAGATTTCTTCCTTCGTAACCTCTTTGTTGCATAACACCTTCCTCAAAATGGTTTAGATTGGAGTGGGAATACTAAATGTAACCCCGTTAGTGCCCAACACCTTTCCCTAAATGGTTTAGGTTGGAGTGAGAATAGTAAATAAATCCCCTTTAATGCCTAACACCTCCCAACAATGGTTTAGTTTAGAATGGAAATAGTATTTGTTATTCATGTAGTGTCCAAACCTTCCCCAAAATGGGTTAGATTGCAGTGTGAATAGTCAATTTCATGCATTTAGTATGGAACATCGTCCCGTAAATGGTTTAGATATGAACAGGTATTGCATTTCTTGCTTATATTATTAATATTTTTATTTTTTGAACTAATAAATGAACTTAAATGCGCTTCAAACAGTTTGCATTTTTTTATTTTTAAACACTTCTGTAATGTGTTTATACACATTTTTAATTACACACATATTTGTACATATCAGAAAAACATGTTCTTTGTTATTTTATTTAAACAATGTGTTGGTATGTTTTAATATTAAATAAAACATGTAGATCATTTTCGAACAGTGTTGTACTTTTCTATATTTTCTTTCATTTTTTCACATGTGATATATATAAATATATATATATAAATATATATATATATATATATATATATATATACAAATATATATATGTATATATATATACACACACATTTTCCTATAAATATTTGTGAACAATTGTTAAATACATTTTTAAGTACCTCCTAAATAATGATGTTATATTATTATGTATTTTAAACTCTAAATATGTATATCATATATTGATATAACTGTTTTGCCATTTTTTTCATTATATAACTAATCTCTATTTAAATCCTCATTGTTTTCCATAGGGAGATCATTTTTTATTTTAACTTTAGCTGCCATTTTTTTACTGCTAACTTAACTTTTGTAGTCTATTCTTCATTCATGTTCTTGTTGGTCAGTCGCTGGAAATTGCTGCTGTTTCTCGGATCAAGGAAACCTTTTTAAGGTTTTCTGTAGGGTTTTGGAGAAAGGGTGTTGTAGGGGTACTGGTAAATTAAGTAAGTTTTTTGAAAGTTTATTTATGGTCTGTTATTTTATTTACTAGTGTTCTGTGTTAAGCCTGGTTAGAGTTGGGTACTCATGTATTGTTATTTTATAATATGTGTTTTGTATAGTTTATTTGTAATGTTTATGTTATGTTTAACCCCTTCGCTGCCAGGCCTTTTCCCCCTCAGGTGCTAGGCCTTTTTTGGGCTATTTGGAGCAGTTCGCACTTAGGCCATCATAAACTGTTGTCCACATTAGCTTCCCACGCCAAATTTGCGTCCTTTTATCCAACATTCTAGGTATTCTAGTGGTACCCAGAGTTTGTGGGTTCTACTGAAGGAGACCAGGATATTAACCAAAATACAGCAAAAATTTAGTTTTTTAGAAAACAATGGATGAAATGGTTACAGAAGAAGGCTTGTGTTTTTTTCCCTGAAAACAACATCAAAAAGGGTTTGCGGTGCTAAAATCACCAGCTTCCCAGCTTTGAGGGACAGGCAGACTTGAATCAGAAAACCCCATTTTACTGGGACACGCCCCATTTTTACAATTTTTTGTACTTTTAGCCTCCTTCCAGTTAGTGACAGAAGTGGGTATGAAACCAATGCTGGATCCCAGAAAGCTAAACATTTCTGAAAAGTAGACAACATTCTGAATTCAGCAAAGGGTAATTTGTGTAGATCCTACACAGAAAATAACAGCTGAAATAAAAAATATTGAAATTTTTTCTCAACGTTTTACTCTGTAACATTTTCCTGCAAGGTCCGATTTTTTAAAGCAATATACTGTTCCGTCTGCTGGATGCTTCTGGTTGTGGGTATATAGAGGACTTGTAGGATCATCAAGAACCGTAGGTACCCATAGCCAATAGATGAGCAGCACCCCGCAATGGGTTTTCATTCTATACCGGGTATACAGCAATTCATTTGCTGAAATATGAAGAGTGAAAAATAGGTAACAAGAAAACCTTTGTATTTCCAAAATGGGCACAAGATAAGGTGTTGAGAAACAGTGGTTATTTGCACATCTCTGAATTACGGGAGCAAAATACTAGCATGTGAATTACAGGGTATTTCTCAAATAGACGTCTTTTTTACACACTGTCTTACATTTAGAAGGAAAAAATGTAGAGAAAGATAAGAGACAATAACACTTGTTTTGCTATTCTGTGTTCCCCCAAGTCTCCCAATAAAAATGGTACCTCACTTGCGTGGGTAGGCCTAATGCTCGCAACAGGAAACGCAACATGGACACATCACATTTTTATAGTGAAACCTGATGTGTTCTTTGCAAAGTGCCTAGCTGTGGATTTTGGCCTCTTGCTCAGCCGGCACCTAGGAAAACCTACCAAACCTGTGCATTTTTTTAAAACTAGACACCTAGACACCTAGGGAAATCCAGGATGGGGTGACTTGTGGACGTCCCACCAGGTTCTGTTACCCAGAATCCTCTGCAAACCTCAAAATGTGGCTAAAAAAACACTTTTTCCTCACATTTGGTGACAGAAACTTCTGGAATCTGAGAGGAGCCACAAATTTCCATCCACCCAGTGTTCCTCCATGTCTCCTGATAAAAATGGTACCTCACTTTTGTGGGTAGGCCTAGCGCCCGTGACAGGAAATGCCACAAAACACAAAATGGACACATCACATTTTCCCAAAGAAAACAGAGCTGTTTTTTGCAAACTGCCAAGCTGTGGATTTTGGCCTTTAGCTCAGCCGGCACCTAGGGGAAACCGACCAAACCTGTACATTTTTAAAAATTAGACACCTAGGTGAATCCAAGAGGGGGTGACTTGTGGGGCTCGCACCAGGTTCTGTTACCCAGAATCCTTTGCAAACCTCGAAATTTGGCCAAATAAAACACTTTTTCCTCACATTTTGGTGACAGAAAGTGCTGGAATCTGTACCTCACTTGGGTGGGTAGGCTTTGCGTCCGTGACAGGAAGTGCCACAAAAACACAATGTGGACACATCACATTTTCCCAAAGAAAACAGATCTGTTTTTTGCAAAGTGCCAAGCTGTGGATTTTGGCCCCTAGCTCAGCCGGCACCTGGGAAACCTACCAAACCTGTCATATTTGAATAGGGGAATCCAAGATGGGGTGACTTGTGGAGCTCTCACCAAGTTCTGTCACCCAGAATCCTTTGCAAACCTCAAAATCTTGTGAAAAATCACTTTTGCCTCACATTTCGGTGACAAAAAGTTCTGGAATTTGGGAGGAGCTACACGTCCTTCCACCCAGCCTTCCCCCAAGATTCCAGATGAAAATGGTACCTCACTTGTGTGGGTAGGCCTAGTGCCTGCAAAAGGAAATGGCCCAAAACACTATGTGGACATATCAGAATTATCAAACACTAAACTACCTCTTTTTGCAGAGGGGACCTGTGTTTTTGGTCCTGGGCTCAGCAGCCAAATAGGGAAACCGACCGAACCCAAACATGTATGAAAACTAGACACGCGAGGGAATCCAGGGAGGTGTGACTTGCGTGGATCCCCCAATGTTTTCATACCCAGGATCCTCCGCAAACCACAAATTTAGATCACCACACCGGGAAAAATTTCCTATCACTCAACATTCCACTCAGTCTCCCAGTAAAAATGATACCTCACTTGTGTAGGTGGGCCATGTGCCTGTGACAGGGAAGAGCCAAAAACATGTTGAAATTGAAGGGAATGGAAACCAAAGTGGGTCCAAAAGTGCAGTTCGAAAAAAAAATATTTTTAGGCTGACAAGTGGAGCAGAATTTGTATCAGTATAGATGAGACAATGCTGGGTGGTTGGAATTTTCTGGATTCCTGCACATTCCGGAAGGTTCCATCACAAAAATGTGGACAGAAATGTGTGATTTCCACCAAAGTTGGAGGTTTACAGGGCATTGTGGGTAAGAAAATGGTGTGGGGTGCATGTGAAGCACACCACCCTGGACTCACCCATATGTTTAGTTTTCAGATGTGTTTAGCTCTTGTTGATTTTTCTACATTGCAGCGTCCCAAAGTCCAAAAACTGCAGCCCTCACCATTCCAAGTGGGACGATTTTGAGAGTTAGCTAAGCTCTCATGGCCCAAATGACAAACCAAAACCTAAAATAATCAAATGCCCTCTTGCTTGCCATGGGATAAGATGTTTTAGTGTGCGGGGAGAGCTGAAAGACTGTTACCCTCTTCATAACCATGCCTATACCGGTTGCTAGCCACCACCACACTTTTTTTTTGTTTTTATTCCCTTGCATCTAGTAGACTTTCTGGCCTCCAGAGGTGTGGATTTGGGGTAATTGTCCCATCTGCCCACTGGTGGGCAAAACAATTTGGCCCCATTTATTTGGGGTGTGGGGATGGCCATACCCCCATCCTCATATTTTTTTTAAAAAATCTTCCCGGATCTCTGGTGGGGGCCTTCCAAAAATAGGCCAATCTGCCCCCGAGGGGGGCAGATATGGCCAACAGTAATGTCTCCCCATGGGGAGTGACCATTGCCCAAGGGGCTGCCCCCCAAACAAAACACACACATACCAATCCCTGGTGCCTAAGTGGTTTCTGCCCCCTGGGGCAGATTGGCCTAATAGAAATAGGCCGATCTGCCACCAAGGGGAACAGAAATGGCCTAAGAAAATGTGCCCCTAGAGGAACGACCCATCGCTTCCTTTGCATGAAATTGATGCAAAAAAAAAATACCTGGTGCCTAAGTGGTTTCTGCCCCCCTTGGGGGCAGATCGGCCTAATAGAAATAGGCCGTTCTGCCCCCAAGGGAGGCAGAAATGGCCTAAAATAAATTTGCCACCCAGGTGAATGACCCGTCACTTTCTTTGCATGAAATTGACGCAAAAAAATAAAAATCCCTGTTGTCTAGTGGTTTCTGCCCACCTTGGGGGCAAATTGGCCTAATAAAAACAGGTTGATCTGCCCCAAAGGGGGCAGAAATGGCCTAAATACAATTTGCCCTCAAGGGGAGCGGCCATTGCCTACGGGGTCACTCCCCATCTGTAAAACAATTAAAAAAATATCCCTGGTGCCTAGTGGTTTCTGCCCCCCTTGAGGCAGATATGGCCTAAAATACATTTGCTCCTCCCCCCCGGGAGCCACCCTTGCTTAAGGGGTTTCTCTCCTTGCGTGAAATTGCCATTAAAAAAAAACTCCCTGGTGGCGAGTGGTTTCTGCCCCCCTTGGGAGCAGATTGGCCTAATAAAAATAGGCTGATCTGTCCCCAAGAGGGGGCAGAAATGGCCCTAATATAATGGGCACAAAACAGCGTGTTTTATTTGTTATTTTTATAGGTGGGAAATAATATATTTTACTATGTATTTGTGGTTGGTGTGATTGGTAGTTGCTATATTACTTTAAGTTTCTGTACTTAATTGATTTCATTTGATTTTATTTGTAATTTTCAGCTTTGTGGTAGATGACTTCTTCATTTCTGAGTAATTATTATACATATTATGTTATGCATGAGTCTTTTTTGCTGTTTTAGTTACATGTGTTCTCACTGGTATATAAAAATGATTTGTTAGTATTTAATTAAAATACTTTGGGCCTCATTACAAGTTTGGTGGTCTGATGGTAAAACCCGCCGTGGTTGCAGCAACCAAAAGACCTCCATGTTGGCAGTCATACAGACCGGCGTATTAGGGGTTACAGAGGCAGAACTGTCAAAAACCCATCAAAATGCAGACACTGCCAGATCTCTGGAGGGTGGAAAAGAGGTGGTTCCTGCACTACCAGCCAGTCAAAAGTCATCTGAACCAATTACAACTCTGAAATCATTACAATGGTTCTCCCTTGGTGGAAAACAATTGGCGGTGAGAACCGCAGCGGTCTGCGGCCACACGGTAATACACTACACCACAGTGCATAGTTTGAAACCACTCACCTGACACAAATCTACATACACCACACACCTACAAACTGCACTATAAATCACACCCCTTCACATCCCACTATCCTTTGCATCAAAAACACCATACACAGCTAGACAGAGGCCACACACTGAAGTTAGGAACAATAGACTAGGTACACCTCACCACTCCAAATACCACTCATGCCACACCTGCACATCATACATCACACAATATTGTTGCCACACATCAGACATCACCATCACCCACCCTCAACACAGCAACCCCACCTCATCACCATTTTATTACCTTTTGTGTAGTTCACCACAACCTTGTCCCCAAAATGACATCTCTGCTTCACTGACGATGAGTTGAGGGTCATGGTGGCCGAAATCGTTAGAGTAGAGCCACACTTTTTTGGAGCCCAAGACCAACCAACGTCAATTGCCAAGAAAATAGGGATGTGGCAAAACATAGTTGACAGGGTGAATTCTGTAGGCAGCTATCCGTGCACGAGAGGACATCAGGAAGAGGTGAAACGACCTCAGGGGGAGGTACGTTCCATGGCCGCCAGGCACCAGCTGGCGTTCTGCAAGATTGGGGTGGGCCCCCACCTCCTCCCCCAACATTCACCTCATAAAAGGAAAAAGTCTTGGACATCCTGAGGGCTTGACAGGAATACCTGGGGGAGTGGAGTCGGGTAAGTCACAACACTGCAAATGCCACCCTAAAGTTCTCCCTGGCATGCTCACTGATCACCTTTTGACATCTTAACAGCCAACACACTCACACCCTGTGTTCAGCTGTCCAAATACTCCTCTCTGCCATACCACATGTCAACTAAACTCACCTGGGGACACAGTGTCTGTGTATGGTGTAGGTGATCCTGGGACTGACAACATTACAACTTCCAGCAAGCACTTTTCTACCATTAATAAAACCAGAACAGTGTACCTCTATGAATATAGCCCTGCATGTCAACTACACAATCACCTCAACCCACCTAAATGACCCACAATCTTACAGTCTAGGGCAATGACAGCAATGGTATGGGCATCTGCAAGTACAGTACCTTCAACGCACAAATACTGCTGTGTCCTCTACTAAAATGGCCCTTTTACCTCCCATCACCCATAGGCAGATACCTGAGGTGTGTTGTACCAGGTGTAACCTAATATATATATATATATATATATATATATATATATATATATATATATATAAATATATATATATATATATATATATATATATATATATATATATATATATATATATATATATATATATATATATATATATGTCCAGGTAGAATGGTTTCTCCTAAGCAGATGGACAGGTCAGTGTACATTTTACATTCTGCAGCTGTCTGGTGACTCAGTACTTAACTACTGTTAATTGGGACATACTATGAATAATATCAAGCTACACAGCTGCCAAGACATGCGTCTATCAACAGGCCTCCATCTGCCAAGCTAATCTGATATCCTGTAGCAAGGTGTATGACAGAGGAATTCCCCATATCCCATATAGCTGTACCCCATATTTGAACGCAGGTGTCACTGTCATATCAGGGGATCTGGTAAAGTCTTGGCTCAAAGCATATTTACCTGTCAAAGTTTGATACAACATGTTGCATGACAATCTGTAACTGTATGTTCCACTTCTTCAACAGGTCACCTACCTATTGTGAGCATGGAGAGGACACCTGAGACAGCCACGTCCCCCCTGGATGAAGCCCTCAGTGAGGACACTACGTCTGGAAGTGAGGACAACGAGGACGACTCTGGCTCATCTAGGATACCTGATCAGTCCACACCTGTCAGCCTCACCCTGGCCACTGCTCCTCCTCCCAGCCCTGTTGCTTCAACATCCCAGGCAACTATTCACTCCCAAACCTGAGTCCCAAGGACAGTTAATACCATCATGTGCCCCCCAGTACAGGTACTTGAGTCACCACTAGAGAACCCAGACAATGAAGGACCTGGCACCGGTGGGAGGTTACAAATTGTGCTAAGGGCATAGATATGTAGAGGTAGGGTACGTGGGAGAGATGGTGTGGGCCAATGAATTAAGGGTGCCAGGTATACACAAGAGACCCAAAGCGTGATGGTTCTGGTACTTGCCATGATGGGGGAGATCAAGCAGCTACAGAGGGACAACCACTGGGAAGTCATGCAAAAGTGGAAGGCCCACAATGCCAACAATGCCTCCCTAACAGGGATGCTGAGAGACATTAACATTACCCTGAGTAGGTAATGTCCACCACAGCAGACCCCTTACATTGGCCATGTTACATCAGGTCCCTCTACATCTGTGGCAGCGAGTGGAATGGAGGCTCTGTGAGGGAAAGAACATGCCTCAGACACCCCCACTCTCTATCTGAAGAACCCTCCTGCAAACATGCATGTCCACCTAAACATTCAGGAGAAGTAGATGCCAAGAACCCAACCACTGCCAGGAAGTGACAATCTACTCATTGATTCCCTTTGTGTGTGACAGATACACCCTGTTGACTGTGTTACCACCACTCTCCATTTTCCATAGGGCACAAGGACACTGGACTTGAGACTCCAACTGTTGTAGCAGCTACCCCAATGATTACATCCACCATGACTCAACCCTTCACTGTTTGCACTAGCTGATTATATCTCATACACTGCACCTATGTGCACTTGTAAATAAGCACAACTAAACCACTTATTTTGTCTGAGAGTCATTTCTTTTCCATATTGAATAGTAAACTGTGAAAAATGTTGCATGCACATGATATTCACATATGTTCCTGTTCTCTAAAGTCCCATCTCACACATACTGTTGAATCTTGGTCTGATACATGTGACATTGTACACTATGGCCCTCATTACAATCCTGGTGGTAAATCCCGCTTACCGCCGTGCTGACTGCCGTCAAGATACCGTGGTGGAAATCCGCTACAGGTATTACGACCCACATCTCATAATCTGCCACAATACAGACACCCACACAAGTCCGCCACCCCAAAGGTCAGTGATAAACTGGCGATAGCAAAACCTACACCATCACGCCAACAGAAATAAGCCCACACTATCACGACCCACTAATCAACGCGGCGGTCATTCAACCGCAGTAATCCAGTGGCAGTACACACCGCCGCGCTCAAAATACACACACACTAACAAAACACAACCACATTGGACAATTCAAAATGCACACACCTGATACACATACACACATCACACCCATACACTCACACCACTATAAAATACACACCCACATTACCCACAACCCCTTACAACAATATTTTTTGAAAAAGCAGAGAGAGAGAATAGCAAACACAACACCAGCATCCACAGGCACACAACACCATCACTCATACAACATCCACGCACCTCAAAGAACACACACCAACACGACATTTCACACAGCACAACAAACATCACCTCACTCATCACCCACACCACATTATCGCACCTCAAAGACACCCCAGGTTTTCTGAGGAGGAGCTCAGGGTCATGGTGGAGGAAATCATCTGGGTAGAGCCCCAGCTATTCGGATTACAGGTGCAGCAGACGTCCATTGCAAGGAAGATGGAGCTATGGCGGAGAATTGTCGTGAGGGTCAATGCAGTGGGACTGCATCCAAGAACATGGGATGACATCAGGAAGAGGTGGAACGGCCAACGGGGGAAGGTGTGTTCAGTGGTATCAAGATACCAGGTAGCCGTACAGAGGACTGGCGGTTGACCCTCCTCTCCTCCCCAACAACTAACAACATGGGAGGAGCAAGTCTTGGCGATCTTGCATCCTGAAGGCCTTGCAGGAGTAGCAGGAGGACTGGACTCTGGTAAGGCAAATATTTACTATTATATCCCCCCACTGTACCTGCATGTCATCACAAACTCCCAACACCCTACAGATACCCCACTATCACAACCCACACATCCCAAAACCAATCCCTGCATGTGACAACAATGCATGTTCACCCATCACCAAAGCATGTCCAGTAGAGAGACTCACCCAGGCCCCAAAATCACCAATCACACAAGGGCAAAGGAAATAATGCAAGCACAGGAGTAGAGGGTAACTCACTGATTGCACAAGATGGCACACACAGATACAATAACAATGCATTTACAACCCAACAGGACCCCTACCCAACGTCCCACAGTGACAACAGCAGCTCTGCACATCTGTATCAAGATGACCAGCCCGGCCCATCAGGGACCTCTGGACAGTCGGTTACCCTGCCACAGTCACAAACCACAACTGAACCTCCCCCCTCAGGAAATACCACCACAGCACCCACCTAGCAGGCCCATCCCTCTTTCCCCAGGACACATCAATCCGCAGTGTGCCCCCCACTACAGGGACCCCAGGCAACCCCACTAACCCAAGACAATCAGGGACCTGGGGTCAGTGGCAGTGGGCACGTGGTTCAGGGGACAGAGGCACAGGACAACAGGGAAGCTAGGAGGACTGCTGTGCGACAGGGGGAGGACAGGCCCAGGGAACCCACTCTCCACGAGGCACTCTCCAACATCATGGGAGCATACCACCAATCCCAGGAGACCATAGGCACGGTACTGGCCAAGTTTCAGGAGTCCCAGTGACTGCAGGAGGAACAGTACCTGGGGATCAGGGAGTACTTGAGGTCCATTAACACCACCCTGGTCACCATTGCAGGGGTGCTGGCAGACATGGCCAACACCGTGAGGGAGACATTGGCACACCAACGGGCCCCTGACACTAGCCTGAACGATGAACAGCCCTCCACGTCCGCTGGCACTAGTGGACAGGAGGTCCCACCACAGGAACAATGGACCACCAGCACCCCACCCCCTGCAGAAGGAGAACCACCCCACAAACGGTCCCTAAGATCCATGCACAAGACAGAGAACATTGCCAAGACCCCCGCCAGGAAATAAGACTCTCCTGGTTGTCATCCTTCCGTCCCACTATGTCACCCTGACAACCTTGAACTGCCATTACTCCACTTCCCATGCCCCTTGGACAATGCACCTGTGATAGAAAGAGACTGGACTCCACCATGGACATTCCTCCACCATCACCCCAGCCCATTGCACATACCCCTCCACTGAATAGCACTTAAATAAACACCCTTGAATCACAAAACGATCTGGAGTCAGTCTGTACTTTCACAAGTGTGGTATTACAACCTCTCTGACAAACATCAATGTCAATGTTCATTTTCACATACCAATGTTTGACAGTTGTTGGGCAGCAGTAAACATAGCAGAAGGCAGAATATGGTACCCAGATCTGTGGCATGGAAATGCAAAGTGAACTGTCGGGGTCCATATACAGAGGTAAAAAGGCAGAATCATGCAATGTCCAACAGTAGTCTGATATGAGAGGAGCAGTGCCAGTCTCTTACCTGTGTCTCACTGGAAGTATTGCATGATGATGTTGTTTCGGTTGCCTACATCTTCTTCTTCTGCCTCCTGTTCTTCACTCTCCACAGGCTCCACAGCTGCCACAAGACCAACATCAGGCCCATCCTCCTGCAGAAAAGGCACCTGGCATCGCAAAGCCAGATTGTGCACCATACAGCATGTCACGATTATCTGGCACACCTTCTTCGGTGAGTAGTATAGGGAGCCACCTGTCAGATGGAGGCACTGGAACCTGGCCTTCAGGAGGCCGAAAGTCCGCTTTATTATCCTCCTAGTTCACCCATGTGCCTCATTGTAGCGTTCCTCTGCCCTTGCCTTGGGATTCCTCACTGGGGTCAGTAGCCATGACAGGTTGGGGTAACCAGAGTCACCTGCAAATATCGAGCGGTATCTGTTAGACACACACCAACCCTTAAGGACTCTCCCATACCCAGACACCTATTCAAACTGTGTGGGAACCTTGGGCTCACCTATTAGCCACACCCAGTGCCTCTGGAATTGGCCCATCACATAAGGGATGCTGCTATTCCTCAAAATGTAAGCATCATGCACTGAGCCAAGATACTTGGTATTCACATGGGAGATGTACTGGTCTGCCAAACACACCATCTGCACATTCATGGAATGGTAGCTTTTACCGTTTCTGTACACCTGTTCATTACTGCAGGGGGACAAATGCCACATGTGTACCATCAATGGCACAAATGATGTTGGGGATATGTCCCAGGGCATAGAAGTCACCTTTCACTGTGGGCAAATCCTCCACCTGAGGGAAAACGATGTAGCTGCGCATGTGTTTCAGCAGGGAAGATAACACTCTGGACAACACGTTAGAGAACATGGGATGTGACATCCCTGATACCATGGCCACTGTTGTTTGAAAGGAACCACTGGCCAGGAACTGGAGTACTGACAGGACCTGCACTAGAGGGCGGATTCCTGTGGGATGGCGGATAGCTGACATCAGGTCTGGCTCCAACTGGGCACACAGTTCCTGGATTGTGGCACGATCAAGTTTGTAGGTGATAACGATGTGTCTGTCTACCATTGTTGACAGGTCCACCAGGGGTCTTTATACCGGAGGATGACGCCATCTCATCATCTGCCCCAGCAGATGTGCCCTATGGAGGAGAAGGGTGAGCAGAGGGTCATTCACCACATAGCTTGCACAAGGGTGTTTTGCACTATTGTGATGTAATCGGTGTGTGGCGCTGTCTGTCCGTATTCCTGACCAAAAGTGCTGTGATGCTGTTAGCTGTCCTGCCATGTGGCTCCCTGAAATGGCGGCTGCCTGACCTGTAAGGAGGGACAAGGGGAAATGAGGTAACTGCGCTGGCATTGTGCAGTGTTGCGGTAGGTGGATGAAGACTGAGGCGCAATTTAGCTTTGCTTATCAATGGGCACTATGAGTTCCAGGAGCCAATGACGATGTACGCTAGGGGTGACGGTACGCACCGCCGCGGACGCGACCACCATTTTCTATCTGTTCTCTCACTTGATACCTGACCTTCAACAGGAGAGAACCTACACTGCAAGTGCTGCTGTGACCTGAGTCTGGAAGCGACAATGGCTACAGTGTCTGGAGAAAGGGCCCCTGCCTTCACCGCGGAGGAGTTGGACAACCTGGTGGCTGGGGTCCTCCCCCAGTACACTCTATTCTACGGTCCTCCAGACAAACAGGTGAGTACACTGTGAGCATGATGGATGGGACAAGAATGGATGGGGCATGAAGTGGATGAAAGATACATGGGGGGGGCTGTGGCCAGCATGTGAGGATGGTCAGTGTATGTGTTTCAAGGAATGGTTGGGAAGTTGTGGCCAATGAGTAAGAAGAACCGTATGGGGGAGTGACATCCATTCTTACTTTACTTTTTCACTAGGTCAGCCCCCACCAGAAGAAGGGTATTTGGCGTGCCATCGCCATGGAAGTGCAGACCCTGGGGGTACCATAGACAGAGCACCCACTGCAGCAAAAGATGGGAGGACCTGCGCCGCTGGAGCACGAAGATGGCGGAGTCCCAGCTGGGGATGGCCTTCCAAAGTGGAAGGGATGCCCATTGCACCATGACCATCCTGATGTACAGGATCCTGGCAGTGGCATATCTGGAGTTGGATAGGCATTTGAGGGCATCACAGCAGCCACAAGGGGGGTGAGTACAGTGTCATTCAGCTGACTCTGCATGCTTTAGGAGGGGTCTGGGTGGGGGAAGTGGGCTGTGGGTTCCCCTAGGCCAGGGCAAACTTGCTAGGGTAGGTCCCTTGTTAGGCAGGCTCTGTGGCACTCCAACCCCAAAAGTGGTAGTGGCCATCTACACCTAGTCAGGCTCCTGTGGGTTCCAGGTGTGCAGCAAATGGGCTTAGGCACAGTCCCCCATGGGCAGGTGATTTCCCTAAGTACTGTTAGTGCATGGCCTAGTGCATAGGGCTGCACCCTGTGTGTTGTGTCTGCCAACGGTGGTGTTGTTGCTGGCATTGACAATGTGTCTCCTCTGTCTTTCCCCCCTTTTTGTTTTGTCACCCTGTCCTTGTGTGCATTAGCACCATCTGGCGGAGGAGCATTGGCACCGGAGCAGGAGGGAGTTGCAACCCACATGGCCCACGAGGTTGAATGTATAGAGTCTGAATGCACCAGTGGGATGGAGGGCGAGGGGAGCTCCACGACGGTGCAGGAGGAGACACCAGCGACACCGACTCCTCCTCTGATGGGAGCTCCCTTGTGGTGGCTGGCACCTCTGTGCCCACCACAATAACAGGTACAGCCGCCAACCCCTACTAGCACCGCCCTCCCAGCAGCCCCTCAGCGTGTTTCCCGTGCCCGCTCACCCAGGAGGGTGGGCATCTCCTTCGCCCCAGGCACCTCATCTCCTGCCCCAGTCAGTCCTGCTGCCCTCAGTGAGGAGGCTATTGACCTCCTGAGATCCCTCACTGTTGGGCAGTCAACCATACTGAATGCCATCCAGGGTGTCGAGATGCATTTGCAACAAATAAATGCATACCTTGAAGGCATTCATTCTGGCGTGGCGGCCCAACAGATAGCATTTCAGGCTCCGGCCTCAGCACTGATGGCAGCCATTGTCCCTATGTCCAGCCTCCCCCCTCCTACTTCCAATACCCAGACCCAATCCCCTCTACCTCCATCAGACCAGCATGCACACTCATCAACACACAAAAGTGGTGCAGGCAAATATAAGCACCACACATCCCACAGGCACTCACAGAAGCACCATACCTATGCAGACACACCAACATCCAATGCCTCCACTGTGTCCCTCTCCTCCACGTCCTCCACCTCCCTCCCAGTCTCGTCTCCACTCACACCTGCATGTACTACATCCTCAGCCCCTACCTCCATCACCAGCATGCCCATCACCACACACCGCTCATGTGCAATCACCACCCTGCTACCATGCACACATCCCCTGTGTCCTCTCCCAGTGTGTCTGTGAGCCCTCCTCCCAAAGTACAGAAACGCAGTCACACACCCACTCAACAGCCATCCACCTCACAACAGCCTCCAGCCCATGCACCCTCACCCAAACTCAGCAGACGTACAACTCCTACAACCACTACCTCTTCCTCCACTCCCAAACCCTCTTCACGTCCCAGTGTGTCTAAAAAACTTTTCCTTGCTAACATTGACCTCTTCCCTACACCTCCCCCTGTCCTTCCACTAGGGCCAGGATGTCCAGATCCCAGCCCAGCACCTCAGCCACAAAATCCTCGAGCACTGTGGTCCTTGCAAGTCCAGGAACATAGAAGGTGGCACCCATCAGCGCTGCCAGTGTGCCACCTAGTGAGGCCAAGGATCACCCTATTCCGCCACATGCCAAGGTGAAGAAGGGGCCCACATGCCGTAGGGAAAAGCTGCACCAACCACCCAGCAAGCCATCATCCAAGACAAAAGGGGCCAGTGCTAAGGTCCCAGCAGCGACTTCCAAGGTGGGGAAGGGACACAAGGCCAAAGGGAAGTCAGTTCAGGGCATGGACCCTCCTGGTGTCAGCGCTTCTGCAAGACAGAATAGCAACCTGTACGGCAGTGGCCACCGCCACCTGCACCGTCACCTGCATGTCTGCTGCCTCTGCTACAGTGTCCAGCATCATCCCCAGTGGGCAGCCGTCCAAGACTGCAGGAGACGTCCTGGTGTCTCCCTCCACAGGTGCTGACACCTGCACCACCGGTAGCATCTCCCCCGCAGATACCACCGCAGCCACCGCCACCTGCCCCGTGACATGCCCAGCCAGTGCCACCACAGCGAACATCAGCAGCATCCCCAGTGGGCAGCCGTCCAAGGCTGCAGGAGACATCCTGGACCACGCACAGGCTACATGAGGCACCACAACCGCACTGGCAGTACCAGCAGTTGGCAGGCTAAGTGGCCACAGGGTGGAGTGTGCCTCTGCCTCCATGAAGTATCATGCTACCTGTTCCCAGGAAATCTCATGGCTCAGACACCCAGGTGAGGGAATGGGAACTGCCACACCCCAGGTGCAACACTCTGAGCACCAAGCACCCTCCAGAACCAGTGGAGAACTGCATCCACTACCCCAGTCCTTGGCAGGATGAAGCACTCTGGGCACCAAGCCCCCTCCGGAACCAGTGGAGAACTGCATCCACTACCCCAGTCCTTGGCAGGATGAAGCACTCTGGGCACCAAGCTCCCTCCATAACCAGTGGAGAACTGCATCCGCCCCCTCCAGAACCAATGGAGAACTGCATACACTACCCCAGTCCTTGGCAGGATGAAGCACTCTGGGCACCAAACCCCCTCCAGAACCAGTGGACAACCCTAATGCTAGAGAGACTGTGGCTTTGCACTCCCCAGGACCAAGTAGTGGGCAAAGCACCCACTTGAGAGACTGTGGCTTTGCACTCCCCAGGACCAAGCACTGGGCAAAGCACCCACTTGAGAGACTGTGGCTTAGCATTCCCCAGGACCAAGCAGTGGGAAAAGCACCCACTTGAGAGACTGTGGCTTTGCACTCCCCAGGACCAAGCAGTGGGCATGGACCCCACTCGTGGAGCAGTGGCGTCGTCCCGTCATCCGGCTGAGGTGTCCCCACTTCCCTTCCCCCTGAGGTGCCTGTTTTTTTTTCAACCTGATGGCCCTGCAGTGTTCTCTCCGTTTTGAGGCAGGTGTCACGTGTGGGCTTCGCCCGTGCTTTTTGGGACCACTGGTCCACGGACATGTAATGAAACAGTATACGGACTTGTGTACTTCTTCCAAGGGGTTACAGGGTGTAAATGTTATGTTGATGCATGTGTTTGTGTGTCTGTTGTTGTGGGTGAGGGGTGGCGTGTTGCGTGTGTGTGTTACTCTCGTTTTCCTCCCTCCCCCCTCCCCTGTGTGCTAGGTGCAGTACTCACTGTGGTCATCACTGCCGTCTTTGATGTTCCTGGTAGAAGAGAAGGTACACCAACATTGGTAACACCTGTAACTCGGGCTCCATAGCTTCCTGGTTCCTCGTTGGGTGTCGAGAGGTGAGTGGTTGCCGTTCCGCAGGCTGTTTCCACCGTGCTTTTGATGGCATTGGTACCACCCCGGAAAAGCTGGCAGATTGGTGCCTTGTAATAGTGTGGGTGGTATATTGTCTTCCACCTGTCTGTTGGCGGTGACCGCGGTGTTTGTTGCTACCACCATGGCGTTCAGAGTGTTAAAGTGGCTGTCTATGTTGGAGGTTTCCTCCATGGTCATAGTTCAATTTTTTTTACCGCCGGCCTGTTGGCGATATTACCGCCGCTTTATCACCGACCGCCAGTGTTGTAATGAGGGCCTATATGCCTTGTCCTTCAGTGGGCTTCATTGAAGCGAACTTCCCCTGTCGTGGTTGGCTACCTCACTGGTGTCAACAACCAGGGGCGGTTTGGATAGCCAGAATCCCTTGTAAGGAACCATTACATGTGTGCAGACATTAATAATGGGCATTGTTACATTTGGCAGCAGGCAGTAGATACTGACACTTATCACCTGTATGACTTACCAACCAGCCAGGCCCTCTCTGTGTACTGTCATGTCATCATCTGAGGGATATTGCTGTTCCTCATGATGAAGTCATCATGAACTGAAGCAGACTGTTTGGAAATTTATGGAGTGGAAGTTCTTCCTGTTCAGATACTCCTGTTCATTGCCACTTGTGGGAAACAAGGCTACATGGGTTCCATCAATAGCTCCCACCACAAGTGGGATGTGTGTCAAAGCACTTCACATATGCCAAATCCTCACACTGTGGAAACCAGATGTCGCTGTCTAGGTGTTCCAACAGGGCAGACAGGACATCCTTCAAGACAAAACTGAACATAGACTGTGACATCCCTGCAGTTAGGTCCATGGTATTTTGAAAGGACCCTGTGGCCAGGAAGTGTAGCACTGACATGACTTATAAAATGGGTGGCATGCTATTTGGATAATGAATGGCAGGCAATACATCTGGCTCCAACTGATGACAGAGATCCATGATTGTCTGCCTATCCAGGTGGTAGTTCTGGATGACATGTCGATCTTCCATGGTCAGCAGGTCTGCTTGTGGACGGTACACTGGAGGTTGTCTGACCCTTCACATTCCGCAGTAACTAGGTGAAAGGGAATAAGAAGGTATGTCTTTCCGTTTTTGTGTCTATTGTTAGTGTGAAAATACATATGTCACACATGATGCTTGGACATGCCATATGAAATAGTACAAACATGGTACATAGGACATACCTAGTTAAATAATGGCTTATTACTGCAATGTCATCCTCAATTGTGACTTGGAAACGGTTATGCATGTCACTGAAAGGCACAGTTATAATGACATTCTTACCATGTTTCACAAATTATAGGCACAAATGCCATCTATCCAGTTGCCATGACAGTGCAGACTATACCACTAATGATACATTGTACACATCCCATGAATATAACAAAATGTATTTTAATCCCATTTCAGTCACATGGTTGCTCATAGCTAGCACTGAACACTATGGCATAGACATGTTTTTGACCAGTTGATGTATCTATATTTTTAATTTTCCATTCATCTAAGCCCCTTAAAATGGCAGCTGCCTGACCTACTGCACTGGACACCAGGAAATGACTAAAGTCCGCAGGTTGAAGTTGTCATGGCATTAGGCGGATACTACTGCTGAGGATATTGCAATTGGGACACATAGCCACCATTGGCGGTCTTGGGCCAATGGCGATAACTGCAGGCAGTGAGGGTCTTTTATGTGGTGAACATGACTGCCATTTCATTCTGCTTCTCTCAGTTCACCTGATACTGCTACCAGCAAGACCTCCATAAATTAAGCTGCTGTGTACTGCCTTTGGGAGCAATCATGCCACATCCTACATGTGACAGGGCCCCTGTCTTCTCACCTGAGAAGTGGTAGAAGCTGATGGCAGAGGCCCTACCCTTGTATGGACCACTCTATGGTGCACCAGAGGAGCAGGTAAGTGCACCATGTGCACACATTTTCATTAGCTAATTTATACTTTGTTTTACTGAACAAAGGCTGATGGGCAATGCTTAAGATTGTGTCATCAAAGTCTGGAGGGTACCAAAGTTAGTATGGAATGGATTGAGTTCCTACTCATGTACTCATGTTTGCTGACAGATTTTGGGTCCTAATACATTGTGGAGAGTGTTTGATGTATATTCCATGACCTAATTTTCAACTGTTGCACAAGGTTAGTTGAGTTGGTATTCTAGACTTCTCCTGAAATTAACTTATTTGCATATGTGTTTTCTTTCTGGTCATATGTGATAGAATGAAATCTGGTGCTGGAGATACATGTCATCTGCTTGTGTCCACCTCACATCTGGCCTGACTGCATATGGTCATCTATCAGTGGAGGGGATGTTCAAGACATTCAGTGTTTGGCTAGTCATAGTAAATAGTAAATAGTTAGTTACCATGCCTGTTTTGAGTATGGTTCATGTGGACATGACATCCTTTATCTTTTTCTTTGTCATCCATGCAGGTCAATACCCATCAGAAGAAGGTGATGTGGTGTGCCATCACCAAGAAAGTGCACCCACTGTCGGAAGAGGACCTGAGAAGCTGGGCCCAAAAGACCACAGAGGCCCAGCTGGGGATGTCCCCCCAACAAGGACGGGGTACCCATTGGAGCATAACCGCCCTAATGGCCTGCATTTTGCAGTGGCTTACCCTGAGTTGGATGGGCATTTGAAAGCAGCACAGCAGGCATAAGGGGGTAAGTACAGACATAAATTATGTTTGTCCCTTTACCAGGTGATTAAGTTAGGGGACAGTATGTCAGCTCAGAAAATGTGGTGAGTGCAAATTGTCACAGATCTTCTGTGTACACATTGATGTACCACAGCCAGCTATAGCACTCAGGTGTGTATATATCTATGTATCTGGAGGAATGTTACTCAAATTTATTGTCCCCTCATTACAATAGCATTTTATGGTGTGCATATGACTGTGTCATATGTGTACAATTACACTTCATTTCCTAGAATGGTGATTGCACATACAACAGGCCAATCCTCCCAATATCATGGTGGTAAGTTGTGTTGGCCCTTGATTAATGTCCTCTACAATGTCTCAAGACTCCTGTACATGTGCAAAATTGAGTCATACATGATCTAGTCATCTCTTGTGTTTGAATGTTTTCTGATAAGTGACAGCAGCATGTGAGGTTGTGATATCCACCTGACATGTCACATGACATACAAGGTTACCTCATTCACACCTGTTATAAGGTTTTCCCCCTTGGTAAGTGAGGTATGTACATAGATATATGTGAAGTCTCATCATAGTAAACAACATGCATGTAGGATACTATTAAGGTGTTGCGACAATTCAATGGGGACACAAACATTGGTATCAGAGGCTAGGAATTGTACTACGTTGCTAATGTTCTGTTATTGGTAAGTGGACACACTGCTTTGTCCTGGGGCATTCTTTACTAGGCATGATTCATAGGCAATGATAGCCTATTCACCGTAAAACTCTTGACAGATTTGTGTCAACATCATGTATTTGTAAGGTTCAGTAATGAATCAACATTGGAAATTATTATGTCTACTTGCTGTTGCTATGAAGGATGTGGCTATCGAGTCCTGTCTAGTTGTGTGCCTAATGTTGGCAATGTCACCTATGTGTTGCAGCTATGAAAGTTCACATACACATGTGAGTTGCATTGTAAGTGTTTCTAGGCTTGTGGCTTGCATTGTGGTACGTGTACTTGTCATGTTAGCAACATATGCTTTGGATCTGAGAATCTTATTCAAACAGATGTAAGGCTTGCCATGTCTGATGTGTGTAGAGATGTTTCCACTCAGTCAGTGGCCTATTGATGGACTAATTGCACGATTAGGTAGGTCCGTTTGTCATCTTTCTGCACGGTATAGCAGTCCATATGTAAGGTAGTCTTTTTTATATCTTGTGGTTGTGTGTGCAACATAGGTCTGAGCTTACTTGGTGCTTATTTGACTGATAAAGTTTGTTTACAGAACACTGATGTCCTGAATGACTTGGTCCACATTGTACTTTCAATCTTTGATACATCGCTATTGGTGGATGTGTGTCTGCCATGCGTTCTGACTCCTTAACCGAAAATTGGGATGAATAGGAAATTTAGTTTTTACAGGTTTCCATATGTCCATGGCGTATTGTTGTAACTATGTGAATTGAAGAACTTATGGTTTGTCTACACTAAGCTTGCTTGCCTTTTGCTTTACAACAGTTCCCCTAGACTGGTATTTTACAACAGAGTAAAATATTTGTAGGGGTGGAGTATGTGTTTTTGATTCACGGTAAGCAAACTGACATTCCTCAACAAATGTTTGAATGGTGCTTGACTATGTTGTTGTGGATAGGGATCATGTATCATGTGACAAAGTCACCTTGTCATGGTATGGTCAGTGGGATTGGTCAACTTGATTCTTGGTATTGTAGGTATCAGTAGCTTGCTTATCTGGTGTATGACAATGTTTCTATTGAAGAACCTACTTCATATTTTGTTGTGACATGATGCTGGCACATAATTGGCACTACCTGGGGAGAACAGGATGGAATGAGACATATGTTTACTGTATGGTTTAAGGGTTATCTTGTGACTGTGATGAATATACCTGACTTTCTGTTTTGTACCATCAGCACCGACAGGCGAAGGAGAGGGAGTACAGACCATTGGGGAAGCTACTGCTCACCGGACCTCCAGTCATGAAACCACTGACACCGAGGGACCACTGGCCTGGAGGGTGAGGGGAGTGCCAAATGGGAAATAGGATGGACTACCTCGTCTTTGGAATACTCCCCCAGTGACCACTCCATAGTGGTGGTGGACCAGTACAGTACCATCTATGTCCGCCACATCCCATTCTATCACCTCCCTCTCTGTAACTCCCCACCCAAGAGGGTGGACGTCTCTTTTGCCACAGGCATCTCTGCCCCTGTTAGTCCTGTTGCCCTCAGTGAGGAGACTATAGACCTCCTGAGGTCTATATCTGTGGGTCAGTCGACCATCGTGACTGCCATCTAGGGACTGGAAACTCAAATACAACAGAGCAATTCAGCAGCCATTCACCCCTTGTCTACCGTACCCCCTCTACCTTCCTCTTTCTAGTCTGATTCCCCCTTTCCCAGACCCAGCCAAATCACACAGACAGACATGCACCCACCTCAACATCCAAGACAAACAAAGCACCACAAGACACACCACTGGCATGCACACAGACAACATCCACCTGCAGACACAGCAACAGTCACAACCTTCCCTGACACCCCCACCACCCCCAGCATCACAGACACAACACCTGACACACCTGCAGATATCACACCAACATTCAGTGATCCAGCCACCTCACCTTTCTTACCCAGAGGCAGCACCCCAGTAGACCCTTAGACAAACACCGCAGCCACCACAACGGAAAACACCACAACCACTGACATGCCTACATGCAGCACATCCACCATACCTGCAGTCACCACCACAACAAACAATCAGCCACCCACCCACCATGGCATCCCCCAACACCTCCTCCCCCTCAGCCCAAGACACATAAACGCCCTCAGTCACCCACCCACTGTCCATAAGCATACCTTACACAAACATGCACCCAAGACATCCATACCTAAACGTCAAACAACCACTCCCTCTCGCTCCACACCCAAGGCCCTTTCTGATGTCCATCCCCGTGTGTCTAAAAGGTTTTTCCTGGTTGACCTTTTCCCTACTCCTCTCCCCTGTGACACCCGTAAAAGGACTGTTTATCTCCCCAAGGCCATCCCTTTCAGCTCCAAGGCCTTCCCTACCCCACTGCTAGCACCCATGCCCCTTGCCCTACCAAAAAAAGTCCACCCCTCCCAAAACGGTCCAACCCCCTCCCAAGCCAAAGCCTAAACCGCCTCCCAAACCTAAGCCCAAAACCCCCTCTCTCACCACCCCGACAAATCCCTAAGATGTCTGCCTGCCCCTGGAGGTTACTAGCAGTCAGCAGTCAAGTAGGGGCATCATTCAGTGCCTTTCCTTCTATGTTCTAATGGACAATGGACAGGCCTTAAAAAACATATTTAAGTGCCTATTATTTATAGATAAATACTCAACCAGTTGTTGGTGTTTTTGGTTACATCTTTGTCCTGCATTTCCTTTCCTAGGTTTGAGTTGTTCCTGGATGACATTGGTTGTGTGCCAGTATATGTGTTTGTGTGTGCTGCTAGATGCTTCCGGTATTGTCTGAGAAGTCTGTGAGGTTGTGTGGAGTGTTTTTATCCTCCAGGGATAAGGTGTGTTTTGTGTGATGGGTATGTGTATATAGCTGAAATGTTGTCAGGGTTGTGTGTTGTGTTAGTGATGATATGTGTTTGTTGTAGTGCTGTGTGGCTTTGTGTGTTGCAACTGTTTGTGTCTGCGTGTATTGGGCATGGCATGATAAGTTTGGTGTACTGTGTGTGTGTCAATTGCTAGGTTGTGTGATGGCGCAATTGCGTGTGTTACATCACAGATGGCTGCACATTGTGTTTTTTGTGTGTGAAGTCCCTGGCCAGTGTCAGTAGTAAGTGTTTGACATGTGTTTATATGTGTGTGGTTGTGGTGTTGCTGTTGCGAGTTTGTATGTTGTATGTGTATTGTTGAGGCTGGAACTGTGCAGAGTTGCTGTGCTTAACTGTGTGTTCTTGACATATGGTGTGTGTGTGCTGGCTGCAGTGTGTGTGCTGTGTTTGTGTGGCTGTATTTTTTGCTGTGTGTGTGTGTGTGTCACTGTACTGTTAAATGTGAGAATAGGTCTCTCACCACCCTCCAAATGGTATGTTATGTTACTGTACAGTATTTTACAATAACAAGTTTCACAGGTGAGTGTGTACTTATGGTTGTTGTCCTTGTTGTCAACCATGGTTTCATTGTCTTTCTGCAAGCAGGAGAAGCGGGATGATGTCTAGTTGTGGTTCCATGGCGGCTCCGGATGAGAATGGCTTCCTGGAGGTGAGTGACTCCTTTTATATTGTTAGTTTTCGCCTGGTGTTCCGTGGTGGTCCAAACACGGCATAAATGCTGGTGATGTGCAACCTTGTAATGAGTCGGTGGATACATGGTCTCCGCCGACTGGTGGTGGCTCCAATCATCTGTGGAGGTCTGACCACACTGGTGGTCATCGGGGTGATTTGTTAGTCTTCTGTGTGCACCACCGTCGAACTCATAATTTGGCAGTCTGCTCTGCCAGGCTGTTTGCCGTCAGACTGCCAAAGTTGCAATGAGGCCCTTTATGTGTACTGGTTTGATTTTTGCTTTCGGCTTGTTGATTACTTTGTAGAAAGTTTTGTTTTTTTATAATAGGGTTTGGCTATTGATTCTAAGTAGTGTAATCCCTTGTTGAAAATAAAGATTTCTATTTTACATTATAGCATGACATACATCCCGTTGGTTTGCTAATTTTAGGTTTAATTTGGTTTGATGATTGTTCCACTCATAGTTGTTGGTAGCTTCATATCTGTGTAGGGCTTCTTTAAATTTGTACAGTGTTTGCTGGGTTCTGACTAGTGTGGATTGGAAGGCATTATGCCATCCTTCTACTGTTTTGTTGGTTTTGACTTCTTGAGCCATGATGCTGTTGTGGACATTCTACAATGGTATTTGAAATTTGGGTTATTTGAGTTAGCATCTGAGTTCAGAGTGATTCAGTCTGCCAAAGTAAGGGCCTCATTTACAAGAAAGTGGTGCAGTGTGGAGCTGCGCCTAAATTGACAGTGCTGTGCTGCGTCACTTCAGAAACGCAGGGATGCGCCATATTTCCGGAAATACGGTGCACCCCTGAGTTTCTTCTAGTGCTGGCGCAAAAATTAGCTGCCTAGCACTAATACAGGCACCCTTGCACCATAGTGCAAGGGTGCCTGCATTGCAGTGCATAATTGTTTATGTGTAGGAACGTCTCCTTTCCTGCACATAAGCAATCAATAATGGCGATTTGTTACTTCTATGTGAGATGCAGAATGCACACTAATTGACTTGTGTAAGGAGCTGTATTTATAAGGTGGCATTAAGCCACAAAAAGTGGCTTAATGCCACCTTGTAAATATGGCACAGGGCATTGTGGTACTAGAGCTTTGCTAAAAGTGAGGCTACGGCCTGATAAATGAGGTCCCAGGTGTCCTCTAATTTGGGGTATACTTTCTGTTCATTTTGTTGGTAGAAAGGACTTTCTAGCTACCTCTATGACAGGGACATAGCCAGTGCAACCATTTTTTCAATTTCAAATGCAAATTGGTTGTTTGTTGCATATTCTACACTTAATGCAGACTGTTGGAGGTGTCTTCACCTGCTTTGGTTAGAATAGTAGTAACAGCCTTGTAAGGCTGTGTGTGGATAACATTTCAGGATAGTTTGAATCATGGCTTTTTCAAACATTATTATTATTTTATGTAGGGAGTAGATGTTTGTTTTAATTTTAATATGGATTAATAGTTTGTAGTAACTGCTACTTTGTTTATTAGGTCATACCAGCTGTCTCCCCCCTTGTTGTATTATGACATTCCTGCTGGTCAGGCTGACTGGAACATTACTACGGAATTGGCCTTGGATCGTAATGAGGGCCTATATGTTTTAATATTTTACTTGTGGGCTCCTGGGAGCTAGTGCTTGCCTCAGGGTAAATCTCAAAAGGTACTAAATTAAACTGTGCTTAACCTTCTGGTAGCGTAGTACAAAAACAGTCAGCCATAACTGAGAGTTAATTTGTAAAGTATTTATGCAACACACAAATAGTAATAAAGTGAAAACATAACACAAGCCAAGAAAATCCCACACTAGTTTAGAAAAGATAATGTAAATTTTAGTAAATTATTTGACACAAAAATTACAAAAATCCAGTCAGTAGAACTGGAATTATGGCTTAAAATTTTTAGTAAAAAATAGTGCCTAAAACACAAACAACCAACAGTGGACATTTAGGTGTGTGAGACTTGGTGAAAGTACATAATTTGTCCAACAGCGATGGAGCACGAGTCAGATACAAAAAGTGGATTGGGTCCAGCAGCTCCGTACCTCTGGACTTAAAAGAAATTTTGAAGAAAATCTTCTTAGAAAGTAAATTTCAGAGGGGAAAGGCAGCAGGCAGTATCTCATGAAAGTGTTTCATCATTGGGTAGCAGCTGGACGAAGTTGCAGTGAAGATTTCTATGTTGAGATTTTCACTTTGATGAAACTCATAAATCTCCAGTCAGGTGAGGAAGAAGACTGTAGTCGATGATCGTTCCAGGAGTCCAAATACCCATTTGGTGAAGGATCTCTGCTGCTGTGGAGAACAGCGTAGCAGGAGCTACCACAAAGTGAAACCGGTGATGCACCTCGGGCCAATCGAAGAGAAGGTTGGTCCTGGTCTTCTCTCAGTTCTCAGGCAGTTTTTAGCCAAAAATGTATTGAGTCCCAAGTTTTGGATTTCAGCTATTTGGACACCGTTAGCACCACCGCCAAGAGTCAAGGATTTGAAGGGCACCACTTGGTTTGTTAGGACTCATTTAAGGTGGGTCCATGTCTGTGTTCTTGATGGTGGGAGCCTGTTATGTCCCAGTGGTTCTAAACATGAGGCCAGTAAACCAGCCCATGGAGTCACTCTGGCTGTCCTAGATTCAAGTGATGAAGCAGTGCCCATGTAGCAGGGAAGGCTTCTGAGTGTTCAAGGCAGACTCCAAGCAGCAAAGGAACCCTTTCAGGTGTAGCAAAGCAGTCTTGTGGAGCACACTGCTGGCCACAACAGCAGGAAGTCATCTGAGAGTCTCCTGCAGGTCCAGAAAAATAACTGAAGAATAGTTTGAGGGACCTATTCATATGCCTGGTACCTTCTTTGAAGTAGGAGACATTTCTAGAGGTTTCTCTTTGAAGGGGAAACATCCTGAACAACTAGGTCTAAACCACTACTTGCCTGAATCACTACTGCTAAACAACAAAAAAGTCTCTACAACTAAGTACTGAACAACTACTGTCTAAACAACAATCGTGCCTGAATAACAATTGCCTGAACAACTAATTTTGAGGTAAGGTTTGCTTTCTGCTTTTTATGGTTTATAAGTTGTTTAGAATATATATCTATATATATATATATATATATATATATATATATATTAGTTGTTCAGGCAATTGTTATTCAGGCACAATTGTTGTTTAGACAGTAGTTGTTCAGTACTTAGCTGTAGATACTTTTTAGCAGTAGTGGTGTAGGCTATAGTTGTTTAGGACCTAGTTGTTCTGCCACATATTCCCCTTTGTTTGAAGGCAAAGCCAGCCTGTACAGTCACAAGTGAGGCCCAGCTCCATCCCCCTCCAATCCTGCTGGCAGATGGCCCATGTGGGTGCACCTAATCGCTCTATTATGTGACTGTCTGGGAGGAATTTACAAAGCCCAACTGCAAACAACACCCAGTCATGTGACCTAGGACAGGCTACATGCACAAAATAGCTAATTACAGGAAAATTACAAATTCATAAAGGGGGCATTTTCAAAATCCAACTTTACTATTAAAGAAGATTTTTAATTAGCATCTCATAGACAGCAAACATGAAATGCTTATCTGTCTCCAATTAAAATGTATCATTGATTAAACGTAATAAAGCAACCCAATGTCATCCTATGGGACAGGTAGGCCACATCGTAGTGAACAGTGAATGTGGATTTTTTTCACTACCAGCACATGTAAAAATAAAACATACATGCCCCACCTTTTAATTACAATTCACCTCGCTGTGTGGGCTACCTAGACCCTAATCAAGGGGTGACTAATATGCAAAAAAGTGGTAGTTTGAGACTTGGTAAGGGGTTTGTATTGGCAAGTCAAATTGGCAGTTTAAAACTGTATTCAGGCTGCAGTGGTAGGTCTGCAATATATTTCAAGAGACTCCTTAAGTGGGTGGCACAATAAGTGCTGTAGCCCCACGAGTGAAAAGAACAGATGATGGAAGGAATGCTAAACAATGCAAACATTCACCCACCAGTAGCATTTAATTTACAGGCTCTAGGCACATGGTATACCTCTATACAATGGATAGATGTAAGCCAATTTTAACGTGTTTAGGTGAGTGAGCACAAGCATTTTATGGCACTGGTTAGCAGTCGTAAAGTGCACAGAGTCCTAAGGCCAACAAAAAGTATTTTCAGCAAAAATGAAGGGAGACAGCTAAAACATCTGGGAGAAGACCACCTTGGCTACCATACTAACCATAACTACCTACCATACCTAACAGCATCAACGCATGCCCTACCTAACACCCCTACCTATCTCACTCCTTTACCTCACCTAACCTACCAGCCTTTCTTAACCTGTCATAGCATCCACCATACCAACCAAGCCTACCTACTGTACCTACCTGCTATACCTACCTACCATACCATTCATACCTAATATATCTACTTGTCATACCCAAGCTATCATAAATTGCGTACATACCATACACTAACTTCTATACTTAACCTATCATACCACCTACCTTCCCTACCTTACCTATGTTCCAACTATACACACTTACTGATGATTTCTACTTACCTACCATACCTATCTACCATACTCTACCATACCTATCTACCATACTCATCTATCACATCCACCTGCCACAACTTCCACAGCTTTTATACCACACATACAATATCACACTTAGTTTAGCTTACCTACCTACCATACCTAAACTACCATACCTATTCTACTTACCATACTAACTTACCAGACTACTATACCTAACCTAATTTACCATACCAAACTATCTTCCAACTCCTAGTGTGTATTTCTTGTGCCTTCCTTGAGGTGGTAGTCTTGTGAAAAAAAAGGCCAGGTGTGCCTAAGGGACTTCTGGTGAATGATTAAGGCATAATAGCTACTAAAAAAAGAGTTATGTCTAACTTCAGGGACCTCTAATAACAGCCTAAGATATAAACTGCGTCAGGAAAGTCATTATTGTAGCATTTGAGGGCCATGATACTGTAAATGCTATTGCTTGTTTGTTAATGAGTGTTCTATGGTGTACTACAACTTAAAGGTCAATTTCAATACTTGAAGAAACAACTACAATTGGATTTCAGAGACTACTGGTGGTCGTACAGTTTGTATTAAGCAACCAGAATGAAAGTGGCAGCCAGTATGTGCCATGAAAAGACAGGCCTTGTTTAATGTATCTTTGAGGTATATTGAAAAAGAAGGCACAAGGGGTACAATTAGCATAAATATGAGCACTAGGATTTGCAATATTTTGCTAAAGCAGAGTTTATCAACGTTTTTAGAACCACAGGCCACTTTTTAGAATGGCAAACCTTTGCGACCCACCTAGCCTTAATGGACAAATGTAAGTCAACTTAATGTAACTAAAGCATTGTGTGGCAGCACACTGTCATTTACTGGCAGCACAATTTCCATTGAAATTGATTCTAAATTTGCAAAGACATACAGTTTTACTGATAAAACTATATTGCATACAAATGATAATGTGCAGAAATCGCATTTCACTGAACATTTTACATTTGAGTATCACCAGTGAATGTGTCTTGATTTGTTTTGATCCTATTAAAATGTTTGCTTCCATCACAATTCAGAATGATAAAAGGTATGTGATTCATTTTGCTATTCCAACTGCTGAATGTGCACAGCTAATTTTCAGTATTTACACTTTGTGGTGAATTACAAAACATGACATACCACAGCTTTTCCTTTCACAATCGCTGTACTCGAGCAAGATTGCTGCTTAATTCAATTTTTTTTCTCTGACTGCAAAGTGAGAATTTGTGAACACCAATCCCCATGTTACACAAATAAGCAGCAATTTGTTAGAATACGCAGCCTGATGTGTGAACTCTGTGACAAGATAAACATCTTTGTTTATTGGTGGGACTTTCACTACGCACCACAAATTGGCTCACTACCTACCTGCAGTATGAGAAACGCTGTGCTAAAGCATTAGGATAATAGTTAAACTGAAAGGGACAATCATTAGAAGGAAATGGCATCTCCATTAAAACTATTAGTAACTCAGCATAGAACTATATTTTTAAAGGAAGGCTGATGGAATAAACAGAAAAGGGAAAGATGGAACCAGGTTAACAATAGGTCCCATTCACAAAAAATATTCTTACAAGGAGATCCGATCTTCCCTGATAGTGCCAGAATACACCAGGCTTACTCACAGAATTCAGGAGTAAGCAGGGGTACTACAAGAGTAAATCAGCTAAATCTTTGTAAACCTGGGCCAATACGGTTCAGTGAAGTTGCAAGCCTTTAGGTCAATTTATGGTTTTGTGGGACAAGGCAAACTTTCCCACTGGAGCTGTCACCTTCATTGATTTTACAACAGAAATGTCACAACATCACAAATGGTGTTGTGTAATCTTAAGACAGTAGCATTTTATCTACAACCCTCAATAAATGTTGACTGTTTTTCGTAGTGATGAATTGCAGCGGCATTGGTAGTCTGTTGTGGGCCCTAGTGCATGGAAGGAAATGGGCTACCTGTTTTAATGATAAAATACAGCAATCGTCATGGTTCAGTGGGATTCTCATGCTCCTGTGACATGGTGCCACTGCATCTGCTGCACCAGTGAAGGCTACGCCCCTGGCGATTTGCACCAACAAGGACTGGTGCACTTGGCCAAAATACAGACCTGTTCTAATGTCTGTAGACTTGGGGAACATGAATCGTCAAATAAATATTACTTTCCTTTCGATTTCATCTAAACAGTTCATCTACGTATGAATCCTGCAGATTTGCTAGTATGACATTCGTTGATACTACAAAATATTGTGAACATGGCGAAGTTAATATGTTTTTCATATACTATAGATAATCTGAGTTACTTCCCTGCTATGAAACCATCCTCAGATACAAGAAAAGTTCTCAAGATAAGGTCCCAGTGAAAGATTGTCATTTGAGCGCTACATGGTCTATATATCAACTCTGCCTTGACAAATTAGGATAATGCATTCTAATCAGTTTAATGATTTTATTTTTGCAATTACCCTGCCTATAAAACTAAAGATGCTACACATCCTTGGGCTTGTATTTTAGATGAGACCGTTGTCTTTTTCTGCAGTTATCAATAGATTTTCCATACGTTGACCACGGTGTTTAGCAGTATTCTCCTCAAGAATCTGATTGGAACTTCATATTTAGTGGCATCTTATGTCCCTTCCTTGAGTATTTTATCATGAGTTTGCCAATTTAAACATTATCATTTTTGCTCCCTGTTTTGTGCCAATTGTGTGACTGATTAGCAAACTCATGGAAAGCAAGTGTTTCATAATGGCCTACTTCAGAGCTGTCCATAGCTGGAAAGAGACAAAGGCGGTCATTCCGACCCTGGCGGTAAAGACCGCCAGGGCCGGGGACCGCGGGAGCACTGCCAACAGGCTGGCGGTGCTCCCTTGGGCATTCTGACCGCGGCGGTACAGCTGCGGTCAGAAACGGAAAACCGTCGGTGTACCGCCGGTTTTCCGCTGCCCAGGGGAATCCTCCATGGCGGCGCAGCTTGCTGCGCCGCCATGGGGATTCCGACCCCCTCACCGCCATCCTGTTCCTGGCGGTGGCATGGCATGGGCACTGCAGGGGCCCCCGTAAGAGGGCCCCTAAAAGATTTTCAGTGTCTGCCATGCAGACACTGAAAATCGCGACGGGTGCTACTGCACCCGTCGCACCCTTCCCACTCCGCCGGCTCCATTCGGAGCCGGCTTCCTCGTGGGAAGGGGTTTCCCGCTGGGCTGGTGGACGGCCTTCTGGCGGTTGCCCGCCAGCCCAGCGGGAAACACAGAATAACCGCGTCGGTCTTCTGACAGCGCAGCGGTATTCTGGCGGCTCCCGCCGGCACCGCGGTTACCGCGGCCGGCGGGAGTCAGAATGACCCCCAAAGTATCTTGCTGTTCCAAAATGCTACATTCAAACACCAAGCATGCAAAACATTATTTCTTGATAAATGTATTAAATATAGCATAAGGACATTTGCCCAGTTTAGTTCTCACTGCTATTTACTAAGAATTAAAGAGCCACAAAAGATAACATATTTCATTTCTGCTATGTCAAAAACAGGATTATTCATTTGAGCAGAGGTACCTCTAACAACTCAATAAATCCACTTTGGTTAGGTCTAAAAGAATATCTGCTCAGCCCTTGGTGGCTATATTACCAGCTACGGATCTCCCTTGAAAAGTGAGTGCTAAATTCAAGCTTTATACAATGACACCATAGAATTCCCAAACCAATTTAGAACAATTGAGAAAAATTTATTGAGAAAAAAAAAAAACATGATTATCAAGATAGGTTGAGGAAAACCAGAAATAATAATGTTTAAGATTTTAGGGCTCACAACGTGCCAATAAGCACCTATCAAAAGTCACTTTTCACTTTACCTTCAGACTTGATCACTTTTATGGAAGTTATAGTCCTCCAGCTGGGTAAGTCTGGAAGCTTGGCTTCATCAAACTGGATACCTTGGTCACAAGGTCCCACTGAACCAGTTCTCAGCACAGGAAAAAGCTTTGTGGTGGGCAAACCTGGTTTTCTTTCAGGCCTGGATGTGACCCCCTTGGGCACACTTCAGCACCTTCTTCCTATCCACTGGATGTGGAAACAATTACTTTTTCAAGGGTGTAAGAAAACGCCTGGTAAATCCTGCAGCCTGAGCTCTTCAAGAGCGGCTTCTAGGCACAGAGTTTCTTTCAGTCAAGGTTCCTGCAAGGTTCATTCCTCACTGGGCAGCTTGGCCTTCTTTAGACCAGGAGTCCTTCTGCTTTTTGTGCCCCTGAAGAAGAAAAACAAGAGGTAAAGCATTTTACATTGGAGAGAAGTTCTAGTTTCAGGTTCTCAGCATGAGTTAGGAATCCTTCAATTCTTGATCCTTTGAGTGAGTCTTCTCTTTCAGCTGGGACGTATTCTTTAGAGGGTCCAGAATATATTTAGGAGTTGGTGGTAGAGGTGCCAGATTTGTCCTGTGCACTCTTCAGTAATCAGAGAACTTTTTCTACCCAATCCTATTTTCTTGCAGACCATAGACCACCTTTTGCAGCAGTTCCTCTTTGCATTACTCCTAAATTACCCAGAAGCCCCCGTTTTAAGATTATAACATCTATCTGCAATCAGGCCAGGCTGTCATCAGCTCCTAAGGACCTCCCCTAATTAGGTATACTTGTCTTCTACCTGACAGGGCAAAACTGTATTTTGCCTACTGTGACTAGAGTATGGCTGCCTGGGAAGGTCCTAGGAATGAACAGGAGAAGAACACCTAGGTGTTGTCACATAAAAAGAGATAATGCTTAAGCTGCCCTTTATTCTGACAACTGTTCATTAGGGTGGACGTAACTGATGTAATTCTCTCTAGTATAAACACACATGATTACTGCAAAATCACTCGTAATTATTTGAGAAGTGTAATCGAGAATCTAGCACTATTAGGTGAGTGCAAAATGCACCCTTGCATCCAAAATGGGCCCAAGAAAGAATTTTATGATAAGAAAATAGCACTAAATGCTATAGGGAATGTACTGCAGAATCCAACACCCACTCATGCTCTCAGGGGGAGTTGTGCCATAAATTACTCTAAATTACTCAAATGATGGAATTTGGCAATTTCAGTAATTTCACATCACAAGAGTAATGTGTAAATTCTGAAGTTACTTCAATTACTCCAGTGTAATTACAATTTTGCCCAGGCCTGTTATTCATATCCACTTCATGATGAGCAATCCTTGCTAAGTGGTAAGATCTGGTTCAGGCAGCCTAAAGTACATGTTTATCAAGCTCCTTTCTGATTTACGTTTTCAAAAGCCTGATTTCACCATTAAATCAGATTTTTAAAAATAAGCCAGAAATAACTTTAAAACATTTTACATCCATCTAAGCTTACTTAGGAAAAGATCTACAAGGCCTACACGGTGAAATAGCTTTTGAGTTTTAGTTTACTGTGAGGACGCACTAACCCTAATATGTAGTGGACCCTATTTTTATGTATGAGAACTATGCCCTGTGGGCTTACAAGGCACATGTTAGGGGTTGATTATACATATGTACAATAAGTTTATCCTACATAACAGACTTTTTTTTCCTGCATTTATCATTTCAGTATGTTTACACTGCAGCCCAGACAGACCACAATTGAGTGCCTGTCAGACTTCTGAAGTACAGCACACATTTTAGGTGGGATGCACAGATAGTTTACTACTGTTTTACAGTGGTAAAAGGGCACAGAATTCTAAACTCAGCAAATCTAGGCAAACATAAAGTGGGGGACCATGACAAAAATTGTGCTATTTCTTACACTTGTTTGAAAGGATGTCAGGTCAGGCGTTTTACCTCAAATAAAACTTCTAAGAACACTTTATGCAAAAATTTGGATATGACATTGAGGGTCACCAAAATGCCAGGAGAAGCAGAAGTCACAGGACTCAGTGACGTCATAGGAAGTTACAGTTTATGACCTTTGACCCCGAATCCTAGTAAGTGATGGAAATGGCCTTGATTCAAATGACATAGGCCCTCATTACAACCCTGGCAGTCGGTGTTAAAGCAGCGGTAATACCGCCAACAGGCCGGCGAAAAAAAAAATGGAATCACGACCATGGCGGAAACCGTCAATGTAGACAGCCACTTTAACACTCCAAACGCCACAGCGGTAGAAACAAACACTGCAGCGGTAATGGAACACAAGGTTCCACCCACTGTATTACAACACGCCTATCCACCACCTTTTCCGGGGCGGTACCAACACCATCAAAAGCACGGCGGAAACAGGACTTGGAACGGAAACCACTCACCTTTCGACACTTTACGAACAACCAGGACGCCATGGAGCCTGAACTACAGGTCCTGCCATGCTGGTCTACCTCCTCTTGTATCAGGAGCAGCAAAGACACCGGTGACGACCATGGTGAGTACTGCACCCAGCACACAGGGGAGGGGGACATACACACGCAACACCCCCACCCCCCACCCTCACCCACAATACCATACACACAAATACATGCAGCAACATTACATATACACCCCATCACCCCCTGGACGAACGCAAGGACAAAAGGAAATGATTGTAACAAGTGTAATCAATAAAAATCAGATAGGCCAAATTCGAAAATCAGTATATACAAATATGTACACCAACTACACAAGTCCGGATATTAATGAAATCATTATCCATGCATCAGTGTCCCAAAATGCATGGGTGAAGCCCATACAAGATACCTGACTCGAAACGAAGAGAACACTGCAGGGGCATCAGATGGAAAATAAACAGGCACCTCAGGGGGAGGTGGGCACCTCAGCCGGATGAACGGACGACGCCACTGCTCCACAAGAGGGCTTCATGCCCACTGATTGGTCCTGGGGAGTTCAAAGCCACAGTCTCTCAAGTCTTTTCAGTGGGTGGTTTGCCCACTGCTTCATCCTGGGGAGTGCAAAGCCACAGTCTCTCAAGTCTCTCCAGTGGGTGGTTTGCCCACTGCTTTATCCTGGGGAGTGCAAAGCCACAGTCTCTCAAGTGGATAGTCTCCACAGGTTCTGGAGGGGGATTTGTGCCCAGAGTGCTTCATCCTGCCAAGGACTGAGGTAGTCGATGTGAATCTTTACTGGTTCTGGAGGGGGCTTTGTGCCCAGAGTGCTTCATCTTCCCAAGGACTGTGGTAGTGGATGTGAATTTCCGCTGGTTCTGGAGGCAGCTTTGTGCCCAGAGTGCTTCACATGCAGTGTGGCAGGTCCCATTCCCTCACCTGGGTGTGTGTGCCACAAGATTGCCTGGGAACAGGTAGCATGATACTCCATGGAGGCAGAGACATACTCCACCCTGCAGCGACTTCGCCTGGCACCTGCTTGTAAAAATAGTGCTGGGAGTCAGGCCTCATGTACGCTGGGCAGGGTCCAGGACATCTCTTGCATTCTTGGATGGCTGGCCACTGGGGATGTTTGCCATGTCAGCTGTGGCGGCACTGTCTGAGCACATCAGTGGTGGCAATGGTTGCTGCGGTGTCTGTGGCAGAGGTGTTGGCGGTGGTGCATGTGTGTGCACCTGTTGAGGGACACAGCAGGACGTCTCCTGCAGCCTCGGCCGTACAGTTGCGTGTACTGGGGGAGGACCCCATTGACGAGTTTCTCCATCTCCTCTGCAGTGAAGGCAGGGGCCCTTTCCCCAGACACTGTAGCCATTGTCGCTTCCAGACACAGGTCACAGCAGCACTTGCAGTGTAGGTCCTCTCCTGTTGAAGGTCAGGTATCAAGTGAAGGAACTGATAGAAAATGGCGGTCACGTCCGCGGCGGTGCGTACTGTCACCGCAGGTGTACATCGTCATTGGCTCCTGCAACCCATAGAGCCCAATGATAACCAATGCTGAATTGCGCTGCGGTCTCCGACTGCCTACTGCGACGGTGTACAACTCCAGCGCAGTTACCTCATTTCCCCTTGTCCCACCTTACAGGTCAGGCAGCCTCCATTTCAGGGGGCCACATGGCAGGCCAAATAAGTGCGTCACACCTATTTAGGCCATGAATACGGACAGACAAAGGCACACAAAGAATAGTTCACTATTGTGCTAAACAGCCTTGTGAAACCTATGTGTTGTATGACCCTCTGCTCACTGTTCTCCTCCATAGGGCACGTCCGCTGGGGCAGGTGATGAGATGGCGGCATCCTCCGGTGTACAGACCCCTGGTGGACCTGTCGACAATGGAAGACAGACACATAATTATCACTTACAGACTTGATCGTGCAACAATCCAGGAACTGTGTGCCCAGTTGGAGCCTGACCTGATGTCAGCTATCCGCCATCCCACAGGAATACCCCCTCTAGTGCAGGTCCTGTCAGTACTCTATTTCCTGGCCAGTGGGTCTTTTCAAACAAAAGTAGCCATGGAATCAGGGATGTCCCAGCAAATGTTCTCTATGTGTTGTCCAGAGTGTTATCTGCCCTGCCCAGTACATCTCCCATGTGAATGCCAAGTGTCCTGGCTCAGTGCATGACGCCTACACTTTGAGGAATAGCAGCATCCCTTATGTGATGGGGCAACTCCAGAGGCACCCTGTGTGGCTAACAGGTGAGCCTACAGTCCCCACACAGTTTCATTTGCTGTCTGGGTATGGGAGATTCCCTAATGTTTGGAGGATGTCTAACAGTTGTCCCTCAATATTTGCAGGTGACTCTGATTACCCCAACCTGTCATGGCTACTGACCCCAGTGAGTAATCGCAGGACAAGGGCAGAGGAACACTACAATGAGGCACATGGGCAAACTAGTAGGATTATAGAGCGCACCTTCGGCCTCCTCAAGGCCAGGTTCCGGTGCCTCCATCTGACAGGTGGAACCCTATACTACTCACCGAAGAAGGTGTGAAAGATCGTCGTGGCCTGCTGTATGTTGCACAACCTGGCTTTGCAGCGTTTTCTGCAGGAGGATGGGTCTGATGGTGGTCTTGTGGCAGCTGTGGAGCCTGTGGAAAGTGAAGAAGAGGAGGCAGAAGAAGAAGATGTAGACAACCGAAACAACATCATCATGCAATACTTCCAGTGAGACACAGGTAAGAGGGTGAAACTGCTTCCCACATCTCATGGGACCTAAATCTGCCTTTTTACCTCTGTGTATGTACCCTGACTTGTCACTTTGGCTTTCCATTTCACAAATCTGGGTCCCAATTTGTGCCCTCTGCTATGTTTACTGCTGGCCTACAGCTGTGTCACATTGATATGTGAACAAGTACATTGAAATTGCTATATTTCAGAGATGTTGCAATTACACATTTGTGAAAGCACAGACTGACTCCAGATTGTTTTATAATTCAAGGGTGTTTATTTCTGTGCTAATAAGTGGAGGGGGGTGTGCAATGGGCTGGGGTGATGGCGGAGGAATGTCCATGGCAGAGTCCAGTTTCTTGGTCTCACAGGTGCATTGTCCAATGGGGCATAGGAAGGGGAGCAATGGCAGTTTAAGGTGGACAGGGTGACAAAGTGGGACAGAAGGGTGACATTCAGGAGGGGCTTATTTCCTGGCGGGTGTCTTGGCAATGTTCTCTATCTTGTTCCTGGATCTCAGGGACCATTTGCGGGGTGGTTCTTCTTCTGCAGGGGGTGGGGTGCTGGTGGCCTGTTGGTCCTGTGGTGGTGCCTCCTGTCCACTAGCACGGCAGAGGTGGAGGGCTGTTCATCGTCCAGGCTAGTGTCAGGGGCCTGTTTGTGTCCCACTGTGTCCCTCATGGTGTTGACAAGGTCTGCCAGCACCCCTGCAATGGTGACCAGGGTGTTGTTAATGGACTTCAAGTTCTCCCTGATCCCCAGGTAGTGTTCCTCCTACAGCCGCTGGGTCTCCTGAAACTTGGCCAGTACCGTGCCCATGGTCTCCTGAAAATGGTGGTATGCTCCCATGATGTTGGAGAGTGCCTCGTGGAGTGTCGGTTCCCTGGGCCTGTCCTCCCCCTGTCGCACAGCACTCCTCCCAGCTTCCCTGTTATCCTGTGCCTCTTCCCACTGCCACTGACCCCAGGTCCCTGATTTTCTTGGGTTGGTGGGTTTGCCTTGGTTCCCTGTAGTGTTGGACACACTGCTGATTGACGTGTCCTGGGGACAGAGAGATGGGCCCGCTGGGTGGGTGTTTGCTGGTGTTTCCTGAGGGGGGAGTGTCGGTGGTGGTTTGTGACAGTGGCAGGGGAACCTACTGTCCAGAGATCCCTGATGGGCCAGGCTGGTCATCTTGATCCAGGCGTGCAGAGCTGCTGTCATCACTGTGGGCCTCTTCTGTGGGGGGACTGGATATGTCTGGCACCTCCTGTCCAGTGACGTTGGGTATGGGTCCTGTTGGGTTGTAAATGCACAGTTTTGGTATCTGTGTGTGCCATCTTGTGCATTGGGTGAGGTGCCCTCTACTCCTGTGCTTGCATCATTGTGTTTGCCCTTTTGTGATAGTTGGTTTGGGGTCTGTGTGGGTATCTGTACTGGACATGCTTTGGTGACGGTGGTCCATGCATAGGTGTTGCATGCAGGGCCTTGGTATTGAGATGTGTGGGTTGTGATAGTGGGACATATGTGAGATGATGGAGCGATGGGAGTGAGGGTAAGGGTGGGGGTATGTGATGGCATGCAGATGGGGTGGGGGGATATGGTCATAAAGATATGACTTACCAGAGTCCAGTCCTCCTGCTACTCCTGCGAGGCCCTCAGGATGCATGATCGCCAAGACTTGCTCTTCCCATGTTGTTAGTTGTGGGGTAGGAGGTGGGTGTCCACCGGCAGTCCTCTCTATGGCTACCTGGTGTCTTGCTAACAGGGAACGTAACTTCCCCGTAGGTCGTTCCACCTCTTCCTGATGTCATCCTGTGTTCTTGGATGCTGTACCACTGCATTGACCCTGTTGACGATTCTCCGCCATAGCTCCATCTTCCTTGCAATGGAGGTGTGCTGCACCTGTGATCTGAAAAGCTGTGGCTCTACCAGGATGATTTTCTCCACCATGACCCTGAGCTCCTCCTCTGAAAACCTGGGATGTCTTTGAGGTGCCATGATGTTGTGTGGGTGATGTGTGAGGAGCTGTCTGTTGTGATGTGTGGGGGGATGTGTTGGTGTGTGTTGTTTGAGGTGCATGGATGTGTTATGGGTGATGGTGTTGTGTGTCTGTGGATGCTGGTGTTGTGTTTGCTAATCTCTCTCTCTGGGCTTCTTCCAAATGTGTTCATTGTAAGGGTTTGTGAGTAATGTGGGTGTGTGTTTTATAGTGGTGTGAGTGTGTGGGTGTGGTGTGTGTATGTGTATCAGGTGTGTGTATTTTAAATTGTTCAATGTGGTTGTGTTTTGTAAATGTGTGTGTATTTAGAGCGTGGCCGTGTGTACCGACAATGGATTACCGCAGTTGAAAGACCGTGTTGATTCGTGGGTCGTGATAGTGTGGGAGTATTCAGTTGGCGTAACGGTGTAGATTTTGGTATCGCCAGTTTATCACTGACCTTTGGTGTGGCGGACTTGTGTAGGTGTCTGTATTGTAGCGGATTCCGAGATGTGGGTCGTAATACCTGTAGCGGAATTCCGCTGCCGCAACGGTATGTTGGCAGTCTTCAGCATGGCGGAAAGCAGGATTTACCGCCAGGGTTGTAATGAGGGCCATAGTGATTTGATGTCACTTAAGCTCAATGGTGACTCAAAATGTACAGAAAAGGCTAACTCACAGGGAGATTCACAAAAACAGATTTAAAAAAAATCAATAATTGTCATGTCCACCAATAGTAATCCAGGGGACCATATATTGAAAATTAGCTAGGTTACTGGATCGATTTACAACTCATCATTGCTACCAAACACAAACTTTAATGTATGATCATGTGTAAGGAACTTTAACACCTGCAAAGCATAGAAGTGACTATTTTGTTCAAACTTACCATTAGATTTGGCCTGGTAGTAGCTCATGCTGTTTCCAGGTATGCTTCCAGGACTTTGATGATGGCCTAATTGTCACTGGTTTCCCGTGGGGGGGACCATCCCTTGGCCTGTAGGTGCCCTCCAACTGGCCCTGGCACAGTGTGCCCACTCCCACTTCAACCAGGGCCTTCATAGTCTTGGGTGTGAGGGGTTGACTCTGATTCCTGTACTGCGGGGCACACTACTGATTGACCAATTCTTGGTACACAGGTTTGGGGACAAGGGGTTGGCTGTGCTGTTGTTGCCACTTGGGTGGGGAACTCAGATGTGGTCAGGGTAGGGCTGGTGGTGGTGGAATGACAACTTATCCCAGAAGGGCCAGGTAAGCCGTCATAATCTAAACATCCACCTGGGCCTTCATCCTGGGTAGGGGTGGCTGTCTCTGGCATCCTCTGCAGGGTGGTGGTGGCAGTGGTGCCTGTGAATGGAGACGAAGAGAGTTACTGAGTGGATTTGTGCTTCCTTGTTTCATAGTCGGGTGCATGCAGTACCTTGACTTGGTTCCCAGTGATCAATCAATCAATCAAAAAAATGTATAGAGCGCGCTACTCACCATGAGGGTCTCAAGGTGCTTGTGGGGGAGGGGGGTGAAGGAGGGGTTACTGTTCGAACAACCATGTCTTGAAGTTTTTTCTGAAGAGTAGGAGATCTTTGGTTTTGCGGAGGTTGGTGGGGAGGGAGTTCCAGGTTGAGAGTGCGAGGTAAGAGAAGGCCCTGCCTCCTGTGGTTCTTCGTTGGTTGTGGGGGACTATAGTGTGAGAAGGTAGCCTCTTTCTAGCCTTGTTACCCCCACTTTTGGCCTGTTTGTGAGTGTATGTCAGGGTGTTTGTCACTGTTTTCACTGTCTCACTGGGATCCTGATAGCCAGGCCCCAGTGCTCATAGTGAAAACACTATGTTTTCAGTATGGTTGTTATGTGTCACTGGGATCCTGCTGGTCAGGACCCCAGTGCTCATAGGTTTGTGGCCTATATGTATGTGTCACTGGGACCCTGTCACACAGGGCCCCAGTGCTCATAGGTGTGCATGTACATGTTCCCTGTGTGGTGCCTAACTGTCTCACTGAGGCTCTGCTAACCAGAACCTCAGTGGTTATGCTCTCTCATTACTTTCAAATTGTCACTAACAGGCTAGTGACCAATTTTACCAATTTACATTGGCTTACTGGAAAACCCTTATAATTCCCTAGTATATGGTACTGAGGTACCCAGGGTATTGGGGTTCCAGGAGATCCCTATGGGCTGCAGCATTTCTTTTGCCACCCATAGGGAGCTCTGACAATTCTTACACAGGCCTGCCACTGCAGCCTGAGTGAAATAACGTCCACGTTATTTCACAGCCATTTTTACACTGCACTTAAGTAACTTATAAGTCACCTATATGTCTAACCTTTACCTGGTAAAGGTTGGGTGCAAAGTTACTTAGTGTGAGGGCACCCTGGCACTAGCCAAGGTGCCCCCACATTGTTCAGAGCCAATTCCCTGAACTTTGTGAGTGCGGGGACACCATTACACGCGTGCACTACATATAGGTCACTACCTATATGTAGCTTCACCATGGTAACTCCGAATATGGCCATGTAACATGTCTATGATCATGGAATTGCCCCCTCTATGCCATCCTGGCATTGTTGGTACAATTCCATGATCCCAGTGGTCTGTAGCACAGACCCTGGTACTGCCAAACTGCCCTTCCTGGGGTTTCACTGCAGCTGCTGCTGCTGCCAACCCCTCAGACAGGCAGCTGCCCTCCTGGGGTCCAGCCAGGCCTGGCCCAGGATGGCAGAACAAAGAACTTCCTCTGAGAGAGGGTGTGACACCCTCTCCCTTTGGAAAATGGTGTGAAGGCAGGGGAGGAGTAGCCTCCCCCAGCCTCTGGAAATGCTTTGTTGGGCACAGATGTGCCCAATTCTGCATAAGCCAGTCTACACCGGTTCAGGGACCCCTTAGCCCCTGCTCTGGCGCGAAACTGGACAAAGGAAAGGGGAGTGACCACTCCCCTGACCTGCACCTCCCCTGGGAGGTGTCCAGAGCTCCTCCAGTGTGCTCCAGACCTCTGCCATCTTGGAAACAGAGGTGCTGCTGGCACACTGGACTGCTCTGAGTGGCCAGTGCCACCAGGTGACGTCAGAGACTCCTTGTGATAGGCTCCTTCAGGTGTTAGTAGCCTTTCCTCTCTCCTAGGTAGCCAAACCCTCTTTTCTGGCTATTTAGGGTCTCTGTCTCTGGGGAAACTTTAGATAACGAATGCATGAGCTCAGCCGAGTTCCTCTGCATCTCCCTCTTCACCTTCTGATAAGGAAACGACCGCTGACCGCGCTGGAAGCCTGCAAACCTGCAACATAGTAGCAAAGACGACTACTGCAACTCTGTAACGCTGATCCTGCTGCCTTCTCGACTGTTTTCCTGCTTGTGCATGCTGTGGGGGTAGTCTGCCTCCTCTCTGCACCAGAAGCTCCGAAGAAATCTCCCGTGGGTCGACGGAATCTTCCCCCTGCAACCGCAGGCACCAAAAAGCTGCATTACCGGTCCCTTGGGTCTCCTCTCAGCACAACGAGCGAGGTCCCTCGAATCCAGCGACACCGTCCAAGTGACCCCCACAGTCCAGTGACTCTTCAGCCCAAGTTTGGTGGAGGTAAGTCCTTGCCTCACCTCGCTGGGCTGCATTGCTGGGAACCGCGACTTTGCACTCCGGCCCCTGTGCACTTCCGGCGGAAATCCTTCGTGCACAGCCAAGCCTGGGTCCACGGCACTCTAACCTGCATTGCACGACTTTCTAAGTTGGTCTCCGGCGACGTGGGACTCCTTTGTGCAACTTCGGCGAGCACCGTTTCACGCATCCTCGTAGTGCCTGTTTCTGGCACTTCTCCGGGTGCTACCTGCTTCAGTGAGGGCTCTTTGTCTTGCTCGACGTCCCCTCTCTCTGCAGGTCCAATTTGCGACCTCCTGGTCCCTCCTGGGCCCCAGCAGCGTCCAAAAACGCCAAATGCACAATTTGCGTGTAGCAAGGCTTGTTGGCGTCCATCTGGCGGGAAAACACTTCTGCACGACTCTCCAAGGCGTGGGGGATCCATCCTCCAAAGGGGAAGTCTCTAGCCCTTGTCGTTCCTGCAGTATTCACAGTTCTTCAGCCTAGTAAGAGCATCTTTGCACCAACCGCTGGCATTTCTTGGGCATCTGCCCATCTCCGAGTTGCTTGTGACTTTTGGACTTGGTCCCCTTGTTCCACAGGTACCCTCAGTCAGGAGTCCATCGTTGTTGCATTGCTGATTTGTGTTTTCCTTGCATTTTCCCTCTAACACGACTATTTTGTCCTTAGGGGAACTTTGGTGCACTTTGCACTCACTTTTCAGGGTCTTGGGAAGGGTTATTTTTCTAACTCTCACTATTTTCTAATAGTCCCAGCGACCCTCTACAAGGTCACATAGGTTTGGGGTCCATTCGTGGTTCACATTCCACTTTTGGAGTATATGGTTTGTGTTGCCCCTATCCCTATGTTTCCCCATTGCATCCTATTGTAACTATACATTGTTTGCACTGTTTTCTAAGACTATACTGCATATTTTTGCTATTGTGTATATATATCTTGTGTATATTTCCTATCCTCTCACTGAGGGTACACTCTAAGATACTTTGGCATATTGTCATAAAAATAAAGTACCTTTATTTTTAGTATAACTGTGTATTGTGTTTTCTTATGATATTGTGCATATGACACTAAGTGGTACTGTAGTAGCTTCACACGTCTCCTAGTTCAGCCTGAGCTGCTTTGCTAAGCTACCATTATCTATCAGCCTAAGCTGCTAGACACCCTATACACTAATAAGGGATAACTGGGCCTGGTGCAAGGTGCAAGTACCCCTTGGTACTCACTACAAGCCAGTCCAGCCTCCTACATTGGTTGTGCAGTGGTGGGATAAGTGCTTGAGACTACTTACCACTCTTGTCATTGTACTTTTCATAAGAGAAAAATATACAAAACAAGGTCAGTGTATATACACATAGCCAAAAAGTTTTGCATTTCCTCTTTTCACTCTTTTCTAAGTGCTGAAAAGTACTTCTAAACTTTCAAAAAGTTCTTAAAAGTTTAAAAAGTTTTTTTTCTGTCTTTCCAAAAAGTTCTGAAAACTTTTTTCTCTTTTTCTATCACTTTAACTCTCTCTAAAAAATGTCTGGCACAGGAAAAAATGTGGAACTGTCCAAACTTGCATATGATCACCTTAGCTGGAAAGGAGCAAGGAGTCTCTGCATAGAGAGAGGTTTGAGTGTAGGGAAGAATCCTTCTTTAGAACTGTTAATTAATATGCTTAGAGTACAGGATAAGGCCATAAGTGCCCAATCTGTAGAAAAAGTAGCTAATGGTTCTCAATCTGATCCAGGGACTCCCCCAGGAAAAGGTTCAGGAAAGAAACTTCTCAGCCTGCCCATTACTAGACAGTCTAGCATAGTTGGTACAGAGGTTGAATCACACCATACTAATGGTGTGCTCTCACATTATACTGGTAGCCAAGCTGTTAGGGTGCCCTCTGTAAGGGACAGGTCTCCTTCTGTTCATTCCCATCATACCTCTGTATCTAGAAATGTCCCTCCCACCCACCCTGATGACAGATTGTTAGAAAGGGAGCTCAATAGATTGAGAGTGGAACAAACCAGACTGAAGCTCAAGAAGCAACAGCTGGATTTGGATAGACAGTCTTTAGAAGTAGAGAGGGAAAGACAGAAGTTGGGTTTAGAAACCCATGGTGGCAGCAGCAGTATTCCCCATAGTCATCCTGCAAAAGAGCATGATTCCAGGAATCTGCACAAGATAGTTCCCCCTTATAAGGAGGGGGATGACATTAACAAGTGGTTTGCTGCACTTGAGAGGGCCTGTGCTGTACAGGATGTCCCTCAAAAGCAGTGGGCTGCTATCCTATGGCTATCATTTAGTGGAAAAGGTAGGGATAGGCTCCTTACTGTGAAAGAAAATGATGCCAATAATTTTACAGTTCTTAAGAATGCACTCCTGGATGGTTATGGCTTAACCACTGAACAGTACAGGATAAAGTTCAGAGAGACCAAAAAGGAGTCTTCACAAGACTGGGTTGATTTCATTGACCAGGCAGTGAAGGCCTTGGAGGGGTGGTTACATGGCAGTAAAGTTACTGATTATGACAGCCTGTATAACACAATCCTGAGAGAGCATATACTTAATAATTGTGTGTCTGATTTGTTGCACCAGTACCTGGTAGACTCTGATCTGACCTCTCCCCAAGAATTGGGAAAGAAGGCAGACAAATGGGTCAGAACAAGGGTGAACAGAAAAGTTCATACAGGGGGTGACAAAGATGGCAATAAGAAGAAAGATGGTGAAAAATCTCAAGATAAGCATGGGGATAAGGGTAAAACCAAAGATCCCACTTCAAATCTTAAACACTCTTCAGAGGGTGGGGATAAAACAAATTCTTCCTCTTCTTCCCAACCTGCACACATTAAAAAGCCTTGGTGCTTTGTGTGTAAAAATAGAGGCCATAGGCCAGGGGATAAGTCCTGTCCAGGTAAACCCCCTGAGCCTACCACCACTAATACATCAAGCTCTAGTGCCCATAGCAGTAGTGGTACTAGTGGTGGGACTGCTGGCAACAGTCAAGCAAAAGGTGTAGTTGGGTTCACTTATGGGTCCATAGTGGAAACTGATGTAATCAGTCCCAAGACAGTTTCTGTCACACCTAGTGGCACTGGCCTTGCCACACTGGCTGCTTGTCCCCTTACAATGGATAAGTACAGGCAGACAGTTTCAATAAATGGTGTTGAGGCCTTGGCCTACAGGGACACAGGTGCCAGTTTCACTTTGGTGACTGAAAACCTAGTGCCTCCTGAAAAACACATCATTGGACAACAGTATAAAATTATTGATGTCCATAACTCCACTAAGTTTCTTCCCTTAGCTATAATTCAGTTTAGTTGGGGTGGAGTTACTGGCCCTAAGCAGGTGGTGGTATCACCTAGCTTACATGTAGACTGTCTCTTAGGTAATGACCTAGAGGCCTCAGGTTGGGCTGATGTAGAGTTTTATGCCCATGCAGCCATGCTGGGCATCCCTGAGGAATTGTTCCCTCTCATTTCAAGTGAAATGAAAAAGCAAAGGAGAGAAGGCCTGAAAACTCAGGATCCCTCTCCATCAACAGGTAAAAAGGGTATCACAGTATCCCCTAACCACCCTACCATTCAGGATACTATTCCTGTGGTGGGAGAAACCTCTCCTGGGGTGGCACCTGTTCCAAGGGAATCATCAGCTGGCAAAGCTGGGCTCCCTGAGGTGGAAGTACCTCTCTGTGGGATAACTAACATTGGTGAGAAAAACAGCACCATTTTAGTTAACATGGAGCATCCCTCCAACCCTCCCAGAGAAACTTTAGTGCAGAAACCCTGCACTACCTCACAACACTTAGGACAGCATCCCTGCCCTAGTGTGGAGCTCATAGGACAGCATCCCTGCCCTGCTCCAACTCAAGAGAAACAGCATCCCTGTTCTCTCTTCCAGCCAGATGGACAAAGTTTTTGCCCAGCTATGGCTTTTCTGAGACAGCATCCCTGTCTGGCATTTCCATCACTACAAATAGGTTCAGTGGACAATTCCCACTGCTCTAAACTAAAACTTACTGATAGAAACTCTGAAAATACATCTTCACATTGTTGCTTAGCTACAAAACTTCAAACAGGGTGGTTTACATCCCCACAGGGAAGTAACCATATAGTGGATGATAAAGGGAGTAACCAGTCTATTGCAGAGCTACTCTCTACTTATCACCACTTAGACAATAAAGTCTCAACTGGCCAAGGTTAGCCTTATTGTCCTTCGTTTGGGGGGGGTTGTGTGAGAAGGTAGCCTCTTTCTAGCCTTGTTACCCCCACTTTTGGCCTGTTTGTGAGTGTATGTCAGGGTGTTTGTCACTGTTTTCACTGTCTCACTGGGATCCTGATAGCCAGGCCCCAGTGCTCATAGTGAAAACACTATGTTTTCAGTATGGTTGTTATGTGTCACTGGGATCCTGCTGGTCAGGACCCCAGTGCTCATAGGTTTGTGGCCTATATGTATGTGTCACTGGGACCCTGTCACACAGGGCCCCAGTGCTCATAGGTGTGCATGTACATGTTCCCTGTGTGGTGCCTAACTGTCTCACTGAGGCTCTGCTAACCAGAACCTCAGTGGTTATGCTCTCTCATTACTTTCAAATTGTCACTAACAGGCTAGTGACCAATTTTACCAATTTACATTGGCTTACTGGAAAACCCTTATAATTCCCTAGTATATGGTACTGAGGTACCCAGGGTATTGGGGTTCCAGGAGATCCCTATGGGCTGCAGCATTTCTTTTGCCACCCATAGGGAGCTCTGACAATTCTTACACAGGCCTGCCACTGCAGCCTGAGTGAAATAACGTCCACGTTATTTCACAGCCATTTTTACACTGCACTTAAGTAACTTATAAGTCACCTATATGTCTAACCTTTACCTGGTAAAGGTTGGGTGCAAAGTTACTTAGTGTGAGGGCACCCTGGCACTAGCCAAGGTGCCCCCACATTGTTCAGAGCCAATTCCCTGAACTTTGTGAGTGAGGGGACACCATTACACGCGTGCACTACATATAGGTCACTACCTATATGTAGCTTCACCATGGTAACTCCGAATATGGCCATGTAACATGTCTATGATCATGGAATTGCCCCCTCTATGCCATCCTGGCATTGTTGGTACAATTCCATGATCCCAGTGGTCTGTAGCACAGACCCTGGTACTGCCAAACTGCCCTTCCTGGGGTTTCACTGCAGCTGCTGCTGCTGCCAACCCCTCAGACAGGCAGCTGCCCTCCTGGGGTCCAGCCAGGCCTGGCCCAGGATGGCAGAACAAAGAACTTCCTCTGAGAGAGGGTGTGACACCCTCTCCCTTTGGAAAATGGTGTGAAGGCAGGGGAGGAGTAGCCTCCCCCAGCCTCTGGAAATGCTTTGTTGGGCACAGATGTGCCCAATTCTGCATAAGCCAGTCTACACCGGTTCAGGGACCCCTTAGCCCCTGCTCTGGCGCGAAACTGGACAAAGGAAAGGGGAGTGACCACTCCCCTGACCTGCACCTCCCCTCCCTGGGAGGTGTCCAGAGCTCCTCCAGTGTGCTCCAGACCTCTGCCATCTTGGAAACAGAGGTGCTGCTGGCACACTGGACTGCTCTGAGTGGCCAGTGCCACCAGGTGACGTCAGAGACTCCTTGTGATAGGCTCCTTCAGGTGTTAGTAGCCTTTCCTCTCTCCTAGGTAGCCAAACCCTCTTTTCTGGCTATTTAGGGTCTCTGTCTCTGGGGAAACTTTAGATAACAAATGCATGAGCTCAGCCGAGTTCCTCTGCATCTCCCTCTTCACCTTCTGATAAGGAAACGACCGCTGACCGCGCTGGAAGCCTGCAAACCTGCAACATAGTAGCAAAGACGACTACTGCAACTCTGTAACGCTGATCCTGCCGCCTTCTCGACTGTTTTCCTGCTTGTGCATGCTGTGGGGGTAGTCTGCCTCCTCTCTGCACCAGAAGCTCCGAAGAAATCTCCCGTGGGTCGACGGAATCTTCCCCCTGCAACCGCAGGCACCAAAAAGCTGCATTACCGGTCCCTTGGGTCTCCTCTCAGCACAACAAGCGAGGTCCCTCGAATCCAGCGACACCGTCCAAGTGACCCCCACAGTCCAGTGACTCTTCAGCCCAAGTTTGGTGGAGGTAAGTCCTTGCCTCACCTTCCTGGGCTGCATTGCTGGGAACCGCGACTTTGCAAGCTACTCCGGCCCCTGTGCACTTCCGGCGGAAATCCTTCGTGCACAGCCAAGCCTGGGTCCACGGCACTCTAACCTGCATTGCACGACTTTCTAAGTTGGTCTCCGGCGACGTGGGACTCCTTTGTGCAACTTCGGCGAGCACCGTTTCACGCATCCTCGTAGTGCCTGTTTCTGGCACTTCTCCGGGTGCTACCTGCTTCAGTGAGGGCTCTTTGTCTTGCTCGACGTCCCCTCTCTCTGCAGGTCCAATTTGCGACCTCCTGGTCCCTCCTGGGCCCCAGCAGCGTCCAAAAACGCCAAATGCAAAATTTGCGTGTAGCAAGGCTTGTTGGCGTCCATCCGGCGGGAAAACACTTCTGCACGACTCTCCAAGGCGTGGGGAATCCATCCTCCAAAGGGGACGTCTCTAGCCCTTGTCGTTCTTGCAGTATTCACAGTTCTTCAGCCTAGTAAGAGCTTCTTTGCACCAACCGCTGGCATTTCTTGGGCATCTGCCCATCTCCGAGTTGCTTGTGACTTTTGGACTTGGTCCCCTTGTTCCACAGGTACCCTCAGTCAGGAGTCCATCGTTGTTGCATTGCTGATTTGTGTTTTCCTTGCATTTTCCCTCTAACACGACTATTTTGTCCTTAGGGGAACTTTGGTGCACTTTGCACTCACTTTTCAGGGTCTTGGGGAGGGTTATTTTTCTAACTCTCACTATTTTCTAATAGTCCCAGCGACCCTCTACAAGGTCACATAGGTTTGGGGTCCATTCGTGGTTCACATTCCACTTTTGGAGTATATGGTTTGTGTTGCCCCTATCCCTATGTTTCCCCATTGCATCCTATTGTAACTATACATTGTTTGCACTGTTTTCTAAGACTATACTGCATATTTTTGCTATTGTGTATATATATCTTGTGTATATTTCCTATCCTCTCACTAAGGATACACTCTAAGATACTTTGGCATATTGTCATAAAAATAAAGTACCTTTATTTTTAGTATAACTGTGTATTGTGTTTTCTTATGATATTGTGCATATGACACTAAGTGGTACTGTAGTAGCTTCACACGTCTCCTAGTTCAGCCTGAGCTGCTCTGCTAAGCTACCATTATCTATCAGCCTAAGCTGCTAGACACCCTATACACTAATAAGGGATAACTGGGCCTGGTGCAAGGTGCAAGTACCCCTTGGTACTCACTACAAGCCAGTCCAGCCTCCTACATATAGCTAATGCGAGTTCGGCTGATCGGAGGTTGTGGGTGGGAGTGTGAAAGTTCACTCTTTCGTTGAAGTAGGTCGGGCCTGTAGGTTGTGGAGGGATTTGTGTGCGTGGATGAGGACCTTGAAAGTGATTCTCTTGTCTATGGGGAGCCAGTGAAGGGATTTGAGGTGTGGTGAGATTCGTTCGGTGGTGGGGGAGGCCAAGGACCAGGCGTGCGGCTGTGTTCTGGATTCTCTGGAGTTTGCTTTTGAGTTTGAGTTTGAGCGTGGTGCCGGCGTAGAGGGCGTTACCGTAGTCTAGTCTGCTGCTGATGAGTGCATGGGTGACTGTCTTTCTGGTCTCTGGGGGAATCCATTTGAAGGATTTTTTTAGAGTGCAGAATGTGTGGAAGCAGGAGGATGTTAGTGCATTGATTTGCTGTTTCATGGAGAGGGAGGGGTCCAGTATGATGCTGAGGTTGCGTGCGTTGTTTGCGGGGGTGGGTGCGGGGCCTAGGGCGGTGGGCCACCAGGAGTCATCCTATATGGTTTTGTTGGGGCCAAAGAGGATGATCTCAGTTTTGTTGGAGTTAAGCTTGAGGAGGTTAGTTGTCATCCAGTTGGCGTTGTTGAGGAGAGCAGCGTGTAGGTTGGTTTTGGCGGTGGTGGAGTTGTGGGTGAGGGAGAGAATGAGTTGGGTGTCGTCTGCGTAGGAGAGGATAGTGATTCCGTGTGGTCGGAGGATGTTGGCTAAGGGGATTATGTAAATATTGAAGAGTGTGGGGCTGAGGGAGGACCCTTGGGGGATTCCGCAGATGATCTTGGTAGCCGTGGAGTGGAAAGGTGGAAGGCAGACTCTTTGGGTCCGGTCGGTGAGGAAGGAGGTGAGCCAGTCTAAGGCTTTGTGGCGAATTCCTGTGTTGTGGAGACGTGTGCGGAGTGTGTGATGGCAGACAGTGTCAAAGGCTGCGGAGAGGTCTAGGAGGATGAGTGCGACGGTCTCGCCTTTGTCGACTTTGGTCCTGATGTCGTCAGTGCATGTGATGAGGGCGGTTTCCGTGCTGTGGTTCTTGCGGAACCTGGATTGTGAGGGGTCAAGAGTGTTGTTTTCTTCGAGAAAGTGGGATAAGCGGGCGTTGACTAGTTTCTCCGCAACCTTGGCGGGGAAAGGGAGGAGGGAGATGGTGCAATAGTTGGAGAGGGCCTCCGGGTCGGCTTTGTTTTTTTTAGGAGAGCAGTGATTTCTGCATGCTTCCAGGGGTCTGGGTAGGTGGCAGAGTCGAAAGAGGAGTAGATTTTGTCGTGGAGTATGGGGCCGATGGTTGGGTTAGATGCGATGAGGACAGGGGTCGGAGGGGGATCCGGAGTGGATGGAGTTCATGTTTTTTTCAGTTTCTTCATGCGTGGTGGGGGCCCAGGTGGTGAGTGTGGTGGGGGGGTCATGAGTGGGTCTTGAGTTGGGTGAGTGCAGGGTGTGTGTGGTGGGTGTGTGTGGTATGAAGCTGTTGTGGATGTCCAGGATTTTGTGGTGGAAGTGGTTGGAGAGGGCGTCACATAGGGGCTGTGTGTGTGTGGGGTCTATGTTGCTGGCTTTGGGTTTGGCTAGCTCTTTAATGATGGTGAAGAGTTCTTTGCTGTTTTGGGAGTTGTTGTCAAGGCGTGTCTTGTATTGATCTCTTTTGGTAGTGCGTATGAGTTGGTGATGGGTGCGAATGGTAGTTTTGAGGGTGGAGATGTTGGTTGTAGAGGGTTCTTGTCGCCATATTTTTTCCGCTTGGCGGCATTTGCGCTTGGAGTTCGGTGGTAAACCATGGGGTGTTCTTGATGTTGCGGGTGGCGATGTGTTTTCTGAGGGGGGCTAGTGTGTCTGCGTAGGTAGTGGTCCATTTAGAAAGGTTGTGTGCTCCTGCGTTGGGGTCGTTGGTGTGGGGGGGAGGTTGTGAGCCAGTTGGGAGTTCAGGCGTTCTGTGGGGATCTTGTCCCACATGCGGTAGGGTGTGGTGTGTTGATGGTGGTGTGTGCGGGGTTTGGTGAAGGAGAAGTGGACGCAGTAGTGGTCAGTACAGTGGAGTTTGGTGGTGTGGGAGTAGGCTATGTGTTGGCTTGAGGTGAAAATTGCGTTGAGCGTGTGTCCTGCTGAGTGGGTGGGTGCGGTGACCAGTTGTTTGAGTCCGAGGTTGGTGAGGTTGTCTATGAGGGAGGTTGAGTTGTGGTCTTGAAGGTTCTCCAAGTGAAAGTTGAAATCACCGAGGAGAAAGTAGTCTGTAGAGGTGAGGGCGTGCAAGCTGATGGTGTCGTAGAAGGCAGGGCGTGGTCCTGGTGGTCTGTAGATTAGTGTACTTCTGAGGGTGAAGTTGTTGTTAATGTGGATTAGGAAGTGCATGTGTTCTGTCTTGTCAATAGTGTCTTGTGAGCTGGTGGTGACTTTGATGGTGTCCCTATGTCGGATGGTGATGCCACCACCTGGCCTGTTGAGGCAGACTTTGCGTTGAAGTTTGTATCCCTTGGGGGTGGCTATGGCTATGTCGGGTTCCGAGGAGGGGTTGGTCCAGGTTTCCGTGAGGAAGGCGATTTCTGGTGAGTGTGATGTGGTCCCAGAGTTCTATGACATGTTTGTGAAGGGAGTGGGTGTTGAGGAGCAGGCAGTTGAGGTGCTTGTGGTGGGTGGTGTTAGTGTGGTGCATGAGGATGTTGTTGCGGGGTGTGTTCTGGTTGTGAGGTTGTGTGGTGGGGCTGGTTGGTGGGGGTGGGGGCAGAGCAGGTGAGTATTACGTTGGGGGTGTTGTGTTTGTTTTTGGGGGGGCAGTTATGGTTGGTGTGTGGTATGAGGGATGAGGAGCAGGAGAAATTACAGGTGTAGCAAGCGAAGGGGCCATGGGTGTGTTTGGGGCTGGGAAGGGTGCAGGTGGGGCGAGGGCCTGGGTTGAGTGAGTGGAGGGTGAGGGGAGAATAGATTTGTCTAAGGGGGCCAGGGGGACTGGTGCTGGGCACGGTCTTGACGTGGACGGGCGCGGGCGGGCGTGCCTTTGGAGTGCCTTTGGCGTGCCGGCGGCGCGTCCTCGCCACGGCTGCCATAAATAGGGAGGAGGGAGGGAGTGCCAGCTGGGAGGAGGGAGGGGTGGGCGAATTGGAAGGCTGGGGGGTGGGGCCACAGGGATTAACAGCGGTGGGAAAAACAAAAAGGAAAACGGATGGTGAGGAGGAGGGTGGAGGCGGGAGGGGGCGCCGGGACATAGCAGCGGGGCTTTACTAAGAAAAAGAAAACGGACGGTGAGGAGGAGGGGGGAGGCGGGAGAGGCCGTGGGGATGCAGCTGCAGGGCTTTACTAAGAAAAGGAAAATGGACAGTGAGGAGGAGGGGGAGGCGGGAGGGGCCGTGGGGACGCAGCAGCTGGGGTTTTTGAGAGGAGAACGGACGGAGGCTAGGGAGGATACAGCCTTCCAAGTGGAGGCGGCGTGGGGTGGCGGCGCAAAGAGCGACCTGCCTGCTGGAAGCAGGGTCAAAGGTTGCTCCTTGTTACCGCGCTGCGGCTGCCACAAATGGGGAGGAGGGAGGGAGCGGCAGCTGGGAGGAAGTAGGGCTGGGCAAATGGGAAGGCTGGGGGGGTGGGGCCTAGTGATAGCAATGACAGATGCAGCACTGCAGACATTGTTTGTGGGCATGGATTGTGACATTGGCTCCAGATCCTATTGTGGGTTGTGGATAGTGGATAGCATTGCTGTCATTGCCATGTAGTAGTACACAGTCAACAAATCTAGTTGGTGTAGCTTGTGCGATGGTTTTACGTGCAGGTGTTCCCCTGTGAAGTGGGAATAGCAGCTTTTCATGTCTAGGGAGTATTGCATTGTGCGAGTTGTGGTTCTTGCCATTGTGAGTGCTATCAGTGCACAAGGGAGGGACTGTGTGGGGATAGTGGCAGTGAAGTGGTGTGGGATGTAGGAGAGGGGCATTAGGTAATTGGGGTGGAGGGGCAGAAGTGTGTGATGGGGTGAATTGGGAAGTGATAGGGTGGTCAGGACGCATGCTGTACAGGCGTCATTGGTGGCAGGGGAGTGTTGTTGACTTACCAGAGTCCAGTACTCCGATATTCCAGTCAGGCCCTCTGGATGGATGCTGTCCAAGACCTTCTCCTCCCAAATGTAAACTCTGGGGGAGAAGGTGGGGATCTTTGTAGGAAAGTACCATCTTGCCTGGCATGTTACCCCCATTTTTCACTGTATATATGTTGTTTTAGTTGTATGTGTCACTGGGACCCTGTCAGCCAGGGCCCCAGTGCTCATAAGTGTGCCTAAATGTGTTACCTGTGTAGTGACTAACTGTCTCACTGAGGCTCTGCTAATCAGAACCTCAGTGGTTATGCTCTCTCTTTTCTTTCAAATTGTCACTAACAGGCTAGTGACCAATTTTACCAATTTACATTGGCTTACTGGAACACCCTTATAATTCCCTAGTATATGGTACTGAGGTACCCAGGGTATTGGGATTCCAGGAGATCCCTATGGGCTGCAGCATTTCTTTTGCCACCCATAGGGAGCTCTGACAATTCTTACACAGGCCTGCCACTGCAGCCTGAGTGAAATAACGTCCACGTTATTTCACAGCCATTTTACACTGCACTTAAGTAACTTATAAGTCACCTATATGTCTAACCTTTACCTGGTAAAGGTTAGGTGCAAAGTTACTTAGTGTGAGGGCACCCTGGCACTAGCCAAACCCTCTTTTCTGTCTATTTAGGGTCTCTGTCTCTTGGGATTCCTTAGATAACGAATGCAAGAGCTCATCCGAGTTCCTCTGCATCTCTCTCTTCACCTTCTGCCAAGGAATCGACTACTGACCGCGCTGGAAGTCTGCAAAACTGCAACATAGTAGCAAAGACGACTACTGCAACTCTGTAACGCTGATCCTGCCGCCTTCTCGACTGTTTTCCTGGTGGTGCATGCTGTGGGGGTAGTCTGCCTCCTCTCTGCACTAGAAGCTCCGAAGAAATCTCCCGTGGGTCGACGGAATCGTCCCCCTGCAACCGCAGGCACCAAAGAACTGCATCTCCGGTCCCCTGGGTCTCCTCTCAGCACGACGAGCGAGGTCCCTTGAATCCAGCAACTCTGTCCAAGTGACTCCCACAGTCCAGTGACTCTTCAGTCCAAGTTTGGTGGAGGTAAGTCCTTGCCTCCCCACGCCAGACTGCATTGCTGGGAACCGCGACTTTTGCAGCTACTCCGGCCTCCGTGCACTTCCGGCGGAAATCCTTGTGCGCAGTCCATCCTGGGTCCACGGCACTCTAACCTGCATTGCACGACCTCCTAAGTTGTTCTCCGGCAACGTGGGACTCCTTTGTGCAACTTCGGGTGAGCACCGTTTCACGCATCCTCGTAGTGCCTGTTTCTGGCACTTCTGCGGGTGCGGTCTGCTGCTGAGAGGGCTCCTTGTCTTGCTCGATGCCCCCTCTGTCTTCTGACGCAATTGGCGACATCCTGGTCCCTCCTGGGCCACAGCAGCATCCAAAAACCCTTACCGCACAATTTGCAGCTAGCAAGGCTTGTTGGCGGTCTTTCGGCGGGAAAACACTTCTGCACTACTCTCCACGGCGTGAGGGATCCGTCCTCCAAAGGGGAAGTCTCTAGCCATTGTCGTGCAGAAACCTAAGCTTCTACTGTCCAGTAGCAGCTTCTTTGCACCCACAGCTGGCATTTCCTGGGCATCTGCCCATCTCCGACTTGCTTGTGACTTTTGGACTTGGTCCCCTTGTTCCACAGGTACCCTCGACTGGAAATCCATCGTTGTTGCATTGCTGGTTTGTGTCTTTCCTGCAGAATTCCCCTTTCACGACTTCTATGTCCTTTGGGGAACTTTAGTGCACTTTGCACTCACTTTTCAGGGTCTTGGGGTGGGCTATTTTTCTAACCCTTACTATTTTCTAATAGTCCCAGTGACCCTCTACAAGGTCACATAGGTTTGGGGTCCATTCGTGGTTCGCATTCCACTTTTGGAGTATATGGTTTGTGTTGCCCCCATCCCTATGTGTCTCCATTGCATCCTATTGTAACTATACATTGTTTGCACTGTTTTCTAATACTATTACTGCATATTTTGGTATTGTGTATATATATCTTGTGTATATTTGCTATCCTCATACTGAGGGTACACTCTGAGATACTTTGGCATATTGTCATAAAAATAAAGTACCTTTATTTTTAGTATAACTGTGTATTGTGTTTTCTTATGATATTGTGCATATGACACTAAGTGGTACTGTAGGAGCTTCACTCGTCTCCTAGTTCAGCCTAAGCTGCTCTGCTAAGCTACCATTATCTATCAGCCTATGCTGCTAGACACCCTATACACTAATAAGGGATAACTGGGCCTGGTGCAAGGTGCAAGTACCCCTTGGTACTCACTACAAGCCAGTCCAGCCTCCTACAGTTGAAGCAGCGACGGGATAAGTGCTTTGAGACTACTTACCACTCTTGTCATTGTACTTTTCATAAGAGAAAAACATACAAAACAAGTTCAGTGTATATACACATAACCAAAAAGTTTTGCATTTCCTCTTTTTTTTCTGTCTTTCTAAAAGTTCTGAAAACTTTTTTCTCTTTTTCTATCACTTTAACTCTCTCTAAAAATGTCTGGCACAGGCCAAAATGTTGATCTGTCCAAACTTGCATATGATCACCTTAGCTGGAAAGGAGCAAGGAGTCTCTGCATAGAGAGAGGTTTGAGTGTAGGGAAGAATCCTTCCTTGGAATTATTGCTTAATATGCTTAGAGAACAAGATAAGGCCAAAAGGGCCCCACCTGTTGAAAAAGTAGCTAATGGTTCCCAATCTGATCCAGGGACTCCCCTAGGAAAAGATTCAGGAAAGAAACTTCAGAGCCTGCCCATTACTAGACAGTCTAGCATAGTTGGTACTGATGTTGAGTCACACCATACAGATAGTGTTGTCTCACATCATAGCAAAAGCATTCATTCTCACCACAGTAGAAGTTATGTTTCTGTTAACCAAGCTGTTAGGGTGCCCTCTGTAAGGGACAGGTCTCCTTCTGTTCATTCTCCCCATACTTCTGTTTCAAGACATGTCCCTCCCACCCACCCTGATGACAGATTGTTAGAAAGGGAGCTCAATAGATTGAGAGTGGAACAAACCAGACTGAAGCTCAAGAAGCAACAGCTGGATTTGGACAGACAGACTTTAGAAGTAGAGAAGGAGAGACAGAAACTGGGTTTAGAAACCCATGGTGGCAGCAGCAGTATTCCCCATAGTCATCCTGCAAAAGAGCATGATTCCAGGAATCTGCACAAGATAGTTCCCCCTTATAAGGAGGGGGATGACATTAACAAGTGGTTTGCTGCACTTGAGAGGGCCTGTGCTGTACAGGATGTCCCTCAAAGGCAGTGGGCTGCTATCCTACGGCTATCATTTAGTGGAAAAGGTAGGGATAGGCTCCTTACTGTGAAATAAAGTGAAGCCAATGATTACAAAGTTCTTAAGAATGCACTCCTAGATGGTTATGGCTTAACCACTGAACAATACAGGATAAAGTTCAGAGAGACCAAAAAGGAGTCTTCACAAGACTGGGTTGATTTCATTGACCATTCAGTGAAGGCCTTGGAGGGGTGGTTACATGGCAGTAAAGTTACTGATTATGACAGCCTGTATAACTTGATCCTGAGAGAGCATATTCTTAATAATTGTGTGTCTGATTTGTTGCACCAGTACTTGGTGGACTCTGATCTGACCTCTCCCCAAGAATTGGGAAATAAGGCAGACAAATGGGTCAGAACAAGGGTGAAAAGAAAAGTTCATACAGGGGGTGACAAAGATGGCAACAAGAAGAAGGAGGGTAAGTCTTCTGACAAGGGTGGGGACAAATCTAAAAATGAGTCTTCATCAGGCCCACAAAAACACACTGGTGGGGGTGGTGGGCCCAAATCCTCTTCTAATCAAAACAAAGAAAAGAAACCATGGTGCTATTTATGTAAAATAAAAGGCCATTGGACAGCAGATCCCAGTTGTCCAAAGAAAAGCACCAAGCCTCCTACCACTACAACCCCTACTGCTACACCTAGTGTCCCTACTAATAGCAGTGGTGGTGGGAGCAAACCTACTAATAGCCAATCCAAGGGAGTAGCTGGGCTCACTTTTGGTAACTTAGTTGGGGTTGGTCTTGTTAGGGAGACCACAGAGGCTGTGTTAGTCTCTGAGGGGGCTATTGATCTAGCCACCTTAGTTGCTTGTCCCCTTAATATGGATAAGTACAAGCAGCTACCCCTAATAAATGGTGTTGAGGTTCAGGCCTACAGGGACACTGGAGCCAGTGTGACTATGGTCATAGAGAAACTGGTCCACCCTGAACAACACCTACTTGGTCACCAGTACCAAGTAACCGATGCACACAACAACACACTTAGCCACCCCATGGCTGTTGTAAATCTCAACTGGGGGGGGGGTTACTGGTCCAAAGAAAGTTGTGGTAGCCACAGATTTACCTGTAGACTGTCTACTAGGAAATGATTTGGAGACATCAGCTTGGTCAGATGTGGAGTTGGAGGCCCATGCAGCAATGCTGGGCATCCCAGGGCATATTTTTGCTTTAACCAGGGCTCAGGCCAAAAAGCAAAAAGGACAGGGAAGCTTGGATCCTGGAACAATGGACCAAGTGCTCCCTAAAGCTAGGGCTAGTAGAAGTAAAGCACTTCCTACTATCCCTCCCTCTACAGTGGATTCTACTTCTGAGGAAGAAGAATTTCCACCCTGTTCAGAACCTACACCAGAGGAGCTGGAAGCAGACACTGCTGAGCTTTTGGGTGAAGGGGGGCCTGCCAAGGAGGAGCTGAGTGTGGCACAGCAAACCTGTCCCACACTAGAGGGTCTAAGACAGCAAGCTGTCAAACAGGCTAATGGGGATGTCAGTGACTCTCACAGAGTTTACTGGGAGGACAACCTCTTGTGCACTGAAGCAAGGGATCCTAAACCTGGAACTGCCAGGAGGTTAGTGATTCCTCAGGAGTACAGAAAATTCCTCCTAACACTAGCCCACGACATTCCCCTAGCTAGACATCTGGGACAAATGAAAACTTGGGACAGGCTTGTTCCCCTGTTTCATTGGCCTAGGATGTCTGAGGACACAAAGGAATTTTGTAAGTCCTGTGAAACCTGTCAAGCCAGTGGCAAGACAGGTGGCACTCCAAAGGCACCCCTTATTCCACTGCCTGTGGTTGGGGTTCCCTTTGAAAGGGTAGGGGTTGACATAGTTGGCCCCCTTGACCCTCATACTGCTTCAGGCAATAGGTTTATCTTGGTGGTAGTGGACCATGCCACAAGATATCCTGAAGCAATTCCTTTAAGGACCACTACAGCACCTGCAGTGGCAAAGGCCCTCCTGGGAATATTTTCTAGGGTGGGCTTCCCAAAGGAAGTAGTATCAGACAGAGGAAGCAATTTCATGTCTGCTTACTTAAAGGCCATGTGGAAAGAGTGTGGTGTGACTCACAAGTTCACTACACCCTATCATCCACAAACAAATGGACTGGTGGAGAGATTTAACAAAACTCTCAAAGGCATGATTATGGGTCTCCCTGAAAAACTCCGCAGGAGATGGGATATCCTGTTACCATGCCTCCTTTTTGCCTACAGGGAGGTACCCCAGAAAGGAGTGGGCTTCAGCCCCTTTGAACTCCTCTTTGGACACCCTGTTAGGGGTCCACTAACACTTGTCAAGGAGGGTTGGGAACAACCTTTAAAAGCTCCAAAGCAAGATATTGTGGATTATGTGCTTGGCCTCAGATCAAGGATGGCTGAGTATATGAAAAAGGCCAGTAAAAACCTTCAGGCCAGCCAAGAGCTCCAAAAGCAATGGCATGACCAGAAGGCTGTTTTGGTTCAGTACCAACCAGGGCAGAAAGTGTGGGTCTTGGAGCCTGTGGCCCAAAGAGCACTCCAAGATAAATGGAGTGGACCCCACACAATTGTTGAGAAAAAGGGTGAAGTCACCTACTTAGTTGACTTAGGCACTGCCAGGAGTCCCCTTAGGGTGCTCCATGTCAATCGCCTTAAACCCTACTATGACAGGGCTGATCTCACTCTGCTCATGGCGGCAACTGATGAGGGACAGGAAGAAGACAGTGATCCTCTACCTGATCTCTTTTCTTCCACAGAACAAGATGCTCTAGTGGAAGGTGTAGTTTTGGCTGATTGTCTTACTGCTGAGCAGAAAGACCATTGCATAAATCTCCTGGGTCAGTTTTCTGAACTCTTCTCTACTGTGCCAGGTACCACTTCTTGGTGTGAGCACACTATAGATACTGGAGACAGCTTGCCTGTCAAAAGTAAGATCTATAGGCAGCCTGACCATGTCAGGGACTGCATAAAGCAAGAGGTGCAGAAAATGTTAGAACTGGGAGTGTTTGAGCACTCTGAAAGTCCATGGGCTTCTCCTGTGGTACTTGTACCAAAACCTCATTCCAAGGATGGAAAGAAGGAAATGCGGTTTTGTGTAGACTACAGAGGTCTCAACCAGGTAACCAAAACTGATGCTCACCCTATACCCAGGGCAGATGAGCTCATAGATACACTGGCATCTGCCAAGTATCTAAGCACTTTTGATTTGACTGCAGGGTATTGGCAGATCAAATTATCAGAAGATGCTAAACCTAAAACTGCATTTTCAACCATTGGAGGCCATTACCAGTTCACAGTAATGCCTTTTGGATTGAAAAATGCACCTGCCACTTTTCAGAGGTTGGTGAACACAGTCCTGCAAGGGCTGGAAGCTTTTAGTGCAGCATATTTGGACGATATAGCTGTCTTTAGCTCCAGCTGGGATGATCACCTGGTCCACCTATGGAAAGTTTTAGAGGCCCTGCAAAACGCAGGCCTCACTATCAAGGCTTCAAAGTGCCAGATAGGGCAGGGGAAGGTGGTTTATCTGGGACACCTTGTTGGTGGGGAACAGATTGCACCACTTCAGGGGAAAATCCAAACTATGATAGATTGGGTTCCCCCTACTACTCAGACTCAGGTGAGAGCCTTCCTAGGCCTCACTGGGTATTACAGGAGGTTCATAAAGAACTATGGCTCCATTGCAGCCCCTCTTAATGACCTCACATCCAAGAAAATGCCTAAAAAGGTATTATGGACAGCAAACTGTCATAAAGCTTTTGAGGAGCTGAAGCAGGCCATGTGCTCTGCACCTGTCCTGAAAAGCCCTTGTTACTCTAAAAAATTCTATGTCCAAACTGATGCATCTGAATTAGGAGTAGGGGCAGTCCTATCACAACTTAATTCTGAGGCCAGGATCAACCTGCTGCTTTTATTTGTAGGAGGTTGACCCCTAGAGAAAAGCGTTGGTCTGCCATAGAGAGGGAGGCCTTTGCTGTGGTCTGGGCTCTGAAGAAGTTGAGGCCATACCTGTTTGGCACTCACTTCATTGTTCAGACAGACCACAAACCTCTACTTTGGCTAAAACAAATGAAAGGTGAAAATCCTAAATTATTGAGGTGGTTCTTATCCCTACAGGGAATGGACTATACAGTGGAACATAGACCTGGGAGTAGCCACTCCAATGCAGATGGACTCTCCAGATATTTCCACTTAGACAATGAAGACTCATCAAGTCATGGCTAGTCTTATTGTCCTTCGTTTGGGGGGGGGGGGGTTGTGTAGGAAAGTACCATCTTGCCTGGCATGTTACCCCCATTTTTCACTGTATATATGTTGTTTTAGTTGTATGTGTCACTGGGACCCTGGCAGCCAGGGCCCCAGTGCTCATAAGTGTGCCTGAATGTGTTACCTGTGTAGTGACTAACTGTCTCACTGAGGCTCTGCTAATCAGAACCTCAGTGGTTATGCTCTCTCATTTCTTTCAAATTGTCACTAACAGGCTAGTGACCAATTTTACCAATTTACATTGGCTTACTGGAACACCCTTATAATTCCCTAGTATATGGTACTGAGGTACCCAGGGTATTGGGTTTCCAGGAGATCCCTATGGGCTGCAGCATTTCTTTTGCCACCCATAGGGAGCTCTGACAATTCTTACACAGGCCTGCCACTACAGCCTGAGTGAAATAACGTCCACGTTATTTCACAGCCATTTTACACTGCACTTAAGTAACTTATAAGTCACCTATATGTCTAACCTTTACCTGGTAAAGGTTAGGTGCAAAGTTACTTAGTATGAGGGCACCCTGGCACTAGCCAAGGTGCCCCCACATTGTTCAGGGCCAATTCCCCGGATTTCATAAGTGCGGGGACACCATTACACGCGTGCACTACATATAGGTCACTACCTATATGTAGCTTCACAATGGTAACTCCGAATATGGCCATGTAACATGTCTATGATCATGGAATTGCCCCCTCTATGCCATCCTGGCATAGTTGGCACAATCCCATGATCCCAGTGGTCTGTAGCACAGACCCTGGTACTGCCAAACTGCCTTTCCTGGGGTTTCACTGCAGCTGCTACCAACCCATCAGACAGGCTTCTGCCCTCCTGGGGTCCAGCCAGGCCTGGCCCAGGATGGCAGAACAAAGGACTTCCTCTGAGAGAGGGTGTTTCACCCTCTCCCTTTGGAAAATGGTGTGAAGGCATGGGAGGAGTAGCCTCCCCCAGCCTCTGGAAATGCTTTCATGGGCACATTTGGTGCCCATTTCTGCATAAGCCAGTCTACACCAGTTCAGGGACCCCTTAGCCCTGCTCTGGCGCGAAACTGGACAAAGGAAAGGGGAGTGACCACTCCCCTGACCTGTACCTCCCCTGGGAGGTGCCCAAAGCTCCTCCAGTGTGCTCCAGACCTCTGCCATCTTGGAAACAGAGGTGCTGCTGGCACACTGGACTGCTCTGAGTGGCCAGTGCCACCAGGTGATGTCAGAGACTCCTTCTGATAGGCTCCTTCAGGTGTTGCTAGCCTATCCTCTCTCCTAGGTAGCCAAACCCACTTTTCTGGCTATTTAGGGTCTCTGTCTCTTGGGATTCCTTAGATAACGAATGCAAGAGCTCATCCGAGTTCCTCTGCATCTCTCTCTTCACCTTCTGCCAAGGAATCGACTGCTGACCGCGCTGGAAGCCTGCAAAACTGCAACATAGTAGCAAAGACGACTACTGCAACTCTGTAACGCTGATCCTGCCGCCTTCTCGACTGTTTTCCTGGTGGTGCATGCTGTGGGGGTAGTCTGCCTCCTCTCTGCACTAGAAGCTCCGAAGAAATCTCCTGTGGGTCGACGGAATCGTACCCCTGCAACCGCAGGCACCAAAGAACTGCATCACCGGTCCCCTGGGTCTCCTCTCAGCACGACGAGCGAGGTCCCTTGAATCCAGCAACTCTGTCCAAGTGACTCCCACAGTCCAGTGACTCTTCAGTCCAAGTTTGGTGGAGGTAAGTCCTTGCCTCCCCACGCCAGACTGCATTGCTGGGAACCGCGACTTTTGCAGCTACTCCGGCCTCCGTGCACTTCCGGCGGAAATCCTTTGTGTGCAGTCCAGCCTGGGTCCACGGCACTCTAACCTGCATTGCACGACCTCCTAAGTTGTTCTCCGGCGACGTGGGACTCCTTTGTGCAACTTCAGGTGAGCACCGTTTCACGCATTCTCGTAGTGCCTGTTTCTGGCACTTCTGCGGGTGCTGCCTGCTGCTGAGAGGGCTCCTTGTCTTGCTCGACGCCCCCTCTGTCCCTTGACGCAATTGGCAACATCCTGGTCCCTCCTGGGCTACAGCAGCATCCAAAAACCCTTACCGCACAATTTGCAGCTAGCAAGGCTTGTTGGCGGTCTTTCGGCAGGAAAACACTTCTGCACAACTCTCCACGGCGTGAGGGATCCGTCCTCTAAAGGGGAAGTATCTAGCCATTGTCGTTCCTGCAGAAACCTAAGCTTCTACTGTCCAGTAGCAGCTTCTTTGCACCCACAGCTGGCATTTCCTGGGCATCTGCCCATCTCTGACTTGCTTGTGACTTTTGGACTTGGTCCCCTTGTTGCTCAGGTACCCTCGACTGGAAATCCATTGTTGTTGCATTGCTGGTTTGTGTCTTTCCTGCAGAATTCCACTTACACGACTTCTATGTCCTTTGGGGAACTTTAATGCACTTTGCCCTCACTTTTCAGGGTCTTGGGGTGGGCTATTTTTCTAACCCTTACTATTTTCTAATAGTCCCAGCGACCCTCTACAAGGTCACATAGGTTTGGGGTCCAATCGTGGTTCGCATTCCACTTTTGGAGTATATGGATTGTGTTGCCCCTATCCCTATGTGTCTCCATTGCATCCTATTGTAACTATACATTGTTTGCACTGTTTTCTAATACTATTACTGCATATTTTGGTATTGTGTATATATATCTTGTGTATATTTGCTATCCTCATACTGAGGGTACACTCTGAGATACTTTGGCATATTGTCATAAAAATAAAGTACCTTTATTTTTAGTATAACTGTGTATTGTGTTTTCTTATGATATTGTGCATATGACACTAAGTGGTACTGTAGGAGCTTCACTCGTCTCCTAGTTCAGCCTAAGCTGCTCTGCTAAGCTACCATTATCTATCAGCCTATGCTGCTAGACACCCTATACACTAATAAGGGATAACTGGGCCTGGTGCAAGGTGCAAGTACCCCTTGGTACTCACTACAAGCCAGTCCAGCCTCCTACAATCTTGATGGCAATCTGGTGTCATGATGCCATGGAATGCACCTTCCCCCTAAGGTCATTCCACCTCTACCTTATGTCCTCCCTTGTGCTTGGATGGGTGCCCACTGAGTTGACCCTGTTCCTCCGCCATAACTCCATTTTCCTGGCTATGGATGTTTGCTGCACATCTGCTCCCAACAGCTGTGGCTCTACCCTCACGATTTCAACTACCATGACCCTCAACTCGCCTATGAATCGTGGGTGCTATTGAAGGGACATTGTGGTTGTGATGTGGTTGGGAGGGTTGTGTGCAAGGGTGAGGTGTTTGCAGCTTGGTGGGGTATGGGGGGTTCTTAGCTTTCTGTGCTGCTGTGTTGTGGTGTTTGTGTGCAGTTGGGATATGTGTATGTTGTTGATGGTGCAATTGTGTGATGTGTGCTGCGTGTGTAGTATACATGTGCCTATGTAGTATGAGTGATAGGTGATGGGTTTGTGGCTCCTCGCTGTCTGTGATTACAGTTGCAAAGGATTTTATGTGTGTTTTATAGTGGTGTGTGTGTGTAGTGCTGCAATGTGTGTCAGGTGTGGGGTGCTCATACTGTCCAATGTGGCGTTGGGTTCTGGTGGTGGTGGTAATTTTAGCACAACAGTTCACACCACCAACAGTTTTCCACTGTGCAATGACCGTTGTGTTGACTTGTGGGCCGTAATATGGAGGTCAGGATGTTGTCGGCGCGGTAGAGCTGGTGGTGGGGCAGCCTCTTTCCTGCCCTCGGTCGGCCTGGCAGTCTCAGATTTGTGACTTTTTTTGGGTGGTCTTCAGTATGTAACTCGTAATACGGCGTTTGTCGGCACAGCGGTCTTCCGAAAAGACTGCAAATCGCGTAATGAGGGCCTTAGTCTCTTGTCACCCTGGATTGCAGATAATCCATAGAGTCATAGGCTCTAAAGCTGTACTGATGCAATGCCCAGAAGTAGGGGTGTGTACATTTAAAGTATCACAACTCCTAAATGTATGCATTTTGTATATTCATGACTAATAAAAGTTATAAAGATCAGACATTTTGTTTTTTAAAGAGGATCCCTTCACTTGCCCTTTCCAGGCACAGAAGATTATTCCACATAGTGAAGGGTCATAGTAAGGCTTCACATCAGTCACTCAGTCCCTATCACTGTTGCCCACTGTCCCAGGGGTATCATCTGCACTCATACACTCGTATCTGCAGCAAACTCTAAGATCCTCATGCCTTCAGCAACTACGGTCAATGGCACCTACACTCTGACATCATACTCCTTTGTTAAGAATTTTGATATGCCTTCACTGACATTGCAGCAGTTGACTAGCTTCGGGTAACTTTGCTAAAAATTAAAGCCTATTTATAGGTACTTGTAGTAGAGTGGTACCATAAGTCTTCTTGCTAGGCTACCCTATGCCAATGTGTAAGGGCATGGATGCACCATATTTATAAAATATGGTGCATTCCTGCCCTTTCCCCCTGTGCTGCCCACAATTGTCTGCCTAGTGCACAGGAACCCTTGCACCATGCATGGAGGAGTGTTTTTGTGCAAGAAGGAGCACCTTCCTGTATGAAAAAACAATCCAGAGAGGCATTTTCCTCACATGGAAAGCGGAAAAAAACACACCCTCACACACATAACCATCATTACAACATTTATAAAAACAGAGCTCTGAAAAACTGCCCCCTGGCAGGGCCCATCAGGTATTGGAGCACCAGCGGGATGAGGAGTTTGTCCAATGATGGAGCATGGTACCCATTTGGGTGTATGAGGGTGCCCATTCATATGAAGCAGGATTCCCTAACATCCTCATTCAACCACACATCTTTTTCTTTTTTCATAGGTACAGCACCCTTAGGTGTTTAATGATATTGTCTTGGAGCATAGGTGCTGGACCTTTATTTGTTTCCTGTTCCTCCTTTCGAAGATATGAAGAGTAAACATTCAACCATCCCAATCCAGAATCCATGCAAAATGGTGAAAACACAGATATAATGCCTAATTTGTGAAAGTGTAGCCAAGTAGAACTCATGAAATAGGACATGGTTTTGTCAATTAAGATTGTTCACTTTTTAATCAATCAGAACTGGTATCTGTTTCACCCCATTGAGGTAGTCTCCTCTGTAGCCAAGCCAATTAGGAAAGTTTACTATAAGCCCTGAGCATGTAATAAGCTCAAAGGGTTGTAGAGCATGCAGTCTTGCAGAGGTTTGTGCCCAAACGTGCAATACCGCTTACAATTGCTGCATTGTTGTCTACCACATTTTGCATAATGTGTATCCTTATTTTGCATTAGATGCCTTATTGTGTTCCAAATGTTATAAAGATAATGAGAAGTTTCCACAAGCTATATACTTACACCTTCTTTATGTACTGGCACTAATCCCAACTTTACTAAAACACTAACGAATTTTCAATAGCTAAAAAACAAAAACAAATGAGATCACTTATGATCCATTTAGTTCAAAATATATTTCTGGTCCTGTTAGACTTGTCCTCAATGGCATAGCCTCCCCTAACTTTTTGCCTCTACTTCCCAGGTTGTTTCTGTGTGCTGAACTGGAGGTCCCCTGGACATGGCCATTGGGGCCAATGCCATGCAGGGCCCCCAAGAGGGAAAAAAAATAAAAAAATATATACTTACCAGGACCTACCTGGGATGGGTCCCCCATCCTGCGATGTCCCTCTGGTGTGGGTGGGGGTGGGAGGGAATGACCCTGGGGCAAGGGAAGGGCACCTGTGGGCTCTTTCCATGGTTTCTGGCAGTGGAATCATGCCCACAGGTCCCCTAAGGCCTGCCCTGACCCAGGTGCAAAATATTGGCCCAAAGCAAGATTTGTACCATTATTTGACCCATCCTCCACCCCGTGCATGGTTTTAGCATGGGGGATAAATATGGCGCTAAGGCTATAGAGTCATTTTTTGCACGAGAACGCCTACTTGCATCTCATTGACGCAAGGTAGGTTTCCATGTCCAAAAAATTACTTTAACTCCTTAACTTTGCCGCTAGACGGGTCTAGCACCAAAGTATAAATATGGAGTTAGTTTTGCACCGAATTTGCATCAAAAAATTATGCAAATTCGGCACAAACAAATATATATGTGCCCCTATATGTGTAAATTGGCTTATCTATGATTGGCATATTTGATTTATTAGTGAGTCCCTTGTAAAGTGCACTAGAAGTGCCAAGGGCCTGTAAATCAAATGCTACTAGTGGACCTGGAACACTGGTTGTGCCACCCACATTATTAGCCCTGTAAACATGACTCAGACCTACCACTGCAGTGTCTGTGAGTGCAGTTTTAAACTGCCAATTTGACTTGGCAAGTTTACACTTGCCAGGCCTAAACCTTCCCTTTTCATACATGTAAGGCACTCCTAGGGTAGGCCCTAGATAACCTCATGGGCAGGCCACAGTGTATGTTAAAGGTGAAACATGTACTTATGTGTTTTCTACATGTCCTCACAGTTAAATACTGCCAAATTTGTTTTTCATTGTTGCAAGGCCTATCTCTCTCAATGTGATTAAAGTGCAGATTCCCTTTGGGAGCAGATAGACAGGAGGAGTTTGGGGTCTCTGAACTCACAATTTAAAAATCCATCTTTTAGTGAAGTTGATTTTTAGATTGTGTGTTTGAAAATGCCACTTTTAGAAAGTAGGCATTTTCTTGCTTAAACCATTCTGTGACTCTGCTTGTGGATTCCTTGTCTGGGCCAATTTGACAGTTGGGCTGTTTGCACCTCTTCTCTTGACAGTGACACAAAGGGAGCCTGCATATCCTGATGGGGCATCTGGGCTGAGGGGTAGGTTGAAGTGGTCACTTACACGAAAAGGGCTGTGCCTGCCCTCACACAATGCAGTCTCCAACCCTCTGGTATTTGTCTGGGGCCTGGCCTGGGCAAGGCAGGATTTCACAAACAAGAGAGACTTTGCTTTGAAGTAAGCCTACTTCAAAGGGAAAAGTGGGTATAAGGAGGGCACCCAAACCACAGACTTTAGAACACTTCTGGAAACCAAGTGGAACCTCTGCCTGGAGAAGAGCTGAAGAGCTGAGGAGGAAGAGCTGACCTGCCTGTGACTGTGCTTGGTGGAGCTATCCTGCAGTTGCTGCTTCTGCCTATGCTAGAGGACAAAGACTGGACTTTGCGTTGCCTTCCTTCTTGTGAAGAAATCTTCAAGGGCTTTATTTAGAGCTTGCCTTTTGTAGATTGAAGTCTCAGGGACAGTGAAGCCTTCTCTCTGCCAGCACCTGGAGCCTCTGCTGAGACTCCTACTCTGCCAAGTGGTGCCCATCCAGTTCCTGGGACCCTGAAAGGAGAAGCTGGCAGCCCAAAAGTGAGAAATCTATGCACCGGCCGCAGTGCGGGGAAAAGATCAACGTGACTCCGATCTGCGGCTGAAAAATCGACGCGCCGCCAGCTTTGTGGCTGAAAATCAACGCTCACCTGCAATGCGACCGGAAGATCGATGCCCGCAGCTGGAGAGAAGACTCACAGCATCGCTGATGAAGGCTGGTGAGATTGCAACCCGCATTGTGTTGTTTTCGGATCATCGTGCGGCTGGATTTCCAATGCAAACACAACTGAGAGTGTAAAAACGATGCAAGGCTTGCCCGGACCCGAGAGCGCTGACCGGGTTGATGCATTGCTCTCCTGCGGAGAGAAGAAATGATGCACGCCAACCCGACTAAAGGAGAAAGGATCCAAGGTCTCGCTCGTGAGTGAAATCGACCCATCGCAAGCCCTTTTGGATGCACACTCGCCCGTGCCAGGTTATTTTTGATGCGCATAACAGCGTTAGCGTTTGTGTTTAAAATTACATGAAGACTCTTTTTGCATTTTAATTGATAACTTGACTTGTGTATTGTGGATTTTTGTCATTTTGGTCTTGTTTTGTTTAGATACATATTTTCTATATTTCTAAAGTTACTTTTGCGTCGGAATTGCGTCAAAAAAACAACGCAATTCCGGCGCAAACGGAGTATAAATATGCCCCAAGATCTTGATAAACCAAGGGGCATATTTATACTCCCTTTGCGCCGGAATTGCGTTGTTTTTTTTGACGCAATTCCGACGCAAAAGTAACTCCATATTTATACTTTGGCATTAGACGCGTCTAGCGCCAAAGTCCATGGAGTTTGCGTCCTTTTTTAGCGTGGACACCTACTTTGCGTTAATTATATGCAAGGTAGGCGTTCCCATCTAAAAAAGTGACTCCGCGGCATGTGCGCCGTATTTACACTCCCGGGCAAAATTCACGCCCGGGCGTGGGCGGGTCGAAAAAAATGACGTACGGCCGCTTTTGCGCCGTTTTTTAGCGCCTGGAAAAGGCAGGTGTTAAGGGACCTGTGGGCTCGGAAGGAGCCCAGAGGTGCCCTCCCATGCCCCCAGGGACACCCCCTATCACCCTTGCCCACCCCAGGAGGACACCCAAGGCTGGAGGGACCCATCCCAGGGACATTAAGGTAAGTTCAGGTAAGTATTTTTTTTTTTTTTGTGGCATAGGGGGGCCTGATTTGTGCCCCCCTACATGCCACTATGCCCAATGACAATGCCCAGGGGACAGAAGTCCCCTGGGCATTGCCATTGGGCAAGGGGGCATGACTCCTGTCTTTGCTAAGACAGGAGTCATGTCAATGGGGGTTGGGAGTAAAAAAAAAATGGCGCAAATCGGGTTGCGGCGCAAATTTTGCCTCAGCCTGACTTGCCCCATTTTTTGGCGCCCAAGCTCCATTTTCCCCTACGCCGGCGCTGCCTGGTGTACGTAATTTTTTTTAACGCACACCAGACAGCGCCGCCGGCTAACGCCGGCTAACGTCATTCAATAAATACGGCGCCCGCATGGCGCTTCAGAATGGCGTTAGCCGGCGCTAATTTTTTTTACGCAAAACTGCGTTAGCGCAGTTTTGCGTGAAAAAGTATAAATATGGCCCCAACTTTACTGTTTCTTTGATAGCAAAAACATAAAGCTTTATATCTGATGTACATATACGTAGCCATGGTATGGTATTAAGATGATGTACTCCCTTAAGCATAGCCTCTATTATCTCGCAACCCAATAACTTTAATCCATTCCGCTTGAAAAATCACTGGTTTTTGAATTCCTGTGCAACCAACCATCTTACTCTCACAGAGTACTACGATTTGTTTCATTATAAAACCCTTTGCTTGCAGCAGAGTGCACATTTGGAAATACATATTTTTACCTATGTTGTTTCCATTTTTAGCTCTTCACATGTGATATTTTAGATTTCTGAAGTACCTGAGGCCTTCTGATCTGAAAGTCGTTGTGTGTGATCTGCTTCAAAAAGGACAGTCTGCCTCTTTAGCAGGAGATCATTCAGATGGCAATGGCTTGCAAACTGACAAGTTGATTGATCTGACCAGCCCACCCGTCATGGATAGTCTTGTCCGGCGATTAATTGAATCAATAGGCAGAGCTGTAACTGAGACCTTGGTGAGGATTTTCCAGAACTCTCTTGAGGATTTTAGTGATAAGCTGGGGGCTACAAAAATCACCACTGTCTGAACTAATTGCTATAGTTAGGATGAATGTAAGCACAGGGAGGGACCAGTTGTGTAGTGGCTCTAGCACCCATAGCAAGGGTGCTTAGGTTGATAAAGCTGGCCCAGAGTTGGCAGTAGTCACTTCATCGACACAAGTTTCAGCACAAGTTAGTCAATCACATAGTAGTGATGTGTGGGTGCCTAGCTTGGGTATAGAGGTTTCATATATCCCTGGGGGTTTGTCAGTTGATGCGGTCCAGGTGGTTAACTCAGGGATCTCTTCCCTTCCACAAGGGCGAGCGGAAGGGGTTTAAGGAGGGTGGCTATTGTTTCAGCCCCATTCAGAGGGCCAGTAGGTTTAAAAAGGGTATATGTAGGTTTCATCTTCCCCCAGAAGCAACTCCTTTGGCAGTGGTACTGGTGGAGGTTCCCAGTTTAAACCACGGGTGACTGAGACCACACCATAGCTCTTGCTAAAGGCTAGGTTTTGGTGTGCCAATGTTTTGGTTGTCGGAGTAAGGGTGTCTTCCCACAGAATTATGGTGAGGAGGGTGGAATAAGTGGGCCCCACTGAAAAGAGGGTGGAGGGGGATTGTGTAGTTTTCAATTGTGATCAAGTGGAAGCAGCAGGAGCCTTGTTGAATGGTACAGCAAACAATCTGGAGAAGGGTTAGGACACTCCCCCCAGGTTATGCCTATCCACCCTTGATTTCAGAGAGACAGCGGGGTTGTGGTCCTATTGGGCTCACTGGGAAACAGAGACCATTGCAGGCCTGTGGCCCTCCGGATGTATTGTCTAATAAATTCTTGCCACTGAGCTACTTGGACTCAAATGACTGACTATGTGGTTTGGAGCCCAAAATGGTCTAATCTTGGCAAGATGCGGGGAGAGCGAGAGTGTCCCATAAGGAACCCCCTAGATTTGATGATAATCTGTTGGCCGTTAATGCTAATGTTTTTAAATGTGCTTAGCTGGAATACGGAGCAGGGGGAAAGCAGGAGAACCAAAGATGGATCAGTGTGTAGCAGGATTAGCACATTATTAGACGGACTACAAGAAACATGGGATGTGAATCCTGTATTTCATTTGGATAGGTTCACCTCTTTTGCTGAACCAGCCTGGCCCTCTGTGGTCTGTAAAGCTAAAGGGGGCATTCTAATGTTATTCTCCCTAAAGCTTCCCTGTACCCCATAAATGTTGGCACCTGAATCAGTCAGACTCCTGGCTGTGCTGTTGGTTTTTGGTAATGCTCCGGATATATATATTTTTATTTTTTATGATTCTTTTGAGAGGTCTACTCCCACAGAGCATTTAGAGTGTCCTAACCTATTTTTAGATTCTTTTAGGGAAAAGAGGAACTCCCCTTATTGGATTTTGCTTGTTGGGGATTTTAATCTGTATCTCTGCGATAGCGAGTATAAGGTTCATGATGACTTGGATATGGCCAGTGCTGGAGGTGGTTAGGTGAAGTTGCTGCTGAATTTAATCTATAGGTAGTAGGGTGTAGTAGGCCCTCAGGGGTAGCCCAATATTTTCAGGGAGAGGGGATAACATGACCGCCAGGGCCAACGACCGCGGGAGCACCACCAACAGGCTGGCGGTGCTCCCATGGGCATTCTGACCGCGGCGGTACAGCCGCGGTCAGATACGGGAAACCGGCGGGACCTGCCCAAGGGAATCCTCCATGGCGGCGCTGCAAGCAGCGCCGCCATGGGGATTCCGACCCCCTTACCGCCAGCCTGGAATCTGGCTGGCGGTAACGGGTGTCGTGGGGCCCCTGGGGGCCCCTGCAGTGCCCATGCCAGTGGCATGGGCACTGTAGGGGCCCCCTAACAGGGCCCCACCAAGATTTTCAGTGTCTGCCAAGCAGACACTGAAAATCGCGACAGGTGCAACTGCACCCGTCGCACCCCTTCCACTCCGCCGGCTCTATTCGGAGCCGGCATCCTCATGGAAGGGGGTTTCCCGCTGGGCTGGCGGGCGGCCTTCTGGCGGGCGGCCGCCAGCCCAGCGGGAAACTCAGAATTACCGCGGCGGTCTTTTGACCGTGCAGCGGTATTCTGCCGGCGGGACTTTGGCGGGCGGCCTCCGCCGCCCGTCAAAGTCAGAATGACCCCCTAAATGTTTATCTCTTCCTAACTGGGTGGGCCTATTCTTTCTAATTAAGCTAAACGGAGTTACCATGGTTACAATATCCCGCTATTCTTATCTCTTAGTAGGGAACAGGGACAAAAGGAGAACGTATCTCTGAGGCCTTTAAATTCTGATATATTCTTGCATGATCAAGCCCGGAGGCTGAAGTGGGTTAAGGTTGTCCCAGAGCAGTTAATAAAGAAACTTTTTCCACATGAAGTGTTGAGTCATCCATCTGTCTGGATAATAACTCACAGGGTGAGGCACTCATGAGTTCTATTAGGAGGATCTGTTGATATGTAGCATTGAGCATTATAAGGCCATCCGGCAAATCGTCTAAGGGGGAGGAAAGATGGTTTGATCTGGGATGTTCTGCAGCACTTGGATTGCTGCTAGACACCCTGAAAAAAGAGCCCCAAGATAGAAATGTTTTTGCCCAGAGAAGGGAAACTTAAAAGCTCTCCTTGGCAGCCCATAAAAAGAAAATTAAAGGATCAATCCCATTTTTCAGGGATATCCAACTCCCCCACTGACTGTATTATCCCTGTAGAGACTGGGGTCTCCCACTTCAAGGGCATATATGACATTCCAGTAGCAGTTCAAACCAGCCAACTTGAGACTAAGAGGGAAGATTATGCAGATTTACTCTTTTTGGAGGAGGAAGTTCATGTGCCCATTTTATCCATGTCCAAGGACAAGACACCTGGCCCAGATGGGGTCCTGGCTGATTTGCTTCGATCTGACCTACCCCTCAACACCGGTGGCCAAAATGTTTAACTCATGTTTTTAATGAAGTCTGTTAAACCGGGTTCCCCTTATCCTGGTCTCAGTCTATTGTTAGGCCGATATTTAAAAAAGGGGGCCAGGGATGACCTAAGATGCTAAAGGCCTTGTTCCCTTATTGATTCAATGGTGAAGGTGCTTAGGAGGGTAGTTCTATTGAGGATGACTGACTGGGCTGAGCAACATAATATCATTTCAAACCTACAGTATGGTTTTAGAGAAGGGCAACAAACAATTGACCACTGTCTTAATCTCAACCTTCTCATAGAAAAATATACAGTAGTGAAGGGTGGAACCCTGTACCTTGCCTTTATGGACCTATCGGTGGTATTCGATTGTGTGCACGGATCCAAACAGTGCTCCCTTGTGATTACTATGAGGGTGGAGCATTGTCTAGTGAATTTTCTCCATGATTTACTCCTGGATTTGAGTGCAGTTGTAAGATGTAATCAAAACAGGAGGCGTTTGTCAGCATTTAGTGTTCAGCGGGGAGTGAAGCAAGGTTGCATTCAGGCCCTCTATTATATTAATAATTTGGGCCTCACTTTGAGCACTACATGTAGGGATGTCCACCCGGATGTGTGCCCAGTTCATCTTGTATGCAGACTAAGGCATCCTGCTGGCCAAGACTGTGGTCAGGCTACAACAGTTACTCAAGGGGTGTATAGAGTCCATGGAAACATTGGATTTGAGCATTAATTTTACAAAGTGCAATACAAGGGTCCCGGGCCCATGCCAGAGATACAGGAAAATATTATTTGGAGGCACCAATGAGATCGCTACAGTCCCAAGTTTTAAGTCTCTGGGTGTCTTGTTTGAAAAGAATGGGTCATGGGTTCCTGTGCAGAAAGCAAAAGGACTTGCCCTGTCCAAAGCTACAGGAGTTGTTTTTGATTTTGCCAAAAGGCTGGGGGCAAGACCAATGCAGGCCCTGTTAAAAGTTTGTTAAGCCTAATGTGTTCCACGAAAATACATTTTTGCATAGGCTGTTATCAGTGCCCCATCAGTGCCCGCTTATATAGTGCATGAAGAACTAGGGATAGGATATCTTTCTGATCAGGTAGATATATCCCACTTGGCTCTCTGGATCAGGATCTGGACAAATCCTGCCCTTGAATTAAATGTGAAAATTGGCAAGGACTGTTTGCCCCTGGAGAAGGCGTGTAGCATTAGCTCTTTCAAACTCATAAAACACCTTCCACAGAAATTGAGAAGCCCAGAACAGTTTGACTGTCCAGCTGAACTCACTAAAAAGGATCTGATCTGGCCACAAAGGGATTTCATGCTAGTGGCAAATATCGAGTGTGAAGCAAGGGAGACAGTTACATCCTCAGTGCGGTCTTACGTCTTGCTTAAAACGGGTGTTACAACTGAGCCCTATTTAGTTGTGGTCAGGAAACCACGAAGATTTCTCCTAACCAGTTTTAGGCTTAACCTCTTGCATTAGGTGATAGCCAGACCTCAGGGGATTTATAACCTGGTGGAGGTGGGCTCTTGCTCCTGCGACAACCATTAACTTCAAGATACTCTTCATTTTGTGTTGTTGTGCAGGCACTTTCGGGCTCCACATCAGCAGTTTATTGTTCCTCTTTTGAAGGGGAAGGGATTTGTTCAGGCAAGACCAGCTCTATTGTACCTACAGTTGCTTGGCAGTGTTCAGGATATATGGTACATTGCTAGGTTTTTTAGTGGCGTGAAGAGCTCTAGGAAAGGGCCAGGCTTTTAAGATTTTATGCCACAGTGCTTTTACGGGGAGTTATTTTTTCCTTTTTATTCAGGATGTAGTTGTAGGCTAAAGGGTATTGCTGTTTTTATCGGAAAGGTGCTTTCATCTTGTAACTGTTTTATTCTGTGTATTTAGCTGAATTAATATTATAGATGTGTTTTGCATATTGACTTTGCTTTAAGTAATCGAATTAAGCTGATATGGTAGATTGATTGATTTACAGCCTTGTTAAATGTAAAGTTTCTAATAGAGAGACACAACATGTAGTGGAGGAAAGGTGAGCGGATTTTGGCGAAAAGTGCTAGGGGGAAGAGAATAGGTAAAAGAAAGAGGGAGTAGGGTAGTGGATGGAAAGGGGGACAGAGCATGGAGAAGGTAGAGAGGCCAAGAAGAGAGAGAACAGTACATGGAGAAAAAGAATGGAGAGGTAGACTGAAGGAGAGCAAGTTGCAAATTAGGTAGCAGGAGGCAAGAAGAGAGAGTCTAGAGCATGGAGAAAGAGAGCAAGGCAGTGGAGGAAAAGAGCATGGACTATGTAGGAAGGCAGTAGGGACAAGAAGACAGAACTGAGCATGGAGATAAAAAGTGGGGGTGGAGGACAGGAGAGTGGTGTGTAGAAGAAGGTAATGAAGTCGAGAGAAGAAAACATGTAGAAAGGAAATGTACTGTGGAGGGAAGGGGAACATAGTTTGGAGGAAAGTACGGGACAAAAAGAGGGGATGGATACAGATAAAAAATTGGATGAAAGAAAATCGAAAGCTGACTTAGACCTTTGTTTTTTTTAAATTGTTACAAGGATATTTTTTTTAAGTATTAGAATTATTTGTTTTATATGAAATACATTTAGTGAATACAACTTTTTTTTCAGTTGAGTAATACATAAAGCTGTGCTTGTTGCTGTTTTGAATTATAAAGATGCAAGGCTTAAACAATCAATTTTATTGAAATTAAGAGAGGGATAGGAGAGCGGAGAAAAGGAGAACTACGTATCGATGCAGAGGTGGTGGGGCAGCACCAAAAAAGCTGAATGTTGAGGAAACTAAAAGATAGTAGTGAAGCCATCATAATATAGGGAAAGGCAAGGAGGAGTGTCTGAAAGTCATAATAGGAAACGAAAAAATTAGAAAAGGAACTGAATTTAGTGCTCAAAAACGGAGGTGAAACCCATGGATGTTTTTAGGGATCACAAGGGGTTGCAGATGAGACCCCTGGCTTTGCCCCCTGTGATCCCTGGTAGTGTATTTACGAACCCTGGCCTCAGAGGTGTCAAAAACAATGCCAGAATCACAGTTGCAGCTCGACCTTATGGAAATCGTTGGGTCTCCACTCTCTTTGTTTTCTCTTCATTTTATATTAGTCTAATAGTGACTAATAATTGATTATTCACTATTTTTCCTTTTTTATTTAGGCAGGATGAAAACCAGAGCAAATACAATAAATCACATGAAAACAGGTTCAATATATAGTAAGCAATCAACCATCATCGACTGCATTATAGAGTAATATCAGCATTTCACTGTAAGTCAATTTCCCATAGATAATTCACAGTATCAGATAAACCCAGCATTGAAATGCAAGGGAACACAGAATCCAAATCAACTCTAAATAAAGTGCATTCACAATTATCAATATCACTGTCTAACAATTGAAAGGACTCTGAGCATATCCCCTTGCACATTGGCCGATGGCCACCCTAGCCAATAAAAGTGCAGTGCAAGTGCAATAAAGTGCAAACGTGCAGAAAGTGCAGATGAAAAACTTAGTAAAGTGCATTGCCAGTTCGAGCTTCGAGGCACCCAACGAAGACACTTAAGCAGGATTATCAACAAAACAATACTTTCTACAAGTCTTGTAAAAAAGTAGAGATCTCTATTATGGCAGAGATTCTAAACTAAATCTTGCAACCTACCATTCATTAGTAGATAGTCCTAACTAATGGTGCTCGTCAAAGCAGCAGTAACCTGGAGAAAGACACCCAAGTAGCCTTGAATCTCTGAAGATCCCCCTACTGGCTTAGCAAAAGCTTCTTCCAAAGCTCGTGTAGATGTCATTTTATCTCACCAGTGCTGGTATGATGGAACCCTATTCATTTTCCAACACTGAAGAATCAGCGAACATGCCACTGCAATTACAATTGATTAAAAAAAATCCTGGTATTTCTGTAGGCGGCGAGCTTCATGCGAGGAACCAAATAAAATTAGCATAGATGATGGGGCTAGCCTGTTTCGAAGAATATGGCAGATTGCTTGAAAACCATCATCCCAAAATTGCTGTAAAGTGGGGCAATCGAACAAAAAGTGTGTACCAAGTCACCCAAACAATTTAATCTAAAACAAAGATCCGGACAAGATGGATACATCCTGTGTAGCCTGTGCGGTGTGTAATAAGCTAACCATCTTGATGCCACTCTCTTTAAAATTTGCAGCCCTTAATGATCTATGTCTTAATTTGCTAAGAAACTGCCATTCTTTTGTGTTCAACCTACAATCAGATTCCTGGAAAATCTTTTGGAACAAATCTGGTAGTCATTTCTGACTAAGAAGCTGGAGAAGGAAATGATACCAGATACCCATCCAAGCTTATTGTCATTAAGCTACTGGGCCAGAACACAGGCCTCCCCATTCATTGGAACAGAGCTATGCTGACGGAAGCTGCTGATTCAATTAAAACTGAACCAGAATATCAAAAACTGACTGTCAAACTGTCAGCTTATAGAACTCCATAAAACTATATTGGCACCATTATAGAAGTCACCCAGTTTCTCGTACCCCAGCACCTTCCACAACTGAAGTGCTCCTTTGGATAAAGTCAAACTTCAAATTTCAAAGACTTTTCACAGACTTGTGGCATGCCAGTATTCTTCAATTTGTGAAAAATACCTGTATACGAGAAGCTAGGATTAGTATCACTTTATACCAAGTTTTATTGGGAAGTGTAGCTGTTCTCAAGAAAGCCGGTAATGCGATTGCACTTTCTGTGATTATATGAACCAATAAAAAAATATTGAAGACTGGAGAAACTTCTGATAAAAGAACCATGGCATCAACTAATGCAGCTTGGTAGTAGGCCTCCTGGGGCAGCAGTCGTAGTCCCCCCTGAGCTACCTTGAGCTGCAGAGTGGATATTTTCACCTTGGGCTATTTATTAGCCAAGAAAAAGCTTCTAATAATGGTATCTAGCTCCTTAAAATAAACACTAGGAATTTTCAGGGAGCGGTTGAGAAAAAGAAATAAAAACAAGGGAAGAATAGGCATTTTACTGAAAGCGACCCGGCCAATTAAAGACAATGCTATCTACATTTCTTACACCGACAGATGCGCATAGCACAGCTCCGCAGAACTTACCATGGTCCCATAATTTCTTTTTCTTTGATGACTCTCTCCATTATACAAGGGTGATATATACCCATGGTTAAATCTATCTGAATTACCCGTACATCAAACTTCCGCGCTCGCCTAACTTGGATACACTTGCTTCACACCATATATCTAGTCGGACATGGTTCTATTTTGTCTACAGACTAGCCTTGAAAAAGTCACTGTGTGACGAAACACGTGTTGGCTGTGTATGAATATATATACATTCCAAAGGCTATCACTATATATTGCCTATGATTGATCCAACTATACGAAGTATTTGTTGATCCAAATAAATTCTTTACTGGAATACAAAGAAGATTGCTGTACTGTTCACTAATGGACTGCTTACATCAGACTTTGCATTCTTGTTTGTAAATATTTGTGCTTTGAGTGCTGTGTTCTTAGCTGTTTCTATATATGTATGTGTATATTTGTATGTATGTGTGTTATGTGTGTTGTGTGCAGTAGATCCTACCATATAACTAAAGCTGTCTCTAGAAGGATCTAAGATAAGTTTGTACATGATCTTCTACTTCCATTGTCACTCTAAATACTTCATAAAGGCTATAGAGGATGACCTTTAATCATGGGATGAAAACATTTTAAAATGCACACATTAAAGTGACCATAGAATGCTGCTGTCCCAAACATTAGCCACCGAAACTTAGCTATGTTCTTTGTCTCAAATTATGAATGTACTATTTACTTGATTTATTACATCACGTTCACCTTTAAAGTATAACTGTAGCAACAGTCTGACTAAGAAGTAGAAGATATTCAGCAGATGTCACTTCAGAAGAACTCTAAACAAGGGTAACGAGGGAGAAGATCTTAGTAAAGTAAGACGTTGGTTCCAAAAGCAAAGCAGCCAGTCACTCAAAGAAGTACAAAGAGGATGCGGTAAAAGGAGGTCCTGTGTAGAAAACAGGTCAAGAACAGTGGAACGTCGCAGTGGGTGACTAGATCTGAGGCGCTAGATAAGGCAGGGTCCAAATGGTAACATTTGAAGACCATACATAGAAAACCAAAGTCCAGATTCACTAAAAAGTGGGGCAGCGCGGTCCTGACCCAAAATTGGCAGCGCCGTGCTGCATTACTTTAGAAACACAGGGATGTGCTGTATTCATTAGAATACAGCACACCCAGGCGTTTCCCCTGTGCTGGTGCTAAATTGAGGTGCCTAGCGCCAATGCAGGCATCCTTGCACCATCGTGCAAGGATGTCTGCTTTTAGGGGTTTGATTGCTTATGTGCAGGAAGGTGTCCCTTCCTGAACATAAACAATCACTAATGGTGATATGGTGCTTCTGTGTGTGCTGCAGAATGCAGCATACATTAAAAAAGCAAAAACAAGGAGGAATAAAAGTATTTGTCTGTGTTGCGCCTTGCTAACGCCACCCCTGGGCTTGCATTAGATTTTGCGCTGCCTCAGGTTTATTAAACCACATAAATCTGAGGCGACATCAAAATGCAATGGGTGTTGCAGTGGCACACCCACAGCAACACCTATTGTACGCCCCTTCCAATCAAAGCGCTGTGTGTGAAGGGGCCGTATTTACAAGGTGACGTTAAGCCACAAACAGTGGCTTAACGCCACCTTGTAAATACGGCCCAGGGCTTAGCGCCAACGGAGCATCAAGTAATGTGACGCTCCGATGGCACTAGAGGCTCATAAATATGCCCCTCAATTTCTACTGGAAATAAAAAGGAAGCTATTGGAACTGAAGCATAGACACAGATGAATGATTACGGAGAGGAAATGAAGATGAACACAGTCACAGTGGCCCATACTGGAGTTGCAGTGTAATTAGTTAAGCCCGTAGATAAGGGTGCACAAACGTTAAAATCAAAGATCACCATTATTTTAATAGTAATTTCAGAGATGAGAAAGGAATAGTTTGCTTCATTTTATGGGTATCTGAAAATAAAAGCGACACGATTTTATTGCAGAGGCAAACTCAGGAACCGAGCAGAAGAGAAATGAATGCCTGGAGATGGGTGGGAAAAAAACAAGACATGGAGTAGGACAGGTTGAATTTGCAGGGAAGACGAGAATCTCTTCTTTCTTATTCTATTGTAGATGTTATGTTTATAGATTAGCTTCTATTTGCCTGTCCCTGCTTTGTCTCTACAGCAGATGAATGGATTTGCATGAGTTGGCCAATTGACAGTGATAATAACAGACCTTTGCATTAACATAGAAAATATTGCCGAGGGTTTGCAGCTGGTAGGCACAGTAAACAACAGCGATTTTTATTACTTCACCTCGTGTTTCTCATTGCCAAACTCCAGTTGCTTAGAATGTCAAGCATATTCCTTTGTACTAACTATCTGATCTGAGCCAAAGAAGGCTCAGTACATTTCTCCACCTGTTTGAACGATGTTACAAATTCTCCATGTCAAACTGGTTTGACTGCGCCTCTTTAAACTGTGTCGAATATACTAGTGCAAAACATTGAAAAGGATATGAGCGCAAAAAGTTACGAAAGTATTATTAATAAGAAGAGGTATTCGGTTGCAGACCTCATTGCAAATGAATAAAAATGAGGACCAGAGGCCCACAAGTTTCAACAGATCTCTGTGTGCAAATTTGCTTTCGCATATTGCTGCCTTTGTGACCCCAGTCACTTAAATAGAAGGGGTCATGGTGCCCCAAAAAGTGCCTCTTTGAAAAACAGATATCAGGGGGACTATCTGTTGTTAACATGACCACTATCTGCACCCCCGAAATAAGAAGCTGTCTCTTCTGCAGTAGATGTTTGAAAACGGTCTACTTATTGCCATCAACAAGTGGCACCATTCAACGTTTTGCTGCCACATGAGCGATGATACTGGCTAAGGCATGCCCTCTGAGTTGGCAGGAGGGCGGTGTGCTCCTTTAAGTCCCCATTTGTCTTATGACATGCAAAGTCGGGTAGTGTGGAGTTCACAATTCTCAAAGCCTTTGGTTTATTGATATGTCATTTTAGCACGCTGCATCTTGCATGCTGTGCACATGACATGATCGCAGTACATATCTTCTTCAAAGGCTTCTCTCTATTGATAATGGTTGGTGAATGGAAGGTCACATACTAAAAATTACACCTGAAATACATCAATTTGTTTGCCAAAATCACTTTTGACCATGGGTTGGCTTAGGGGAAATGTGCTTCCTAAAGAATGCATGATATATTTGTGTGTCGTCCCTTTAGGCTTCTGAGTAATCACCTTTTCTGGCATATTCTTTCACAACCATTACTACACTAGGGTCAAAAGTTTTTATGCTAGTGTAGCAAGCACCACAATAGAGTAAAAAATGTAGATGGTTTTGTGCTAATGACCGCCATGGTGTGCCGTATTAAAAACATGGCGCAACCATGGTGTCATTAGGTGCTGGTGGGGGGGTACATAAAAAGTGGCGCATCAGCTCTAATGCATTACTTTTTCATAAAAATGTGCCTTATTTATTCTTCAAGGGGCATCCAACAGCCTAAGTTACTATAGACTGCATCAGGGAAGACTGCAGCTTTTAAAGAGCATAACCATGTGAATGTGATTGTATCATTGCCAGTGCTTGTTCTATGCTGTAATAAAATTCTGTTGAAGAACAACTTCGATATTTGAAGAAAACCTCTTCAAGTTGAGCCAAGAGCAACATTGCAGCAGCAGCCGGGTACTATGAAGAGGTTGTCCGTTTGCCTGATTCATAAACAGGGGTGGCTCCTCCGTTAGGTGGGAGGAGTGTTGCACCCCCACCCGCAGCGGCAGCCAGAAAACCTTTACAAGAAAACAATAATAAGCTGCATTTATTATCTTTTTCTTGTAAAGTGGCAGGGCCACGGGTGTGACAAACAGTGAGGGGTAGTGTTGTGCACTCCCCCTCAGAGCCCATGTGTGATTGGCCAGCCGTCTCGAGCCTGCCAAACACACATGCACAGTAGGTTCTCTTCAGCAGCTTGAGAGAGCATGCACAGGCTCCCAGTCTGCCTGGGAGAGCCCTGGCTGGGCGTCTCAGCCAATTCTGATACTGATCCGAGCAGTGTCAGGATTGGCCGCAGTGCAGGCTGGGAGTCAGTGCCTGCAGTGACGAAGCACAGGAGACGGAAGAGCGGAGCGGTATGGCAGCATGCAGGTAAGTGTCTTTTTAAAATTAATTTTATATTTATTAAACCACCTACAACCTCCCCTCCCGTGCCCTACAAGCCGCAACTGTTCATGAATATTTTTTATGAAGTGGTGTGACTTATTCTTGAGGTACCTAAATATCACTGGCTTACACTGAATTCAGGTATAAGCCAGGAGAACTATAATAGCAAGTAATCGAAATCAGGGCCATTATGGTTGAAAGTGACACAAGATTTTAGAACCATTATTGTTCTTGGGGGAAAAAGTCTAACATTCGCGCAAGAGCTGCCACCTTGATTTATTTACAATATAATTGTAACTGCTTCACTTAATTATACTTCAGCAGGGTGTACATAAAGTGATGTCGATAAACTAGCGATTTGGCCATAAAAAATCCTTTTTTATTTTTTTTATTTTGAAGATTGCCCTCACCGAAAGTCGGGGCTCTGGTTTATGACCAAAATACAGATCTGCCACCAGGCCTGTTGACTTAGGGAATGTGAACCCGGGAAAGACTATTACCTTCCTTTCGATTTTAGTCGCCCATCTAAACAGGACATCTAAATATAAATCCTATGTAAGTGCTAGTATGGTATTCCTTGACATTACATCAGTAAACGATGGTTAATCTCATTGGTTTATCTATATTCTGTAAATAATCAGAGTGCCTTCCCTACCTCGAAACCATCTGCAAATCAGAATATCAATTCTAGAGGATGATTCAAATGAAAGATTGACATTTGAGCAATATGGGGTCTGGTACTTCAAACTTGCATGGACAAATTAATGATTTATAATTAGTTTCTTAGTTTTATTTCTGCAATTATCGTGTTTTTAAAATTCCAGATGTTACGCTTCCTTGGGCTTCTCTGGTAGAGGAGATCCACGCCTTTTAAAACCGTTATCAATGGACTTGCCATCTGTTGATCACTGACTTTAACACAATTCCCATCAGGGATGCGATTGGAAATTTGTATTAAGTGGCATGTTACGACTTTGGTTCCGGAGTCTGCACTATTAAAGCATTAGTATTTCTACCTCCTGTTGTGGATCCGTTACATGATTGATTGAGAAAAGCATGTGATGTATGTGTTTTATAATGGTCAATTTCACAGCTAGTCGTAGCTGCAAAAAGACTTTGTCCCTGCCTCTCCCCAAAGATTACATTTACACACCAAACGTACAAAAGATTAATTTATTAAATGTATCATGAGGGCATGTTTGTCCTGTTTAATTCACTTTATAATTCATTAACTATAACCGAGACACAAAATAACATTACTCTGTTCATTTCCGCTATGGAAAACAGATTATTGTAAAAAGGACATGACACCTAGGGCCAGATGAATCAAGCGTTTTTGCATTCCCATGCAAAAATGCCTTTCAGTATCTATGAAAGGCATTTGCTATGCAATTTTAAGGAATCGCTAAAATAGTGATTCCTTAAAATTGAGAGCCCATTTAGAGAATCGGAACTGTGATTCTCTAAATAAGAAATCGCAAATAAGCAATCCTTATTTGCGATTTAATAAGCACATTTATCAAGCTTTTCCTTAATGCGAATTGGGCATTAAGGAATCGCAATTACCACCAAGTAAAACTTGGTGGCAACCATGTTCAAATTTAAAAAATGCATTAAAAATGCATTTTTAAAATTGACTTGTAATGCACACATGCTCCTTTGGCATGTGTGTGCCTTACATGTCCTGAAATATTTTTTTGGGGTGCAGCAGAGGGGGCCTTAGTCCCCCAGCACCCTGGGTTTTGCATTTCCTCAATTGCAAATTCCAGTTAGGAATTCGCAATTTGGGAAATGCAAAAAATTCACAAATATGGGCCTACAGGCCCATAGGTGCGAATGGGCTCAGAATCGCTTTTTGCTATTCGGTAATAGCATTTGCGATTTTTAAGAAATCGCTATTACCGAATCGCAAGTATGATGCATATCATTTTGCGAATTAGAAATAGCGATTGCTTAAAAATCGCTGTTAGAGAATCGCAAAGTGGATTTGTCATACATCTGGCGCTCAGGCTTATATACAATTGTATTTTGTAAGTTTGCACCGCTTTTTCGTCAAAAACTGATGCAAATGCAGTGCAAAAAAGTATAAATATGGGCCCTAATGCTTTCTACCTTAATGAAACCTCTCAGAACTCTGCATGGAAAAAATGAAATATGGAGCTACGGACTCTAAGGGCCACATGTACAAAGGTAATCGTTTGTGATGACTAAGTAGCAAATGTGTGTGATTTGCTATTTGGTAATCTCAAACACCAATGTACAAACGTGTCTTCTAAACATTTTGCGGTTCGCAGTGGGTCGCAAATAGACCTACCACATGATAAAGAATGAGGTAGTTCTTGGTTTGCGACCCAATGTGAATCTCTAAAAACACAGGGAATGTGGCCTGCTGGGGTCAGCAGACCACCATATCTGAGATTGGTTTTAAATAAAGCAATCTGTTTTTTTAAATGTAGCTCCTTTTTCCTTAAGGGAAAAAGGAATATGTTCCAAAGTCCCTGGGGGAACCCTTCCCATTTGCAAATGAGTCACCACATACTCGAACTAGGTATTAAAATGCCAATGTTTTGTAACTGCATTTCGGTCACCAAACATCACACATACCCCTGCGATGCGGTATTAGGAAAGAACGCTCCAAACACGCCCCTTCCTAATACTCAATCACAAACCAATTTGCAATTCCGTAATAGATTACTGAATCGCAAATAGAGTGTTGTACCTCTAAATAAGCCTTTTTCCTTTCGCAAATTGTCGATTCTGCGAATTGGCTGGATTGCGACTACAAACAGACTGTGTACATGTGTCGCTTTATCCCTTATCACAAAAATAGGGCTAATTATGATTCCCTGTGCAGATTAGTGTGTGTGCAGGAATCGAAAATCTAAATTTTGATAATGAACAAATCAAGAAACCCATGTGCATTCGAGGTTCTGATGTCCCCCTGGAATGCAGACAATCCAAAGAACCATGGACTCCCTAAAGCTGTATTCCTTCACTGTCCAGAAGAAGAGGTGTGTGAATTTAAAATATGAAAACTCGGAAATTTGTGTTTATCTTTTAAAAAAAAAAATCTTACAAAACGGAAATAATCACAGCCCCAAATCGTTCGACTGGCGTTTGGCAGAAGTCATCTTATCACTGTTCCCGGTTCCAACTTTTCCAAAGAATAATTCACATTTGCACACTTTCCTCTTGTGCTAAAGCTAAGCTCATGCTTCCCTCAGTTACCACCATCATCACTATCCACTCTGTGGCTGCAGGCTTCTTTGCTAAGGGTACTAGTGCAGCACCTTGACTGAGACTGCCGCCCTTGGCAAGCTTAATATCACTGGTGAAATGAAATATTCAGAACACTCCCAAATTCACAGGATTAGCAAAACCTGCACCCGTTACTAACCGTTCAAAATGGTGCAAACAGCGGGCCTGCTTTATTACTATTTTGTACTGGCAAAAAGTCACCAAAACTGAAGCAAACGGTGTTGGAAGTGTTGAATTGTTATTCAATTTCCAGCAGAGTTTTGCACTGGAAAGTTGCCTAAAAGCAATTCAAAGAGTCACTTTGCAATGCTTTGTGATGCTTTGAACCGAAGTTGTTTGTGTTCCAGTTCAGAGGGGACATGGCATGGCAGTTCGGGCTGGACAGTTCTTATTACAGCAGGACCAAGCCTGATCTGCTTATGACTGATTCCTTTCTGAGGTGGCATGGTGGGTAGACAAACATGGACTGATTAGTTGTCAGTGGCTGGGATTAATTGAATCCTTCCACCTATCACCTATTTAGTAGTCCTCAGTACAATGCCTTCAGTGGGACATGTATTCCCAAATTGGTCCCATGCGCACTATTTTTTTTAAACCAAATTTTATTGATGTTATACATAATTCAAAACAGTTTACATTGTATTTTCTTCTTCTCCTTCTTTTTGTATATCACATTAGTTTCATTTATTCGTTCACTTAAACTGGTATAGATTCAATTTTAATAAACATTATTTATTTGGTATTATCGAAATCCAACTCCCTCCCTCCCTCTTCCCACCCTAACCCCTCGGTCCGAATGCTTATTCAATGCTGGTACTTCTGCAATAGGAAATTTGGAGACTTTCAATTACTTTAATTGTGTCTCTGGGGGTAGTTTGCATGCGTAGTGGTCTTCTGAAATAGTCTGTATGATAGCTATGTTTTGTTTTTGATGGCTGACTGATCTGGTGTATTTGTATAGGCAACTTGGGTGTTATTGTGGAGTGTTGGGGGGATGTTGTATGGTTAGTTCGGTTTTTAGTGAATCCATTATTAGTTCCCAGTTAGCTGATACTTCAGGGGGTCTTATCCCGGTTCTGGCTTCTTTTTGTAGCAGAGTGCCTTCAGCAGCAGCCCACCTGAGTAGTTCATATTTCCAGCTGTCAGTTTAGGGCCCCCCTGGTTTTTCCAGTTGCTGGCTATTTCTCTTTTCGCCAGGGTTAGAGCTAGGTCTAGGAATCTGTCCGAGGCTTTATGTTTAGTAGAATGTGTAAATATGTACAAGAGGCAGGTGTCAATTGAGCATGACACAGTTCTACCTAGTATCTGGGATAATTTTTGGCAAATCTCAGACCAATAAGATGTCAGTATCTGGCATTCCCAAAACATGTGGTTGAATTCTGCATCTATTGTCTTACATCTTGGACAGCACTCTGTGGTTTTGTTGAAGTATTTGTTAATACGGGCGGGTGTAAGGTAGGCTTGATGCAAGCCATAGGAATTAATCAGTTTAAATCTGGCATTCCGCGATGCTTTAGGTAATTTCTGTAGTGCACGTTCCCATTCTGTTTCAGAGATATCTCTGTTAACGATTTTTTCCCATTGTTGTTTCAGGTATGGAAGGGGGGCTGTATTATCTGCTCTAATCAGTGTATATAGATTAGAAATAACCCTAGTCTTGGGAGTTGGGGATGCCAGATACGTGCACATATCCTGTGCTGATGGTTCAGAATTTTTTGTTCGCCAGTGGTTGCCTATGCTAGCCCTTATAGTCCCGTAAGTTAAAAAGTGTTTCGCCGGTATGTCATATTGTGCTCTAAGGGTCTCAAACGATTTCAACTTATTGTTCTCGAATAATGTGCCTAACGTATTAACCCAGGTCTCCAGCCAGTCTCTAAGTTCAAGTTCAGCCCTTTTCTGAGTTATTGCTTGCAGTGCGCTGAGAGGAAGTTCTGCTGAGTAGGTAGTTTTAGTTTTAGTTTTGTGCAAGTATGATTTCCAGCATTTAGCTATTATTTTCACTTCTGAGCTGTCTTGCTTTTCTTCTTTTGTGGGGTTCAGCAGTATTTCAAACAGTCTTGTTTTCTGTGGCACGGAGGACTCTGCATTAGGTTGTAGCACCAGACTGTTAGAAATCCAAAGTGCCAGCCACTGTAGTTGAGCCGCAATGTAATATGACTCAAAGTCAGGCGTTGCTAGACGCCCATTTGACAGCTGTCTCTGGAGCTTTATTAAAGCCACCCTTTTCCTGCCGCTACCCCATATAAATGAGCTTGCTATTGAGTTCATATCCCTGAAGAAGGACTTAGGAATCCATATCGGAAGGGCCGCGAAATGGTATAACAGTCTAGGTAGTACTATCATCTTAAGAATCGCGATGCGACCCATCACTGAAAGAGGGAGTGTTTGCCAGATTGTAATGCAGGATTTTATGAAGCGGAATACTCCGCCCAGATTTCCCTCAAAAATGTCTCTAGTTTCATGGTATATTTTTACTCCTAGATATGGAAGCCCTTCAGGTATCCATCTAACCGTTCCCAAGGTCAGTGGGGGTTGATGATGTTTCACTAGGGGGAATAGACCTGTTTTGTCCCAATTAACTTTTAGGCCTGAATGTTTTTCGAAGTTGGACAGCATTAGTTGAGCTACTGGGAGATCCCACTGCATGTCACCCAGAAATATCAGAAGGTCATCTGCATATAAGGCTATGAAATGTCTCACATTTCCGATCAGTAATCCAGGTCCTCCCTGTCCTGCCCTGGCCGCCGCAGCCAGAGGTACCATGGCTAGAGCAAACAATAGGGGGGAGAGGGGGCAACCCTGTCTCGTCCCGCGTTCCACTGCGTACCTGGATGATATACTACGTCCCGTACGGACTCTAGCTGCCGGGTTAGTGTAAAGCAGTTTCACCCATGCGATATAATCAGGGCCAATTCCCATTTGGGCCATAACTTTATAAAGGAAGTCCTACTCTAGGCAGTCAAAGGCTTTTTCAATGTCTACTGCCAATATGCCCGGAGATTCAGTCGAGGAGGTTATTCCGTTCATGACTGAGAAGAGCCTGCGTATATTTCCTGCTGTGTTACGGCCTGGAATGAAGCCTGCTTGGTCTGGGTGAATGAAAGAAGACATCAGAGGAAGGAGTCTGGTTGCTAAGGCTTTGCTGAGTATCTTGTAATCGAGGTTCAACATGGAGAGGGGCCTGTATGCCCCCATCCCAGTTGGATCCTTGCCGGGCTTGAGCAGCGGGACTATAATGGCTTCCCTAGTAGTTTCAGGTAATAGGCCCTGATCCTTGGCGCATTTAAAAAAAAAATCCAAGCTAGGTGCGAGTATCTCAGCAAAAGTTTTGTAAAATTCGGCAGGCAGGCCGTCAGTTCCAGGTGTTTTTCCCCTTGCCAAGTCTTTCACAGCCCCTTTGATCTCATCTGGTGTGATGTTTCCTTCTAGTGTATCGGTGGCTATTGGTTCCCAGGGTTTTAAGTTTAATGTTAATAGGTATTGCTCAGTTAGGTCTCTACTTAGGTTAGATCTTTTTTGGTATAGTGATTCATAAAAGGCCGGAAACTGGGCATTAATCTGTTTCGGGTCGTGTATTTGGGTCCCATCTCCTGTGGTTAGGCTCATTATAGGGGGGGATTTTTCTGACTGCGATATTACCCAGGCGAGCAGTTTACTCGCTTTATCTCTTTCGCCATGCACTCTTGCAAGATACTGCTTATGGTCGAAGCATCTGAGACGTTCGACACAGTGTGTTACTTTTGATCTGTCTTCCTGTAGTTGGGATTGTAAATGAGGGTTTCCAGGTCTTTTTTTCTCTGTTTCTCTTAATACATCTTCGGCTTTCTCAGTCTCTCCTAGTAAGGTCCTACGTATCCCTACTGTTTCAGCAATGCATCTCCCTCTTATTACTACTTTAAAGGCATCCCATTCTATCAGTCCGCTAGTCGTGGAGTTGCTACTTTCTTCGAAATAATGTTCTATGGCTTGTCGGATATCATCTCGGAAAGGGGGGTCTTCTAGTAATTCGGGTTTAAGTCTCCATGTGGGTATGCATGGGGTGAAGGACCCCCATCCTAATAACAGCAACTGGGGGTTATGGTTGGATATTGTGCGAGACAAGTATTCTGTGTTTAATACAAGTAAGTGTATGTCTGGCGAGCACAAGAAGGAGTCTAATCTAACATGGAGCTCGTGGAGGGCAGAGAAAAAGGAGTAGTCCTTGGCGCTAGGATGTAGTTTACGCCAGGTGTCGATGAGGCCCCAATTTGCCTGCCTTGTGGTGAACTGTTGAGCTATCTTCACTAATGGAGAGTGTGGTAGGGGAGGATGTGATCTATCTGCACTTACGTCACTTACACAGTTAAAATCACCACCCACTATCACCGGTGCTTGCAGGAATGTTTCTAGTGTACTGGATAGTCGAGTGAAGAAGTCACTCTGTCCAGTGTTAGGGGCGTATACATTGATTAGTGTTATGTTCTTCCCCTCCAGTCTGCCCTTGATCGCTACGAATCTCCCTTCTGGGTCCACCTGGCTATCTGTCAACTGAAATGGGACCCCCACTTGAATCCAAATCAGAGTGCCCCTCAAGTATGCTGAATAAGTAGTATAAAATGCCTGACCTCTCCATCTTTTTTGTAAGGCTTTGCCCTCCTTCAATGTTAAATGAGTTTCCTGTAACATAGCTATTTGGATACCCCTTCTCTGCAAATAAGAAGATATCTTATATCTCTTGACTAAAGAGTTCATACCCCTGATGTTCCAGGTAAGGACCTTATACGATTTTGGTGTAGCCATAGTAGTGTTTTGTGGTTCTACTGGGGGGTGATTCCTGGCAACCTAGTAGTGTGATAGGTTCCCTGGTAATTTCTTGTTCCCTGCTCCATTTTGCACTTTCTGTGGTAATTCTCGGACCAATTTTAAACTCTAGTAAATTCCCCAACATAAAAGCTACCCAACTCCCCATCCCTGGGACAAAAGTCGAACCTCTCTCGCCCATGTGTGAAACAAAGAAAAAGTCAACTGTTCAACCACGTGGGCGGTGCCTCAGTTAGCAAACCGAAGCTCAGCAAGGCGATCTCTCCTCAGCCTCCGGGTGGAAGAAGGACTGAAATTCTGCGGCTCCTGGGTTTCGATTATCGGGTGTCAGCGAGTTAGTTTCTTCTTGCATACCTTTAATTCGGTTTTAGAATCTGTGAGTGTACGCCTAGTTGTCCCAGAGGTTTACATACATCATATTTCCCAGGAGTTCTGTTTGTGCTTCAAGGATGTACTTCATATTATGGTGTCTGACGTCCCTGGGGTTACATCCGGGCCCTTTTGGTTAGGCGTGAGTGACAAATCTGATTCATGTTCCAAGTCTGATTGATTTACGTCACTATGCGTTTGCTTAGGTGAGCTCTGTTCATAACAGCCGAGGGACGCAGCTGCCTCCACTGCTTTTTGACGGTCGTTTAAAATCTCCAGAGGGGATGGACTAGTGCGCCTATAGTGTTTCTGCTGTTATTTTTTCCTTTAAGGTTTAGTTGGTGTTTTTCAAGGTTAATTCGTTTCTCGTTGGGATGTTGCTTGTCCAGCCAGTTCCAAACCTCCTCCGCCGAGTTAAAAAACTGTGTGCCTGTTGTGGTTATTATTCAGAGTTTGGCCGGGAATAGCATCCCGTATTGGACCCCTACATTTCTGAGTCTCTGTTTAGCCTCCCTGAAAGAAGCCCTCTGCCTTAACACTTCTCGCGAAAAGTCGGGGAAGATCCGAATCACTTGTTTGTCCAGTAAGCAGTCTCCCTTTTTCCTACTTTGGGTGAGTAAATGGTCTCTGTCTTTATAGTGCAATAGTTTGGCCACCACCGGTCTAGCAGGAGCGCCCGGCGGAGGAGGACGTGCTGGGACTCTATGTGCTCTTTCCACTGCAAAAAATTGGGACAGTCCCTCTTTCGCTATATTTTCCTTAAGCCATTTTTCAAGGAAGTCAACCATGTTGTTTCCTTCGATTTTCTCCGGTAGTCCCATGATTCTGATGTTATTTCTTCTCGATCTGTTTTCTGCATCTTCTGCCCTCAGTTCCAAGTCTTTTATTCGTTTCTCCATTTGTCCTGTTGCTTTGGTAGCGCCTTGGAGCTCTGGTCCCAGTTTATTCAGCAGTTTTTCTGTCGAGGTCACTCTTTCTGCTAGGCGCCGGTGATCGTCTCTGAGTACTGTAATGTCCGACGCGAGGGAGTCTATTTTCATCTCAAGAGCGTTTCTGGAGGCCGCGATAGCCTGTATTACATCTTGTAGAGTAGGTTATTTTGTGGCTCCCCCCTCTGCCGAGGAAGATCTCCCCATAACCTCTTGTTCTGGGGGTGCATTGTCTGCTATATCCCTAGTATTATCGGTTTCTCGCCTTCTATTTGGTTTTCCCATCTCTGGTGTAGTGCGGCGTTTATGCTGGTGATCACTTGATAGTGTAAAGGTAGTATGGAGCTGATGATAGTGTTTACCTGTTTTTCAAAAAAATTCTGGATGGGCCCACCTGGGTCCGGCACCTGGGGGGTGGAGGCCTGTCTTTTATTAGAGCCAAATGTCTTAGATTATTAAACTGGATTGGCGAATAATCTGTGTTACTTGTCTGAATTTAGGGGTAATGCGTGTGGCTGGGCTGTATTTTTAAGTTACCCCGTCGTCCCTTTCTTTATTCGACCGCTAGTCGATTTATCTGTTAGAAATGTCCGATTTGGACATTGTAGGGTCGGTGTTTTCTTAGTGGCCGTTTCTCACTGTTCTGGCTTGTGGAGGCGTCTCTCTGCTCCGGTTCCCCGTATCACTGGTCCGGCCGATTTCCCACCCCTTCTTAAGCGACCTCGCTAGGTTTCAGCCTCGTTACGTCAGGCCCCTTCTCACCTTCGGTTGCTTTCTCGCTATTTGGGTCTCCAGATTACAGCGCCCTGGGCCATCTCCTTCTGGTGAGCCTATTAGGGTTTACTGTGTCGGATTTCTGCGCTCTTGATCCCCTCTTGGCGCCAGACCTCCTCACCTCCTCTTATAACAACACCGCTGTGCCGGGCCGTCTCCTCCAGCGTTGCCCATCGGTCGATTTCTTCCTTCTTTCTACTTGTTCTGGCTCAGTATGGTTCGGTCTAGGACTCCATGTTTCTCTCAGTCAGCCGAGGTGCTGCCCTAGGGTGTTTTCCCGGCTGCCCAGGTTCCGGAGTGCATGGCCGCCGCCATCTTGTCCCCTCGAGTTTGTTTCCGATTTGCATCTAGCCCATTCGTAGCGGAGCCCAATCAGCAGTTTCTGGGGGTCAGAAGCCGAACATCGGTAGTCCGGGGGGTCACCACGCACTCCGCTCCTTCTGTGCAGAATCTGGAGCCGAACTGATTATTATAGCCCCAGAGGCGAGGAGAGAAAGGCGGGAGCCTCAAAAAGAAGCTGCTACCGCCATGGCGCCAAGCCACGCCCCCCGGTCCCATGCGTACTATGCCAATGAACCAAGTTGCACCTTACTGACGAGAACCAGATAGCCTGACGCTAGTATGGAGTTTCTTGTGTTCAGGTTTAATGGGGACAGGGGTTGTAGTTTGGGCTGAATTGTTTCAGTTGGAAGTTGATTTGAACACAGTTGGTTCCTGTCCGAGGAGGTGTGATGGACAAAAATACAATGCACATGGGGTAATCAGTTATTATGATGAGTGAATAAAATAAAAGTCTGTCTGACAAAAACAGGCTGACGAAAATACATTTTCGTGGAAAAGTAAATGGTGAAATAACTTTTCACCAAAAATATGCTTTTGTGGAAAAGGTGAATTTAGAGAAAGAAGAGGAGACTGTGCCAAAGGGATAAGAAGGGAAAAGGGCTGGGTACAGGGGTAGAATAGAAGGAGAGTGAGAATTATGTAAAAAAGGAATACAAAGGAACTAAAGCAGGAGGGGGAGTTTGTTTTTGTAAAAGATTATAGTGGGAATAAGTAAAGGGGAGTGGTTAACTAGTTGTATAATAAAAGAGAGTAAAGCGTGAGATGCATTAAGAAATTCTTAGATAAGGAAGTAAAGCCGGAGGGAGAAGGAGTTTGTTAAAAAAAGAACTAAAGTGGGAGCAGGAGTAAAAGGTTTAAAAAAGTGAGAAAAGAGGGAGAGAGAAAATAGATTTTGAAAAAAATGAAGGGAATGAAGTGGAAGAGAGGAAGGAGTTTGAGAACGAAAAGCTGAATGGAAAGGAAGGTGGTAGCAAAGAGAGAAAAGTGCAAGTAATGGGTTTATAACATTGAGGGTGAAACAGACGAGGGAGTAGGGCACTTTAAAAATGGATGTGCAGCAGAAGTAGCTGTAAGGAATCTGTAAAAAAAGTGCTGTCAAGCAGGAAGGGAGGAAGGAGTATATAAAAAGGGAGTGTATTGGGAGGCGGAATAAGGGTTTAGAAAAAAACAGGTATACAGTGGGGGAAGGAGTAAGAAGTTAAAAAAAAGCTGTACTTAAATTTGTGAGGGAGTATTGCAAGTGGTATGGAAGGCAGGGAAGAGGGTCTTATAAAAATGGCATTGGGATTAAGAAGAGGAGATACCTCTTAAAAGCCACACACCAAGCAAAATATTTCTTCAGCAGTGGCTTTCATGCAGGTCGGTTTTGTTAATCTGGTGAAAGACATTTTAAAAGAAAAAATTGTTGACAAAGGTTTGGCAAAATAAAATTGTCTGAACCATTTTCTGTATTTGGTTGTCATAGAAATCATATACAACCCAGATGCAGGCCTGGGTAGTTAATGGTGGATGAGATTAATTCAAGCATTCCACCCATAACTATTGTGTTTTTCACAGTTTAATGACTTAAGTGCGACGGGTATGCCTAGGTGTGGGTCCTGTGCTCATTGTCACACTGGACCCAAGCTGCACCTTACTGACAAGGCTTAAATAGCCTCACACTGGCCTGGGGTTATTTGAGTTCATATTTAGAAGACACCTGGCTTATTAATTGGGGCTGAACTTTTCCTATTGGAGTAACACCAATGTTGATTTGCATATTGGTGGTTCCTATCTCTGTTGGCATGATGGACAAAAAATGGGTAATTATCATTGCCTGAGAATATTGCAAGCATCCCTCCCATGACTTTTTGTATTCTTCAGTGCAACAAACTAAGGGCCTCATTATGGGTTTGGCGGTCCTGTGCCCGCCATGTTAACAGTGACGGTCTGAGTGCCAACAGACTGGCGAAAAGGCCACCAAATTATGAGTTGGCGGTGGTGCATGCAGAAGACTGCCAAAGCACCACCAGCACTGCCAGGCAGGACAGACTGCTGCCGTCGAATAGAGGCACAAACAGTCTGGTGGAGACTATGTTTCTGCCGGACTCATTACGAGGTTGCACACCACCAATGTGACCGCTGCGTTCCAAACTACCATGGAACACCAGGCAGACATGAACAGTATAAAAGGAGACACTCACCTCCAGGAAATCGTACACATCCAGAGCCGCCATGGAACCACAACTAGATATCATCTGCTCCTGCTTGCAGAAAGAAAACGGAATCAAAGCAGACGATGATGACAACAAACGTAACAACACACACTCACCTGTTACATTTGCAAAATGTCAAAATGTGTACAGTCTAACATACCATAGGGAGTTAGGTGTGAGAGCAGAACACACACGTAGCAGTACATTGACACACACTCACAGACTGCATCGAAGACGCCCACACAGCACACAACTGCAGCCAGCACACACACCACACTTCAATAACACAGTTATGGAGGGCAACATAGCACAGGCCCAGCCTCACACTTTCCCATATAACATACCAAGATGTCCCAACAATACTACACCAGCACAAATATAAACATATGTCACTCACTCAAAACCAGCACTAGCCAGGGAATCGACCCCCATACAACACAATGTTCAACCGTGTGTGGTGGAACACACACAATTACACCATCATACAACCTAGCAATTGACACACACATCACAAACACACAGCACATTGTACCCATTATGGGACTTCATTTTGGGAGGGGAGGGGCATGGGTGCTGGCAGAGGGGGTGGGGGAGGCCTTATAGGTGGAAGGGATGGTCTTGCAGAGGGCCAGAGAACATTTAGGGGTCTCACAGGAAAGAGTTGGGAAAAGGCCAATTTCACAAAGGAAAACCTTCTTCCACACACTGGGATGGTCATCAGAAGGGGGTTTGGGTGTGGAGGGTGAGGGAGTAGTTGTCTGACGTTTATGTGTAGATGTCATAGGTGCGTGTTTGTTGGAGGTGTGGTTGTGAGTGTCTGTTGGGTGGGTGAGTGAGGGGGTTTATGTGCCTTGGGCTGAGGGGGGTGGAGGTGCTGGGGGCTGCCATGGTGGGCTGGTGGCTGTCTTTTGGGGTTGTGGCTGCAGGTATGGTGGATGTGCTGCATGTAGTCATGTCAGTGGTTGTGGTGTGTGTGGGTGTGGTGACTGGGGTGGATGTCTGAGGGTCTGCTGGGGTTCTGTCTGTGGGTATGATAGGTGTGGTGGCTGGTTCACTGCATGTAGGTGAGGTGTCTGCAGGTGTGTCAGGTGTTGTGTCTGTTATGCTGGGGGTGGTGGGGAGGGTTTCAGTGCAAGTAGTGACTGTTGCTGTGTCTGAGGGTGGATGTTGTCTGTGTGCATGCCAGTGGTGTGTCTTGTGGTGCTTATGTTTGTCTGCGCTACCCTGGGGTGTTGAGGTGGATGCATGCCTGTCTGTTTGTGTGCTTTGGCTTGGTCAGGGAAGGGGAGTTTCGGACTGGGAGGAGGAAGGTGGAGAGGGTAAGGTAGACAAGGGGTGACTGGCTGCCATCAGTGTGGAGGTCAGAGCCTGAAATCGTCTCTGTAGGCCAGAGATTGCACCATGAATGCCCTCCAGGAGTGCATTGCTCTGTTGGATATGGCTTTCCAGTCCCTGGAATGCATTGAGGATGGCCATCCTACCCACAGCGATATACCTCAGGTTTTTAATAGCCTCCTCACTGAGAGCAGCAGGGGTAACAGGGGCTGGGGCAGAGATGCCTCCAGAAAAGGGGACACCTGCCCTCTTGGATGGGAGGACACAGCTGCCTAGGTGGGAGCTACAGGGAGGATGGGTCCTCCACAACTAGGAAATGGTCACTGGAGGAGGATTCCCAAGAAGATGTAGTGTATCCGGTCTCCCCCGTGGTACACCCCTCGCCCTCCAAGCCACTGGGTCCTCAGTGTCTGTGGTGTCAGGACTGGAGGTCCTGTGGCCAGAAGCTTCCAGACTCAGCTGTCTTCTGTCTCCTTCGCCTGCCGGTGCTGATGCTCAAAATAGATAGTGAAGTAGGGTCATTACCTTCACAACATAGCAATTCCATCATACATTACACATGTCTCATAACATCCTGTTCACCAACACCCTCAGGAAATGTCAATATAGTGCCAGTATAGTACCAACATCATGTCACAACAAAATGTAATGTTTGTCCCTGAAATCTACATTGAGACACACCAACAGAGCTACCTAATAAACACCTGCAATACCAAGATTTATGTTGACCAATCACACTGACCAAACCATGACAAGGCTGACTATGCCACTTCATACAGGTTCCCCATCCAGAACAACATAGTCAAGCACAAATTAAACAACAGTTCAAAATTGTGAAACAGCTTTCCAGAACCCAAACACATATAACACACAAATACTTTACCCTGATATTATGTACCAGGCAATGTAAAGGGAAGGCGAGCAAGCCATGTGCAAACAAGAATACCCTTTTCATGTCACATAGTTCCTACCACACCCTAAGGATCCATGCCAACATGTAACACCTTAAATTGTCACACAAAATTAGGTCAAAGAGTAAGAACACTTGTCATACACACATGCACCCCTTGTGATGAACCAAGGAGTGAACATAAAACTAGAACCAAGGCATGTAGGACCTTGGTCTCCAGAAAACAATAATTTTCAGTCATGTAAGTACCAAGTAAGCACAGACCAAACTCCCAAACACAATCACAAGTTGGCAACAAAATGTATTTAAGTAACATAATACTGTACTGTGCAGGACGGTCAGAACCAGACATAGGTAACTAAGCAATTAGTCTATCAATAAGCCACTGACTGAGTGACAATATCACTACCCACACTCGTGACATGGCAAGCCTGACATCTGTTTGTGGAGAAAACCCATAGCCAAATCATATGTGATGCTAACATGACATCTACACCAACCATGATGCAAGCCACTAGCCTGGACACACTTACCAACCTACTCACGAGTGTATATGAACTACCACTACTGCACCAAATAGGTGTTGTGGCAAACATGAGGTTCCAAAACAGTCTGCCTTCATTTGACATAGCAACAACAGGTACACATAACAAATACGAATGTTGAATCATGACTGAACCTTATCAGTGACACATGATGTTGACACATAAATGTCTGGGCCAAAACTGTGAAAAGGCTACCATTGCCTGTATATCATACCTAGTACAGTATGCTTATGGACAAAGGTGTGTGGCCACTTTCTACTGTATTGGATCCTATTTAGTTTTTATGGGAATTGCTTAGCCTTCTGGCTTGCAGGCCTGTGACCCCGTCATCTAGTGACTTTTTCACTACTTAGCATGCTATGTTTTAGCACATTCATTTAATTGTTTCTTCTAAGATGGCTGCTAAGTTTATAGTTAGGAAGATCTTTTAATTTCACATTATCAGTGCCACTCTGTAAAGGTGTCACTATCAGTGTCAAAGACAAGTGACATACATAGGTATTCACATCATGTCCTTTTCCTACTTACTTGTGACAGGAACATAATGTACTTTTGGAGGGAATTGTACATTATGGGGGTCATTCTGACCCTGGCGGTCATCGACCGCCAGGGTCGACGACCACGAAAGCACCGCCAACAGGCTGGCGGTCCTTCCCAGCCCATTCTGAATGCCGCGGTCAGAAAAGGGAATCCAGCGGTTTCCCGCCGGATTTCCCCTGCATGGGCTGAATCTCCATGGCGGCTGATTCGGACCCGCTTCCTGCCATCCTGTTTCTGGCGGTTTTTACCGCCAGGAACAGGATGGCGGGAACGGGTGTCGTGGGGCCCCCTAACAGGGCCCCATAAAGATTTTCACTGTCTGCATTGCAGACAGTGAAAATCGCGATGGGTGCAACTGCACCCGTCGCACCCCTGCAACTCCGCCGGCTCCATTCGGAGCCGGCTTCATTGTTGCAGGGCCTTTCCCGCTGGGCCGGCGGGCGTTCTTTTGGCGGTCGCCCGCCGGCCTAGCGGGAAAGCCAGAATGGCATCCGCGGTCTTCTGACCGCGGAGCAGGCATTTGGCGGTGACCGCATGGCGGGCGGCAACCGCCGCCTGCCGCGGTGAGAATGACCGCCTATGTCCCAAGCATGACTTCTTATCTGTTGTTTGGGAATATACCTGCACCAGGGGTCCTAGAAGATCTGTATAATACATTTCACACAGACAAGGTTATCAGAGAGATTCTTACCAGATGCCATCAACTCTATCTATGCTACACGTCGCCTTGATGCAAACCCAGCCTTCGTGTCCCCATAGAGTCTGATCTAGTGACCTCATTCCAAGGTAACAAGGGTTGGAAGGCACTTCTCATGGCATGGTACTTGCAAATTAGGTTTAACACACCTCTTTAGGTTAGAGATTAGGTTCTCCGTTCTAGGGTTTTAGGGATATTTTACATTCCATGTTATTCCATTCTGCTACTTGCATTGTTCATTATACTAATCATTGCAGCTCTTGCGTTTTACAGTAGATTGAAGTCTTGTTAATAAAACCTATTGAAAACTTTACTGCATCTCCATCATTTCCTATGTGTGACTGAAACGTGTTGCTCATATGAGAAAATGTGGGAAAGTACCATCCTTCTTGGCATGTTACCCCCAATTTCTACCTGTTTGTCAGTGTGTTTTTACAGTCTCAATGGGATCCTGCTAGTAAGGACCCCAGTGCTCATAGTTTGTGTCCTATACATCTGTATGTTTTATTGTGTTGTCAGTATGCTTGACTGTGCCACTGGAGTCCTGATAATCAGAACTCCAGTGCTTATGCTCTCTGTTTCCAAATTTGTCACTATAGTATAGTGACTCCATATTCCACTCCAGATTGGCACACTGGACCTCCCTTATAAGTCCCTAGTATATGGTACCTAGGTACCCAGGGCCTTGGCATTCCAGGAGATCCTTATGGGCTGCAGCATTTCTTTTGCCACCCATAAGGAGCTCACACAATACACTTCTTCAGGACTGCTACTGCAGCCTGAGTGAAATAGTGCAAACACCATTTCACAGCCATTTTCACTGCACCAGGTAACTTAAAAGTCACCTATATGTCTAACCTTCAGTTACTGAAGGCTAGGTGCAAATTTTCTGTGTGTGAGGGCACCCTTGCGCTAGCAAAGGTGCCCCCACGTTGTCCAGGACCAATTTCCTGGACTTCGTGAGTGCAGGGACACCATTCTAAGCGTGCTCTACATATATGTCAATACATCTATGTAGCTTAACAATGATAACTCCGAATATGGCAATGTGAGGTGTCTCAGATTGAGAAATTGTACCCCAATGCGATTCTGGTACTGGGGGGTCAATTCCATGCACCCAGGAGGATCCACCATGGACCCGCAGTACTGTCAAACCAGCTCTCTGAGGTTTCCACTGCAGCCCCAGCTGCTGCCACCTCACAGACTGGTTTCTGCCCTCCTGAGGATTGAGCACTCTATCCTGTGATGCTCAGCTCCCTGAGTTGTTCTCCGGCGGTGTGGGATCCCTTTGGGTAGTGCTGCGATGACTGCATTTTGTAACTCCTTTGTCCCCGTGCCCTGGGACTCCTGTGGGTGCTGCCTGGTCTTCCGAGAACTCTCTAAAGTGCCTAGAGCCCCCTCTGTTTCCTCAGTCTGAGTTGAGACCCCCAGGTCCCTCCTGAGCGCAGGAAGTGCCTTTTCCTGCCTACCGTGACATTTGTGTGAGCCAACGCATCCAATGACTCGATGTGGGACATCTGCTGCACCAAGCAAGAACCTGCAGCTGTCTTTTTTGGTGCATTTCTGGCTTTTTCCTTCAACCGGAGAATCCACTCTTACACCTTCATCTGTGTTAGCAGGGGCTCCTGTTCTTCCTGGACTCTTCATCGACTTCTGGACTTGGTTTCTTCTTTCCACAGGTATTCAGGTCCAGGAATGCATCATTGGTGTCTTGCAGTCTTGCTTAATTTTTGCATAATACTTTACCATGACTTCTAGTGTGTCCTGAGGAAACTTGCTGTACTTTACTCTTGTTTTCCTGGGCTCTGGGGTGGGGTATTTTACTTACCTTTGGTGTTTTCTTACACTCCCAGCACCCCTCTACACACTACACTTGCCTAAGGGGGAAATCGACATTTGCATTCCACTATTTTAGTATATGGTTTTTGTTGCCCCTAGGCCCATTGCACTCCTTTGTGTTTCTCACTGTTTGCACTATTTTATGACTGTTTACTTACCTGATTTCTGTTACTAGTATATATATATATTGTGTATAATACTTACCTCCAAAGGGAGTATAGCCTCTAGGATAATTTTGGCCTTTTGTGACTAAAATAAAGTACCTTTATTTTTGGTAACACTGAGTATTGTCTTTCTTGTGTGTAAGTACTGTGTGACTACAGTGGTATTGCAAGAGCTTTGCGTGTCTCCTAGTTCAGCCTTGGCTGCTCTGCTACAGCTACCTCTAGACAGCGTAAGCTGCTAGACACTGCCTACATCTCACTAAGGTGGATCACTGGACCTGGTATAAGGTGTAAGTACCTCTGGTACCCACTACAAACCAGGCCAGATTCTCACAGAAAAGGGTAATCTCTGTTTAACCACGACGCCAAAGCGATCTCACACTCTTGAGTTCATGCGTAAAGACTGAGAGAAATCACCTTTACTGTTTGGGTTTTTGGTGAGGTACTGCTTGTGACCCAGGAGGGCTGGGCCGACAGTTGCGACCTGATGTCGGATTGATTTAGTCGCTTACAAACACAAGTGCTGTTATCCCTAACCAGCTGTCTTGCCTAGAGCAAGAATCCAAATACAACACTACTATCAGAACATTAGCATGGTAGTTACATTCCTACATCTGATACCACTATATGTGCGCCATTTGAAATGTTGCAAACCTCAATAATATCCAACATGCATATTGTCTACTCTGATGAAACATCACAAATGTTTATGTACATCCCTTACTTACCAAGGGGGATTACCTTGTAACAGTTGTGATGATGTCAACCTTGTATGTCATGTGACATGTCAGATTGACATCACAGTCTCTCATGATGCTTTCACTCCTCAGACAGCCCTTGGAAACTAGAGATGACTCCAATATGTCTGACTCTATGTTGCACATCGACATGAATCTTGAGACATTACAGAGGACAGAGAGCAAGGACCTGCACACCTTGCCACAATGAAATTGGGAGGATTGACCTGTTGGTGGGTGTAGGAGGCTGGCCTGTTTTGTAGTGGGTACCTTGGGTAGTTACACCTTCTACCAGGTCCAGTTATCCCTTATTAGTGACATGCAGTAGTGTTCTAGCAGCTTAGGCTGATAGAGGTAGCTATAGCAGAGCAGCAGAGGCTGAATTAGGAGACATGCAAAGCTCCTGCAATACCACTTATACTTACACACGTAAAGACAACACTCAGGGGGTGATTCTGACCCCGGCGGTCAAGGACCGCCGGGGCCAGGGTCGGCGGGAGCACCGCCAACAGGCTGGCGGTGCCCCGCAGGGCATTCTGACCGCGGCGGTTTGGCCGCGGTCAGAACAGGAAAACCGGCGGTCTCCCGCCGGTTTTCCGCTGCCCTATGGAATCCTTGCTGCGCCGCCATGGGGATTCTGACACCCCATACCGCCATCCTGTTCCTGGCGGTTCACCCGCCAGGAACAGGATGGCGGTATGGGGTGTCGTGGGGCCCCTGGGGGCCCCTGCAGTGCCCATGCCAATGGCATGGGCACTGCAGGGGCCCCCGTAAGAGGGCCCCACAAAGAATTTCAGTGTCTGCCTAGCAGACACTGAAATTCACTACGGGTGCAACTGCACCCGTCGCACCTTCCCACTCCGCCAGCTCCATTCGGAGCCGGCTTCCTCGTGGGAAGGGGTTTCCCGCTGGGCTGGCGGGCGGCCTTCTGGCGGTCGCCCGCCAGCCCAGCGGGAAACACAGAATCACCGCAGCGGTCTTTAGACCGCGGAGCGGTGTTCTGTCGGGGGAACTCTGGCGGGCGGCCTCCGCCGCCCGCCAGAGTTAGTATGACCCCCTCAGTGTTACCACAAATAAAGGCATTTATTAGGGTGACACAGTACCAAAAATATCTTAGAGACAATACTCCTTCTGGAGGTAAGTATTATACACAATATATACACTAGACACCAAAATTAGACAAGTAGATAGTCATAGAACAATGCAAAAAATAGGAAATGTCATGGAGTGCAATGGGAGAAAATAGGTCTAGGGGCAACACAAACCATATACTAAGAAAGTGGAATGCGAATAACAAATTCCCCCTTAGACAAGTGTAGTGTGTGCAGAATCGCTGGGAGAGTAAGAATATAGTAAAGGTAAGTAAATTACCCCATCCCAGAGCTCAGAAAAGCAGGAGTGAAGTACTGCAAGTTTTCTTAGGACACACTACACCTAGTGATTAGAATTTTGCAGCAACCAACCAGGTCTGCAAAGACCAACTGCTGGATTCCTGGACCTGAAGACCTGTAAAGGAAGTCAAAAGAAGTTCTATGAAGTTCAGGAGCACCTGCCAACCCAGAAGAGGGTGCAAAAGAAGAGTCCACGGTTAGTCGAAGACTGCAGAAATGCACCCTAGGAAGATGCCAGTGGATTCCTGTGTGATGCAAAGGATGTGCCACAATGTGAAGATCGTTGCAGATGTGATTTTGTGTTGGAAGTCGCCAACAAGCCTTGGCTACAACAAAAGAGCATTTTGTGACAAAATGGCGCTGGATGGACCCAGGAGGGACCTGTGAACCTCAACTCTGTGTTAGAAGTAAGAGGGGTCTCTCAGTATTTTAGAGAGCCCTCAGGATGCCAGTCAGCGCCCCCAGAGGTTGCAGGACATGGGAACAAAGGAGGTGCAAAATGCAGTTGATACAGCGCAACAATGGAATGTCCCACTCCACTGGAGAACAACTCAGCAGGTGGAGTATCACAGGATAGAGTCCTGAGGAACTGGCCCAGGGTGTGCATGAAGGGATTTTTCAAATAGTGCACAGAGGCCTCAGGAGGTGAAGAAGACGCAGTACACAGGTGTGCAATCGCTCTCTGGGAAGGCAAGGTCTTACGTCCTCCAAATTGCATCAGCTGGACCTCAGGACAGTCTATGTCGATGATGTCCACCCTCTGTGTACTTAGGAGCAGGCTCATTGCTCTGAGAGGAGTCCAAAGGTACCAGTCATCGTCTTGGAAGGTGCCTGCTGGAGCAGGGGAGTGACTCTGTCACCCCACAGGAGATTTCCTCGGTCCTTCTAGTGCAGGATGAAGACAGGGAGTCCTCAGAGCATGCACACCATGGAAACTGTTGCAGTTGCTGACTTGGAGCTGAGGTTACTGGAGAAAAGTATCTCTGGTGGATACTTTGTTTCAGTTACAGCATTTCTTGGAACAGGTTGTGGTTGATCTGAGGTCAGAGGAGGCTGAAGTTGTTGCAGAGGATTCCTGAAGGAAACCTGAAAGCAGAATCTGAAGAGAACCCACAGGAGAGACCCTAAATTGCCATGAGAGGGGGACTGACTACCTTATCAGGAGGGGTTTCTGACGTCACCTGCTGGCACTGGCCACTCAGAGGCCTCCAGAGTGCCCCCACACCTTGCAAAGCAAGATGGCAGAAGCCTGGGACACCCTGGAGGAGCTCTGGACACCACCCCTGGGGTGGTGATGGACAGGGGAGAGGTCACTCACCTTTCGTTTGTCCAGTTTTATGCCAGAGCAGGGGACAAGGGGTCCCTGAACTGGTATAGACTAGCTTATGCAAGGAGGGCACCATCTGTGCCCTTCAAAGCATTTCCAGAGGCTGGGGGAGGCTACCCCTCCCCAGCCTGTTACACCTATTTCCAAAGAGAGAGAGTGTAACACCCTGCTCAAAGAGGAAATGCTTTGTTTTGCCTTCCTGGGACTGGCCCACCCAGACCCCAGGAAGGCAGAAGCCTGTCAGGTGGCAGCAGCTGTAGCTGGAGTGCAAGCCTCAGACAGCAGGTTTGTCAGTACTGTGGTTCCATGGTGGAGCTCCCAGAATGCATGGAATTGGCTCCCCAATACCAGATTTGGAATGGGGGACAATTCCATGATCTTAGACATGTTAAATGGCCATATTCTGAGTTACCATTGTGAAGCTACATATAGGTATTGACCTATATGTAGTGCACACGTGTAATGGTGTCCCTGCACTCACAAAGTCCAGGGAAATGGCCTTGAACTATGTGGGGGCACCTTTGCTAGTGCAAGGGTGCGCTCACACTTAGTAACTTTGCACCTGACATTCAGCAAGTGAAGGTTAGACATATAGGTGACTTATAAGTTACTTAAGTGCAGTGAAAATGGCTGTGAAATAATGTGTGCGTTATTTCATGCAGGCTGCAATGGCAGGTCTGGTCAGTAGGTTATATATGTCATGTGTGTCAGTATCATATGTCTGCTGCCAAATGTAAGGATTCTCAAGATTTATTTCATGTAATGATTCCTTGCAGGGATTCTGGCTACCCAAACTGTCCCTGGTTGTTGACACCAGTGAGGTACCCAAACACACCAGAGAAAGTCTGCTTCAGTGAAGCCAATGGAAGGACACAGCGTGTCGTGGAGTGGACTTATGGGATTCTGAAGGCATGATTTTGTAGTAGTGATAAGTCTGGTGGAGCCCTCCTCTACTCACCTACTACAGTGTGCCAAATAATTGTTGCCTGCTGCATGCTCTACAACCTCTCCCTGAGAAGTCAGATCGTATACATCCCATATGAGGGGGGCCAGCAGGTCCACCTGGCAAGAATGCAGAAATGCCAGGTGGAGGTCTCATCAATCAGTACTTCAAAATACTGTAGGTATGTGTTGTTCTGTGAAAATGATTGACTCATTGGAGTATTGGGGAAGTTAGGGATGTTTGGGAAGGGTCTTTGTATGACCATCAGACAGGTTATTAGCTGTTTAGCAGTACATAGCTCATGTTTTCATGCAAAATAGTACATGGGTTTGTAGCAAAGGTGGTGTTCTCCTTTGCTAGTGTTTGTCACAACGCACAATCAGACTTACCATTGTATTTGAGACATGTATTTCTGGGTCATGTTTACCATTACCTGCCTAAACTAATTGTTCTACATTTTTACTTTCAAGATTTCATCACAATGTCATCCTCACATGAACAATTCTGAATTATGTCACTGGTAGCTGGGCTTGGCAGGTCTGACATGTGCAATGGACATGGAATGATCCAGGTAGTATGTGAGATTATATTGGTGGTGATTTAGTGCCGTGCCCAGGCTGTCAGAACAGTAGAATGGCAATGTTCTGTCTCACACAATAGACCTGTTTGCCATGGTATATGGGTCCAATGGTGGAATGTATGTGGTCTTGTGCCTATGACATGTCTTCCTGTGAAATCCATTCCCTCAACCTTCTCATTGGTTTGATAAGGATAATAAACTACGTGTATGTAGCTGTTACTGTGTTTCCTCATTGCAGGCCACTGTGCATGTGTGTCAAGACTGACGTGGGTGAGTAGCCTGCCTACAGATACCTGACCATGGTAAGTGGAAGGCTCTCTGACTGGCGACAGTTGTAGTGACCTCTGTCTGTATTACTGGCTATGTTCATTTGGTTGGTTCAGTATGGGTATGTGATAAGGGTTTAGCTGATGCACATTGCATCAATCTGTTTGCTATTCAGATAGACAAAGTCTGACATGTCATGATAAGGGTGTAGCTGACAACGCATTGCATCAATCTGTTTGCCTATTCGGACAGACAACGTCTGACATGTCCCTTAGTTCAGTGGTCTGTGGGATGTTAGTTAACAACACAGAGGCTGAAGCACAAAATTGTGGAGTTGTACTTCACTGTTTGATCATTACCATGTGGTCAGCCTATGCGAAGCAGTGTGCTGTAAATGGAGATTGATGAATGTCCTGTTGTATCGCTGTGTATGTTTTAAACCTAGAATCAATAGTACATGTGACCTATACCTTCCCACATTTGATATATTTGTGTACATCATGTGTAAGAGAGAAATGTTACAGTTAACTTTTCTAAATAGATGAAATATGACTCTCAATCACATGTTGTGGTTTAGTTTGTGGTTATTTACAAGTGCACAGAAAAGAATATGAATGGACTGAAAGCAATAATGTGCAAACAGTGAAGGTTTAAGTCATGGTGGATGTAATCATCAGGGTAGCTGTTACAACATTTGGAGTGTCAAGTCCACTGACGTACTATCCTTGGAAAATGGTTAGTGGTTGTAGAAATGTCAACAGGATGTATCAGTGGCACACAAGGGGAACTAATAAGTAGAGGATCACTTTCTGGTAGTGGCTGTAGACTTGACATCTGCTCCTCCCTGTTGTTTGGGTGGAGAACCACGTTTGCGAGAGGGAGGGTTCTTGAGCTCCAGAGGCAGGGGTGTCTGAGGCATGTCCTTCCCCTGGCACAGCCTCCATTCTACTGGCTGCCACATATGTAGAAGGGGAAAATGTTACATGGCCAATGGAAGGGGTCTGGTGGTGGGGACATACTCTGCTCATGAGTTGATAATGTCTCTCAGCACTACTGTTAAGGAGGTCATGTTGGCATTTAGGGCTTCCCGCTGTTGCATGACTTCCTGATGGTTATCCCTGTGCAGCTGCTTGATGTCCCCCATCATGACTAGTAACTGGCCCATCACACATTGGGAGTGTTGGTAAGCTCCCAAGGTTTGGGAGATGGTGCCCTGGTCAGTTGTATCCCTAGCAGCCTCAAGCTGCTGGCACATCATCCCTCCTATATACCGTACCCCCATGTTCCTGTACCCTTAACACAGTTTACCCACTACTAATGGTGCCAGTGACTTCATTGTCTGGGTTTTCTAGTTTTGACTCTGGTACCTGTACTGGGGAGGGGAACATGATGGTTGTAACTGTCCTTGGGACACAGGTTTGGGGGGCGAATGGTTGCTTGGGATGTAGATGCAACAGAGCTGGGAATAGTCGATGTAGGCAGGGTGAGGCTGACAGCTGTAGACTGACCAGTTATCCCAGATGGGCCAGAGTTGTCCTCATTGTCCACACATCCAGGAGTACTCTCCTTACTGAGGGCTTCTGCCGGGGGGAAGGGTCTGTCTCAGGTGTCCTCTCCATGGTCCCAATGGCATGTAGACCTGTGAAGAAGTGGAACAGACAGTTACAGATTGTAATGCAACATGTGGTATTAAACCTTGACAGTTAGATATGCATTGAGTACAGAAAGGCTTAGCCTGATACCCTGATATGACAGTGACATTTGCTTTCAATTCTGGGAAGCAGCTATATGGTATACAGGGAATTTATATCTCATACACCTTGCTACAAGATATGAGTGTATCTTGGCAGTTGGATGCCTGTTCATTGACTCATATATTGTTTGCTGGGTAGTTGTCTATTTTTCATGTTACCTCCCAGTTAGCAGTAGTTCCGTATTGAGTCACCAAACATTTGCACAATTTAAAGTGGATACTGACTTGTTCATCATTTTGTGCGTAACCATTCCATCCTGCCCACATGTGTGTGGTTACACCAAATACAACACACTGCATATATGTGCGTGTACCCCCCAGGTGAGTATACTTCAATAGGTGATGGGAAGTAATAGGGCCAATTTAGCTAAGGACATAGCTGCAGCTGTGTGTTGGTGGTATTTTACTACCAGATGCCCATAGCATTGCTGTAATTTCCATATACTATACAATTGTGGAGCATTCAGGTGCATACAGTTGATTGCTTAGTTGACATGCAAGGCAATTTTCATTGTGGTACACTGTTCTAGTTTTCTTAAAGGTCACAGAGGGGGTTATTCCAACTTTGGAGGAAGTGGTAATCCGTCCCAAAAGTGACGGTAAAGTGACGGATATACCACCAGCCGTATTACGAGTCCATTATATCCTATGGAACTCGTAATACAGCTGGTGGTAAATCCGTCACATTTGGGACGGATTACCACATCCTCCAAAGTTGGAATAACCCCCAGAATGCCTGCTGGGAGTTGTAGTGATGTCAGTCCCTGTACTACCTATGCCATACACAGACACTGTGCCCCCAGGTGAGTTTATTTGACATGTGTGATGACAGACAGGGGTATTCTGACTGTTGGACACAGGGGTGGTGAGTGGGTTGGCTGTTAAGGCATCAAAAGGTGATCAGTGAGCGTGTGAGACAAATTATTTGGGTGCTCTTTTTGTGGTTATGACTTACCCGATTCGACTCACCCAGATATTTCTGTCAAGCCCTCAGGATGCAGGATAGCCAAGACGTTCTCTTCCCACGATGAGTACGATGGGGCCTACTGCCAGTCTTGATGACCGCCAGCTAGTGCCGAGATCATTCCACTTCTTCCTGATATCCTCCCTTATGTGTGTATAGTTGCCTACAGAATTCATCCTCCTCACTATTCTTTGCCAAATCTCAATTACCTGGTGATAGACATTTGCTGGACTTGTGCTCCAAATAGGTGTGACTCTACTTTGATGATTTTGTCCACGATAGCCCTCAACTCATTGTCATTGAAATGGGGATGTTTTTGTGGAGACGTGGTGGTGATGGATGACACGTAAAGGTAACAATAATGTGTGATGAGGTATGGGTGCTGTGTTGTGAGTGGCTGACGGTTGGTGTCTTATGTATAAGGTGCATGTTAGACCTGACAGCCTTAGGGTGGCCAACCCTAACTTTTTGCCTGCCTGCCTCCCTCCACATTTTAGATACTGTTTTTGCTGGTTTTAAGAAGACTCTGCACACTTTTCCACTGCTAACCAGTGCTAAAGTGCATATACTTTATCCCTTTAAACATTGTAACATTAGATCATACCCAATTGGATCATTTACTTTATTTATAAGTCCCTCGTAAAGTGTACTATATGTGTCCAGGGCCTATAGATTAAATGCTCCTAGTGGGTCTGCAGCACTGATTGTGCCACCCACTTAAGTAGCTCCTTGACCTTGTCTCAGGCCTGCCATTACAAGGACTGTGTGTGCAGTTTCACTGCCAATTCGACTTGGCATTTAAAAGTACTTGCCAAACCTAAAACTCCCCTTTTTCTACATATACATCACCCCTAAGGTCTGCCCTAGCTAACCCATAGGACAGGGCTGTGTAGGCAAAAGGCAGGACATGTACTTGTGTAGTTTACATGTCCTGGTAGTATGAAACTCCTAAATTCATTGTTACACTGGTGTAAGGCCTGCTCCCTTCATAGGCTAACATTGGGGCTGCCCTCATATATTGTTTGAGTGGTAGCTGTTGATCTGAAAGGAGTAGGAATTTCATATTTAGTATGGCCAGAATGGTGCTACAAAATCTCGCTGACTGGTGAGTTTGGATCTAATATTACTATTTTAGAAATGCCACTTTTAGAAAGTGAGCATTTCTCTGCACTTAAATCCTTCTGTGCCTTACAATCCCTGTCTGGCTGGGTTTAGTTGACAGCTCCCCTGTGCATTTACTCAGACACACCCTAAACACAGGATACTCGCCTCACTTGCATACATCTGTATTTTGAATGGGTCTTCCTGGGCTGGGATTGTGGAGGGCCTGACACTTGCATGTCAAAGGACAGTAGCCTGCCCTCACACAAAAGACTGTCACACCCCCTACTGGGACCCTGGCAGACAGGATTGAACTGAAATGGGACTTTGTGCACTTCCAAGCCACTCTTTGAAGTCTCCCCCACTTCAAAGGCACCTTTGGGTATTAAAACAGGGCCTCTGCCCCTACCAACTCAGACACTTCCTGGAGAAGAAACTTGAACCAGAACCTGCATCCTGCCAAGAAGAACTGCCTGGCTGCCCAAAGGACTCACCTGTCAGCTTTCTATGAAGGACTACTGCTTTGCTGTTGCCTTGCTGCCTTGCTGCTCTCTGGCTGTGGTGAAGAAGTGCTCTCCCAGGGCTTGGATAGAGCTTGCCTCCTGTTCCCTGAAGTCTCAGGACCAAAAAGACTTCATATCTACAAGAAGGACTCCTTGTGTGGCGAAATTCGACGCACAGCCTTCCAGAAACGACGCACAGCCTGCACCACGGTGAACAATTCACTGCAGCCCGACTTCGCAGAAGATCAATGCAGTGCCAGAGTAGCGACTGGAAATTCGACACAAGGCCCACTGGATCGATACACAGCCGAGCCAGAATGACGCAGCCCGACTTCCAAAGAGGAATTGCCGCAGTGCCTGCTGTGCAGTAGAAGTTTCGACGCAATGCCCACTGAATTGACGCAGCTCCTGTGACTTCGTCCTGCCAGTATAGGAAATCCACGCATCATCCCTGGGGTGTCCGAAAACCCCACAACCTGAAGAGGATCCATGACCAAGCGCCGTAAATCAATGCACAGTCGTCCCTGTATGAAAACTAAACGACACATCGCCGTGAGTGGCCCGAGAAATCAAAGCCCACCCCTTTGTTTTCATGCATCTCCTCATCTGCGGTTCTTTGCGTGGATTTTGCACACGGACTAGGTTCTTTGTGCTTGAAAGAGACATTTATTGCTTTTAAAAGACTTAAGACACTTTATTTTACTTTTACAGTGATATCTTAACATATACTTAATGCATTTAAATCGTCTTGACCTGCATCGTATCAGATAAATATCATATATTTTTCTAAACACTGTGTGGTGTATTTTTGTAATGCTATACTGTGTTATTGCATGATTTATTGCACAAATACTTTTTACATTGCCTTCTAAGTTAAGCCTGACTGCTCAGTGCCAAGCTACTGAGGGTGGACACAGGATTATTTGGATTGTGTGTGACTTACCCTGACTAGAGTAAGGGTCCTTGCTTGGACAGGGGGTAACCTGACTGCCAACCAAAGACCCTATTTCTAACAGTGCACATCTGTGTGTTGTGTATGTTGTGCAAGTGTGGGATAAGTTGTACTTGAAGTGTGGAGGGGGGCCATCTCTATGGTACATAATTCCAATTAGCAACTTCTATCCTGCTGTGTGTGACATTCTAATTGCAGAGGATTGCAGTGTGTGAAAGGGTGTGTTTTATAATGCAGTTTGTAGGTGTGTCGGGTGTGTGGATGTGTGTCACCTTTGTGGAATTCAAACTATGCAATGTGGTGTTGTGTATTACTTTGGTTACCGCCAACCGCCATGTTTCACACCGTCATTGGTTTTCCACCATGGAAGAACCGCTATTGTGATTTGTGGGTAGTAATAAGTTTGATGGATTTTTGATGTGCTGGCAGTGCTAGTGGTGGAAACGTCTCTTTCCCGCTCTCCAGAGTCCTTGCGGTGTCGGAATTTTGGCAGTCCTGGCTGTGTAACTTGTAATACGTGATCTGTATGTCTACCAACTGTGAGAAAGTAGCCTCTTTCTAGCATAGTTAACCCCACTTTTAGCCTGTTTGTGAGTGTGTGTCAATGTATTTTTAGTGTGTCACTGGGATCCACCTAGCCAGGACCCCAGTGCTCATAGTATGTGGCCTAATGTATGTGTTGTCAGTAGTGCTTGACTGTGTCAATGAGGCTCTGCTAACCAGAACCTCAGTGCTTATGCTCTCTCTACTTTTAAATTTGGCATTGTAGGCTAGTGACTTCATTTACCAATTTCAATTGGCACACTGGACCCCCCTCATAAGTCCCTAGTATATGGTACCCAGGTACCCAGGGCATTGGGGTTCCAGGAGATCCATATGGGCTGCAGCATTTCTTTTGCCACCCATAGGGAGCTCAGAGAAACCCTTGCACAGGCCTGCCATTGCAGCCTGCGTGAAATAACGCACACATTATTTTACAGCCATTTTCACTGCACTTAAGTAACTTATAAGGCACCTATATGTCTAACTTTCACTTTCCAAAGGTTAGGTGCAAAGTTACTAAGTGTGAGGGCACCCTTGCACTAGCAAAGGTGTCCCCACATAGTTCAGGGCCATTTCCCAGAACTTTGTGAGTGCGGGAACACCATTACACATGTGCATCACATATAGGTCAATACCTATATGTAGCTTCACAATGGTAACTCTGAATATGGCCATTCCAAATCTGGTATTGGGGAGCCAATTCCATGCATCCTGGGGGCTCCACCATGGACCCCCAGTACTGCTAGACCAGCTCTCTGAGGCTTACACTGCAGCTACAACTGCTGCAACCTCACAGACAGGGATCTGCCCTCCTGGGATCTGGGCAGCCCAGTCCCAGGAAGGAAGAACAAAGCATTTCCTCTGAGAGCAGGGTGTTACACCCTCTCCCTTTGGAAATAGGTGTTACAGGCTGCGGAGGGGTAGCCTCCCCCAACCTCCGGAAATGGGTCACCTCAAGAACAATCATGATGGGTGGGGATTTCAACTGTATCCTAGAAAGTGGTGGTCGATGTGGGACCAGGGCTGGAGAAGGCTGGATAGATGAGGCTGTGAAACTCCTGGCAGAGATAGTGGGTGAGGCCTCACTGACAGACGTCATTGGATCCTTGGGGCAGGATGCCAGGAACTTCACCTGGAGCCACCCTGATGGATCCGTGCGCTCCAGGATAGACTTCGTTTTCACCTCTAAATCAGTGAGGATCAGGCAACATTCCATGGGAACATTGCATTTCTCTGATCAATACATGCAGCCACAAACACCCCAAACCTTACACATTCATTCATATACCCACACTCACACTCATACATATGCACTCCCTCATCCCCACACTTGCACACAGACACCCCCACTCACGCGCTCACAGACACACATACAGCCCCATTCAAACATATACATGCACTTATACACCCTATTCTCACACATACACGCACTCATACACCCCCATTTGCACACAGACACGCACTCATACACCCCCATTTGGACACATACACGCACTCATACACCCCCATTCGCACACATACACGCACTCATACACCCCCATTCGCACACCTGCACGCACTCATACACCCCCATTCGCAGACACACCACACACATGCACCCAACACTCCCCATGCGGCTCCCCCTTTCGGTCGATCACCTTGCCTTTTCTTGCAAGCTGGTCATCTGGGAGGGGATCAGTCCTATGGTTTTGCACCGCCAGAACCACCACGCTAGCAAGACTCTGCCAGCTGTATTACTGTTCGTAATGCCACTGGCAGAGTCTTGCTGCCATGGCTGTGCTGGCGATGCACCCACCTCTTCAACTCCATCAGTCAAGGCGACGGAGTCGGACTTCCGGCCATAAATAGGCAGAAATCCTCCAATGACCCAATATATGGCAGTCAACAGACCACCATTAGCAGTTTGCTGGCTACAGAGGCTTTGGCGGTCTTTGTAAAAGACCGCCACAGTTGTAATGTGGCCCTTAATGTTTGTTGTGGTGCTGCAGTCACCGTATGCTATGATGTCTCCATCTTACCTGAGTCCTCTTCTGCCATTGTGAGGTCGCTGAGGTGGGTAATTCTGGCACACTGCCGGTGACAGAGCAGATTTGTGTGAGGATGATGTCACCCTTTTCTTCCTTACATTCCACTGTGATTTGACCAGGTGTAGCTGTTTTCTGGCTCTCTCCACCTTCACTACTGCGACCACAATGAACCATCTTTTTGAGGCACTGCTCCCATCGTGTTATGTGATGTTTTTTCATATGGGTCTTCTGGCCTTCAGTAACAGATTACTTTGATGAACACTTGTGTGGCAAATGGAGCATATGGCAATGTTCTCCTCCTGTTTGCTAATCGTAAAAAAGTCCTAAACTGGGCCAATGGCTGAAGAAGAACTGGACATAGGTGGTTGTGGGTGTGTCGATTGCCTCTCTGCAGTGCATACCTGTACTGAGGAAGGGGTTTTTGCAGGTCTCTGCTGGGGACGTACAAATATGGGAGCTGTTTACATATAGCAAAACTCCTGAGACTTGAAATAATTGCATGATGAGTGATTCACATTTAAAAAAAAATATATATGTTAGTTTTATTAGTAAAAGGTGGCAAGTCAGCTGGACAAAAGCACCTCTTGAACTTTGGAACATTTAGAATAAAGCAAGGTAACTAATGTAAATTTTAAGACTGGGTAAAATTACTTTTTTTCTATTCACATTATACAGAATCGATCAGAGAACAATGCAGCAATAGTAAGCAGTATACCCCAGATGGGCATAAACCACTTTGAGATTACTAGTTCTACTTCAACATTGGAGAAATCACATGCTAAAAGATAGTAGAAGATTATTCTGATGGACTACACAGCAGGCAATCAGAATGACTTTAAACATAGACCAGTTCCAACTGGTTGAAAGGCAGCCAATCTGAATTTCTGAAACCAATCAGTGTTTTAGAAATTGTAATTGAGTATGCTTTCACAAATCAGATCAGGGGGGGAATTAACTATTATTTAAAGCAATGCAGAGAAGCAACTAAAGTTGCTGTGCTGTTTTGCATTAAAGGGAGACAGCTGAATAGCATCATAGGTGCAATGATATGGGGCTGCTGTTGTCTCCCTGAGCACAGGCACATAATCAGTCTGCCTTGCACTATGTACACCCATTTGAACCATAGTGCAAAGGTGTGTGAGTGAGTCTAGCATAGGTTTTTGCACTGGAAAGTTGCCACCCATTCCTCATTCCCATGATGCAAAGTATGAAAATGAGGAATAGAAAGAAGTGATGGGTGGAATCCTTGAATTAATGGCAGTCACTAAGGATTTGTCAGGGCGGCATAACAGTCCATCATTTATTTTTGGCCACTATGCTTCACAGACAGGAACCAGCTATAGGCAAATCAGTTTTCATCCTGCTCAAATGTTAACAGTCCAGTCCAAACTGCAAGGGCAGGTCTTCTTAAACTAGAACACAAACAACCCGACTGGTTTCAGGCTGTTTGGCCCTTGTTAGTAGGGTGCAGCTTGGGTGCACTGCCACAGTGAGCATGAGACCAGCTACGGGCATTCCTGTCACACTTAGGGCCTCATTATGACTTTGGTGGTCTGATAGCCATACTGCCACAGTGGTGGCTGCAAATAGACTGCCATGTTGGTGTCGGGGGCTGGCCTGCTTTGTACTGGGTACCTAAGGTACTTACACCTTATAGCAGGTCCAGTTATCCCTTATTAGTGAAATGTAGGTTTTGCTCTAGCAGCTTAGGCTGTCTACAGGTAGCTGTAGCAGAGCAGCTTAGGCTGAACTAGGAGACATGCAAAGCTCCTGCAATACCACTATAGTTACGCAGTACTTATACACAATAAAAGACAATACTCAGTGTTAACAAAAATAAAGGTACTTTATTTTAGTGACACAAGGCCAAAAATATCTTAGAGACAATACTCCTTCTGGAGGTAAGTATTATACACAATATAAACACTAGAGACCAAAATCAGGTAAGTAAATAGTCATAGAATAGTGCAAACAGTAGACAATACAATAGACTGCACTAGGCCTTGGGGCAAACAAAACCATATACTAAGAAAGTGGAATGCGAATCACAAATTCTCCCCTAGGCAAGTGTAGCGTGTAGATGGGTGCTGAGAGTGTAAGACAACCCTAAAGGTAAGTAAAAAACCCCACCACAGAGCCCAGGAAAGAAGGAGTAAAGTACTGCAAGTTTCCTCAGGACACACCACAAGTTGTGATAAGAGTTATTGCAAGAACCAAGCAAGACTGCAAGCCCAAAAAAATTGTGAATTCCTGGACCTCAAGATGTGTGAAGAGAGGAGACCAAATCCAGAAGTCGCAGAAGATTCCAGGAAGGACAGGAGTCCCTGCCAACCTAAAGATGGTGCAAAACGAAGATTCTCCAGTTAGAAAAGTCTGCAGAAGAGCAACAAAAAAGATGGCTGTGGGTTCCTGTATGGTGCAGGAGATGTCTCACATCGAGTAGTTGGATGCAGGCTATTTGCATTTCAGGATTCATCCAAAAAGCCTTAGTTTAAGCAAGGTTGCAGTTTGAGTCAAAATGGTGCTGCCTGGACCCAGGAGGGACCTGGGGGCCTCAACTCAGATGAAGCAGGCAGAGGTGCCTCTCAACACTGGAGAGAGCCCACAGATGACCAGTCAGCACTCACTGGAGTCCCAGTACATGGGAACAAAGAAGGTGCAAATTGCGGTTGGTGGAGCACAACAAAAGGAGGTCCCATGCCACCAGAGAACAATTCAGTGAGTTGTGCATTGCAGGAGGGAGTGCTGGGGACCTGGGCTACTCTGTGCATGAAGGATTCTTGGAAAAAGTGCACAGAAGGCCAAGGAGCTAGGGGTACTGTCGCAGACCGGGAAGGCATGCTATTACCTCCTCCAGATTAGGACAGCTGGACCTTAGGACAGTCTTGGGCGTGTTGGTCCACCACCTGTGTTCCAGGGAGCACACTCGTCATCTGGAGAGGAGTCCCAGAGAACTGGTCATCATCTTGGAAGGTGCCTGCAGGAGCAGGGAAGTGACTGTCACTCCACGGGAGATTCCTTCGGTTCTTGTGGTGCAGGATGAAGACAGGGAGTTCTCAGAGCGTGCACACCTTGAAAACTGTTGCAAATGCTAGCTGGAGCTGAAGATAAGGTCACAGGAGTCATCCTGAATACTTTATTGCAGTTACAGCGGTTCCTGGAGCAGTCTGCAGTAAATTTGACAGTCAGAAGCTGAAGCAGAGGATGCAGACGATTCCTGGAGGAGTCTTGCAAGCTGAATCTGAAGAGGAACCCACAGGAGAGACACTAAATAGCTCTGAGAGGGAGATTGGCTACCTACCCAGGCATGCACCTATCAGGAGGGGTCTCTGATGTCACCTTCTGGCACTGGCCACTCAGAGATCTCCAGAGTGTACCCATACCTTGGAAAACAAGATGGCTAACTCGCCTTTCCTTTGTCCAGTTTCGCACCAGAGCATGGGCAGGGGGTCCCTGAACCGGTGTAGACTGGCTTATGCAAGGAGGGCACCATATGTCCCCTTCAAAGCATTTCCAGAGGCTCTGGGAGGCTACCCCTCCCAAGACTGTAACACCTATTTTCCAAAGGGAGAGGGTGTAACACCCCCCCTCCCAAAGGAAGTGCATTTTTCTGCCTTCCTGGGACTGAGCTGCTCAGACCCCAGGAGGGCAGAACCCTGTCTGTGAGGTGGCAGCAGCTGTAGCTGCAGTGCAATCCTCATAGAGCTGGTTTGGCAGTACTGGGGGTCATGGTGGAGCCCCAGGATGCATGGGATTGGCCCCCAATACCAGATTCCGAATGGGGGGATGATTCCATGATCTTAGACACCTTACATGGCCATCTTCGGAGTTACCATTGTGAAGCTACACATAGGTATTGACCTATATGTAGGGCACACATGTAATGGTATCCCGCACTCACAAAGTCTGAAGAATGGTCCCTGTACATTGTGGGAAAACTGACACTGAGTAACTTTGCACCTAGCCTTCAGTAAATGATGATTAGACATATAGGTGACTTTAAAGTTACTTAAGTGCAGTGAAAATGGCTGTGAAATAGTGTGTGCACTATTTCATGCAGGCTGCAGTGGCAGTCCTGAAGAACGGTTTGTCTGAGCTCCTTATGGGTGGCAAAAGAAATGCTGCAGCCCATAAGGATCTCCTGGAACCCCAATGCCCTGGGTACCTAGGTACCACATACTAGGGACCTATGGGGGGGGGGTCCAGTGTGCCAATTGAAATTGGAATATGAAGTCACTAAACTATAGTGACTAATTTGGAAGCAGAGAGAGCATAAGCACTGGAGGTTTGGTTACTTCAGTGACACAGTTAAGCACTATTGACAACACACACATTAGGCCACAAACTATGAGCACTGGGGTCCTGGCCAGCAGGATCCCAGTGAGACAGGCAAAACATGGTGACAAACAGGCTGAAATTGAGGGTACCATGCCAAGAAAGATGGTACTTTCCTACACCAGGGAACCGACTGCTCAGTAGGCACTCGTCAATGTCCTGGGGGCCTACCAACATTCCCAGGACAATTTGGGTCAGATGTTAATCATCATGCAGGAGAACCAGCAGCTGCAGGAGGAACACCACCAGGAGATCAGGAAACATTTGCAGGCCCTCAACACCACCATGGTCTCTATAGCTGGGTGAAATGGCCAACATCATGAGGGACTACACAGCACACCAGCGGGCTCCTTACACTAGCCAGTCAACTGCCCCTTGGACACTGGACCTGTGCTATATACAGACCGGACCAATACCCTGGACTTACCGCTACCATCACCCCATTCCATTGCACTATTCCTTCTATATTTTTCACTACAACAAGCACCCTTGAACACAATCTGAGTGATTGTGCTTTATGTGATGAAAATGCGCAATAATATTGACAGTTTCATCTTGTTCAATTATCCTGAACTTTGTGATTGCATACAAATTATGGCCTGTAGCTGTCTGTAGTCATCACATCAGTACACAGTTGTAACCACACTAACATCTGCAAAATGAGAAGCCATAGGTGACAGTCAGTTGAGATGGTAAGGCAGTGACTGCCAGCATGCTACAGCCACACTGAAAAGATAACTAATCAGAGGAATGGTCAGTTCCACTGTCTTACCTGTGTGTTATTGGAAGTACAGCACCATGACTGATGTCCTGTTGTCCACATTCTCATCCTCTACCTCCTCGTTCATCCTCACTGTCCTGAGGGTCCACTGCTGCCACAGGAGCATGTTCACCCTCCTCCTCCTGCAGATAGGGCACATGTTGTCTGATAGCCAGGATGTGCAACATGCAGCATACAACAACTATCTGGCAGACCTTCTCAGGGGAGTAGAAGAAGGATCCACCTGTCAAATGGAGGCATCTGAACCTGGCCTTCAAGAGGCCGAAGGTCTGGTCAATGATTCTCCTCGTTCACCCATGAGCACTATTATACCTATTCTCAGCCCCTGTCCTGGCATTCCTTACAGGGGTCAAGAGCCACAACGGGTTTGGGTAGCCAGAGTCACCTGCAAGAATTGAGGAACAAACATTAGCCTTGCACAGTGGTATTGGGGATGACTCTTGAACGCATACACTGACATGCATTTGGTGTGGATACAGGCTCACCTATTAGCCACACCCTGTGCCTCTGGAGTTGTGCCATCACATTTGGGATGCTGCTATTCCTCAAAACAAAGGCGTCATGCACCGACCCAGGATACTTGGCAGTGACATGGGAGATGCAAATTGAGTGAGTAGAAACTCTTCAGATTCCTGAACACCTGTTCATTTTGCCCAGAGGTGGGGGAGCGGGGACAAATGCCATATGTGTTCTATCAATGGCCCCAGTAATATCTGGAATATGTCCCACTGCATAGAATCCAGCCTTCACAGTGGCCAAATCTTCCACTTAGGGGAAAGCGATGTAGCTGCACATATGTTTGAGCAAGGCAGACAAAACCCTTGCCAGCAGTATTGAGAACATTGGCTGTGACATTCCTGCTGCCAAGCCCAATGTCACTTGGAAAGAGCCAGTTGCCAGGAAATGGAGCACAGAAAGAACCTGCACAAGAGGGGGGAATCCCAGTGGGATGACGGATATCAGATATCAGATCAGGTTCCGATTGAGCACATAGCTCTGTGATTGTGCCACTGTCCAGTCTATTGGTGAGTATTATGTGCCTATCCTCCAGTGTAGCCAAGTCCACATGGGGTCTGTACACAGGGATTTGCCTCCTCCTCCCATGCTTCCACAGTGGTAGGTACCTAAGGGACGCAAGAGTGAGAAGGGAGTGACAAACTGAACAATGGAACCACCACTTTTGTGTACATTGACCATGTATGTAACTGGACTATGTAAATGGCAATATATTTACAATTGACAGCAACAAGGCAGTTTTCTATTTCAGAATGTTGACCAGCACCATGATATGGTGAGCGCCTGTCCTGTATTTAGGGACAGGTGGAAGTGATGTAACTCCGCAGGTGTTGGGCGACATAGCGGAAGGCGGTCTTGCACCGCCGTGCTATTCCCCATTGGCTAAAATGGGTCTCTGAGGAGTACAGTGTCCAGTGAGATATCACCGGCGGTGGTGATGGTGACGGTGTACACTGCCACGTATGTGACCACTATTTTCTGTCTATGACCTCACTTGATTCCTGACTTTCCACAGGATAACACATCCATTGCGAGTGCTGCTGTGACCTGAGTCTGGAAGTTGCCATGGCCCGTGTGACAGGGGAAAGGGCCCCTGCCTTCACTTCAGAGGAGTTGGAGCGCCTGGTGGATGGGGTCCTACCCCTGAATTGACAGCTGTATGGGCCTCCAGACCAACAGGTGAGTACAGTGTGGGAACGATGCATGCAACAAGGTTGCATGGAGATGTGTGTGTGCTGGCAGTGTGTCATTTGGGTGGGGGGTATGGTTGGTGGTAGTGTACATACAGGGCTCCGGGTGATATGTGTGCCATCTGAGGGGAAATGGTATTTGTGGGCCATATGTGTGACAGGCTGTCCGTATTGCCTCTGCAGGTCAGCACCCATCAGAAGAATGAATTGTGGCGTGCCATCGCCAAGGACAGGCAGACCCTGGGGGTATATAGCAGGTGGAGCATCCACTGCAGGAAATGGTGGGAGGACCTGAGAAGTTGGGCCCAGAAGACCACAGAGGCCCAGCTGGGGATTGCCTCCCAATGAGGGAGGGGTGCCCATCAGAACCTGACCCCCCTGATGGTCAGCATACTGGCGGTGGCCTACCCAGAGCTGGATGGACGCTTGATGGCAGCATAGAAGCCACAAGTGGGTGAGTACATTGTGTGTAAAAATCATCTTTGTTGCCTGGCATGGGATCCTGGTGGTCGGTTTCAGTTAGTGGGTGCCCCTTAATGCCAGCTCAGACATTGCTGCATGGTCCAGCTCAGGGTAGATGGGTGAAAGGCAAAATCGTGTTAACTAGCTAGGTGGCATTCCATGTCAGACAGGGCTTAGTAGGTCCCAGGAGGGGCGCAGATGGAGGTAGTTGGCTCTCATCTTGCTGTGGCACCTAGCCAATGGAATGCCAGTGTGATGCATAGTGCTCAATTTGATCCCTGTGGGTGATGTAATGTGTATGCCATCTGTGGTGTTGGTGCTGTAATTGACCCAGTGCTCCCTTTCTCTCTCTCTCCATATTCTTCTGTCATCCTGTCCATGTGTGCATTAGCATCATCTGGTGGAGGAGCAGGGGCACCGGCTACTGAAGGAGCAACAGCCCACAGGACCCAGGAGGCAGAGTCCACCAACGCCAAAGGGACCAGTGGAATGGAGGGAGAGGGGAGCACCATGGTGAAGAGAGGAGGTGACAACACTGACTCTGATTCCTCTTCCAATGGTAGCTCCCTGGTGGTGGTGGACACCTATGGAACCACCACAGCTACAGGTACAGCCGCCACCCCATACCAGCACTGCCCTCCCAATAGCCCCCCACTGAGTTGGCTGTGCCTGCTCACCCAGGAGGGTGGGCATCTCCTTCACCCCAGGCACCTTAGGCCCTGCCCCAGTGAGCCCTGCTGCCTTCAGTGAGGAGGCTATTTACCTCCTGAGATCCATCTCTGTAGGACAATCAACCATTGTGAATGCCATCCAGGGGCTGTCATCCAATATGCAGCAATTCAATGCCTACCTGTAGGGCATTCTCATTGGGTTGGCAGCTCTACAGAGATCGTTTCAGGCTCTGGCCTCCTCTCTGATGGCAGCCAGTGTCCCTGGACTTCCCGTCCCCCCTCCAACTACCACTTTCCAGTCCCAGTCTCCTCAACCCCAACCCATCCCATCTACACTTACAGACAAGCATGCACATAAAACATCACACAAGAGTGGCACAGAAAAACACAGGCAGCACACTTCAAGCCACAAGCACTCACACAAACAACAGTTGCACACAAAACAACATCCACTGCCTCCATTGTCTCCCCATCCTCCTCCTCCTCCCTCACAGTCACATTCACACACACACACTTGCATGCACTGCATCAACAACCACCATCACCATCACCACATCATGCAGCACACACACCTCACTTGCAGACACCTTCACAGCATCCATCCACCCGTCCTGTTTGCTCTCTCCCACCCTGTCTGCCCCACCCCCTTCCAAGAGACTCAAACGCTCCCACTCAGACACAAAACAGCCATCCTCCTCATACACACACACACACTATCCATGCACCTGCACCCAAGTCCAGCAGATGCACGCCTCCTACAGCTACTCTCTCTATCTCCACTCCCATCCCTCCTCCCACATCGTGCCCCAACATCCCTAAGAAGCTTTTCCTTGCCCAACTTGACCTCTCCCCTCCCCCTCTGCCCCCTTGGCCTGCCCGTAAGTGCAGTGTCTGAACGACCCAGCCAAGCACCTCAGCCAAACAGTCTGCCACAGCTCCCACCAAAAAAACAGCTGCTGGTACAAAGGGGTCCCTGAGTGTGACGGCATCTACTCCTAGAAAAGTGCACACCTCTGCCTCAGAAAGGGAGGCCTAGGGTGACAAAACCCAAGGGACAGAGAACGGGGCCAGTGGGGGCACCTCCTAGACCTGAAGGCAAGGACACCAGTCACATGTCAAAGGCCAAGGGGGCCCATCACAGGAGGGAACACATGGATCCCCCTCCACCACCAAAGAAAGCCAAGGAGCCCCCTCCACCACCAACTAAAGCCAAGGAGCCCTCTCCACCAATAAATAAAGCCAAGGTTCCCCCTCCACCACCAGCAGAGGCACCCAAGTAGCCCCCTCTACCAGCAGAGGGCAAGGAGCACCCTCCACCAGCAGAGGGCATGCAGCCCATCCTCCAAAGACTGTTGGGCAAGGAGCCCCCTCCAGAACGAGTGTGCATGTTATCCACTCCAGAGACTGTGGCCTTTCAATCCCCTCCAGTGACAATTTGGCAAGGAGCCCCGTCCAGAACCAGTGGGCATGTCACCCGCTTCAGAGACTGTGGCCTTTCATTTCCCTACACTTACAATTGAGAAAGGAGCCCCCTCCAGAACCAGTGGGCATGTTACCTACTTCAGCTGAGATGCCCCCCAAGCCCCCTTCCCCCTGAGTGCCTGCCCATTTCCAACATTATGCCCCTGAACAGTGGAGTCTGAATTATGTCAGGAGCCAAGTTGGGCCTTGGACTGTGCCCTGTGGCCATCTGGGCCTTTGGTACTTTGGACTGGCCAGTGGCCCAATCTTGACATTCACGTCTGCATTTACATTTCATGTTTATTTATGGTGGCTGTTGGCAGCAAATTACAGTGCTCGTACATCAGTATTGTTGTCCTTGCATAATTTTCATGGGGGTCCTGTGACATTCGCTTTACTCTGCAGCTGGTTCTGTGTATGGTGTGTGTGAATAGTGTCTGTTGTGCGTGTGTGTGTCACTCTCCTTTGCCTCCCTCCCTCCCTTGTGTGCTAGGCAGCTGTACTCACCGTCATTGCCTTCGTTGATTTTGGTGTTCCAGGATGGCCATGGCGTGGTAGACCATCGGGAAGACTTGGAGTACCGGTTCCATGGCGGCAGCGGAGTCCTCTGTGTCCCTGATGTTGAGTCTTTTGTTTTCTGTGAAGTGTTTCCGTCAGGCTTTTGACGGCATTGATACCGCCCTGGAAATCCTGGTGGTTTGCTATGTCATAATATGGAGGGCGGTACCTTGACTTTTGCATGGCTGTTGATGGCTACCACCGTGGTCAGTGGTGTTAATGCCCTAGCAGTTGGTGTGTCACATTGGCTGTCTATGGACGGTATCACCACCAGGCTGTTGGCGGTATTACCGCCACTTTAACAGTCACCGTCAATGTCATAATGAAGGCAACAGTCAGCAATATACTGACCACCGACAGATGCATCTGTACTCATTTCAGCCATTCTTTTAAAGCCCGAAAACAGTTGCAGATTATACAGCGTGATGACACAGTACCAGTTAAAGCCCTGATACAGGTGGTGCCAACATATTGGAACTCAACATAATATATGTTGCAATATCTGTTTGAGCAGTACAAACAGATCAGGGACTATGTAATTGAAAGAGGAGCTGATGCAATTGGGAGAGCTATGACCATGGATGCAGACAAATGGAGCCTAGTCAAAAACCTCACACAGATGCTACTTCATTTTGAGGTTTTCAAATGGGAAGTTAGTAAGGAGGATAGTACAATCGGCCAAACTATCCAGTTACTTCATCTGCCACAGGAGCAGCTAAAGAAGGTGCCTGAAAGGTTTGCATTCGGGGGTGTACGAAAACCCAGAAGCCCATGCCTTGGTTACTAGCCTTTGACTTGTAATGCAACACTGCAAAATGACATCATCTTTTTCAAAGTGTACATCTGTGCCAGCCTACTTGATCTACATTACAAAACAATTCTTCCAACTTTCATTCCTTTTTCTGAACGGGATGTTTAACATTATAAGAGGTGGTTTGCTGAGCAAGCGGGAGAACTGGAAGATGAACAGCTGGAACTTAGAGTTCCACTCCGCATTTCTGCGGTGCTGCCTTCAACTTACAGAGAGGGCTGTCTTGCCTTACATCTGCCAACCCCATCAACAAAAAAACGGTGACAACAGTAGCAGAAGAATTGGATCAAACATCTACATTGGCTTCATTTCAAATGGCAGGTCTTAAGTCCAGTGGAGATGCAAAGATAAAAGTGGTCAAGCAGGTAGCAGCAACAAATACCATTCAGAGGTTGTTCCAGGAACATTGGGATGACCTGAAAGAGGTGAATATGGATCAAAATCCTTTGGGGTATTGATTTGGGAAGATGCAGCAATGGTCAGAGCTCAGCAGGCTGACAATACATTTTCTGTTTTGTCCTATAGCCAGTGTCTCTGCTGAAAGTGTGTTCAGTGCAGCTTGTGTAGTTGTTACAATGACAAGGACCAGCCTCTCTCCTTAAAACATGGAGAGACTGAACATGATCAAAATGAACCAGCATTTTTTTACCACCTGATTACACCATTCCTGAAACACCACAGGAGGAGGAAGAAGATGATTGGTCCAAATCAAGAGTGTTAGCTGACTAAATTCTGGGTGAACCATCAGAGTTTGTGGACAAACTTTATTTACCAGATTGAGCATGCCAGTGCCACCACAGAATCTTTTCATTATTTCTCATTCAGCTTCATTTTTTAGTGCAACATTTTGTTTGTGTTGGATGTATGCTGCCCCACCATTGATTTTGTAGTCACATACAAACGTGGGTTGGAGTTGGACCCATGTGCTGTGAAGAACCCCCCACATGCCCTTCAGGACATTGCATGTGTTGCCTACCTCCCTCACATGTCATTTCCTATGTAATACATCACCTAGCAGGGATACTTTAGAAGATCATTGATTAAAAGACTGCCAGTGCCAATGTCTAATACCAGTGTGTGGATACCATCAAAGAGGAGCTATGTTGTTCAACCACCATGCTTGGATTGAAACTATTGCACCAATGAGTATTGATATATTGATTGATTGTGATTGTGAATTCGTTAGCGATAACTGATGTATGTGGTGGCTGACAGTGAGGGAGCAAGTTCAACAAAACTGTAAATTTGTTTCTGACGATTTGCAATGTTTGGGGGCTGATGGGTGATCATTTCTTAAAAGTGAATGGCCTTCCAAAAATAGTGAAATGTACTTGCAGGGTCTATTCCTTTTTTCTGGTTCCTTGTAACAAACCAGAAATTTACTTACAAAACACAAATCTACAAAGCAATGCTCCAGTTCTGTTTCTCCATTTGTTCTTCAACAATAGTCCAATTCAAAAGTCTACCATGCTCAGTTTGGGACTCGAACAGAGTTATTCTGAATCTGGAGGAGGAAGATGTAATGACTCAGGGCAGGACTACCTCAACAGCTTGAAAGGAGAAAGTTTTTGACTTCAATGAGAACCCATAATGGTGGCAAAGACTCTGAGGCCTAATACTCACTTAGCTCTGTAAACTTGAGAGAGGTGCATTGATTTTGAAATGCTGCTGAGAATGTGGTTGAAGCATTGCTAGCTCAAACGTGAGACTTCTCTAATGTTCTTGCTCTGCCTCTGAGTCTTCTTGGTACACTCCTGAGTCCTCCTGATTCCTCTTGAAGCTTGCCTTGCTTTCTTTTGACCTTTGCTTTTCTCTATAATATAGCAACTGTTTTTTTTCAATACACAGGCCTTCTCCTAGTCCTCTCCTGCACAAACAAAACTTGGAAAGCTCAAGACTCCAGCTTACCTACTGGACAGGTTCAGACAGGCCACAGAGTGATGGACATTCCAAGAAGAATGGAGATGCATCACCAAATTTGGCAATACAGTAACATTTTCATTTTGATAATCATATTTTTTAGAACTAGGTGGGTTACATGCAATCTTCCATATTTCAAAACTAGAAGATATAACACTTAGGATATACTATGTGGGGTCTTTCTGGGGCAGAAGGGCTGTTTCTGATGAATTTACTGAACTGTGTCATACTTTTCCCTTTGTTTCTTTTCACAACAGATTGATGATGGTGTGCTGCTCGGGGGCCCAATGAATATTGTTGTGGTTTCTTTTGTGTAGTGTTTGTCTTTGTCACACCTTTCCCCAAATCCCCTTTTCCATCCATTCATTGAGCTCTTAACCCTCTCCCCCTGGGCTACGTGATTTATTTAGGTGTGCCCTAATTTTATACCATAAATGAATCACACACTTGCTGAGGTGGATGTGGCGAAAGCAAATAAGCAACACCAACTCACTGCATGATCTACTACCTGAGCAATATTCCACACCGTCCCCATCAACATCTTTGCTCATGCCTGGGGTGTGTGTTCTGTAAATGCTTAACCTGATCCAAACACTCTTGAGTCTGAGCCCACTTCTGATTCAATGATCTAATTTCCTAAGTTTAGTTGTGTTATACAATAGCTCTCCACCATTGCTCAGAAGAAATAGATATTCCTATATTTTATCATGATATCAGACCTTCTTCTTTGCTATGTGTCAATACTGTCACTGTGATAGTCTGGTCTCAGTCTTCGTACAGTTATGATATATGATGGTGACCCACTAAGGGCCTGATTACAACTTTGGAGGAGGTGTTAATCCGTCTCAAAAGTGACGGTAAAGTGACGGATATACCACCAGCCATATTACGAATCCATTATATCCTATGGAACTCGTATTATGGCTTGTGGTATATCCGTCACTTTTGGGACGGATTAACACCTCCTCCAAAGTTGTAATCAGGCCCTAAGTCTCTATTTTCTTTCAATTGAGTTGACAGTGCTTGATAAACCTTTGATTAATCCTGTAGTTGGAATTTGCATAGGTAGGAGTGGCACTTTCTGTCAAGTTCTGTCTTCCCTGTTAGCGTTCTAGCCTGCTACTGCTACTACCTAACTACCACCCCCTTAATATGCCATGTTGGGAAAAATCTGCAGTAAGAAGAGAGACTCCCTCACTCCATCTTTTCGGGTAGGAGAAGTACTATGAACTGAAGTGGACTTGTTTAGTTAGTATTTAACTCCTACTGAAGAAGATGTTTTCTGTGTATACTGGGTTTTGGTAGGCAAAATAGGAAATGGCAATCATCCCCTAGTGGTCAATAATAGTTGCAGAGGGCAATAGAGCAAGGGTCTAAGTAAATGACATACACTTTTTTTTAGCAGTTTCAAATTAAAAGGCTATACTAAAAGACAGCAGTGCAATCTAAAAGTCTAAAGCACCAAAATAAAGATTTGAGATTCAATAGAAGTAATCCAAATCATATCCCATTTATTCTTTACAAATATATAACCCCCCCTCCACTCACAACAGTCCACCTCTCTCCCCGAACAAATATAACCCAGTTCCCAAAAAGTCTAATGAAAGTCCAAACTTGATGTCCATCCAAACTCTCCCCACCCTCTCCACTCACAAGATCCTCTCACCAAAACAAAAAAAGTAAAACAAAGAGCTCAAAAAGGTGCAGCAGTAGGTGCAGTCAGGGACCATGACTGCTGGTGGTGGTGCTGGGGATGTAGTGGCTGGGAAGCTGGGGTCTGGCGTGCTCTTCTGCTGGGTCCTGGGTCTAAGCAAGCTGTTTTGACCTCTTCCTCATCCAGGATTACAAGGCACTGGTACTCAGCCCAAACGTTCCCCAGCCTCTGCGGCTGCTATCTGCTGCTTACTTGGTGGTTGTCCTTGGGGAGGAGTAGCTATAACGAGAAAAAGAAAACTAACAAAAGACACATTGTAAACAATGGTCTGTACAAACACTTGTTCAAATGATAGACCGTGGGTGGCACAGTAGCACTACATAGCTGGTTCCTTAGAGACGATGGAATTTGATGTGATTATTATTTATGTTTAGGAGAGTCACAGGTCCAATATCTTTTTTCGTTTACCTACACATGCCTCACATAAGAAGCACTAACTTTCTGGTTGAAAAGAAGTAAGGCAGAATAAGACCAGATTAAAAAAAAAAAAACTGTGATTTAATTTTTTCATTTAAAGCCTTTTCTAGTAACTTAAGAGACGCATTTAGTGGAAAAATAAAAATGAATTACCTCTCATTATGATGAGTAAAGCATTATGCACTATGGAGTACTAGTTGTACCAAATAATTGTGAGGCATGCTTGCCAACGCTTCAAGTATGTGGCTACTGTCTGCATCTCGGATAGCTGTAGCTGACAATCATCTATCTTTAGTTTCAATTGACCTGCTCTTCCCCACATGCCTTTCAGTTAATTTAGTTTCTACCATGACTCCATAGAGGCAAATGAATAAATGAGATACATGTATATAAAATGCAGAAATCATTTTCTGTCTGCCATTAATAGATAGGGGGGAAATGATGCACTGCACTACAGGGAAAAGAATGGGCTACATAGATTTTATTTGACTTGTTCGTCACATACACCAAACTTGAAATCAAATCAGGCACTTACTAGTCCCACTTTACTTACTGGTCTCACCCTCCATCACAATTTTTTTCCAACAAATTGATTCACTGAAAATAAATACACTTGATTTTCTCTGCTGTAGAGTAAGGTAGGTGGATTAGGCATTTAGGTAGAGCTTTCTGAAGAATGGAGGGGTGTAACAGATCTATCTACAAAAAAAGAGCTTGCTTCTTTATTCATCCAAGCAATGATTTGATCATATTTTCATTCTTCTCCTATATACAGTATACAACAATAGCCACCATGATTTAAGCTTTACATTCTCTCATTCAGTTTTCCACCAAAATTCACCATCCTTTATCCATCCATTCAGTACGCACAATATCCACTCTTTCTTCCAATCATCCTTTCACACATCCATCTATTTACTCAATTCTAATACTCAACCACGCATCCTTTTTCATCCACCCACGTATCCTTTCCTTTCACTTTGTTCACCCATCCCTTTCTTTTAACCTTCCATTCTTTCCTGTTTCCATTAAGCCATCATTTTTAGCATACATTATGGCCCTCATTCTGACCTTGGCGGTCGGCGGAGAGGCGGCGGTCGGACCGCGAACAGACCGGCGGTATTAAAAATGGCATTCTGACCGCGGCGGTCACCGCCGCGACCGACCGCCACTTCCCCACTCCGACAGCCACGGCGGTCATGACCGAGGGGCTGGAGTCTGCGCACTCCGGTCCGGCGGTCGACCCAAGACCGCCAACGGTATCATGACCCTGCTTACCGCCGCGGTTTCTGGCGTTCGGGAACCGCCATGCGAACCATGGCGGTAGGCACTATCGGGGCCAGGGAATTCCTTCCCTGGCACTGATAGGGGTCTCCCCCACCCCCCACTGCCCCCCGAGTCCTCCCCCCACACCCTCCACCCCCCTGCCACCCCCCAGAGGTGGTACGAACCCCCTCCCCACCCCACCCCCACATGCACATACACGCACCCCGACATGCACACACCCCCAACATGCACATATACACACCCCCAACACACACACATACACAACGGGGACACATACCCGCACACATACATGCCGACATGCGCACCCGCCGAACTACACACATTGCCCATAGGCACAGCAGCACTCCCCGCCCGCATGCACGCACTCACACACCCCCTCTACACACTCACACGCACACCCCCATGCACGCACACATCACACAACACCCCCCCACCCCCTCCCCTCACGGACGATCAACTTACCTTGTGCCTTGGTCCTCCGGGAGGTGACAGGAGCCATGGGGAGGTGACCGCCAACAGAAGACCGCCAACAGAAGACCGCCACACAGAAATGTGGGTCGTAATTCTGTGGGCGGTGTTCTGTTGGCGTGGCGGTGGAGGTTGACCAGTCTCCACTTTCCCGCCGACCGCCAGTGTGGCTGCTGGCGGTTTTCCGGCGGAACGCTCCCAGCGGTCAGAATGCGCACAGCGGCATACCGCCGCGGTCGGCGGTCTTCACCGCGGCGGTAACTCGGCGGTCTCGCGAAAAGTCCGCCAAGGTCAGAATGAGGGCCTATGTGTCCTTTTGCAGAGTTGCAGATAGAAGAGGCCATAAGTAATCCAACTACCGCTGTAGCTGTAACGCAGGAGGTTCATGAATCTGATCATGAAAATGCCCTTGTAGCTAGTGAGTGACAGTAATTGTCAATAAGCAAGCAATTTGACTTACCAGTGCCCATCTCTTCTGCCCCGTCTCCCCCTGTTTCATTAGCTCCTGCAGCAGTGAAGCTTGTGTCGGCTCCTCCTAGTCCACTGGTGGTTGGTGTGGCTATAAAAACACAGTGTACAGTTTATAGATGCTAGATCTCATTCGTAGTTTTTTTAAATAAAATAAAAATGACACCATAATCGATACAGCACTGCAGTATCTTCTGTCAAAAATATCACTCTGGGCATTTTGTTGGAATGTTAGAATAGCCAGGTAGACAAGCCAACATAAAGCTTCGCGTAATAGAGGGACAGACAAGCCAACTAAAACCTTCTTGTAATAGAGGGGCAGAGCTATAGCTTATGATTCACGATGACTCAGAAGCATTAAAGATCAAAGAAGGGGTGGAATACAAAATGATCAATGAAAGACAGAAAAAAGATAATTCATGGATAACAAGAATTAATTAAACAAACCTTGGATAGCAGAGTTAGAAAAAGTGGAGACAGTATAAAAAAGTAAACAAGGCAAAACTAAAAGTAGTATAAAAGTGGGGAGAGGGAAAAGTTAGGAAAATATAATAATATTAAAAAATAGTACTTTCTGGGATGAGCCTAGCGATCAGTACTGGTGATCAGCGCCTCCCCAGCTCCTGCCAGACCTGCCGTTGAAGTGCTCCTCTTCTTACCCTTGGGTACAGATGTAAGATTAGAAAGAAGATAAAAAAAATATAGAAGTGGTACAATTAATCTTTTATTATATAACTGGCAAATGCAATAACATTATACTTAAATCAGATTGACTATGATAATATACTAGTATGATCATCTATCGTTGAGTTGACTATACTCCTATAATCCCTATTCCAAATTCTACATTAAGAACTAATGCATTGCAATGCATGATCTTTCATTCTATTCTCATTTCTCATGCCCCCTGTTGGACCAACTCAGTCTTTCTTTTTTGCAAAGCATGCATACTTGCATCAATGTAAAATTGCTTGGGACTGTACGCGCTACATAAAGTCACAGAGAGCGCTAACTCACTGATATCACTAATTCACTATGGAGTTCAGAGGAGGACAGAGGAGTGCCTACCTGCGAGTATAAAAATCTGTGATGTAGCATCGAGCCCTTGCTAGCTCTAACTGGATCACATGATAAATAATAATCTAACATAAACTAAACGTAACTTACCTCTGAGTGGAAGTTGCATGCTATTTGCAAAAATAAAGTTAGCATTGTGGAACAAAAACACAATCAAAATATAATACTCACCAAGCTCTGGGATCTCCATGCCTAGCAGGTTGTGCAGGTTCTGCTTGTGGTCAATGATTTCCATCCAGTGGTAAGCCAGCTGCTGGGTCGTGCACTGGACCTGGTTGGCGGCCCTGACCAACCAGCGCACAGTGTTGCCAATGCTACCTCAAGGGATGCCCTCTTCCAGGCCTGCTCCCTGCTGCAAGCATTGAGGGGAGAAGGTGCTGCACATAAAAAAACAAGTTGTGCTGCCTCCTCCTCACTGAAGATTGGGCAAGGCTGCACCCCCTGACGGTGGTGCTGCTCACAAGGTAGGCAGCTGCTGTTGCCCTGTTGCTGCTCTGCCATAGCGCTGGATGGGTAGGATAAGAGGAATACAAAAAGAAACAAGAGGAAAAGGAAGGACAGAGGGAAAAATAAACATAAATACAAAAAGCCACAAAAAACAACAAAAATTAAAACAGCGCAATAATAATGATACACAAGAAGAACCACTAATAAAATAGATAACAAAATAGGGGAGATAAAGTATGTGGTAGAGGATTGCAAAGATTGAGGACAGATAGAAATAGAAGTCCCAGAACCATAAACAGAGTGAAAAACAAAATGGCTGTGCCCTTACGAGCCATGTGGAGTCGTTTGTGAAAGTTTTTAAGTGCAAGTACGCATTTTGTGTTGCGTGTGACATCAAATGTAACGCAAACTGGCACAACGGAGAACTCTGCCCACTAGCGGAACTCTGCGTAGCACGGAAGAGTTTTTTGCAACTTCACGTAGCACGACTCCACACACTCCTAATTAAAACTGAATTTTGGTCTAAGAACTGATCTGTTTCCCTTCAAAAACCCATTCAGCCTAACCTTTCTGAAAATGGCCCACAGGTCTCTCTTCATTTCTAACTTAATCACCATGATAGCTGGCACAAAACCTAGGTTTGCGTTCTATTTTCATAATAGTCCTATTGCATATATCTAATACAGATGCTTTTTCTATTGGCAATACTTCTGGTCCCAGGTCCTCATGTACACTTGAGGTGGTTGGCCTTACTGGTAGTTGCCCTTCCCCTGCTCCTTCTTGTTTTTTGCTTTCTCTTTGGGCTCTGCTCCAAAAAGGATGATAATAGCTATTATTAACTATCCCTTCATTTTTGTTTCTCCTATATTCCCTCTATCTTCCAGGTCCCACACTTTTCAGTTCCAAGTTCTTCATGACCTTGAAATGTAGTGCTCCTCTGAGTACATGAAGAGCTATTGTAATCCATGATACTCTACATGAGGAAAATGCCAGCCACATTCCCAGAGTGTGAGGCACAAGGAAAATCTGACTTGCTAATAGGAGTTTAGCTACCATGCGTCTCCCATCCTCCCTGCATTTTTTTTTTTTTTGTAGAAAAAACATCAACTTTAAGTGACAGGGTGCCAACTAATCTTAAATCCTAATCCTGAAGGTAGCAATGTGAATTTTGACTCACCCCTGTACTCAAACTAGGCTTTCGGCTAGATTTGCACAGGTGGCTGTAATGAAGAACAAAGGGAAGAGGGCTATGATGAGAGAGAATAAAACACTGGAATTCTCTGGTGTTCGTAAAGGCCTCTTCCTTCACTGGGATAGGGATATATGTGCCAGATCCCCCAGTGTGAGCTTTCTTAACAGTGATGTTATCTAAATGGGAACAAAAGCATACAATGTTTAGTCTGCTACACAACTTCTTGGTTCTAAACATTTGACTCAACTATTCTCATTTCGATCTCTGTGTACATTAAACTATTAAGCTGAGTTTTGGACCTGACCACACTCTTGCACTGACTGGTCTCTTGAACTGAAGTATTTTCTTTACAAAATTGAATCTCCTTCTTAAGAGATTCTTAGTCCTAGTATTTCTTTAATGTAATACACAGTTAACTCTGATACCCAGTCACAGCAATATGACACTCATTGACATTAATGGAATTTTGTCTGAAAATGTTTACCTTATAGATTTTCTATTAATTTAACCCAATTATCCATTGCTGAAATTTCAACTGTTAACTCACAGTTAATAATGTTTCTAGACAATTCCCATTGTCATTTAAATGTTTCCTTTAACAGATTTGATTTCCTTTCCTAAAATAAGGTTTTCTAAAGTCACTGTCTTTGCGGTTTTGAGTTGGTTTACAGTCTTGTCACAAATGGATATGCTCTCTTCAATTAAATGAGTGCAATGAAATTGGGAGGCTCTTTGCACATTCTTTCTACCTTAGCCGTTACTTATCTCTGCAACTATTACTCGATGTTGGCTGTTCTCTTACTGTGAATGATTTTTAATTACCAGGTAATTGTCTGACAATGAAGCAGGTACGATTCTTGGTATTGAGTGAAGCCCTTTTAGGGGCCATTGTTATGGCTGCCACACTCGTAGTGAGGCCCGTAGTATGACCATAAAACCATGGGCCGGATTGAGGTGGCAAATCTATTGGAGTGATAATTTTCCCTTCCTAAGCATCTTTGTCTTGAAAGTAAAAAAAAACTAATATATCTGATTTCCTTCACAATATTTTGATACATGTTTGTATCTATTTTGTCAGTAAATGTTCTTCATTTTCTAAATTTGGGTGGTTATTTTTTTGTATTTTTTTTTACTTCAAAACTGTTAGTACTGCATGAACCTACCATGCATTTTTTTAGGGAATCGTCATCTGGTTGTGCCACAGGTCCTGAGAGTTGAGCGGTTTCTTTAAGAACAATGTTTTATAATGACCAGGCCTTTTTTATAGGTATAACCCCTCCCCAAATTAATAACCCACTTTCTTAGAGTCAGATTCAAACAAAGAAAATTAAAACAATAAACTCCCTTGATCATGACTGTGAGGCATTTCATAAGATAACCAATGTAAGAGCATCTTGAGTAACCCAATTCATTTAACAAATAAAATGTAACGACTTTCCATTATATACATCTGCATATCTTTAACCACAGGTGTCTGAAAGTTGAATATAACATTTCACAACTCAGACGTACTAGTTGTTAGAGGATTTTGTAAAATCACCAGTATTAGGTATCTATTTCCTTTAAATGCTATAAGACATTTTCCTGTATTATGGCATAAGAAAGAATTACGTGAAATTGAGTGCTTTGTACCACTGGTAGAAAGTGAATCCCTACATAAAGATCTTAAATGCTTAATGTGCTGGTGACATCAATAATTACTTGTTTAAGGGTTACCTCTATGTGCCTCTTCTATCTATAGGTCTGCAGACAAAGTGTCAATAAATTGATCTTTTAGGGAATACAATGAAAGAGGGGTTGTGGGAGATGGGTAGACGTATACAGCAAAGAAAGCAGAGAAAGGGAAACAATGGAATCTTAGAAATAGGGGAAATACAGGGAGAAGGACACATAGAAAAAGTGAGCAAGCTGAAAAAAGAACAAGTAAAAATAAAAGACAAAAAATATGTAGGAGGAAAGGAAGGACAAGGATGGGGGAGAAAGGAATCTTGAAAAGAAGGAAGGACACATGAAAGGGAATCAAGATGAAAAGGAAAAGGGTAGGAATTAAGGGCCAGATGTAGCAAAGGGTTTTTCCCATTCTGTGTCAATGGGAAAATGTGTGTGTACATATGGCCCTAAGGGTGAAAGAAATGGTGAAAAAACATGGATGGAAGAGTGAAAGAATGGATGGATGGATCTATGAAAGGATGGAATGAAGAGAGCAGGGATCAGTAAGTGAAAGAGTGAATAGATGGATCATGAATGTTAGACAAATGGAGAAGAGTGAAAATGTGAATAGGTGAAAGGATAAGTATATGGACTAATGGAGATATTGATAGATGGATACATGAAAGGATGACTACAGAAGTGAAATAGTGAAAGCATGGGTTAATAGATAGATAGATAGAGATAGATAGATAGATAGATAGATAGATAGATAGATAGATAGATAGATAGATAGATAGATAGATAGATAGATAGACATGACATAAGCAGCATAAATCACAAATGTTGATAATAAATTAGAATTTATCTTTGTATTAGTGACTATTAGGTTATTGTGCTTTGGGAGTCAGGAGCCGGACAGTCGTTTGATTGTAAACCTATATAAATGATAAAACAATGTCTGTTTTTGATTTCTTATAGGTGGTAAATTGCCCGACAGGGGCACATAAAATTGGCTGTTATATTGCTTGATGCTGCAAGTGAACGGTTTTCAATGGATTGTTGCAATCACTGGCTCTTGCTCACTATAGTTCTACAAGCACAAATAAAGGAATTTGCAAAATTAGAGTAACTTGTTTTCCTGGGAGTTTTTTCTGCCTTACTATTACAGCATCAAGATGAAAGTACAACAGGTACATTTAATTTAAATCTACCAGAGTGCAGAAACAGACAAATTATTTTCTTTAATGTAAGCTTAATCTATAGAGGTACTCGTGTACTTACAATTCTGTATGGGGTGAATTTCTTTGTTTTCTTTGTAATCTTGTCTTTTTAACTAAAAGTGTCACAATTTAAAATATGTATATTTGAAGTATTTTACATCTTGCTTAAATGTTTTGAAACAAGGGTTCTACTATTTGGTATACACAATGCACTCTCCGTACTGTTTTGTGGCACAAATAACGTGCAATCAATGCCACACGCACATGTCAACACCAGGAGCAAATCACTGTTGTCTAGAAAGACTCTCTAGCACCAACAGCAATTGTGAGAAAACCATTGCACAAAAACGATAAATACAAACTGGAGGTAATTACAAATTAAATTAAGGCCACCTAGCAGATGATCATAAAGGAGTAAAACACTTCAGCCATCTTCACCACATACTTCAAAGGGATGTCAAGTGGACACAGCATGCAAGCATATGAGAAGCCATTTACAGATCATCATATAGGACACCTCCTGAAATGCATGATATGCTACAAAATGATTATGACACATGCAAGAATGAATGTGTCACAATAACAGTAATTCATAAAAGAATGAACCTGAAGCGTACCAGAGCAAATATAAAACATGCCAGAATAAATATGCTAAGTGATTAATTTGAATAATACTATGAACTGAATAAGAGATATACTGACATTTATATTTGTTAAAGTCAAACTGAAATGAATATGGCCCTCACTGTAAACAATAGAGCAAGCACTGAAATGAATACAATATCCATCAAAAGGAGTGCCCCATTTCTAGAAATGGCTAACATATGCCAAGAGCAATATGATATAAGTCAAAATGAATATGACAGATTGAAATGAATATCAGTTATGGCAGTGAATATAATATATTCTGAAAAGAATATATTTTACACTAAAAATAATATCACATACCTTGAAATGGACATTGCACATGTGTTGGAAAATGGGTTATTGGTAGGGCAGGTAGGTACCTACACCTAGCAACAAGCCACAAACCTCCACAAAAGTACAGTTAGGTCTCAGTAAATTAATCCCAGCTCTACCCTTGGTAGCTTGGCATCGAGCGTCAAGGCTTAACTTAGGAGACAAAGTGTAAAGCATTCAAATATCACAAAACAGTAATTAAATAAAACTCAGGAAACAGTTTAAAAATCCAAAACTAATTTATAAAAATAGCTTATATTTTTATCTTTAAAATGACACAAAAACTATTAAAATCGGTTCAGGGGAACCGGAGATATGAATTTTTAAAGTATTATTATTTTCTAGCGCTTAGAAACAAAAAGCGCCAATCGGGTCATCTGGTTGCACCAGGACCGGGGCAAAGTCAAACTTTCAGGCCGACCGCGATGAAGCCCTGCTCGGCTACAAGTCGCGGGAGGCCTCGGTTAAAAAGTTACCTTCTGACTTAGTCTCTTTTTTGATGTTTTTCTTCCCCGGGACGAACCTGCCAGTTGAATCCGACCTCCTGGAGCCCTTGTCCGGATACGCGAAGTCGGTTTCCTCGGTGGTGATTTTTACCTTCGGACTTAGTCGTTTTTTCGAGATGAAAATCCTTCGACCGGGGTAAACCTGGATCTTGATCCGACGTCCATGGAGCCCTTCTCGGATACGATGGCTGGGAGGTCCCGGTCAACTTTTTACATTCAGACTTAGTCTCTTTTTTGGATGTTTTTCTTTACCGGGACGAACCACGAAGTCAGGCCGGGTCACGGTTGAGGCAAGCCGGCTAGAATTTCCGCGTCGGGTCAGTCACTTTATGGAGCTTTTTTCCAAAAATTCTCCAATCTTTTCCAAACTTCTGGGGCTTCACCCAGATGTTCTTTTAAGGTTCTTTTGGGGTCCACAGCTCACCCCAAGGGTCCAGAAGTTCTGTGATGGTCCTTGGGAAGTGCGGACTTCAACTCCCAGAATGCACCTGGCGCAAACTCCTTTTTGGCCACTGGACAGTGGTCAGCTGGTCACTTTTTCAGGAGTTGGTGCAGGGGACTCTGGTTAGCAATTTTTCACCTGTAGCAAACAGGGAGTCCCTCCTTGAACCAGTGGAAGCCAGGCAAAGTCCTTCTTGTGGTGAAGCCCAAGTGTGCAGCTGGTGCAGTCTTTCTGAGTGCAGGGTCCAGGTGCAGGCCAGGGGTCCAGCAGGGCAGTCCTTCTTCTTCTTGTAGTTCCTTCTTCTTGAAATTTGGTGGGGATCTGAGGCGTGGGTGCAGGTCTGCCAGTTTTATCCTTGCTCCTGGGTGAAAAGCAGGGGGGCCCTGGTCCTCCAATCAGGGACAGGGTCGTCCCCCTGTGATGACCACTTCCTGGGAAGTGTGGCAAAAATCCATCCCAGAAGGCAATAGTCTCTAAAAATCCAAAATGGATGAATCTGATTTTTGGAGGAGAGATCTGGCTGAGCCCACCCACTGGTGTGGCTAAAAATCATAAACACACCCCTCTCCTGCCCTCTCCTAATCTAATCAAGGGGGCACCTAGCTGTCTGGGGTTGCAGGATGTGGGGGTGTTGCTGGGTGCTCCAGATGTCCTTCTCTGCCTTTGAAGACCAGTTTGGCAGCCCTCCCCCTTCCTGCCTCACCATCTGCTGAGGGGAGATTCTCTCCCCCAAGCACATTCCTTTGTGTGAAGCCAGGCCACTTCACACCTCATTAAAGTGGCCTGGCAGAAGCTGCTGCAGGCTGGCCAATCAGAGCACAGCAGCAAAAACAATGCAGAGCTGAAATTGGCAACTTTTTAGGTAAAGTCTAAACTTTTTACCTGCACTAGTTATATTAAATCCAACAACTGGAAGTTGTGGGATTTATTATAACAATCAATTTGATACCAAATTCTTGGTATGTAACATTTAAGGAGACTTTAAAATTTTAAATAAAGCCTGCCCATTCTAGCCTATGAAGGCCATTTACTTCAATGAGGGAAAAACGCATTTGGCTGTTTTTACCTCACCAGGGCTTATAAATCTATTTTTATAAAGTCCCTGCTTATAGTTACATGGCACCCAGCCCTAGGGGCACATAGGGCACACCTTAGGGGTGACTTATATGTAAAAATAAGGTAGTTTAAGACTTTGGAAGTACCTTTAATTCCAAAGTCGAATTTGCATATAACTTTAATTTAAAAGCAGCCAGCAAGGCAGGCTTGCTTTTAAAATGACACTGGGCACCTCAGCAATGCACCTAGGTGTGCACCACCTATGCTGTGGTCCCTAAACCTACATGCCCTACCATATACTAGGGACTTATAGGTAGGTTAACTTAGCCAATTATAATTAGCCTAATTTGCATATCCATTTTACACAGAGCACTGGCCCTGGGACTGGTAAGCAGTACCCAGGGCACAGCCAAGAGTCAGTAACCACCAGTACCTATCCAGCAAGAGTGGGGGTGATCAGGCAAAAAAAAAGGACTTTCCTACAACATGTTGCAATGACTATGAATTACAATGAAATAAACATTAATGAGATTGGAATGAATATAAGATACACAGAAATGAATATGAGATGATTTAAAAATAAATATGACTTGGGTTGAAATAAATATAAGCCCCATTGAAATGAATTTGACATGCCTTAAAATAATAATGACCAATATAAAGATTCCAATGACATTCATCAAAATGAATATGGCATGCATTGAAATTGATATGATCCATGTTGAAAATGGCATGAAATAGGTTAAAATTATTATGATGCATGGTAAAATATATATGACAAATTTTTATATGATTATGACATCCGCTGAAACAAATATAATATTGATTGAAAGGAGTATGACACATGTTAAGATGAATATGACATGCTAGTATGAGTATGAGCTTCTTTCAAATAACTTTGAAATTAATTTAAAATGAATGTGTGTAACGGTGAAATGAACATGATATTTATCAAAATGAATACGCCTTGCATTGAATGTTGTATGATACACATTGGAATGAATATTATATGTGTTTAAATGGATGTAACTTTTGTTCAAATTAATATAGGAAGTTTTAATATGAATGCAAAATCCGTTGAAAGGAGTATGGCACATGAAAAGCTGAGTATGAAATGTGTTGAAATGATATGGGACTCATTAAAATTAGTCCAACATGCATTAAAATGCTTATAGCAAATGCTAAAAGTACAATGACACTCATCAAAATGAATATGGCATGCTCCGAAATTAATATGATATACATCGAAATTAATATAACATGTATTGAATGAATTATAACATATGTTTAAATGTATATGACCCATGCTAAAATGAATATGTTAAGTGTTAATGTAAATACGGCATCTATTGAAATGACTATGACCTACCCTGAAAAGAATATGACACATGATACAATGAATATGAAAGACTTTTAAATGACTATGAAATTAGTATGGCCCACATCAAAATTACTATGGCATTCATTAAAGTGAATGACAGTTTTTGAAATTACTAGCGACTCGCAATTTGCAACTCGCAAAACGTAATGCAGAAAGGTGTCTCAGACACCTTCTCCGACTCGCTATGGGGTCGCAAAGACCCACCTCATGAACATTAATGAGGTGGGTCGCAGTTTGCGACCCCATAGCGAGTCTCGGCACTCACAGGGATGGTGGCCTGCTGGAGACAGCAGACCACCATGTCCGTGACTGCTTTTTGACTTAAGCAGTTTTTTTTTTCTTTTTACAGCCCGTTTTCCTTAAAAAAGGAAAACGATCTGCAAAAAGAAAAAATTCCAAAACCATTTGGTTTCGTTTTTTTCAGAGTAGGCAGTGGTCCATAGGACCACTGCCTGCTCTGAAAAAATATTTTTATTGGCATTCACAAAGGGGAAGGGGTCCCGTGGGGACCCCTTCCCTTTTGCGAATGAGTTACCATCCACTTCAAGTGGATGGTAACTGTGAGTTGGTTTGCGACCGCATTCGCAGTCCAAAAAGCAACTCTGCATGGGGATGCGGTTACAAATAGGAAGGGAACACCCCTTCCTATTTGCGAGTCGCAGCCTCAGATTGCGAATTTGCGGTTGTGCATCGCGTTTGGCCTTTTGCACCTCGCAAACTGCGTTTTTCGCAGTTTGAGAGGCGCAAAAGGCTTGCTACATCTGGCCCTATGTGAGATATATTTGGCATGCATTGTAATGAATAAAGCACATATCAAAATGAACATAAGCGATGTTTAAATTAATATGACATTTAAATGAAAATTGAATGTATTGAAGTTATGTTGATTTGCCTTAAAGTTAATATTAGATATTGAAATTAATATCACATATTCTGAAATGATATGCTATGGACTCAAATTAATTAATTAAAATGAATATAACAAACATTTATCTGAATATAAGAAAGGAAACATCTTTTACCACTCAAACATTACCACGCAGTGGTTTAGTACACAGGTAAATGCCATGCAAGTAAGTATTTCCACCTTTACCACACAATACTTTACTATGCAGGTAAGTATGTTTTTAAATAACATATTTTTTTTTAGGGGCTGTTAGAGGTGAAGGGGGGTAAGGGTGATTTTGCAGTATAAAGGTGGGTAGAGGTAAAGGGACCTAAGGGGAATTGTAGGATTTAGGGTATGGCACAGGCATACACTGGAGTGGCGAAGACTGGCATGCCATACAGTGGAGTGGGATAGAGTGGAATTGTGTATAGTGGAGTAGTGTACAGTGGAGAGGAATAGAGCAGAATACGTACAGTGTAGTTGCTTAAAATGTAGTTGAGTACAGTATAATAGTATGGAGTGGAGTGGTGTAGAATGGAATACCATGTGGTAGAGTGGCATACAACGGAATGGCATGGAGTGGAGTGCCATATAGTAGAGTGGCATAGGTGAAATATTGTATAGAGTCGAGTAGCATAAAGTGGAATATTGTAAAGTGGAGTAGTGTACAGTGGAGTAGCAATGAGTGACAGAGTGGAGTGGCATATGCATGTACTTGAAATATAGCAGGAATATAGATTATGGTGTGCAGAGTAATGCAAAACAATGAATTGTGCTGCCTTGCATTTTTCCAGATTTGCCAAGCAATGCAGGGCCACACCTGGTGGTCTTGCATGGCTTTGAACATCTGACTTAAGTTTTGTGTTGCCCATGTGATACCATAGGTGATGCAAGGGTAAGGCAATACAATAGTAGAGGTGGCCTTATTTATATATTGTACCCAAGTATACCAGCATGGCAGTATATGCCTTGCTAAAGTCTGTCTTTACATAATTAAAGGATAGACATATTGGGGGTCAATATGACACTGACGGTCGGCGGTAATATGGGAGAAAGCACTGCCAACAGGCTGGTGGTACTTTCCACCATATAATGACATTGGCGGTTTGACTGAAGCCAAACCGCCAATGTACCATTCCGATTGCCACAGCAGTAACGGTCTCTGGGTTGGAGATATCAATCTCCAGCCTGGCGGCCGTCACTGTACCCTCTGCGGGCTCATGACCCCGCCTACCACCATGGTTTTCGTGGCTTCCTTACTGCCACGAAACCCATGGTCGTAGGCACTGTCAGTGACAGGGAATCCCTTCCCTGTCACTCATAGAGGTCTTCCCCACCCTCCTCTCCAGATACCTCCCAACCCCCCTTCCTCTCCAAACCCGCTGCTTCATACACACCCCTCCCTTCACACAGAGATGAAGTGTAAGGACTGAAGGTTCATTGGTGGGGCTTCATTGAGGAATAAAGAATGAGGGAACATTGAGGCATGATGAGTGGGACATATGGGGTGAATATAGAGAACTGTGTCATGAGGAGGGAGGGATAAAAATATCCTAAAATGGGCAGGGTGGTAGACATTTTACAAAACATAATTTGTCCAGTGTCATTGTGGAAGAAGGGATGAGTGAGCAGTGATGGATCTGGGCTGTGGAGTAAGAAATTGGGTAAAGAGTGTGCATTTAGTGATGAAGAGTGATGCAAGTGGGTGACTAAGTGGGGCACTGGGCGAAATAAATAAGGGGTGAGGATTGAGTCATGAGGACTGAAGGAGAAGGAGAAGGTATATGAGGGATGAGATAAAAGATGAGAAGCAAGGGTTGAGGAGTGAGACTGGAGGACGGAGTAATTAAAAGTGAGGGATGAGAGTTCACAAATGAGAAATGAAGGATGATGAATTAGATATCAGGGCTGAGCATTGAGGAGGGATGGATAGTAATAAGGAATGATGGTTGATAAAAAAATATGAGGAACAGAGAAAGACGAGTTAGGGCAAGAGGTGATGGAATGAGGAAAGTCTGAGGCATGAGATGTAAGTGATCAACATGTTCTAAAGCAGACAGTGTGGTGTAAATGTTAAGGTATCGCCATTTGCCCATTTCACTAATTTCTCAGAGGGGGTATAAGCAGTGAGGGATGAGCAAAGAAGGAGAGGTATGGATTTAAGTGTGACAAGTAAGTGATGAAAAGTAAGTGGAAGAGTGGGAAATAAGGAGATGGAATGAGGTATGGAGGTGTGGAGTGACAGCTGAGGGACAAAGGGTGAGGGATGAAACTTTTAAATATAGACTGAGTGATGCAGATTGAGGGATATGAAGGGTTGAGAGGTGAGAGGTGAGGTATGTATGGGGAGTGGATGATGGCTGAATGATAGTGAGGGATAAAGACTGAGGATAGAGAAGAGAGGGATGAGTAAAAAAGTGATAACCAGAAGAAGGGCATTTAGGGCCTCATTTATATTTTGGCAGTCTGCCCACCCTCCGCCAAGTCAAAAGAGTAAATTACTCTGTCACCCTGACATAGGTGCTGTCTGCAATATTAAAAATGTCTAAACGTTTGGTGGACATTTCAAGCATTGGCAGGAACCACTGTTCCATCTCAGCCAAAATTTAAAATGTACCCTAAGCATGATGGAAGTGAAGTAAAGAATGAGAAGTGAAGAAGAAGGGAAGGCCTTAGGAATGAGAAATCAGGAGACAGCTAAGATGAGTACTGCATAAGGACTGATGAGTGAATTTTAAGGAGTGAGAGGGGATACATGAGGTGTAGAGGATTTGAAGAGATGAGGGATGAGGTCTGGCAGATGATATCTAATGTGAGACATGAGTTAACCATAAATGTAATACATGACGGGGAAGGATGAGAAGTGAGGAGTAAATAATTAGGACCAAGAGCTAAGGAGTTATGGTGGGGTAGAAGGAATGGGGTAAAAAGTAAAATAAGTAAAGGATGAGAAGTGAGAAATTAAAAATGAGGAGTGGGTGCTGTGGAGTGTGGAATAAGAAATGAGAGATTCAAAATGAGGGATCTGACATCAGGCATGAATACTTATAGTGAGGAAATAAATAATAGATGATAAATGAGGACATTAGGAGGGAGGGAAGATGAGTACATCATTGGGGTAGTGGGTGACAAGTGAGGAATGAGGAGAGAGGGACAAAAGAAGGTTAGTAAGGCATAAGGAGCAAGAGATGACGCTTGAGTAGGGGGAGATGGGAAATAAGAAGAAGATGATGAGGACTAAAAGCTGATGAATGGGGAAAGTACGTTGAAGGGTAAGGAATAACAAATCAGGGAAATCAGGGATGCAGAATAGGACATCAAGCCTGGCTAGGTCCAAGGTGGCAGACCCTGCCACACTCTGAACTCATCACTCTGATTTGGATGAGGTGACAGTGGTGTAGCGACTGTGGTGTCAATCAGTGAGGGCTCCCCTAGCTCTTCTTCTGGACCGTATTCCATATAAAAAAAGCTCTGTGGCCCCGCTATGTCATGTCTATAGTGATGGCAAGCCGTGACCCGTACAGCAGGCTCTGAGGAGGATGTATAAGCAGGTCCATGGATGCAGGTGAGTGTCCTGGGGGTTGGAGACGGGTCTGCTCAAGGTTCCTGGCAATAGGGTATATCCTGGGAGGACAAGGCTCTCCTCGAAGGTCCAGACCACTGGTGACATGATCTTTCGAACCTCCTGGGTGTCTTGGATTAGGATGGGGCTGCCCACGTCTGGGTCTGTTGCTAATGCTCAACACTGAGGCCATCCTGGTGAAGTCTGGATTTCCCCTGTGCTATGTACAGGTGCTATTCAGCACATCTTGGCCCCACTGTAAATGTTTGGCCCAGGTCTGGCCCCTGTGTGGTATTTGGCTCTTCTGGGTCCATACTACAAATTGATTGGCTGCTGTGCTGCGCTACTGGAACTAACCTAAAAGGGAGCCCACTGGACATCGATTGCCAGGAGTAAAAGTGGAAATGGACCCCAAATTATTCATCATATAACATTCGTCAGGGTGTCCTGTCTCACCTCTAGTGAAGTGGAGGTGAGCTGGAGAGAAGTGGACCCAGTTAAGAATGGTGAGATATACGGCATATATACTGTAGGGCGTGCAGCCTCTACTCATAGCTGAGCTCCCCCAGCAGCCACAGCATCTTCCAATGATCATACATCGGCAACCTGCTGTGAATACAAAAGGGTCCCACTGCCTACACACTTGTATGCATGATGGGGAAGGGTGCACTAGGCAAGCTAAATTGCACTGTGAATCCAAGAACACAGACATAGCTCACTCATCACAATAAGCAATATCCTCTCAGAGTGCCACCACAGAAACAGACAACAACATGAAGTCGCATCTTTTGCATATCAGTGAAGCCTAAATTCTAACAAAATTGAAATGCTTTACTCAAGAGTGGACACGCTAATCACTGCTCTCAGCAAACAAAAAAAAAACTGAGTACTATTGCTGAAAGTTGAATTTTCACTCTTGAGGACAACACAGTTGTCTGTAATGAACAAAAGGTAAAGGTCAGTAAATTGCTAAATGCCATAAAAGTGAAGAACAAGCACTTGTTGACCAGATCATTTTGGAACACCTGTGGATCATCGATGTGCCTGAGACAAAGGACATAGGCAATATGGCTTCTCAAATCCCTCTTTAGAGATGACAGCTTTTTGCATTGTTCGCTGTGGAAAAGTAAAACTCTTATCGATCCTTGGGCCTTGGACTCTCACCTGGGGCCCAAGGATCTCGAGAATGCTGAACTTTAGTGATCAGAATGCAGCTTTGCACTTGGTCTGAGAAAAGCAACTACTGACATTAGCATGCAGGAGGACTCCAATCTCCTCACCTTTCTGGATTTCACTCTAGCAGTCCAAAAGTTCCAGCATGAGTATTTGACCGCAGGTGAAAACTGTGCCAAACTGGAATAGAATATGCAATTTTGTATCCCGCGTGATTTAAAGATCATGACCCGCAACAGGCTCTACCTTTTTCCGTCACCTCAAAGAGCTGCACCTTTTGTGCAGAAACTCATTAAATACTCAAAGGTTGTCTGTGTCCCCTCATTGGTATTCTGTCCCAGAGAAGGGTATGAACGATGTAGGCTGAGTTAACCAATATTTGCTGTATGAGCTTATAAGTTTAAAATACTTTCTCTATATTAAATAATGTGAAACCTCTGATTGAGGCAGTCACTTGACAATTGCATGTGATGACCTCTGGTCTTGTTTGCCCAAGGACTAGTGATACTGGCATGGAAGCTACCCAGCTCAAACCTATGCTTGAAGGCTTGAGGGATTGGTAAATGCTACTCAAGGCCATGCAGCATGCCTGTCAAGGCATGTTGTTCTTGGGTATTTAGGAGACTGCAGCTCTTTATCTTCCTCCGTTCCTACCCCTAAAGCTCAACCAACTAAGTGGGAGCTTATAGATGATCCTTTTCTGGACAGATGCAGGACTCCAGTAATAAAATGATTATTGGTATACCCTGGATATTTAGTCCTAGGCAGGAAGGTAGAGAAGCCCAGATGCAGGCTGAATGACCCATGTAGGCAGAATTTTTCATCTGAAACATGTCAGTACTATGGGATGTTGAAATCATTGGATTTCCATGTCCAATCCAACTTTGGATTTTAAGTCATGGTATGGATACCCAGTAAATCAAATCAGCTATTTCCCCACAAAATCTGATAGTGTCTCGCTATGCTGATGTCATGGTGTACCTATCCAACCCAAAACAAAACATCTGTGCTGTCACCCCAGAGTCCACCTTATTTGAAGCACTATTGGGTATGGCAATCGATTGGAATAAATGCACAATTCTCCCATTAACACAAACATCGTAGTCTTGAGAATGAGATTTTTCTTCTGCTTTGGAGTCCAAACCCCATCAAATCTTTAGGTGTATGGATCAACCAAGATGATCACGGATACTATAGGCCAGCTGTAACACACATCAAAGAGCAGGTTTGCCATTGGGTGCAACTCCTGTGTTTGTTTTTCGGCAGAAGTACCTTTTCTACAAAAACTGGTGGTACACATGACTGTGACTTTTAATATGTCTGCACAAAACAGGATGCATTTTTTACAGCTCACATCCTGAGCACATTACTTTAAGGCACTGTCATGTGTTAATAATAACCTCACTAGAACACGAGAGAGCTTCTAAATATCCAAGCTCCGAATATGCACTGTGCAAAAGTGAATACTTTTTTCTTTTACAACACACATGATATGGAGCTCGACCTTCACACAGTTATTAGAGGCCCCAATGCAAGTTGCTGTGATGGGCTCTGACAGGGATTCACTTTACCATGTTTGCAGCCCTGCTCCAACCTGAAATGTCGATAGAGAGGGAGCGCCAAAGCTCTGGGCTCAGGAGTCAGGCTGGAGCTGGGCTCAGTGACTGTGGGGTGACTGGAGGGAGATGATTGGCATTGCCAGGCACTAAATCTGTAGCAGTACCACTGTTGACCAAATTTGTTTAACGCACAGTCATTCAGATGGAACAGCAGGCCACAAAGCTAGAAGCTCCTTACCACAAGAGTACGTGCAAGCCCCACCAACATTGAAGCAGAGAGAAGGCCTGTAAAGAACTACGGGCTGGACCGTGCAGGTAGGCCAATATACAGACCCGTCATTGGTGGAGCGTTCGGGCTCTATGAAATTGGCGGTGCTGTGACACAAACAGCACAGCAAAGAAGGGTGTAACTGAAATGTTTTCCACCTTTCCCTGCAAATGTTGTCAATGTACCCCTGTTCACAACCCCTTCTCTTTCTGAGTTTCATTGTTCAGTGTGCAAAGAGAGCTCTGCATCTTGCACTGAGCTCCACTGTGATTGACTGTCAGGGCCAGATTTACAAGAAAGTGGAACATCAGCTGTGATATGCTACTTTTCTTGTGCCCCCTTGCACCCTTTAACGACCCCATATGTGTGCCGTATTTATAATATGGTGCGCTATGGTGCATGTTAGGACAATAACGTCAAAATTTATGACGCTATTGTGGTACATTGCAGGATTAGCGCCAAAAATTGTGGTGCTAATCCTGCAAAGTAAAGGGAGGCCCATTGAAAGTAATGGGCATGTCATTTAAACACCTGCTCTGAGCAGGCATTGAAAATTATGCTAAAAATGGACAGGGAAATGTTGTAAATTTGACTGTGCCATTTTTATGGGCCTCCATAAGGGGAAACGCCTCCCTTGCATACATACATTACATTATGTGGCTTTAAGGAGAATGACCTCCTTAATGACACATTAGCGTAAATGAAAATTACGCTGATCTGGCACTAAGAGGCACTAGGGCCTTGGAAATCTGGCCGTCAGTGTCATGCTCTTTTCAGTGTGTGTTACACACCCACCATATCCAATTCATTCCCATTCTTATCCAGTTCATTCAGTATTATGCAACTCAATGTGAGTCATATACAATTTCATTGATGCATATATTAATTTCAAAAAGTGTTTTTTGCCCCAATGTTATTTATATCCATTTCAAGATTTGTCATATTCAAACCAACCGGGAATGTTAATATTTTAATTTATTTTTTATTAAGCTTTTATGTTATATCAACTCTATACAAAACAGTCCACTTGCCTGCAGTAAACTACAGTTCCTCAATAATGGAGGGCGGCATTTTGTTTAATACATTGACAGTCCAGAAGTATTCATTATTTTCCCAGAACATATTTTTCCCATCATGCCTCCATCCCTCCCACATTTCGCATGTTTGGCCCAATCTTTAACAGAGTTCGATGGCATTAATATCATGAGCTAACACGTATGCTTGAAATGGGCCCTAGTTGTTCTTGGGCCAAAGACCCTGGAGAATAGTTTAGTATATCATATGCAATCAGATCTTGACCGTAAGTATGCAATCCCTACCTCTCACACATGACACACACCTCTTTGCCAACAACAGTGCCATTAATGTGAACCATTATATGGTGCATAAAGTGCCCTTAGTATAGCCCCTAGAACATGGAATACTTTGCCCCAGTACCTAGTGATCAATATGCATCCTCAGGTCAATTTTAGGAAGCCCACATCTAGTGCTCGAATTCGTTTGCACCAAATTGTTTTACGGTAATTCAGCGCAAACCTAACTTCATATTTGTACTTTAGCGCTAGACACTTCTAGCGGCAATGTAATGGAGATAACGTAATTTTCTGGCCGTGTAAACTTAGCTTGTGGCAATGAGATGCAGGGTAGGCATTCCCATGCAGGAAACTACGCTATGGCCCTTGCGCCATGTTTATCCCCTGTGATAAAATCATGCACGGGCAATGGGGGCCTTAAATAAAGGTGCTAAGCCTGCGTAGCGCCATTATTTAACACCTGGATATAGGCAGGCATTAGGGGACCTGTGGGCCTAGTTCCATGGCCAGTTCCCTGGCACCAGGGACATCCACACCCACCCTTACCCACACCAGAAAGACACCTAAGGATGTAAGAAGAGGTAAGTAGAGGTGAGTATATTATAATTTTTTTAAGTGCCATAGGGGGGGGTCTAACTTGGGCCCCCCTACATGGAACTGCGCCCAATGGCCATAGGTCCCCTGGGCATGGCCATTGGGCTTGGGGGCATGAGTCCTGTCTTTACTTAGGGAGTTGTGCGCCGAAATATAGTGCTAATCTGATTAGAGCCATTTTCTTGACCCTAACCTGACTGGCGGCATTCTTTGTTGCACAACCTCCAGTTTTCCCTATGCCTCCCCCACCCAGTCAGGGTCAAATATTTTGTGTGTAAACTGTCTAAGGAGAGTACTACATGTCCTGTGTAAATATATCATTTGGAGATAGCACGCCGATGTAGCTACAACAGTAAGACCACTCTTTGGGCCTGACAGGTTACTCTGTCACTACTGTAATGGATATTTGTTGAACCTGGTTGTTTTGCAATGTCATCCCCAAATTGTTTGCCTTCTTCCTTCTATTTTTCTGACCAGTTTTTGTTGACTTTAGGAGTCTGGGTACTTTACCACTGCTAAACAGTGCTAAAGTGCATATGCTTACTGTGTAAATTGTACTGGTGATTGGTTTATCCATGCTTAGCATCTTTGATTTACTAGTAAGTCCCTAGTAAGGTATACTAGAGGAACCCAGGGCCTGTAAATCAAATGCTACTAGTGGGCCTGCAGCACTGGTTGTGACACCCTTATAAATAGCCTTGTAAACATGTCTCGACCTGCCACTGCAGGGTTTGTGTGTGCAGTTTTAACTGTAACTTCGACTTGGCAAGTGTACCTACTTGCCAGGCCTAAACCTTCCCTTTTCTTACATGTCAGACACCACTAAGGTAGGCCCTAGGTAGCCCCAAGGGCAGGGTGCAGTGTATGGTTAAGGTAGGACATATAGTGATGTGTTTTATATGTCCTGACAGTGAAATATTGCTAAATTGGTTTTTCACTGTAGCAAAGACTGTCCCTCTCATAGGTTAACATGGGGGCTACCTTTAAATCTGATTAAAGTGTAGATTCTCTTTGGGAGTGGATGGACGTGTGGAGTTTGAGGTCTCTCAGCTCACAATTTAAAAATACATCTTTTAGTAAAGTTGATTTTAAGATTTTGTGTTTGAAAATGCCACTTTTAGAAAGTGGGCATTTTCTTGCTTATATCATTTCTGTGACTCTGCCTGTTTGTGGATTCCCTGTCTGGGTCAGTTTGACAGTTGGGCTGGTTGTACCTCACTCTAGACAGTGACACAAAGGGAGCTGGGGTGTAGTCTGCATATCCTGATGAGCCGTCTGTGCTAGGAGGGAGGGGAGGAGTGGTCACTTACACCTGAAAGGGCTGTGCCTGTCCTCACACAATGCAGTCTCTGACCTCCTGGTGAGGGTCTGGGGCCTGGCCTGGGCAAGGCAGGATTTCACATTCCAAAGAGACTTTACCTTGAAGTAGGCCTACTTCAAAGGAGAAATTGGGTATAAGAAGGGCACCCAAAACCACAGACTTTAGATCACTTCTACAGCTGAAGAGCTGAGGAGAAGTGCTGCCCTGCCTGTGACTGTGCTTTGTGGAGCTATCCTGCAGTTGCTGCTTCTGCCAGAGTAAGAGGGCAAAGACTGCACTTTGTGTGCCTTCCATCTTGTGAAGAAATCTCCAAGGGCTTTAGATTTAGAGCTTGCCTCCTGTTGTTTGAAGTCTCAGGGACAGCACAGACTTCTCTCTGCCAGCATCTGGAGTCTCTGGAAAGACTCCTGCTCTGACAAGTGGTGCACTATCCAGTCCCAGGGCCCTTGAAAGGAAAGCTGGTGGAAAGCGGCTTCGGACGACTTCAGACCGACGCCGCTGCTGAATCCGGTGACGCCGCCTGCAACCGACTCCGTGATCTTCGCTGGAACATGATGACCTTCGCAGGCCCGACGCTGCTGCAGCCCCGCTGAAGTCCGTAACTCCGTGGAAGTCGACGCACCACGTTGTGACCGACACTGCTCGAAGTGCTCAGATTCAATGTTTCGCATAGACGCTGCGATCCCCGACTTCAAGCATCGACTTGTTTTCACTCTTCGCCAAAGGTACTGTACTTGGGGGTCTACGCGACTCCGTGTCCGGCACCTCTGGTGCTGGCTTGTTGGGAACGACTTCGTCATGATGCTGTGTTAACACCTCATCGAAGCATTGTGGGTTTCTAAGCACTATTATTTAGTTTAATCTTTGCAAATTTATAACTTGACTTGTGTATGTCGGATTTTTGTCATTTTGGTCTTGTTTTATTTAGATAAATATGTCCTATTGTTCTAAACTGGTGCTGTGTCATTTTGTAGTGTTTTCATTAAGTTACTGTGTGTGTTGGTACAAATACCTTACACCTAGCGCTCTGCCAAGCTACCAAGGTGGTAAGCAGGGGTTAGCGGAGGCTGATTCTCTTTTACTCTGACTAGAGTGAGGGTCCTTGCTTGAACAGGGATTAACCTGACTGTCAACCAAAGACCTCATTTCAAACAGTGGTTGATAAAAGATGCGCCATCCACTTTACAGCTGAAATCGACGCTCCACCTGCAACGTGGCTGGGAGGTTGACACATCTTGGCTGGAGAAACAACATAACACCTGCTTGCAGCTGCTGATAATGATGCAAACCCCATGCAGTGCAGTTTTCTAACACTGTGTGACCAGATGTCTCATGCATCGTCCCTGGTTGTCAAAGTAATTGTGAACTGGTGCAGATCCGAGGTTCCCCTTCTGGAAATCGATGCATCGCTGTCCTGAGAGGGAGAAAAACAACTTCCCGACCGGAGAAGAAATGACGCACGGCCTCAAATGCAAGTAAGGAATCGACACATTGGCGACTTTTCAGATATATGCTCGCCTGTGTCGACTTTATTTTTGATGCAAACCAGGTAATTTGTGTAAAATCAACATTTCCATTCTTGCCTTTGGTGTAAGACTCTCATTCTTTAAAAGTTCATATCTTGACTTGTGTATGTTGGATTTTTGTTGTTTATCTCTTGTTTGATTTAGATAAATATTGCCTATTTTGCTAAACTGGTGTGTGAGAAAGTAGCCTATTTCTAGCATGGTTATACCCATTTTTGCCTGTTTTTCAGTGTTTGTCATTGTGTTTTCATTGTGTCTCTGGGATCCTGGGGCACCAGTGCTCATAGTTTGGGGCCTACATATCAGTATGTTTTACTGTTTTATCAGTATGCTTGACTGTGTCACTGGAGTCCTGCTAATCAGAACTCTAGTGCTTATGCTCTCTCTGGTTCCAAATTTGTACTTACATACTGGTAACCAAGTATTCCACTCCAAATTGGAATACTGGACCCCCACTTATATGTCCCCAGTATATGGTACCTAGGTACCCAGGGCATTGGGGTTCCAGTAGATCCTTATGGGCTACAGCATTTCTTTTGCCACCCATAAGGATCTCATACAAAAACTTCTTCATGACTGCCATTGCAGCCTGAGTGAAATAATGTAAGCACTATTTCATAGCCATTTTCACTGCACCAGGTCACTTATAAGTCACCTATATATATCTAACCTTCAGACCCTGAAGGCTAGGTGCATAGTACCTGTGTGTGAGCGCACCCCTGCACGAGCAGAGATGCCCTCACATTGTCCAAGCCCATTTTCCCGGGCTTCATGAGTGCGGGACGCCATTATAAGTGTGCACTACATATAGGTCAATACATATATGCAACTTCACAATGGTAACCCCGAATATGGCCATATGGGGTGTCTAGGAACTGGAAATTGTACCCCCAATCTGATTCTGGTATGAGGAACTGGAAATTGTACCCCCAATCTGATTCAATATACAACTGGACCATTTTGGTTGCAGGAATATATAGGACTTGTAGGTTTACCAAGAACCCTAGGTACCCAGAGTCAAAAACTGAGCTGCACTTTGCAATGGTTTTTCATTGTGTACTGATATACAGTAACTCATTTGGTAAAATATAAACAGTGAAAAATAAATACAGTATTGAGGAAAACTATGTATTTCCGCAATGGGCGCAAGATAGGGAGTTTAGAAGCAGTGGTTATTTGCCCATCTCTGAATTTGTGGATACCCATACCTACATGTGAATGAGAGGGCATTTCCCAAAATTACTTTTTTCTTGCACACTGTCTTGCATTTGGAAGGCACAAATGTAGGGAAAGACAATTGGTAAAGAGACTTTTTCTGCTATTCTGTATTCTGCTAAGTCTCCCAATAATAATGGCACTCCACTTGTGTGGGTAGGCCTAGTATCGGTGACAGAAAACAGCCCAAAACACAACATGGAAAAATCTAATTTTTCCACTAAAAAAGGACTCCTTTTTGTTCAATGTGCCAAGCTGTGGATTTAAGGCTGTAGCTCTGCTGGCACCCAGGGAAACCTATCAAACATATGCATTTTTTAAAACTAGACATCGAGAGGAATTCAGGATGTGCTGACTTGCATGGCTTTCCTCACATTTTTTTACCCAGAATCCCTTACAAACCTCAAACTGTGAGAAAAAAACACATTTTTGTCACATTTCTGTGATGGAAAGTTTTGGACACTATCAGGAGCCACAAACTTTCTTCCAACAAGCATTCCCTCACGCCTCCTGACAAAAATGGTTCCTCACTAGTGTGGTTAGACCTAGCACTCACAACAGGAATTGGACCAAAGCACAAGATGTATGCTGCACATTATTTCATCGAAAACTGACCCTCCTTTTTCGATGTGGGTAGCTTTGCATTTTGGACCTTGCTCAGCCGGCACCTAGGGAAACCTAGCCAACCTGTACATTTTTTTAAACTAGACACCTTGGGGAATCCAGGACAATGTAACTTGCATCGATCCCATTAGGGTTTCTTAGTCACAATGCCCTGCAAACCTCAAACCTTTGCTGAAATCAATCATTTTCAAAATGTTGTGATGGAAACTTTTGTAATCTGCAGGAATCCACAAAATTCCTACCATCCAGCATTGCCTCACCTGTGCCAATCAAATGCTGCCCCACCTATGTGGCTGGGCCTACTGCTGCAACAGAAACGGCTCAAACCAAGGACAATGAAGCACTTACACAAAGACAGCTATTGACCTTAGTTGGATCCGTTTCTGTTGCTGGCAAACGGCCCAGCCAATGGGGCAGAACTTTTATCGGTTATCCCTCAGTCATCACCCCTCATTCTTCAGCCCTCAACCCTTAAACTTCATCTTTCATACATCACTCCTCACTCCTCCGGCCTCATCTGCCACTCCCATTCCTTATAACCCATCTTCCATGTCTCACCTCCGATCTCTCATCCTTCTGTAGTCCCTCCTTATCTCTTGCACCTCATTGATTATTCTTGTTCCCTCACACTCACTTCATTCTTCCTCACCTCTTCCCCCTAATCACTGATTCTATATCTATTGTGGTTCACCCTTTCTTTTCACTTTGCGTGATGAGTGAAATTGACAAACAATAATATCCTAAAATGTGCACGACCCTGTGTATTTTATGGCAGTCAAATCCTGCACACCTCATGCCTCTGTTGTTATTCTTTATTCCTTGTCACTCATTCCTATCTCCAATTACCTTTGTCTTCATGACTTACTCATCACCCCTCAGTCATCACACTTCCCTCCTCAACCCTCACTCCACCCCCTTCCAAAAATTGGGAAAAGAAACACTGTAATTCATTATATTTCAGATATATAGTATACTACAGTGTATTTACAGTTTTGGACATATTTAATACTTTAAAAAAGTCTATGCAGTAGTGCAGTAATACCTAGAAAGCATTGGTCCTTGGTACTAGCATGGTATTCCCTAAACCTGTTTTAAAAATATGTAAAAAATATAAAAGGAATGTCCCTACCTAATATTACTTTAATAAAGTGGTAATAGGTAGCAAACAGTAATAAAGAACACTAGTTACCTTCATTTGAGCCCTTACCTACAACAGGGACAATCTGTATTAAAAGCAATATGGCTCTCTTGAATTTTGTAAAGACAACCATTAAACAATCATATACTGAGTTGTCATCTCCATGCACCACACTATACAGCAATGTTACAGTGGTATACGAGGGCATAATATATCATTAAGGCCTATTTGTAGTATTATATTGCTTTACCCAAGCATCCCTTCTTCTTCACTCCTCATTCTATACTTTGCTTCTTCTAAGCTAGGGCCCAATTTAAATGTTGGCAGAGTGAGAACAGTGGTTGCTGTCAATGCTTGAAAAGTCCACTGGGCTGATACACATTTTACATTTTGGTAGTCAGTATCCCTGTCAGGGTGGCAGAATAATTTACTCCTTCACCCTGGTGGAGGGTGGGTAGACTGCCAAAATATAAATGAGGCCCTAAATGTCCTTCTTCTGATTCTCACTTTATTCCTCTGTCCCTCCGTCATGCATGGTGTTGCATGGGCAATGCAATACTTAATTCAGATGCACAAAGCTATGGAAGGCCACAATGTGTGGCCCTGCGTTGCTTGGTATCTCTCGGAAAATGCAAGGCAGCACAATTTTTGAATTACTCTGCACACCATAATCTACATTCCTGCTATATTTCAACTACATCCAGGTACCACTGTACTCTATGCCACTATACACAACTCCACTATACACCACTTCACTTCATGATATTCCACTGTATGCCACTCCATTTTTACTATTCCATCCCATGCTACTCTACTTTATGGCATTCTACTCCATGCCATTCCATTGCACACCACTCCACTATACGCTATTCCAGCTACACCACTCTACTCTATTGTAGGAGGCTGGCCTGGCTTGTAGTGGGTACCAAGGGGTACTTACACTCTGTACCAGGTCCAGTTATCCCTTAGGATGATAGAAGGTAGCTATAGCAGAGCAGCTTAGGCTGAACTAGGAGACATGCAAAGCTCCTACTATACCACTGGTGTCATATGCACAATATCATAAGAAAACACAATACACAGATATACTAAAAATAAAGGTACTTTATTTTTATGACAATATGCCAAAAGTATCTCAGTGTGTACCCTCAGTATGAGGATGCCAAATATAAACAAGATATATGTACACAATACCAAAAATATGCAGTAATAGCAAAACAAAGTAATGCAAGCAATGTAAAGTTACAGTAGATTGCAATAGGAGCACATAGGTGTAGGGGCAACACAAACCATATACTCCAGAAGTGGAATGCGAACCACGAATGGACCCCAAACCTATGTGAGCTTGTAGAGGGTCGCTGGGACTGTAAGAAAATAGTGAGGGTTAGAAAAATAGCCCACCCCAAGACCCTGAAAAGTAGGTGTAAAGTGCACCTATAACCCCCAGAGAGCACAGAAGTTGTGATAGGGGGTTTCTGCAAGGAAGACCAACACCAGCAAAGCAACCAAAGTGGATTTCCGGACCTGAGTACCTGTGGAACAAGGGGACCAAATCCAAGAGTCGCAACAATGTTGAGAGTGGGCAGATGCCCAGGAAATGCCAGCTGAGGGTGCAAAGAAGCTGCCACCGGAGGCTAGAAGCTGTGGATTCTGCAAGAACGAAGAGGGCTAGAAACTTTGGAGGATGGATGTCCCACGTCGTGAAGAAGCTTGCAGAGGTGTTCCCCCACAGAAAGACCGCAAACAAGCCTTGCTAGTTGCAAGGGTCGCGGTTAGGGTTTTTGGATGCTGCTGTGGCCCAGGAGGGACCAGGATGTCGCCACTTGGATGAGGAGACAGAGGGGGCACCCAGCATGTCAGGGAGCCCTCACAAAAGCAGGCAGCACCCGCAGAAGTACCAGATCAAGCACTTGGAAGAGGAGTGAACCGGAGTCCACCCGGATGTTATTTCACTCAGGCTGCAGTGGCAGTCCTTTGTAAGAATTGTCAGAGCTCCCTATGGGTGGCAAAAGAAATGCTGCAGCCCATAGGGATCTCCTGGAACCCCAATACCCTTGGTACCTTAGTACCATATACTAGGGAATTATAAGGGTGTTCCAGTATGCCAATGTGAATTGGTGAAATTGGTCACTAGCCTGTTAGTGACAATTTAGAAAGCAGAGAGAGCATAACCACTGAGGTTCTGATTAGCAGAGCCTCAGTGAGACAGTTAGTCATCACACAGGGAACACATACAGGGCACACGTATGAGCACTGGGTCCCTGGCTGGCAGGGTCCCAGTGAAACATACACTAAAACAACATATATACAGTGAAATATGGGGGTAACATGCCAGGCAAGATGGTACTTTCCTACATCTATGCTACTCCACTCTGCACTATTACACTGTAGGCAACTCCATTCTAAGCCTCTACACTGCATGGCATTCCACTCTACTCCCACTACTGTACACTACTCCCCTTTACACTATTCCACTCTACACCACTCCATTCTATGCTATTCCACTGTACGCCACAGGAATCTATGCCACTCCACATTTTGGTATTTCACTCTCCCCCACTCAACTGTATGGCAGGCCAGTTTACGCCATTCCACTGTACACCTGTGCTGTACACTAAGGGCCTGTTTACAAATCTGGCGGTCTTCAGACCGTCACACTTGCAGATGGCTGTTGGACCGCTGCGGTTGCGATGGTCTGGTCTGACCACCACAGTACAAGTTTGGTGGGTAGCCCTGCCAACCTACCGCTATCTCCACCAGGATCTTCGATCCGGACGATCTGACGTTGACGGAGGTCAGAATCAGCCAGGGTGGTGCTGATGTCAGTGCCACCCTTCTGATTATGACCTGGTTCTCCACCAGACTTTTTTCACCATCATGAAAAGGCTAGAAGGGAAAAGGTGCAGGGAGCCACAGAGGGGCCCCTGCGCTTCCCACGCACTTGGCAGCCAGCCAAGCTTCCCAGCTGGAATGTCGTAATGGGCCCGGTGGGGAGGTAGCCAGTAAGACAGCAGCCTCCCCATCAGACGTTCGATGGATGGGTCATCTCATCCACCAAACTCATAATCAGGGGTTAAATCCTAAAATTACCCTTACCTACCTTTACCTTCACCCACCCTGAAACCCTAAAATCATTGTCACCTCTCTTTACCTCTAACTGCACCTAAAGAAAGTATGTTATTTAAAAAAATACTTACCTGCCTAGTAAAGTACTGTGTAGTAAAGGTGGAACTACTTACTTGCATACTTACCTTATCTATGCGTGGTAAAGGATGTTTCCTTTTTTATATTTGGTTAAATATTTTTTAGATTCATTTTAATTAATTCATATAAGTCCATATCACATACTTTTGAAATATGTGATCTAACTTCAAAATCTAATTTCAATTTCAAAGCAAATCAACATAACTTTAATGCATTTCATTTAAACAGGAGACATATTCATTTAAACATTGCTTGTGTTCCTTTCAATATGTGCTTTATTCATTGGAATGCATGCCACATTTATCTGGCATAGTTTCATATACATTTCAAATATTTTGACGTGGGCCATATTGATTTCAATAGGTTCCATACTCATTTAAAAGTGATTCATATTCATATTAACATGTCATATTCTTTTCAATGAATGTCATATTCATTTTAATGGATGTCATATTCACATTAACACTTGACATATTCATTTTAGTTTGGGTCATATACATTTCAACATATGTTATAATTATTTTAAAACATGTCACATTCATTTCGATGTGTATCATATTCATTTCAGAGCATGCCGTATTTATTTTAACACGTGTCATTGTAAATTCAGCATTTGTCATATGCATTTTAATGAATGTTGAATTAATTTCAATGGGTTGATATTCATTTCAATGCAATTCATTTCAGCTTAGTATGTGTCATATTCCTTTCAATGGATGTTGCATTCATATTAAAACTTTTTCTATTAATTTGAACAAACGTTACATAATTTCAACACACATAATATTAATTTCAATGTGTATTCAATGCAAGGGATGTTAATGTTGATAAATATCAAGCTCCTTTAACATTACTCATATTCATTTCAAATTCATCAAATTAATTTCAATAAAGCTCATATTCATATTAGTACATCATATGCATTTTAATATGTATCATATTCTTTTCAATCAATGTTATATTTGTTTAAACGGATGTCATAGTCATATAAACCCTTGTCATTAATTTTTTCATGCATTATATTCATTTTAACCTATGTCATCTCCATTTCAATATCTATGATATTAATTTCTATGCATGCCATATTCATTTTGACAAATTTAATGGGCATCTCAGTGCTGGTCATATTCATTTTAAGGCATGTCAAATTCATTTCAGTGGGGCTTGTATTTATTTCAACAAGTCATATTCATTTTAAAGCATCACGTATTCATCTCTGTACATCTCATATTCATTCTTATCTCTGTAATGTTCAATTCATTGCAGTTCACAGTCATTGCAACATGTGTAATGTTCCTTTCAAGGTATGTGATTTCATTTTCAGTGTACAATATATTCTTTTCAGAATCTGTCATATTCATTTTAACTTATGCTATATATCTCTTGGTATATGTCAGCCATTTCAAGAAATGTCCTATTCTTTTTGATGCATATTTTATTCATTTCAGTGCTTGCTATATTGTTCACAGTAAGGGACATAGGCGGTCATTCTGACCTTGGCGGGCGGCGGAGGCCGCCCGCCAAAGTCCCGCCGTCAGGTTACCGTTCCGCGGTCGAAAGACCGCGGCGGTAATTCTGACTTTCCCGCTGGGCTGGTGGGCGGTCGCCTTCAGACCGCCCGCCAGCCCAGCGGGAAAGAGGCTTCCACGATGAAGCCGGCTCGGAATCGAGCCGGCGGAGTGGAAGCTGTGCGACGGGTGCAGTTGCACCCGTCGCGTATTTCACTGTCTGCGCAGCAGACAGTGAAATACATGTAGGGGCCCTCTTACGGGGGCCCCTGCAATGCCCATGCCAGTGGCATGGGCACTGCAGGGGCCCCCAGGGGCCCCGCGACCCCCCCTACCGCCATCCGGATCCCGGCGGTCGGACCGCCGGGATCTGGATGGCGGTAGGGGGGGTCGGAATCCCCGCGGCGGTGCAGCAAGCTGCGCCGCCGTGGAGGATTCAATGGGGCGGCGGTACACTGGCGGGAGCCCGCCAGTGGTGCCGGTCTGACCGCGGCTTTACCGCCGCGGTCGGAATCCCCATTGGAGCACCGCCGGCCTGTCGGCGGTGCTCCCGCAGTCCTCCGCCCTGGCGGTCTTTGACCGCCAGGGTCAGAATGACCCCCATATTCAGTTTGTTATAACCAATACATATTTCATTATATCTCTTATTCAATTCAGAGTTTGTGCTATTCATATTAATCACTATGTAGCATATTCACTCTGCCATGTTTCATATTTGTTCTGCTACAAGTCTGATTCCTTCTGCCAGGAATCACAATTATTTAACACATATTACATTCATTCCTATATGTGTCATATTCATTATGAAGCATGCTATGCAATTCAGGGGATGTCCTGTAAGGATTTCTGTAATTTTGATGTGAACTGCTTCCCATACAAGCAGAGAATTGTGAATGAATAGTGTGCCTTACTGAGGTACAGGACTTATGTGAGGCATGAGTCATTAGTAAAGTGTGCGAGGGAGGTGTTAAAGGTATGCGAAGGAACGTGTGGTGGGGATCATCATATTATAGACATATTGTGTCCAGCAGTGTTAGATGTATCCTTTCTAGCCCACTTATTTGAGATAAAAAAAACACTAGCTTTGGAGCCATACATTCCCTGTTATAGCTAGACAAAGCTATTGGCAAACATACCTTAATGGTTGGAGAGCCACATGTGTTTGCCATTCTCAACCAGTTTCCAGTACCATCCTCCATCACGCCAGGATCTGAGAGCAAAGGACATTCTAGCATACCACACTGTCAGGATGAAATGTGCCATTTCAGGGGTGGCTCTATATGACAAGTATAGCATGCCCAATGCAGGTGGCACAATAGATTGCGTGTGGCCTTGTTGGTGGTAGGACAATGAAGTGCTGCAGATGAGTATGCATAGATTACATATGACTGACTTTTTCTGGAGTTGTATCAACACACATCAGCAATGAAGTCACATAAAAAAGTAAGTGTGAAGGGACTAATATAACACACAAGAGGGCAATTATGGCCAACTCAGGCATAATAATATCACCTTTTCTGCCTTGATGCAATCTACCTAGCCCTATTAACTTTTGTATTCATTTGTTGCACTCACATGTACTAAACTTGCTAAACAATGCCATGCTGTTTCAGTGATTGTGATATAATTTACCTGACATATAATGCATGTAGGCCCAGTTCTAGAGGGTGGGCCTGGTGGACCAGGCCCACTCGAAGATGATCCTGGCCCACCTAAGGCCATTCAGAAGTGGAAAAGCAGGCCCACACACGTGGGTCAGCTTTCCTGCTGGCGCACAACCTGAAAGTCTGCTACAGCTTGGGTGTGACTCTGAGCAAGCCACAGTCAGGCTTGTCCATTGTCATGTGCAGCGGAGGAGGCACAGCATGTGGTGCACCGCCTGCCATCCCAGGCCTCAGGAGGTGACATGGGTCCTCTGAGGAGTGGCTGCTGCTTTTATGCAGTATTATTAACAAGTCTTAGACAGGGGACATTCACTTAATTCCTTCGCAGTAGGAAACAGCAATAAGATACAGAAGCTATGGATGCTTAGTGTTCACCTTCTTGGTTTAAAAACTGTGCAGTGACATGCCAGATTGAAATTAGGAGTTTCATTCCAATTAAATTCCATCTATATATAGAATAGGGAGGGTGATGTGTGCAGCTCAAGAGTGATGGGACTTCAGAAAGAAAACAATAGGAACTGAAACAACTTTACATTTAATAAAGGAGTTAAATAATTCTAGATAAGTACACAGGAGGGAGTGAAAGAGGGAGGAAGGTGAGGGAAATGGCAAAGGAAAAGATAAAGTGAGGAAAGATTAATCAGAGAGAAGATTAGAACAAGAGATTGCTAGAGAGAGGGAAGGAAAAGAAGCACAAGTGTTGAGAAGGGCGATGGCAAAGCGAGAAAAAGAACAGTGAATGACAAAGCAAGGGATGGATGTAGAAGAGAATGTTAGAAGTTTCCTGTTAAGTGATATAATTGCAAGTGTATTTATATAGAGCTTATTACTCCTGATAAGGCTTCGAAGTGCTTTATGCTGAGTAGCATAGTACTCTGTCAATGTTAGTGGGCAATGTTAGTTTACAGGTATGGGGCTTTAAAGAGGAAAGGTTGTGATTCATGAAATGAGGTATCATTCAATTTCAGAATATTATGGTGGTATACGTGGAGGAGGCACCATTTAGCAATACACCAATTGCCCATATCTGGCCATGGTAGTCTTACATCAACTAGCATCAGGATCTTTCCAGAGTACCTCAGGAGCATTGGCAGGTGTATCCCAGAGTGCAGTATCCACATTTCTCAAGCATTTGTTGGATCCCGTCATCCAAATAATGCCCCAATATCTGACATTTCAGAGCAGTATCCACATTTCTCAAACATGTGTTGGTTGCCATCATCCAAATAATGACCCAATATCTGACATTTCCCAAAACAATGGAATAGAGACAATTGAAGCAAGGATTGTATCAAATTGCACAATTTCCAAATTTCCTGTGTGGCATTGACTGCAAACATGTTAAGTTGCTCCCACCAGCAGACACAGTCCATCTTTATTTTAACAGGAAGCATGCATACACAATTAATGTCCAAGGGATATGTGATGAAAAGTACTGCTTCATAAATGCAGCAGCCAAGTTTCAAGGCAGTACGCATGTTTCATATATATTCTGTCACTCAACCATTAATGATCATTTCCAACATGGACTACATGGAGAAGATGTGTTAGTAGATAAGTTAATAGATAATCAAAGCACGTTGCTGCTTCAAAACTGCTTGTCTCACACACAAAGTTCTACACAGTGGAAAACCAATCTACCTGGCATCTAAACTCACTAAAGCTCACCAAACGAGAAACCCAAGAGTCTCCAACACACTTCTTCTTATCATTCCTAAAAACAAAAACAAAAGCCTTCTTTTGTCCTTTCTCGGGCAATGCATGCAAAATCTGCATCTATCTTCCAGTACATATCAGGACTTACACCTCCATAGTGAGTTTCAAAATACAATTAAAAGAATTTCTACTCAATCAGCACCTTAACCCTCAAGGTAATAACTCCTAACACACACTGGAAAGATACCATGTTATACCCATATCTCTCCCGAGGTCCTTACAATGTCTAGAAATGTGTTGCTTCAATTGTACTTTATTGTTTCTTTTTCACTGATAATGATTATACTCCTGACACTACAAACATACTGTATTGTGAATGACTGCTATGGAATAACATGATTCTGTAAAGCCTCTGATACCCTCAGGTCTTCCAATGCTATATAAAACTCTTTAAATAAATAAACAAATAAATAAATAGATAAAAAAGTTAAAGTTCAAGAATATGTCACACCATCTAACACATATAATAGGTAATCAACTGTAACGTAGAATTTACTGTACTGTCTAATGTCTGCATCTGTAGCAACATATTCCAAGCATATGCCTACTTTACAGCACTAATTTGTTGTCCAGTTTGATTCCCAGGTGGTATGGGCTATGCTCAATGGACTTGGCTGTGAACAGAATTTGCTAAACTAAAAACACCATTGGAAGAAGCTTATAATGTTGTGCATTGTAGGACCTATATCATCATTGAATGGAACTTTGGAATGTTGAAGCCTAGGTTCAGATGCTTAGATTTGTCTAGTGATAGGCTGTTGTATAATCCATATACTGCTGTTAAGATTTTTGTAGTGTGCTGTATATTACACAACATTGCTGTAAAAGGGTCTTTAGGTGTGGAATAATAAAGTTTTGCAATGAGAGCTGTGTTGAAGATGTCGTCAATCCAAATTAGAATTAAGATAGAGAATCTCAAGAAGGTCTAAGGTGACAAAAATATTACGTTGACAATGTTTTCCAGTTCCTAAATTGTATGTACATATATGTTGCTTTCTGCTGTGTAGAAATAGAAAGAAATATGTTTGCTTAATAACGAATACAAATATGTCATTGCAATGTTTGTGGGCATGAATATAAATAGACATGAGAGTTTTTGACATTTTTCATCACTTGCATAGTGAAAAAAGTAGCTAATGTATACCTGTAAGCACATTTATCTTTGTAAAGTAATTTATTCCATCATTGGTACTTCAATGTTGTCAAATGTTTACTTCTGTTTACAAATGCAATTGGGAACTAACATTAATGAAATGACTGTGACGTATAACATTTATATTGTGTCATTGATAAATAAGGTAATGCACTAGAACATCTGATTGTGTGTTACAATAAGTTATACAGTGTAATGCTGCATTGTCTTTCCTCACCTAAGTATTGAGATGTGTCTTCATGGCTGTGAGATGATCTATAGATATATACCCTATATAAACATATGCATGCACTAAGACTTTGGCTGTTCGTGGGTCACAAAGCTAGGTGTAGCTTAAAGTTGGATTTTTCACATAACTCACAGACAGCCAGACTACTGAAGTATTAGGCATGTCTGGATGGCTCATCAATGGGTGAGGGTTAGGGGACTGGAGCTGCTCCTAGCTACAGTTACAATCGAAAAGGCTGTGCTCTGCTTTGATACAAAGGACCTATCACTGTTGTATTATTCATGCAGGATGCTTTGAGGCAGGCCTGGGGGAGCAGTAAATATCAATGACAGCAAATAGAATGCTCTATAAATGTATCCTACTTCCAAGGAGACACCAGGTATGCAAATAAAATTCTAATTTTCACTATACAGTTAAAATACTAGACCTGCCGAAGATCTCTCAGAGGTGTGGCTTCTGCTGTGGCCTGCTGTATACTTCAGAAGATTGTTTTGTTGTATCTGGAAGGACAGCAGTGCTTCCTTAAGCTTTCCTGGAACACTGATGCCTTCCAGTCATGTTCTAAAGTAACACTGGAACAGAAATTCACTTTCTCCATTGTAGTGCCTTCCGATATCCAATTTAACACATGCCCTTAAAATAGGATTTTTTTTCTCCTTGAACCAATATCTTAGTGTTTTTTTGGCTAGGTTAAAGATTACTTTTTTAATATATGCATAAGGAATTAAATAGACGGTGCATACCCATATCAGTCATATCTTAAACATCAATGTCGTCTGCATATGGTAACACCTTTAAGTGTTTGCCTGCCTCATTTGGGGAGCAAGGCACAGATTTCATGAGGCTTCAGTCATGTTCACTGTAGATAACCAAAAGAAAATGGGGGTGAATACACAGCCCTTGGTTAGTTGAAATCTCAGAGTCATTTGAGCACCCACAGTTGTTATTGTTTGGGCATAGGGTAACAGCCACATAGGTGGGCCTGGGATTTGGTCGTCTTCTATTATGTGTTGGGCCTCTTCGACCAAAGACATAGAGGCCAAATTCAATCTGCCAAAGATCCATGAAGGATAATGAAACAGATTTTCTGGCATTCTCTACTAGCTTTCGCTGCTAACCACATGTTTCCAGTATTAGGGGCAAGATGCAGGATTATAGACAGATCTGCTGACTTTGAAACATGGGAACCAGATTTGAGGAGTCTGTACATTAGCTCAACATCCAGTGATTTTGAGAAAATGACTTAAACTCCTCATGCCCAAAAAACAAATGAATGTGACCTTATGTAATGTAACTAGTGCTTGTGCAAAACAATCCAGTACCTGCAGATCGAGTTTGTGCTATATAAAACTGCAAAAAACTGCAAAAAGAAAACAAATGTGTCCAGTTGAGGACGTGAGCTGAGCTGCATTGCATGGAGATGAAATCTACTTCTGTCTAGCCACTACCATGTGGATGTGCTTTACAATCTCCAGCGGTCAGTACCTGTTTCTGCATGATGTAATTTGAGTATGTAGTGCTTCAACAATTAGAGTGTGCTGCTACAAGCAGAGTTGAAGATCTGCACAATATCACTTCTTATAAATGTAGAGTTTCCAAGTAAACTATGAAGGAAAGTCTTAATTTTATTAAAGACATGGAGGCGAGTATTATGCTTTCTTTTAACAGCAGTCACAGTCAAGAAAAAATAAACCAATCCCAGAAGGCTAGAAAAAATGCTGCCAGTGGGAAAAAAGCAACAATACAATGGACGAATCAAATATGCGTAGTACATATAGAATACCTAACTTGATTGCAAGCAGCCCTCTTTTCTTCTGTGAGAAAGTCATGAATAAGATAAAAAAATTGGAAATATACATGCGATCATACAGATAGCCAAACTTAGTGTTAAAAGGTCTTGAATCCAGTCCAAACAAAAAACTTTGAAAGACGTATTCAGAGTTAGAAGAAATGAATCCTTATGCGTCATGGGGCAGCCAGGAAATCCCATCTTGGAGAGGATATGGAGTGAGGAAACTTGTTAGGTGGAAGATGCTGTAGCATTTGAAGAAACTATAGGGTGGGAAAGAGACAAAACACAGTTAAAGCAATCATGAGGTGGGATAATACTCGCCTCCATGTCTTTAATAAAATTAAGACTTTTCTTCATAGTTTACTTGGAAAATCTATATCTTATGTCAAGACCGGTGGCTCTTGTTATGCTTGTTCAAAGCATATCAATTACCACAGAAGATGCAGTATTAATAGGTTTACAATGGAAAGTGCGAAAAATCAGATCATTAGACCAATCAGCTGATCTCAGAATGTCCTCTAGATGTGAACCAGCTCAAAAGGATTTGGAAGCCATGGCTCCCAGGGAAGAATGGGCTCCAAATTTAGACGTATCGATTCCAGCAACAGACATTACCCATTTAACCCAGCGAGCTAGGGTGGGCGAAGAAACTGGTTTATGGGGTTTTCTGATGGATATGAGGAGTTGGGTGACAGAGGACTCTCTGAGATGGATAGTTCTTTGTTCATAAGATTTTAAACTGTTTTCAATGCACAATTTTGGATGATTGGGGAAGAAAGGATAAAACACAGTGGAGATGTTGGGTTTGTTACCTCTTGGAACTTTAAAAAGAACACCATTAGGGGTGAAGTGGCGTGACAAGATATCAAGGGCTTTGACATCTGATAGTCGCTTCATAGAGATTAGGCACAATAACATTGTTAGTTTAGCGGAGAGCATTTTGAGTGATGACAAATCATTATCCTGCCAAGAAAAAAACAACTGTAAAATGAGGTTAACATCCCATAATTCACTATATTTGGGAATAGGAGGATTAGAAAATTGTACTCCCTTTAACAAATGGCAGATGAGAGGGTGTTCGCCAACAGGTTTACCATTAATGAAAGGGTGATTTAAGGAAATGGCTGAACGATAGAGATTGATAGTTCTGTAAGATTTGCCTGAACTAGCCAGAGAGGCAAGAAAGTTAGCTATTAGGGTGATATCTGCTGAAAAAGATTACCAGATTTTCCCAGACACCAGCAGGACCAAATTGACCAGGCAGATTTTTATGCCTTTGTTGTGCCTGGAGCCCATGACTTTCTGCTATTGGATGAAGCTTTGATCGAAATTCCTGACTCAGATATTGAAGACTTGTGACTTTCCAGGCTGAAAGAAGAAGGGGGTTCTTGAGAATTAGCTTGTGGGAAAGACCCTGAGGGTTGAGAAGGACTTTTGGAATGGAAGGAAGAAGGATTGGAAAATCCATTGCTAAATCTAGAAGGGGCGTATACCAGAACTGGGACTGCCAAAGGGTACTACTAGAACTAACGTGGCCATCCGTCGTCGTACTTGGGCGAGAACTTTGTTGATCATCAGGAAAGGGGGGAAGGCATAATTGGTCATCATTGACCAGAAGGCATCTGTTGCTAAGGCCTGGGGGTCCGGTCTCTAGCTGAAAACCTGAGGAAGTTGGGAGTTCAGTCAAGACGCTAAGAGATTTATATGAAGAGGACCCCATTTCTGGTAAAGCGAGTTGAAGATTGATGGATGGAGTTTCCAATCACTAGATGATGAGAGTACCAGTCTGCCACTAAATTGAGCGATCCTGGAAAATATTCCACCCGTACTGAAACTTTGTGGCGGAGGCAAAATTCCCAAAAACCTTTGGCGAGTTCTGCCACCGCTCTTGATCTGGTACTGCCAAGATGGTTGATGTATCTGAAAGAGGTGAGATTGTCCATGCGTAGAAGTACTGAACATTGAACCTTGTTTTTTGTAAAGCTTTTGATCACAAAGGAGTCTGCAAGCATCTCTAAACAATTGATGTGCAATGAAGACTCCTGAGGAGACTATGGAGGTCATTACAACCCTGGAGGACGGTGTTAAAGCGCAGTAAAACAGGCCGGCGGTAAAAAAAATTGAATTACGACCGTGGCGGAAACCGCCAACAAAGACAGCCACTTTAACACTCCGACCGCCACGGCGGTACAAACAAACAGCTTGGCGGTCACCACCAACAGACAGTCGGAAGACAATGTACTGCCCACAGTATCACAACCTACCAATCTGCCACCTTTTTGGGGGGGGAATTCATTGCGGACAAAAACACGGCGGACACAGGACTTCGAAGGGAAAAAGCTCACCTCTACACACCCCACGAGGAATACGGACGCCATGGAACCAGAGCTGCACATTTTTCCAGCCATCATCTTCTTGCTCCTCTACCAGGAGCACGAACGCCGGCGGCGAAGACAACGGTGAGTACTGCACCTACGACACAGGGGAGGGGAGGGAAAAAACAGGGACACACACATGCAAAACCCCCACCCCCATCGTCACCCACTACAACACACACACTAATACAGCATGATACATTACAGTTACATCCCCCAACCCCCCCCTCGGAAGAATGCAAATACAAAAGATAATGAGGGTAACTATTGTAATATATTAAAATCAAGTACGCAAAAATATATATATGTACACCATAAACAAAATATACACCAAGCTTAGTAGTCCAGGAAGTGCTCCAATGAAGTCCGTGGAACACTGGGCCCACACGGTATGGGCGAGGCCCACACAAGATCCCCGACCATGATGGAGAGAACACTGCAGGGGCATCAGAGAGCAAGAAAACAGGCACCTCAGGGGGAGGGAAAGGGTGGCACCTCAGCCGTCTGATTGCACGACGCAAAATCTATCAAATTCAATCCTGGGGAGTGCAAAGCCACAGTCTCTCAAGTCTCTACAGTGGGTGGGTTGCCCACTGTTCCATCCTGGGGAGTGCAAAGCCACAGTCTCTCAAGTCTCTACAGTGGGTGGGTTGCCCACTGTTCCATCCTGGGGAGTGCAAAGCCACAGTCTCTGAAGTCTCTATAGTGGGTGGGTTGCCCACTGTTCAATCCTGGGGAGTGCAAAGCCACAGTATCTCAAGTCCCTACAGTGGGTGGGTTGCCCACTGCTGCATCCTGGGGAATACAAAACCACAGTCTCTCAAGTCTCTACAGTGGGTGGGTTGCCCACTGCGGCATCCTGGGGAGTGCAAAGCCATAGTCTCTCAAGTGGATAACAGTCTCCACTGGTTCTGGAGGGGGCCTTGTGCCCAGAGTGCTTCACCCTGCTAAGAACAGAGGTAGTGGATGTATCTCTCCACTGGTTCTGAAGGGCGCCTTGTGCCCAGAGTGCTTCATCCTGCTAAGGACAGAGGTAGTGGATGTATCTCTCCACTGGTTCCGAAGGGGGCCTTGGGCCCAGAGTGCTTCATCCTGCTCCTGATTGACTCAGTAGCGTCAGTGCCCTTGGTGCTCATGGGCCAGCGGTGCTTGGAGCGGCGGTGCCCTGTTCAGTGGTGCTTGAGGCGGCGGTGCCCTGTTCAGCGGTGCTTGAGGCGGCAGTGCCCTGTTCAGCGGTGCTTGAGACGGCGGTGCCCTGTTCAGCGGTGCTTGAGGCGGCAGTGCCCTGTTCAACGATGCTTGAGGCGGCGGTGCCCTGTTCAGCGGTGCTTGTGCTGGCGGTCCTTTATGTCCCAGCGGGGCTTGTGCTGGCGGTCCTCTCTGTCCCAACGGGGATGATGGCAGTGGCCTCCTGGGCAGCGGGGATGATGACGGTGGCCTCCTGGGCAGCAGGAATGATGATGGCGGTGGCCTCCTGGGCAGCGGGTTTGATGGCAGTGGCCTCCTGGGCAGCGGGGATGATGGCGGCCTCCTCTGCCGTGCTGCTCTTCTCAGACTTTCCTGGTTTCTTGTGGCCCTTCCCCACCTTGGAAGGTGTCGCAGCTGACTCCACACTCCCACTGGGACCCCTGGGAGCGGCTTTGGTGGCTGGAGTCTTCCCCCTCTCCCGCCGGGACTGGCCAACTTCTGATGCTTGACAGGTGGGGGACTGGCTCCGTGCCACACTGGCTGCCCTGCTGCCCGGTGCACTCCAGATTCTGGTGCCTACAGGCACCACTGGTCCCGGAGATGTTGTGGCTGAGGTGCCTGGTTGGGACCTGGAGAGTCTGGACCTAGGAGACTGACAGGGTGGGGGAGGTGTGGGAAAGAGGTCAAGGTTGGACAGGAAAAGTTTTTGGGAGACACTGGGATGGGTAGCTGGAGGGGGTTTGGGAGTGGAGGAAGAGGTGTGGTTGTAGGAGGTGTTCGTTTGCTGACTCTGGGTGAAGGTGCATGCGCTGGAGGCTGTCGTGAGATGGATGGCTGTTGGGTGGGTGTGTGCCGGCGTTTGTGTATCTTGGGAGGTGGTGTCAGAGACACACTGGGAGAGGACACAGGGTGAATGGTAGTGGGGGTGGTGACTGCACATGAGCGGGGTGTGGTGATGGGTGTGCTGGTGATGGCAGTAGTGGCTGTAGATGTAGTGCATGCAGGTGTGAGTTTAGATGAGACTGGGAGGGAGGAGGGAGATGAGGAGGAGGGGGTCACAGTGGAGGCAGTGAATGTTGGTGTGTCTGCATGTGTGTGATGCTTGCGTGAGTACCTGTGGGATGTGTGGTGCTTATGTTTGCCAGAGCTTCCCTTGTGTGTTGATGTGTGTGCATGCTGGTCTGAAGGTGTGCTTGGGACATGCTGGGGTACAGGGGATTGGGTCTGGGTGGAGGAAGTTGGAGGGGGGAGGATAGACACAGGGACAATGGCTGCCATCAGTGCTGAGGCCAGAGTCTGAAAATCTCGCTGAAGGGCTGCCTGACCAGAATGAATGCCCTCCAGGAATGCATTGGTTTGTTGCAACTGCCTTTTGACACCCTGGATGGCATTCAAAATGGTAGACTGCCCAAAAGTGAGGGACCTGAGGAGGTCAATGGCCTCCTCACTGAGGGCAGCAGGGGGGATTGGGGCAGGGGCTGAGGTGCCTGGGACGAAGGTGATGCCCACTCTCCTGGGTGAGCGTGCACGGGGCAAAGGCTGAGGGGCTGGTGGGAGGGTGGTGCTGGTGGGGGGGTGGCGACTGTACCTGTAGATGCGGGGCCACAGATGTTGCTGCCACCACAAGGGAGCTCCCATCGGAGGATGAGTCCGTGTCACTGGTGTCAGCTCCTGTCCCCGCTGTGGAGCTCCCCTCGCCCTGCGTCCCACTGGTGAACTCAGACTCTGTAGTCTCGCCCTCCATGGACATGTGGGATGCAGCTCCCTCATGCTCCGGTGCCACTGCTCCTCTGCCTGATGATGCTAATGTACACAAGAATAGGGAGAACACAAAAAGGGGGATGACGACAGAAGAAAGACATGTTGAGTCCATGCATTACCGCTACCGTTGGCGGACACAACAGACACAGAAGCCCCCTGCACTATGCCGCGCTCTTGGCCTCCACTGTTCAATCCCTGGGAAATGGCCTACCAGGCTATGGATGACATCTGCACACATGGATGACACAGGGACATGACTAGGTGTACTTGGCACTCTACAAAGGTGGGGTGGGGTACCACATGCCCTGCCTAACCGAGGGACCTTGCCTACTAAACTCGCCCACCCAGACCCCTCCACTGCATGCAAAATCAGCAGGATGAGAGTGTACTCACCCCCTTGTGGCTGCTGTGATGCCCTCAAGCGCCCATCCAACTCCGGGTACGCCACCGCCAGGATCATAAACATCAGGGGGCTCATGGTGCGATGGGCACCCCTCCCACGTTGGGAGGCCATCCCCAGCTGAGCCTCCGCCATCTTCTTGCTCCAGCGGCGAATGTCCTCCCATCTTTTCTGGCACTGGGTGCTCCGTCTGTGGTAGACCCCCAGGGTCCGGACGTCCTTGGCGATGGCACGCCAAATATCTTTTTTCTGGTGGGCGCTGACCTACATGATTTGTACAGGGGAAAGAGAAACGTATTACCAACTGCACCGTCACAGTCATTGGCCCCCATCCCTACCCTTGCCATGTGGCACATGCACTCACTGTTGTTTCATGCACGCCACACTCTCCCCCCACCCTTCTTAGATCCACCCCTCTCCACACAGGCATAGCCCATACAGCATGCTCCCAGTCTACTTACCTGTTTGTCTGGAGGACCGTAGAGTAGCGTGTACTGGGGGAGGACCCTGTCCACGAGTTTCTCCAACTCCTCCAATGTGAAGGCAGGGGCCCTTTCCCCAGGCACCCGAGCCATTGTCTCTTTCAGACCGAGGTCACAGCAGCACTTGCAGTGTAGGTCCTCTCCTGTTGAAGATCAGGTATTGGGTGATTGAACAGATAGAAAATGGCGGTCACGTCCACAGCGGTGCGTACCGTCAATGCCGCCGTACATCGTCATTGGCTCCTGGGACCCATAGGGTCCAATGTTAACCAATGCAGCATTGTGCCGCGGTCTTCGACCGCCTACCCCAACGGTGTACAACGCCAGCGCAGTTACCTCACATCCCATTGTCCCACTTTAGAGGTCAGGCAGTTGCCATTTCAGGGGCCCACATGGCTTCATTTTTAACTGCGTCACACATACCTAGGCCTAGACTCAACACACATACAGGCCACTTTTCGGATTATGAATCGTGTTCTGTGTAAGCTGTGGGTACGTACCTCTGAGTTGGTTGACTCTGTGCTCGCTGTTGTCCTTCATAGGCACCGTCCGCTGGGACATGTGAGGAGATGGCGGCATCCTCCGGTGTACAGACCGCTGGTGGATCTAGCGACAATGGAGGAAAGACATGTGATCATCACATACAGGCTTGACTGTGCCACAATCCAGGAACTGTGTACCCAGCTGGAGCCAGACCTGATGTCAGCTATCCACCATCCCACAGGATTCCCCCCTCAAGTGCAGGTGATGTCAGTGCTCCATTTCCTTGCAAGTGGGTCATTTCAAACAACAGTGGCCATTGCATCAGGGTTGTCCCAGCCTATGTTTTCCAGCGTGTTGTCCAGAGTGTTGTCTGCCCTGCTGAAACACATGTGCAGCTACATCGTTTTCCCTCAGGTGGAGGATTTGCCTACAGTGAAAGGTGATTTCTATGCCATGGGACATATCCCCAACATCATAGGTGCCATTGATGGGACACATGTGGCTTTGGTTCCCCCCGCAGGAGTGAACAGGTGTACAGAAACCGGAAGAGTTATCATTCTATGAATGTGCAGATGGTATGTTTGGCAGACCAGTACATCTCCCATGTGAATGCCAAGTTCCCTGGGTCAGTGCATGATGCATACATCCAGTGGAATAGCACCATCCCTTATGTCAACTCCAGAGGCACCGTGTGTGGTTATTAGGTGAGGACCTGGAATCAAGTCAGTGGGAATGGTTGTCTGGGTCTGGGGTTATCCCTACAGGTTAGTGTGTGTCTAACAGCTGTCCCTCGCCATTTGCAGGTGACTCTGGTTACCCCAACCTGTCATGGCTACTGACCCTAGTGAGGAATCCCAAGACAAGGGCAGAGGAACGCTACAATGAGGCCCATGGGTGAACACAGCGGATAATCGAGCGGACCTTCGGCCTCCTGAAGGCCAGGTTCCGGTGCCTCCATATGACAGGTGGATCCCTATTCTACTCACCAAAGAAGGTGTGCCAGATCATCGTGGCCTGCTGTATGCTTCACAACTTAGCTTTGCGAAGACAGGTGCCTTTTCTGTAGGAGGATGGTCCAGATGGCGGTGTTGTTGCAGCTGTGGAGGCTGTGGACAGTGAAGACGAGGAAGCAGAAGAAGAGGACATCGACAACAGGGACTTGGTGATCCTGCCATATTTCCAGTGAGACACAGGTAAGAATACAAACCTGCCTACTACATGTACTTTGACACTACTACCTCTCTACTGTCTGCTGTTTTCACCCAGTGTATGGTCACTGAGTTGTCACTTTACCTTACGATTTCACAGATGTGGGTCCCACTGTGTGACATCTGCTTTGATTCCTCATGGACTAGAGCTGTGTGACATAGGTATGTTGACATTACAATTGAAAGAGATTTTTGCCACAGTAATTGATAATACACTGGTTCGAAATCAAAGACTGACTCCAGATTGTTTTGTGCTTCAAGGGTATTCATTTAAGTGCTCAAAATTGGAGGGTGTTGCAAAATGGTGAGGGGTGATGGTGGAGGGATGTCCATGGCAGAGTCCAGTCTATTGGTCTCAAAGGCGCATTGCCCAAATGGGCATAGGAAGTGGAGCTGGGGCAGTTTAAGGATGGACAGGGTGACAAAGTGAGACAGAAAGATGACATTCAGGGTGGTCTCATTTCTTGGCGGGGTCTTGGCATTGTTCTCTGTCTTTGTCCTGGATCTCAGGGACTGTTTGCCGGTTGGATCTCCATCTGCAGGGGGTGGGGTGCTGGTGTGGTGGTCCTGTGGCGGTGCCTCCTGTCCACTAGTGCTGGCGGAGGTGGTGGGCAGTTCATCGCCCAGGCTAGTGTCAGGGGCCACTTGTTGTTCCACAGTGTCCCTCCTGGTATTGAGTACTTCCTTCAGCACCCTTATGATGGTGCCCAGGGTAGAATTGATGGCTCTGAGTTCTCCCTGAAGCCCAAATACTGTTCCTCCTGCAGGCGCTGGGTCTCCTGAAACTTGGCCAGTACCGTTGCCATCGTCTCCTGGGAGTGGTTGTAGGCTCCCAAGATGTTGGAGAGGGCCTCGTGGAGAGTGGGTTCCCTTGGCCTGTCCTCCCCTGTCGCACAGCAGCCCTCCCAGTTCCCCTGTGTTCCTGGGCATCCGTCCCCTGGACTGTGTGCCCACTGCCACTGCCCCAGGTCCCTGTTGTTGTTGGGGTGGCGGGTTAGCCTGGGTTCCCTATAGTGGTGGACACACTGCTGATTGACGTGTCCTGGGGACAGAGGTATGGGCCCGCTGGGTGGGTGCTGTGCTGGTGTTTCCAGAGGGGCGAAGCTCTGTAGTGGCCTATGACTGTGTGATGGGAACCGACTGTCCCGAGGTCCCCGATAGGCCGGGCTGGTCATCTAGATCAAGTTGGACAGAGCTGCTGTCATCACTGTGGGCCTCTTCTGTTGGTGGTGTGGACATGTCTGGACCCTCCTGTGCGGTGACGTTGGGTAGGGTCCTGCAGGGGTGTAAAAGCATGATTATTGCATCTGTTTGTGCCATGGTGTGCAATGGGTGGGTGATGTGTACCCCAGTGCTTGCATTCCTGTATGGGACCTTGTGTGATGATGGTTTAGGGGGGTGTATGGGTTTGTGCAGAGGGCATGCTTTGGTGTTAGTTGTCCATGCTTTGTAGTTGCATGCAGCGCTTGGTGTTGGGATGGGTGGTTTGTGATATTGGGACATTTGTGAGGAGTTGGAGTGATGGGGGTGACGGTATGTGATGGCATGCAGGTAGGGTGGGGGATGTAATAGTTAAAATTTGACTTACCAGAGTCCATTCCTCCGAGGCCCTCAGGATGCAGTATCGCCAAGACCTGCTCCTCCCATGTTGTTAGTTGTGGGGGAGGAGGTGGGGGTCTGCTGCCGGTCCGCTGAACCGCAAGGTGGTGTCTTGAGACCACGGAACGCACCTTCCCCCGTAGGTCGTTCCACCTCTTCCTAATGTCATCCCTATTTCTTGGGTGCTGTCCCACTCCGTTGACCCTGTCCACTATTCTTCGCCATAGCTCCATCTTCCTTGCAATGGAGGTGTGCAGCACCTGTGATCCGAATAGCTGTGGCTCTACCCGGATGATTTCCTCCACCATGACCCTGAGCTTGTCCTCCGAGAACCTGGGGTGTTTTTGCCGTGTCATGGGGTGGTGTGGGTGATGTGTGGGGTGGTGTGTGTGGTGATAAGTGTGCTGATATGTAGTGGTGTTTTGTGTGAGGTACGTGGAAGTTATTTGCGTGATGGTCTGGTGTGCCTGTGGATGCTAGTATTGTTGATGCTGGTGTCTCTCTCTGGCCTTCTCTCTGTGATTCTGGTCGTAGGGGTTTGTGGGTGATGTGGGTGTGTGTTTTATATTGTATTGGGTGTGTGGGAGTGGTGTGTGTATGTGTATCAGGTGTGTGTATTTGTAATTGTCCAATGTGGCTGTGTTTTGTAAGAGTGTGTGTATTTTGAGCGCTGCGGTGTGTACCGCCAATGGAATACCGCGGTTGAAAGACCGCCGCGTGGATTCGTGTGTCATGATAGTATGGGCGTATTTTTGTTGGCGTGACGGTGGAGGTTTTGTTTTTGTCAGTTTATCACTGACCTTTGGTGTGGCAAACTTGTGTCGGTGTCTGAATTTTGGCAGATTCCGTGCTGTGGGTCATATTAGCTGTGGGGGATTTCCGCGGGCGCGGCGGTGTGTTGGCGGTGTTCTGCATGGCGGTAAGCAGCTTTTACCGCCAATGTTGTCATGACCACCTATGTGCCTCCAGTCAATATCTGACCGCACCTTGCCCCCTATCCTGTTTGGCTTGCATTGGATTCTAACACAAGATCTGGGGCCGAGGCAAAGATTTTCTTGCCATTCCAAGCATCTACATGATCTAGCCACCATTGAAGTTCTATGTGGAATTCTTAGTATAGGGGGATACAATCTGAATAAGCAAGACCCTTGCGTAAGTGTCAGATTTTCAATCTTTGAAGAGCCCTCTAACGAAGGGGTCCCGGAAAGATTGCTTGAATCGAAGAGTAAAGTAGACCGACAACCCTTGCAAGAGACCTCAGGGAGAGAGAAGTCAGACGTAAAGAGTGGGTTATTTCTGATTTTATCGAGTTTACTTTTGATTCTGGTAATTGAAGGGTGCCTTGTGTGGAATTCACGAGAAACCCAACGAACTCCATGGTTTGAGAAGGAATTAGGATAGATTTAATTTGGTTTACTATAAAGCCCAAGTCTGATAACAGAGAAGAGGTGTAGGAAATTTGCTTGTGAAGAGTTTGGAGATTTTGGTGCATGATAGACAACAAATTGGTTGAATTGTTTTAGATTTATGACCGGTATTATATTTTTGTTTTTCTTGATTACAAGAAATATGGAACTTAAAAACCCCAGCAGGTGAAGGTGAGAGAGTTGAATCACATGTTTGTGAAGAAGTGTTTGAATTTCTTGAGAAATTAGAGAAGTCATATCCGTAGAGAGCTTAAGAGGAAATGGGAGGGACATTTGAAAAGGTTTTTTGTAAAGTTCTATAGAATAGCCCTGGTCTGTATTTAAGAACCAAGGATTGGAAGAGATGTTTTTCCACATTGTGAAGGAAGAAAGAATTATAGACGACCCCCTACTGCAGGTGGGTTGGACTTGAAATTTCATTGGTTTTGATCTCCGAAGCCTCTTGTCATTTGTGGATAGAACTGAGGACGGAATTCCTTTCGAGACGGATTGGAGTAGCCTCTGTATCCTTTGTATTTGGCATAACGGCCTGTAAAGCGACTCTCTCCTCTACCAGCCCTGGCAAAAACACGAGCACTGAAGACTTTTTTAACCAACTATTGAGCTTTATCCAATAATGCTAAAGCTGTTTCATATTTGCTTAGTTCCTTTATGAAGGAATCACGGAAGAATAAGCCATCAGCTTTGGGGCCTGGATCCATCACTGCAAGGTTAGCTATCTTAGAGTCTAATTTAAGGAGCAGGCCTTTGCGTCTCTTGTGAGTCATCACAGAGTTTGCATTTCCTAAGAGGCAAAAGGCCTGTTGAATCCAAAGGGAAAGTTCTTCTGGATCGATCATATCGTTCTGTAATCTGGTTGTCTCCGCCATATCGAAAATGCGGGATAGAGGTTATACAACATCCAACATTTTGTCTTGAAAAACAGACCAAGCTCTGTCAACACCTTTATGAGGATCTTTGCCAAATTTAGAAAATAATGTGATCATTAAGGAATTTGTAACAGGGGTAGAAGTGATGTGAAGAGGAAGGGAAGGTCTTGGACATTCAGAGTGGAGTTTTGATCAAACTTGTTTGTCAAGCGGTAGACGTAACTTAGCGGTAATATAGTCTGCAATATGATCTGAGGGAAGCCATTCTGTAGAGGTGGGGTGATGAATCAGCTTAGGATCAAACATGAGATTACCATCTGCATCCAGAATGGGCATGGAAGTAAAAGGATCCACAGAGAGAACTAATTAATGTTTTTTGGAAGGATGTCCAGTCCAAAAATCAGAGTTACTCACGCTATCTTTGTCTGAATCAGTGTTATCAATGTAATCATCCGTATCTTTAATATTTGAAATCACAATCGTATGGGCAGAGAGTTTGGGCCAGATGTATCAAGCAATTTTACATTCGCAAATGGTGCGAATCACAAAATTCGGCCATTTGTGAATGCAAAAATGGCATTTACGATGTATGAAAGGCATTCTCAGTGTGAAAATAAGAAATTGCTAACATAGTGATTATTTGCGACTGCAACATGATTTTGCATGTCGCTAACAGTGTATCGCAAATAGTGACATGAATTACCGAATCGCTATTTGCGTAACGCAAATTGCGACATAGATTTGCGGATTGCAGGTAGCGATCCGCAAAATCATGATGCAATTTGTGATACGCTGATTGTGACATGCAAATCCCGTTTCGCGATGCAATGCATAAAAAAATCACAAATTGTGAATATTTACAGAATGGCCTTTTGCACATGCAATTTACCACAAATTGAAATCAGGTGGTAACCCGGTGCAACCTATATAAAGAGGCCCAGAATGACTCAGCCTCTTTTCCATAATGGCTGCACTCTACATGATGAAGAGGAGAATGAGGATCTTGGCAGGTTTGAGGAGAGGGAGGAGGATACAGGAGTGCATTTTTAGAGTGTGCATAACCCTTTTTGTCCAGACAGAGGAGGACATTTATGAGAAGTACATGTTAAGCTCAGCCATGATACTTGACCTGTTAGCTGATCTACAATCCATATTGCAGCGCGCCACACACAGGACCAATAGTATTTCTACCCATGTTCAGGTGTTATGCTCCCTGCACCTATTAGACTCAGGGAGCTATCAAGGGGTCATTGCAGCAGCAAGAGGGGTCTCACAGAGTGCTCTCTCACTCTTATTCAATGCATTTCTCAATGCCATGCTGAGCAAAATACAAGAGCACATGTGATTCCCCAACACCCCACAGGAATTACAACAGATGAAAATACAGATTGCTCAATTACCACATGTCATAGGTGCCATCGATGGGACACATGTAGCAATCTGTCCACCATCGGCCACCTAGTATGTTGTTCAGAACCATAAGAACCATCATTCTATGAACATGCAGGTGATTAGGAATGCCTCCAGCATCATAACTGATCTTGTGGCCAGATACCCAGGTAGCACACATGACTCGTACATCTTTCGTCACAACAAGATTCACACAAGACCACTAGCTGGGTAGTTTTGCAAAGGATGTTTACAGGGTAATTGGATAGTTTACAATGTTGCGTTGGTGTAGATGTGACATCAGATATGACAAGTACTCATTTTGCTCTTTGTCCATTCCAGGAGACAGTTCCTACACAGTGCGGACCTATATACTGACGCCCTACCTGAGTGCTGCAACGCCAGCAGAGAGGAGGTACAATGCTGCACACAGGGCAACCCGCAGTGTGGTGGAGCAGACATTCGGACTGCTGAAGAGCCTCTTCAGGTGCATCCATAAGAGTGGAGGTGCACTGCAGTAAAGCACAGAGAAGACCTGCAAAATTGTGGCTCTATGTGCTATGTTGCACAACTTTGCAACAACAAGGGGCATACCTGTGTAACCCACGGAACCGAACTCAGATGAGGATGGTGATCCCTTACCACCCCTTCACCCAGTAGACAGGAGCAGTGCAGCAGAGGGCAAGCAAAGACGTGCTGACATCATGTGCAACCATTTCTGATGTAAGTAATGACAACACCACTTCAATATTATGTATTTCTGTAGTTAACAACGTTATTACCTTCACTTCAAGTAACATATGCGTCAATAGGACATAGCTATGCACTATAGGCAAAACATGTGCGATTAACAGTGTCACACTACTGTAGTAGCATCATAGTATAACTGTATTGCTACATGTTGCGGTAGACCCCTGTAGCCCTTAACATTACTTCCTATGACCACGCACTCCACTTTGGTGCTCAGTGGCCTCACTGGCATCTCTTGTAGCGGGTAAACAGACAGTACTGTGTCTGGCACTGCAACACCTAGAATCCATCACAGGGGCTGTAAGACTGCTGAGGCTAGAGAGCTCCTCACTATCCCCGCCACCCAGTTCACTATTTGTAGCACTGCATGCTGTCTGCATTGCATCCAGAACATTGGTTATTTGCACCAATCCCTGTGCAACATCCCGACTGCAATGTGCCATCTTCACCTGTATGCCCACAGCACATCGTGATATCAAGGCAGTTGAGCTAGCGAGCCGATTGACCGATCTGCAGAACCCATCAAACCTTCCATAAATTGGTGATGGCACCTACGGTGGCCGACATACTGCTGTTGAATCTCAGTGCAGAGGTCCCTGATGGTGTTTGTCAACTCCTTTGTGTTTCCTGCTGCTGTTTGCTGCCCCTCTCAGAGACTCCATCTGCTTGTGCATTGATCCAATGTTTTCATTGAGTACATCCAAATCCTTGTGCAGTATACCCATATTGTCATTTTGAGAATCAAACTGCCTGTGCATTGCGCCCATGTTATGATCAATTGACACAAACTGCCTGTGCATTGACCTCATGTGTTTGCATTGCAGGTGCTGCACTTTCAGCATGGAAGCTTCAAGGCTGCCAAAGATTGATGGGCCCTCTCATTAATCTGTGCACTGTCTGCCTGCTTCTTGATGCCTCCAGAGGGGACTTGACTGACGCTGGGGCAGGGACTGCTGTCTTCCTGTGGATCTAGCCTCTGGGGGTGGTGTGGGGACTTCATCCGGCATTTCATCTGAGTCCAGGTTATACTCTGGGAGAGGTAACACCCTTGCCCTGTGTCTAGTTGGTGCAATACTGAAGGAATCACTGGTGTTTGAGTCAGAATGTAGCTGTGCTTCAACATCCCCCACATTTCCACATTCTGCTTCAGCAGGACCCGGGACATCTGCAACGACAATGTGCAGCATGTCATTTATTAATATATCACAAAATGTTGCACAATAGTAATAAAGGTACACTAACATTGTATCACTGTGAGTTGTGTGTGTTGTTCCTCTGTGTGGCTGTACACTAACTTGCTATATATATGTGTTATTTGCAGTTTAGGCTTGTGGACTACCACTCCTATAAAGCATTGTTGTGTTGTATATAAGTGGCATGGACTACTTATCACAATGCATCTAGCTAATTGCTATTTTCTAAGGGGCATTTGTACATGCACATATGGGGATAGACATCATTACTGGCCTTACCTTTGCTGGTGCTGGGTGTCCCTGAGGTGTCAATGTCAGTGACACCACTGACAGTTTCAGGAAGCAGTGTGGACGCCACCATGTCTTCCATTGGTATAGATGGTGTCTGGGTTGGTGGACCTCCTCTGGTGCTCCTTGCCTCCTTTAGCCTGCTGGCTACCCTCTCTTTGGCATGGGAATGCAAGTCATACCATCACTTGCGTATCTCCACAACAGAGCGCTGCGCAACACCCACTGTGCAAATTTGGTCTGGATTTCTGACCACAGTTTCCTCTTCTCACTTTCAGGTACCTGAGTGAGTTCTTCCCAAAACTTTTGTCATGGTTCCTGGCCACCTCCGCAGTGAGCACCTCTAATTCCTGCTCACTGAATTTGAGCTTGCACTTCCTGTCTCTTTTCTCCTTCACATTCCCATCATTGGCCATGTTGATGTTTGGTCCTGGCTGGCTCACAAAGCTGGCTCCCTGGTGCTGAGCTGTGTCTCTCTGCCTGCTCCTGGAAACAGCATGGGCTGACTCACTTCCTGGTTGAGATGTCATCAGGCTGTTCCGGTTTGCCATTTTCGCAATTTGCGATGTTCAAATACCGATTCATTATTTTTTTGCGATACAGAATTTGCAACTCGCAAATTGCATTTGTGAATTTTAAGAAATCGCTATTACCGACTTGCAATTTTGATACATCACATTTTGCATTTCTATATTAGTGATTTCTTTAAATTTGCAATTTAAGAAATGCAAACCGGGAGCTTGATACATCTGGCTCTAAGACCCATATTAATACTTTTTAGCGCCGCTTTTGCATAATTGTTTTGACACAAAAGTGGTGCAAACTTACAAAATACAATTGTATTTTGTAAATTTGCACCGCTTTTGCATTAAAAAGCGGCGCAAATGCAGCGCTAAAAAAGTATGAACATGGGCCTAAGTGTTTTGTTTTGGACTTACTTTTAGTGCCCGGAGATTTCCCCTCCTGATTAGGAGGCCTGTGAGGAACTTTGTCCTCCATCCTGTGTGAGGAAGGCTCACTGTCCAAAAGCGCAGAATTTAAATTAGCTTGTCTACTTTGAGAAGCCTCCATGGCTTTGCACTTTCTGCTTTCCCCCGCAGATAGTGCCAGATTGGATTGTGATATAAACGATGACACAGTATGAGGGATCCTTTTTCTAGAACTGTTTGCGCTGCATAGGCATACTACTTAGTTTGGGCAGACACCAGTTGTCCCTCTGCTCTAATGGTATTCACGTACATTACTGTTGGGCCTGTTGTTGGTCCTCAGTTGTTTTTGTTACATTCTGTATGGATCCTTTATTCGCCCTGCCCATTCCCTCTTTGAGCACTGCCACTGGTCAGTTGAAGTTCCCTGTCCCTGGGGCTGGGCCATCGGAACACTGTTCACCTACTGATCCACCATGAATCCCTTTAATCTTCTTACATGCAATGTACGAGGCATACACACACCAGCACGAAGATATTCCATATATTCACATCTTAAAAGGCATTCAATACACAAAGCGGTCCTGCAGGAGACTCATCATGTGCAACCCGAGGTGGCAAGACTACAGCGGCGCTGGCGTGGACAGCTTTATGCGACAGGTTTCTCCTCTTATGAGAGGGAGGCACTTGTTTGGATGAGGCCGGGCACCCCCTCTGTAGCTTATGATCACTTTGTGGATGAGCAGGGGTGTTACGTACTGATGCGCGGACGTCTTGCTGGCCGAGATGTAATGGTGGGGTCTAAATATGCTCTGATTACAGATCAAGCCTCTTTCTTACACACGCTTTCCAGGCTTCTGTCTCACTGGAGCGACCTCCCCTGGTTATTAGGGGGTGACTTTAATTGTGTCCTAGACCCCTCACTGGACCGTTCCTTCCCGTCACTGCCCACTGCTCCTACAGTTACAGCTGCACAGGCACTGCGCAACTGGCTTCCACACTGGCAAATGGTGGATGTATGGCGTCAATGCCATCCCACCACTAGGGTTTATTCATTCTACTCTGCAGCGCACCAGTTGCATGTCCGTCTTGACAGGATGGTATACACTACTAACTTATATTCTGCAGTACAGTGGTCTGACTACTTGGGCCGTACTCACTCAGATCACAATCCACAGCTACTGCAACTGGGATGCCCGGAGCTCCTGGAGGATGCAGCTTTTAGGGCCTCGTTTGACAAGGCAATCCCCGAATACTTTGACCACAATATGGGCACGACATCCACTGAACTAGTTGAATGGGAGGCATTTAAGGTCTTTATCAGTGGTCATTGTATGGGTACACAAAGGAACTCGTGGAGGTCTCTTGAAAGCGACTAGACCAGGGTGGAGAGGTCCCTGATGGGATGTGAATTTAGACAATCTCCCTCTCACTGGACTTTCAACAACTAGCAAAAGCCAGAGCAGAATGCATCTCCTTATTAGAGATATTGCGCTGTTTATATTATGCAGCTCACTCGGCTCGCACACATGTCATGGCCGACCGCTCGGGCAAATGTTTGGCCTGGCTTATTCACCAAGATCGAAGCCCTATTATGGCAATCCGTTCAGCAGCCGGGAACTTACTCCACACTCCTCGAGAGATTCATTCTGAATTTACTGAATACTATCGGTCGCTTTACCGTTCTGCGGTGGCAGCGGACCTAGATTTGTGGGCGACTTTTTTTCAGCACTTACCTTACCCCGATTGTCAGATGACCAACGAGCAGAGCTGGAGGCACCTCTGACATTGGCAGAGGTGTGTGAAGGTATATGAGCCTTATCAGCTGGCAAAACACCTGGCCCAGGCGGTCTCCTGTCCGAGTTTTACAAGTCTTTCTCTGCAACGCTTGCTCCCCATCTTCTCTGCCTTTATGAGCAGGAGCTGCAGGAGGAGGTCTTCCCGGCTTCGCAGCACGAGGCGCTGCTGGTGTCACTCCGTAAGCCGGGCAAAGACCCATCCGAGCTGGGCTCCAACAGGCCGCTACTGATGCTCAATACTGAAAACAAAATCCTGGCCAAGGTCCTAGCAGTTCATTTGGCACCTTAAGTTCCGCAGCTGGTGCACTCAGCACGGGACACCTTGCACAATATCCAGCACCTATTTAGAGTCATGCAATACTCAACGTGGGATTGCCCTCGAACAGGATGTCTAGTGCTCGACCTGGAGAAGGCCTTCGATTCCTTGGAATGGTCTTACCTGTTCGAGTCGCTGCTCTGATTTGGGATCGGCCCACATTTTCTACGCATGACCCAGCTGTTGGATACTCGGCCACGATCTAGGGTTAAAGTTGGCACACTCATATCTGACCTGATAGAGGTGGGCAGAGGTACTAGACAACACTGCCCCCTTTCTCCACTGCCGTTTTCTCTGGAGATGAAGCCTCTGGCTGTGGAGTTCCGTAGGGCCGGGCGGACCGGGGGTACCCCATTGGGTGACGGCCTGCACATCATCTCTCTATATGCAGATGATCTTCTTTTGTATCGCCGAGATGTTGGCAACGTCCCTTCCGATATTGCAGTCATCCTGCACCGTTTTGCCACACTCTCTGGACTGCATGTTAATTGGGCAAAATCATGCCTTTTCCCTTTTGATCCTGGACTGCCAGACCCGAGGTTGAGAGTTTCTGGAACAGATGTCCCCTGGCAACCCAGCACGTTCCGTTATCTGGGCATACAGATGTTTCATACAGTGAGGGCCCTCAACTATGGCAATCTCCGCAGAGCACTGTCCTCAATCCGATCGCAGATGACCTTCTGGCAAACTTTACCACTCTCGGTAGCCAGTAGGATTGCTCCCTTCCTCGTCTCCTATACAACTTCTCTAATTTGCCCCACTGTGTTCCAGCTGGCTTCTTCTGCGAATTGGAACCTAGAATACGGTAATTCATCTGGAATAAAGGCCACTGTACAGATCCAAATATGGAACATTATTACCTGGCTTACCAGCTTCAGTGGCTGGCGCGTTGGCTGGAGGCCCTCCAGCTTACCAACACTGTAACCTATTCCCCCAGACACTAACTTGGATATTGCATCTCTTTCACCCCCTTACCAGATATCGGCCCCCTGAGGAGTTACTGCTAAATGTGGCTCACCACTGTTACCGTAGGTCCCTGGCCTCACAAGTGACACTATTCCCTACGCTCCAGCACTGGCCTTACTGGGTGTGCAGCGTGGCACGCAACCCACGATCCCTGGATCCTTGGCACGCAGCTGACCTACACACTCTGGGCAGTTTCTATAGCCAGGGTGGTCTGATTCAGTTTGATGAGCTCTTGGCGGAGACGGGGCTGCCCTCAGGGCAGTTTCTTTTGTACAATTCACTGCTGAGGGCACTATTGCACAGATGGGGAGATATAACCTCCAAGCCTCCCACACACCTACTGGTGCAATACTTACAAGTTATGGGACAAGGTAGACACCTGATTCGGTGATTCACTGATGCGCTTAAAGCACTTACAACGAATGCCCACACTGCTTTGCACGCCACTTGGGAGGGTGAACTAACTCATCGATGCTTCTTGTTCGTGGGCACTATCCAGCCATACTAATGTCCCCTGCAATGCCAGATTCTGCCTTATTCAATTTTACATATTTTGCAGAGCTTATCTCACGCCAGCCCGCATTAACAGATATTTTAATTGTGTGGACTCCGCTTGCCCTTGCTGCAATTTGATTGCGGCGGACTTCCTTCATATATTCTGGTCTTGTCCTTCCTTAAGCACTTATTGGCATGGAGTTACATCATCCCTATCTAAATATATGTCACGTCCATCACTGTTAGATTGCGGCTTCTGTCTCCTGGCCCCCTTCCCGAGAACCAAAAAGCAGAAAGTGTCCACAAGATTCCTGGACTTAAGACTTCTGACAGTCAAGCATCTCATCGCTAAAAGGTGGAAAGCCACTGAACCCCCATCCGTGCTGGCTTGGAGGCGCTCCATTATGATTTGGGCAGAGGCGTAGGGAGTTGCACTGCGATGCGAGGATGCTATGGGCATGCGTAGATATCCCCTATCCACTGGCTGGGATGAGATGTTGACTCACTTGCATAGGGCGGAACAAGACATAGATCCTGATGATGCTGTGCCACCCGACTTAGTATTCGCTTAATTTAGTTATATGCCGTGTCTACCACTTGGTTACTTATTGGTATGCTTTCTCTCATGGGCTCCTAGCCCTTCCACTTGATTAATTTTAGTCTAATGTTTTTGTGATGCCGTGAACACCAGTGACGTTACAGAGATGATGCCATTGTGGGGTCCCTGGGCATTGGGGGTGGGAGAGGATGTGAAAGGGGCTCTAAGTTTTGTTGTCAGTTTCTTTTGTATTATGTCATTCTTTTTCTCATCGCTGTTGTTTCTACAAATGCATCAATAGCTTCCTAAATGAAGGATCTTGTTTATGCCAGAGCTGAGCTGACTCTGGGAGTGGTTCATAGAACGTATGTGGTTACCTCTTGCATGATGCTGTTTTCCAGTACAATCTTAGTTCTTTGCCACTTCAATACAGCTGTGTACAGTGACCTCACCACTATCACTTTATTGTACAGAGCGCATTTCACTGTTTCTCCCTCACAGAGTTCGAATGTGTAAATTGTGAGAATGCTACCTATGTCTAATAAGTATAAGTGCCAACCAAATCTGTATGGTATAAACTGGAGCTATGGTAAATGGATAAAACCAATAAAAAAGATTTAACAAAAAATAAACGATGACAAAGTATTTTCAAATTGTTTAGAAATGTTACTCACTGAGGCTGTCACATCCTTTGCGACAAAGGAATGTATACATTTATTTAAATTGTTTTTTAAATCCTCTTCGCTATCATTATTTTCCTCGAAGAACGATGAAAAATCTATTTTGAACATAAGTGAGGCAAAAAACTGGTAAATAAGGGGTTAAAGCACAAAGAAGAGAAGGGAGGAGGTTCCAGGACTGAGGGGCAGGGAGCAGTATTAAAACTTCCATGGATAGTAAAATGGCTGTCAGAGAATGGAAACTACAAAAAATGATTAAGAAAATACAACCATGTGAAGTAATATCGAAATAAACATGAAACACAGTTGCGTATAAGAAAAGATATATTTATCTTGACTGCGAGAAGCAAGAAAAGAGGGCTGCTTGTAGTCAAGTTAGGTACTCTACACGTTCTATGCATAATTGATTGGTCCATTGTATTGTTGCTTTTTCCCATTGGCAGCATGTTCACTAGCCTTCTGGGATTGGTTAATGTTTTCTTGACTGTGGCTGCTGTTAAAATAAAGCAGGAAAAGAAAGCATAATAAGAGCCTCCGGTCTTGATATAAAATTAAGATGCACATTTACATTTGTGGTAAAATGCATGGCATTTATTGTTCATCCCCATTGTGCAATATTAGTGTGTGTTTGATGCAGGACCTGTAGTAATGGCAGTGCTAATTTAGAAGTATGTGCACAACTAGATAGAGCCAGTAAAGTGTGGTGGCCCCCAAAGTCTTCCTATGTTTTTGGAGGGGTGTTTGATCATGCAATGCTGGCTGGTCGCCAAATCTCCACCACTACTGGGTTAATTCTGGGCTCTACTCAGTAATGTGTTAATTATGCTACACTTCTTGTCATGCTGAAGATGTGAATACAGTGTCCTATGTAAGGTCCGGACATAAGTGGGGGTAGGCTGCCTTGTATTTAGTCATAGGGGGTCATTCTGACCCTGGCGGCCGGTGACCGCCAGGGTCACCGACCACGGGAGCACCGCCGACAGGCTGGCGGTGCTCCCTCGAGCATTCTGACCGCGGCGGTTCAGCCGCGGTCAGAAGCGGAAAGTCGGCGGTCTCCCGCCGACTTTCCGCAGCTCGGGGGAATCCTCCATGGCGGCGGAGCGCGCTCCGCCGCCATGGGGATTCAGACACCCCCTACCGCCATCCTGTTCATGGCGGGAAACCCGCCATGAACAGGATGGCGGTAGGGGGTGCCGTGGGGCCCCTGGTGGCCCCTGCAGTGCCCATGCCAATGGCATGGGCACTGCAGGGGCCCCCGTAAGAGGGCCCCGCAAAGTATTTCAGTGTCTGCTATGCAGACACTGAAATACGCGACGGGTGCCACTGCACCCGTCGCACCTTCCCACTACGCCGGCTCACTTCTGAGCCGGCGTCCTCGTGGGAAGGTTGATTTGCCCTGGGCTGGCGGGCGGCCTTTTGGCGGCCGCCCACCAGCCCAGGGCAAATCTCAGAATCACCGCAGCGGTCTTTCGACCGCGGTGCGGTGTTCTGACGGGGTTACTGAGCCCCATAGTGCTTGTTAGCCCAAGTGGTGATGCACAGGAGCTCAGAATAGAACTCAGTCTGCAATCAGAGAGTGTTTCTACAACACAATATTAGGACAGTCACTTCTCAGGCACGAATGCAAAAGGATTCATAGTCCTTCAAGAATGCAAACCAAACACACATACATATTCAGCAATATATGATCCACACCTGGGTGGATGACAGAATGGCAATCTGCAAAAGACCAGAAAACGCACCATGTTAAGTTGATAGAGGAAATGTCCTTACTTTTTTTTGCATATGGGTCAAGTGTTGTATGTGGTAACATTGTCACATATAGTAAATTTACAAGAAGCTGAGAGTGGGCTTGGCTACAAGCCGTGCTGGTGTGTAATTTGAAGAAAGGTGTTATTGTTATTGAACATGGCTCATGTGGTATTGACAAAGTCTGTATGTGTGTGTAAAATATTGGGATGTACTGTGATCATAGATACAATAATGACACTCACAGTGACCTGCATGTTTTAGCTATGTAGGGGATCGTGGATATGATACCCTATATAGCTGAGGTCAATGTTGATCACTGATATTGACCAGCATCAATTTATTGTTTGGGTGGGATGATCTTATGTTATGTTGATTTGTATAGCTCACTAATCACCAGAGAGGGTATCCAGATCCTTGAGCAGGTGGGTAGGTGTGTGGTCCCCAAGGTGCTTCTACGAAGAGTCAGTTCTTCTGCATCTTGCGAAACTCAAGAAGTGAGGAGGAGGCTCTGATGTGATGAGGGAGGTCTTAGTATGTCTTGGATGCACTATAGGATAATGGCCAACCTCCAGTTTTGCTTTTGCGGATGCAGTGATTATGTGCGAGTGAGAGTGAGGTACAGCATATGTGTTTAGTTGGTTGTTGAAAGTGTGTGTGGCTGTTCAGATATGCTGGTCCTGTGTTGTGTGGTGCCTTGTATGTGTGCATGAGAATTGGCTGCAATTGTGAATGGGAAGCCAGTGAAGCTTCCTCAGGTGTGGTTTAATGTGGGTGAGGCCTGGGACGTCGAATATGAGTGTTGCAGTGGTTTTCTGAAATGTCTGGAGTCTGTATAGGTGTTGTTTGGAGATTCCTGCATAGAGAGGTTTGCCGTAGTCCAGCCTGCTGGTTATGAGTGCATGTATGAAGGTCCATCTGGTGTTCTGAGACAACTATCTTTTGCAGCATGCGCAGGATGTGGAAGCAGAAGGTGCACACTGCATTGACGATGAGGCACATGTCTTTCAATAGGATCCATGTATGGACCCCCCAGGTTCCACAGAAACTGGAGTGATTTTTTTAAATGCTGAAGTGTGTATGGTGTAGAGGGAGTACATATCCTCTGAAATCTACATGCCTTTGCGAGGATCTCACAAGTGTGGTTAGATTCCATATTGCACACAAGCTCCTAGGAATCCACATGCCCAAAATCATTGCTGTCTTTCTAGATCTGTCCTCTGCCTGACACTATTGTTCTGAGAGTCATGCATTATGGTCCTAGTAGGATGCAGTGCACAAATCTCTGCTCTACCTATGGAATTACTGACGTCAATATGTGTGTAAACTTGTGAGTGACCCACATCCTCCACCTGAATGTGCGCCAGTCCAATGTCAGCTCCCCTATTTGCTTTGGACACACACACTATGCACATGTATGAGTGGCCCTGGAAGGCTCAGAAAATGTTGCTTACATGTTCCAGAGGCAGCCTTCTACTCGTAGAAATGAGCGCTGACTACATACAAATTTTGATTTTGAGGGTTTTGTCACTATTCAGCTCTCTGTGTTTGCCAAAAATTTTGACGAAAGGAATATTGGCCGTTACATTACTTGGAATGCATAGTGTTAAGTGTGTATTATTAGCTGAACATATTCGCTCGTTCCTGCGAAAAAGTACCATGGAATAAAAAGGCATCATAATCTTTACGTTTCTTAGTGCATTTTAAAATAAGGTGAACACAAGCACCATTTTGTTAAAAACATTCGTAGGCAGAATGAAGCAACGTTGCAGAACTTCAAAGTGCGTGTTTATGAACCGGTCAAGCCTTCTCGGTGAAACTGCACAATGAGATAAATAGACACGCATGAGATAAAATTTATCATCTAGCAATCTATGAAATATAGAAGTGCACAGCATGGTATCTGGGAAGGCAATGATATGTAAAGGCTAAAGGATGCAGGCTGCGCTCTTTGAGGACTGTTAGCTATGGTCCATCGATTATGCACTCGGATTTTATGACTCGAGCTGTGCGGCACACAGAAATTCATTCTTTTTATTTCAAACAACTGCAAACCCATATTTTGAAATACTACTTGTAACTTCATCAACACTGAACTTTTCAATGTAGCCCATGTCATTCTGAACATAATTCATGTAACTGCTTTAGGCATGCGATTCAAAGTTTTTAAGCCTGCATTGTTTATCAATATTGTTGACGACACTATTTTCCAGGCATCATTCTGACGGCAGATGGATGGTTTGGTCTTGATGCTACAGGGTGTACTTTGCCTTCGTATCATCATACAACAAACGTACACATATCGCACAGCATAAACACACATGAAAAAGAGGATCAGGAAAAGACTTGCTCAGCCGCTGGCCACTGTGTGTCAGCTGGCTTTAGCCGCTAACCCACAGGGCAGCTCATCACAGTTGGAATTAACCTTCGGCATTTCACGGATGTGAACCCTTCAAAAGCAGTTAACGCATACACATATTGCTATGACTTTTTTCTTCGTCTTTCTTTTTTTTATTGAACAGTCCCCCACAACCACACTGTGTTTGACGCTCCCTTTCCCTCTACAGAACTTCTGTCGCCTGTCCCAGTCCCACTGCACAATTTTCTTTTAATTTATATATTTCTTCGAGGGTAAGTGCCTCCAGGCCACTCGTTATTTTTTTATTTGCTCCCATGCGTTTTAATTTATTTTTTAACTGTACCCCACCCTCTCTCTACCACTCTTTTGCTGCTGACTGTTGTTGACATTAAGGGGCATATTTATACTCTGTTTGCACCGAATTAGCGTCCTTTTTTTTTTACTCTAATTCGGTGCAAAACTAACTCCATATTAATACTTTGGTGCTAGACCCGTCTAGCACCACATTTATGGAGTTAAAATCATTTTTTAGAAGTGGAAACCTACCTTGCCTTAATGAGATGCAAGGTAGGCGTTCCGGTGCAAAAAATGGCTCTATGGCCTTAACGCCATATTTATACTCCCATGCACAAATGGTGCACAGGAGGGAGGAGGGGTCAAAAAATGGTGCAAAGCTTGCTTTGCCCTGTTTTTTAAATCCTGGGTCAGGGAAGGCGTAAGGGGACCTGTGGGCCTATTTCCATGGTGGAACACCATGCAATAAGCCTGCAGGTGTCCTCCCAAGGCCCCAGGGGCACCCCCACCCACACCAGAGGAACTGCGGAGGATGGGGTAACCCATCCCAGGAAAGTACAGATAAGTACAGGTAAGTACTGTATTTTATTTTTTAAAGTGCCTTAGGGGGCCCTGTACAGGGTGCAATGGCCATGCACAGGGGACCCTTGTCCCGTCCCTTGTGCTGGCCATTGGGGTGGTGGGCATGACTCCTGCCTTTTGTAAGGCAGGAGTCATGTGGCATGGTAGGATTAGCACCATAAAATGACGCTAATCTGGTTAGAGTCATTTTTTTTCACTCTAATCAGCCTAAAGTCATTTTTTGGTGCTAAACCCCCCTTCTTCTATACCGCCAGCCTCACCCGACTAAAGTCATTTTTTTTTTACTCTAGCCTACCCTTTGCACCGGCTTGCACCATTCCATAAGTATGGTGCCCGGCTGGTGCACAGAAATGGTGCAAGCCGGTGCTAAACTTTTTGGTGCAAAACTGCTTTAGTGCAGCTTTGCACCAAAAAGTATAAATAAGGGCTTAAGCTCCATCTCCCTGTTCACTTGTCTGCCAAAAATGTCGGCAGTAAGCCCTTCCCCTCTCTCCTACTCTGGTCATTTACCACAGGCAACATCCTGAGGGTTGTCAGGAACTCTTGCCAGCCCCTTCATTCCCTGGAGCCACCAGAGGTGCTTCCAGCACAGCGGCTGCTCAGCTATGGCAGCTCCTGAGCTGCTAATGCACCTTCTGTCTATAGTCTCTCAGGCCCATATATTACAAGTGGCCTGTGCCACCTGTGCATCAGTTTTTGTGATGCACCAGTGGTGCAGGCTTTACACCCTTATCTACAAAGCAACGCAAAGTCACTTTTGTGTAGCTTTACATGGCCTTGTAGATGTGGAGGAAAGCAACACAGCCCAAGTTGCTGTGTTGCTCACTTTTCACTAGGGAGGCATTTGCATGGGTGGTGCATGGGTGTTTCCACGCAATACCCATGGATTTTGAGGCATTCCTAGATTTACAAGGTTTCTTAAACCTGCAAATGCGTCAAAAGCCTATGCCTCCCCAGGGATGGTGCAAGAGTGGCACAACGGGGAGAAATAACATTATTTCTCCCTCCTTTTCCTCTGGTATTCTGCGGCACACATAGAAGGAGGAAATCACCTCAATTGATTGTTTTTTGTGCCAAAAGGTGTCCCTCCCTGCACAAAAACAATCATACCCACAACTCAGACACCCTTGCACAATAGTGCAAGGGTGCCTTTGTTGGCGTATGGCAGCAATTTGTGAGCCAGAACAGGGGTAGGGGAAGAACACAGAAATGCACTGTATCTTGTAGATACAGCACAATTCTTTCCTGTCATGGTGGCCCAGTGTGGTGCAGCAAAATGCCATGGGCTTTGTAAATATGGCCATCAGATTCTCTATTTGGGCTGTGTACTGGGGCGTAGCTTAGTCAGTTGGATTCGGGGGAGGCTGTGAATTGCAAATTTCTCAACTAAAACACAGAATGCTGAAGGTTAATCGGATGCCCAAGGTTTGGGATACAGTGCTTCCATGAGGAACACTTCAATACCTATTTGCATTATTTGCAATTCCTTTCATAAAATGTTAAAACCTTGTATTCAAAATAGAACAAAGAGAAAAAACCTGCAAAGCCATTGAAGACCCGACTCTGGGCACCCAGACCCAATTCCACAGGCCAAGAATGCATTTATTTGGGGGAGGGCGAGGGATGTCACACCTCAAACAACCCCCCTGAAACTATGCTGTGACTGTGTGAGGGGAACTGCTGTAGTGTCTGCTGTACCTCTTTGATGCTACTGTCACATAACAAAAGTATAATGCTTGTATGGGCTCAGATATGTCTTGCAGATTCATGGATGGACTGCACATGCTATTGCTGTCATGGGCTGAGCATGCACCGCCACACTCTTAAAGGCTCCATCAAACCCTTCACTGGTGTTTTAGAAATACAAACACACATAGCAAGAAAACATACGAGTTCAATGTGAAATTACAATATTCACTCATGGGGCAAGTCTTACACTCAATGCAAGAAATAAACAAGCTTCGTGGCAAATGAAAACTGCCATCATTTTAAGATTGCTAATGATCTTTACTTGCTATTAATCACAGCAAGTTGATATGTCAGCTATATTGATCGAATATAAGTATAAGTCTTAATTTTATTTCCATTCTTTAGTTAAGGAAACGTGTGGTGTGTCACTCTTTAGGTCTTGTAGTGTGTGACAAAGCCTCAAACTGCTGTATCCATCTCCCTCCTTTTGAGGCTGAGGCTTCAGTGACCATGATGGATGGTTGGCTTGCGTTCATCCATTATGGATCATGACAGGTCCATTGTAAATAACAAAGATGTTGCCACATCCTCAGTTAATAAAGACATCTTGGAGTGTAGGCACACACGTGCCTTCAAAAGAAAATAATCACCATATGGAGCCTCTCGCCACACAACCTAATAAACGCCCTGCAGATATATTCTATAATACTGCTATTCCAAATGGAGAAAAGTAGGAACTCCAATTAGGTGGGATGAACATATTTTACAGGGGACTCACCAGTAACAACACTCCCTTCTAGGTGTACATGTACAATCGTCCGTGAAGTTTGAAGCAGATGCCATTCACCAGGAGGCAAGGTCGAAGCAATAGCGAAAGGATGGGGTTGAAGGATGTGTGCTTGCCTAGTCAAGAAATGTCTAAGCAAAAAATTGGTGAAAGCCGGGGGAATGAGCAAGCTGCTGTGTCTGCTCCGGTTAAATAGAGAAGAGTGGTCCAGCAACAACAGTCATGAGAATCAGTCGTCCGTTAAGCCACACCCTGTATTATAGAAGAAGAGGAAAGATCAAGTGGAACTGCAGGGCCAACAGCAGATAAGAAGCAAATTAAATGCTTTGCCAAGAGTCAGACATAAGTTTTACTCAGTTCAGAGTGACTGCCCTTAGCAGCTTCTTCTCAAGTTAAAAGTGACCAAAGTAGACCAGGGCAGAGAGTATGGCAACTCTTTGAGCTATTTCAACTACTACACTACAAAATCATATTAGAGGGTTTGTCATCATTATGTCATTATAGTTGGGACCAATTGAGTCATTTCATATGTCAAGTAGGAGTGCGAAATTTACCAACTTTGGTTGGGATAACATTGTTAACATTTGCCCAATCTTTGTAGTAATGAGTAGCATCTAAATAGATAGCTCATAAATATGCAGGGATTTGTTTTGACCGTGTTGCACTCTTCTGTTCCTGGAGCACCGCTCCACCAAATATTCTCGGCTGCAACGAAATGACCCTTTTCATCTTTTTACAAACACATATTGTTAGCTTTTTTATTACTGAACCTTATCAAAGTGTTTTTATTTTAAATTGCAGAGCTATGACCTTTTTCTAACTTCGTACAGTCAGTTTGTTGTCACCTTTGTTGCCTGCAGAAACCAGTCTGCATGCTAACGATTTGGCACCAAACGGTGTCATGATGCTTTCCAACCATGTTTAAGTTTGTGGCCAATAAAACATTATAATCGCTTACTTAGGAATCTGGATGGTACAGGCTAGGGTAATAGATAAGACCCAACTTTGACAGTAGCGGGAATAAGAGCAAAGCTTTAGGAAGCATGGGCAGTTTTCTAATTACTTGTGGTGGCACATCAAACACGGAGAAAAACACCATAAATTACAGCAGTTCATCAATGATTTCCATACAAATCGTAACCAGCTGCAAGAAAAATTGACCTAAGATAGTGATTTGCACTTCGATTGTCTGACCCTCTTTACTCTTAGTAGGTTATTTATATATTTGGAGAAACGTGTCTTGTTTGGGGATTGAATGTGGGTGATTGATTTTGTGCATCATCCACTTTATCATTAACCAATAAACCCACACCCACTTCACATGCTCTTGGCTCCTGGACTGGGAATGCTCTCATCACATAAGGAGTTTACTAGTTTACAGGTTAATCTACACTGTCTGCCCTTATCTGACCAAATGACAAGCTTTCAAATTCTATAAAGGGACTTAAAAGTGTGTGAGTGAAATGTGTGAGGGCATGTCTCTGGTCAGTAGGGCAACGTTAGCAAATACAAATCCAAGGTTTCATGAAAATTGAAGTTTTATTTATCAACACTTCGTGCATAGCTTCACCACCATCTGCCTGCCCAACAGACCTTCTGGGAGACCAAACAACACTAAGAGCAGATACTGTGTGTTTTTGTTTCTTTCATATAGGTCCTCTTCAAACAAGTTATTTGTGCCAGAAGTCTGCATTTCAGCAGCCTCTACAGAATCATTAACTTATATTACTGGATTTTTAAACGTTTTTGAAATATGAAACAAGATCGTTTTCCATGTGAGATGAAATCTTTAACTTTTTTAGTTTTATTATTAAAATGTGCATGTTGGGTTCAGATTCACAAAGGAAACATTTGCACTTTTGTGTAGAGATTGTGTGCTGTTAGACCTGACAGCCGCAGCGTGTTCTCCCACCCACAACATTTTGCATACCTCCTTGTTGGACCTGGCCCTTTATGCAGGTTCATCCCTAGACATTTTTAATACCTCCTCCCTTTTTTTTGTTGAGTTCGTTTTGTTGGCTTTGGGACCTGGGCACATTACCACTACTTACTAGTGCTAAAGTGCAGGTGCTCTATATTCTAAACTTGATAATATTTGTTTGTCCACAAACGGCATATTTAATTTACTTGCAAGTCCCAAGTAAAGTATTATAGGTGCCCAGGGCTGTACATGAAATGCTAGTAGTGGGCCTGCAGCACTGATTGTGCCACCCACTACAGTAGGCCTGGACACCTGTGAGCAGTTTTAAACTGCCCATTTGACCTGGCAATTGCACCCACATACCAGGCCCAAGCCTTCCTTTTTATTACATATAGGTCACCCCTAAGGTAGACCCTGGTTAGTCCCAAGGGCATGATGCAGTATATTTAAAAAGTTGGAAATGTACCTTTATGTTTAACATGTCCTGGAAGTGAAAAACTGCTAAATTTGTTTTTCACTACTACAAGGCCTATCTCTGCCATAGGTTAACGTTGTGGTTACCTGAAAACTTCCTCTAGTGAGTCTGAAGCCAGGGTAGGAAGGCCAGAACCTCTATGCACTTCAAAGGCCTGTCTTTGAAGTCTCCTCCACTTCAAAGGCCAAACTGGGTATAAGTACTGGACCTCTGGCACCACCAACACAGTGCACTTCTGGACCTGTGACTACTCTGCCAGGAAGAAGGACTGGTGTGCTACTGAAGGGATGCCACTCTGCTGGACTGCTGCTTTGCTGGACTCCTGCCTCACTAGGCTGCCCTGCTGCCTGTTTTTCCCTCCCTGGGCGAGAAGGACTAGAGCAGGACTGGACTTGCATCATTTAAAGCCAGAGTGACTCAAAGGGCCAGCTTACTGGTCTCCTGATCTGAACTCTCAGGGACATAAAAGACTTCCCAAGGGCCAGCTGACTGGTCTCCTGATCAGAAGTCTCAGGGATATAAAAGATATCCAACCTACCTACTTCTGCACCTGGACTCTGCCGACTGTAAGTCTGCCCTGTCAAGGGGTGCTACCCCAGTCCTGGACCCTTGGAAGTGGACCTAAGGTGCTTGCTTCAGTAGAACAAATACATTCGCTGTCAACTCAATGCATCACTCCTGTTGCAGGGATCAGAGCTGGCACAGTGCCCCTGTTGTGTGGATTGGAACCAGCGCATCGCCTCTGCTGCAAGGTTTGACTCTGATGCATCTCTGATGTTGCAGAAACAGACCCAGCCTATGGCCTCCAGTCTAGCTTCATTTCGGAACATGCACATCACCGCCGCTGCATGGAGAAAACTGAAGCAAATTCTCTATCACGTGGGGAAAAACAACACATCTCCTCCACTGCGGGGATTGACATCAATGCATCACTTCTGATGCACCCCACTTTTTTGACATTGACTCAACCAGAATTAAAGTATGTTGTTCAGCAGGCCTCATTGGGTCCCTGTATTTGACAAGTGGTCCATTGCAGGCGGCCTGACCTTTTGACTTTGTCCTGGTCTGGCTTGACCAGATTTCCCTCATTGTTTCTTCTTGTTTCTAAATGCTATTTTACAGCTTAATCTTTAAAAAATCAGCACTTAAGTTATACTTATTGGAATCTTGTCATTTGGGTCATATTTTATTTAATAAATTAAATTAAATTTTTCTAACCTTGTGTGGAATATTTTTTTGTGTGGTGTTTTACTGTCTGAAGTGTTGCACAAATGCTTCACATATTGCCTCTTAAGTTAAACCTGAGTGTTCCGTGGCAAGCTATCAGAGGGTGAGCAAAGGTTAATTTAGGGTGGGCTTGTGACGTACCCTGACTATGATTGTGGTTCTTGCTTGATCAGGGCGCACGCCTCCTTCAACCAGAAACCCAATTTCTAACATGTGCTATTCACAAATGTATTTCTCAATTAGTATCTTTATCTATCTTTGCACATAAAAAGTAAGGACATTCCTATCTTTTTATATTTGGAGACTCAGCAGGCATAAAGATACTACTTAGAAAATACCTTTGTGAATAGTAAAGAATCATAAACTTACACAAACGTGTAGGTTTACCTTTGTGAATCAGGCCCTCCAGCTTCTTTGGTTGATGTTCTGCAACTAACAAAGCCCATATTTACTAACATTTGGCAGAATGCAACATTGCAACACAACATGCTGCTCTGCACTGCATCAAATCGAGAGAGAAGAGGAATGTGCCGCATTTACTAAGATATGGTGCTTTTCTTCTCTCTCTATCTTTTCACTTGTGTGCTCCCTAGCACCAATGCAGGCACCACTGCTCCATGGTGTGCGGATGCTTGCATTACAGACATGATTGTGTTTCTGGAGTAAGGACACTTTCCTACACTAAAAAATCCTCAGAGGTATTTTCCTCTTTCCATGTGTGTTACAAACTGCAGCCCATTTAGAAAGAGGAATCAACAAAGAGAAACAAACATATTTCTCCTTCGTACGCCTCTGTAGGGAGGGTGTACCATTTTGATGCATTGCTGAGTTTATTATTCTTAGTGTTAGAAATGGGGTTTTTGGTTGGCAGTCAGGTTACCCTCTGTCCAAGCAAGAACCCTCACTCTAGTCAGGGTAAGTCACACACAATCCAAATTATCCTGTGCCCACCCTCTGGTAACTTGGCACGAGCAGTCAGGCTTAACTTAGAAGGCAATGTGTAAAGTGTGCAATAAATCGTACAATAACACAATATAGCACCACTAAAATACACCACACAGTGTTTAGAAAAATATAGAATATTTATCTGGATATTTGTAGGTCAACACAATAAAAGATGCAATAAGAATTTGTAGAGATATCACTGAAGGGTGATATAATGTGTCTTAAGTCTTTAAAAAGCAAACAAAGTCTCTTTCAAGCACAAAGTACCTGGTTTGGAGTGGAAAATCTCCGCAGAAGGCCGCAGAGGAGGAGATGCGTGGAAAAATGGTGTGTGCGTCGGTTTCGCCCATTCACACATGGACTTGCGTCATTATTTTTCACGCGGGGAGACGTGCGTCGTTCTGCGGGAAGAAAAATGGTGTGTGCGTCGGTTTCGCCCCTTCACACACGGACTTGTGTCGTTATTTTTCACTCAGGGAAGATGTGCGTCATTTTCCGGCACGTGGGCTGACTCCTTCTGTGGTTCGAGGGATTCCCAGGGTCTGTGCGTGGAATCCTAGGCTTGTTAACCGGCTGCGCGTTGTTCTGGGGGGCTGTGCGTGGAATTTTCTTCCTCACGGCAGGTGTCGCGTCGATTTCCTCTCTGGAAGTCGGGCGGTGTTGTCCAGACGAGGCTGTGCGTCGAAGTTCCGGTCGCACCGTAGACGTCGCATCGAGCGGCGTATTTCCGGATGGGCATGCAGTGAATTTCTCACCGCGGAACAAGCTGTGCGTCAAATTTTTCGCGCACACGGCGTCTAGTTGAAAGAAAGAAGACTTTTTGGTCCTGAGACTTCAGAAAACAGGAGGCAATCTCTATCCAAGCCCTTGGAGAGCACTTTTACAGCCAGACAAGAGTTCAGCAAGGCAGAAGGCCAACAGCAAGGCAGCAGTACTTTGTAGAAAGCAGACAGGTGAGTCCTTTGAGCAGCCAGGCAGTTCTTCTTGGCAGAATGTAGGTTCTGGTTCAGGTTTCTTCTCCAGCAAGTGTCCGTGGTGGTAGGGCAGAGGCCCTGTTTTATACCCAAATGTGCCTTTGAAGTCGGGGAGACTTCAAAGAGTGGCTTAGAAGTGCACCACGTCCAATTTCAGTTAAATCCTGTCTGCCAGGGTCCCAATAGGGGGTGTGGCAGTCCTTTGTTTCAGAGTAGTCCCTCCACCCTCCCAGCCCAGGAAGACCCATTCAAAATGCAGATGTATGCAAGTGAGGCTGAGTACCCTGTGTTTGGGGTGTGTCTGAGTGAATGCACAAGGAGCTGTCAACTAAACCTAGCCAGACGTGGATTGTAAGGCACAGAAAGATTTAAGTGCAGAGAAATGCTCACTTTCTAAAAGTGGCATTTCTAAAATAGTAATATTAAATCCAACTTAACCAGTCAGCAGAATGTTGTATTACCATTCTGGCCATACTAAATATGACCGTCCTACTCCCTTCAGATCAGCAGCTACCTCTTCAACAATGTATGAGGGCAGCCCCAATGTTAGCCTATGAAGGGAGCAGGCCTCACAGTAGTGTAAAAACGAATTTAGGTGTTTTACACTACCAGGACATGTAAACTACACAGGTACATGTCCTGCCTTTTACCCACACAGCACCCTGTTCTAGGGGTTACCTAGGGCACACATTAGAGGTGACTTATGTGTAGAAAAAGGGGAGTTTTAGGCTTTGCAAGTACTTTTAAATGCCAAGTCGAATTAGCAGTGAAACTGCACACACTGGCCTTGCAATGGCAGGCCTGGGACAAGGTAAAGGGGCTACTTGAGTGGGTGGCATAACCAGTGCTGCAGGCCCACTAGTAGCATTTATTCTACAGGCCCTAGGCACATACAGTGCACTTACTAGGGACTTATAAGTAGATTAAATAGTGCAATTGTGTATGATCCAAAGTTACCATGTTTAAAGGGAGGGAGCATATGCACTTTAGCACTGGTTAGCAGTGGTAAAGTGCACAGAGTCTAAAATCCAGCAAAGACAGAGTCCAAAAAGTGGAGGGAGGTAGGCAAAAAGCTAGGGGTGACTAACACTTAGCAAAGCTGGAAATGCACCAAAATCCAGGGATGGATGGAAACACCCAGAATCCACCACTGGAACGCCTTCCCAATGCAGAGTAATGCTAGGCAGCAAATTGCACTGCCTTGCCTTACTCTAAATTTACTAAGCCATGCAGAGCCATATAACATGGCTTTGCATTACTCAGTGAATCAGACTTAAGGGCTTCTGTTGCCTTGCAACACTTTGAGTGATGTAAGGGCAACACAAGCCCTTAGTGAATCTGGGCCCAAATCTACAACCTGATCTACTGCGTCTAAGCATGTCTTTGCTTTTCTGCATAGTCAAAGGGCATACTTTGAAGAATAGTGGCACAGGGAAGTACAGCAAGTGACTATGCTATGCTGCACTGCGACATAGGGAAAGGGCAAAAATGCACCATTTTCACGAAATACATTTTATTTCTGTCCTTTCCTCCTGAGTTAGTGCCCTTTTGGCTGCTTGGCACCAACACAAGCACCCTTGCACCATGGTACAAGGGTGTCTGTGTTACAGACAGGATTGTTTTTGTGCAGGAAGGGACAACTTCCTCCACAAAAACAATCCATGGAGGCATTTTCCTCTTTGTATATGTGCTGCAGAATGCAGCGCACATAGAAAGAGGAAAAAACAAGGAGAAATAAAGATATTTCTCCTTGTTATGCCTTCCCTGGGGATGCATACGGTTTTGTCACAATCACAGGTTTACACATCCTTCTACATCTTAGAATGCACTGTAATGCATGGGTGTTGCATAGGAAAACCCACTGCAATGCCCCCTGATGCAAAGTAAAGCAACACAGCAACTTGCAATGCTTTGCCTTACTGCATATCTATGAGTCTGCTAACGCGTCCTTTTATGTTAATTTATTACACATTAGGACTCGTTTTAGGCCAATGAATCTTTTGACCCAGTTGAGAGACACCGTAGGATGAGAGAGCTAATCAATATGTCAATCAATATATCAATAAGGTTATCAATATTTATCACCACAATACATTTTAAGTAGGTCAAAGACATTAATCAAATTGACGACGCAACCATGACCTTCCAGCCATGAATAACCACACCTTTGATGGAATTTTGTGAAGTTTATTACCTATTAATTACAATCTAGAATTAGATGCGTCAATCTCAAAGCCAAGAAACACAATAGCATAGTTACGATATGGCAACTTTGGTAAGATTTCAATAAGGCAAGAATCATAAACATCAGAATGTAGCACGGCGCAAACATAGATCTGAATACAGCAAGGTGTCAAATACACGTCAGTTCAACATAGCATAACATCAGTCGCTTGTCTATTTGCGTTAATTTAGTGATCACCTATCCCAACCACTGATTAGCATTGGCAAGCAAAACAATTTAGAACACCAATTTAGAAAACATCTAAACTAAGGTCTCTGTCAAAATTTTAGCAGTTGGTACCTAGAAAGGAAAAGCAAACAGACAAATTACAATTGCATTGTCATAATTACCCTCCAAAGGTTAAGTCAGCACACAGGTTCAGTCTTCGTCTTCAGGACATCAGTCAAAGCTCCATCAATCAGGACTCAACTAGAGGGCACTTCCCTCATAAGGAGGATAAGTGTAAAAGGGCAATCTATGGGTGAATATGGTTTCTAATAAGTCTCAAGTCACCAAACAGAGTGACAGAGTTTCTGGATAAAATCAATAGCATTCCCTACCTAATTCTAATGACCCTTCTGTGACATGGGTCTTTATCCCTTTTTCGTAGCACATTGCCCCAAAATTCTATTGGACACTTACTATACCCCACTATCTTGAGCCTATCAAATTTAGCATTTCGCAATCCCAATTGTCACCCCTCATTAATTTGTGATTCTTTGATTGGTCTTCATATTTGACGTCTTCGGAGGTGGCACACCCGGCGTTACTTCATCCTCTGGCATCTCTTGGCACGTCCTTTGGTCAGCAGTTTTCATCGTTCACCAGTCTAAGTGACCTTGTACATAACATTAATCTACACTTGTTTCAATATGTTTAAACATTTATTTCAGGGCACCAAAAATGCGCCTGAGAGGGGATTCGACATAGATACATTAGTCTTCCAAGTTTGAAGAAAAAGAACATTTACAGGGTCACGGCCCTTTGAGAGTCAGCACACTGGAAAAACAGAAAAAATGCATTTAATATGAGAACTGAGCAGCTATACTGCAGCTCACGCTAACTTAAGGCCTACGAGGAATTTCAATAGAGTTTCATCAATACGAACCTTAATATAAGCTTAATTTAATCTATCATAAACATTTTATTCATCATTATTAGTTTGCGTATACATTGGTGGCCATTTACCGTGGTCACAATTCAGGTGCGCGTTTAAGCAAATTCGCTATTATTACAGTTTCTATGCAGTATCGTCACACATTAATATAGATATTCTGCTCTAATATAGGTTATATAAAACTACGCTCTCTCAAGTCCATGAAAAGCCACACAAAGTGTCTTTGCGTGGCCTTAAAGATATGAGTCTGCGCCAAGGGAGCATCAAAAAAATTGATTCTCTGGCAGTCCCCGGGGTTTGTAAATATGCCCCTTAGTATTCCCAAAGGCCCGAAAATATCGTCCAGGAACAGAAAGTACACCTGAAAATCTACAGATGCTGAAGTTGAAGATACTCGCTTTGTTAGTAGAGATAGTGGCTATACATCTATGATTGCTAATAAGTAATATTCGGAATTTAATGTCCAATGAAAATCTCCTGCAAGAGTAGACCATACTGCTGTTTAGAAAATCTGACATTTTTAACTCCACAGGAAACAATTTTCTTGCTGAACATTGATGCAAGTGCCAAGCTTGCACAATTTCAAGTCTTGGAAACATACTTTGTCTCAAAGAAAGTTTCCATTGTATTCACTATCATGCCAAAGTGCATTTAAACCTGTTGCTGTAGATATATTATAAACACAATTTTAGGTCTTACATCCCAATGACAAGATTTTTCTTTCTAATTTAATTCACACACAGGAGCTCCTGCCGAGGTCTGATCTTTTATATAATTAGAAAAATACCTGGTTGTTCCCAAAAATAATCTCAATTCGAAACATCAGTTGGATGTACTGCAGATTTTGCTAAATCCCTATGCAAATTTTTCCTGTTGCAATCTTTTCATTACTGCAATATGGAGTCTTCTTCTATAGCTATGCACTGGTGTTGTTTGAGGCAATACCTGATGTCAAATGTGGCCTTCACATTCTATGATGTGTCACACACACTTTAGGACTTCCCTTTCACGTGATCGCAGCCTCACTTTTTACCAGCCATGCACTAGCAGTGTCTTCAGGTAGGTAATCACAGTTCATGGGTGCTGATGCATGCAGGTAAATGGAATTATTCCTCATCCGCTTGTATCAACATGCGCTAATTATTTCTTCAGGTAATATCCACTTCCATCACTTGTTGCTAAGTTGTGAAAGTTTCTCTCTTGTCAGCAAAGTGGTGGTATCAAACAGAAATCCAAGGCTTCTTGAAAATTTCAAGTTTTATTATCAGTACATCAGACATGACTTGTAACAACTAGCTTCACCAGCTGTCTGCCTGCCCAGTCACCCTCTCACATTCCAATATTTTTTCAACACACACTATTGTCTGATGTCAATAGATTCTACTCTGCCACTGCCATGAAGACACCCACCCCAAATCAAAGTGCACACCCAGAGCAGATTATCTTAGCCCAAGGGGAATTTGCTTGTTGTACCCCCTTTGTACCAAAGGAAAATAGACTGGCGTCACTCTCTTCTCTCTATAGTTAGACTCATTGTGAGTCAGGTAAACCTCTTATTTGCAGGGGTTATTAATAGTTGAGTGGACCCTCACTCTAACTCCTGAAAGCAGTAGACACACAAAGAAGCTTGTGTTTATAACGAATAGTTATTTATTATGTGTAATAAGTATACAAACCTTATGTATCAAAATGATGACAATTATTAAGGTCAGCAGGTATAAGATAAAACAAGATGAGTGTTAGAAAAACTAGAAGTATCTTATATAGTACATCCTACTATCTGTGATAGTTAGTCTAACGCCCCTCTAACATTTTTATTTAGATTATCTCTTCCCTCTTAATTTTGGAATTGGCTGAATAGTTTGTGCCTTACCTCACTTTCTTATGCCAAGCCATTTTTATGTCCACATACCTCTAAGAAGATCTCAGGCTTGAAGATGGATATTGATTCTTCAGCATTTTCCCCTAGCAAAACGTATTATTGTCAGCCCCTGCCAAATTATAAGGCACATTGATATCTATCTCTAGAATGATTCTCTTTGTAAAGCAGATGAAGAGAAGCTGTACGGCTTCATGCATCTGCATCACTGCATAACCAATGCCTCAGTTACAGACATGTCTGAAAAGCAATCGATTTTATGAGAACAAACTTCCTTTCACAGAAGCTATTTGCTTGGCCAGATATCATTGAAATGTTGCTTACTACATGTAGCTTTCGGAGCAGCAGAATGAAAGTTTTCTACTATTTTTGTTAGTGCTACTATAGTTAGCCTGCTTATGTGACTGTGGAAGACATTTTGGCCCATATTTATACTTTTTGACGCAAAACTGCGCCAGCGCAGTTTTGCGTCAAAAAAATTAGCGCCGGCTAACGCCATTCTGAAGCGCCATGCGGGCACCGTATTTATTGAATGACGTTAGCCGGCGTTAGCCGCCGGCGCCGTCTGGTGTGCGTTAAAAAAAATGACGTACACCAGGCAGCGCCGGCGTAGGGGGATATGGAGCTTGGGCGTCAAGAAATGGGGCAAGTCAGGTTAAGGCAATTTTTTCGCCTCAACCCGATTTGCGCCATTTTTTTTCACTCCCAACCCCCATAGAAATTACTCCTGTCTTAGCAAAGACAGGAGTCATGCCCCCTTGCCCAATGGCCATGCCCAGGGGACTTCTGTCCCCTGGGCATGGTCATTGGGCATAGTGGCATGTAGGGGGGCACAAATCAGGCCCCCCCATGCCACAATTTTGTTTTAAAAAAAACACTTACCTGAACTTACCTTAATGTCCCTGGGATGGGTCCCTCCAGCCTTGGGTGTCCTCCTGGGGTGGGCATGGGTGACAGGGGGTGTCCCTGGGGGCATGGGGGGGCACCTCTGGGCTCCTTCAGAGCCCACAGGTCCCTTAACGCCTGCCTTTTGCAGGCGCTAAAAAACGGCACAAAAACGTCATTTTTTTTGACCCGCCCACTCCCGGGCGTGATTTTGGCCCGGGAGTATAAATCCCACGCACATGCCTTGGAGTCGATTTTTTAGACGGGAACGCCTACCTTGCATATAATTAACGCAAAGTAGGTGTCCACGCTAAAAAATGACACTAACTCCATGGACTTTGGCGCTAGACGCGTCTAACGCCAAAGTATAAATATGGAGTTAGTTTTGCGTCGAAATTGCGTAAAAAAAAATGACGCAATTTCGGCGCAAACGGAGTATAAATATGCCCCTTTATCCTTGTTTGGAGTTCATCTTGTATTCTCCTCGTTCTGTGATTTTCAGTGATGATGAGGCCTGCAAAATGTGAGCAGAGTTTAGATGACAGATAAACAAATGTACCCTGCTGAACAGCTTGTAACGCAAGGCTTGTCAAAGACACCTCACGTGACATACATTATTTTGCTCACCTAGCAACAGCCAGACATACCGATGACCATATATAGCTAAGGCCAATGGCCTGCATTTGATTGGGCATGGATTTATCATCATTTACTTTATTTCGGTGAGAAAAACATACCATAAAAGTACAATACATAACAATATGAAAAAGAGGTTGTAAGAAAAAAAAATGCACAGTAAAATGAATAAGAGACTTTAAAAAAGAAGTTAAAACCATGGAAGAATAAACATAAGAAAATTACTTTCTCCAATGATATAAGAAACAACACCTCTGGACCCAGAAAATGTCAGCTAATATCATACACCAAGGTACAATAAATATACATATGAAAATCTAAATCTAAAAGCAGCTACCCAATCTTATTCTTTGAGTCGCTAGTCTAAAGCGCCATAATGATTCCAAACATTTTGCCACAGGATGGACTATATAAACAGATAAAACAGATAAAAAAAATTCTCTCGACAAATGGAAAGTTCCCAAAGCCCGTTTATATCCAATGGTATGGAAACAGCACCTCTAGTCCCAATAAAATATCAGCTAATATCATACGCCAAAATACAATAAATATGCATAAAAAGATCTAAATATAAAAAGCAGCTACCCAGTCATATTCTTTAGAGTCGCTATTCTGAGACGCTAAATTGATTCAAGAAATGTTGCCACCTGATAGACTATATGAACAGATGAATCAGATTTAGAAATTCTCTCAGCATATAAACAGCTCCTAAAACCCATTTTTTTTACATAGGGGACTAATCCAAGAGGCCCTCAGTTTGTCATATGCACGACATTAGAAAAGAACATGTAGGACAGACTCTTCATTCTTGCATCCCATCGGACATAACTTAGACTTATTAATGGAATTAGACCATTTATAAGTTAAAGAACACAGAGGGAGAGACCCTATTCTAAATCTGATAAAAAGGGTATGTGCAAATGAAGAAAGTGCTGCATCCATAAAGGGCTCAAACTCATAGTGGCATTTAAATTGCAAATAGCTATCGGACATGGACAACAGCACAACCTCAGCCAATTGGGCAGTTTGGATTTTGAGCCAAAAAGTGTCCTTCAATGACTGAACAGCGTTTTTGGGAATAGAAGATGGATCCTTCCAGTAGGACCCCAAACCAAGATGTATTAGAGACCGTTCAACATAAACACACCAGTTGATTTTAGTATTGGGGTTGGGGCCCACCAGACTGAGGAGCCCACATCTAAATGGAATGAGGACATCTGATGACCATAGCCGGATCTAAAACAGGAAAGGCCTTAAGGCATAAGGCAGCAATCTGGTTGATTGAAAAAAGATTTAAATCCATTCGGATGGGCAAAGATGGAGTGCTAGAATGAACTTTTAACAACATCTTCAAAAACTGGTTTTCCACCCTAGCCAGATTCTCCAGATTGCAATGACCCCAAAGCTCCGCACCATACAGAGCCCCTTCCCCCGGCTTGAGATTTGTATATTTCAAGTGCAGGAGTCATGGCAAAACTGGGGGATCTGGTAGCAAATCTCACGATGCCACCCGCCCTTTGCTTCAGGCACATTAATGATTTCTGACGATGGGCGTGTCAGAAATGTGAATCTTCTAATTTTATACCTAGATAATCAAAGGTGCCAACCCTTTCCAGGGAAACATCTTCTAAATATACAGGTCTCTTCATTTTCTGTTTTTTGTCCCCAAACACCATATATTTCGTTTTTGCTGAATTAATTTCCAAACCATGGTCCTTGCAGAACTCCAAGAACCTTGCAAGCAAACTTGAGAGACCCATAGCTGTTTGAGAAAGTAGCAAGGTATCATCGGCAAATAGAAGGCATGGGAACTTCTGCCCACCCATACTGGGGGCATCACCAGGACAGTCTAAAAGGTACGGAATACAAGCATTGATAAACAGGAGAAACAGGGTATGCGCAAGAACGCAACCCTGCCTCACACCGCGGACAGTGGGGAATGCTGGAGTCAGATCACCTGCCGGGCCCCATCGTACTTTGGCACAGTTGCCAGAGTAAAGATCTTTAATTACATTAAGCATGGAGCCTGGAACTCCAGCTTTGCTCATAACCTCTCACAGCTTGGGATGCGGGACAAGGTCAAAAGTGGATTTCAGGTCAACAAAGGCCACAAATAGATGGCCATGATCCACATCTACGATCGTCCACTTTATAGTAATAAAGCGGAAGACCTGATCGATGGTACTGACCTTGTCCCTGAATCCTGCCTGAAGATGGCTTAATACCTGGTTTTCCGCTATCCAATGTTTCAGCCTGCTTAGCAGCTGAAAGCTAAATATTTTTTGCAGATTATCTAGTAAACCAATGGGTCTGTAATTTCCTGGAAGACTTTTCTCTCCTTTCCTATGAATGGGCACAATTGTTGCCTCCTTCCAGGAATCCAGATAGAACCTAGTAGACAAGGCAATATTTGATATCCTGTTAATATACCAAGTCCATGTGGGCAAATCTGATTTGTACAAGTCTGAGGGGAGGCCGTCTGGTCCAGGAGCCTTCCCTGATTTTTGGGCACAAATTGCCAACTCAGTTTCTTTTAAAGTGAAGGGAGGCACAACAGGACAACATATTAGAGATTCTACAGAGCTGGTGGCAGCAATTTCCGGCGTAGAGCCATACAATTCCCTAAAATGAGTGAGCCAGGTATCAGCAGCAATATGGCATTCAGGAGTGGGTGAAAGATCTGGGTCTTTGCGTGAAACCAAAAGCCAGAAAAGTTTAACATTGCGGGTCCTGGCCGCCTCAGCCATATCGCCCCATAGACTTTCCTCATGCTTCAGTTTGCATAATTTGCAAGTGGAGACATAAGCTCTTCTCGTTCTCACAATGGCTTCCCGATTCTTTGACTTTAACGCTTTAGTCGAAAGGCTCTTGGCCTTACGACACCTCTTATCAAACCATTTGCAGTTAGGTGGAAAGGAGGAGTTCCTCTGATTCATAGCTGATTTAATGAGAAGCTCCTTAAGACCCGCAAAAAGAACCACATGGGAAGACATAACTTCCAGTGGGGTTAATACAATATAATCATCAAAAAGCTGGTGTCTAGAAACTAAGGCGCACAGTTTATCCTTTGACAGGTTGGACTTCTGAAACGAAGCCCATCTCACAGCGAGTCTATTGCTAGGCAATTTCAGAAGATTGTGAGCATTAGAAGCAGAAAGCGACGGAGGTCCTGCAAAAAGAGTTCCATTAAATACAATTTTAAAGAGGCATGATCACTGGTAAACCGTGGACCCACTTCCACATCAATTATGGAATGCCAAACCCGTAAATCAAAAATAACATAATCCAGAATACTGCTATAAAGGCCCCTAAAAACAGTTGGTCTAGCAGGTTTATCAGCAGGAAATTGTCCATTTCCAAAGCGAAGGCCATGAATTACTGTGAGATCTATTATCTGCGTCGCCCTGCAAGAAGCAGTAAACGACGCTGAACGAGTTAGAAGAAGGGGAATATTCCACACTTCATCTTCGACCTGTGTTGTCTCGGCATGAGCCGAATCAAGTTCAATTTCCGCCTTGAGGTCACCTGCAATAATAATACGATATTTAGAATGAAAGTCAGATATGAGATTATGCTATGCAGGAGATCTATAGTAGCAGACCGATGATTAGAATGGCCTGGTCTATTGTAGATATTAATACATAAAACGGGAGTACCCAAATTTGGCAGTATTGCTATTGCCAAGATATCACAGGAGTGTATGGAGATCTCCTTTACTTTGCCCACCTCAGTCATCTTGACCCAAGTGCATAAACCCCCTATTGTCCTGTCCTACCCATAGAAGGCTGCATAGCATTTTTAGTGAAGAAACAGAAACCTTGCCTGTACACACATTCCGTGGCCCATGTTTCCTGGAACATGCAAATGCAAAAAGGTTCAACATAAGCCCCCCACTCGGGATCAGCTAATTTACTCTTAATACCTGCCACATTCCAGGACAAAAATGTCCCTGTGACATGCATAGTACTACAGGTGATTTCACAAAAATCAACATCCAATGCTGGGTTGGAGTTCACAATAGAAGTGCTAGGGGGATCCCATAGGATGTTGGCACCCGGACTTGGCAAAGATCTTTGGAGGGGCAAGGCCTGAGAATCAAGACCAACACTGGATTTGCAAAGACTGGGGAAACATAGTCAATCCACATCAGAAGTACCCCCCTGAAGCACAGGGTCGCATGCGCTAACATATTTAGAAACAGGGACCATGTCAGGCTCAGCAACAGAAGTAGGTGGCAGACCAGAAGAGACAGCAGAGTCAATTGCATTGGATGGAATCTGCTTATCCATACTTGAACGAGAGGACGAACTCTTGTTTCCCAAAGCGGGCATACTGTCACTAAAAAATATATCAAGTTCCTTCCTTGTAAGGTTGCGTGCTTCCATCTGCAGGAGGCCTGTAACTAAAGAAAGGCTTGCAAGATTGAGTTTGATAATATCTGCCCGCCGGAGCGACCACACAACCGTGAGGCAGATACAATATCTGCATGGATAATTGAGCCACAGCCTCTGACATGGCGAATCCAATGCAAAGCCTTGTTGATTAAAGAAAATGTATCTTCCCTCGATTGAGCTGTAAGAGGGGGAACATTGCACATATAAATGCAATTTCGATTAGACGTGTGGGTGGAGTGGCCAGAGACTGATGTAAAGTCCAGGTTCTGGTCGATAATGGGAAGAGAGGGTATGGATTTTGCCAAAAGTGGAGCAGTGTATTTACCATAATACGACCTGTAACTAGAACTCTGAGCAGCCTCCAAAGTCGTCAATAGATCTGCTGGCAAAGGAACAGAAACCATAGGATAGTTGGATTGCAATGGCGCTGGTTCGAAGCACACTGAGGAGTTGGTTCAGATTTTTTGAGAAGCTTAAGAACTTCGAGCATTAGACACTTCAACTCCCCTACTTCACGACTAATGCTGGAATATCTTCTCTGAGGAGATCACAGTTAGGAAGCACAGGGGTCAAAGGAATCTGTTTAGCACTGGCCGAGTCTAAATGGTCCAAAACAGAAAAACGATTTGAACAGGTAATCCCATGAAGAATAGAGTCAGTGGCTATAGCTTCCAAGTTAGACACAGAAGCAAGCAAAGGTGGAGAATTGGCCGTAAAGGGTGGGCTTATGGGGGCAAGAGCTTGAGCTGGAATTATCGGGGGCTGGACATCGATAGAGGGATTGGATCCAGATGTTAAAAACTGCAATAAAGTTCTGGTTTTCAGCCTCTTCCGAGCGTTGCTCTCTTTTTCCTTGAGAATTGACTCCACTTCTTCAATTAAATTGTCAATTTCTCTAGACACAAAATTGGTATGGGGTTGCATGACTCTACTAGATTTGGGAATTTTGGTTTTGTCAGGGCCTGAATCTGGGCTGGGTCTCCCCTTGCGTTTTCCCATTCTAAAAGGATGAAAGGACTCAGCACCAATATGGGCACAAAAAGGAGAAGTGAACACAGGTGTATCAAAGTGTCCTCAACCGTACCTTGGGTCCCAGAGGGGGGCCCGGCCCGTCCTCAAAACGAATGCTGGTAATCGCAAACAAGTCAAACAATATTCTTTGGAACACAGCAGGTAAGCCAAGACTCCTCAGACCTCTCAGAAAGCCGATCGCCACCAGATATAAAAAATAAAAGGGTATGGCCCAGCCCAGTCTCTTCTGGGAGCTGACGGGCGCAGGACGGGCCCACCCTTGCAGAAGTAAAGGAGCCTGGGTCCCCGCCCACCTCAGACAGCTGGTGCTCTCCGGAGCACGTCAAGTCCTTTCACGCATCCCGAGAAGCGGGCGCGCCTGCAGTATTACAAGGGCCTGGGTCCCCGCCCACCTCAGACAGCTGGTGCTCTCCGGAGCACGTCAAGTGCTTTCGCGCAAATCCTTCTTGTTGATGCACTAGATGCTCCCAACAGTTCAGCATGTGGACATCAAACCTGCCACTATCTTGTATCACACTGGCATCATGGGGTGTTATTCCTCTGTAATTGACTGCATGTGCTTAATGCTTGTGTAATTCTTGCCTCCTGTGGACAGCAACACATCATGCATTTGTTCATAATGTTGGCAAAATATTATTTTCCTTTTATATGACTGAAAATGAATCAACATGCCTCTTGTGTGTGTTTTTTTAAAATAAAATACCCAGTGAATGTTCTGCAATTTGAACATGCTGCTGCTTTGCTCATGGTTCTGTGATTCATGTATAAACACTGCTTATGAAATTTGCCAGTTGTTTGTTTGTTCTATTTAGAATCCATCAAATGATATGGCAGTCTCACACACTCTGTTAGCCATATCACAAGTAAACATTTTAGTTTTCTAACCCCTACACATTTCACATACACACTCTAATAAACTAGTGTCATGTTTCTCATACAGTTTGTCCTTGTTAGAAATGGGATCTTTGGTTGGCAGTCAGGTTACCCCCTGTCCAAGCAAGGATCCTCACTCTAGTCAGGGTAAGTCACACTCAATCCAAATTATCCTGTGCCCTGGTATGGGTCAGCTCAAACTTGGCCAGTAAAGCAGCTTTCATGGGTGCATAGACATTCAGATCATGTGGATCTAGTGTAAGGAGTGTATCCCTCCCCACTGCTTGTACATAAAACCCCAAGGCTGCGCCCGTTGCTCCTCAGAGGTCCCATGAGCCCTTAGTGCAACTTCATAGGCAGCCAACCACTGATCAATGTCATCTCCCACCACAAATCTTGGCACCACATTTTTGGGTATACAAACCTTTCTATCTCCAACAGTTTATGCATGTATGCTGCCAGCATCACTGCTGGAATCAGACTGTCTTCCCTTCATCTCCAGCTCCTTGAGACTCAGTTCTTGACCCTACAAAAATTTATTTTCAGCCAAGGCTCTGCTCTCTCAGCTGCTTTTGCTTCTCTCTCTGCCCTCCTTTCCTCCCGTTGAGCTTCAATTTTTAACCTTGCAATTTGCAATTGAAATTTTCTCTCCTCTCTTCTTTCCTCAGCGGTCAGGCCCTGATCAGAGACACTGCTCCCTGGTTTGGCAGGGGGCACAATTACAGTGGTAATATACTCCATTAATGGCAAGAAATCATCTGAGGGACCATCGTCTGGACCCTCCTCCTCAACAACCTCCTCTGATTGGGCTTCTGCCCAGGCCCTCAGTGCCATTTGGAATTACTCCTTCCTGAGGGCACCTTGGGTGGGTACTCCCATATCCCTGCAGAACCCTTTCAGCTGTTTAACAGTGTAGGTCTCCAGCAGGGCCAGATCAAAATCTTCATCTCCTGCTTGAGACCCAGCCAGAGACATGTTGAATGAGGATTTTAGTTAAAAAATGTCAGAAAATGAAATTGCAGAAAAAGATACAAAATCAAGTTGACCTTCAACTGTGGGTAGGTAGTGAACACTTAGCTATTGCATGTCACTGCACAAATACAATCCTATCTTCACCGCTGATCACCAACGTTAGAAATGGGGGCTTTGGTTGGCAGTCAGGTTACCCCCTGTCCAAGCAAGCACCCTCACTCTAGTCAGGGTAAGTCACACACAATCAAATTCTGTGCCCTGGTAGCTTGGCACTGAACAGTCAGGCTTAACTTAGAAGGCAATGTGAAATGTATTTGTGCAATAAATCATGCAATAACACAGTGTTGCACCACAAAAATACACCACACAGTATTTAGAAAAATATTTAATATTTATCTGATAAGATGCATGTCACAATGATTAAAATGCAATAAGTATATATGTTGAGATATCACTGTAAAAGTGATATAAAGTGTCTTTAGTCTTTTAAAAGCAATAAATGCCTCTTTCAAGCAGAAATTTCTACCGCACGGCAGTCGCCGTGTCGATTCCTTCCAGAAGTCAGGCTCTGTCATTCCAGCTCGGCTGTGTGACGATCCAGTGGGCCGTGTGTCAAATGTCTGGTTGCTACATTGGCGCTGCATCAATCTTCTTCTTGTGAAGTCAGGCTGCGTCATTCTGGTTCGGCATGCATTGAATTTTTCACTGCAATGTAGGCTGTGCGTTGTTTCTGGCAGGCTGTGCATCGATTTTCGCCGCACAAGGAGTTCTTCTTGTAGAGATTATGTCTTTTTGGTCCTGAGACTTCAGGGAACAGGAGGCAAGCTCTATCCAAGCCCTTGAAGAACGCTTCTCAGCACAGCCAGAGAGCAGCGATGCAGCAGGGCAACACCAAGGCAGCAGTCATTCACAGAAAGCAGTCAGGTGAGTCCTTTGGGCAGCCAGGCAGTTCTTCTTGGCAGGTTGCAGATTTTGGTTCAGGTTCTCCTCTCCAGGAAGTATCTTGTCAGGTAGAGTGTCTACCTCAGAAGTGTCTGAGTTGGTAGGGGCACAGACCCTGTTTAAACACCCAAATGTGCCTTTGAAGAGGTGGAGACTTCAAAGAGTGGCTTAGAAATGCACAAGGTCCCCTTTCAGTTCAATCCTGCCTGCCAGGGTCCCAGTAGGGGGTGAGGCAGTCCTTTGTGTGAGGACAGGCTACAGTCCTTTGACATGTACGTGTCAGGCCCTCCACCCTCCCAGCCCAGGAAGACCCATTCAAAATGAAGATGTATGCAAGTGAGGCTGAGTACCCTGTGTTTGGGGTGTGTCTGAGTAAATGCACAAGGGACCTGTCAACTGAACCCAGCCAGATGTGGATTGTAAGGTGCAGAAGGATTTAAGTGCAGAGAAATGCTCACTTTCTAAAAGTGGCATATCTAATGTAGTAATATTAAATCCAACTTCACCAGTCAGCAGGATTTTGTATCATCATTCTGGCCATACTAAATATGACCTTCTGACTCCTTTCAGATCAGCAGCTACCACTCAAACAGTATACGAGGGTGGCCCCAATGTTAGCTTATGAAGGGAACAGGCCTCACAGCAGTGTAAAAACGAATTTAGGACTTTCACACTACCAGGACATGTAAACTAAACAGGTACATGCCCTGCCTTTTACCTTCACAGCACCCTACCCTATAGATTACTCAGGGCATACCTTTAGGAGTGACTAATATATAGAAAATGGGGTGTATTAAGCTTGGCAAGTAGTTTTAATTGCCAAGTCGAATTGGCAGTGAAACTGCACACACTGGCCTTGCAATGGCAGGCCTGAGACAAGGTTAACGAGCTACTTAAGTGGGTGGCACAATCAGTGCTGCAGGCCCACTAGTAGCATTTAATCTACAGGCCCTGGGCACATTAGTGCACTTTACTAGGGAATTATAAGTAAACTAAATAATCCATTTGGGTATGATCCAATGTTATCATGTTTAAAGGGAGAGAGCACATGCACTTTAGCACTGGTTAGCAGTGGTAAAGTGTTCAGAGTCTTCAAATCAGCAAAACAGTATCTAAAAAGTGGAGGGAGGCAGGCAAAAAGTTAGGGGTGACCACCCTAAGGCTGTCAGGTCTAACAGTCCTGTTATGTATGTCACATGTCTTTGGAAAAAAGCCCTTCCATATACTTCAACACATTATATCACACTGCAGCATTTTAGAACATGATAAAATGGATCACTCTAGTTTCAGGACTATACCTGAAGCGTATTCATTACAAATGGAACAAAGTCTTTGGAGTAGATTCACAAAAATGTTGTTCACCTAAGTGCAATTAGGGTAGCACATTTTGATTTTGCAGAATCAATTACAAAATCTACCATAACAAAATCATGAACTAAGAATTTTAAGACCAATAATTTTAGTTACAATGGAGGAAAACTAGAGAAGCACAGTAGATTTTCTGCAGCTGACCATCCCATTCCTATGCCAAATTGACGGATTTGGCGTAGGACCGGAAAAGGTTGAGACTATCAGAATGTCAGACAGGAGAGTGCACTAAAATGCATTTACAATTTCAGAAGTCATTTCTTAACCCTGAAATTCTTGGAATAATGCTCTTACAAAAGATTGTAAATGCTTAGTATGAAGATGATCAAGTATCTTCCACTTCTTGGTAAGATGATCAAAATGGCTGTCTAAAGCTAGCTCATGGAGACTTACCAGCGAAGTGCCCTTCTCCAGGATTGCCAGTCCAGCCTTAGGCCATGTTGCACCAGCAAAGAACCAAGTGGTTGAACATGCTTTTCAAATTACAGTGGAGATGCTTACCCTGCTTGCTGCTTGAACTCTTAACAGCCTTTGACATTATTAACACCATAAAATATCACAATGGTATGAATCCGATCTGAAAAAGAGATCCTAATTGGCACAGACGAGCTCCTACATGTTCAAGTACACCTCTGTTATATTAAGCTTTCTCCACGGATCCACCCTCTTGCTAGTGATCGTTAACCTATAATTGAAAAATTAAAACTCCTGGTAGCCCTTCTAACAAATGTATATATAATCATCCCCAGTTATGCAGATGAAATCCAGATTTACAATCGGACATTTCTCACCAATGCATTCATTACCTGACCTAGGAATCACATAAAAAGTTCTTCAGTTTGAATCAGGCCAAACCACAGTTATTCTCATTGCTAATCAATTAAAACAAGCATCTTCAGGTCTAGGTCTGTGTCAGCAGCTTGGCGATTGATAGATATACATCTTAATTTGTTAACAGCACCAGGTCAATGGGCTTCCAGATTCATACCTTCCACACTTATAGAAAATATACTAAGTACAAAACAGTGACTGCCTGGCATCAACTCTCCCCGCACGACAAAGTTAAGTCATTTCTCACAGAAGACGAAGGGCCTGATTTAGAACACAGTGAATGTGTTACGCCATCACAACAGTTATGGATAGCCCGTCTGCTGAAATCTAAATCCCATAAAATATAATGGGATTTAGATTTCTGAGTATGGGATATCCATCGCCAATGTGATGGAGTAACCCATCTGTTGAGTTCTAAATCAGGCCCTAACTCAGAACAGCATAAAGCCATCCAGAGTGTGGTACTGCTTCTCTTGACAGAGGAAAGGCTTCATCAGCCAGCATCCCATAACTCCAATTAACTGCACCGAAGAGCATGCTGCATGTGACAGAGTACTTTGGAAGTTTCACAGAATTGCTACAATTTTCAAAGACCTCCAGATGCCCCCTTTCTGTTCGTGCCTCACCATCAAGACTGACTGCAGTCATTCAAAACACACCACCATACACAAAACAATCACTGAAAACACACCACCATACCTGCCTATCAAATACAAACCTTTAGAAGGACTTAGGGGCATATTTATACTCTGTTTGCACCAAATTAGTGTCAATTTTTTACTCTAATTCAGTGCAAAACAAACTCCAAATTTATACTTTGGTGCTAGACCCCTCTAGCGCCAAATTTATCGAGTTAAAGTCATTTTTTTAAAGTGGAGACCTACCTTGCCTTAATGAGATGCAAGGTAGGTGTTCCCGTGCAAAAAATGACCCTATGGCCTTAACACCATATTTAGGGGCATATTTATACTCTGTGGCATATTTATACTCTGTTTGCACCGAATTAGCATAATTTGTTTTACTCTAATTCGGTGCAAATCTAACTCCATATTTATACTTTGCTGCTAGACCCATCTAGCACCAAGGCCCTGATTTATACTTTTTATGCGCCGCATTAACTTCACTTTTTAACACAAAAGTGGCGCAAATGTGCAAAATATTGGCCCTTATTTAAACTTTTTGCTGCAAAACTGCACTAACTCAGTTTTGCACCAAAAAGTTTAGCACCTGCTTGCACCATTTCTGTGCACCAGCCGGGCACCATATTTATGGAATGGTGCAAGTTGGTGCAAAGGGTAGGCTAGAGTAAAAAAAATGACTTTAGTCTGGTGGGGCTGGCAGTATAGAAGAAGAGGGTTTAGCACCAAAATTGACTTTAGGCAGGTTAGAGTAAAAAAAAAAAAATGACTCTAACCAGAATAGCGTCATTTTATGGTGCTAAACCTACCATGCTGCATGACTCCTGCCTTAGGAAAGGCAGGAGTCATGTCCACCATCCCAATGGCCAGCACAGAGTACAGGGGTCCACTGGGCATGGCCATTGCACCCTGTGCCATGTATGAAGACCCATTTCAGGGCCCCCTATGGCACTTTCAAAAATAAAATGCAATCTTACCTGTACTTACCTGGGGTGAGGTCCCCCATCCTCCGCAGTCCCTCTGGTGTGGGTGGGGGTGGCCCTGGGGCCTGGGGAGGGCACCTGTGGGCTTGTCCCATGGTGTTCCACCATGAAAATAGGCCCACAGGTCCCCTAACGCCTGCCCTGACCCAGGCTTTAAAAAATGGGGCAAAGCAAGCTTTGCCCCATTTTTTGACCCCTCCTCCTTTCCTTGCACCATTTTTGCATGAGAGTATAAATATGGCGTTAAGGCCATAGAGTCATTTTTTGCACGGGAACGCCTACTTTGCATCTCATTAAGGCAAGGTAGGTTTCCACTTACAAAAAATTACTTTAACTCCATAAATTTGGTGCTAGAGAGGGCCTAGCACCAAAGTATAAATATGGAGTTAGTTTTGCACTGAATTAGAGTTTAAAAAAATGACGCTAATTCAGTGCAAACAGAGTATAAATATGCCCCTTAGCGTCAAAACATGATGCTAATCTGGTTAGAGTCATTTATTTTTACTAAAACCTGCCTAACGTCAATTTTTTTAAGCTAGCCTACCCTTTGCACCGGCTTGCACCATTCCATAAATATGGTGCCCAGCTGGTGCTAAAAAATGGTGCAAGCCGGTGCTAAACTTTTTGGTGCAAAACTGTGTTAGTGCAGTTTTGCACCAAAAAGTTTAAATAAGGCCCTTAGTGTTACATGCAGCAGCATCACTTTAGTAAAGGTCAGGAAAAGCAAGAAGAAGAACAGTAGGAGTCAGTTCTTTTCCTAAAATGCCCCAGGGTTGTGGAAAGCCGTTGCAGCTGAAATATCATGAAGAGGTTTTTAACTTGCTCAGCGTTTGTTTTTGGTTAAGGTCCTTTGTAGTAATGTAGTGGATAATAAAGATGTAATGCTAATTGGACCCAGTACATCCTAGTTGAAATCATCGTTTGGCTCTGATTAGTGTCTTCTTGGAAAAGGAGTTCATATCTTTAATGTTAAAGGTCGATAAGCCATAAAAAAACGATGACATTCAAAATTCCTCATGTGCAGCTGTTGCTTTTTTTTAACCACTTCCCACCTAACTGTGAAATCACCTCCTCTGCCTCACCACATTACACTGACTCAATCAACAAGATTCACCCAGCTAGTCTTACTTCCTTCATCGCCTCCTACCTTTGCACCAATGCACCAGTCCAAACATACTGAATCATGAATGAAAAACTGCAGAGAATAATATTGCAGCATTAGGCCAGCAGGTAGCACAACGGTAGCAAATCCTAATGAAATCAAATCAAGTTTTAATTAACATAATTAATAGCTATTGGAAAATAAACAAAATCTTTCCAGGATTAAAATGCAGGTTAGGCAACATAAACATAATTCTGATTTAGGCCTCATTTGTGAGACCCCTGGTGCAGGACAGCGCAACAAGTTCCTTGCTGCTCCACCGTGCTCCACCGGGAAAAGGGCAGAAATGCACTGTATCTGCAAGATATGGTGCATTTCTGTCCTCTCCCCCTGCACTGGTGCACACATTGCTGCCTAGAGACAGCACAGGTACCCTTGCACCTTGGTGCAAGGATGCATGAGTTGCAGGGATGATTGTTTTTGTTCCAGAAGGGAGGTGTTTTCCTCTTTCTATGTGTGCTGTAAAATGCAGGCCCACTAGCAGCATTTAATCTAAAGGCCCTGGGCACATTAGTGCACTTTACTAGGGACTTATAAATAAATTAAATAATCCAATTGGGTTTAGAAAGAGAAAGAAATGGGGAGAAATAAAGATATTTATTTTCGTTGCGTCATTCTTATGCCACCTCACATCTGGGAATGAGTCAGATTTCTCCTGATTCCATAAATGTTGCATGGGAACACTTCATGCAACACTCATTGAACACCCCTTTCACGCAGTGTTATGCATGAAATGGATCCATATTTACAAAGCCATGAAAGTCATGCAAGGTGGCTTTGCATGACCTTTTAAATATGGGTTGGCATACTGCACCACCGCAGGGTAAAATTAAAATGAGGTCCTATGTATTTCCAAATATTCTGATGCAAGACAAAAATGCCATACACTAGAAATGGAATCTTTGGTTGGTAGTCAGGTTACGCCCTGTTCAAGCATGGACCCTCACTCTAGTCAGAATAAAGGAGAATCACACTTAGTTAACCCTCCCCACCCTCTTGGTTGCTTGGCACGAGCAGGCAGGCTTAACGTCAGAGATAATGTGTTAAGTATTAGTACAAACACACACAGTAATACAGTAACACAAAATGGCACAACACAGGTTTAGATTTTTTTAAATTATTTTATCTAAGTAAAGAAAACCAAATACATAAAACATCCACAATACACAGTTAAAAATATGAATTTAAAAGCACAAAAATAGTGCCTAGAGGCACAAATGCTGCAAGTTGGTATTAGGCAGCGTAGTGACGAGGTTGTTTGCTACAGTGTGATGTCAATGGTGTCATTTATGGAATCGTTCGACCCCCAGGTACAGTACCTTAGCAAACAATTAGAAAAGAGGCTGGTGCATGGAGTCGGGGAGTGAGGCGTCGCTAGATCCGATGCGGTGTCGGTTCCAGTGCAGCGGGGAAGAAGGGCAGAGGCATTGCACAGCGGCATCGGGTCCTTACTGCAGAGCGGTGGAAGTGAAGTGGTGCCGGTTGCGAAGTCAGTCCCTTGGTTACGGCAGACACAAAGTCCTGCGAATTCACGATGCTGCCGGGCAACCTCACGGGGTTGTGCTGATGTCACAGGGTTACAGGCGCTGCAAAGCCGGCAGATGTCACAGATGTCGGACAAAGTCAGCGAAGTAGGGGGGTTCAGCAGCGGCAGCGATGCAAAACTTACAGGGTTGTTAGGTCGTCACACTTCTGCGAAGTCCAAAGCCTCGGGCAGGCGGCATCATGGTTCAGGGCAGGGGTGTCTTTTACAAAGTCGCATGCCATTGCCTGGCATTGTTATACAGTTTTTACTCCAGAAATTCACTTTCAGGGGCCAAGGAGCTACAATGGCAACCTCCGGCAAGCTAGAGTCCACAGCAAGGGTCATCTAGTGATGCCTCGCTCCCCGACTCAGTGCACCGGACTGTTTCCTTCACTTTTGCCTAAGGTACTGTACCTGGGGTCCATGTGCCCAGCGCCTGTAATATCGCATTGTGGGAAACAACTCCATTAGAATGCTGTGATAACATCAAATTTGCAGTGTTTTTGCTAATACGCACTATTTTCGTGTTTAATCTTGCAAAATTCTTAACTCTACTTGTGTATGTCACATTTTTATCGTTTTGGCTTTGTTTTATTTTGAGAAATATTTGCTAGTTTTATAAACCTGTGTGGTGTCCTTTTTGTATTGTTTCTGTGTATTACTGTGTGTGTTGGTACAAATACTTTACACATTGCCTGTGAGAAACGCCTAACTGCCTGTGCCAAGCTACCAAGAGGGTGAGCAGGGGTTATCCTAGGTGTGTATCTCCTTTACCCTGGCTAGAGTGAGGGTCCCTGTTTGGACAGAGTGCAAACTGACTGCCAACCTGAGACCCCATTTCTTACAGCATAGAAGCACCAAGTTGTAACTGTGGCTACCTAGTCTTGCTAGACTGGAACAAAGTCAGAAGCTCAGGCTGACCACAATTAAGTACAGGGCGGATACAGGGACCAGGTTGGTCCCACTTCCTTCATAATGTCCAGAGTGCAGAGTTAAATACTTCAGGATTTCACAGGAGGAACTTAACTGATGCCAGACAAGGCTCCAGGACATGGGGAGGCACCTCTTGGGGACCAGGAGCTCACTCCACCAGACACCAGCAGGGCTCAGGAAGGTCCAGTTGCAGGTCCAAGCAGGCCCAGTTGTAGCTGTGGGCAGGACAAGTTGTAGCAGGTCCACGGGGCAGTTGCAGGGAGGTCTCTGGAGCTTGTTGTCCCCCTGTAGCTCAGAACTGTAGGTCAACTAGCTGACCCTTCGAGTCCCTCAGTTTGGCCTGGGTTGAAGGGAGCATGTTTAGTTTTCCTTCTGAGAGAGCGGGGAAGGCATCAAGCAGCAAGGCAGTCCTCTCAGATCAAGGCAATCTTCAAGCAACAGGACAGTCTTCTGGGGAACAAGATAGGTTTAAAGCAGCAGGACAATCCTTTAGTAGCAGCAGGGCAATCCTCTTCAGAACAAGACAGAGCTCTAGCAGCAGGACAGTCTGCTGAAGAACAAGACAGGCCTCAAGCAGCAGGGCAGTCTACAGCTGGCAGGAGTGCAGTCTTCTTAAGAACAATGCAGGTCTGAATCAGTAGGGCAGTCCTCTGGGGAACAAGGCAGGCCTCAAGCAGCAGGGAAGTTCTCTGGGGAACACGGCAGTCCTTTTTCTGTAGTGTCCACAGTCTTGGGAGTGTACTCAAGAGATGGCTTAAGAGGTCCAATATTCATAACAGGTGACAGCCTTTGATGTGGGGGTGACATCCTGACTTGCCCCACATCTGATCCTGGGAAGTTCTTCCCTTCCCCTGTCATGGCTCCAAGTAGTCTAGGTTGACAAAAGGAAGTGGTCAAGTCCCTTTGTGTGTGTGCTGGAGGCACCTTTCAACACCTAGTCCCCCTTTGTCTCATTGTCTGGGAGGAATACACAAAAGCCAACTACCAAGCTATTGACAGTCATGTGAGCCAGGTGTCACACACTCTCCTGGTTAGGACGGCAGAGATGATGCTAGACCGCTGATCCCACCTCGGGCAGCAAATTAAACAAGTTATAACAATCTTAATTCAGCCACTTCCTCCAAGGGGATGGGGGTTTGGGATAGAACAAGAAAAAGATAGACTTGCATCACTGGGTCTGCTCTGCTGCCCTGTGATACTATCTTGTGTACAGGAGGGTCTGTACTCCCTGGACCTTTGTGTGTGGATGTGGGTGTGGTACACTAGAAACAACAAGAAGAGTAGCGTAATATCAGTTGTTAGCATTTGGTGTTTAAAAGGTTATTCACAACAATAAACCTGACAGGCCTGTGTCCTGTCATCTAGTGACTTTTAACCTACTTAGCTTGCTCTGTTTTAGCACATGCCTTTAATTATTTCATCCAAGATGGCAGCTATGTTTATAGTAAGAAATATGTTGTAGTTTCACATTATCAGGGCCACTCTGTAAAGGGGTCACTATCAGCATCAAGTATAAATGAGATACGTAGCAATTCACATCATGTACTTTCCCACTTTCGTGCAACAGTGACATAATGTACCTTTTCAGGGAATTGTTTATATAATTGCAGCCCCAAGCATGCCTTCTTTTCTATTATTTGGGAACATATGTGCATCAGCGGTCCTACAAGATCTGTATAAATACATCTCACACAGACAAGATAATCACAGGGATTCCTACCAGATGCCATCAATGCTAACTATGCTACACGCCGCCTTGATGCTGACCCAGTCTTTGTGTCACCATGGGGTCTGATCTAGAGACCTCCTTCCAAGCTAACAAGGGTTAGGGGCTCTTCTCATGGACATGGTACTGGCAGATTATGTTTAACATACCTAGCTCTTTTTAGGTTAGAGATTAGGTTCATCATGTGAGGGTATTTGGGCCTACTTCACATCTATGTCATATTACATGTTATTGCAAGATGGTTGGGGTCTTTGTATTCATGACTCTCATTTTTATCTGTTTCTTGCACTCTTCATTATCCTAATCATTGCAGTCCATGCATTTTACAGTAGATTGAATTCTTGTTAATAAAACCTATTGAAAGCTTTACTTCATCTCCTTTACTGCCTGTATGTAAGAATGAGACATGTTGTTCATGTGAGAAAAGGGTAATCTCTGTTTAACCACTTCTCCCCTAAGATGTCGCTCTTGAGTCCATGCGTGAAGGCTGCCACAAATCACCTTGTACCTTTTGGGTTTTTGGTGAGGTACTGCTTGTGAGCTGGGAGGGTTAGGCCGACAGTTTCAACTTAATGTAGGATATGCCTAGTCGGCTACAAACAAAAGTGCTGTCACCCCTAAACCAGCAGTTTCGCCTAGAGCAAGAGTCAAGCAAAAGGAAAAAAAAACTGAATTTTCTGGCACTCCACAGAAAGTCAATTACAGCTAGGTTCAGGTAAAATATTTGAGAGTCATGATTATGTGGTCAAAGTCTTTCTGAGTTCTTATTACAAAATCTTTTTACGAATGCATGCATGAAGACCTTCAGTTCAGAGTCTAAAAAAGTTCAGAGGACTTTCAAAATGTTCGAACACATAATGTCCAATTTGCTCTCCTCAAGAAACTCAGTCATAGATAATATCAAAATAGAACTATGGATAAGTATGCACTAACCTGAGAAACAGTTCACCTAAAACTAGGTTCTTCATTTGGAATCCAAATGTAAGATGAAGGCTGAGGAGCAAGAAGCTACAAGAGGAGATTGAATTGTAGCTCTGGACATGGAGACAGTGAAGACGACGATGGAGTCAGGATCACAGTATCATAGGAAATCTTGGAAGACTAGAGGGCTGGACATTTTGGGCAACTCAGAAGATGAGTGTAGTGAAGATGTTTGCATAGGACTAAAACCAGGCAAAGTGCTGCCTCTGGGTTTACACAGGGTTTAAATACCTGATGGGAAGACGAGGTACACTTTAACCTAATGGATGTGACCTTTAGCAGTTGCAGGTGCATATGACGGTTGGAAATTAATTAACCAACTGCCAGAACCAAGAGATTTAGCAGTCAATAGGTCATGCCAGTTGGTGGCAAAAAACAAGGCAAGTGGAAAAATATGCCTAATGGTTACATGGAATAGGTAAAGGCGGTTGAAGCTAATAAACTGGGAAACACATAGCACTCTTACAGGCATGCAACCAGGGGGAGCAATGGTACAAGAGGTACAAGGTGGCAAAGAGCTCTGGGAGAGAAACAATGGTTTGCATGAGGCCATGAGCTGCCACAGGGAAAAAGCGACCTGAGCCCTGTGTGCAAATCCCACAGAACAGAGAGCACAGGAGGGTTTTGTGACACCAGTGTACAAAATAGTTAGGACAGGAACATGCAAACGTTCCAACAGTGGTGTTTTTAGAATCCAACTTTAGCATTAAAGAGGATTTAAAATAACAACTAATTTGAGATCAAACATGATATTTCTACCTGTTTCCAATGAAACGTTAGCACTTATTAGATGTAATAAGGTAACCTAATGTTATCCGGTGCTAGAGGTACACCTTACAGTACTGAAAAACAAATGTGAACTTTTTTCACTACTAGAAAATTTAAAACTTTTAAATGTGATACACCTTACCCTATGGACTGTTTAGGGCCTACCTAAAGGGTGACTGATATGGATTTAAAAATAAGGTTTGGGCTTGTAAATGGTGTTGCCAGTTCAAATTGGTAGGTAAAATTGTACACAGGCTGCAATGGAAGGCCTGAGTGATGATTTAAAGAGCTACTTTAGTGAGTGGTACACTACATGCCTCAGGGCCGCTAGTAGCATTTGATTTGATTTGATTTACATGCCCTGGATATATGTAGTACCACTTTACTAGGGAGGTATAAGTACATTAAATGTGCCAATTGGGTGTAAGCCAATTTTGCCATGTTTAAAGGAGAGAGTACAAACACTTCACCACTGGCTAGCAGTAGGGAAGTGCACAGAGTCCTAATGCCAATACAAACAAATTCAGAAAACCGGGGGAGTGAAGCCAAAATGTTTGGGGGAAGACCACATCAAAGATGACACATCTAATGAGGGTGCTAACCTATAATTGTGCAAAATTAACTGTTAGCATTCAGAACTCCATAATGAAATAGATCAAACAAGCTGATTCCTTATATCATTTTCCAATGTAACAAAGATTTGTCTCTGCCAGCAGCATCTCATGATGAAAAAAACATTCTGCTGGTCCGCCACCTTATATTTTACTTAGGAGATACCCTTTCCCCATATTGACGTGTTCTCAACTCCAGCATTTCACCCCATCCCCTCCCTTGTACAGCACCCTGTTGGTTTACAGTTTAGGTTTGCACCACACAAATGGAAACACTTTTACATAAATTGGAATCCAATATATGTTTGGGACATTTTGTTTCTAAAGGAAAATTGGCTTCATGATTTGTCAAGACATGTCTTTTCTATTGCAGTACCCCACTCCTCTCAATTATGCTAACAAAAGAGGTGATGAACTGGCCATTTTTGGTAAAGAGTAATTATTAGAGTTGAGACAGGAAAACCCCTCCATGATAAAAGCATGTTCCCCTTCTCTGAGTGCCAGATTGCATGTACATTTGGTATCCTCTCTTTTATTTTTGCCCTGTCATCATGTTAATCTAGCATTTATGCAGTGACCTATGTCTGTCCATAACATTGTGACCTCTACCAGCGCACAAAGTGTGCACTTATTGTGGGCAGTGGACTACTGTCCCTTTGCTGAGTATAGCACATAAAGTGATGCTGGCAGCATGCCAGACTTTTAGAGGACATCAGTAGTGTGACCAGACTTTTTATCTTTGTCATTGGAGTAAGAACAGATTGCCCACTTGTGTGAAATTCTGCTATTATGTGAATGCCCAGAACATTTAGCTGGCATCCAGGGTGTCAAATGTGAATCCTGAATTTGCTTTACAGAATAGTTTTCATTTAATATCTCATTTACTTATCATTCTTCCTTACCCTGATTTCTAGTCAAGTGACTTCCTTGCAGAAGCAAAAATGTTGGCCCTTACTTACTCAAAATTATTGTCCTTTTGTAGTGCAAGTTGCCACAATTTAGGGCCTGATTTAGATCTTGGTGAAGGGAATACTCTGTCACAAACGTGAAAGATATTGCATCCTACCTACGCTTTTAGATGCGTTCAGTCTTTTAGACTCCTGTATCATTTTGGGCACTTAGAGCAGCTGGGAGCACCACTCCTTACAGCTGGCTCCACCATTCAGCTTAATTTGGTTTTGATAATATCCTAGCCAGAATAAAAGAAACCTGACAATTTTACACCACCATTCAAGTTCACTTACATTATTGAGCAAGTAAGCTCCAAGAAATGTTCTATTACAGCCTTAGAGCTCGCCTAAGCAGGCTCTACCGGCCATTTAAGGCCCGCTCCAGCATTAAAGGCCCAATTCAAAGGCGAGGGCCTTTAACAAGGGAGAGGGCCTTTAATTGCCGGTAGAGCCCACTACAGTGGGCTCTAAGGCTATTAGAACATTCTGCCACTAGAGGGCAGAATGTTCTAATAAATAAAACAAATTCCTCATGGAGCCCGAGGGGATTAAAGTCCCCTTGGGCTCTGTGAGGCCTTCGTTCACAGCTATTGCTGTGATAAAAAGAGAACATTGCAATGTTGACTCTCAGGCTTTTACCAGACAGTAAAAGCCCGGAGCACTCCGTTGTCTGCAATGGAGCTCCCAAAATTCCAATGTTCTAATATCATGTGGAATAGAGTCTGTTCTAACGTTTCTAACCTTCACTTCACAACTTCACAATATACAAGTCAATTTTTGAAGAGTAAAGATGCCTCTTTATGCACAGTGTTTAAAAATCTGTATAACTTCCACTATTGCTCTACTTGCACTTTGGGACTGATGACGCAGAAAAAGAAGGACCAACATACATTCATATATCATGTAACCAAAATCGTATAATGTGGTGTGATTTTAGTAAAGAAAATAATGTACGTGGGAAATTGTGCCCTCTGAGTAGTTCGCCAATATTATAAACAAGCTTTATTAATCATGAAGAATTGAAAATTGTAGTAATCCGTCATAATTGCAAATGTGTGCCATGATTTCTTTTTGAAAGTGGGTGTGCTTAGCTTAAATTTAGTAGAGGCTTTGGCCTAGTTGCCTGGTCTCAAATTCTAACTGCGTGGCTTTTCCTTAAACTAATAAAATGAATATTTTACTTTAAAGTTGTATTTTTCCAGTAGGGATGACTAACATACTTATCTCCAAGGTTTCGTGCTAGGCAAGTTTCATCCCTTTTGAAGCAAGGTCAGTCTCAGCAAGTGTGGACAATAAGAGTACTGATATCAAAATAATTGGCAAACTGTGTTGCAACTTGTGTTCCAAGGCTCCAGGGACAATGTATGCATAAATGAGTACTAGGAGAAAGACATTTTCCATTGGTCAAATTGAAGCCATCCTATGAACCCTCCAATGGAAGACCCTGCAGAATTTGGAATGTTTCTTACTTAAACCCACTGGACAAAGAGAAGTCAGCCATTTTTCCTTGATGCCATCTTTGAAGCCAAATGCCAGACGACATCTTGATGCCCTTTTCTCTATCACAGAGAAAGAGACTTTGAGAATTCTCACCCTAAAGACTTTACCTTTAAATTGCCGCCGTCTTGCCCATGCAGTAACTTTGCCCCATTCTCCTTGCTGCTGCAAGGAAACTTACCCTTAACTTTGCCCCTTTGAAATCTGCCCAATGCTGCTCGAACCGGTACCTGAAGGACGAAGACTTTCTTGAATGCTGATTGTAATTGGTAATTATGAAAGGATAATTGTATTATGCATTGTGTTTTTTTCTTTTTAGGTACCAACTGCTATTTTTATAGGGCCCAAGCTAGAAGTTTTCCAAATTTGTGTTGACTAAATACGTTTTGCATGAAACCCCACATGCCAATGCTAATTAGAGGTTAGTCGAGGGTTTTTCATCTGATGCACCATGCTAAATTGAAATCTTGTTATGCTGACCGATGTATGAAATTAGTCAAATCCAGTTACTTATATTAGTGTTTTGCATTGCTATAACTGAATGCATTATAATACAGATTTTGCGTAGATTGCGTGTTCATATACATATATCATTTGGTCTTGAGACTCATATACATTGTGCTAGCTTTGTTAATATAGGGACATAAACTCATTAACTTTTAATAAACCAGTGTGGTTATTCATGACTGAAAGTTCATGGTGCGTCGAAATACCAACTGTTATTGATTCCTAATGTGTTATTCCGACCTATTAATTGAGTATTGGTTATCGGATGCAATAGTTATTGATTATTGATTTCAGTGACCCGACTATTTGAGGATGAGGAGAGCCCAACTCGGCTAAAAGGTTCACCGACCTCCAGCGTGTCCAGGTACAGGTAATTTATAAGGGCTGGATGCGTTATCAGTAGATGGTAGCAGAGATTGATGGTTTCGCCCTTTGGGACCCCATCCGAACAATAGACGGAGTTAAGTTAGAATTTTCTTTGACAAAACAAGTTTGAGAGATGATGATTCCCTAAGTCCCCAATGACTTTCCCCGGGATCTCGGAGCTTGCGAATGGAGGACATGGAGGTGGGAGAATGTGTTTTGCGTTTCTAGTGACGGTATGAGTGAATGTAGGATTTTGCAATTGCACATCTTATTGCCACAGATGAATTGAGAAGTTTGTGAGGATTTTAGGGGGGTTACGAACTCCAGTTGAAGTTTTAGAGCAGTGTGACTCCAAAGTGTGAGAGTAGGGAAGTCGTTGAACTTCACATGTGTGTAGCGCTTTGTGCAGGAAAAATTGCCCACGTGATTGTTGATGTTGAGATGGGCCCTGCGAGGTCAAGAGACTCCGGAGTATGTTGAAAAGTGTATGAGACACTTGATTGATGTTGTGATCTGTTTGGTTTAATAGGTTGATCGGGCGTGGTCAACGAGTCAGTGTGAGTATTGAGGAATGAAAGACAATTTTCGACTTCGAGATTTGACAAATTCTAAGGCGCGCTAGAATAGTTCATTGATCAGTTGAGAGTAAAGTTTGCGGGTAAAATTTTGCTTGCGAAAGTGGGAAACCGAGAAAGATGGAATAATTGCAGAGGCTCGTTAAAAAATCCCTAAGGTTTCTGAAGCGATTGTCTTACCCTTCCTGTAGTAAACCGACAGATTTGTTTTCTTCTTTTTGGTTAGTGCTCGCGATATATTGCAGAAATTAGTTTGAGTGAAGCTGAATGAAGGAGGACAAGCCGCTGGACTTTGTCAGCTGCAGTGTGCGAGTGTGACGTCACTAGGGGCCGCGCTGGGATAGGTTGGTTGGTGAGAAGGGTTGCGCACGGATTGGACACAGTCCATGAAGCGCAATTGGTGGGGAAAGGCAAGCGAAGAGTATTCCAGGAATTAAGGTCACTTATTGATTACTTATTTTAGAAAAATAAAAGATGGAAAGATGACATTTTTCAAAGCATTTAAGAGTGCCATGATGGGAGATGTTTACATTAAAGCAAATGTAGGAGAAGAAACACCGCCTGAGGGTACACCAGCTTACATCGTGATTGAGGAAAAGGGTGTAGCACCATGTCTTTGGCTAAAGCAATGGTGCAAATTAACAGAGAAGCGTGGAAGTGTAGCGTTCCCTATCCATGGGTCGTTTAATCTAAGAGTCTTGGAGAATTTAAGATTTGCGCTATACAACATGAAAGTACCTCCAAGGCCAGCACAGTTTGAGGCAATCTGGGAGCTAATAGCTAGAAACCAACAACAAAAGAAATTTGAGACAAGAATAAGAAAAGTAGAAAAGACACTAGCGGATGCTAGATGGGATAGCACATAAAAAGGTTTGGAGATCAGACGTACTGCAGGGAATTAAATTGTTTCCAGCAATTACTGATGAAGCAGAGACGGAAGGAAGGAAAGCTACCTACAAAACAAACAGGAGTCAGTCTAGAGATAGAGAGAACAACAGAAACTCGAAAAGGTCAGACGAGTCAGACGATGAGGAGTTCATTATACAATTGGTGAATGATCGCCCGCCACCATATGTGGAAAGCGAAAAAGGCTCAAGCATTAGTACTGTCCCTCCAGAACCAACACAGGGTAATGTAACACCGAATTTGAGAATATCACAAAGGCAGAGCGGTTCCGATATGCCTTTTTCACCACAAATACCACAAATTCAGAGAAGATATCCTGACGTGCCTAAATTGAAACCTGTCGATAATTATCAGCCGCAGGTTCAAAGGCACTGCTGTGATGAGCATAACTTGGGAATGACTCTGATTTAGTGGCCCAGGGAGGACAGAGTTATCAAAGACCAACATTGATTCAAGCCGAATCAACACAATTTTTGATGCCTCAAAAGCAGGTACAAGAAGTGCCGAGGTACACTTGAGTAACAGAGGGTCAGTTAGGAATGCCAGCAATGATGAACCATAATGTGGGGATTAACATGCCACAGAATTTGGGGAACAGACAGAATCCAGATGCAATATCTCTGCCTATCACCGTGGGTCCGCCAGTACCATTGTATATACAGGCAAACTCAAACGTATGCGACCAAGGGGTAATGACACAAAGTGAGACAGAGAGAAGATGCATAGAAAACACTCCAGAAACGACTCCGATAGCAACACTGCCAAATGGATCTGGGTCCTTGTCGGGATTTAGTCCAATTCCAATTTGTGCTCCGTCGGCTGTGGTAAGGTCAAATCCACCACTATTAGTACCGTTAACTTCAAAGACTGAAACATTACAGCAACCATCAGTAGCAGTTGATGTAAATGCTACATTGATGGGACTGAACGCACAACAGCTAACACAATGGTTCAACAGTCTGAACTCCCCACAGAGTACATCCAGCAGGAAGGGAGAAGAATACCTGAATAAAATAAGATTGGGCATGGAGGCAGATGAACTAGTGGAGGGAACAATGGGTCTGAACAGGTTAGAATCATACACAGAAGAAGAGCTGAGATACATGTGCCCTAGGATTACAAGAGAAGTGAGCAGCATACATAAGAAGTTACAAGAAATTGCAGACAGAAACAAGATTGATATAGGTAAGACTAAACATTTGAGCAGAAGTTACAGGCTAGACTTTGAGACAAAAGATTTTGAACACATGAGATCGGCAGGGATGAAAACGCACCTTAAGGAGATACTGCAGAGCGCGCAAGTCTGGCGATGTCTAGATAAGTGGGAAAGCAGGTGGGTTAAGAAAAAGGACAAAAAGAAGAAAAGTACCCCAGATCGGAACGAAAAAGCACAACAAAATGACGATCTGATAACCATGTTGCCAATGAGAGAGACAGCAGGGGGAAAACTTGTACATGTACCATGGCACAGGTGTGATATTCAATCCTTCACAAATGATTTCCCAAAATTAAGAGAAAAACCGATCGAATGGTATCAACAAACAGATAGATTTGTGAAACTCGCAAAATGTCTCTGGGAAGACCTGAATACCTTATTTGAAATTGTGGTTCCGGCAGATTTATGGGAAGACTGTAAAAGGGCTGTAGGTTGGCCGACAAGTGAACCAGAAAGAGATAGGGACACAGGTGCACCATCGCCTACGGTAATGAGTTTATACCATAAGGTGATTGAGCACTTGAAAACCAAGGTTGAGTCGAAAAATGTGGATTGGCAGAGGATTGACAGAATAGCACAAGAGGCTAAAGAGTCGATACATGCGTACTATGAGAGATTGTTGAAAGCGTTTAAAAATGACAGTGGTATGGAAATGATTGAACCAAAGGACATGCTCCATTTCGTGTTCAGATTTGTGGAAGGGTTGAGACCCGAGGTCAGTCAGATGATTAAAATGCATTTGATTTGTTGGCAGTCCAAATCGATCGATGAAGTGTTGAACTATGCAAAATACTGCAGTGATGAAATTGAGACAAAACAGAAAAGGTTGAAAGAAAAGGTGATGGTGATGCAGTTTAGAGCAGCTCAGACAGGTTTGCAAGGTTTTCAACAACAGATGCCACAGCAGCAACAGCAGGGAAATGCTATGTTTCAGCCGCAGATGAGAGGGAGAGGTCGAGGAGGTTTTGTGAATAATGGTCCTGACTTAAATACTGTTATGATTCCAAATGGTATTCAGGCAATGAAGAAGGTGATGCCATGTCCACGTGTGGAATCGTCGGGCATTGGAAACGGGAGTGCCCAATGATGGTGCAGGAAGGTGTAGGTCAGCAAAACAATGATGTCAATGCATTTCAGAATATGAGAGGACCGAAATTGAGAGGTCCAAACCCAAATTTTCAGAATAATGTAAATCAGATGCAGGGTTTACAACCCATACAACCGCAGCAGGTGCAAATGCCTCGTGCACAAATGGCGCAGTTGCAGCCAATGCAACAGAAGTTTCCCATGGTACCTAATCAGCAAATGCAAATACCCCTAGCACCAATGAATCAGCAACAAGTAATGCTTCCTCAACAGGTCACAGGTCAAGGAATGAACCAAAATGACACAGTACACCAATTCCCATTACACAGTGAGAATGGAATAAACGATGTATGGGAGAGTGATAGTTCAGATGAGGAGGGAAATTGTATGCTTGCAGCATCTTTGGAAGTTGATCAAAAGGGTCCGTATGTGGAGGGAAGAGTTATGGGTCATCGCGTTTCATTCTTGGTTGACACAGGAGCTACATGCTCTACTGTTAGGAGCATAGAAGTACCAAATTTGCCACTTTCAGGGAGAACAGTTCAAGTAGTGGGAGTGGCAAATAGGTATCTGACGAACCCAATCACAGATCCAGTGCACGTCAGAATTGGTAACTATCAAGGGTCACATAAATTTGTGGTGTGTGACTCAAGCCCGATATCATTATTAGGGAGAGACTTATTGTGCAAATTGGGGTGTTCGATTAGGTGTTCAAATGATGGAATTAAAATCAAGACAAACAGTGATGGGGAAGAAGAGGACGGTGTAGGAGGGGATGAAGTGGAAACTGTCGATGAAGAGTATCCCCTGATTACTCTTTACCCAATGTTCACTGAAACAGATATTTCTGCTGAGTTACAGGAAACAGTCGGAAAGGAAGTGTGGGATATGACAGGGAAAGAAGTAGGATTGGTCAAAGGAGTAGAACCAGTGAAAGTGACAGTAAAACCCAATGTAACTTTTCCCCAGACACCACAGTACCATATGGCGCAAGACACCCTCATGAAAGTTGCCCAACTCATTGATGAGTTTGTAAAACAGGGAGTACTAAAAGAAGTGTTAAGCAGTCCATGTAATTCACCAATTATGGGGCTGATAAAACCGAGTGGAAAGGTCCGGATTGTTCAGGATTTGAGGAAGATAAATGACATAATAGTCAAATGTTGTCCCGTAGTACCAAATCCAGCTGTGATAATGTTTCAAGTTCCCTGTGATGCTGAGTGGTTCTCAGTCATCGACTTGTCACAAGCATTCTTTTCTGTGCCTCTTCATGAGGACAGCCAATTTCTCTTTTGTTTCAAATTCCTATAGAGGGTCTACAGTTGGTGTCGAATTCCTCAAGGGTTTTCGGAGTCACCATCAATTTTCAATCAGATTCTGAAAAAGATTTGGAATCGTTGGAATTACCATTTGAATCAACCTTGGTGCAGTACATTGACGATTTGCTAATCGCATCTAAGACAGAAAGTGACTGTACAGCTGATACCATTGCCCTATTGAACCATTTGGGAAGGAACGGACACAAAGTGTCCCCTTCGAAATTACAATTCTGCCAGAAGAAAGTGAAATATTTGGGTCACCAAATAGAGAAAGGGTCACGAAGAATTATGAAAGAAAGAATAACAAGTGTACTTCAAATGAGTCCACCGAAGACTAGAAGAGAGGTGAGGAAGTTTCTGGGAATGGTGAGCAATTGTCGCCAATGGATTACCAATTTCTCAACTCTAGCAAAACCTTTACTGAAACTGACCCAGAAAGATGCGCAGGATTAAATAGAGCTGAAAGGAGATGGGATGGATGCTTTTATTGAATTGAAGGAATGCATGTGCAGGGCTCCAGCTTTAGGTATGCCTGATTACACAAAGCCTTTTACATTGTTTTGTCATGAACGTGATGCATGTTCCTTGTCTGTCTTGACTCAAGCCCATAGTGGCGTAAACAGACCAGTAGCATATTTTTCAGCTACTTTGGATCCGGTTGCAGCAGCACTGCCAGGGTGCTTGCGTGCCGTAGCAGCAGTTGGTATCAGCTTAAATCAGAGTGAAGGAATAGTGATGGGACATCCTTTAACAGTCATGGTCCCTCACTCAGTCGAGATACTTTTGACACGTTCCCGAACACAGCACATGACCGGTGCTAGGCTTACAAGGTACAAGACAATAATTCTGGGATCACCTAATATGCAGCTGAAAAGGTGCACTACGTTGAATCCAGCAACCTTGTTTCCCAGTGAAAATGCTGAAATTGAGAACACTGAAGACATCGAGCACGACTGTCTTCAGGTGACTGAATTTTGTACAAAACCAAGACCTGATATCAAAGACACCCGATTGGAAGAAAATGATCAAGTTATTTTTGTTGATGGTTCATGTTTAAGAGATGCACTAGGAATATTGAAAGCAGGATATACTGTATGTACAATAACAGGTGTTCTGGAAGCATCTTGGCTTCAAGGAGTTTACTCTGCACAAGTAGCGGAACTGGTAGCACTTACTAGAGCTTGCCAACTTTCCGCATTGATGAAAGTCACTATTTACACTGACAGTCAGTACGGATTTGGAATAGTGCATGACTTTGGACAGTTGTGGTCACAAAGAGGCTTTATGACCTCTTCAGGATCATCAGTGAAAAATGATGAAAGAATAAGAGAATTGTTACATGCCATCCAGTTACCAGGAGAAGTAGCAGTGGTAAAATGCAGTGCACACTCAAAATCACAGGATTACATTTCTTTGGGAAACGGATATGCAGATCAAGTTGCAAGGTTTTGCGCATTGAACTGTATATTGCTCAGAGATGAATGGAACTTGATAAATGAGCCAGAACTTGAACCAAGTGAATCTTTTGCTCTAAAGGTTAGAGATACAATGGATGAATTGAACTCCTTACAGAACGATGTTAGTGAAGGTGAGAAACTCTCATGGACCAAATTGCAATGCGTAAAGAAACTAGATGATTTGTGGGTTTCAAGTGAAGGGAAATTGGTTCTGCCAAACAGTCTGTTGACGCAGTTGGCCAGATTCTACCATGGACAAGCCCATCTTGGAAGGGACGCCATGTTTAGACTATTCAAAACTGATTGGTTTAACCCCAAATTCCGTCAAGTTGCTGAAGCAGTTTGCCATCGTTGCGTCATTTGTCAACAAATGAACGCAGGGAAAGGAACAGTAGTAGACCTGAGCCACATTGGGAGGGCAGGAGGTCCATTCAGCAGGATGCAAATGGATTTTATTGAAATGCCTGTGCATGGAGGCTTGAGGTATGTGTTGGTGATTGTGTGTATTTTTAGTCACTGGATTGAAGCATACCCTACACGCAGAAATGACAGTCTCACAGTTGCAAAACTACTCTTGAGAGAACTAATACCACGTTTCGGATTCCCGATCTCCTTAGAATCAGATAGGGGAAGTCACTTCAATAATGAAGTAATAAAATTGCTTTGTGCAGCGCTGAACATCGAGCAAAAATTGCATTGTAGTTACCGCCCTGAAGCCTCAGGTCTAGTGGAGCAAATGAATGGCACATTGAAATCAAGGATGGCGAAAATATGTGCTTCAACAAACTTAAAATGGCCTGACGCATTGCCCTTGGTGTTAATGTCAATGAGAAACACCCCTGATAGGAAAACTGGACTGTCCCCGCACAAGATCCTCATGGGCAGAGCCATGAGGCTTCCAGGAGTTCCTGCCAATGCTCTTTTGAATATTACAGATGATATGGTGTTGGACTACTGCAAAGGTCTAGCTGATGTGGTGCGCTCTTTTTCTCACCAGGTGGAGGCAACCACCTTGCCACCGATCCAAGGTCCAGGACACGCCCTGAAAGCAGGTGACTGGGTCGTGATAAAGAAGCACGTGAGGAAGTCATGTCCGGAACCCCGTTGGAAAGGACCTTTCCAAGTGATTCTGACAACTACTACCACTGTGGAGTGTGCGGGAGTTCCCAACTGAATTCACGCCAGTCACACGAAAAGGGTGACGTGCCCCACAGAAGAGGAAGTTGAAGCACTGAAATCGCCAGTGTCTGACAAGAGAGTACCAGGCACCGAGACAGAACAAAGAGAACCTGGAGGCGAACAGGTAGAATTAGAGGAAGGAGAGATATTTTCTGAGGAAGAAACAACCGATCCATTTGAGGAGGACCAAGGAGAAGCCTCAGGAAGTGACAAAGGTCCTGAAGGCGACAAAGAGCCTGAGACAGGTGAAGGGGACAAAGAGCCTGAGACAGGTGAAGGAGACAAAAGGCCTGAGACAGGTGAAGGAGCAGGAGAGCCTGATCAGAGGAGGGCTTTCCCAGAAGCAGACGATACAGGAAAAGAAAAGGAAAACCTGATTGACCTTCTAGAGAGAGAAGACAAGACAGGACAGAGTGAAACTGTTCAAACCCTTCCGGAAGCGGTTGCAGGTCCTTCAGGTGAAAATAGTGCAAAACGAAGACAAAGCATATCACCAGTGAAGTTAAGGATTAGAGAAACATTAAACGAAAGTGAAGGACCAAAGTTGAAAGAGAAAAGAAAAGAAGCGTCTGTCGAAACAGCAACATCAAGTGAAGAGAAAGACTCAGCCAAGGAAGAAAGCACCTGCGAGAGAGAATCAAAGGGAGATGCAAAATTTAAAAGGAAAAGAATACCGAGCAGAAGGTATTCTGGTCCGGAGTGGGCATACATAGCCGCTAATGATTGGTCAGACGAATTCCTATCTCTCAGTCTTGAGAGCGAAGAGGCAGAACTTCACTTTGGCACTTGAGAAGTGAAGCTCCATGAACTTTACCGAATAAGACATTGATAACCTGATTGACTTTTAAACCGGCTAAGACATTGCTAAACTTGATTGACTTTGAAACCGATTTTGAGACAAAGCTGCTAAACCAATAAAAGACGAAGCTGCTAAAGAAAACCGTGTGAACATTGAACTCGTATATATCAGCAAACCTGATTTGATAAAGTGTCTTCAACTTTCTGATTCTATATAGATCGTGACAGGCTACACTACACAGGGGCATAAAATGAAGTGTTGTAAATATGTGTGTATAGGTCTAATAACTGCATGTGTGCTAATCATTGTAGCAATAGTTCTTGGAATGCATGGAAAGGATGAGAAAGAGACGAATGATGCTTCTACTTCTAAGCCTATGACTGAACTAACACCTTTAAAGAAACTCGAACAAGACGAAAGACATCTGCATGATAAAAAGGAACTTTCTTCCAATGTTTTCTATCGCTTGCTGAGTGAGTATGTTGAGACCATGGATGCGAAAGATTGTTATGTATGCACACAAATGCCTACCTCAGTAGTGGAAGGGGTGACATATCATAGCATGCCTCTTACGTACGGGATTACATGTAGTTTAATAATGATGAGATTTTATGGCCAGGAGTATATTCACTACTTTTATTCCAATCAGGATGTTACATTTACATATATCCCCATAATCGAGTACCTGAGTAAAGTAGCGAGAGATTATTATATAAAATTGATGAGGGGCTTCTTTGAGCCGTTGTCAACTTTTCACACAGCTCACGCATATAGAGAGAACCTTACATGTTTGCTTTCACCAATGGAGATAAACGTTTTAGATAACACTGACGATAGGAGGAAAGAGGTGAAGGAGAAATTAGAAAGGGAATTACATAAGAGGACATCTGTAGATAACTATGCTTTTGCCGCGATAAAGACACAAGGAAAGATAGCTTTAGATACATTACACGCAGGGAGATTCTGTATACATAGACATAAATCATATCATGACACAGTCTTTGTGGGAACGAGTGAATGTAAACATATGTTTTTGTTTCAACCTGAATGGACAAGACCCAGTTATTCCAGGGGTATATTACATTTGTGGACTTAACGCCTATTGTCGCCTTCCTAAAGGATGGTATGGGAGATGTTATTTGGGAATTATATTCCCAAAGGTTTATCAACTGGACGACTTAAAGATATTTCCAAAGCTGTCTGAATCACATCATGTTCAGAAGAGGGAGACAGCTTCTGGTGTGGTAGGAGATATATTTGGAGCCTTGATTCCTTCAGTGGGAGTCATATGGAATTCAATTAAAATACAAAAGTTGTCTACTATTACGGATAACATGCTGACAAAATTCTCAGGAGCTATAATCCTGATGGATGCTGAACTTGCTGCAGAAAGAGCTATGACTCTTCAAAATCGGCTTGCCTTAGACATTCTTTTAGCAAAGGATGGCGTTGTTTGCAAAATGCTTGGTACACGTCACTGTTGTACTTATATACCGGACAGCAGTGGGCAAATATGAAAGATGCTTACAAACTTAACTAACAAAAGTACAGATTTGAAGGAATTGAAAGAACCAGGAGTATGGGAGAAGGTTGGAAAAGGATTTGCTTTGGTGGGAAATTGGCTCAGCAACGTTTGGAATGGATTGTTATTGAAAATGGTAAAAGGAATATTAATAATATTAATTTGTTTATTAGGTATTTGGGGAATATGGAAAGCTATTAAAATATTGAAAATAAGGAACAAAAGGAAAAGAGAAGAGAAAATAGAAAACAAAATAGTAGAAATATACAGAGAAAAATCAAAGGGAACCAAAAGAAAGAGGGAATTGACTGAAGTGCCAAATTACTAGAATAGAATTTTAATGGAATAAAATTTGTGGGAAGATTTGGTGTGATGACATAATTAGTCATCAGAGGAGGGATTGATGACACAGAAAAAGAAGGAACAACATATATTCATATATCACGTAACCAAAATCGTATAATGTGGTGTGATTTTAGTAAAGAAAATAATGTACGTGGGAAATTGTGCCCACGGAGTAGTTCGCCAATATTATAAATGAGCTTTATTAATCATGAAGAATTGAAAATTGTAGTAATCCGTCATAATTGCAAATGTGTGCCATGATTTCTTATTGAAACTGTGTGTGCTTAGCTTACATTTAGTAGAGGCTTTGGCCTAGTTGCCTGGTCTCAAATTCTAACTGCGTGGATTTTCCTTGAACTAATAAAATTAATATTTTACTTTAAAGTTGTATTTTTCCAGTAGGGATGACTAACATACTTATCTCCAAGGTTTCGTGCTAGGCAAGTTTCATCCCCTTTGAAGCAAGGCCAGTCTCTGCAGGTGCGGACAATAAGAGTACTGATATCGAAATAATTGGCAAACTGTGTTGCAACTTGTGTTCCAAGGCTCCAAGGACAATGTATGAATAAATGAGTACTAGGAGAAAGACATTTTCCATTGGTCAAATTGAAGCCATCCTATGAACCCTCCAATGGAAGACTCTGCAGAATTTGTAATGTTTCTTACTTAAACCCACTGGACAAAGAGAAGTCAGCCATTTTTCCTTAATGCCATCTTTGAAGCCAAATGCCAGACGCCATCTTAGACGACAACTTGATGCCCTTTTCTCCATCACAGAGAAAGAGACTTTGAGAATTCTCACCCTAGAGACTTTAACTTTAAATTGCCCCGTCTTGCCCATGCAGTAACTTTGCCCCATTCTCCTTGCTGCTGCAAGGAAACTTACCCTTAACTTTGCCCCTTTTAAATCTGCCCCATGCTGATCGAACCGGTACCTGAAGGACGAAGACTTTCTTGAATGCTGATTGTAATTTGGTAATTATGAAAGGATAATTGTATTATGCATTGTGTTTTTTTCCTTTTAGGTACCAACTGCTATTTTATAGGGCCCAAGCTAGAAGTTTTCCAAATTTGTGTTGATTAAATTTGTTTTGCATGAAACCCCACATGCCAATGCTAATTAGAGGTTAGTCAAGGGTTTTTCATCTGATGCACCATGCTAAATTGCAATCTTGTTATGCTGACCGATGTATGAAATTAGTCAAATTCAGTTACTTATATTAGTGATGTGCATTGCTATAACTGAATGCATTATAATACAGATTTTGCGTAGATTGCGTTTCTTCCGCTGTTATGGACAGCTAGTAATGTTCGTATGCATATATAATTTGGTCTTGAGACTCATATACATTGTGCTAGCTTTGTTAATATAGGGAAATAAACTCATTAACTTTTAATAAACCGGTGTGGTTATTCATGACTGAAAGGTCATGGTGCGTCGAAATACCAACTGTTATTGATTCCTAATGTGTTATTCCGACCTATTAATTGAGTATTGGTTATCGGATGCAATAGTTATTGATTATTGATTTAAGTGACCCGACTATTCGAGGATGAGGAGAGCCCAACTCGGCTAAAAGGTTCACCGACCTCCAGCGTGTCCAGGTACAGGTAATTTATAAGGGCTGGACGCGTTATCAGGACTTAAGGAGATAAATAATTAAACAAGCAAAACCCTACAGGCTCCCTGATATTATGATAATCTGGCTTCAGCAAAACGACTGTGTGAAAAAGCAGAACAGAATGATTGCACCGAACTAATTTTATAATAAAGAAGCTGCAAAAAGCTATAAAAACCTAATAATTGGCACTTAATGTAATTATTAATAGAATTGCATTCTTAATGCCAAAACCAAGCCCAAATATGTTCATATTATTAAGACATTCTCATTTCAAGTTTCTTGCTCCACGTCAATTAGTCCCACAGAAAAACATTGCAGAATTTGTTAAGAGATTATCCCTTTTGACAGGAATATAGGATCCAACAACATTACTACTATTAAGTCACAATCCATTTTCGTTTTATTGCACTTTTGTATTCATCTGTTTGCTTTATGCCGGCTTGTAGCAGAAAATCACTTCACAGTGTTAGGTGTTTCAAAGTCACCAGGTCCATTCAAAAAGTTTTTTTTTTTATAAAAGTGATGTAAGGCCGAAAGCACCCTGGTTTATGTTTCTCAGAAATTTAAAATAAGATTCTTGCCACTCTTAAATGACTTTACTACTGGTTATTCATTTGCCAAGCTGCCCCAATGTAGAAGAAATGTGCAATAGTAAAACAAGTGCAAGGAGTAGGAACAGAGTGTTACAAGGCCTACAATGCCTTGCATGTGTGTGAATGTCCACACACATACAAGGTATTTACAAACTTAAATCCAACCCTCTCCCACCCTGAGAACTGTTAGAAATTCACTTAGCCAAGGGTCAAGGTAATTGCTCTTCCTGCATGGGAAAGAAAGTGGATCACCCTAGGTTTGCTCACGGTGTCGGTGAAGGGCTTTCTCCATGTGGAACATGATTTTCCTGTGGTAAAAAATAAAACAAAATGCTTGTTTACTACCAAACCGACTGACCATTAAATTCGCCAGTGAAATTCATCATGAAAAAATAAGAATTTCTCAGAAGGCCCTTGATTTTGTCACTTATATTTAGATTCAACAATCTGACTGGGTTTGAACCGTTAGCTTGCAGTGTATGTGTACTCATATCCAGTTTATGTAGCCCATGATGCACCTCTGTGATGGTAGTTCATTATGCAAAGTGGGATTTTCAGTCTGGCCTAGCTGTGCTGAAGGTAAAGGGTAAACACACGTTTTAAAATGTTTCTGAAAAAACTGTACTCAATACCAATTTCCGGGCCAAATATGGTAAGTTTCCTTCTAATAGTGACTAACAGAACTTCTAGAGCCACCAAATACAATGAAAATAAATTGTTTTGTGACAACACACAGAAATGTTTTCACTTTCAAAGGCTACTGAATGTATGAAAGAACTGTGGTCCACACTTCAAATTCACTGAATGGAACTGTAAAGAAAAGATATGTTCATAATGTTCTTTACCAGTATGGGCGATTAGCTGTATCAGATAACTTATTTCAATTACAGGGTCATTGTCCTGACCAGATACAGGGTTCAAAGAGCTACATTTGAAAGGAGGGATAGGATTTGAGGTGCACAACTTTCTATGGAATTGCTAGGTATTCTTTACAATTATTCCATCCTTCCATTTTTTTTAACTGTCTGATGTTTTATTGTTTGCTGTAGAGTAGACACGTATAATTGTTGTAAAAAACACATATTTACCGGCTACTATGCTGGCACCATGTCTTAGGGCTTCGACATTACTGCTTTCTTCTGCTGAGTGACATCAAAGCGGCGAAGACGATTCAATGTAATCTCTAGTGGTACCATTATTGAGGCAATTAGAATTGCTGAAACCTGAAAATCCCTGCATGTTTTTGGTCACAGAATATTGGCAAGTATGAGAAAGGGCTAATATTGCTTGTGTCAGTACTGTGGGTCATTGTTAGCATGCAAGGCTAAAATTTGTGAATGCATTTTGTTGTGCCTAAACAAATGAATTAAAAAAATGGCCTCTGGCGATGCGTGTGCATCTGCAGAGAACATCCCTGTGAATGGATTTTGATAAAGCATTACAAAATATATTTGCAGATGCCCATCATGCATGCCTGCACATGCCAATGCATTGACATCCATTTTGGAATGAATAATTAACATTTTAAGGTGGCCAGATGGCCTCCCCGTGGGCAGAGCTCAGAGTGCAAATAGGATGAACGGGGTAAGTGGACCCTGAGGGGGAAGGTTTTAATAAAGAGAACACGATTGGGTGGATATGAGTGGAGGAGAGAGGAGCAAGGAAAGAGGAGGACACTAGTCCAAGGTGCAGATATAAATCTATGAGCTGCAGACAAAAACTATTGCCATCCAGTCAGAAGACTGCAAGTGTGAAGCCTTCCCGGGATGAAGAAACACAAAAACAGGATGGAAAGCCACTAAAACTGGAGCAAAGAAGTAAAGAATAAAGCCATCTACTCCTGTAAGTGTATAAGTGGTTGACCCAAATTTCAAATCTATTTATTGCATTCATTAAGATCGTTTTGCGAAACGAGAGCTCTAACTGCTAAGCAAGAATCAATAAATACGCAAAGTCAGTATATAACAACAATGTTGTAAACCTGACCTATTTCTTTCATTTAAAAAAACAATATTAGAGGGAGAATTTGCCACCGGCCTCCTCGTAGTGGCAGGGCATCTTTGCTCCATGCAGTAACGCTGGTCTACAGCTTTGCAGTTTTACCCAGACTGCCTTCGCAGTTTATGGGATTGCACACAATGGTGCAAGCCGGTGCAAAGGGTAGGCTAGCATTAAAAAAATGACATCATTCGGGTGGGGCTGACGGAATGGAACAAGGGGGTTTTGCACCAAAAAATGGTGTTAGGCAGGTTAGAGTAAAATAAAAAATGACTCTAACCTGCCTAGAGTCATTTTCTGATGCAAAACCATCCATACCACATGACTCCTGCCTTAGAAAAGCCCACCACCCCAGTGGCCAGCACAGAGGACCAGGGTCCCCTGGACATGGCCACTGCACCCAGTGCCATGTAGGGGGCCCCATTTCAGGGCCCCCAGTGGCACTTCAAAAAAGAAATAAAATACTTACCTGTACTTACCTATACTTATCTGGGATGGGGTCCCCCATCCTCTGTTGTCCCTCTGGTGTGGGTGGGGGTGACCCTGGGGCTGGGGAGGGCGTATGTGGGCTTATTCCATGGTGTTCCACCATGGAAATAGACCCACAGGTCCCCTAAAGCCTGCCCTGACCCAGGTGTTAAAAAATGGTGCAAAGGAAGCTTCGCACCATTCTTTGACCCCTCCTCCCTCCTGTGCGTGATTGTATTACAGGGGATAAATATGACTCTAAGGCCATGGAGTCATTTTTTGCATGGGAACGCCTACTTTGCATCTCATTGACGCAAAGTAGGTTTCCAAGTCCAAGTATAAATATGGAGTCAGTTGTGCACCGAATTTGCGTTAAAAAAATGACGCAAATTCTGTGCAAAACAAGTATGAATATGCCCCTCAGTCCGTAATCATACACTTCTTTGTGTATTGGACTCATCTTTTCTGTTTGAGCAATCAGATATGATGTTCTTGATCTGAGACTGCACTGGGATATAGACCAAAGTTAATTTCTGCAGATAGAGCATGCCCTCTACCCCATTTCGAAATTTAGTTAAAGTACTTTGAAAATAATTCTCTGGCCCACTGTGAGCCAAATACTTCCATTGAGATCTGTGGTACATTGTCTGGTTGCCTGGTTTATCATCCTTTGTGGTTTTGGATGTCCTTTCTGTGTTATTTTATGTAAAATATGCTGAAATAATCAGGCTGTGATACGACAATGGCTACTGTGAGCTCAATTCAACGTGCTTCAGCAAAGGAGAGGATACTCATAAGAGTGGTCATCATAATATTAATGACTACAGTGATATGACGTGGAAATTAGAGATACTTGCTAAGACATAGCCTGTAATTTCTCTAATTGATTTGGTCGGGGATAATACTGCTATAGCTCGAGCAGCAGTTCAATAGGAAAGAAAAAATGATTCATAGGTTACTGCTGGTTATCAATATTTTAATCTGTTCCTCATTTAAGTGATAAAAGCTCTTCTGTTTCCTATTTAATTACACTTTCTCCATTCTCCCGAAGAACCAACTGCAAGTCAAAATTAACAACCTTGAGTCTGGCACCCTTCTGAATGTTTGCCCAGTGAAACATACCCAGCATGTCAAAGAGGTTGTGGTTGCAGTTTTAACCAGCACCTACAACCAATCCTTACAGACGGATAAGGCTCCTGTTATTTGTATGTATTAGTTTACTCATATGGAAAATCAGCCATTCTAGTCAAGTATTGTCATTGCCACACTGGGTGGAATCTGTAGAGCTCAGGCCAAACAAGAGTAGCTCGCTGAGCATGGTATGTCATTCATGTGATGTGATACTCTTTAGAATGATGGACATTTTCTGTGCAACTGCCCTGCTTAAATTTTGACCGCACAGTCATATCCTGCTTGTCTTTACATCTGCACCACAATCAGTTGTGTCCCACTTGATTCTTCGGCAGCACACTGGACTCAAGAAGCTTTCTACACACTGGTCACCACAAAGTTGCAACGTGAAAAAGAAACACGTTTGGAAGACTCTTCCCCTTCCTATTTCCAGGGGCCTTCTTTGCACCTACATTGATCCACAGCATAAATTCCTGTCAAAGAAAAAAAATGAAGTTTAGGATGTTACACCGGGACAGCTGAAAAGACACAGGGGGTCATTCTGACCCTGGCGGTCATTGACCGCTAGGGCCAACGACCACGGAAGCACCGCCAACAGGCTGGCGGTGCTTCCTGGCCAATTCTGACTGCGGCGGTAAAGCCGCGGTCAAAAAAGGGAAACCGGCGGTTTCCCGCCGGTTTTCCCCTGGCCAAAGGAATCCTCCATGGGGATTCCGACCCCCTTCCTGCCAGCCTGTTCCTGGCGGCTTACACCGCCAGGAAGAGGCTGGCGGGAACGGGTGTCGTGGGGCCCCCATGGGCAGTGCAGCAGCCCCCTAACAGGGCCCCAGCAAGATTTTCAGTGTCTGCTTGGCAGACACTGAAAATCGCGACAGGTGCCACTGCACCCGTCGCACCCCAGCAACTCCGCCGGCTCCATTCAGAGCCGGCTTCATTGTTGCTGGGTCTTTCCCGCTGGGCCGGCGGGCGGCCTTTTGGCGGTCGCCCGCCGGCCCAGCGGGAAAGTCAGAATGACCGCCGCGGTCATTTGACCGCGGTGCGGTCTTCTGGCGGTCTCTGCCCGGCGGGCGGCGCCCGCCGCCCGCCAGGGTCGGAATGACCCCCACAGTATGAATGTTTCAAACAAATGCATGGATAACAAAAGAGCAAAAGAAGTTAACAATGGATAGTTGAGATTAAGTTAATTACAAAGTCTGATTAAACTCAGAAGCATATTACCCTTGTAACTATGACACTAAAGACTGAACAAAAGACTTAGAATAAAGACTAACTGAAAATAATTAATTGCAACAATTAGCAAGAAATAACACATACACATAGGGGGTCATTCCGACCCTGGCGGTCTTTGACGCGAATGGAGGAAGCACCGCCAACAGGCTGGCGGTGCTTCCCTGCCCATTCTGACCGCGGCAGTAAAGCCGCGGTCAGAAAACCGGGTCAGGCGGTTTCCCCCGGCTGGGCAAATCCGCCAGGGCAGCGCTGCAAGCAGCGCTGCCCAGGGGATTCTGACCCCCTTCCCGCCAGCCTGTTTCTGGCGGTTTACACCGCCAGGAAGAGGCTGGCGGGAACGGGTGTCCTGGGACCCCCTAACAGGGCCCCAGCCTGCTTTTCACTGTCTGCCTAGCAGACAGTGAAAAGCGCGACGGGTGCAACTGCACCCGTCGCACACCTGCAACACCTCCAGCTCCATTCGGAGCCGGCTTCAATGTTGCAGGCCCCCTTCCCGCTGGGCCGGCGGGCGGTAACATTGTTAGCGCCCGCTGGCCCAGCGGGAAGGTCGGAATGGCACCAGCGGTCTTTTGACCGCGGTGCGGCCAAATGGCGGTTTCCGCCAGGCGGGCGGCAACCGCCGCCCGCCGGGGTCAGAATGACCCCCATATTCTGCAAACCCAGCAGTATTAAGCATTCTGGAAAGGGTTTAGATCTTAGAACATAGACCAGAATAGTGTACACATGTTTAATCACATCAGTCTTGCTTTTGCCTCTCAGTAGGATTCAATACAGGGAGCCACCTAAAGACCTTCTTTCAAGCCAGGAATTGCAGGTATATGACCTACTGTGAAAGGTGTTCTGGATCGAACAAAGTGTGTATCATTGTGGAGGTTTTAGTTGGCCTTATTATTTTTCTCTGTATCCTATTGTAGAATTGCCAGATTCCACACCATAGGAAGGATGATAATTCAATATGCACCTAGACAAATCCCGACAGCCAAGATATTAAGGTCCCTTCTCTATTTCCCATTCCCCTCTTCTCTGATGTTTGCTGCCTGTTTCTTCAGAGGGAGGCACAGTGCTGGACACAGACATTGGTGATCTAAGTTGGTGCTGTAAGGATTGAGGGGCATATTTATACTCTGTTTGCGCCGAATTTGCGTCGTTTTTTTCGACGCAAATTTGACGCAAAACTAACTCCATATTTATACTTTGGCGTTAGACGCGTCTAGCGCCAAAGTTCATGGAGTTAGCGTCATGTTTTGGTGTGAACACCTTCTTTGCGTTAATGAGATGCAAGGTAGGCGTTCCCGTCTTAAAGTGGAGTGGGCGGGGCAAAAAACCCCGCATTTGCGCCTCTTTTTAACGCCTGGGTCAGGGCAGGCGTTAAGTGACCTGTGGGCTCAGAATGAGCCCAGAGGTGCCCTCCCCTGCCCCCAGGGACACCCCCTGCCACCCTTGCCCACCCCAGGAGGACACCCAAGGATGGAGGGACCCATCCCAGGGAAGAAAAGGTAAGTTGTGGTAAGTATTTTTTTTAAAAAAAATTGTGGCATAGGGGGGCCTGATTTGTGCCCCCCTACATGCCACTATGCCCAATGACCATGCCCAGGGGACAGAAGTCACCTGGGCATGGCCATTGGGCAAGGGGGCATGACTCCTGTCTTTTCTAAGACAGGAGTCATGTTAATGGCGTCTGGGCGCCCAAAAAAAATGGCGCAAATCGGGTTAAGACGATTTTTTTGCCTCAGCCTGACTTGCCCCATTTTGGGACGCCCAAACGCCATTTTTCCCTACGCCGGCGCTGCCTGGTGTACGTCGTTTTTTTTCACGCACACCTGGCAGCGCCGGTCGGCTAACGCCGGCTAACGCCATTCAATAAATACAGCGCCCGCATGGTGCTTCAGAATGGCTTTAGCCGGCGCTAATTTTTTTGGCGCAAAACTGCGTTAGCGCAGTTTTGCGTCAAAAAGTATAAATATGGCCCTGAATGTCCGGAAGGTACACAGTTATGTTCTGGGCCCTGACAGGTCTTGTGTCCTACTGAGAAAGAGAAAATATTATCCATATAAAACGGTTTATTAAAACTACAAACACAACAAACTGCAGGAGATCTAATGCATGTATGATGTATATAGATGTTAACATTTTCCCTGTGCTGGCTGACATACTCAGAATATCGATTTAGAAATTTGACCACCTTCTGCTCCTGACACACACTTCTCTCTTGAACTGGTCTTATCTATGCTGCATAGCTCAATATTGGCGGGGCAAATTGTTTCCACGTGTTCATATACCAATATCTCCACTACGTGCGGATGAGATTTCCACAATATTCCCTGTTGGACCTGGCCCTTTCTGCAGGGTCATCCCCAAACTTTTGCCTCCTTCCTCCTATTTTTCCTGACCTGTTTTTGTTGGCTTTTGTACTCTGAGCACTTTACCACTGCTAGACATTGCTAAAGTGCATATGCTGTCTGTGTAAATTGTACTGTTAATTGGTTTATCCATGATTGGCATATTTGAGTTACTGGTGAGTCCCTAGTAAAGTGCACTAGAGGTGCCCAGTGCCTGTAAATCAAATGCTACTAGTGGGCCTGCAGCACTGATTGTGCCATCCACAGAAGTAGCCCTGTAATCATGTCTCAGACCTGCCACTGCAGTGTCTGTGTGTGAAGTTTTAAACTGTAAATTCGACTTGGCAAGTGTCCCCACTTGCGAGGCCTAACTGAAGTAATTTGGATGCAGGAAACCAGGAAACAGTAATCCGTATTTATTGAAGAATAATTCTCCACTCAGAAAAGGAAACTCCAGCCACTCCTGCTCTGCTCCTTCTCCAACTGTCCTGACCAACATTCTAAACAGTCCCATTGATGGAGCAGGGGCGGCCGGAAGAAACCAAGTAACATGTTACAAATAAACAAAGAGTAAAACAATGAACTACAATTACACAAGTAATATGATACATTTTAAATACATGAAAGTTATTTTTTCCTTACTTATTCTTAACACAATACCACACCACCTTCCTCTTCCAGAAAAGTAAAAATATGTCCATCTACATTACTTGACTTTGACAATTCTATTGAGATTCCACACACAACCATCATCTAATTTAACAGCACCACTGTAAACTTCAACAACCTTAAAAACTCTACTAAAGTGAGATTGCCCTCCTGTAATTTTCCCAGGTAACTTGACCTTTACAAAATCACCCACCTCAAAATGTAACTCTTTTACAGATTTCCTCAAATCATACACTTGTTTTCTTTTCTCCTGACACGACAAATGTTTGCTCCTTGCTGAATCTCTCCTACCTTCATAATTGAGTTGCTCCTTAGTATAAACTTTAATCCACGGAGGATACACCATAGTATGTGGTATACGTTTCTTGAACATGACAAAAGGGGATTGGCCAGTGCTAGTGTGTGGAGTGAACCTATATTCCTCCACCTTCTTCTTAATCATGAATTCCCAATCACACCCTAATTGATTTGCCAATTGAATGGTCTCCTTTAATGTCCTGTTGAAACGTTCCACCATCCCATTTGTCTCAGGATGGTACAAGGCACTCTTTTTATGCAAAATCCCTCTTTTACTCAAAAACTCACGCATAAGTTTAGATGTGAATTGAACCCCATTATCAGTCAAAATGGACCTGGGATTACCTTCTTTACTAAAAACATCTGTGAGAAATTCTACCACAGTCAAAGAGGACACTTCTGAAGAGATCATGATCTCTGGCCACCTAGAAAGCTCATCCATAAGAACTACAACAAATTTTGAATGTGATTTATAGTTCAATGGTCCTAAGATATCAATAGATACTGAGTCCCACACTTCGTTAGGAGCTTTCTTGAGTATCATAGGTTGAGTTCTAACTTTCAACGACTTATCTGCAACATTACACTCCACACAATCATGTACTTTTCTTTCAATATTTACGTCCATACCCGGCCACCAGTATACTCCTCTCAGTCTTTCTTTAGTTTTACAAATCCCATGATGACCACTATGGGCAAAATCCATGATGCGCTCACGCAAGTTACACGGAGGAATTAACCTTTCTCCTCTCAATACTATCCCATTCTGAATGGACAATTCATGCCAAATTTTACTATAATTCTCACTCATATTCTCATTTTTTTTTAAGGCCCGTCCATCCAAAAGTAAATCTCTGACACGGGAAAGATTTACATCATCCTTCATTCCTTGTAACCATTCATCCTCTGTAACACACCCGTCAGTGACAGCACATACCTTAACATCCTCGTCAACCCACCAGGAATCATCAGAGTCATAACCATCCCAATCAACATTCTTCATTCTAGATAAACAGTCCGCTGCTTTGTTTTCACACCCCGGAACATACCTCACATCAAAATGGTAATCCTGTAATCCAACAATCCACTTACAAATTCGACCCGAAACATTATCCAACCCCTTTTTCTCAAAGATCTCACGTAGAGGTTTGTGATCAGTGCATACTTCAAACTTGACTCCCCACAGAAATTGTTTAAATTTTCTTACAGCCCAGAAAATTGCTAATGCCTCTTTTTCGATAGTCGAATATTTACACTCCGCACCACGTAAACTATGAGACGCAAATGCAATTGTATTAACTTTGTCCTCATTAAACTGTCTTAAAACACATCCTAATCCTTTCTCAGATGCATCCGTGGTAATTGAGCAAGGTAGACCTGGTTGAAAACTATTAAGAAATTGAGCTGAAGACAAACCCATCTTCAAATCTTCAAATTCCCTCTGACACTCCGAATCCCAGTTAAATTCAGATCGGTTCTTAAGTAAACTCCTATTAGCACAAGTTCTTTTAGCCAAATCAGGAATGAACTTAGCATAAAATTCCACCATACCCAAAAAGGACTGTACATCAGATTTACTTTCAGGTGCTGCTAGCTTTATAATGGTATGAACTAACTCCTATTTAGGCTTTACTCCTTCCGCAGAAATTATGTGACCAAGATAGGAGATTTCTGTTCTAAAAAACTTACACTTCTCTTTTTTTAAAGTTATCCCCTTGTCTCGGAAAATGTTAAGCACACTCCTGACAGATGTTCTATGCTGTTCAAAAGTATCTGAAAAAACAAGAACATCGTCCTGAAAACATTTCACAAAAGGCAAATCACCTAATAACCCATTCATCAGTCTTTGAAAGACGGATGCCGCCGAACATAACCCAAAGGGCATCCTGTTGAATTTAAAAACACCAAAAGGAGTGATAAATGAAGTCAACAATTTAGATTCTTCGCACAGTGAAACCTGATGATAAGCTGAGCTGAGATCCAAAGTAGTGAAGAAACGGGCATTGCCCAAAGAACTTATCATTTCTGTAATGTTAGGTAAGGGAAATCTGTCCTCAACTATTTCTTTATTCAAATTTCGCAAGTCTATGCAAAGCCTAATATCTCCGTTGGCTTTAGAAGCAACTACAATTGGGGCAACCCATTCTGCAGCTTCCACCTTCTCAATAATATTTTCCAATTCTAGTCTCTGAAGTTCCACCTTAACTTTGTCTCTTAAACTAAAAGGTATGTTCCTAACCTTACATGCTATAGGAATAGCTTCTTTTTTCAACACAATGCGGTGCTTGTATCCTTTTACACACCCAATCTTACCGGAAATAACTTCAGGAAATTCATTCATAAGATCATCACTACCAGAGCAGACCTTTTGAACCTGAACTTGTGGAACTGCATTAGGGTTCAATACAATATTAAGTAATTTCTGATGGGGCCAACCCAAAATGGTATTTCCTACTATGGGAACATAAATCTTCCCTTCAATGGTATTCCCTTTGAACATGATCTTAGCTTCAAAATATCCTCTCAACTCAATAGGTTTTCCCCATAACTAAAAGGCAAAATATCTGGAGGTTGAAGAGTAATCTTGTTCTCAAAATGTTTTAAAAAGTCTGACTGTGAAATCAGAGTCAATTTTGCACCTGAATCCATGATCATGGAAACCTTGACCCCATTAACATCAACCACATCAATAGGATATTCACATCGTACCTTAGCAATACAGTTTACATCATTTACAACTTGTAAAATGAATGATCTTTCTTCATCATTATCATCACTGCCCCCATCACCAACTTCATTCAACTTCACCACCCCTTTATCTCCAGACTTACAACACCTAGCAAAGTGCCCTTTTTTACCACATTTTTTACATAACACCTTAAAGGCTGGGCAATCTTTGCTATTGGCTAAGTGTGATGATGAATTACATCTATAACATAACAGTTTAGTTTTCGACGGACCAGGGTGTTTTTTAGTTGGCAACCTTGTCTCAACAATCTGAACAGACTTTAACGTATTCTTGGATTTTCTTAAATCTTCCACGCAGAGTTCTGAATGTTCAATTTGTTTTGCGACCATTAAAACCTCTTCCAAATTTGGATCACCTTTGGACCACAAGGCCTCTCTTATCTTGTCGCTTCTGCACTCCAACATAAATTGGTCTCTAATACGTTCCTCTACAGTGTCACCAAACTTACACTAGGCCGCCAATTTGCGAAGATTTGTTACGAAATCTTCTACTGTCTCAGTTTCACTCTGTTTACATTTTCCAAAGTAAAATCTCTGTAAAATAATTGACACTTTTGGTAAAAAGTGCCTATCTAATCTGAGTAATGTTGACTCAAACTCATTCAAGTTTGTGTCCCCTTCTCCACCATCTGACGAATTGATAACAGGTAAATTCTCCAAAATCTCCTGTCCTTCTGCCCCAAGACAGTGTTGAAGAACAGAAGTCTTCCGGTCTGCAGACAAATTGCTTCCACAAACACGAATGTATGTTAGAAAGACCTTCTTCCACTTACACCACGGTATAGATGGTTCACCAGGCAAAGGCAAAAAAAATGGAGGTGGTGCAATGTTCTGCATGCTTTCTTCTTCAAACAATAATATAATTTATTTTAAAAAAACTCCAATCCCTTCAAACATGTATGCCTCTTTACCAATAATTCTCCCAAAAAAAAAGAAAAATAGAACAAAAAGGTATATATATATTTTGTAGCAGAGCCAGGTAAAATAAAAAACCTTTCTTCAAAATGTTTAAAATGCTTAAATAAACAATTAAGCAAAAGAAACTGCAGATTGTATATAAAAATCAATCCTTAAAAAATATGCTCTTAGCTAAGCCTTGGCAAGCAGCCAAACAAAATACACACAGCAATCCTTTGAGAATCCTTGGCAAGCAGCCAAATAAAATGTGTCGGAGAAACTTTGGCAAGCAGCCAGTAGAGACAGAAGTATTGCCTAGCAACCTTAGTGTCGATCTGAGAGGAAACGTTGGCAAGCAGCCAAAGCAGTCCTTCCTTGCGCAAGTAATTGACACACACGGAGCCCGAATAAAATCAATAATGTTCAGTGCTGGAGTTTCCATGTACAGGTGAAATAAAATCTGACGCTGGAACGTTGGCAGGCAGCCAAAACCGGTCTCTAATAGCTCTCTACTTACAATGGCAGCTGTTGTGGAATAAAATCTGACACGTGGTCCTCCAGACTGAAAGTCTTAACCTTCGTCGCCAAAATTGAAGTAATTTGGATGCAGGAAACCAGGAAACAGTAATCCGTATTTATTGAAGAATAATTCCCCACTCAGAAAAGGAAACTCCAGCCACTCCTGCTCTGCTCCTTCTCCAACTGTCCTGACCAACATTCTAAACAGTCCCATTGATGGAGCAGGGGCGGCCGGAAGAAACCAAGTAACATGTTACAAATAAACAAAGAGTAAAACAATGAACTACAATTACACAAGTAATATGATACGTTTTAAATACATGAAAGTTATTTTTTCCTTACTTATTCTTAACACAATACCACACTAACCCTTCCCTTTTCCTACATATGAGACACCCCTAAGGTAGGTCCTAGGTAGCCCCATGGACAAGGTGCAGTGTATGATTAAGATACGACATATACTAATGTGTTTTATATGTCCTGACAGTGAAATACTACCAAATTCGGGTTTCACTGTTGCAAGGCCTATCTCTCTCATAGGTTAACCTGGGGGCTGCCTTTAAACATGATTAAAGCGTAGCTTCCCTTTGGGAGCAGATAGACATGTGGAGTTTGGGACCTCTGAACTCACAATTAAAAAATACATCTTTCGGTAAAGTTGGTTTTGAGATTGTGTGTTTGAAAATGCTACTTTTAGAAAGTGGGCATTTTCTTGCTTGAACCATTTTTGTGACTCTGCCTGTTTGTGGATTCTCTGTCTGGGTTAGTTTGACAGTTGGGCTCTTTGTACCTCTCTCCAGACGGTGACACAAAGGGGGCTGGGGTGTAGCCTGCATATTCTGATGAGCCATCTGTGTTAGGGGAGAGGGGAGGAGGGGTCACTCGCACCTGAAAGGGCTGGGCCTGTCCTCACGCAATGCAGGCTCCACCCCCTGGTGTGTGTCTGAGGCCTTGCCTAGGCAAGGCAGGATTTCACAAACAAGTGAGACTTTTCCTTTGAAGTAAGCCTACTTCAAAGGCCAAAATGGGTTTAAGAAGAGGACCCAAAACCACAGACTTTAACACTTCTTGGGGTAGACACTCTACCTCACAGACACTTCTGGACAAGAAACCCGGTGGTGAAGAATCCCTGAACCAGACCTGCCAAGAGGAACTGCCTGGCTGCCCAAAGGACTCACTGGGACTGCTTTTCTGACAAGGACTGCTGCCTTGCTGTTGCCCGGCTGCCTTGCTGCTCTCTGGCTGTGCTGAGAAGTGCTCTCCAAGGGCTTGGATAGAGCTTGCCTCCTTTTCCCTGAAGTCTCAGGACCAAAAAGGCCTCACTCCTACAACTGGACTCCTTATGTGGCAAAAATTTGACGCACAGCCTGCTTAAAACAATGCACAGTCTGCCCGGCAGTGAGAAGTTGACTGCACGCCGAACCGGAATGACACAGCCCGACTTCGCAAGGAGAAGATCGACGCAGCACCTGCATTGTGACTGGAACTTCGACACACGGCCCACAGGATCGACTAACAGCCAACACGGGACGACGCAGCCCAATTTCCAGAGAGGAATCGATGCCGCGCCTGTCGTGTGGGAGAAATTTCCATGCAACGCCCACTGGATTGATGCAGCACATGTGACTTCACTCTGCAAGCCCATGATTCCACGCACAGTCCCCAGGGTGCCAGAAAACCCCACAACCTAAAGAGGAACCAAGTCTGCATGCCGGAAATAGACGCAAAGCCTTCCCCTGCGTGGAAAAAAACAACGCAAGTTGGTGTGCGAACGGGCGAGACTGACGCACACCTCCCCGTTTTCCATGAATTACCTCCTCTGTGGTGCCTTGCAGAGATTTTGAATGCAAACCAGGAACTTTGTTCTTACAAGAGACCTTTATTGTTTTTAAGAGACGTTTATTTGTTTTGCAAAGGCTTAAGACACTTTATATCACCTTTACAGTGATATCTCAACATCTACTTATTGCATTTTAATCGTTTTGACCTGCATCTCATCAGATAAATATTATACATTTTTCTAAACACTGTGTGGTGTATTTTTGTGATGCTATATGGTGTAATTGTATGATTTATTGCACAAATACTTTACACATCGCCTTCTAAGTTAAGCCTCACTGCTCGGTGCCAAGCAACCAGAGGGTGGACACAGGATAATTTGGATTGCGTGTGACTTACCCTGACTAGATTGTGGGTCCTTGCTTGGACATGGGGTAACCTGGCTGCCAACCAAAGACCCTATTTCTAACATTCACTTAATGAAATTAGTAGAGTTCTAAAACCACATAGTGAAAACAATGTTAATTTAGGTATGTTTTAGAAAAACCCACTACACAATCATCTATGTTTAGAATGCATTTTTACAAAAATAGAATATGCTGGTGAATTCTCTCTCAAAACAAACTTTATAGGGCAAACCTGTGTAAAGTCGACAAAGGTCCAAACTTGTGAAATTTGCATAACTCTGCCGAAGGATTTTAAAGGTCCCATGTTTCTACTTGTGAGCAGCATGGTAACTTACTTGTGTCTAATTTGCAGCACCATATGGCATTGTGCACAACAACAGTCTTGAGGAGATTGCTTGAGTTTGTCATTAATCCTCTGTGAATCTGCATATGATAAAATGCAAGACAGCTGAGTGTTGATTAGCAAAACCAGTCTCATCTGGGTTTGAGACCCACTGTACAAAAGTATCAAACATTTCCATTGACATTTATACGCATAGATAGCCAAACGCATTATCAAATGCCTCACAGACCAGAATAACACCTCCATAAATTGTAGTCTTATTTAGAAAAGGATGGTAAAGGTTCACCTGTCAAAAAATAGTGTCCTTTTCCTTACGCCACTTGATTTAGATAGTGGAGGGTACTTATGTTCCTTATTGTAGATTTACATATGGTCATAAAATATGCAATAGAAAGGGAAAGGCAGGACATAAGAATCATTTGAACCATGGTGTCTGGGCAAAAAGATATAAATAGAGAGTTCAATATACAAATAATACTTATAGTTTTGCAAAACAAAGTAATATGCTGGTGTATAAGAGCAGAAGACCCCCCATGGAACTCTCCATTGCATATTGTACAATATGCAGAAATTTAAGCGAAAAACTCTTCTGCACTTGTAGAGCATTGTAAGTTTTTAATATTCCCCCATGATTGCCTTGGTAGAGGAGGGAAATAAAACATATGACAATGGTGTATGAAAAAATCTCTACACAACTAGCAAAGATACATAAACACTGCTGCACAAATTTGCACAGGTCAGTATGCCAAACTTCTTCTCTAGTTGTTGCTGAAGGTTAGTTTATATTTGGGAAAATGTTTCATAAAGCTGGAAAAATGACCGTTTCCCACAAAAAGTAATTATCAGAGAAAATGTTCAGAGCGAAGAAATACTTTTTCGTGCCAAATTTGAAAAACAAAATAGTGATGGTTTGCTTAAGACAAGAAGATCTTATTGTCAATTACTTTATCCCAATCTGATCCATCCAGTATTTGACGTTCTTCTTTCATCAATTTAAGATATGCCCTTAAATTCTTACTCACTTCTCAAGAAGAGTTTTTAGAATAAATAAATGCTGCATAATCTGTCCATTATAAGCTTCTCTGCTTTGGGATGGCTGCTTACCGACAGGAGCACAGATTTATGTTAGCAAGTTTGCAAACAAAGACGTGCATTCACCTAAGTTTTGTTTTAAGAAACATAATTGATATAGATACCCAGAGCAAACATTGGAATACGTGATCAGTCAGAGTACTGAAAGAAGCCCCTCTTGGACACCAGTAGTGGAGTTCTGCTATCCTTAGTATCATATAGGTGTTGGAAATTGAACCACAAATTGGGTAAGATTTTTAAATACCCAAATGAAAGTTGTCCCTCGTGTGCAGCGAGAATGCGCTCAGCATTTGAGGGACAGTTTATACAGTTCTCTGGAAGACCACCGTGGTTCAAATGAGTATCTGTCTTGGAAGAAGCAGTACTGAAAATGTTGGTAGCCTAAGAGCAGTAAATCTCGTGTCCTCACTGTCGCTTTCTTTGGTGGAATGTTAAATGATGTTTTCTATTGAAGGTCCATATGTACATCTACCATGAAGAACACCTTCGCTGATTATCTAAATCATATGGGGGAAGGAAAAGGACCCCATCTTTTCCCAGGTGAACCATCACAACTCATCTCCAAATTAGATCACAATTGATAACACAACTAATTGTTATTATATCTGAGAAGTATATGTTCTGAATGTCTGATAACCTTTCTAGATTACGTTGAATTTTGAAATAATTTGTTTAGGCGTGCAAAGAAGCCAATTAAAAAGTTAGAAAATGTCTTGACATTAATTATAAAATGATTCATGGTTCCATATTGCAGTTTAGGTGAACCAAGAGAGAAAGTATGGTGTAATGGACAATGGCATTATATGCACATGGTATACATTTATCATCTCTCCACTGGAAAGCTTTCATCCTCGTGCCTACTTACATATTACTCTAATTTCGGCATCCAAGTTGCTATTCTTTTTTCTCAACAATCTTCCCTTGTGGGTATGAGGTTTTATTGTGCTATTAGTATAGATCATCTACATCCATCAGTTGGGCTACTAGGCAGAGATTTGTTTGGAACGTGCAAATCAATCTACTTTATTTAACTAGAACCCAGGGACAAAAGTTGCCACAAATGTCAGGGCATAACAGATAATGATGGAAAGCTTAACATATAAACATAAACATAATACCTGTTGTTCTGCAAAACAAAAACTATACTTATTTATAACAACAAAGGACCCTTAATGGAAACCTGCACTTAAGCTGTCTGTTCTGCAACGGCTCGGTGTGAAACTTTCACTGTTCCATTATGCAGCACCGGTCCTGTGCATCTAGTTCCTGCTCAAATAAACCAGAAAAAGTTTTCCCCATACAAAAGTCAAAATTAGTGGCTTTGTTAATGTGTGTTTTCAGTGGGAAGAGTATGCTTCCTTCCAGTCATTTCACAGTGAAACCCCATGCTTTGCCTGTTTTCTGAAACATTTTTGTAAAATTACTGCCTTCTATTAATGATGACCTCTCTTGCATGTCTGTGGCCGCCAAAAAACTAGAGACCTCGAGTGATGAGATTTCTTTAAATAAGTTTATGCCTTGGTAGAATTTTTTCAAACTTCAAGTTTTTTTGTTGTTGTCTGAGTGGTTTCCTTGCTATGCAGGTGCTGATAAACTGACCTAAACTTTACAGTAACCAGTTAACTTAAGGGGCCCCCTTGAACTCCCTGGAAGTGGCCACATGGACCAAGTCAGGGCCTGCCGCCCGTGTACAGTGTACTGTGCTGAGGGGTCCTCCTGGAACTCCGTGGCCCTTGCACCACAGGAACTACGGGGCCTTTGTTACGCCACTGACAAGTTAGTGAAACATATAGACCATAACCAGATTACTATAATGAGCCTCTGGTTAATGAGCCAAAGTACATTCTTGGGCTTAAATGTCCATGCTCTTGAAAATTTTACTTATGCTAGAAATAATTTAATGAATATAAATCATACTGGAGAGTTTTTTTTTCAGCGCATCACCTCCTCCACGGGCCTGCTGTCAATGCTGAATTTATATTCTGAATAACTAATTTATTCACTAAAGTGACTTGAATGGAATTACGTATACCGGGTCATTACTCAGACTTTGTTATGCTAATAAAATCATCATTACGTTTTAACCTCCCACACATATGTTTTGACGTTCCCGGCCTCATTTAGAGGTCGGTGGAGGGAATACTTCTTCACAAACGTGACGGATATCCCATCTGCCGTATTACTATCCCCATAACACGGCAGACGGGATATCTGTCACGGTTGTGACACAGTATTCCCATCCATCGACATCTAAATCAGGCCCACCGTCTTTAGATTAGTTGTTAGTTAAAATAAAATAAAATACACTCTGTGCATAATACCCATGCGTCAAAGGAAAGAAACAATAAAATACAATTAGATCAATTGGATCTTATTGTTAAATAATATGTGCAAAACTACATAGAAATTGAAAACACACTCACACATGAAGATTAATTTAATGCTCCTAGGTCCACATTTATTAGCATTTTACATCTGGTTGTGCCACTTTTTGGCGCAGCCATGAAACAAATATTTGTTAGAATTTACACTGCCACACAAGCCCCGAGTTGTGCAGCTTTGCGTGGCTTTAAAAACATGCAAGGCAACACATAATACTGCCCTGCATTTCTTTGTGTCAGAGAGGCATCAAAAATAGATGGGTGAATGCACAGGAATGTACATGTTCCACCCATGTATTTTTGATGCAAACCCAGATTTACTAAAGTATGTAGATCTGGGTTAGTGCCAAAATGGTGTGCCGACCTGAGGCTGGTGCCAGAGGAGAAATCACACATAAAAATCAGAAATAAGCCTTTAAGATTGTTTTTTGTGCAGGAAGGTATCCCTTCCTGTACAAAAACTATCCTGACCACAACGCAGACATCACTGTGGCATGACACAAAGGGCCTGTTCTATTAGTGTCATTTTGTTTTACGCTAATGTGGCGCTCGATGGCCAAAAACACTGCACCAGATATGCAAAGTGAGGCAATGCATGCATTGCACCACGTTGTAACCCTTTGCACTAAATCATGCATGTGCCATGCATAATGTATGCAAAGAGGGCATTCTAAGTTGGGGGGAAGCTAAAAAATGTCACAAAGAAATCTAAGAGATTTATTTGCGTCATTTTTAAAAAAAGTTTTAACGCCTGCTCAGATCAGGCATTAAAAGGAGGCACACCATTATTAATAATGTGCCTCAATGGACTTTGCAGGATTAGAGTCAACATTTTTGACACTAATCCAAGTTTTCTAACTACTGCCATGGCATGCCGTATCTTAGATATGGAACGCAGATGGTGGTGTTGGGGGGCACTAAGGGGCGCAAGAAAAAAGTTGCTGCTCAGGGTGCAGCACCACTTTTCTTAACTCTGGCACAAAGTTTGTTGGCACGCTCAATCATTTTTGCAGCATCTGAATGACCTCCAAAAAGTAAACTCACTTTATTAACCCATCTGATTATGAGATTTTGTATGTGCTCCTTCTCTTCTTATCGGCACAGAGGTTATTGGAGGCTAATTAGACTAAGACATGTAATATTCTCGAAAAAATGACACAAATGTAATATCTCTGAAGCCACATTCTCAAACATAACACAATTTGCTTCATTTGCATAGTATAACTGGGACAGCATTTTGAATTTGATTGACCATAGTGTTCAGATAAAAACAAAACACTAGAAATCCATTTATCATTATTCTCAATGCTTTGGCTGCTTTGTTTATATATGAGAAAGACACAAATGTAATGGTGTGTCTTGTAAAGCATGTGATGCTTAGCTACTGAATAATGAAGAGATACCAACGTTCGCCCATTTAAATCCAATGTACCTTAGCAGAAGCTTCGAGGATCTTAACACATGCGTATTTAACCAGGAAAGACAATGAAGTGGGAAAGGGAACCAGACAGAAGCAACTTAAAGCATTATTCACTGGAAGCATGTTCCAGCAGGATTGAGAGTCTTGTGTGAGATGTGATGCTTAAATGTGTAGGTATGGCGTAAAATCTTTGGTGGCCTTTTTTCAAGGGGAACTTTTAGTGACTGAGAGTGTGTATAGTTATTGATTCAGGTACAGGTGTGGGACTTAGGGGCCTATTGATACTCTGTTTGCGCCGGATTTGTGTAATTTTTTTTTTTTACACAAATCCAGCGCAAACTTAACTCCATATTTATATTTTGACACTAGACATGTCTAGCGCCAAAATATTGGAGTTAAAGTCATTTTTACCTTGCGTCAATGAGATGCAAGTTAGGCATTCCTGTGCAAAAAATGACTCAATGGCCCTACTGCCTTATTTATCCTCCCATGCAAAAATCACGCACGGGAAGAGTAGGGACTTATATAATGGAGCTAAGCCTGCTTAGCACCGTTATTTAACGCCTGGGTCAGGGCAAGCGTTAGGGGACCTGTGGGCCTTTTTCCATGGTCAGAGACCATGGAAACAGACAGCCCACAGGTGCCCTTCCCTCCCCCCACGGACACCCCCACCCACCCACACCCACACCTGGAGGACACCTAGGGATGGGGGGACCCATCCCAGGTAAGTATTTTTATTCTTTTACAAAGTGCCGGGGGGGGGCTAATTTGGGCCCCACTACATGGTACTGTGCCCAATGGCGATGCCTAGGGGACCTAAGTCCCCTGGGCATGGCCATTGGGCTGGGGGGCATGCCTTCTGTCTTTACTTAGACAGGAGTCATGTCCATGGGGGCTGTGCGTGGAAATAATGACGCTAATCAGGTTAGAGTCATATTTTTGACTCTAACCTCTAGTTTCCCCTACGCCTCCCCCACCTGGTTAGCATCAATATTTTTGACGCTAACTGGGCCTTACCGCCGGCAAGCATCATAGCTTAAATATGACGCCCAGCTGGCATCCAGGAATGGCACTAGCCAGCAGAATACTTACGTTAATGCAGGTTTGCATCAAAAAGTATAAATCAGGGCCCAATTTTGCAAGTTTTTGAAGGGCTTGAAAGTGAGAAGTGATGTCTTGGTTAGATGGACCGCACATGTAAAGTGATAAAATTCTATCTCTTCTCCCTGTGTCTTTACACAGCTGCCAAGTATGTTGAACCAATCCACATATTCTGTAATTTAGGCAGCAATTTGAGGACTTTGGGCCAGATGTACATAGGGAATGGTTTTCAATTATCAAATAGCTAATTTTGGTGATTTGCTATTTGGTAATCAAGCACACCCATGTATTAATGTGTGTAATACACATTTTGTAATTCCCAGTGGCTAGCAATAAATATTATTGAGGTGGGTCTCGGTTTGAGACCCATTGAGAAACACTAAAATCATGTGATTGGTGGCCTGCTGGGGTCTGTGATTGTTTTTGAATGAAGCATTTTTTTAAATGCAGCACGTTTTCCTTAAAACAGGATGCATTTCAAAAAGAAAATGAAAAGATTTCTTTAATATTTTTAAGAGTAGGCAGTGTTCCCTTGGACCACTTCCTGCTCACAAAAATGTTTTTACAAACATTCACAAAGGAATAGGGGTCCCTTGAGGACCCTTTCTCATTTGCGAAAAGGCTACCAACAACTTGAAGTTGGTGGTAAATTGTGAATGTTTCAGAACCACATTTCAGTCACAAAACATTCATACATTCCACTGTGATTTGTTATTATTAGAGCCTTAACATGGCCCTTCCTAAAACTGAATCCCAAACCCAACTTGTGATTCTTTGCAGCTGGTACTGGAAAAACAAAAGACAAATAACAATTCACATTCTATACATCACCAAATCAGTATAGTAATCAGCAACAATGTTTACTTCATCATTGGGACAGCAACATCAGGCACCGGCATCAGAACAGGAACAAGAATGAGGATAGGGGTAATAGTTTAATATTTTGGACTATAAGATACACTGAACCATTTAAACATAAGTTCAGTATTGAACAGACATAAACTAATAAAGTATCAGAAGGTCAATAGACTATCTGGAAAACATTAAATGTCAAGGTGACAAATCATAAAATAATAGAATCTCTAGAACTCAGGTTACACGAAAATCCCAAAGAAGAATGACCCCCAAACAATGGAGACAGAACATTAAATTAAATTTATTAAATGAAAATGATTGGCTAAAGTATGATGTTAGAAAATTATGACCAATCAGAACATTAACAGATATTGAAATTATACAGTTAGTTTGGTCCTAGCTTTTCTATTTGCTGTTATTCCATTGACAAACTCTAAACGAATACATTTTATGTTCTAGATTTCTTCTTCTGCCTCATCTGTGGATCCTTTGTTTCCACTCCACCGAAATACGAAGTCACAGGAAAAAAGATTACAAAATACGTTACAAACTAGAAACATTTTATACAGCTTGTATTACACAATGACCTTGCAACTGCTTCTACCTCAGCCCAGCAGACGGCACTAAATATACATTTATTTCTAGTATTTGTTTAGGTTAAGAAACGCACTGTCTTGTAAAGCCAAAATAATTTCATCAGCTGAAGTCAACATGGACAAAATATAGGCGTTACATATATTGGTGGCCATTCAATTAATCACTTCTTTGTAAACATAATATTATTCTTTAATTAATTCACACATTGATCTATAAGTATAATTACGTAAGACTCAACATTTTATCAGTAATTTCTCTTCTTCCACAAGCCCGGTTGTTCTGACAATGCTGGGGATACACGGAGAGGCTTCTTTCAATCCTGTGGCGTCACCTGGGCTGAAGGCGGTGAGTTCAATCAGCACATGTCACTGATCTTGGGTGCAGTATAGAGAGTGAGTGCTGGCTTAGTTGAGAGTGCAGTACTCGATCCTTGTGGTAATGCACTCTGGATATATTCGTAGAGCAGCTCCTGTGACAAATGGACATAAAGGAGAACACGAAGACTGTGATGGCCCTGAGACTTCGAGAACAGAGGGCAAGCAAACAAGCCCTTTGAGTAGGGGGTTTAAAGATTGTAGTTTAGGTTTCAGTTCTTCTCATTACCAGAGGCAGAAAGCAGCAGGCCAACACAGCAGAGAAAGGTGCAAAGTGGCACTCTTTCCTGGCAGCAGGGCAATCAGCAGACAACAGGCCAATACAGCAAAGCAAATAATAAAGTGGCAGTCTCTCCTGGCAGCATGCCTCCTCTTCTTGGTAGAGTCACCTTAGTGCCCCAAAGTGAACGGATTTGGCAGGGTTTGGCATCCAGTATCTATACCAACATGTATCTTTGACGTGGGATAGACTTTAAAGGAGGCATTTGAAGATTACAAGGAGCCTTCCCTTCCTCCCATGTTTCCAGACCCTCTACAGTGTGTTATGCATCCCTTTGTGTAAGGAGAGGCATAGCCCATTCAGGTATAGATGTCAGCTCCTCCCTCCGATCTAGCCCAGGAAGACCCATCAGCCAGGTGATTGTCCATCAGGATGTAAATGTCACATCCAAGCTCCCATTGTGTGTGACTGTCTAGAGGGAATGCATAAAGCCCAGCTATCATCTCGCCAGATGTGTATTCAGGGACAGGCAGAGGCACAGAATGGTTATGGTAAGAAAAAGACAACTTTCTAAATGTGGCATTTTCAGATTTATTATTGAAAATCTGACTTCACCATAAATTGAGATTTTATATTGATGGTTTAGGGACACCATACTCCAGCTTTCTATCTTCTCCCCAGTTGGAAGTTATACTTAAAGAATGCTTCAAGGTAACCCCAAATGTTAACCTGTAGAAGAGACAGGCCTTGCAGCTGTGAAAAATTGACTTAAAAGTACATGTACAACTTTTTTAATACACTACACCCTGCCTTTAAGGCTGACTTGGACCTACCTTAACGGTGACTTATATGTAATAAAAAGAAAAGTTTGAACCTGGCAAGTGGATGCACTTTCCATGAAAAAATGGCAGTTTAAAACTGCCCGCACAGGCTCTGCAGTGGCAGGTCTCAGATATGTTTGAAATGCTACTGTAGTGGTGGAACAATCCGTGCTGCAGGCCCACTAGTATCATTTCACTTACAGGCCCAGTGCACATATAGTACTCTTTACTAGGGATTTATAAGTAAATTAAATATGCCAATTGTGGATAAGTCAATATCACCATATTTTAGCATACAGAGCACCTGCACTTTAACACAGGTCAGCCGTGGTAAAGTGCCCTGAGTCCTAAAACAAGGCAAAAATGAAGTCAGAAAACACAAGGACAGAGGGCAAAAAGATTGGGGAAACTATGTCAAGGATTCCAGATCTAACACACGTCCACCCCAGCTAAAAGTCGGGAGAGTTACCCAACTCTTCACTAAGGCTTAAAAATCTGGGAAGACCATCAGCATCTGCATGGTCTGTTTCAGGGCAGTGATCCACTGTAAAGTCCATTCCCACCTCAACAGTTTGAGATTCTCACCCTCATCTATATTAATCATCTGAGATGTCAGTGGTCTTTCTGAGCCCAGAAGTGATTGCCAAACAGGTATGGCCTTAGCCTCTTCAGTGCCCAGACCACAGCAATTTGTGTTCCACCTCTGTTCACTGGGAAGTAGCGTTCTGCTGATGAAAGCTACAGGTTTATCCAGGCCTTCTTCATTTAGCTGTGAGAGCACTGCCCCATGACATTCTTTGAGGCATCTGTCTGAACTACAAATTCTTTGGATGAATCTGGGGCCTTGAGCATGGGTGCTGTGCACATGGACTTCTTTAGGGCATCAAAAGGTTTATGGCATGCCTCAGTCCAGATCATCTGATGTAGCTGCTTCTTGGAAGCCAGCTTTGTCAAGGGGCAAAAATGCTGTAATACCAAGTGAGGCCTTGGAAGTCTCTCAGTTCTGTATGGGTCTTGGGGGGTTTGCAAGCCAATAATAGTGTCAATTGTGGGTTGCAAGGGTTATACCTTGCTGCCTCTACTTCGTGTCCCATGTAGACCACAGAACTGAACCCTATCTGGCACACACTGGCCTTGGTAGTCAGACCTGTCCTTTGGAGAGCCTGGTGTACTAATTCAGGTGGCACAGGTGGTCCTCCCAGCTAGAAATGAAGAGCACAATGTTGTCTAGACTGAAGTTGTCCGGTCCAACTAAGACCTAATATACCAATCTCTGGAAAGTGGCACAAGCATTCTTTGACCCAAATACAATGACCTTAGACTGGAATTTCCCTTCTAATGTAGAGAATGTGCCAGTACCCAGTCGTTAGGTCAAATGTGCTGAGGATCTTAGCAGCTCCAAGCTGATCTATGAGCTCATCTGCTCTGGGGATGGGATGTACATTGGTCCTGGTGACTGCATTGAGCCCCCGGTAATCCAACTAGAGAGGCAGCCTTGTGGACCAGCAAAACTGGGCTGGATCAAGGGCTGCTGGAGAGCTAAATAACCCCAAGTCCTAACATTTTGGAGACCTCCTCTTTAATGTTAGCCCTCACCTTGTCTGACAACCTGTTCATTTTGTTCTTTACAGGTGGACTGTCCCCAGTGTCAATATCATGGATGCACCATGTTGTAAGTCCTGGGGTAAGTTGGAATAGAGAGGCAAACTTTCCCAACTGCTGGCAGCAGTCTCTCTGTTGTTTTAGGGTAAGTGTATGGGAGAGGCTGACACCCTCCACTAACCCATCCTGCTCTTTGGAAGTCAAAAGGTCGGGGAGAGGTTCACTCGCTTCTTGCACCCCATCATCAGCTGCCAAGAGTGTGGTAATTTCAGACCTCTCAAAGTGGGGCTTGAAGCAGTTAACATGTAGAACCATCATGTGGTTCCTAGAAGCTTTGTGATCCACCAAAACCAGTATGAATCTGTTGCCCATGGCTATTTTGGGATCCAGCAACCACACAATGTTGATGTCAAACTACTCAATGGGGGTGCTAATGACTGGTAAGGGCTGTAGGTTGCCTTGCACTTCCCCCCTGATGTACCACTCACCTGGAAAGTCTGACACGGCTACAGTATGCAGCTGATGCTTGCCTCATTTAAGACCTAGAAAAGTGGGTGACAAGCCTGTCAAAGGTCTTGTCCTGCTCCAAATGACCTGTCAGTGGCACATCATGCGTGAGAGCCAGTAGGAAGGATCTGCATCACTTGGGTACTACCAAGACACTTGTTACACCAGGCTCAGGATCCTTAGGATCATTACACAAGAGATAATTCTCCTGGTAAATCAGGTGCTTCCCAGAGGTGTCACAAGCTGCCTAGTGCTCAGCCAGCTGAAAAGACCCACATGAGTAGGGTATTCTCTCTGCGCCTTGCAGAACTCTTCCCTGGTGGGACCCCCTTGCTGCTGCCAGTTGAACAGCTCAGGCAGGTTCCCCAGTTCATCTCTGTCTTCCCCTGTAGGTACCAGGGACTTCTCCTCAGGTTCAGACTCCTCCCGGATGGTGGGAGTCCAAGCAGTGAGTTTCTCATGCTCTATTCCTTTTCTCTTCTTGGCAGGACCCTGGGCCATTGTTCCAGTGTCCATGTCCTTCTGACCACCCTCTCAAGCTGTCATGGACCATGTGATCAGGCACACTCACTCAGGTAGCCCCATCATCTCCAAGTGTGACCTAAGTTGTACCTCTTTCCAGATTGTGTGTTCCCAGCTATTGCTCAGCAGACAATCCACAGGCATGGAAGGACTCACAGCTACCTTCATCAGACCTGGAACCCACTCACTCAGAGGAACCATAGCCACTGGGTAGTGACCTTCATGGTTGTCAGCAGCAACTACTTGGTGTAACTAATAGGGACTACCTGCTCTAAAGGCACCAGATGGTCAAATTTCACATCACAAGGAGTCCTTCTTGTAGAGATGAAGTCTTTTTGGTCCTGAGACTTCAGGGAACAGGAGGCAAGCTCCATCCAAGCCCTTGGAGAGCACTTCTTTACCACATCCAGAGAGCAGCAAGGCAGCAGGGCAACAGCACGGCAGCAGTCCTTCCCAGAAAGCAGACAGGTGAGTCCTTTGGGCAGCCATGCAGTTCTCCTTGGCAAGATGCAGGTTCTGGTTCAAGTTTCTTCTCCAGGAAGTGTCTGTGTTGGTAGGGGCAGAGGCCCTGTTTAAATACCCAAATGTGCCTTTGAAGTGGAGGGGACTTCAAAGAGTGGCTTAGAAGTGCACCAAGTCCCCTTTCAGTTTTTATCCTTTCTGCCAGGGTCCTAGTAGGGGGTATGGGAGTCCTTTGTGTGAGGGCAGGCTACTGTCCTTTGACATTGTTTTGCTTTCCTTCTCTTATGACCGAGCTTACAAAACTTCTCAGGAATAATGCACTTCTTAGTTTAAAGAAGACATTTATTATTAGTACTTCACCACAAGGTTCCTGAAAGACGAGATTATTAGGTTGGAAGCACACGTTTAAAAGTAGTCGCAGCAATGAAAGCAAAATATATCAAAGTACTTCTCAATTGCAAGGTACACAGCAAATACATGTGATTATATTATAGCATAACTTCAAAGCAAAGAATAAAAGTCAAAATTTCATCACCGTAGGGCCTATCACTGTTCGTCATCCTTCTCATGCCTGCAAGTTGATGACTCCTTTTCAACTGCAAGAAGGAGATTTTCCACCCAAACGGGAGGCCAGGCAGCTGACGTCAGCTCCTGACTGAAGTCCTGTAGAATCTCCCCTCGCTGCCGCCCAGGGCCGCTGTTAAAAGCCTGGCCCATTCTCTCAGACCTGGGAAATAAAACAAGCCATTGGAGATTGGCCAGATCTCCTAACCCTCTCCTCTTCCCAGGACTGAGCAGAAAGGAAAACACCAAATATACGCTCTCTTATCACGTTAGGGTTCGTGTGAATTCAATTTGAAAGCTTGGTCTACCATGTAGAAAAACACAGCTCATCTGCAATGTCTCAACTGCAATGTCTAAATCCACGTTAAAGCCATTAGGCAGCTAACCTAAATACCAAATGTAATGTCTAATGCCATGTTAAAGCAAATAGGCAGCTAAACTGAATACAGAATGTAATGTATAATGCCATGGTAAAGCCAATAGGCAGCTAAACTAAATACCAAATGTAGGGCCAGATGTAGGAAACAAAAATTTAGCGACTCGCAATTTGCAAGTAGGTGCGACTCGCAAATTGCAAGTCGCTAATGGAAATGCAGGTACAATGTAGCGGCTCGCACCCGGAGTCGCAACGCAGAGAGCGAGTCCGCTGTTTGCCAGGTCGCTTTATGCGACCGTGCAAAAAACGAACTCGCAATTTGCGAGTGGGTGTCGCAAATTGCGAGTTGCATGTAAATTGCTTACAGGTGCTGCAGAACACTCCAGAAACCACTCCAGAACACTCTGGAAACACTTCCTGGCACATGATGATGACATCACAGCCAGGAAGTTTACAAATACACCTGGGAGGAGGGAGGACCACACCCTTTTTAACTGCTGAACTGCACACAGGAGAAACAGCAGCTGCAATGGAAGGAACTCCTAGAAAAAGAAAACTTAAATTCTCAGAGAAGGAGCTGGAGGTGCTGACAGATGAATGCTGTCAGCACTATGATTAATTATTTGGAAAGGCAGCCCTCAATGTGCCAGAAGGCACCAAAAGACAACTGTGGCAGGAGATCCAGGAAAAAATCAACTCCCTGGGGGTGAGCCACAGGAGTGTTGAAGAAATTAAAAAACGGTGGTATGACCTCCGCTCCCGGACCAAGGAGAGGGTGGCTGAAAGGCTCCGGGAGATGAGAGGCACAGGAGGGGGACCATCTTCAGTACCACCACCCACACCCCTGGAAGAAAGGGTGGAGGAGACCCTGGAGCAGGAGGCAGTGTCAGGATTTGGAGACCTGAAGACCTCAGAGCCCACCACATCGACCGGTGAGTACCATGTGACATGCCTGTACCCCTATCAATGCCATACCCCCACCCACCATGTACACAGGGGCATGCTCAACCAAGATAGCTCCATTTCAGGGTAGCAAACACCAGAATGATGCATTATGGGAAATGTAGTCAAGTAGGCAGTTCATAGGCAATTGTTTATTAGGAAGTGTGCAACAGATAGTAGACACTGACAGTCTGTTCCCCATGCCCCACAGGTCTCCCACAACACACCACCACAACCCACAGCAGCCAGCCCCATGAGGACAGCTCAGGAGCTGCCAGCACTCCCACCTGCACGGCCAACACCATCCCTGTTATGTCCACACCTGCTGAAACTGTGTTCCAGGAGGCTGCGCCAGCAACAGGCAGGAGTGATACAGTTGAGCACACAGGGCAGCCACCACTGCGCAGGGGACGCAGGTACAGGAGATCAGGGCTGCAGGCTGCGTCCGGCCATCAACCTACCAGCAACAGTGAGGCACAGCTGCTGCGTGGTCAGCGCCTGCAAAACAACATATTAGGGCGGATTAGTGGTGTGCTGCACCGCTTTGTGAGAAATAACGAGGCCAGCATGCAGCACCTGAATTCCAGAATTGACATTATTGCCACAAACACTGGGGACCTAGCCCTGTCCATGAGGGATCTGGCGGCAGGACTACTGGCACAGGCCGATGATGGGCGGCGCATGGACCGTCAGCTCCTACAAAGACTAGATAGGATGGCCACATCAATCGGCAGACTGGCTGTGAACACCACTGGCCTGTCGAGGAGGACAGTTGGCCTCCAGGTTGAAATGGGCCATTTTGCTGGAGATGTGGCTAGGGGCCTGGGCCGTATCACACACGTGATAGACTTAATGGAGACACATCATCTGTCCAGGGGCACAGGGGAAACACCCCAGGACAGCGAGGAGGGCTCTACAGTGAGCAGTGTCTCTGCCACTGACACTAGGGTGCTCCGGAGTACCAGTACCAGGCAGAGCACTGCAGAAGCACCAGGGACCAGCCAGGCTGGCAGGGGCCGCCGAAGGACATAGACATTACCCTGTCCCTGTTGATGTGGCACATGACATCAATGTGCCCCATGCATGGTTTGCATTTAGATGACCATGAACAGTTATTATTTGTAAATAGTTGTATTTCTGCACAAATTAAATAGTTTTTTGGTTCCACTTAACAAATGGAGTTTTTGGTCAATAGGTGAGTATGGTTGGAGTTGACACGTACCTTCCAAAGTATTGACTTGCAATGTGTTCCCGTCTCAGTCTGCCTTGATTAGCTATACTCCGATCCCCATTATGGCGATGTGGTTGCTCTTGCTCTTCATCCTCAGGATCTGGGTCTGCAGGGGTGAGAGGTAGCCCACGTCGGGTGGCTATATTGTGAAGGATGGCGCATGCGACCACAATTTTGAATGCTGTAATGGGGGTATACTGGAGGGCACCTCCACTGCGGTGGAGGCATCTTTGAATCTTGCTTTCAGTAGTCCGAAGGTGTGTTCGATAAGGTTCCTGGTCCTCTTAAGTGCATTGTTGTATCGCCTCTCACATTCATTGCTGGGTGTTAAAAATTGAGTCATAATCCATGGCCATAGAGCATATGCACTGTCACCTGTTGGGCACAAACATTACACTGTTAGAAAGTCCTGGTTGGTGTGCACAGTGACCTGTCTGTATGTCTGCAAGGTGTATGCAGCTCTACCTAGGAGGTATCCGTCTCCAAACTCCCCACGTTCCAGGCGTTGGTGTATCCCACTGTGCCTAAAAATGTAGGAGTCATGGGTACTGCCTGGAAACTTAGCTACAATGTCAGTGATGACATAATGGGCGTCACAAACAACCTGAATATTCAGTGAGTGTGTACACTTTATGTTGCGGAAAAGGTGTTCCAGGTTTGCAGGGGGGCATATTTGAATATGTGTCCCAGGTACATATCCTATGACATGGGGAAAGTTGGCAATCCGGTAAAAGTCCAGCTTGGTGCTGTTTATTTCTGCCTCATTCCTTGGTAGGTATATGAAGTGAGACATGTGTGTGACTAAGGCATCTAGGAAGGCCCTGAGGAACCTTGACACTTCACTTTGAGATACCCCACCTGCCACAGCAATGACCCCCTGATAGCTCCCTGAGGCCAAGAGGTGCAGTGAGCATAGCACTTGCACATGCGTAGGGATGGCGCAGCCACGCAGAGTCTGGTGTTCTAGCTGTGGTTTTAGTAAATCAATTAATTCTAGTATGGCTGCGCTGCTAAGGCAGTATTTGTCATAGATCTCTTCCTCAGTTTGCTGAAAAAGAGTCTGCCTTGTTCTATATATCTTCTCCTGTCTGTGGCCCCTCCTCCTCCTCTGCTGGGCGGCGTGGACTCTCCTCCTCACTGCTATCAGGTATATCTCCGCCATTTTGAGTAACCCAGATGCCTTCTGGGTCTCCTTTTATACTTTGGTTATGGTTACCACCTGCTCTGAGTTAGTGGTAAATTGCAAGTGCAAACTGGGCTTTTTGCGACTAGTCGCAATTTGCGAGTTGCAATTGCATAAGGTTTGCGACTCGCAAATAGCGACTTGCTATTTGCGGGTCGCAAAATGGGGTCGCACATTTTGCGATTCGCTAACGGCTCGCATCGCTTTTTGCAAGTCGGAAATTGGGTTTTTGCATCCCATTTCTGATTTTGCACAGTCGCAAATAGCGATTCGGGCCATTTGCGACTCGCAAAATTTTGCTACATCTGGCCCGTAATGTCTGATGCCACGTTAAAGACAATAAGGAACAAAGAGAGGGGGGGTCCCTCTTACCCCACTGAATCAGGGACAAAAATCATACTGAAAACAAGATATCCAGCAACGATAAATATAATCCCAAATATCTAAGTGAAAACCTCAATTAATCACTGAAACGTCATTACTTTATTACAATTAAGTCAATACAATCATAGTGTCAACACATTACCTATTCTCCTAGAGAACTAATGCACAGAAATCTCCTATGGAGTTTACAAAATGTGCATGACAACCATTTGTGTCCACTGGCCACAATAACCACCCCTGTGACAGTGATTTGTTAAATGTTCAATTTTGGAACCACCCATCCAGCTGCTACTCAGTTGCATTAAATTATTTTTGTCATTTCTAAATTTAGCAGGGGCAAGGGTACTGGGCACATTCAAATCTTTAATTTTTGCCAAGCCTAAACAACTTGTCTGTTGTAGTTTCATTTAAAAATATAATTTGAACAAGTATCCAGTATACTTGAAATAAAGCTTCCTTTCCCCTTATTTTCCAATTTTTTGTTCTCCATACACTTTTCAAATAAATCAATTACAGCCAATATTCATAGCCTTCTATAGCCAACTGGGAAACAAAGGAATCAGAATAAATCAATTTTGTATCAGTTAACAAGATATGTTGAATTTCCATCACTGGCAATTTTAAATAATACGACTCAGCATTTTTAACATTGTGAACAGAAAAATATGCAAACCTTTCAGAGTATCTTTTCGAACTCCCATTAGCAGAGTTGGACAATGTTCCCATTGTGTGTATTTAAAAATAGTGTTAATGATGTCCATAATAATTATAACAGAACATATCTCCATAATTTTCTTTTGATTGAAAAACATCTTCACTTTCAAATACAGTAAAATATTCAAATTCAGAGAACATAGAATCAACTGTTTTTGCATCCCAATCATCAGAAACAACTCCAGATGTTATTACATAATTTATTGAAAGTTTAAATACATAGGGACTTTGAATATCTTCCCTAGGGTCATATATATCAAAGATACTTTATCCCAAACAATCTCTTCAGGAATTGGTATGGCTGAAATGTTCACTAGGGACAAGTCTTTGCGGACCTTTTGTGAGGAAATTTGTTATTTTAGGACCTCATCCTCAAGTTCAACTGTAGCGCTTCAGGAATTTAATGACCAGGTATAAATAAGAACAAGAAGATGACAAACCTAATCCAAAGAAGGAAGGCAAATACAGGTAATAGGAACTACAGATAGTTCCATGGAAGAATGAAATAGGTAATTTTGAGCCAATTTATCAACTTACGTGCTCTTAATAGTCTTGTTGCAGAAGAGGCAGATGAGTCAGAAAAAGTATCACTGACATTGGCAAAATATCCAGAAGCAGTTTGTGCAGAAACTAGAGCCATATTTGGAAGAGGAGAGCTGGCAGAAGTCTCTTTTGGTGGTTCATAGTAGACTATTCCATCCGTTTGAGTTCAATTTGAGTGAAATCAAGATTTGTGGCATTGCTTGTCGCAAAAAAAGTTAGTGGGACTAACGAAATATCATTTTCCACCCTCCTCAAGCTCAGAGAGGTATTAGCATTGCTGCTAAAAGCCTGCAGAGGAACATCCTTGTTTGTAGTGAGAGGGAGTCGGGGACTACCTAGGAGTCCTCTAGGTCTGCTGTGCAGAATCGACCACATGATGTAGCTTGACATTGTCGATGGAGACAAAGCATTTTTTTTTAGAACCAGGCAGCGGTGGTAGAATAACATTTCAGGTACAGTGCATTCCCAGTACTGGAACAGAGGCACGAAAAGAAAGTCAAAACTCCCTTTTCGCCGCAATCTCTTCCAGGACTAGACCCCCCAACCTTTGGAATCCAGCTGGTAGGTGTTATTGGTTGATCTCTTATTCCCAAGGAGGCAGCACTGGCAGGTGTGTTGTCATCACAGAACTGTTGTAAGTCCTGAAAGACATTGACATATTAATTTATGTCAAAAGTTGTTTCTGCCACCTCTGCACCAGGACCATCAAGATCTGGAACATACATTTGTCATCCAAACAGGCATTCATATAGGGTAAACCCTCCCCTGGCCCTTCTAATCAAATTATTAAGTGCTCACTGGTCTCCATTCAGGTGATTAAACCTACTATGACCCGTGGATAATACTATAGCTGTTAAGGATTGCTTAAATCCTGGTTTCTTCACTCCACAGCACTGTTTCCCTCAGAATGATATGGAGAGGAATAATACAGTTGGACTCCTAAGGAACCCATTTTATCTCTGAATGTTCTTATAGTGAAAGCAAGGCCCTGGTCCAAGTGGAAAGCTGTGCCAATAAGACTTGCAAATCTTTAATAACAGTTCGAGCCTCAGACAAGCACTGTTGCCATACCCATAGAAATTTGGAGCATGAGTCAACAGTGAGTAAGATGTATTTGTATGCACCATCAGGTGTCAGGGGACCACAATGGTCCAGGTACACACATTGTAAAGGTTTGTTGGAAATTAGGAAGGGTGTTTGAAATGGACGTTTAACGGTCGACCCTTTTTTTTGCTGACAGATGTCACAACAAATGACATATTGCTTGGTCTCTTTGTATAGACCTGGCCACTAATAACATGATTTTAGCAGTGAAATAGTAGCTGCCACACCGGCATGTGCAGAAGCAACACCCTCATGTGTTGCTTTAATTAACTCAGGTCTTCGATCTTGGTTGGGGATCACAATATCACTCAACCCTGGCATTGTTACTTGGGCAGTATTGATGCTAGATGTGCAGTACGCAGATTTGGCAGGGTATGCCTTTGGCATGGGCTTGCCTTCAGCTGAAGCTTTCACAACAACCAGTGTTTCATCAGTCAACCTCATCCATGAACAAGTTATTGCAGCAACAGAAGCCGTGGCCATTGCTGACTTGGCTGCTTCATCGGCCAAGGTAATGCCAGTGATGTGTATTCCAAAAAACTGATGTACCAATGTATGAACTACATAGAAATTGGATAGTGTTTCTTTCAGATAGGCTACTTTTCTCCACACGACTCTGTGCTTGATGGTATTTCCTTTTCAATCTCTGAACCCATTTTGGTGCCAGTAATGCAGGTATTCATTGAAGGACTGGACACAGTAGTACGAATCACAGATGATTAGTGTTAACTGTCCTGGATCCCTGTGTTCCAGTGTCCTGAACACAGCCTTAAGCTCTGCTAGTTGTGCAGTGCAAGCCTGCAGGTCTGTGTGTAAGTGTGTTGTGGATGGAATTCACCATCTTTCATGTAGTCATTCAAAACCGCACAGGCGGGGGAGTATTGATGTTAAGTTCCCACTGCAAGTTGGGCTGAGCCATCAGTGTACATAATTGTTTGATATTGTTCAATAGGCAAGGGATTTACTGGAAATGGGTGTTCAAGTTCATATTGGATGAATTCTTGAGTTTGTAATTTGGGTCAAAAACGTAGACAACACCATTGGCTTTCAAAGATGTTGCCCATTGAATCAAAAGTGCACGTAGTGTCTTAGCATTAGGAACACAGGCTTTAGTAACAGCCTCAAGAGCTGGGATTGGAGATATGACAATTATGCATTTCCCCTGTGCCAAAGGTCTCTTTTTAATGACAGCCATCTGAACAGCAGTCAGAAATTTTTCTGTGGGAGAGCGTTGTTCAAATGTGAAATACAAATGTGCTTTGTATGCAATAGGGATGGTATCACCCTCATTGAACGTTACTCTGAGATCTGCTAGACCTCACAGCCGTAGGTTGGTCATCCCTCAACTTTTTGCCTGTCTCCCTCCATTTTTTCTGACACTGTTTTTTGCTGGTTTTGTGACTCTGCATACTTTACCACTGCTGTCCAGTCCTAAAGTGTATATGATCTCTCATGGTAACATTAGCTCAATCCCAATTGGCATATTCAATTTACCTGTAAGTCCCTATTAAAGTGCACCACATATGCCCCGGTCTGTAAATTAAATGCTGCTAGTGGACCTGCAGCACTGATTGTCCCACCCACATAAGTAGACCCTTAACCATGTTTCAGGCCTGCCATTGCAAGGCATGGGTCTGCAGTTTTACTGCCAGTTACACTTGGCATTTGAAACTACTTGGTATGCCTTAGTTCCCCTTTTTCTACTTATAAGTCACCCCAAGGTAGGCCCTAGGTAACCCATAAGGTAGGGTACTATGTAGGTAAAAGGCAGGACATATTCTTATATGTTTTACATGTACTGGTAGTGAAAAACTCATACATTCATTTTCCAGTTTTATGAGACCTGCTCCTCTCGTAGACTAGAATTAGAACTGCCCTCACATGCTCTTAAGTAGTAGATTCTGATCTGAAAGGAGTAGCCAGGTATTGCCAGACTGGTAATAAAAATTCTGCTTACTGGTGAAGTTGGATTTAATATTTCTATTTTAGAAATGCCACTTTTAGGCAAGTGGCATTTCTCTGCACTTACTGCCATCTGTGCCTTACAGCCTGTCTCCATTCCGCGTCTGATCTGTGCTAGTTGACTACTCCCCTTGAGCATTCCTCCCAGACAACCATAAACACAGGACACTCTGTCACACGTGCATTTACCTGCATACTGAATGGGTCTTCCTGGGCAGGAAGGGTGGAGGGACTACAGTTACATTTCAAAGGCCCTCACACAAAGGACTGAGAATGCCCCACAGAGATTCTGACATGCAGGACTGGGCTGAAAGTTGAACTTGTGCACTTCAAAACCATTCTTTGAAGTTTCCCCTACTTCAAAGGCATTTTGGGGTATATAAACTAAGCCTCTGACTCCACCAGATCAGTCACTTCTGGATCTACACCTGCACCCTCTTGCTGGCCAAAAAACTCATCTGGACTGAGAAGGACTGTTGCCCTGCTCGATGCCCTGCTGCCCTGCTGGCCTCTGACGGAAGGACTCTGCTTTCCTCCTGAAGTGATCTCCAATGGTTTGGATTGAGCTTGCCTCCGGTTTGGGAAGCCTCGGGGCAAGAAAGACTTCACCTCTTCAAGAAAATCCTTGTGTGTTGAAAATCGATGCAACAGCTGCAGAAATCAATGCAAAGTCTGCATCGCAGCTGAGAAATCGCAGCATCGGCAAGTGGAACAATGCAGCACTGACTTACCGACTGGAAATTCGACGGAGCACCTGCTTTGCAGCAGAAAAGTTGATGCATCACCTACTGGATCAATGAAACACCTGCTCCTTCTTCCAGCACATCAAGGATTTTCAACTCATCATCCCTGACTGTCAAGATATCCCTTTATCGCAGTAAACGACCAAGACTGTGTGCCTGAAAAGTGACGCAACCCCTGGCAGCGTGGAACGAAACAATGCATCATCTAAGCCGTGCCGGAAATTCCAACTCAACACCTTATTTTTCCACGCATCTCCTCCTCTGCAGTCTCTGTGCGTCGTTATTACCGACAAAGAAACAACTGGTGATTTCTAAGGATTGAGACTCTTTTAAACTTTTTAAAAGTGATACTTCAACTTGTGCTTAATGGATCTTTTTCGGTTTGATCTTATCTTATTCAGATAAATATTATCTATTTTTCTAAACCTGTGTGGTATATTTTTGTGATGTTTCACTGTGTTACTGTATGATTTATTGCACAAGTACTTTATACATTGCCTTCTAGGTTAAGCCTGACTGCTCAGTGACAAGCAAACAGAGGGTGGGCACAGGATAATTTAGATTGTGTTGTGACTTAGCCTGACTAGAACTGTGGTCCCTATTTGGACAAGGGTGTATACCTCTGCCATCTAGAGACTCCATTTCAAGCAATGACCAAATGTGTTTTGTTGTATTTTGTGTGTAAGTGTTTAGGTGCAAGCATGTCTTGTTGCAATTGTCTGAGAATGTGTGTGTGCTCCACTATTCAATATTTACTTGAAAAGTCAGGACATTTTAAGTCATATAATTGTTTAATACATTTTGCATAATTTGGAATGTAAATTCTTCCAAAGTTTAAAGAGCCCAACAGTGACTCCAGCTTTTTGGTAGTGTTTGGTTGTTGCAGTTGTGTACATTTTTCTAAAACTTCGGGCACTAGGCTCTTGCCTTCATCCAATAGTTCATACCCCAAAAATAGGACACTAAGGAAGGTTAGTTTTGTTCTTTTGAAATTTTATTTATAGCCTTATTCTACCAACTCTACAACTATGCGGCCACCCATCTTGCATGTTGAACGAGAGCATCATTGGTAAGGTAGATGTCGTCTGCCTAGGACAATGCCTCAGGGTCAATGTTTTGTAAAATTGAAGTAACACAAGCTGAAAATAATCCTGGACTGTTTTAATACCCTTGTGGGAGTCAGCAAAATTTATTTTGTGAGCCTTAAGCACTGAAACTTGTTAAGTCCCTACTTGCAGACGCTATATTTTGGCAGAACAAAATGTTGGAAATATCCAAGGTTGTTTTGCATTTTTTGCACACTATATTGTTAATTAGTGCTGTGCTGGTGCATTTTGAATGGCGAATGTGCGTGTATGACTAAATGTCTTTAGTCTAAGACTATTTTATATGAATGGTTTGGTTTAGCTACTGGGAACAACAGGTTGTTCATTGTTGAGACACAAGGTTCAATTACACCCTGGTACTCTATCTGTGTGAAGTTTTGCCTCATAGGTGATCTAGCTTCCTGCTTTATTGGATAGTTGGACTGAGGTTGTGGTTTGGAACTAATTGGTATTAAACGGTAGTGAGACTCATTATTCCACTCTAAATGGTGGTGATATAATGCAGGTACCTGTGCCTTTGCCCAATCAACAACGCAAGCCTCCTTGAGCTCTCTGGGAAGAAGGGGTAAGGAAGTCATTCTCAGTCAATAAAGTATCATAAATTGTAACAATGTGATCCAAAACGATAGTGTCTATTGTGTGCTCAATATCTTCTTTTAATTGTATTTTTATTTTATACACCCTATTGGGTGTGAAGACGTGCATGTCCGCAGTCTCAACTTGTAAAAAGTAATCAGTTGCTTTCACCTGCAGATGCTCTTGAAGGTGCTTACCAACTATTGTGACCTCTGCCTTGCTGGGTGTGGAGACGTGCATGTCCGCAGTCTAAACTTGTAAAAAGTTATCAGTTGCTTTCACCTGCAGATGCTCTTGAAGGTGCTTACCAACTATTGTGACCTCTGCCTTGCTGTCTAGCAGGACCAGTGCCCACTTCCTGTTTTCAGTAAAGCTTTCATCCTGAGTGGCATTTTGTATAGAAATATCTGCCACTTTTTTCTTTTTGAATTGAGTTTTTTATTGTGGAAGTTGCTCTTCTGACGAACGTTGTGACTTCTTTCTCAGTTCCAGTTACTCAGTTCGCTGTTCTGACCATCCACCTCTCTCACTGCGTTTATATGGTGAGTCCTGAAAGGGACAAGATTGGCATGTATCAGTATGTTGAAAGCTATCAGGTATTTTATACTAAGATTATAGGGCCAGATGTACAATTTCACTGTTTGCGACGTGCACATCGCGATGCCCAATCCCTGTTTTGCGAGTTGGTAACCTGGTTACCGACTCGCAAAACGGGATTGCGAGTTGCAATTAGGAAGGGGTGTCCCCCTTCCTAATTGCGAGTGCAGCGCGATGCTGCATGCGAATGCGGTTGCAAAGCAATCACAGTTACCACCAGTGTCACACTGGTGGTAACCCATTCGCAAAAAGGACGGGGTCCCTAGGGCACCCCTTCCCCTTTGTGAATGGCATGAAAAAAATTTTTTCAGGGCAGGCAGTGTTCCTAATGACTAATGCCTGCTCTGAAAAAAATGAAACGGAATTGTTTAATTTTTTCATTTTGTAATGCATCTCGTTTTCCTTTAAGGAAAACAGGCTGCATTACAAAAAAAGAAATGCTTTATTTAAAAGCACTCACAGACATGGTGGTCTGCTGTCTCCAGCAGGCCCCCATCCCTGTAACTGCCACCACTCGCAAGGGGGTCGCAAATTGCGACCCACCTCATTAATATTAATGAGGTGGGCCTTTGCGACCCCCTTGCGAGTCGCAGATGGTGTCAGGGACACCATCCTACATTCTGGATTCCGACTCGCAAATTGCAAGTTGGTCTGACTCGAAATTTGCGAGTTGCAATCCAGATTTTTTCTACATCTGGCCCATAGTGATTTTGAGGGCTCTCCGAATGTGGAAATTCTCCCTTTTCTTTTTTTAGGTGTCTTTTTTTCTTTATCCTACAGTTTTTTAGAACCCTCGGCTGATTGCTTGGTAGAATCCTTATTGGATTTACCCTGTAATTGTGGTTTAATAGGTTTAGAGTAGGTCTTGGTGATATTCATTGGCAGGTCGCGTTCTTGATCCTGTACAGGAACGTTCAGCAGCTGCATGCACACTGCTAGTGCAACTGCCTCCCCTTTAAGAATGCTTAATATTATTGAAGAAACAGTGGCAAAATTGCCTATTAATTGCATCCCTAAATCCAGGGAAAGGGCAGCCCGTATTCATCATGAATTTGTTTTGACACTTCCGGAAGACTGGCAAGTGTTGGTGCACCATGTGCAGTAGTATAGAGCGTGGTAAATATCGTGCCCCAAGTATTGCAGTTATGTATTGTGGGAACAATCACAGATGGCAAGTGCATAGTGAGAATTCTATGTTTATCCTGAGGTCCCGTATGTGGAAAACCTGCTTCCAGAAGATTTAATTTTTGAACTAACAAAAACAGAATTCCTTCTCCTGTGGCAGGTACCTTAACCATGATGGAATGTACAGTTGCATGATTAATGCCTGGTGTGACTGCATGTGGTTTCACTGGGGCAGCTTGTACTTGGTTCATTTTTAATGTTTGCATTGCACACTGTACTAACAGTAGATATATTGCTTTAAGTTCAACATACAAGTGTCGAACCTCAACTATTGCCAAGGTGGCTGCATCAGGATGCGGTGTACATGTGCAAACATAAACCAGGTAGGACATCATTGCTCAGAGGACCTAACCTAACGTGTAGTATTGTTTGGGGTAGGGTGCCATCAAGCCAATTATTATGGTCTTGAAACTATAGAGTTATCTCTAAATATGCATAAGCTCTGTATTGCGCAGGTAAGTTAGCAGGTGTATAATGATGAAATGTATTAGTGTTCCCAATGGCTGCTGGAAAGGTGACCCAAGCGTATAATATTTCTATTCTGTAGGCTGGATGAGCCTCAACTACAAATGTTACCTGCCCCCCTGGGGCTGTGATGCCATTAATTAGCAAATGAGCACTGAGGGGAGGTCACATGTTTACTGCTATTGCTACCCATTGAGGGTTCGCCATGATAAACATACCTGTTCAGAGACAAGAAAGCCAAAAGGGGATCAATCCCTTTGAAGTTCAACCTTGAACAACCTACAGTGTTGGATAGGTACTATCTACTTAGCTGAGGAGAACATTTCAACACCACCGGCGTCTCCGTGTATAGTATAGAGGTGCTTTTAGCACGTAGTGAAACAGAGATCCTCAGGAGGATCTAAAAATCAATGCCTGACCAAACGTTGGAAGCGCCAAGTCACATGGCTCTCATTTTGCTAATGGGGCTACTGGATTTAGGCAGCAGCATCACCTGAATTGTGGGAAACTGAGTCCAATCCCACACAATGTGACAACTGTTGACCTAATATATTTTCAGCCAGCTAGCAGTGCCTCATTTTGCTGAAGAGCAGGGAAGAGCAGGAATGATTTGTGACAACCTCGCGCATGATATAATGACTTCTCAGGGAAATCGTGGTGATCAGATCTTTTCTCTCAGTTACATTAGTCTCACACATGCACAGACAAACAGAGGCAGAAAATGGTTTGATACACTTTATTGGGTCAGCTGCATCTTAGGAAAATGGCATAAAATGTAATAATGAGAATGATGAAACATACTAAAATCATATGGTGACATGGAAAGTGAAACACAGGAAAAGTCCCGCCATACTGTCACTATGCACACTATGGGAGTCATTACAACCCTGGCGGACGGTGTTAAAGGTGCGGTACTACCGCAAACAGGCCGGCGGACAAAAAAAAGGGAATTATGACCCTGGCGGAAACCGCCAACAAAGACAGCCACTTTAACACACAACCTGCCACGGCGGTACAGACAAGCAGCGCGGCTGTCACTGCCAACAGACAGGCGGAAGACAATGTACCGCCCATAGTATCACAACCCGCCAATCTGCCACCTTTTCCGGGGCAGATTCACCGTGGATAAAAACACGGCGGAAACAATATCTGCAATGGGAAAACGCTCACCTGAACACATCCCAAGAGGAAGGAGGACTCCATGGAGCCGGAACTCCAAATCCTACCGGCCCTTGTATTCTTGCTCATCTACGAAGAGCAACGGCATCGCCGGCGAAGACAACAGTGAGTACTGCACCTACGACATAAGGGAGGGGGGAGGCAAAAGTTAGGGGGACACACACGCAACACCCCCACCCTCACCCCCACCCTCGCATAGTACTACACACACACCAATGCATTCACAAAAATCTCATGAACAACCCACAACCCCCCCCGGAAGAATGCAAAGACAAAACAAAATCAGTTTAAACATTGTAATGTATCAATATAAATGTCTCAAAAATATACAGATATATCATTAAACCAGTCAAAAGTATATACATGACGAGAAGTAGTGCAGATATGTCCGTGCACCACTAGTCCAAAAATGCATGGGCGAGGCTCACAAAAGATACCTGTCCACAAACGGAGAGAACACTGCCGGGACATCAGATAGAAATACTACAGGCACCTCAGGGGGAAGGGAAGGGAGGGCACCTCAGCCGGAAGATAGCACCACACCAGATCCACGACGGGGCTCCATGCCCATTGATGTATCCTGGGGAGTGCAAAGCCACAGTCTCTCAAATCTCTACAGTGGGTGGGTTGCCCACTGTTACATCCTGGGGAGTGCAAAGCCACAGTCTCTCAAGTCTCTACAGTGGGTGGGTTGCCCACGGTACCATCCTGGGGAGTGCAAAGCCACAGTCTCTCAAGTCTCCACAGTGGGTGGGTTGCCCACTGTTCCATCCTGGGGAGTGCAAAGCCACAGTCTCTCAAGCCTCTACAGTGGGTGGTTTGCCCACTGTACCATCCTGGGGAGTGCAAAGCCACAGTCTCTCAAGTCTCTACAGTGGGTGGGTTGCCCACTGGACCATCCTGGGGAGTGCAAAGCCACAGTCTCTCAAGTCTCTACAGTGGGTGGCTTGCCCACTGTACCATCCTAGGGAGTGCAAAGCCACAGTCTCTCAAGTCTCTACAGTGGGTGGGTTGCCCACTGGACCATGCTGGGGAGTGCTAAGCCACAGTCTCTCAAGTCGATAATAGCCTCCACTGGTTCTGTAGGGGGACTGGTGCCCAGACTGCATTAGGCTCCCTGTGACAGTTCCTGTCCTCTCACTGTCCCAGCTGCACATGGGATAACGATGCGTGATGTGGCGGCCTTTTCATTCTTCCCCGGTGCATGCCCTGTTCATCGTTGCTTTGCCGTGGCGGTCCCTGGACTGTTCCGTGGTGCTTTGCCATGGCGGTCCCTGGACTGTTCACCGGTGCTTTGCCATGGCGGTCCCTGCACTGTTCAGCGGTACTTTGCCATGGCGGTCCCTGGACTGTTCAGCTGTGCTTTGCCATGGCGGATCTGGACTGTTCAGCGGTGCTTTGCCATGGTGGTCCCCGGACTGTTCAGCTGTGCTTTGCCATGGCGGTCCCTGGACTGTTCAGCAGTGCTTTGCCATGGCGGTCCCTGGACTGTTCAGCGGTGCTTTGCCATGGCGGTCCCTGGACTGTTCAGCGGAGCTTTGCCATGGCGGTCCCTGAACTGTTCAGCTATGCTATGCCATGGTGGTCCCTGGACTGTTCAGCAGTGCTTTGCCATGGCGGATCTGGACTGTTCAGTGGTGCTTTGCCATGGCTGTCCCTGGACTGTTCAGCGGTTCTTTGCCATGGTGGTCCCTGGACTGTTCAGCTGTGCTTTGTCATGGCGGTACCTGGACTGTTTAGCTGTGCTTTGCCATGGCGGATCTGGACTGTTCAGCTGTGCTTTACCATGGCGGTCCCTGGACTGTTCAGCAGTGCTTTGCCATGGCGGTCCCTGGACTGGCATTGGTGTGTGGCATGACGTTCTCTGGACTGGGCATTGGTGTGTGTCATGACGTTCTCTGGACTGGGCATTGGTGTGTGGCATTACGTTCTGTGGACTGGGCATTGGTGTGTGGCATGACGTTCTCTCATTGCCCAGTGGGGCTGTGGCAGCCGGGGCCCTCCTGGGCTATGACTCTGGCGGTGGTCTCCTGACGAGTGACAACACTTGGGCCCTCCTGGGCTATGACTCTGGCAGTGGCAGTGGTCTCCTGACCAGTGACGATACTTGGCCCTCCTGGGCTATGACTCCGGCGGTGGTCTCCTGACCAGTGACGATACTTGGGCCCTCCTGGGCTATGACTCTGGCGGTGGCGGTAGTCTCCTGACCAGTGATGATACTTGGGCCCTCCTGGGCTATGACTCTGGTGGTGGCGGTGGTCTCCTGACCAGTGACGATACTTGGGCCCTCCTGGGCTATGACTCCGGCGGTGGAGGTGGTCTCCTGACCAGTGACGATACTTGGGCCCTCCTGGGCTATGACTCCGGCGGTGGCGGTGGTCTCCTGACCAGTGACGATACTTGGGCCCTCCTGGGCTATGATTTCGGCGGTGGCGGTGGTCTCCTGACCAGTGACGACACTTGGGCCCTCCTGGGCTATGACTCTGGTGGCGGTGGTCTCCTGACCAGTGACGATACTTGGGCCCTCCTGGGCTATGACTCTGGTGGTGGCGGTGGTCTCCTGACCAGTGACGATACTTGGGCCCTCCTGGGCTATGACTCTGGCGGTGGCGGTGGTCTCCTGACCAGTGACGATACTTGGGCCCTCCTGGGCTATGACTCTGGCGGTGGTCTCCTGACCATTCACGACGGTGCTGGCGGTGGCGTCTCGACTGCCGGGAAGGATGCCGCCCTTCTCTGCCGTGATGCTCACACCAGGCTGTGCAGACTTCCTCTGGCCCTTACCCACCTTTGGAGGAGTCACAGCTGCCTCTGCAATTCCCCTGGAACCCCTGTGAGTTGTTTTGCCTCCAGGAGTCTTCACACGGTCCCGTTGGCCACTTTCCAATTTCAGAGCCTTTACAGGGGGTGGGCTGCCAGTGCCTTGGCTCCAGGTCACACTGCCTGCCCTGGTGGCCGGTGCACTCCACACACCTTGAACAGGCACCACTGGTACTGGCGGATTTTTGGCTGAGGCGCTATGACGGGACTGATGAATTGGAGGGGGGGTGGGGGCAAAAAGGTCAATTTTACAGACGGACAGTTTCTGACGAACACTGGGATGGGTAGTTGGAGGGGGTCTGGGAGTGGAGGAAGAGAAGGTGGTTGTAGGAGGTGTCCCTTTAGGTGTTTTGGGTGCAGGTGCAGGTACTGGAGGCTGTCGTGAGGTGGATGGATGTTGGGTGTGTGGTTGCCGGCATTTGGGTACTTTGGGTGGGGGCGTCACAGACACACTGGGAGAGGACACAGGGGACGTGTAAATGTGAGTGGAGGTGGTGAGTGCAGGTGAGCGGGTTGTGGTGATGGGTGTCCTGGTGCGATTCCTGGTGCCTGTAGATGTAGTGCATGCAGGTGAGAGTGTAGATGACACTGGGAGGGAGGAGGCAGATGATGACGAGGTAGACACAGTGGAGGCAGTGTGTGTTGGTGTGTCTGCATGTGTGTGATGCTTGTTTGAGTGCCTGTGGGTTGTGTGGTGCCTATGTTTGCCAGAGCTTCCCTTGGGTGTTGAGGTGTGTGCATGCTGGTCTGTAGGTGTGCTTGGGAAGGGCTGGGGTACATGGGATTGGGTCTGGGTGGAGGAGGTGGGAGGGGGGAGGCTAGACACAGGGACAATGGCTGCCATCAGTGCTGATGCCAGAGATTGCAGGGTTCGCTGAAGGACATCCTGACCGGAATGAATGCCCTCCAGGAGTGCATTACCGTGTTGCAACTCTCTATCTACAACCTGGATGGCATTCACAATGGTAGACTGCCCAACAGTAAGTGACCTGAGGAGGTCAATGGCTTCCTCATTGAGGGCAGTAGGGGTGACTGGGGCAGGGCCTGAGGTGCCTGGGGCGAAGGTGATGCCCACCCTCCTGGGTGAGCGGGCACGGGGCGAACACTGAGGGGCTGCTGGGAGGGCGGTGCTGGTAAGGGAGGTGGCGGCTGTACCTGTGGAAGTGGGGGGCACAGATGGTGCCGCCACCACAAGGGAGCTCCCATCGGCGGACGAGTCCATGTCGCTGGTTGGTGTTTCGGTGGCAAACGTGAAGCTCCCCTCGCCCTCCGTCCCACTGGTGCATTCTGAGTCCGTGGTGTGGCCCTCCATGGCCATGTGGGATGCAGCTCCCTCGTGCTCCGGTGCCACTGTACCTCCGCCTGATGATGCTGATGCGCATGAGAACAGGGAAAGCACAAAAAGGGGGGGGGGGAGACAGAAGAAGAACAGGTTGAGTGCATGGCATACCGCTACCGTTGGCGGACAATACAGACACAGCTGCCCCCTGCACTACGCTGTGCTCCTGGCCTCTGCAGATGCAATTCCTGGGATCTGGCCTACTTGGCTATGGTGGACATCTGCACACATGGATGTCACAGGGGCATCTATACCTGTACTTGGCACTATACTGCGGTGGGGTAGAGTGCCACATGGCCTGCATTACAAAGGGGCCTAGTCTACGTATTTCAGCCTGGTCTAGGTACACCCACAGCCCTCCTCCCCCACCCAGACCCCTCCACTGCACGCGAACTCTGCAGAATGAGGTAGTACTCACCCCCTTGTGTCTGCTGTGATGCCCTCAATAGCCCATCCAACTCAGGGTAGGCCGCCGCCAGGATCCGGAACATCAGGGGGGTCATGGTGTGACGGGCACCCCTCCCATGTTGGGAGGCCATCCCCAGCTGAGCCTCCGCCGTCTTCTTGCTGCAGCGGCAAATGTCCTCCCATCTCTTCCGGCAGTTGGTGCCCCGTATCTGGTGGGCCCCCAGGGTCCGGACATCCTTGGCGATGGCACGCCAAATGTCCTTCTTCTGGTGGGCGCTGACCTACATGACAGGCACAAGGGAAGAAGAGAAGCCATTACCGACTGCACCGTAGATGGAAATGTTCCCCCTGCCTACCCTTGCCATTTGGCACATGTTCCCTGAACTCTGCCCCCTTCCCTCTTACAACCAGCCCTCTCCAACCAGGCCTAGCCCATACAACGTGCTTCCTGTGTACTTACCTGTTGGTCTGGAGAACCGTAGAGTAGCGTGTACTGGAGGAGGACCCCGTCTACTAGTTTCTCCAAATCCTGAGCAGTGAAGGCAGGGGCCCTTTCCCCCGACGCAGCAGCCATCGTCGCTTCCAGACCGAGGTAACAGCAGCACTTGCAGTGTAGGTCCTCTCCTGTCGAAGGTCAGGTATCTAGTGATTGAACAGATAGAAAATGGAGGTGACGTCCGCGGAAGTAACTTCCGCGGTGGTGCGTATCATCACCGCTGGCGCACTTGTTCATTGGCTCCTGGGACCCATAGGGTCCGATGTTAACCAATGCAGCATTGCGATGCAGTCTACGACCGCCTACTGCGACGGTGTGCAACGCCAACGCAGTTACCCCACAATCCCATTGTCCCAGTGTAGAGGTAAGGCAGCCGCCATTTCAGGGGCCCACATCGGTTCATTTACTTCTGCGTCACACATAGCCAGGTCTACACTCAACACACATGCAGGAAGGGTTTTGTGTTTGGTGTTGTCTTCTGTGTAACTGTGGGTACATACCTTGCTAAAATATGACTCGTCGTCGCTGTTGTCCTTCCTAGGCACCGTCAGTTGGGACATTTGAGAAGATGGCGGAATCCTCCGGTGTACAGACCGCTGGTGGACCTGTTGACAATGGAGGAGTGACATGTCATCGTCACCTACCGGTTTGACTGCGCCACAATCCAGGAACTATGTACCCAGTTGGAGCCAGACCTGATGTCACCAATCCGCCATCCCACTGGAATCCCCCCTGACGTGCAGGTGCTGTCAGTGCTCCATTTCCTTGAAAGTGGGTCTTTTCAGACAACAGCGGCCATGGCATCAGGGATGTCCCAGCCTATGTTTTCAAATGTCCTGTCCAGAGTATTGTCTGCCCTGCTGAAACACGTAAGGAGATACATCATTTTCCCTGAGGTGGAAGATTTGGCTACAGTGAAAGGTGACTTCTATGCCCTTGGACATATCCCCAACATCATAGGTGCTATTGAAGGAACCCATGTAGCTCTGCCCCCCACCACAGGAGTGAACAGGTGTACAGGAACAGGAAGAGTTATCATTCTATGAATGTACAGATGGTCTGTTTGGCAGACCAGTACATCTCCCAGGTTAATGCTATGTTCCCTGGCTCAGTGCATGACGCCTACATCCTGCGGAATAGCAGCATCCCTGATATGATGGGTCAACTCCAGAGGCACCGTGTGTGGCTATTAGGGGACTCTGGTTACCCCAACCTGTCCTGGCTATTGACCCCAGTGAGGAATCCCAGGACTAGGGCAGAGGAACGGTACAATGAGGCCCATGGGCGGACTAGGAGGGTGATCGAACGCACCTTCGGCCTCCTGAAGGCCAGGTTCAGGTGCCTCCATATGACAGGTGGTTCCCTATTCTACTCACCGAAGAAGGTGTGCCAGATCATCATCACCTGCTCGATGCGTCACAATCTTGCATTGCGACGCCAGGTGCCTTTTCTGCATGAAGATGGTCCAGATGACGGTGTTGTGGCAGCTGTAGAGCCTTTGGAGCCTGTGGACAGTGATGAGGAGGAAGCTGAGGAAGAAGACAACGACAACAGGGAGTCAGTCATACAGCAATATTTCCAGTGACACACAGGTGAGAACATTTACATTTTTACCATTACATTCACTGTCACACGTATTCCTCTATCCTGTGTGTAATTTCATAGCATTATTTGGTACTGAGTTGTTCCTTTCCATTACCGTTTCACAGGTGTGGTTACCAACGTGTGTCATCTGCATGCATCCTTCAAGGACTTGTGATGTGTGACATAGGTATGTTGCCTTTACAAGTAGAAACGCTTTTTTACACTGTCATTGATAATACATATTACCAAATCATAGACTGACTCCAGATTGTTTTGTGGTTCAAGGGTGTTTATTGAAGTGCTAAAAAATGGAGGGGGGTTGTAAAAGGGTGATGGGTGATGGTGAAGGAATGTCCATGGCAGAGTCCAGTCCAATAGTCTCACAGGTACACTGCCCATCTGGGCATAGGAAGTGGAGCTAGGGCAGTTTAAGTATGGACAGGGTAACAAAGTGGGACAGTGGGAGGACAATCAGGGTGGTCTCATTTCCTGGCGGGGGTCTTGCCATCTTGCTCTGTTCTGTTCCTGGATTTCAGGGCCCGCTTGCGTGGTGGTTGTCTGTCTGCAGGGGGTGGGGTGCTGGTGTGGTGGTCCTGTGGCGGGGCGTCCTGTCCAATAGCGCCGGCGGAGGTGGTGGGCAGTTCTTCGTCCTGGCTAGTGTCAGGGGCCCCTTGGAGTGCCACGGTGTCCCTCAAGGTCTGCTGTATGTCCTCCAGCACCCCTACGATGGTGCCCAAGGCGGAGCTGATGGTCCTGAGCTCCTTCTTGAACCCCAAATACTGGTCCTCCTGCAGGCGCTGGGTCTCCTGAAACTTGACCAGGACCGTCGCCATCGTCTCCTGGGAGTGGTGGTATGCTCCCATAATGGAGGATAGGGCCTCGTGGAGAGTGGGTTCCCTTGGCCTGTCCGCCCCCTGTCGCACAGCAGCCCTCCCAATTCCCCTGTGTTCCTGTGCCTCCATCCCCTGGACCGTGTGCCCACTACCACTGCCCCAGGTCCCTGTTGTTGTTGGGGTGGTGGGTTTTCCTGGGTTCCCTGTAGTGGTGGACACACAGCTGATTGACCTGTCCTGGGTAGGGAGGTTTGGGCCCACTGGGTGGGTGCTGTGCTGCTGTTACCAGAGGGTGGAAGGTCAGTGTTGGGCTGTGCCTGTGCAAGGGGAACCGACTGTCCCGAGGCCCACGATTGTCCGGGCTGGTCATCAGGATCCAGTAGGGCAGAGCTGCTATTGTCACTGTGGGCCTCTTCTGTGGGTGGAGTGGAGTTGTCTGGACCCTCCGGGGTGGTGATGTGGGGGTGTGCTTTATATTGTGTTGGGTGTGTGGGAGTGGTGTTTGTATGTGTCTCAGGTGTGTGTATTTGGAATTGTCCAATGTGGCGGTGTTTTGGAGATTTGTGTGTATTTTGAGCGCGGCGGTGTGTACCGCCAATGGAATACCGCGGTTGAAAGACCGCCGCGAGGATTCGTGTGTCATGATAGCATGGGCGTATTTCTGTTTGCGTGACGGTGGAGGAATTGTTTTCGCCAGTTTAACACTGACCTTTGGTGTGGCGGAGTTTTGTGGATGTCTGAATATCGGCGGATTCCGAGATGTGTGTCATAATAGCTGCGGTGGTATTCCGCGGCCGCGGCGGTGTTTTGGCAGACTTCTGCACGGCGGTAAGCGGCTTTTACCGCCGATGTTGTAATGAGGACCTAAATGCTTTCCTAGGTGAAAGTACAACTAGATGAACAAAATAAGACAGCACCACGAATGTGGCCAAATCTGAAATAATAAAATAAAGCAGAATAAAATCATACTAGAATAAAGGGCACAAGCAGAAGGCCTGGTTGCTAAAATAACGTGTCCGGAGATATCATTGAAATGGCTCTGCAACAGCATTTGTTGTGAACAGGAAACTTTTTATCTTAATATTGAAAAGAAAGAAGACATTAGATAAAACAGTCATGTAAACGAGGAAAAAAACACTAAGAATGAGATTTATTAATAAAACTAATTTTTTCAAATGTTTTAAAGATGAATGGATGCACACGTCTAGTACAGAACCATTTTTTAATGAAGAGAGTTATGTTCAAGAGAATACATAACTGCATAGAGTCGACATAACTTGTTGTTGCTATGAAGTAAAACATGGTACTCCTGAGGAAAAATAAGAGATAGTTCCTAGGAATGTAGAAGCAGTCAAGCTGAAGAAATACAAGGAAGGTGTAAACAAGCTCCTGTGTACAAGTGGAAGTGTAGAAGCATTTTCAGTATCCGTCAGAAATCAATTAATAAATTGAAAACTTTCTTAACCCCTTCGCTACCAGGCTTTTTCCCTCTCAGGTGCCAGGCTTTTTTTTTACTGTTTTGGGCAGTTCACGCTTAGGGCCTCATAACGTTTTGTCCATATAAGCTACTCACGCCAAATTTGCATCCTTCTTTTCCAACATCCTACGAATTCTAGCAGTACCCAGAGTTTGTAGTTTCCCCAGAAGGAGACCAAGAAATTAGCCAATACCAGCAATTTGTTTTCCAATAGGAAAAAAGTGCTGCAGAAGAAGGCTTGTGGTTTTTTGCCTGAAAATGGTATTAACAAAGGGTTTATGGTGTTAAAATCACCATCCTACAAGCTTTCAGTAACAGGCAGACTTGAATCAGAAAACCACATTCTTCAACACAATTTTTGGCATTTTACTGGGGCATACCACATTTATACTTTTTTTGTGCTTCCAGCCTCCTTCCAGTTAGTAACAGAAATGCCTGTGAAACTAATACTGGATCCCGGGAAGCTAAACATTTCTGAAAAATAGATGACATTCTTAATTCAGCCAGGGTCATTTGTGAAGATCCTACAAGGTTTTCCTACACAAAAAATAACCGCTGAAATAAAAAAATATTGAAATTGAGGTAAAAAAAATAACCAACCATTTTTCTCCACGTTTTACTCTGTAACTTTTTCTGTGAGGTCAAATGTTTAAAAGTAATATACCGGTATGTCTGCTGGACTCTTCTGGTTGCGCTGTATAGCGCTTGTAGATTAATCAAGAACTCTAGACACCCGGAGCCAATAAATGAGCTGCACCTTGCAATGGGTTTTCATTCTTTACCGGGTATACAGCAATTCTTTTGCTGGAATATAAAGAGTGAAAAATAGGTACCAAGAAAACCTTTGTATTTCCAAAATGATCACAAGATAAGATGTTGAGAATCAGTGGTTATTTGCAGATCTCTGAATTCGGGGCTACCCATACTGTCATGTCAATTACAGGGCATTTCTCAAATAGTCGTCTTTTTTTACACACTGTCTTACATTTGGAAGGAAAAAATGTAGAGAAAGACAGGGGGCAATAATACTTGTTTTGCTATTCTGTGTTTCCCCAAGTTACCCGATAAAAATGGTACCTCACTTGCATGGGTAGGCCTAATGCCTGCGACAGGAAACGCAACATGGACACATCACATTTTTACATTGAAAACTGACGTGTTTTTTGTAAAGTGCCTAGCTGTGGATTTTGATCTCTAGCTCAGCTGGCACCTATGAAAACCTAACAAATCTGTGCATTTTTAAAAACTGGACACCTAGGGAAATCCAGGATGGGGTGATTCATGGGGTTCTGACCAGATTATGTTACCCAGAATCCTTTGCAAACCTCAAAATGTGGCCAAAAAACACTTTTTGCTCACATTTCGGTGACAGAAAGTTCTGGAATCTGAGAGAAGCCACAAATTTCCTTCCACCCACCTTTTCCCCAAGTCTCCCTATACAAAAGATACCTCACTTGTGTGGGTAGGCCTAGTGCACGCAAAAGGAAATGCCCCAAAACACAATGTGGGCACATCAAAATTATCAAATACATAACTACCTGTTTTTGCAGGGTGGGCACCTGCATTTTTGGTCCTGTGCTCAGCAGCCATATAGAGAAACCTACCAAAGGCAAATATTTCTGAAAACTAGATGCCCAAGGGAATCCAAAGAGGTGTGACTTGCGTGGACCCCCCAATGTTTTCTTACCAGGAATCATCAGCAAACCTCAAATTTCGATAAAAAATCACATTTTCCCATATTTCTGTGTGGGAATCACCGCACCGGGACAAATTTCCTACAACCCAATGTTCCCCTCAGTCTCCCGGTAAAAATTATACTTCAGTTGTGTAGGTGGGCCAAGTGCCTGTGACAGGGAAGAGACAAAAACACGTTGAAATTGAGGGGGAACAAAAGCGGGTCTAAAAGGGCAGTTTGAAAGTTTTTTTTAGTGGTATAAATATGACACTGCTGGGTGGATTCCTGCAGATTCCGGAAGGTTCCATCACAAAAATGTGGGGAAAATGTGTGATTTCCAGCAAAGTTGGAGGTTTGCAGGCCATTGTGGGAAAGAAAATGGTGCGGGGTGCATGTGAAGCACACCACCCTGGGTTCACCCAGATGTGTCTAGGTCTTGTAGATTTTTCTACATGGCAGCGTCCTAAAGTCCAAAAAGTGCAGCCATCACCATTCCAAGTGGGACGATTTTGAGAGTTAGACAAGCTCTCATGGCCCAAATGTAACACCAAAATCCAAAATAATCAAATGTCTTTTTGCTTGCCGTGGGATAAGATGTTTTAGTGTGTGGGGGAGAGCTAAAACACTGTTACCCCCTTCAGTTGGGTGGGGGCACAACCATGCCCATACTGGTTGGTAGCCACCACCCAACTTTTTTTTTAATTCCCTGGCATCTAGTAGACTTTCTGTCCCCCCGGGTAGCGGATCAGGGGTAATTGCCCCACCTGCCCAGCGGTGGGCAGAACAACTTTGGCCTCATTTATTTGGGGTGGGGGTATGGGCATACCCCCACCCTCTTTTAAAAAAAAAAAAATCTTCCCTGGTTTCTGGTGGGCTTTCTGATGAAAATAGGCCAATCTGCCCATGGGGGGGCAGAACTGACCAACAGTAATGTGCCCCCATGGGGAGAGACCCTTGCCCAATGGGCTGTTCCCCCAAACTAAACATGCACATACACACACACCAATCTCTGTTGCCTAAGTGGTTTCTGCCCCACCCTGGGGCAGATTGGCCTAATAGAAATAGGGTGGTCTGCCCCAAAGGGGAGCAGAAATTGCCTAAAATAAATTTGTCCCCCAGGTTGACGGCCCTTGCCTAAGGGGTCGCTCCCCACATAAACAAACAAAAAAATTCCTGGTGCTAAGAGGTTTTTGCCCCCCTGGGGGGAAATCGGCCTAATTACAATAGGCCAATCTGCCCCCAAGGGGGGCAGAAATGGCCAAAAACAAATTTACCCCCCAGGGGAGTGACCCTTGCCTAATGGGTTGCTCCCCTCACGTGAAACTGACAAAAAAAAATCCCTGGTGTCTAATGGTTTCTGCCTGCCTTGGGGGAAAATTGGCCTAATAAAAATAGGCCGATCTGACTCCAAGGGGACAGAAACGGTCTAGAGTTAATTTTGTTCCAAGGGGAGCGACCTTTGCCTAAGGGGTCAGGGAGTGACCTTTGCCTAAGGGGTCGCTCCCTACATATAAAAAGAAAACACACAAACAAAAAATCCCTGGTGTCTCGGGGTTTCTGCCTCCGGGGGCAGATGGGCCTAATTATAGTAGGCTGATATGCCCCCAGGGGGCAGAAATGCCCATAAAGTATCTTGTCCCCCTTGGGAAGTGGCCCTTGCCCATGGGGCGGCTCCCCTTATGCATAACATAAAAAATAAAAAATTCCCTGGTGTCTAGTGGTCATTTCTACTGCCCGATCGCATCGTGATTGGGCAGCAGAAATGCTGAGAGAGACATGAAAGAAGAGGAAAGGCCTTTCCTCTCCTTTCATGCCTCTCTCACCCCCTCCACTTGATCAGAGGAGAAATGCTTTTGCATATCTCCTCCGATCCGTGCTGGAAGCTAGCTCTCCGATGAGGTCAGCGCAAGATTGCGCGTTGACCTCATCAGATGGCACGTGGGACGGTGTGGAAGGGGAAGCGATTCCCCTTCCATCCCTGCCCAGGGGAGGGGAGTGCTTGGCCCTTGGGGGAAGGGCAAGCGCTCCCCCCGAGGGCCCGTAGCAGGTTGAGCTGGTCTCGTCCTCGGCACCAGACACCCGTTGCCGAGGGCTAGACAGCTCGTCCTGGTCACTGTAGGCGTTAAGCGAGTTTTCATGGAAAAGTGTGAAACAAAATTAAAAAGCTTCAAGAATTAGATCCATGCAAAGTTAGAAAATACACTAACTTACAAGGCCATTCATTAGCATGTCTTTGAAAGAAAATGCGCAGAAGCACTTTTCATCACTTTAGAAGGTTAACTGTGCATCATTCAAAAATGCGAAATTTGGTAAGAAGACTTTAATATGTGAAAACTCCAGCTTTATGTTTAGGAGATTTGAATAGAGCACTCTTACATGGTACTGTAGCAGAGGTTGAGAAAGTTTGTCAAGACATTCAGTTCTGTTTCTTTGGCCCTGAAGAAGAGAGCAGGGAGAATGAATAGGTAGTGATTGGAGGCTAGAGGGACTGGACACACAGATTAGTATTAATACATTTAAAAACGAGATAGAGACATTAAAGCCACTTTCTTCTGAGAAACCTGACAATAGCCCTCATTATGATCTTGGCGGTCTGGGCCGCCATGCTGGTGGTGGCCCTGACTGCCATATAATGTACCGCCCAAAACCCCATGGCGGAATACATCGCCACCGCCGTAATGCTAGTGTATTCCTACTGGATAATGATACCCATTCCACCAGCCTTTTCCTGGTGCTTCACACCTCCAGGGAAAGGCTGGCGGAATGGGTATTTTGGGGCAATGTTACGGGCAGTGATATGCGCGACGGGTGCAGCTGCACCTGCCGCACAGAGACACTGACGGCGGCTCCATGTGGAGCCACCAGCAATGTCCCGGCCAGGCATTCTGCTGGGCTGGTGGGCAGAAACAATATTTCCGCCTCTTTCCCAGCAAAATGCTGGACGATCGCCGGCCTGAACACGACGGTGAAAACCGCTGTGTTCATAACGGGGGCCTATGCTTGTATTTCATGTCACTGCACTCACTATAAAAAACTAACTCATAATGGAGTTCTATTTTCTAAAACTTAAGAAAATATCTATAAGAAGTGTTAGGAATTTGGTGCATGTCTATTTTTAGAAGAACTTTAGTCACAAAACAAACAATATGTAAGAATTGCTATGACAAATTATAAGATAATAAAATGCCAGCTAGAGCAATTCATATTAGATTAGAATCGGTACCAATGCCACATGCACTTAGTGAATTAAATGTGTATTAATCAATTGTAGTTCAAACTGCCGATTTATTTCAAGCAATCATTCGAATGGAGGCAAAATTAGGGAAACTGCCAACAACAGAACTACAAAAAGGACTTAAGGAAGCATTGTGTATTGTTTTTTTAAATGTGTAAACTGTGGATGTTGTAATAGATATAGATGAACCACTGATTATTTTAGTAAATGGAGTTCCCCAAAAAAATTCTGGCAAAAATTTGCGAATGTGAATAAAGTAAAAAGTTACAATATATTTGAAAGACAGTGATATATTGTATTGAAATATTGATGTTGGTGGAGATGTAATTTGTATTGAAGATGAAGTACTACATTCTAGTGGACAAATTGAAAAAGTAGATAAGCAGAAGTCAGAAGAAATATATGAAAACTATTGTATTCATCCACCCCATTCAAAATATGTTGTTGGGGATGCTACTGATCTGTTTCAAATTAAACAAGCTAGAGGAGCTCTAATGAGTGTGGGGAAAATGCTCAGAGGCTTGTTATTTTCCACAGCTATTTCCCACAGGAGTTGGTGCCCACTATGATGATCAACCTGTACAAATACCAGCAGCTAAATACAGGTCAACAAGACTATATTCAGAGGACCCTTGGTTTTGACAATGTATTCCTTATATATTCCACCTGTTATTTGAGAGTGACTTGTCTGGACTCTCTTAAGCTGTCAACCATGTTCTTAAGAAAGGAGTTAATCCACAAAATCTGTCTGCTAGAGATTTTGTTGAGAACATACAAGGTAAAGAGGAAAATCTGGAGTACAATTTAATTAATCTGACAGCATGTCAATGTGGGATTAATGAATACTGGCATTGTTGTCATGGAAAACTTAAATGTATGCTCTGTAACTTAGGTTGACCCACTAGGTTTGAAACATTTAGTTGCGCAGAGTATGCTTGTTAAGGATATCTATTGGAAGACAGCAGGAGAACTTTGCTGTTTGGATCCTGCTAAAATATATACGTACTTCAATCACAAGTTTCATGCAATGATTACTTTTATATGCAATAAAACAAATCCTCCTCTTCGAGAAGTTACATATTGTTTTGGGAGAAAATAATACCCATCAAGAGGTGCTCCTCATATACACATGCTCTTATGGATGAAGGATGCACCAACATCTGGAACAGATCCTGAAGATTGTGTACTGTCATTCATAGTGCAGTATGTTACATGCACCATTCCAGATGACAATAATAACAAAACCCTAAAACAGCAAGTTCTAAGCTTCTAAAAACATAGGTGTGGCAACTATTGCGGCTTAAGAGATAGAGCTAAAGGAAAGTTTTATACAAGGTGTTGTTTTGGATTTCCAAGGCGTATCATCTCTAATGGAAGAATGAACAGCTTTTTATCGTCAGTGAGTGCACACTGACAAATATGACAGATACCTCTTATCCAAAAAAATTCCACAACTTGAAAATATGTGTCTTTCCAAAATTCTGCAACACTATAGGTATAGAAATAATGTGTTGGAAAGTATTCATCAAGGCAAGTGTGGTGTAGCTGGTTGTGATGGTTGTTTAGTTTGGCATGCAAAAGATAACTTAATCAACCATCAAACATATACTTATGTTTCAAACTACTGAGATAAAATATTTTTTTTGCTTGCCACTTCTTCAGCTTTTTCAACCTTGGTGATCTGAAATAGAGTTACTTGGAGAAAATGATTGTTATAAAGACTCTTTTAAAGCTGTAAACAGGAGTGTTTGGTGTTCAATATTTCCGAACTACCTGAAAATGTTAAAGAAGAAATTGACCAAGAGGAAAGTATTGCTACTCAGATAGCAAAAAAAAGCTTTCAAAGCCACCAGAGTTCTTAACGTCTGAGTCAAGAACCCCTTGGTCAGCCAGTATTCAAGAAAGAAGCTGCCATTGCAATGAACAAAGTGGCGACAGTAATGGACAAGCAAGAGAAGGAAATGTTAACTTGGAACAGTTAGTAGAGCAACTCAGTAATTATCATAAAGAAATACAAATGGAAGTCAAAGAAAAAGTAAAGCTTGGATTAATTCATGAAAAACATAAATTCAATGTTCAAGCTTTAAACCACTTCTTTTGTATATCAGTGGACAAGCTGGGAATGGAAACTTTTTACTAGAAACTTTGACCATCGATCTCCAGAAGACTACAGATTCTACTTCATCATGTGTAGTAACATCTACTGGATTAGCTGCAGACTACATCAACCTTATATCATTTACTTATGCTCCCTGTTGAACACAATTATAAACTGGAGTACCAAAAGTAATCTGGAGGAGCTTGTCATGAAGATTCCAGAGTTTTGAAGAAATTGAAACTTTTAATCATCGATTAGGGGATCATGGTCTCAAATTTAATGCTTGCCTTTGTACATTTGAGAATGAAGCAGATATTGAAGACAGAGTATGGTGTCCTTTTAAGAGGAAAACATGCAGTTGCCTTTGATGGTTTGTTATAACTTACCTCAGTGAAAGGACAGGCCATATTCTACATGAAGAAACTCGTAATTCTTTAGGAAGTGTTGGGAACATGAACATTTGGTTGAGTTACCCCTACAAGGAATTAATTAGAAACATGCGTCGAGCATCTGAGAAGCAATATGGAAATATTCTGAAGGATATCAGAGTAGGAATACTATCGTAAGAAGGGAAACACTGCTTGGAAACCAGACTTTTAAAGAACATATTTCTTTCAAAAACATCTGCAGCACAATTAATGTTTGAATTCATTCAACAAGGAAAATCCATTGTGTTAAAAGCCTACCCTTAAAGAATGTCCCTCTTTCAATGAAGAATTACTGCAACTGGAGAAAGAACAAACATCAGAATTAATATCAATTGATGAAATTCAACACCAAGGAGTGACAATGTTGCTGAGTGGAAAACTACAATCACAACTCAACTCTTTGGAAAAGTCTTTTTCCAAAACTACAGGCTTAGAAAAGGTGTTTATGTGTTTGTAAGAACTGTAGGGTGATTTTGCGGTGTAATTTAAATGCTGAAGAAAGATTAGTAAATGGAGATATGGGAAAAATAATAGATGGAATTTTGTATTCAAACAGAAATGAGGTTCAATATCTAGCAATTCAATTTGATGATTTTGAAGGTGTAAAACAGATATAAAGGTCTGTTGTGCATATCTTTGAAGGACCTCTTTGCTTGCAGAAAGCAGTTTCCAATATCTCTAGCATATGCTGTAACAATACATCACTCTCAAGGATTAAGTGTAGATGCAACATGTATTAATATTGGTAGCACTGTATTCAAATAAGGTATGTCAAATGTAGCATTGTCAAACATAGAGGTTTGCCTGGTTTGTATCTTATAGAGTTTGATGAGAGTAAAGTACATGCTGATTCCAGTTGCATACTGGAGTACAACTACGTGAGAAGCCTGTATTCTCCACATCTAAGACAGTATTCAGTTTACAAAAAGCTTAAAAGCTTACCAAAATGAAAGATTTCATAGGATCAGAGTGAAGTTCCTGAGAATAAGAAGAAGAAAGAAAAGAGAGAAGTATTGGAGAAAAAGAATGCTAAATGTGATGCTGGGATTGTAGGTTACCAGTTACCAAATATCTCTGGAGTCACCTGCTATGTTAAAGTAGTTTTCAATGTACTGTTCTGTTTACCTAATCTGATAAACAAAGAAAGGAAAAACAATTATGCTCTGCACTCTTGAGCTTGTTTGCACTCTGGTGTAGTGATAGAACAAAAACATACTTAGCATCTTCTATTACAGATCTTGAAGATCTGTGCACTGGATCAGTATTCTGCACTCAAAACACTCAAGAAAGTGCCCAAGAATTTTTGAAGGGCCTTCAAGGTATTTTAGATGAAGAGGAACCATTTGGAGTAAGTTATTCATGGCAGCACAATTGTGAAAAGTGTTCCTTTTCTTGAAAAACAAAAAAGATTCAAAATGATTTATCTATCTAACTCTACCAGATTGTAAAACTGTCAGTTTTGAAAAGTTATTTAAAATTGCATCACAGAATAAAACCTCCACAAAATGTTACTCAGACATTCTATAATCTTGGTACATCAGAACTGGAAAGTATTTTATTTTAATGCTACAACAATGCAAAGCAGATGGAACTAAGTTGGAAACTCAAATTACAAATTCTAAAGCTGGACAAATCTCTGTTTCTAGTAAAACATGTACCTGTACAGCTATTATTTTAAATGAAGGAATAACTGTTACATCTGGTCATTACACCGCCTACATAAGAAATTGAACTGGATGGACAGAGTGTATTGATAGTAATCTTACATTCAAGCAAAGATTACCATATACATTACCAAATTCTTAGCTTCTGTTTCTGGAACCAAAGTTCTAAGGAGGATTAATACTACAAATAGGGAATAATATATCTCAGGAACTTTTAATACAACAACATTAGATATCATTCGGCCTAACACAGTTGATATCTTTATAAGAAATTCTACTTCCTCAAACCTTCTTGCTATTGGAAGAAACTCTGAATTATACTACTAAACTGCAAATAAAGGTCACAAAGTTTCAACGAGGACAAACATCTACAAAAGAGAAAAAGAAACACTGCTAAACTTGTGATTGAAGGACAGCTGGAAATAATAAAAATATTAATACCAGTGATGTACTGTACTCATGTTGAATGCAACACCAGACTTCATGATATCATATGGCCTACCAAGGGTGATGTCTTTATACACTTTTTTCTCTTCTACAAATTAATTATATAGAAAAGCTATTTTATATCTCATATTATTTAACAAGTATAGGAAAACAGTTTGGTAAATATTTGTAGTGAGTTTCATACATAGTAATGTTAATTTGAAATAACGTGCTATGTAATATTGAGCTTTTTGTTTACAGTCCACATGACTGTTTTTCCCCGACTGTTCAAGAATGAGTACCTTTATGACCTTTATTTATAGCACAAAAGTATAGATTCTGAGAACAGTGAAGTGAATATAACATGCTTAAATAATATGTTTATTGCTATATAATGATATTAATTCATTTGACTTGTAATTAACAACATCAGGTTTATTACTGATTCTAAACTTTTAATAGATAATGTAATAATATAAAAGTTTAACTTTTATTTATGTTTTGTCTCTTTTTACACAGATTAAAGGACCTCTTTATTGCAGAAATGTGGAAAAATAATTACATACCTGTCGCTGCACGGGTAACAGGTAGTCACACTGAGTCATTTTAGTTCTGTTTTCTCCTTTATTTTCGTGCTATAGTCAATAGGGTTTTAGTTCCAAACTAACAGTACTAGGTGGTCTTCTCTTCTCTCCCTTCAGGTCTCTATGGAGCCAGGACTATGAAGAAAGATTGCCTCGGAATAAAAGATACAGCAATAACTCAGTCACGTCCTACTAGTACTTCACTCCATTATTCTTTCCTAAGTTCTTTCCATTTCATCATTCATGAACTACAGTGACTGATTAATCCAAAACTTAGCACATGAAGATCAGTGACACCGAGTAGTAGAATAACTTTCCTTACTATTGAAAAAAGGTATTTGTTGAAAATAATTTGTGATGGAGAGGAAAGCAAGGCAAGTAAAGTGAGACTAGGTGCCTGAATTAGAGTTTGGCAGATGTGACGAATGTGCTAAATAAAAACAATATCCCATTACTTTCCCTGTACTGCTGTGCATTGTTCTTTACACTGTCTACATAAAGCACACAGGATATCTGCATTTTATCCACATTTTATACAGGACATGTGTGACGTATTATAATAATTATTATTATTATTTTGCCCCTTTGTTGTTAGGGTACAATTGAAATACAATCAGAGAAGAGCAGGACCATTGGAATTGTAGTACCATAATAAATTGTCCATTATAGCTGCCTCAGCTGCTGACTGCTGAGAGTAGAAAAGAATTACCCAAAGCTAGCATGCCTCCATCGATGTTGCACAACAATAATACTATTAATTGTGTTGCATAAAGCCTTACTCATTAATGAGAGGTAAATTATTTTTCTTTTTACACACAAAGGCCCTCATTACAACATTGGCGGTAAACGCCGCTTACCGCCGCGCAGAAGACCGCCAATACACCGCCGCGTCCGTGGAATTCCGCCACAGCTATTATGACCCTCATCTCGGAATCGGCCGAAAGTCAGACACTCACACAACTCCGCCACAACAAAGGTCAGTGATAAACTGGTGAAAACAAAACCTCCACCGTCATGCCAACAGAAACACGCCCATGCTATTACGACACATGAATCCAAGCGGGGGTCTTTCAACCGCGGTATTCTATTGGCGGTACACACCGCCGCGCTCAAAATACACACACATCTCCAAAACACAGCCACATTGGACAATTCGAAATACACACACCTGATACACATACACACACCACTCCCACACACCCAATACAATATAAAACACACACCCACATCACCCACAAACCCCTACGACCAAAAATTATAGACGAAGGCGACAGAGAGAGAGCACAGCATAGACAACCCCACCACACAGAGGCACACAACACCATCACCCACACAACATCCATGCACAAAACACCACACACCACTACACATCACCACACTCATCACCACATACACCATCCCACACATCACCTACACCACCCCATGGCACGTCAAAGACACCCCAGGTTCTCCGAGGAGGAGCTCAGGGTCATGGTGGAGGAAATCGTACGGGTAGAGCCACAGCTATTTGGATCACAGTTGCAACACACATCCATAGCAAGGAAAATGGAGCTATGGCGAAGAATAGTCGACAGGGTCAATGCAGTGGGACAGCACCCAAGAAATTGGGAGGACATCAGGAAGAGGTGGAACGGCCTACGGGGGAAGGTGCATTCCGTGGTCTCCAGGCACAACATTGCTGTACAGCAGACTGGCGGCAGACCCCCACCTCTTCCCCCACAACTAACAACATGGGAGGAGCAGGTCTTGACCATTATGCATCCAGAGGTCCTCGGTGGAGTCGGTGGAGGAATGGACACTGGTAAGTCAAATCTTAACTATCATATCCCCCACCCTACCTGCACGCTATCACACACCCCCACCCTCACCCCCTCCCCTATCAGTCCAACTCCTCACTAATGTATTAATGACACAAACCACCCATCCCAACACCAAGCCCTGCATGACACAACAAAGCATGGACACCCATCACTAAAGCATGCCAACTGCACATACCCATAACACCCCCTCAACCATCATCCCACAAGGCCCCAAACAGGAATGCTAGCACTGGGGTACAAGCTCACCCACCCATTGCACACCATGACACACACACATACAATAATCATGCTTTTACACACCTGCAGGACCACTACCTAACGTCACCAGACAGGAGGGTCCAGACATCTCTACCCCACCCACAGAAGAGGCCCACAGTGATGACAGCAGCTCTGGCCAACTGGATCCAGATGACCAGCCCGCACCATCGTGGGCCTCGGGACAGTCGGTTCCCCTCGCACAGACACAGCCTAACACTGACCTTCCACCCTCTGGAAACACCAGTACAGCACCCACCCAGCGGGCCCATACCTCCATACCCAGGACACGTCAATCAGCTGTGTGTCCACCACTACAGGGAACCCAGGATAACCCACCACCCCAACAACAACAGGGACCTGGGGACAGTGGTAGTGGGCACACGGTCCAGGGGACGGAGGCCCAGGAACACAGGGGAACTGGGAGGGCTGCCGTGCGACAGGGGGCAGACAGGCCAAGGGAACCCACTCTCCACAAGGCCCTCTCCTCCATCATGGGAGCATCCCACCATTCCCAGGAGACGATGGCTACGGTCCTGACCAAGTTTCAGGAGACCCAGCGCCTGCAGGAGGAACAGTATTTGGGGTTCAGGGAGGAACTCAGAACCATCAGCTCTGCCCTGGGCACCACCGTAGGGGTGCTGAAGGACATGCAGAACACCATGAGGGACACCGTTCCACTCCAAGGGGCCCCTGACACTAGCATGGACGATGAACTGCCCAACACCTCCGCCGGCGCTAGTGGACAGGATGCCCCGCCACAGGACCATCACACAAGCACCCCATCCCCTGCAGACGGACAACCACCCCGCAAGCGGTCCCTGAGATCCAGGAACAGGACAGAGCACGATGGCAAGACCCCCGCCAAGAAATGAGACCACCCTGATTGTCATCCCACTGTCCCACTTTGTAACCCTGTCCATATTGGAACTGCCCCAGCTCCACTTCCTATGCCCATATGGGCAATGCACCTGTGAGACTAATAGACTGGACTCTGCCATGGACATTCCTCCACCATCACCCATCACCATTTTACCACCCCATCCAATAAATAGCACTTCAATAAACACACTTGAAGCACACAAATCTCAGGAGTCAGTCTGTGATTTGGAAAATGTGTATTAGCTATGACAATGACAAAATCCGTTAGAAAATGTAATGTAAACATACCTATGTCACACATCACAAGTCCATGAAGGATGCAAGCAGATGACACACGTTGGTAACCACACCTGTGAAACCGTAGTGGAAATGTACAACTCAGTTACCAAATACTGCTTGAAATTGACAGACAGGATAAAGGTAGAAGTGTGAAAGTAAATGTAGTAGTCAAGAAAGTGTTCTTACCTGTGTGTCACTGGAAATATTGCTGTATGACTGAGTCCCTATTGTCAATGTCTTCTTCCTCTGCTTCCTCCTCATCACTGTCCACAGCTGCCACAACACAATCATCTGGACCATCCTCCTGCAGAAAAGGCACCTGGCGTCGCAATGCCAAGTTATGGAGCATGGAGCAGGCGATGATGATGTCGCACACCTTCTTCGTGAGTAGAATAGGGATCCACCAGTCATATGGAGGCACCTGAACCTGGCCTTCAGGAGGCCGAAAGTCCGCTCGATCACCCTCCTAGTCCGCCCATGGGCCTCATTGTACCGTTCCTCTGCCCTGGTCCTGGGATTCCTCACTGGGGTCAAAAGCCATTTTTGGGGTAACCAGAGTCCCCTAATAGCCACACCTGGTGCCTCTGGAGTTGACCCATCACATAAGGGATGCTGCTATTCCGCAGGATATAGGCGTCATGCACTGAGCCAGGGAACATAGCATTTATCTGGGAGATGTACTGGTCTGCCAAACATACCATCTGTACATTCATGGAATGATAACTCTTCCGGTTCCTGTACACCTGTTCACTCCTGTGGGGGGGGGGCAGAGCTACATGGGTCCCATCAATGGCACCTATGATGTTAGGGATATTTCCAAGGGCATAGAAGTCACCTTTAACTCTAGCCAAACCCTCCACCTGAGGGAAAACAATGTAGCTCCTCATGTGTTTCAGCAGGGCAGACAAGACTCTGGACAACACCTTGGAAAACATAGGCTGGGACATCCCTGATGCCATGGCCACAGTTGTTTGAAAAGACCCACTTGCAAGGAAATGGAGCACTGACAGCACCTGCACTTGAGGGGGGATTCCTGTGGGATCGCGGATTGGTGACATAAGGTCTGGCTCCAACTGGGTACACAGTTCTTGGATTGTGGCACGGTCAAACCTGTAGGTGATGATTAAATGTCGCTCCTCCATTGTCAACAGGTCCACCAGCGGTCGGTACACCGGAGGATTCCACCATCTCCTCACATGTCCCAGCTGGCGGTGCCTAGGAAGGACAACAGCGACCGCAGAGTCAAGCAACTTAGAGGTATGTATGCACAGCTACACAGAACACGAAACAAAATCCAAAAAATTGTCTGTATGTGTGTTGAGTCCAGGCCTAGGAACGTGTGACGCAGTTGAAAATGAAGCCATGTGAGCCTCTGAAATGGCGGCTGCCTGACCTCTAAACTGGGACAATGGGATGTGAGGTAACTGCGCTGGCGTTGTACACCGTCGCGGTGGGCGGACGAAGACCGCTGCGCAATGCTGCATTGGTTAACATTGGACCCTATGGGTCCCAGGAGCCAATGACGAAGTGCGCCGGTGGTGATGATACGCACCGCCGCGGACGTCACCGCCGCGGACGTGACCACCATTTTCTATCTGTTCAATCACTCGATACCTGATCTTCGACGGGAGAGGACCCATACTGCAAGTGCTGCTGTGACCTCGGTCTGGAAGAGACAATGGCATGTGTGTCTGGGGAAAGGGCCCCTGCCTTCACTGCACAGGAGTTGGAGAAACTTGTGGACAGGGTCCTCCCCCAGTACACGCTACTCTACAGTCCTCAAGACAAACAGGTGAGTACATAGGGTGCAAGTTGTATGGGCTATGGCTGGGTGGAGAGGGCTGGATGTAAGAAGGAAGGGTTCTGCGAGCACGGAAGAACTGTGAATGCATGTGCCAGATGGCAAGGGTAGGGATGTGGGCCACTCTCTTCGACGGTGCAGTTGCTAATGACATCTCTTCTTCCCCTGTACATGTCATTTAGGTCAGCGCCCACCAGAAGAAGGATATTTGGCGTGCCATCGCCAAGGACGTCCGGACCCTGGGGGTCCACCAGAGACGGAGCAAGAAGACGGCGGAGGCTCAACTGGGGATGGCCTCCCAACGTGGGAGGGGTGCCCGTCGCACCATGACCCCCCTGATGTTCCGGATCCTGGCGGTGGCCTACCCTGAGTTGGATGGGCGCTTGAGGGCATCACAGCAGACACAAGGGGGTGAGTACACTCTCATTCTGCTGACTTTGGGTGCAGTGGAGGGGTCTGGGTGGGGGAGGAGGGCTGTGGGTTTCCCTAGGCCAGGGCGAGTTCCGTAGGCTAGGCCCCTCCGTAATGCAGGCCATGTGGCACTTCACCCCACCTCTGTAGAGTGCCAAGTACAGGTATACATGCCCCTGTGTCATCTATATCTGCTGATGTCCACCATAGCCATGTAGGCCATATCCCAGGAACTGCATGTGTAGAGCCCAACAGTGCGGCGTAGTGCAGGGGGCTGCTGTGTCTGTATTGTCCGCCAACGGTAGCGGTAAGCCATGCACTCAACCTGTCTTTCTTCTGTCGTCCCTCCCCCTTTTTGTGCTCTGTTCTTTTGTACTTCAGCATCATCAGGCGGAGGTACAGTGGCACCGGAGCACGAAGGGGCTGCATCCCACATGGCCATGGAGGGCCACACCACGGACTCTGAATACACCAGTGGGACGGAGGGCGAGGGGAGCTTCACTTCGATCACCGGATCAGCAAACAGCGACACGGACTCGTCCTCCGATGGGAGCTCCCTTGTGGTGGCGGCAAAATCTGTGCCCCCCATTTCTACAGGTACAGCCGCCACCCCCCACCAGCACCGCCCTCCCACCAGCGCCTCAGCCTTCACCCCGTGGCCGCTCACCCAGGAGGGTGGGCATCACCTTCGTCCCAGGCACCTCAGCCCCTGCCCCTGTCACCTCTGCTGCCCTCACTGAGGAGGCCATTGACCTCCTCAGGTCACTCACTGTTGGGCAGTCTACCATTTTGAATGCCATCCAGGGTGGAGAAAGGGAGTTGCAACACACTAATGCATTCCTGGAGGGCATTCATTCTGGTCAGGCTGCCCATCATCGAACCCTGCAATCTCTGGCCTCAGCACTGATGGCAGCCATTGTCCCTGTGTCTAGCCTCCCCCCTGCAACTTCCTCCACCCAGACCCAATCCCCTGTACCTCTGCCCATCCCAAGCACACCATCAGACCAGCATGCACACACGTCAACACACAAGGGAAGCTCAGGCAAACATAGGCACCACAGATCCCACAGACACTCACACAAACATCACCCACATACAGACACAGCAACATCCACTGCCTTAACTGTGTCCCCCTCCTCGTCATCTCCCTCCTCCCTCCCAGTCTCGTCTACACTCTCACCTGCATGCACTACCACTACAGCCACTAGGACTCGCACCAGACCACCCATCACGACACCCCGCTCACCTGCACTCACCACCACACTACCATTTACACATCCCCTGTGTCCTCTCCCAGTGTGTCTGTGACACCCCCTCCCAAAGTACACAAACGCGGGCACACACACACCCAACATCCAACCACCTCACGACAGCCTCCAGAACATGCACCTGCACCCAAATCATCAAAAGTTACACATCCTACAACCACCACCTCTTCCTCCACTCCCAGACCCCCTCCAGCTACGCGTCCCAGTGTTCGTCAGAAACTTTTCCTGAGCAACATTGACCTCTTTCCCAACACCCCCACCCCTCCAATTCATAGGTCCTGTACTAGCACCTCAGCCAAAACTTCTCCGTTACCAGTGATGCCTGTTAGAGGTATGTGGAGTGCACCGGGCACCAGGGCAGCCAGTGTGACACGGAGCCAAAGCACAGCCAGTCCCCCCCCTGTGAAGCACCAGAAGTTGGACAGTGCCCGGCGGGAGAGGGGGAAGTCTCCTGCCAGCAAAGCCGCTCACAAGGGTCCCGGGGGGGGGGATGTTGAGTTAGCGGTGACTCTTCCCAAGGTGGGAAAGGGGCAGAAGAAAGCGCCAAAGTCTGGGAAGAGCAGCACGGCGGAGAAGGCCGCCATCATCCCTGCTGCCCAGGATGCCACCGCCAGCCCCATCGTCAGTGGTCAGGAGACCACCGCCAGAGTCAGTGCCAGGAGGGCAGCCCAATCGTCACTGGTCAGGAGACCACCGCCAGAGTCAGTGCCCAGGAGGGCCCCGGCAGCCACAACCCCGCTGGGCAATGAGGGACCGCCATGGCAAACACCGCTGCACAGGTCAGAGACAGCAAAGTCAAGCACTGCTGAACAGGGCAAAGACCGCCATGGCAAGCACCGCTGAACAGGGCAAAGCACTGCCATGGCAAGCACCGCTGAACAGGGCAAGCACTGCCATGGCAAGCACCGCTGAACAGGGCAAGCACCGCAACATCAAACACCGGTAGCCCATATGCACCAGGGGCAGTGACAGAACTGGGACCATCACGGGGAGAGTGATGCACTCTGGGCACCAGTCCCCCTCCAGAACCTGTGGAGAACAGCATCCACTACCTCAGTCCTTAACAGGATGAAGCACTCTGGGCACCAGTCCCCCTCTAGAACCTGTGGAGAACAGCATCCACTACCTCAGTCCTTAACAGGATGAAGCACTCTGGGCACCAGCCCCCTCCAGAACCAGTGGAGACTGTTATCCACTTGTGAGACTGTGGCTTTGCACTCCCCAGGATGGTACATTGGGCAAACCACCCACTGAAAAGACTTGTGAGACTGTGGCATTGCACTCCCCAGGATGGTACAGTGGGCAAACCAGCCACTGAAAAGACTTGTGAGACTGTGGCTTTGCTCTGCCCAGGATAAAGCAGTGGGCAACCCACCCACTGAAAAGACTTGTGAGACTGTGGCTTTGCACTCCCCAGGATGGTACAGTGGGCAAACCACCCACTGAAAAGACTTGTGAGACTGTGGCTTTGCACTCCCCAGGATGGTACAGTGGGCAAACCACCCACTGAAAAGACTTGTGAGACTGTGGCTTTGCACTCCCCAGGATAAAGAAGTGGGCAAACCACCCACTGAAAAGACTTGTGAGACTGTGGCTTTGCACTCCCCAGGATGGTACAGTGGGCAAACCACCCACTGAAAAGACTTGTGAGACTGTGGCTTTGAACTCCCCAGGATACATCAGTGGGCATGGAGCCCCGTTGTGGATCTGGCGTGGTGCTGTCATCTGGTTGAGGTGCCCCCTTCCCTTCCCGCTGAGGTGCCTGTTGTATTTCGATCTGATGACCCAGCAGTGTTCTCTCCGTTTCTGGACAGGTATTGTGTGTGGGCCTCGCCCATGCATTTTGGGCCCAATGGTCCACGGACATTGAATGGTGCATACCTGCACTACTAATCGTGATGTATACATTTTTGAATGCGGATATCTATCTGTATATATTTGGTTACTGTATTTTGACATATTACAATGGTTGCACTTATTTCCTTTTGTCTTTGCATTCATCCGGGGGGGGTTAGGGGTTGTTCCTGTAATGTTTGGAAATGCATTGGTGTGTGTGTTGTTGTGTTCGAGGGTCGGGTGGTGGTGGGGGAGTTGCGTGTGTGTGTCCCTGACTTTTGCCTTCCCCCTCCCCTATGTCGTAGGTGCAGTACTCACTGTTGTCTTTGGCGGCGGCGTTGCTGATGTTTGTAGAGGAGCAGGAAAACTATTGCAGGGAGTATTTGGAGGTCCGGCTCCATGGTGCCCTCCTTCCTCGTGGAGTGTGTTAAGGTGAGCGTTTTCCCATTGATATGGCTGTTTCCGCCGTGTTTTTATCCACGGTGAATCCGCCCCGGAAAAGGTGGCGGATTGGCCTATTGTAATACTGTGGGCGGTACTTTGTCTCCCGCCTGTCTGTTGGCGGTGACAGCTGCGCTGCTTGTCTGTACCGCCGTGGCGGTCGGAGTGTTTAAGTGGCTGTCTTTGTTGGCGGTTTCCACCATGGTCATAATACCATTTTTCTGGCGGCCTGTTTGTGGACTTACTGCCGCTTTAACCCCGTCCGCCAGGGTTGTAATGACCCCCAAAGTGTCAGTTTCGTTTTTTTTCTTTTAGTTTTTTTTTTTAAACTAGGAAATCCTAACAAAGAAAAAAATCAATTATTTTGAATCTGGTGGTGATCTGGCTTAATTCATTTCAGCCAGGCAGTACTTTTATGTGATGCATGTATGGGGAGAACTCGGCCCTGTGACTAAACACGTTGAAAATTCCAAAAGTCCTGTGTTCAAGCAATGTCTGTAGACAGAATATCGAAAACACAAATATCTTGGGACAGAATATTGTGTCAAAATAGCAAGGACAAATAAATTGTAAAAGGTACGTTTTTATAGGAAAGCAAAGTTTTAATATACCTTACTTCACATATATGTACCTTGACGGGATATATATTTATTATATATACATGTGCGTGTTTGTGTGTATGTGTGTATATATATATATATATATATATATATATATACTCATGAAAAAACGCAAATAAGTCAGCCCCAAACGCGGCAGACTGTAACAGGGTCGCTAACCCTAAATAACCACAACAAATCACTTCAACAAAATAGCTAACAAAAACCCTCTAACGCGTTTCAGGAGGCAAGGCTCCCTTGTTCACAGAGCTATATATATATTTATGGCCACTAGGTAGTTATAGTTAGGATCATGTTTACATAGAAAAAGTATTTTTTGACTCAATATTTGTGCCCTCGATATTTTTACACAATATTTTGTCCACAAGATATTTGTATTTCCGTTATTCTGTAAGTGATCCATGTATTGCTACTTTGCCACTATAGAAACTAGTGTTTGCACTGAGCATTATTTACAGTTTCTCCTTTTTACCTTTAATTTCTTTCTTGATATAGCCACTACTGTTGGTCCACTATCTTGGCAGAAGATAACAGCTCAATTTTGGCAGCAAGAGATGAGGTCACCCAGGCTGAATATCGCCAGTTGGTGGCTCTGGAGGAGGAGGAGGTGGAGGCATCTGCCACTGCATTGGGCACCAATACCTCCAGCCAGCACCTCCATCCTGGCCACACCATAAGCAACACCGCCAGCAGCTGTGATCCACCGCTGCTGCACCCTCTCCTCATCATACCCAGAACACTTCCACTGCTGTGTTTTATGTAAACTGATGCTGATTCGGCGAGAGATGGCACACTTTCAAGCTCAAATTGATGATGCCCTCTAATGCCCTTTTTATTATTTGCTTTTGTAAGGGTGACTTTTGCTGTGGGTGAAGAAGGTAGGTATTGGGAAGGGCAATGGACTTCAGACCTTTATTCCTCATTATTTGAATATTGGTTGGAGTGATTTATTTATTTGTTTGAGTAGAGGGGTGGGCCTGTTGTGGGTGTAGACAGCGTGTTTTTATTGTTACAAAAAGTAAAGGGAATTTGTTTATGGTGGAAATCTGTCTTTTGTATTGTACGGTGCCCTGCTGCCTCTTAGTGTAGCATGTTGTCTTCAATCAATTATTAAAATGTATACTAGTTAGTTATACCTTTGTTCTACTATCCTCTGTAGCTATTGGCTAGTAGGAGAAGTGCCTTTATCTATATTGCCTACTACATCTATTCAGTAGATGTTAGTTGCTAACACCTCACTCCATAGTTCTTTTACCTGAATCGATGAAGGGATGGCTACTACCTCTCTCAATCTTCCAAAACATTGTTGCAGGATATTCCAAGGTGTCTTCTTAATGGTGGTGGTAGTAGTAGCAGGCTAGCATACTAACAGGGAAGACATGACAACTGAGATCCCGCTCCAACTGTAGCATTAATCAGAAGGATTATCCATCACAGGCAACTAGAAAGAAACACATAGTAAGTGGGTTATTTATTTATATCATAATTTATCAAAGACTGAGACCACACTACCACCAGGACACAAAAACCTGACATTATACCTTATAACAAAAACTAGCAGTAGCAACTTCTTCTGATCTATGAGAAGTTAGGCTTTAATTTATTAAAACAATTGAAACTAAACTTACAAAATCCTTGAGTCAGGAGAAGGGTACGCAGGAGGACAATTTAAAATGTTTATGCAACACAAGGCTTGAATGATGATGTTATATATGTAATGTATGGATGCCTTATATCATGGGTGGGTAGGTGGGGCTGATGTGGGCTATTGCTCATGTAATAGAAGATCCTGCAGTGCGTTTGTACCACTTTCACCCACATCAGCTCCACCAAGTGTATGATCCTTTTATGGTGTAACCTAATTAGTCACATCTCAATATATATCACACATCCTAGGGAAAGAGGGTTATGGTATTGATAACTGGATGGAAGCAGGTAGATGAGGAAAGATTTGATAAAGACAGACCCTAGACAACAACAATATTTATCAGGTAGATAAGCAGCACATCATCATCATCAAATCTGTTGTGGAAGGAAATGAAGGAATGACTACTCAATAAAATGCATTGAAAACAGTCCTGAGAGTCCCAAGCTATTATATATCTAAATGTTCTGTTACTAGGTTTAACAAGTACAAGATTATAGAGGCGTGAACCCACACTGTTACTGTTCTTAAAAGAAATATGGCACTACATTAATGTCAAATTGGATGGTAAATCTGCATTCGTTTCAAAATGTCCTTCTTCTTGGGTGCCTTGCTGAACAAGTGGTGTTATAGAGCTTTTGTCTTTGGTGAAGGAGAAGAGAAGGTCTGGGCATTGTTAAAAAAATGACGTTGTAGAGTCAAGGAGAAGGGCAGAAGGTAAATTACACAAGAAGTGTACTGAGAGGCAGAGCATGGGCTACTACATTCACTCATTTTGATTTGTGTGTGATTGACTGAGAAGTGAGACCAATTTTTCAAACAATCCCAGACAAGTAGCTGCATGTACTGGGCTGGTCAATCTCACAATAGTCATCATAACATTTAGGTAACTGCATCTGACCACAGGTAGCCCCCCACAACTTCAACCACATAGTGGAGGAGTTTCACAATTGAACTGACACAAACATTACTTAGCAACATTTCCCAAATCAATGCAACTCTCTTCAGTCCATACAGCTGAGTAGACCTCTTAAAGTCATCATCATATTGGTTTGCTATTGAAGTCAATAGCTTCCCTCTTATGGTTGTAGTCCTACCCTGGTCCTGACTGAGTAACAAATCAGTCTGAATCTGGCCTGACCCAAATGAGAGAACTAGAGTTGTAGTTCATTGCTGTTGATGAAAAAGAAGAGAAAAGGAATTTGAGCATTTTGTGCAGATTTATGTTTGTTAACTAAACTGACTGGTCTGGTCTCTAAAGAGGCAGAAAGAAAGTACAGCAAGGAGTGGACCCTGCAGGAAAGTCTAGCTAAGTGTGAAAGGGCCAATGACTTTTAGGAAACCTCATCCATCAGAACCCCAACATTGCAAATCATCGAAATCAAATTTGCAATTTAAATCAACGGCCTCCCTCACTGCCTGCACCACTGAATAATCAATCATCACTCACAGTCATTCAATAATATATCAGGCATAGTGGTACACAATTGTAGCTCTTGTTTTGATGGAAACAACACATTGACAGTCTTGTAAATCTGATTATCTTTACTGGGGCAGCCATGCTAGGGAATTAAAAAAGAAGGGCATGGGATGAGGCAAGCATTGTCTCCAGTGCCCCTGAAGGTCTTATTTACTGTACACTGGTCCAACTCCAAACCAGTCATACATGTGCCTAAAATGGTAGGGTTGCTGCATAGGTCAGACACATACAAAATATATAATGTTCATTCAGCTATATCAATTTTTTTGTCATATCAGTTTGAAGATAATACAAAATTTCTATGGTGTCCTACTCAGTACTCAGTCAGGAAAGTAGTGTTCATCCTCAAACTCAGCTGGTTTGCTCATACGTTGGCCAGCTAACATACTTGAGACTGACCAATCGCCCTTATCCTCCTCATCCTCCTGTGGTGTTTCAGGAATTGTGTGGTTTGAAGTGTTACTTCATTTTAACTATGGTCAGTCTCTCCACGTTTTGAGGCAAGAGACTGGTACTTTTGACTGCGACAATTGTGCCTGATGCACTGAATACACGCTCAGCAGACACATGGCTACAGGACAAGCAAGATGCTTTACTGTCAGCCAGCTGAGCTCTGGCAATTGAAGTATCTTTCCTTACCAGTAGACCAAAGGGTTTTTACCCAGGTATACCTCTTTTTGGTTCATCCAGATAGTCCAGGAACATCCTCTGAATGATCATTGGTGCTATCATTTGCCCACCCTCTTTTACCTTCAACTCTGTACTTGGCTTAAGCTCTGCCTCTTGAAACCATGGCATTACAGAGGTTGGGTCCAATTTGTCTGTTGCTGTTGTTGCAGATGTGCTAGTTGCTGGTGTTAGCTGTTGTGAGACAACAGCACTGCCCTCTCTGGAGGTTAATGGCTGCATGCCAGAACATCTGCCCAGGACTCTAACTTCCATCCATTCCTCTTTCAGGTCTCTCACTTGCTCAGTAATCCATGTCTTGTATGGTAAAACATCCCATTCTGAAAAAAATAATGAAAGTGGGAGGTATTTTTTGTACAGTAGTTTTGTAATTATTGTGGCACAGAACTACTCTTTGGAAGACACAATGTCACTGTGCAGCCTTAGACTAACAGCCAAGCAAAGGATTAAGGGCCAGATGTACGAAAAAAGCAATTTGCGACTTGCAAATTGCGAGTCCCTGCGACTCGCAATTTGCAACTCGCAAATTGCTATGCAGTACGGTGTCTCAGACACCGACTGCAACTCGCAATGGGGTCGCAATGACCCACCTCATGAATATTCATGAGGTGGGTCGCAAATTGCGGCCCCATTGCGAGTATAGGCACTCGCTAACATGGAGGCCTGCTGACGTCAGCAGGCCTCCATGTTAGCGACCTGCTTGTCAATAAAGCAGTTTTTTTTTTTTTAAAGTGTAGCCCGTTTTCCCTAAGGGAAAACGAGCTGCACTTTAAAAAAATCCGAAACCTTTAGTTTCGTTTTTTCAGGGCAGGGAGTGGTCCCTTGGACCACTCCCTGCCCTGAAAAATTAATATCTGGTCCAGTCACAAAGGGGAAGGGGTCCCACGGGGACCCCTTCCCGTTTGCAACTGGGTTACCATCCACTTCAAGTGGATGGTAACTGCGAGTCCATTTGCGGCCGCTTTCGCGGCCGCAAATGGAATTGCATACCAGTGCGAGTCGCTAATAGGAAGGGAACACCCCTTCCTATTAGCGAGTCTGAAATGCATTTTGCGAGTCGGATCCGACGCGCAAAATGCATTTCTGCATAGCAAACCCACGTTTGCGAGTCGCAAACGGCGATTTTCGCCGTTTGCGACTCGCAAACGGGTTGCTACATCTGGCCCTAGGCTCTCAACAAACTCATGCACTTTTCTGTTGCTTTTCATAGCGGCAAACCTTTTCAACGTCTATTGGTCCTGTAGCAGATGCAACAGTGGGATAGCTTGGCTCATCATACTGTCCTCCTTGCTGACTTCCTGTGTGAAAAACCCAAAAGAAAGTAGCATATGTGTCAGGCATGTGGCTATGTCCCATTTGTCCACCTCCATGTTCATGCTTTTCAGAATTGCATCCCCTCCTTTTTGAATGACATAGTCATTGAAGGGTTTGTACTGGTCATAAAGACATTACAACATGTAATAGGATGAGTTACAACATGTTGGCACCTCCTGTATGAGGACTTCAACTGGTATTCTATTAGCATGCTGAATTATCCTCTTCCGGGCTTTAAAAGAATGGCTGAAATGAGCACACATTCTTCTGCAAATGGTCAATGTATTGCTGACTATGTTTTATTTTTTTAGAACTTCCTACAGGTTGATGCTATGGACCAAACACAGGACCCTGAAATAGCCACCATCTGCCATGGCCATAACTATATTACTGCCATTGTCCCTGGCAACTAATTCATTTCTGAGTCCTCTGGGCCGTAGCCTTTCAAACACCTGCTGTTAAATCTTCCAAGGTGTCTGCAGCTGTATGGGCTACTGTTGCATGCCACTGAACAAGGTTAAACATTTCTTCAGCGCTGATACCTGTAGGTAGCTGTTGCTTAATCCCCAGAAAAGAGATTAAGGCCCATATTTATGGGAAAATGATGGAGCAGGACACTGCACCAAAATTGGTAGCACTGCGATTTGTCATTTTCACAACACAGGGATGCACCGTATTTAATTGAATATGGTGAACCCTTATGTTGTCTCCTGCACTGGTGCTAAATTTAGCTGCCAACCCAGGCATCCTTGCACCATCATGCAAGGATGTCTGCATTGAGGGGCGTGATTGTTTATGTGCTGGAAGGTGTCCCTTCCTGCACTTAAACAATCACTACATGTGATTTGGCGCATCGGTGTGCTGCAGTAGTGCTAAAGCTTCATTTTCAAATGATTGTTTATATTCAGGAAGGGACACCTTCCCACACATAAACAATCATTTCTGGCACGTTGCTCTTTCTATGCATGCGGAAGAATAAAAGTATTCCTCCTCTTTGAGCCTTGCTAATGCCACCTCTGAGTTGGCGTTAGATTTTGTTGCTGCCTCAGGTTTATAAATCTGAGGCAGCATCAAAATGCAATGGGTGTTGTTGTGGTACACCCACAGCAACACCCATTGCATGCCCCTTCCACACAATGTGCTGCATGAGCAGGGGTCCTATTTACAAGGTGGTGTTAAGCCACAAAAAGTGGCTTAACAACACCTTGTAAGTATGACGCAGGCCATAGCACTACCCAAGTGTCACAAAAAGTGACACTGCGGTGGCACTAGGGGCTCATAAATATGCCCTAAGTGATACACATGTAATCAGTTGCTTGACAACTGGTCTACAGGCCTGACATCATTTGTGAACAGCAGTCTCCTACAAAGGTTGTCCAACCACTTCCAGAACTTCGTGAGGGAGCACTGAAACAGCAACTCTGGCAAAATAGGTCCGACTGAGAACCTTCCATTTCAGACAGATGGCCACCACAAATTCTAAAAGTCCCACTTCTTCCTCAAAAGATAAAGGGAAGAGGTCCGCTGCTAAGAGTTTAGCCACTTCCTGTTGTACAAATGTGCTGCCAGGTGGTTGTGATCATAGGGCCTCTCCTGCCTCAACATGTCCATAATAGTAGCCAGGATTTTTTGATTTTCTGGTGCCACTGATGCAGGCAACTTCCAGAGAGAACTAGGAGATGGTAGACTCAATCTGTTTTTAGGGGCAATCACGGTATGCTGTGGTGTCTCTATCTATCTCTCCTCCCATTTCGAGGTTGCTAGGGGGGGTGATACTGGTTCACGTCTGGGGACAGGGCTGCCTTGTATAAAGCTGTCACCCTCTTCTTCCTCACCACATTCACTTCCCACTGTGATCAAAGCTGATTCCCCTGTCTCATCACCACCTCCATCTGTAGCAATTTTTCTATGGTGCTCCCACCAGATTGCATGAAATTTGGTCTTACGGGTTGTTTGGCCTCCAGTGCCATAGTGTGAACCAGGCTTATCGCGATAAATACCTGCATGGCAAATAGAGCACAAATAAATCTTATCCTCATGCTTGGTAATCATACAGAAGTCCTAAACTGGGGAGGAGAACTTTTTTATTGGGTTACTGGTGTCACTGCCAATGCCTGAACAACTGGGGAAAGGTGGGTGTTGACGATTGCCTCTTTGAGTGGGTATTTCGACTAAAGTAGTGGAGGATGCAGGTCTCAGCAATGGTCTTACAAATATTGAAGCTGGTGGTGCTACCAGTGCCACATTCCTTGGAGCAGGGTGAATAGGAGGGGTAATGTTTATGTCCTCTGAGCCAGCTTCCATGACAATGATTGGCTCACCCCCTCACCCTTTCCATAAATGCAAGGCTTCTAGGAACTTTCATTTTTCATTGTCTCTCGTGGCAGGTCTTGGAATCAGTTGGAGTTCAATCCATGACCAGATCATCAAAAGGTAGGCGTGGAGAAGATGGTGGAGAACACTTCTTTTTTCTTGCTGGAGCTGAAAAAGCCAATGATTTAAGAAGAAGTACTTCTTGCTCAGCAGAAAGCTCAACCTCTTGTTCTGCTCTTATTTCAGGAAGATCTTCTGCTGGCTGCAGCTCCTGTTGTCCACTTTGCTCAGGTTCCTGTGATGACTGGGTTCTTGTTTTGGCTTACATGAATTCAGTTCAGACTCACTGTTTGCCACTTTGAGTGCTGTGGCTGCTCTTAGGTTGAAGTGATACTGTGGATGCTGGAGTTTTGCAACCAGTTTGCTGCCTGGATGGTGGTGCTGCAGGCACGTATTTACCAAAAAAGGTTTAGGGCAGCATGCCAGTGATGTAAATTAGCTTATTCTTCTCTTCCTCACTGGCTGATTTCTTGGAAGCACCTTTCTTTGGGGTCATCTTCAAGCTCTGTCAATTGTCAGAGGCACTTAACTGCACAAGCAGAAGAGACTGGAGGACTCACGTGTTGTGGTCATGTCACTTCATGCCGGCCTTCTGTTTGACAGTGAGTTGATGCTTCCTGTTCACCTAAAAGCAAAGAAGCAAAAAAATTTAGTGAAATGTGGCCTTTTTACAGTTTGAATTATTCATAGTACAGACAACATAATTTAGGGGCACATTTATAATCCCCTAGCACCACCTTGCGCCACATTAGCATCATTTTTTTACGCTAATGTGGCCCAACGCAAGGTAACACTAGGGGCTTATAAATATGCTTCTTAATATCCTAAATAATTAACAACAATAGTGTATCCATTCTAAAGCCAAAGAACACAAGCATAGCATAATATTTCATTTTTAATCAGGATAACAAACTGTTGCTTTATGTGAATCTAAGGGCAGACACCTGTGGCAGGTGGGAGGTGCAAGGGAAAATTGAATAATCCTTGAATAATTAATGCTAGTGTGCGTCTTTGGCGGGCAGGGGGTCCAGGGAAAAAGGAAACAATCCTGCCTATGGGAGACATGGGCCACAGGTAAAAAATGTAATAATCCTTAAAAAATTAAGTGCTGGTGTGCCCCTATGGCAGGCAGAGGGTCCAGGGAAAATGAAATAATCTTTAAACAATGAGTAATGACACTCCTTAAAAAAAATTATGCTGATGTGTGGCAGGTGCCTATATCAGGCAAGGGGTGGATGGATGGAAAATGTGAAATAAAAATGTAAAACATTTAAAAAATAAAAAAAGGTAAAATTAAATAAATACATACTAAAAGTAAACTCCAAAACAATCAGGCTAACCATCCTGACTCTCCTCGGATGTAAAGAATGAGTCTCTGTCACAAAAGATAGCTGAAGTTGGGACTCTATTTGGCGCAGTAAAACCCAACTCATTTTGGAAACTAAAGGCCTCATTGTGACATTGGTGGCAAATGCTGCTTACCACCATGGCGACGGCCGCCAACATACCATCGCCGTGGCTACCGATCATCCATGGAATTATGACTGTAACCAGAATTCTGCCATAAGGCTGGTGGAATTTCGACTATGGTCATGGAGGCAGATGGCAGTAAGGTGGTGCTGCTGCCAGCAGCAGTATTACACCAGCAAAACACTGCCTACCGTATCATGTTCCATTATATGGGCTGGCAGGGTTTTGCTGGCGGACGCTGCTGCTGGCAGCAGCGCCGCGTACCATCTCCTGCTGGGGGACCCCCTGCAAGCAGGTAAGTTGGGTTCTCTGACAGGAGAGGGGGTGGGAGTGTTGTGTGCATGTATGGGGCGTGTGTGTGTGTGTGTGTGGCACTGTGTTTGTATGTGTGCATGCGTGTGTAATGCGTGTGTGCATGAGTGGGTGTGTGTGTGTACGTGCATGTTGTGTCATGTGATTGCATGTGTGCCTGGATGCATGTTTGTGAGTGTTGCTGTGAGTGTGTATGAATGTATGCATCCATGGGTGAATGTGTGTTTGTGTGTGGGTATGGTTGTGTAGGTATGTGCATGTATGTGTGTATATGGGGGCTGAGGTGGGAGGGGGATGGTGGGGGATAACTCAGAAGGTGGAGGGGATGGGGGAGACTCCCATAGTGCCTACTGCCATGGTTTCCATGGCGGTACAGAAACCACGGAAACCAGGGTGGTTGGCGGTGTCAAAATTCCATGGGCGGCCTTGTGACGGCTGCAGAGCTGAAGACTGTAGTCTCCAGCTCGGCGGTCGTTACTGCTGTGGTGGTTGGTGTGTTAATTTGGCGGTTAGGCTTTGGCCAAACCACCAATGTCATAATAGTGGAGGTATGTACTGTAGGAGGCTGGCCTGGCTTATAGTGCCTTGTGGTACGTACACCTTGTGCCAGGTCCAGTTATCCCTTATTAGTGGATTAGAGGTGTTCTAGCAGCTTAGGCTGATAGAGGTAGCTATAGCAGAGCAGTTTAGGCTGAACTAGGAGACATGCAAAGCTCCTACTATACCACTTTTATCACTTAGCACTATATCATAAGAAAACACAATACTCAGAGTTACTAAAAATAAAGGTACTTTAGTTTAGTGACAATATGCCAAAAGTATCTCAGAGGATATACTCCCTTAGGAGATAAGTAATGTACACAAAATATACACACACAAACCAAAATCAGGTAAGTATACAGTTAGAAAAGTAGTGCAAACACTGTAGAACAAAATAGAATGCAACAGAGAGAAATAGGCCTAGGGGCAACACAAATCATATACTCCAAAAGTGGAATGCGAACCACAAATGGACCCCAGGCCCAGTGTAGTGGGTAGAGGGTAGCTGGGAGTGTAAGACAACACTAAGGGTGTCCAAGATACCCCACCCCAAGACCCTGAAAAGTAGGAGTAAAGTTACCCTATTACCCCAGAAAGACAGTAAAGTCGAGATAGGGGATTCTGCAAGGACAACAACTGACTGCAAAGCACTGATGACAGATTCCTGAACCTGAGGACCTGTAAAGGAAGGGGACCAAGTCCAAGAGTCACGCAAGTGTCCGGGGGGGCAGGAGCCCACGAAACCCCAGATGAAGGTGCAAAAGGGTTGTCTCTGGGGGAAGAGACCAAAGATTCTGAAACAACGGAAGGTGCCAGGAACTTCTCCTTTGGTCAGAAGATGTCCCATGGTGTGCTGGGGGACGCGGAGTTGTTTCCACACAGAAAGACCGCAAACAAGCCTTGCTAGCTGCAAGAGTCACAGTTGAAGAGTTTGGGTGCTGCCAGGGCCCAGGAAGGACCAGGAGGTCGCCCCTTAGAGGAGGAGACAGAGGGGCCACTCAGCAACACAGAGAGCCCACGCAGAAGCAGGCACCACCCACAGAAGTACCTGAACAGGCACTTAGAAGATCTGAGGATGATGGTCGACTCAGAACAACAAAAGAGGGTCCCACGAGGTCAGAGTCCAACTCAGCAAGTTGGGCAATGCAGGACGGAGTGCTGGGGACCAGGGCTAGGCTGTGCACAAAGGAAGTCTTGCAAAAGCACATAGGAACCCGAGCAGCTGCAGTTCATGCAGTACACAGGATTACTGTCTGGCGTGGGGAGGAAAGGACTTACCTCCACCAAATTTGGACAGAAGGGCCACTGGACTGTCGAGGTCACTTGTACTCAGCTCCTGTGTTCCAGGGACCACGCTTGTCAGGATGAGAGGGGACCCAGAGGACCGGTGATGCAGACGTTTGGTGCCTGTGTTAGCAGGGGGAAGATTCTGTCGACCCATTGCAGATTTCTTCTTGGCTTCCAGTGCAGGGTGAAGGCAGACAGCCCTCAGAGCATGCACCACCAGGAAACAGTCGAGAAAGTTGGCAGGATGAGGCGCTACAATGTTGCTGGTAGTCTTCTTGCTACTTTTTTGCGGTTATGCAGGCGTCCTGGAGCAGTTAGCGCTCGATCCTTGGCAGAAGTCAAAGAGGGAAAAGCAGAGGAACTCTGGTGAGCTCTTGCATTAGTTAGCAGAGAAAGGTAAGCACCTCTCAGGAAGGGTCTCTGATGTCACCTGCTGGAACTGGCCCCTCAGAGCTGTCCATTGTGCCCTCACACCTCTGCATCCAAGATGGCAGAGGTCTGGGACACACTGGAGGAACTCTGGGCACCTCCCCTGGGAGGTGCTGGTCAGGGGAGTGGTCAATCCCCTTTCCTTTGTCCAGTTACGCACCAGAGCAGGGCTGGGGGCATCCCTGAACTGCTGTAGAGTGGCTTATGCAAGGAGGGCACCATCTGTGCCCTTTAAAACATTTCCAGAGGCCAGGAGAGGCTACTCCTCCCCGGCCCTTCACACCTATTTCCAAAGGGAGAGGGTGTGACACCCTTTCTCAGAGGAAATCCTTTGTTCTCCCTTCCTGGGACCAGGCTGCCCAGGCCCCAGTGGGGCAGAAACCTGTCTGAGGGGTTGGCAGCAGCGGTAGCTGCAGAGGAGACCCCGGAAAGCTAGTTTGGCAGTACCTGGGCTCTATGCTAGAGACCCAGGGATGCATGGAATCGTCCCCCCGATACCAGGATGATATTGGGGTAACAATTCCATGATCCTAGACATATTACATGGCCATGTTCGGAGTTACCATTGTGACGCTATATATAGGTATTGACCTATATGTAGTGCACGCGTGTAATGGTGTCCCCGCACTCACAAAGTCCAGGGAATTTGCCCTGAACAATATGGGGGCACCTTGGCTAGTGCCAGGGTGCCGACACACTAAATAACTTTGCACCTAACCTTCACTAAGTGAGGGTTAGACATATAGGTGACTTATAAGTTACTTAAGTGCGGTGTAAAATGGCTGTGAAATAACGTGGATATTATTTCACTCTGGCTGCAGTGGCAGTCCTGTGTAAGAATTGTCTGAGCTCCCTATGGGTGGCAAAAGAAATACTGCAGCCCCTAGGGATCTCCTGGAACACCAATACCCTGGGTGCCTAGGTACCATATACAAGGGAATTATAAGGGTGTTCCAGTATGCCAATCAAAATTGGTAAAATTAGTCACTAGCCTGCAGTGACAATTTTAAAAGCAGAGAGCATAAACACTGAGTTTCTGGTTAGCAGAGCCTCAGTGATACTGTTAGGCACCACACAGGGAACTCATACAGGGCATACTTTATGAGCATTGGGGTCCTGGCTAGCAGGATCCCAGTGACACATAGGCAAAAACAAACATACATACAGTAAAAATGGAGGTAACATGCCAGGCAAGATGGTACTTTCCTACATGTACCTCCAGCCTGTTGGCGGTAATACCTCCACTATTACACTGATCACCGGGGTCGTAATGATCCCCAAAGCCTTTTGCCATTTGTATTGCAAAATCTTTAAGCATAAGATTGACAAAGTGACATCCTCACTGAGCTGTAAAACGACAAAAGCCATTCACCACTCCAGGCCCTATTGTAAAGCTTGGTACTGGTAAAATACCAACCACGCCAGCCTGGAATGAGAAAAAGCAACTCCTGACACATGTTTCGCTCTAATTAAAGCTCTTTAGAGGGGTTTAGCTTTGTCCAGACACAAGGGAGCACCCAGTATAAGTCAAAGCAATGCAATTTTAAGGTTAGAGTGACTCATAAATTATGCAAAAAAGAAGAGAGAACTCTGGGTAGTTCCCAAGTTTAGGTGTAGAGCAGCTCCAGTAAGGAACACTCTGCAACACCAGCGACACTCTAGATTTGCTCACCTCAAATGTCTATATATATTTAAAAAGATGCTACCCAATTTCCAAAATTCATAAATACTGTAACATTGTAATTATTATTTTTCAAGGAAAAGATAATGATCATTTCCATTTACTTAATTAATTTTCCTCCCTAGAGCCCTACAAACAAAGCAGCCCACACCTAAAATATACTGAAATTGAATAATTACAATGCAATTTACATAATTGATAATCAATTACATAATTAATTAACAGTAGTAGAGAGGTAATTATTACTTAATTAACTTCCCATCCTACGACCCTACACATGCAGCAGCCCAAGTCTAAAATATAACTAAAATATAGAATTATTGCATAATTTACACAATTATTAATCAACTCAATATTTAATTATAATCTAATAATATTTTTTTATTATTATTTATTTAAGTTCTCACCCTATACTCCTACAAACCTAGAAAACTGCAACTAATATATAAATAAATCAGTATTACATAATGTACATGATTAATACTCAGTTCAATAATTAATAATACATTATTAATTGTTAATTAACTATTATTATCCTCCCACCTTTTACCCCTACAAACTCAACGGCTCTCACCTAAAATATAACTAAAATATTTGATTATACCACAATTTGCATAATTAATGATCAATTAAATAAGCAATATTTCATAAATTAATTGCTAAGTAATTATTACCTAATTATCTTCCCACCTTATACCACTAGAAACATAGCAGACTGCACTTCAAATTATAATAAATCAATATTATATGATATACAATATAAATATCAATCACATATACATTCTGATGGAAGTACGTCTAGAGGGCAAGAAAACTAATAAAGGTGAACAATCTTGAGTTAAGGCTCCGATAAAGACAAAATCTGTCATTAATTATTAGGCCCAGAGGAACCCGCAAAATATCAAGTCTGTGAATATTCCTCAAATCTCTGCAGTTACTTTTCCACCAACAATAAACTTTAGATTTACTCCTATCGTGGTTAGTAGGAAATGCATGTTTGAGATGAATATGATCAGTAGCACATTCAAAAAATGTTGGCGCTATTAGAGAAAGAGATTTGCCACAGAAAAAAAAATCTTTCTCTGTGGAAAAACAAAGGGGGTCATTACGAGTCTGGATGTCCAAGGATTGGCAGACTTGCGGTGACAGTTGGACCGTTGCACTCCAGGTAGTCCGACCACCACATTACGAACCTGGTTCCCAACGGACTGATGGCAGTTGGGGTTGTGCTCAGCCACGGCGACCTGAACTCAGCACCGACATGTTGATCAAAATCCCACTTACCGCCAACCTTTCCATGGCGGGACCCCTACCATGGAAAGGCTGGCAGTAAGCCAGTGTGGGGTGCCATAGGGGCGCCCCTGCACTGCCAACTCCATGGGCAGTGCAGAGACCCCTTCCTAACCAGCACCCTCAGGGTCAGCCCGGCAGGAATGTCGTAGAACAATGTTCCCGCTGGTCAGCCTGGCTGCAACATTGGAATACGACAGTGGGGACACCACCGGCATGACAGTGGCATCCTCCCTGCGGCTTTGGCAGTCCCTTGGTGGGACCACCAACGTTGTAATGAGTCCCAAAGATACGTTTCAAATTTCAAATGCGTTTTTGTGTTCGGTTCAGGCATATAAAATGAACACCTGTGTGTTTCTGGATGTGGAAATGTGTACATGCTGAGTACACCTTGAAATTTGCAACATTTGCAGACTGCCAGGAGTAATACTGAAATTGTTACTAAAATATTAAAATGTAATAATTTAACATAAACCTTTGTGTTGCAACACAAGAGGAAATTTCCAACTTTTAGTCATACTTCGGTGAATCATGCACAACAGCTGGAAAAAAGGGATACAATGAGAAGTATTCCATTCAAATCGTAGCCAACCTTAGATTTGCTTTAACTTTTCATCATGTCTTTTTAAGCCAATGATATTATACTGAAGCTTTTCAGATTTTAAGCAGCTCTTTGTGATTTACGCAAGATGAAAATCCGTCTAACATTAATTTAGACCTCCTGCAAGCTGGTTCTGGAAAAATGACAGCTTGTCTTTTGTCACGTACTTTAATATTTCACCTTCAAATGTATGCCATTGAGTAAGTTCTTGGTGACTTTACTGTGGCATAGATTAATGGGCTGGAAAATGGTACATCCTATATTAATCGCTAAACCGGGTTCTCGCATAATGTCTAAATTGAAAAGAATAAAAAAAATTCTGTTATGTTAATCAGTTTTAATTGCTTGTAAATTACCAAATATGGCATAAGAAAGAGATCATCGGTGCAGTTTTTTGAATAATAATGTATACTCTCACTCTTCTGAAGCATGATTGATGGTGGCCATTAGACTTCCATTTGGAATGTTGACAGCACAGTAACTAGAATCTGAACTTTATTTTTACAGACGCGCTGTTATACTTCTTTAAGAAGTGGCTGGTTCAGAGCTTATATAGCTTATTTGAGTATTACTCTGCTGATAAAGGTTCGGTATTATGCTGACCAGGAGGAAGCTTCATCTCGTGGGAACAATTCTAGCCATGGGAGAGGTTTTAATGGAAAGAAGTCTGATCCTTCTTCCTAACGATTTCCAAGACTGATAACATTATCATATTTAAAAATGCAGAACCCTGCAACACCTGGTGCAATACCGCACACAATGATCAGGATTTATAATGATTCACATGAAAATTCGGATCTAAATTTAGAGATGGAGTTTCAAAAGATGTTTCTTCTTCTCGTCATTGTTCCTGCTTATATTCAGAACATTCATGGACAATGTATTTTTTTATACAGGTAAAAACATCCCTAATGGAAACATCCCTAAGGCATACTTATGTATATCTTAAATATTGCTGCAATGAAAATGTATGAAAATGGGGCCATAGGAGCAATAATATTGTAACTATGGGCCAGATGTATCAAAAAAGCCTTTTGTGATTCGGTAATAGCGATTTTTAAGAAATCGCTATTTCTGAATCGCAAAATGCTATGTATCATATTTCCGATTCGGTAATAGCGATTTCTTAAAAATCGCAAATGCTATTACCGAATTGCAAATTGCGATAAGGGCCCCATTCGCACCTATGGGCCTGTAGGCCTATATTTGCGAATTTTTCGCATTTCCCAAATTGCGAATTCCTAACTGGAATTCGCAAATTTGGGAAATGCAAAACCCAGGGTGCTGGGGGCTTAAGGCCCCCTCTGGTGCACCCCAAGATTTTTTTTAAGGACGTGTAAGGCGCACACATGCCAAAGGGGCAGTGAGCGTTTCATGTCAATTTTAAAAATGCATTTTTAATGCATTTTTAAAATTTGCACATGGTTACCACCAAGTTCAACTTGGTGGCAATAGCGATTCCTTAATGCCCAATTCGCATTAAAGAATTGCTTGTTACATGTGGTTTAGAAATCGCAAATAAGGATTCCTTATATGCGATTTCTTATTTAGAGAATCGCAATTTGTGATTCTCTAAATGGGCTCGCAATTTTGAGGAATAACTACTTTAGCGATTCCTTAAATTTGCGTTGCGAATGCCTTTCATAAATACTGAAAGGCATTTTTGCATTCACAAACAGCCATTCGCACCGTTTGCGATTGCAAAAATGGCTGATACACCTGGCCCTTTGTTCCTGCAGCCAGTATGTTTTCACTGGTCATGACCTTCAACTATAATGAAGGTTCTTGAGCCTGAGTAATGGTGGATACCAAAGTTTATGAACACTCTGTATTATTTTTTATCACAATCAATTGCTATTACTCAAACAAAAAGAAACCAATAGCGCTAGCATTTAAAAAGGCACTTGACTCAAAAGTCAAAGGCTCCTATTTACCTTCTCTTTTGTGCGTAGATGACACAGTGCTGATGGCACGCACACCAAGAGCCCTCCGTCTCCTAGTACAAGGATTTGTGGACTTCATGGGTGCACTAGAACTGCAAGCTAATTTCACAAAATCGTACACCATGGCCTGTGGCCATAAGAAGCAACTCCTGTCCACTCTTACTGTTGGAAACAATAGCTTGAAATGCACCGGCACTATTTCATATCCAGATCTCGTTGTCACTGGATCATGGCCTGCACACATTGCTCATTGCAGGACTAAGTTAAAAAAGGCTATTGGTACATAATTCACCCTACCTCAACCCAGGGGTGGGGGAGCTCTGATGCTCCTCCTGTAAATGTATAAAATGCAGTTTATCCCCACAGCAACATATGGGGCAGAGGTATGGGGTACCTCCAAATGTAATATTATTCAGACTGAAGAAAATAGATTCTGCTTAAAGGCACTGATGGCTCCAATTTCATCTTGCCATTTAATCTGGCACAGTGAATTGTGCATCCCATATATAGAAGACTATATTAGAGCACAGTCACCCTTTGTATGGTTAGCAGTGTGGTAAAATAAGAAGGCAAGGCTTACCAGAGCTATCATTATGGAATGACTTAGCTATGACAGGGGTCTTGAGATTCCTTGGTTAGCCGGAGTGGAATCGTGTTTTTTTTGGACCCTAAGGGTAATATTACTATTAACAAAAAACTGTTATAACAAGCCCTGTTTAAACTTACTAACACAGAAAGAATGACAGTCGAGTGGGGGAAGATGAGTGTGGCAGCATATTTGAACATCACAATAGACAACCCAGCCGCAGGGTTCCTTACTAGATCAATGAGTCATTGGAAGCACAGTTTACTGTTTCGTTATAGGGCCTGCACCCTCAAATATCTGCTGTGCTGCCCACTGGGCTTCCAAGTAAACCATGACTCATTACATTGTCCATGTGATGGGAGGTCAGGTCTATCTATGTTGCACTTTGCATCCTTGTGTGTTTTTTTCCATTAATTCAAGGCTATTTTTGCTTTCTTTTATAAAAAGGTGGAATATTAATGATTTTAGGGTAGTATTTAGGATTCTCCTTCAACCTATAGACGAAGAGGTAATTACCCATGTATGTGCTTTTCTGAAAACAGCTGTGTGAGCTTGTAGCACTATGAATACTGGATGAGCTCGAACAAATAATATTTTTTGCACTGCATTGCTCATGCTACTTAGATATTGGATTTTAACCATTTGTTTTTATGAATTGTTCTATTAAGTATTTATTTGTATGTTTTTACTGTGCATGATTGTACTATTATGGATACCTCTTGTACCAAAATAAAGATTGAACTGAATTATACGGAATACTTGTTCTGTATTGGTTAGTGTTGGAAAATGGGTTATTGGTAGGGCAGGTAGGTACCTACACCTAGCAACAAGCCACTAACCTCCACATAGGTACAGTTAGGACTCAGTAAATTAATCCCAGCTCAACCCTTGGTAGCTTGGCAACGAGCGTCAAGGCTTAACTTAGGAGACAAAGTGTAAAGCATTCAAATATCACAAAACAGTAATTAAATAAAACACAGGAAACAGTTTAAAAATCCAAAACCAATTTATAAAAATAGTTTATATTTTTATCTTTAAAATGACACAAAAACGATTAAAATCGGTTCAGGGGAACCGGAGATATGAATTTTTAAAGAATTCTTACTTTTCTAGCGCTTAGAAACAAAAAGCGCCAATCGGGTCACCTGGTTGCACCTCGACCGGGGCAAAGTCAAACTTTCAGGACGACCGCAATGGAGCCCTGCTCGGCTACAGGTCGCGGGAGGCCTCGGTTAAAAAGTTACCTTCTGACTTAGTCTTTATTTTGAAGTTTTTCTTCACCGGGACGAACCTGCCAGTTGAATCCGACCTCCTGGAGCCCTTGTCCGGATACGCGATGTGGGTTTCCTCGGTGGAGACTTTTACCTTCGGACTTAGTCGTTTTTTCGAGATGAAAATCCTTCGACCGGGGTAAACCTGGATCTTGGTCCGACGTCCATGGAGCCCTTCTCGGATACGATGGCTGGGAGGTCCCGGTCAACTTTTTACGTTCGGACTTAGTCTCTTTTTTGGATGTTTTTCTTTACCGGGACGAACCACGAAGTCAGGCCGGGTCGCGGTTGAGGCAAGCCGGCTAGAATTTCCACGGCGGGTCGGTCCCTCTCTGGAGCTTTTTTCCAAAAATTCTCAAATCTTTTCCAAACTTCTGGGGCTTCACCCAGATGTTCTTTTAAGGTTCTTTTGGGGTCCACAGCTCACCCCAAGGGTCCAGAAGTTCTGTGATGGTCCTTGGGGGGTGCGGACTTCAACTTCCAGAATGCACCTGGCGCAAACTCCTTTTTGGCCACTGGACAGTGTTCAGCTGGTCGCTTTCTTCAGGAGTTGGTGGAGGGGACTCTGGTTAGCAATTTTTCACCTGTAGCAAACAGGGAGTCCCTCCTTGAACCAGTTGAAGCCAGGCAAAGTCCTTCTTGTGGTGAAGCTCAAGTGTGCAGCTGGTGCAGTCCTTCTGAGTGCAGGGTCCAGGTGCAGGCCAGGGGTCCAGCGGGGCAGTCCTTCTTCTTCTTTAGTTCCTTTCTTGTTGATTTCTGGAGGGGATCTGAGGCGTGGGTGCAGGTCTGCCAGTTTTATCCTTGCTCCTGGGTGAAAAGCAGGGGGCCCTGGTTCTCCAATCAGGGACAAGGTCGTCCCCCTGTGATGACCACTTCCTGGGAAGTGTGGCAAAAATCCATCCCAGAAGGCAACAGTCTCTAAAAATCCAACATGGATGAATCTGATTTTTGGAGGTTACATCTGGCTGAGCCCACCCACTGGTGTGGCTAAAAATCATAAACACACCCCTCTCCTGCCCTCTCCTAATCTAATCAAGGGGGCACCTAATTGTCTGGGGTTGCAGGATGTGGGGGTGTTGCTGGGTGCTGCAAATGTCCTTCTCTGCCTTTGAAGACCAGTTTGGCAGCCCTCCCCCTTCCTGCCTCACCATCTGCTGAGGGGAGATTCTCTCCCCCAAGCACATTCCTTTGTGTGAAGCCTGGCCACTTCACACCTCATCAAGGCAGCCTGGCAGAAGCTGCTGCAGGCTGGCCAATCAGAGCACAGCAGCAAAAACAATGCAGAGCTGAAATTGGCAACTTTTTAGGTAAAGTCTAAACTTTTTACCTGAACTAGTTATAATAAATCCAACAACTGGAAGTTGTAGGATTTATTACAACAATTAATTTGATACCAAATTATTTGTATGCAACATTTAAGGAGACTTTAAAATTTAAAATAAAGTCTGCCCATTCTAGCCTATGAAGGCCATTTACTTCAATGAGGGAAAAACGAATTTGGCTGTTTTTACCTCACCAGGGCTTATAAATCTATTTTTATAAAGTCCCTACTTATAGTTAAATGGCACCCGGCCCTAGGGGCACATAGGGCACACCTTAGGGGTGACTTATATGTAAAAATAAGGTAGTTTAAGACTTTGGAAGTACCTTTAATTCCAAAGTCGAATTTGCATATAACTTTAATTTAAAAGCAGCCAGCAAGGCAGGCTTGCTTTTAAAATGACACTGGGCACCTCAGCAATGCACCTAGGTGTGCACCACCTATGCTGTGGTCCCTAAACCTACATGACCTACCATATACTAGGGACTTATAGGTAGGTTAACTTAGCCAATTATAATTAGCCTAATTTGCATATCCATTTTACACAGAGCACAGGCCCTGGGACTGGTTAGCAGTACCCAGGGCACCATCAAAGTCAGGAAAACACCAGCAAAAAGAGGAAAATGGGGGCAAAAAGTTATGGGGCCTCTGCAATCAGCCCTGTTTTCTCACACAACCCTCCCCCCCCAGCCCACACGCCCAGGAGACTCAGCCCAACCCTGGGAGAGTCTTCCTGGCTTGTTAGGCGAGGAAGACAGTGAAGAAAACTGGCTGTCCCTTTGCAGGGCCTACTGTGCCTTATATCCTCCTGTCAGGGTCACTCCCTATGGGTAGTGAAGCCATCCCAACAGTAAAAGGACCCAACACAAACTGAAACTTTCCTCTAGGGGGGTCTTCCTCCTTTCTCTCTGCCAACTTGGGTAGTGAGGTGCCCACCTCCCCTACTCCAAACTTTGCTAGGGCAACACCTAGCTTACCCAAAGAGGTCACCCAACACTTGAGCAACCCCACCATGACCAATAGAGTCAGGGGGCCTACTTTGCTATTGGCCCTGGGGTCTGCCTCCCAGGCCAAGTACAGTGCTGCCAGGAAGGCTAGCACCCAGCAGAGGCTACTGACAGCTGTCAGTACCCAGAACCACACCCTAAGCTCTCCACTGACAGGTGGCTGAGCTGCTTTAGGGGCATCTTTGGGGTCCTGGCACCCCTCTTGCTGTCTAGAGTGGGGGGCTACCACCTCCTGTGGCAGACACCCTCCTTCCACTCTCCCTTCTGTCAGTGCAGGGGCAACACCTTGCATCTGGACAGCTGCCTGACTACTCAGGACTTCCTTGGGGTCAGGTGAGGCCTCACCAGTGCCAACTCTGGGCTCCCCCCCTACTGGGGCAGAAGGCCCTTGGCTCCCTGGAACTCTCTTTAAGAGTGGCCTACCCTTCCTTTTCTTCTTTCCTTTTCTTGGGGACCCCTGTCTCCTAACTGTAGGGACTGACTCCCCAGGACTTTGGGTTGGGGGGGCGCCCTGGGCGACCACCCCATCTGTGACCAGACTCACCTCTGGGAGGTCATTGCCCAGGATACAATCTAGGGGAAGGTCAGCACTGACTACCACCCTAATCCAGTCAAGGATACCCTCCCTCTCTAGGGGCACTATGGCTACAGGTTTGGAGGTGACCTCCCCTGTGGCTATCCTGACTTTCTTTGTCTTTCCTGGGACATACATGTCTGGGGTCACTAACCGGTCACTCACTATAGTGTGACTGGCACAGGTGTCTCTCAGGCCAGTGGTAGGGATCCCATTCACTTGAATGTGGTGGAAGTGTCTACTCTCATCCTCAGGGATCACCAGCTTACCATCTGGTCCTGTCTCCCAGCTCAATGCTAGGAGGACTTCATCATCTGAGGAATCCTCCTCTATGGCTACACTGGACAGCCCAGTGCTAATCACCTTCTTTGGACAGGCTGCATCTCCTCTGAAGTGACCTGTCTGCTGACAGTCAAAGCAAGCCCTACTGTCCAAGAGCTTTTTTAACCCTGGGTCTAACTGTCTCTGCTGGTCAGAGTGGGATTTACTCTCCTCCTTCTTAGGGTTCTGGGGTACAGAGGGAGTCTCTGTGGTGGGCTTACCACCTCCCTCCTTAGGTTTTTGGGGACCTGTCCCCCCCTTCTTGGAGTCTCCCCCCTGGGACTTGACAACCACCCTGGTTCTCAACCACTCATCAGCTGCCTCCCCTAGCTCTCTAGGGTTGGTCTGCTTAGAGTCCACTAGATGCTGGCGTAACCTTTCTTGGATACAATTGGTCAAGATGTGCTCTCTCATGATCAGATTGTATAACCCCTCATAAGTATCTACTTCGTTACCAATAATCCAGCCCTCTAGTGTCTTTAGTGAAATGTCCACAAAGTCAACCCAAGACTGGGTACTGACCTTCTGGGTGTCCCTGAACTTCATTCTATATTGCTCTGGGGTCAGACCAAACTTCTTGGCTAAGCACCTCTTCATACTAGGGTATGAATCTGCCTCCTCCCCCCTTAAGGTCAGAAGCCTATCCCTCCCTGAGTTGGGGACCAACTCCCACAAAAGGGAACCCCAGTATTGAGGCCTAACCCTTCTCATTTGGAGTGCCCTCTCAAAGGCCCCCAGCCACTTATCTATGTCATCCCCCTCTACATAGGCAGGAACCACCCCTTTGGGTAATCTGGGGCAAACTCCCCCACCCATGGACACCTCAGCTTCTTTATCGCTGCTTCCATCTCTTTTCTCTTTGTATGCCCACTTTTTCTTTTCTAGGGCCAGCTTTTTTGCTTCCAAAGCTATGTATGCTAGCTGGGCCTCCAGCTCTCTTTCTCTGATGGATGGGTTCTCTCCTCCTGAAAGGACCCCCTTCCCACCACTAGCTTTGGGTCTGCCCCTAGTGACTGTATTTACTGAGGACCGTTCTTCATCATCCTCACTTAGGCTCAGATGCCTTCCCTCCCCTGAGTGGTTAGAGCTTGCATCCTCCCTTCTTTCTCCCTCCTCTGGAGCTTCTTCTGACTCTACCTCTTGGGCCTCAGCCCATGCTGTCAGGGATGTGATCAGGATTTGCTTCCTGAGATCAGTGGTTGCAGGCAACCCTCTTTCAATACACAACCCCCTAAGCTGGACTACTGTCAGTGTGGGTAGGCTAGCCAGATCAAGCTCCATGGTTCCCTAGTTTTGTGTCAACAAAAACTTTTTGCAAAAATTGGAAACAAGAATTTAGAAAAATTACAAAAATTCAATAATTGAAATTAATCCAAATTAAAAATTAAAAACAATTTTTGCACTAGGACAATTTAAAGGATTTTTAATGTGTTTTACCTAAAACTGTAACGTGATATTGAACACAAGTACAGGATCCCACCGCTGCCACCAATTATGTTGGAAAATGGGTTATTGGTAGGGCAGGTAGGTACCTACACCTAGCAACAAGCCACTAACCTCCACATAGGTACAGTTAGGTCTCAGTAAATTAATCCCAGCTCAACCCTTGGTAGCTTGGCAACGAGCGTCAAGGCTTAACTTAGGAGACAAAGTGTAAAGCATTCAAATATCACAAAACAGTAATTAAATAAAACACAGGAAAAAGTTTAAAAATCCAAAACCAATTTATAAAAATAGTTTATATTTTTATCTTTAAAATTACACAAAAACGATTAAAATCGGTTCAGGGGAACCGGAGATATGAATTTTTAAAGAATTATTACTTTTCTAGCGCTTAGAAACAAAAAGCGGGTCATCTGGTTGCACCTCGACCGGGGCAAAGTCAAACTTTCAGGCCGACCGCGATGGAGCCCTGCTCGGCTACAGGTCGCGGGAGGCCTCGGTTAAAAAGTTACCTTCTGACTTAGTCTTTATTTTGAAGTTTTTCTTCACCGGGACGAACCTGCCAGTTGAATCCGACCTCCTGGAGCCCTTGTCCGGATACGCGATGTGGGTTTCCTCTGTGGAGACTTTTACCTTCGGACTTAGTCGTTTTTTCGAGATGAAAATCCTTCGACCGGGGTAAACCTGGATCTTGATCCGACGTCCATGGAGCCCTTCTCGGATACGATGGCTGGGTGGTCCCGGTCAACTTTTTACGTTCGGACTTAGTCTCTTTTTTGGATGTTTTTCTTTACCGGGACGAACCACGAAGTCAGGCCGGGTCGCGGTTGAGGCAAGCCGGCTAGAATTTCCGCGGCGGGTCGGTCCCTCTCTGGAGCTTTTTTCCAAAAATTCTCAAATCTTTTCCAAACTTCTGGGGCTTCACCCAGATGTTCTTTTAAGGTTCTTTTGGGGTCCACAGCTCACCCCAAGGGTCCAGAAGTTCTGTGATGGTCCTTGGGGGGTGCGGACTTCAACTCCCAGAATGCACCTGGCGCAAACTCCTTTTTGGCCACTGGACAGTGGTCAGCTGGTCGCTTTCTTCAGGAGTTGGTGCAGGGGACTCTGGTTAGCAATTTTTTACCTGTAGCAAACAGGGAGTCCCTCCTTGAACCAGTTGAAGCCAGGCAAAGTCCTTCTTGTGGTGAAGCCCAAGTGTGCAGCTGGTGCAGTCCTTCTGAGTGCAGGGTCCAGGTGCAGGCCAGGGGTCCAGCAGGGCAGTCCTTCTTCTTCTTTAGTTCCTTTCTTGTTGATTTCTGGAGGGGATCTGAGGCGTGGGTGCAGGTCTGCCAGTTTTATCCTTGCTCCTGGGTGAAAAGCAGGGGGGCCCTGGTTCTCCAATCAGGGACAGGGTCGTCCCCCTGTGATGACCACTTCCTGGGAAGTGTGGCAAAAATCCATCCCAGAAGGCAACAGTCTCTAAAAATCCAACATGGATGAATCTGATTTTTGGAGGTTACATCTGGCTGAGCCCACCCACTGGTGTGGCTAAAAATCATAAAATCATAAACACACCCCTCTCCTGCCCTCTCCTAATCTAATCAAGGGGGCACCTAATTGTCTGGGGTTGCAGGATGTGGGGGTGTTGCTGGGTGCTGCAAATGTCCTTCTCTGCCTTTGAAGACCAGTTTGGCAGCTCTCCCCCTTCCTGCCTCACCATCTGCTGAGGGGAGATTCTCTCCCCCAAGCACATTCCTTTGTGTGAAGCCTGGCCACTTCACACCTCATCAAGGCAGCCTGGCAGAAGCTGCTGCAGGCTGGCCAATCAGAGCACAGCAGCAAAAACAATGCAGAGCTGAAATTGGCAACTTTTTAGGTAAATTCTAAACTTTTTACCTGAACTAGTTATAATAAATCCAACAACTGGAAGTTGTAGGATTTATTACAACAATTAATTTGATACCAAATTCTTTGTATGCAACATTTAAGGAGACTTTAAAATTTAAAATAAAGTCTGCCCATTCTAGCCTATGAAGGCCATTTACTTCAATGAGGGAAAAACGAATTTGGCTGTTTTTACCTCACCAGGGCTTATAAATCTATTTTTATAAAGTCCCTGCTTATAGTTACATGGCACCCGGCCCTAGGGGCACATAGGGCACACCTTAGGGGTGACTTATATGTAAAAATAAGGTAGTTTAAGACTTTGGAAGTACTTTTAATTCCAAAGTCGAATTTGCATATAACTTTAATTTAAAAGCAGCCAGCAAGGCAGGCTTGCTTTTAAAATGACACTGGGCACCTCAGCAATGCACCTAGGTGTGCACCACCTATGCTGTGGTCCCTAAACCTACATGCCCTACCATATACTAGGGACTTATAGGTAGGTTAACTTAGCCAATTATAATTAGCCTAATTTGCATATCCATTTTACACAGAGCACAGGCCCTAGGACTGGTTAGCAGTACCCAGGGCACCATCAAAGTCAGGAAAACACCAGCAAAAAGAGGAAAATGGGGGCAAAAAGTTATGGGGCCTCTGCAATCAGCCCTGTTTTCTCACAGTTAGTTTGTGAGTGTGGTTGTGTGAATGTGAGAGCTGATAGATGCAAGAATAAGCCAATATTCAAAAACTGGATACATGAGTGAGTACTTGGATGGATAAGTGACTGATTGATTGCAAAATGAGAAGAAGGACATTGTTGAGAACACAAGTGATGTTCACCTTACACCTCATCGTGCACGATAATAGGTCAGAGGGGAGATATATTATGTACAAAGAGCATGCATGAATTAGAGGCACGTTAACAATGAGGGAATATGGCAGCTTCCTGGTGAGGGTGAAAGGACTCCTCATCTCCTAGTTGGACTTTAGCATTCTGTCTTGCAGGAGCTGGTTTTGCACTCGCATTGAAGTGTGATTTCCATTATGAGGAAGTGGTTTATGGTGGGGTGTGGCTAACCACCTAAGATGGCGGTCGCATAGACGGGGAGCTCCCGACCGGGTCTGCTGTAAAATTGAAATCCGACACATATCGAGGGTGAGGGCACGGCTGAAACCCAAAATCTGACTCGGGAGAGGTGTCGAGAGTAAGACGGTGCAATACAGGGCCCCCAACGAGGTCTGAATACGATCTAATAAGAAGGAAACTGAATGGGCCTGTATAAGAAGAGCAAAGACGTGCGGTGATGGGACCTGCTATGGCCGAGAGGCGCTGAGCGGAGGTGACTGGAGGTGCGATCGGGTGCCGGATCGGCCGGGCGTTCCAAGTGTGGCGACCCGGCAGCCCAGGGCCCCTCCCTGCCCGTGGTCACGCTAGAGACTGGGTGGCAGCGCACGAGAAGACCCGCAACACCAACGGATGCGGAGAGCGAAATAGGCCTGGAGACGAGGCGCGAGGATTGTCATGGCAAGGAAGCAGTGAGTGGGGGTGGGCGAGGATGCGGCCGAGGGCGGAAAGGTGGCCGAATAACAGACCTGCTTGTCGGCCCTCCACCCCAGCCCTTGAGAGTCTCGGCAACGTGAGGACCGCACTGAAGGGCCCGCAGCACTTGCGAGGCGTTTTGGACTGAGCTGGGTCCTGGGCCTTGTTGCCGTCTCCTTTGAGGGCAAGGTAACAGCGATCTGCCCCACCGGAGAGTACAGACTATTGCTGGGACGGCTGAGGGTGGCGTGAGGGAAAGGATGACAAAACTAGATTGCGTAGTGACAAGTGCTACTGCAGTGCACACAAACGGAATAACTCACAAAACCATCTCCAAGGCCTTCCCCCGAACATGGAATACTGTGGCAACGAAATAGGATTCTGACAACCTGATATAGTGCTATAAGAACAATAGGACCAGAGAGTCTGCCAGGAATGAAAGTATAAGAATCTGACCTGAGGTACAAAACAAAAAGAACATTACAGAGAAGTCCGGTAATGGGGCGCACAAAGGGCAAATCAACAGAAGAGGGTGTGACCCCAACTCCACGGAGCCAGTGCCCAACGCCCCAGGCGAAAGAAAATATGGATAAACTGGACACTAAAAGAAATCAGAGACTCTCAACAAGCCATAGAGAGCAGATTAGATATGATCACAACGGACATGAATATAATGAAAGATGATCAAACAAAACTCTCAGACAGGTTAAAACAAACGGAAACAACAGTGGCAGACATCCTCCCGACACACAATGACAATAAAAATGCCATTGTGAAGCACCAGCAACAGATGGAAGCCCTACAGGAAAAGATCGAAGACGCAGAGGTGCGCTCACGGCGCAATTATATACGCATAATTGGGCTCCCCGAAGGCAAAGAAGGAAGCGATCCCACACGATACATCGAGGCATGGCTGCAATCCATAGCCAAGGACAGACTATCAACTCATTTTGTGGTGGAGAGAGCACACCATATCCCTCGCAGAAAACCTATGCCAGGAGCCCCAGCAAGACCTGTAATAGCACGAATATTGAACTATAGAGACAGAGATGTCGCCTTACAGGTTGCGAGGGAGTTAGATCCCATTATAATAGACAATGCCAAGATCTCACTATATCCAGACTACACCCTGGCAGTTCAGAACCGCAGAGCATCCTTCCAAATAAAAAACCAAAGACTACGCAAAATGGAGATAAAATATGCACTACTGTTCCCAGCAAAACTCCACATCACACATAACCAGAAAGCGCACTTCTTTGACTCACCCGACCTGGTGTGTACCTGCCTCAATGAAAACTTCCCATACTCACGAGCGGAGGAACAGAACAACGGCCACCACGCGGGACAACTTCCTCAACGTCATAGAGACAAACGGAATAAAGCCCAGACGTCGTGGAAAAGAGCGGGCCCAACACTGCGTCAGGCCCTAGAGGGACAAAACAATGCATTACAAACTGCGTGCTCACTAAGAGACATAAACTCCTCTCCCTGCAGAACTGCTTCTTCAGTAGTTAGCATAGCGGCATCAGACTCAGAGGGGAGCATGGCTCTATTTCCAGACATTACTCCACAACTGGCTAGAGACTTTTAGCAAATGTAACCCCATAATAACATTGACAAATTATCTATTATGTTTCCTGGTCAGGCCCCTGCCCCCACTATAATAACTGTGGTGGGGCCGGTTGGTAGAGCTCCTTGACATACTTTGATTTCTTTCTCTTACAATATCACTAACAAACCCGCTGGCAGCGGGACATACTTTTGATTCACGCCCCATTGCACAGGCCCCTTCCAGCACAAATTGGCTGCTTCGTTATAGCACCTAGGTTATGTATTACATATTTGTTTGGCAAAGCAATTTTAGGCTTTGCCTGGTATTTCTACTAGAGTATAAGTATGTTTATTTGCTATTAAGACAGACATCTACATCTAGGCCAGATACACTACGCTGCAGAAACTACAGACTAACATGGGGCCATAAACGACTGCGGATGCACATAACCAGATTCAAATATGCATACACAACGTGAATATAATATTAGCACTTGGAATGTGAGAGGGGTGGGAGCTATCCAAAAAAGACACAGAATCCTTGCTCAATTTAACTGCTGCAAAGCACATATTGTTTATTGCAAGAAACTCATCTTACTACACATGAAGCGGTAAAACTTCGTAAAAATTGGCGAGGCCAGATCTTTCACACTTCATACTCGGCATTTGCAAGAGGACCAGCTGTGTCGATAGCCGTGTGGATAAGAGCTGGTGTGCCCTTAGAAGTGGTTGATACTAGGATTGATGTGGAGGACAGATTCTTTTCAATCAAGGGTAATTTGGATGGGAAACCAGTGGTGCTTGGCAGCATATACGCACCAAATACTGGCCTAGACGCCTTCCTAGAATGCCTATCCAGAGTGCTAACACAATGGTCACATATTCCCTGGGTGATTGGGGGGGACTTTAATGCGGTGTTAGAAGTTACCATGGACCAGAACACCCCTCCAATGTCAGGAACAAATGCAAGGAGACAAGCAGATGCACTAAAGAGATGGCTACAGGGATGGTCCCTAGCAGATGTATGGCGGGCAAGAAACACTAACTTGAAGGAATACTCATTCTATTCCCACCCCCACAAAGTACACATGAGATTGGATCGGATTGTCTGCGCTGAGTCATTGTAGATGCAAATGACCAAAACCACTTACCTTGCGAAGACACTATCAGACCATAACCCTTTAGAAGTGACAATGAAATGGGGACGAACATCTACACCTATCCCAACATGGCGTTTACACCCCATAATGTTAGAAGACACTGCCCTACGAGAGGAACTGATGCAAACGATCAAGACCTTTTTCCATAATAATATAGATACAGCTTCCTCCCCACTAATGGAATGGGAAGCATTCAAGGTGGTTATACGAGGGGTTATATTAGGAGCAGTGTCAGGAGTACGAAAAACATTGGTGAGGGAATTGACACAGGCAGCTCAAATTACACAAGGGGAGATCAGGGAAACTATTAAAAGTATGGCACACAATAAAACACCAGGAACAGATGGTCTACCGGCGGAATTTTATTCACTGTTCAACACACAGCTCACCCCACACTTAGAGCGATTATGTCAAGCATCCTTAGAGATAGGACGACTACCAGACACTACTAGGCAGGCACAAGTGACGTCCCTGCTGAAGCCGGGTAAGGACGCAATGGATTTATCATCGTATAGACCACTATCCTTATTAAACATGGAATATAAAATCCTAGCAAAAATTCTAGCACAAAGGCTCCTACCACACATAACCAATCTTATACACATGGACCAATGCGGTTTTGTACCAACGAGGAACACCTCCTTAAATGTGCGTAGATTATACCAGGTGATGGATGCGGCAAGGGGGAAGCTCCAACACGCGGATGTCTCTCGTTGGATCACTGCCAGGCCTTCAACTCACTTAGTTGGGAATACATGATAAAGGTACTAAAGAAGTTTCAGGTCCCGCCAGACTATATTAAATGGGTCAGCCTACTATATACGGCACCAACAGCTAGAGCACGTACAAGACAAAATATATCAGACACTTTTCCGGTATATAGAGGCACAAGGCAAGGCTGCCCTTTATCCCCCTTACTATTTTTTCCTAGCCATAGAACCTCAGGCACAATTATTGAGACAAGAGGGCGGAACATGGGGCATTGAAATAGATCATGCACAACACGAAGTTTCACTATACGCTGACGATATTATATTATATATCAAGGATCTTAACCAAAACCCTAACGAAACAGCATATATCTTTGAAGAATTCATGCCCCTGTCAGGACTGGCCATAAATTATAACAAATCCATAGCTTTCTCATTCTATGAGCCACATAGAGACAGCACGCTACCATTTGGAGACCACCAACTACAAGTTGCAAAGGACACTTTCCGATATCTGGGGATTCAAGTATATCGCACACCAGAAGATCTCCTGGAAGGTAACCTGAAAAGAGCCCTCTCCTCACTTAAAACACAGATCCAGTTCTGGATTACGTTACCAATTTCAATTGCGGGAAGGGTGGCACTAGCCAAAATGGTGGCACTACCCCGCCTACTATACCACTTCACTAACCTACCAGTGAATGTTCCAGAGTCATACTTTAGGCTACTCAGCTCTATGTTGCTGGAACTTATATGGGGGAAGGGACGATGCAGAATAAGCCTGGACAAGTTACAACTGCCGGTAGAGCAGGGAGGGATGAACGCACCAGACGTTAAGGCTTACTGCATAGTGGGGCAGCTGCAATGGCTGGCGTGCTGGCTTAGCGGCCGAAACTTACAAGAAATAAACTATAATCAACAGATGCTAGACAAGGGTAGTCTGCACTCCTTGTTATGCCCCGGAACCCTGGTTCAAGGACACACCCCTCTCTTGTTAAAAATAGCACTCCAATATTGGCAATATTGGCAGCGGGCACTTCGATACACCTCTGGCACGATTCCCTATTCTCCCAATATCCTACTGTTGGGATTACCAGTAATCATAGGTAATTTAACGCCTGCAAAACTACAAAAATGGGCACAGGAAGGCGTAGAGTGCATAGGTTCTTTGTTTAAAGACCAACGTTTACTAACACACACTGACTACATCCATAAACACAACTTATCAACCTCACTTTTCCTCCTACACGCTAGTATTATGCACTACGTCACTAAATACTGGGCCCCGAATAATATAGAGCCACCTACACACGCACTGGTACACTCCATATATACTGCAGGCAAAGGGACGAATATGGTCAAATCGCTGTATAAGGGACTGAAAACTCACCTATCTAAACCCCTGACGGAATTAAAAATTAAATGGGAAACAGACATAGGAAGAGAGATATCAGAAGAGGAATGGACAACAATACTAAACTACCCAAGCCAAATATCCCGTAATACAAGATTTAAATTCATCCAATATGCTATACTTCATAGAGCATATCTTACCCCACAGAGATTACATATTTTATACCCAGAACTGCCCTCAACGTGTCCTAGATGTAGGGAGGAGGAGGCAGGACTCACACACATTCTCTGGAAATGCCCTGCCATCGCTGATTACTGGGAAAATATAACCAACTCCCTAAATAGACTAGCAGGGAAGACTGTGTACTGTAAAATGGAGACTTGTATACTGGGAATGCTCCGGCGTCCCAAAAAAAAGAAAGTTCTCCCTAGATGGATAAACCTAGCACTCCTATTGGCTAAACGCCTACTGACTAGGCGATGGAAAGCCACGACAGCACCCACGGTGAGCCAATGGAAGGCGGAAGTAATAGAATGGGGTAAAGCAGAAGGAGCTGCCCTTAGAAGAGAAGAAAATGCCAGATGTAGGAAATACCCAATATCCCAGGAATGGGATGAATTAGTAAAAAAAGTTCATATCATTAGATAGAGAGGAACATGGCGAGGACATATCTCAATGATATCCATAGAATAATAGTCACCAAGTACATAATAAAATAGTCGAAAAGTCCCCCAACCGGAAAATATTTACATACATCAATAGTATATGATAATTGATAACAGTCAAGAATGCAGCGATAGAAAATCCATCCTCAACACCAAGATGTCTGATTAGTGGTCAATAATTGGGAGTTAAAAATAATGTTCGATGTAAAGAACACAGGTTGTCATACTAACTTAAAAGCACCACCACGATAATGCATAAAGTCCACAATATAATGACATCTAGAACGAGACAGTTCAAGGTCAAAATAATTGGTATGTAAAGATGCAAAGGTTGTAACATCATATACAACGGTGAAAAATGCACATGTAAAACTATGTATGCCTTATGTGTTCCACCCCTGTTGCTTATGTTTATGAAAACAATAAAATATGTTTGAAAAACAAAAATGAGGAAGTGGTTTATTTTTAGAATCAGAATAAAGTCATCAGTAGGGGTGGGTGAATTATTCCACTCTGCCAGCAGAATGAGCGGAATTTTGGTGACTCCACATTACTCTTGTAGTGTGGATTTCCACCCAAATTCTGCCAATCACCACATGGTGGAATTTTTTCTCGCATGCACTCTAGGACAGTAAGTTGGCAACTGCAAGCAAGATTTGGTACCCCGTAGCAAGATTTCCGGGCACTAGGAGGATATATGCCTATATTTTTCTAATACGGGCGGTCTCAACCATTCATGGTCAGAAGGCTGCTGCTCTAGTAGATAATCCACTTGAGCACTGATTTTTCAGCAATGAATATGCTCCCAGCGCTACATCAAAGCACAGCAGTGTGACATGCGTTTTTCAGTCCATTGGCAGAATTCTGCTGAATATTGCTCAGTTTTTATGTAACTCCACTGATTTCCATGGAGGCAAATTCCATGAGTTCTCGCCACCTCTATTTACTAGTAGGACCACATCATTCATATATCATACCCAAAGGTCCTGCCTCTTAAACAGAAAATTAGAGGTTCCAGTTCAAAGATCATTCCAAACCCAGTTTAGAACTCTGTTATGGAGAGGGAACACTGTTTTAATCAGTACTGCTGTGCAAACTTTACTGTGTGCATCGAGCGCAGACTGGGGTAGTTAACCCCATCACCACTCATTTGGGCGTTTTCAAACAACCTAGATGGGTGCTTTTCAGAATTGTTCTAATACAGTGTGTGGATCTTTCTTTTTTTTATCTGGGATGTAAGTTGTGCTTGAAAAAAGCTATTCTGTGCTTGTTTACCACTATTTTTCCACTTGTAACAGGTCTGTCCCTATCTTGCTCCATTTCTATTTTATAGGCATGCAGTTATCCAGAGATGGCTTACAAAAACAGGACATGGTTCTTTTCTCTGTAACAAATGAGAGATATGTCTCTTTAATGATGCAGTAAAGGTGGAATGCACCCAAGCACAAGCAAACAGTTTGGGGCCCCTGACTACTGATTAGTTAGTAAGGTATGGCAATAATCAGAGTCCATTAGGTCCTCAAACCTGTGCTCCGGTGCCACTAATGAACTATTGATAGCTGTACCCCTGACTATTGATGGACATTTAATAGCTGTGGACTAATTTTAGCTGTGCCCCTCATGGCCTATTAATAGCTGATGGACTATTGATAGCTGTGCCCCTGACTGTCTTGTCTGCTTGAGTAAAAGCTATCCAGGATTACAGTCAGACTAGGGATAGCTCCGTAAATTGCTCTGATTTAGATATCAGTAGCAGAACAACAGATTGCTCTGTCAAGAGGGATGATTAGCTCTGTAATTTTTTGCACGTGAGTGAAAAGTGCTCCAACTGAGGCAAGTGAAAAGTAATTCTACTGTCATCAACAACTCTAGATAGCTTTTATGAAAGGACTAGGGGGCCTCATTTGCAAGGCCTTAGTGGCACACTGTGCCACTTGAGTGTCATATTCTTTTGGGGAGTGCAAGGCCACAGTCTCTCAAGTGGGTGTCTTACCCACTGGTTCTGGAGAGGGCAACATGCCCTATGCTTGATCCTGGGGAGTGCAAGGCCACAGTCCCTGAGGTGGGTGTCATACCCACTGGCTTTGGAGGGGGCAGGCCGCACAGCAGCCTATGGAGGCAGGATTACATGCCATCTGCCGGCGGTGACAGCTGCACAGTGGTGGTGCTGCTGGAGGGGGGATGCTCCTGCCCATCCCCTGCAACCTTGGACGGCTGCACAGTGGTGGTGGTGCTCCTGGTGGGGGGAGGCTCCTGCCCATCCCCTGCAACCTCGGATGGCTGCACAACCATGGTTAGTGGTGGGGTCTCTGTCACAGTTCCTGCCCCAGGCCTCTTGGTCTTCCTGCCTGCTGGTTCATGCTCCTTGGTCTTCATGGCAGCTGGGGCAGGCTCCTTTCCCTTCTTACCTGATGGTTCAGGCTCTTTGGTCTTCCTGTCTGCTGGGGCAGGCTCCTTTCCCTTGAGGCTGCCTAGTGCAGGCTCCTTCACCTTCAGGACATGTGGCCTAGATCCCTTTCCACCACGAGTGGGTGTGGTGACTACTGGGCCCATGGACTGTGTGGTTCTGAGGTGCTTGGCTGGGTTCTTCCTACCCTGCCCATACATGCTGGACGGGTGTAGAGGTAGGGAAGAGGTCATTGGTGGATAGGAACAATTTTTTAGGGACATTGGGGCAGGAAGAGGGAGAAGGAATGGGAGTGGAGGATGAGGGAGTGGTTGTTGGAGGTGTCTGTCTGCTGCTTTTGGGTGCAGGAGCATGGGTTGTATGCTGTTGTGAGGTGGATGGCTGTTGGGTGTCTGAGGGCTTGTGTTTGTGTACTGGGGGGCAGACACAGTGGGAGAGGACACTGGAGACATGTGCACTGCTGTTGTGGAGGTGTCTGCCAGTGAGGTGTGTGTTCTGCTTGGTGTTGTGATGCTGGTAGAGGAAGATGAAATAGTGCATGCAGATGTGAGTGTGGACGGAACTGGGTGGGAGGTGGATGGGGAGGAGGAGGGGGAGACAGTGCTAATAGTGGATGCTGGTGTGTCTGCAACTAGATGGTGTTTCTCTGAGTGCCTGTGGGATGAAGTGTGGAGTGTGGTGCTTGTGTTTGCCTGTGACACTCTTGTGTGTTGTCTTGTGTGCATGCTCATCTGCCTGTGTGCTTGGGATGGGTTGGGGTTGAGGAGAATGGGACTGCGTAATGGAAGTTGGACGGTAGAAACAGAGACAATGGCTGCCATCAGAGAGGAGGCTAGAGCCTGCATCGATCTCTGTTGGGCCGCCAATCCAGTGTGAATGCCCTCCAGGAGTGCAATAGATTGTTGTATCTGGGCTGCCAGCCCCTGGGTGGCATTCACCATGGTTGACTGCACTACAGAGATGGATCTCAGGAGGTCAATAGCCTCCTCACTCAGGGCAGCAGGGGTAACTGGGGTAGGGCCTTAGGTGCCTGGGGCAAAGGAGATGCCCACCCCCCTAGGTGAGCGGGCACAGACAACTCGATGAGGGGCTGCTGGAAGGGCGGTGCTGGTATGGGGTGGCAGCTGTACCTGTACCAGGGATGGCCACAGAAGTGTCTGCAATCACCAGGGAGCTTCCATCAGAGGAGGTATCTGTGTCAGAAGTGTCCCCTTCAGTGTCTGCCATGGTGCTCCCATCGCCATCCATCTTATTGGTGCCCTCAGCGTCGGTAGACTCGGCCTCCTGGGTCCTGTGGGATGTAGCTCCCTCCGTCGCTGGTGACTCTGCTCCCCGCCTGATTATGCTAATGCACATAAGGACAGGATGACAAAACAAAAACAGGGGGGGAGAGACAAAGGATACACTTGGTCAATGGCTGCACCAACACCAGTGTTGGCATACACAGCACCCTCACACACAGGGATTAGGCCTACGCAATATGCCATAGAACTACCAGAGAAATAGTTAGAGGCCAAGGCATTCAGAGGGGCACACACTGCCAATTGCAGCACACCTGGGACCCACACAGCCCTGACCAGTAGTGGATGCTTACTAGCTAGATAGCAAGATTTTCCCTTCTGAACTCTAGCCACCAGGGCACCTACACTGCAATGTCAGGCCTGACCTAGCGGCACCCACTGACATACATCCCCTACCCGGAGACCACCCTACCATGCATAAGTTGTAATGATGGGCACTGTACTCACCCCCTTGTGGATGCTGTGAGGCCCTCAAGCGCCCAGCCAGCTCTGGATAGGCCACCACCAGTATGCGGACCATCAGGGAGTTCAGGGTTCGACGGGCACCCCTTCCTCGTTGGGAGGCCATCCCCAGCTGGGCCTCCGCCGTCTTCCATGCCCAGCGTCTCAGGTCCTCCCACCGTTAGCGACAGTGGGTGCTCCGCCTGCCATAGAACCCCAGGGTCCGTACCACCTTGGCGAAGGCACACCATATACCCTTCTTTTGATGGGCGCTGACCTGCAGAGGCAATACACACAGGAAAATAGACATACCCCTTCATATCACCATTTACGCACACATTGCCCAGCACACAACCTGTATGCTGCCCAGAGGACATCCACACATTCTCCTCACATGAGGCCTTCACACACACACCACTCATGCATTCATGCCACATGCATTGTGCCCACAGTGTACTCACCTGTTGGTCAGGAGGCCCATACAGCAGTCCATACTGGGGTAGGACCCTCTCCACTAGTCTCTCCAACTCCTCCAATGTGAAGGCTTTCCCCGGTCACACGGGCCGTTGCAGGTTCCAGACACAGGTCACAGCAGCACATGCAGTGTAGGTCCCCTCCTGTGGAAGGTCAGGTAGCAAGTGAGGAATCAGGTAGAAAATGGCAGTCACGTCCGCGGCATTGCACACCGTCACCACTGGCATAGATCACCATTGGCCACTGTATCCCATAGGGCCCAATTATAACCAATGAGGAGTTGCACGGTGGTTCCCAACCACCTCCTTCAACGGTGCACAACGTCAGTGGAATTACCTCACTTCCACTTGTCCCTCCATACACGGCAGGCGGACGCCATTTCAGAGGGGGCAGGTCCTTGAAAATTGCTGCATTACTGGTGATATTAGGACATACTGGACATATCAGACTGACTCATTGCAAGTTAACAGGATGCAAAGATCTGTTGTAACTCCATTGTTCAGTTTGTGACCAGCTCCTCACTCTTTTGTCCTTTAGATTCCTACCACTGCGGATTAATAGGAGATGGAGACATCCACCCCCCTTGTACAGATCTATGGTGGACTTGGCAACACTGGAGGACAGGCACATTATCCTCACTGATAGACTTGACAGGGCCGCAATCACAGAGCAGTGTTCCCAATTGGAGCTTGACCTGATATCTGATATCCGTCACCCCACTGGGATCCCCCCTCTTATGCAAGTACTATCAGTGCTCCATTTCCTGGCAACTGTTTTTTTTCCAACTGACAGTGGGTGTGGCAGCAGGAATGTCACAGTCAATGTTTTCAATAGTGCTAACAAGAGTGTTATCTGCCCTGATTAAACACATGTGTAGGTACATTGTTTTCCCCCAGGTTGAAGATTTGGCCACAGTGAAGGCCGAGTTCTATGCAATGGGACACATCCCCAACATAATTGGGGCGATTGATGGAACACATATTGCATTTGTCTGCCTCCTCCAGAATGAACAAGTTTTCAGAAATTGGAAGACCAGTACATCTCCCATGTCAGTGCTAAGTATCCAGGGTTGGTGCATGATGCCTTTGTCCTGAGGAATAGCAGCATCCCAAATGTGATGGGCCGACTACAGAGGCACAGGTTGTGGCTAATAGGTGGGCCCTGGTTCCCACCCAGTATATGTTGGTGTACGGGTATGTTGTTGGCAATATGGGATTGTGTGTGGCTAAATATTGTCCCTCAATATTTCAGGTGACTCTGGTTACCCCAACTTATCATGGCTGCTGACCCCTGTGAGAAATGCCAGGACAAGGGCAGAAGAACATTAAAATGAGACCCATGGCAGAACCAGAAAGATAATTGAATTGACCTTTGGCCTCCTGAAGGCCAGGTTCCGGTGCCTCCATCTGACAGGTGGATTCCTGTGCTGCTCACCCAAGAAGGTCTGTCTGATAGTGGTGGCATGCTGCATGATGCATAACCTGGCCCTCAGACGCCATGTCCCATTCCTGCAGGAGGAGGAGGCTGGAGATGGCCATGTGCCAGCAGGGGACCCTGTGGACAGTAAGGGTGAGGAGGCAGAGGATGAGGATGAGGACAACAGAACATCTGTGATCAGACAATACTTCCAATGACACACAGGTAGGACAGTGTTACTTTGCATTTCAATGACATTTGTTTGAATTTCTGTGGCACTCGCATGCTGATATTTCCCATTTCTATGCCCACTTACTGTTCCCTCTGGCAATTCATTTTGCAGATGCTGGTGACCTCACATATACTCCTGGTGTGATCACTGCAGCTAGCTAGAGGTCATTAATTTATGCTCATTTTCTGTACAGTTGAATTGCAATGTTTGTACCTGTTTAAATGAATACATAATTGATATACAAGACATACTCCAAACTTCTTTTTTTTCCAAGGGTGTTTATTATAGTGTTAAATATATGGAGACAAGTGCAATGGGATGGGGTGATGATGGGGGAAAGTCCAGGGTATTGTTCCAGTCGGTTTCTAGCACAGGTACATTGTCCAAGGGGACATAGGAAGGGGAGAAATGGCATTTCAAGGTGGACAGGGTCACAGAGTGGGACACAAGGGTGACAATCAGGAGTGTCTCATTTCCTGGTGGGGTCTTGGCAAGTGTCTCTGGCTCACAGGGAACGTTTGCGGGATGGTTCATCTTCTGCAGGGGGAGGAGTGCTGGTGGCCTGTGAGTGTTGTGGCTGGGCCTCCTATCCACTAACGGTAGCAGAGGTGGAAGGCTGTTCAGATGTCTGGCTAGTGGCAGGGGCCCACTGTTGTGTGACTGCCTGCCTCATAATATTGGCCATGTCTGCCATCACCCCTGCTATGGAGATCAGGGTGTTGTTGATGGCCTGCAAGTCCTCCCTGATCCCCTGGTACTGTCCCTCCTGCAGCCATCTGTTCTTCTGCACATTGCCCAGGATCTGGCCCATTGTGTCCTGGGAATGTTGATAAACTCCCAGGATCTCTGCAAATGCCTCCTGGACAGTTGGTTCCCTGGGCCTGTTCTCCCCCTGGTGCACAGCAGTCCTCTCAGTTTCCCTGTTGGCCTGTGCCTCTGTCCCCTGAACCATGTGCCCACTGCCACTGATCCCAGGTCCTGATTGTCGTGGGTATGAGGTGTGGCCTGGGGTCCCTGTAGAGGTAGACACACTGCTGATTGACATGTCCTGGGGACAGAGGTGTGGGTATGCTGGGTTGGTGCTGTGATGGTGTTTCCTAATCGGAGAGGCTCTGTGGTGGTGTGTGACTGGGCCTGGGTAACCGGCTGTCCAGAGGTCCCTGATGGGCCAGGTTGGTCATCCAGATCCTGAAGACCAAAGTTGCTGTCATCACTGTGGGCCTCTTCTGTTGGGGGACTGGATATTGCTGGCACCCCCTCTCCACTGACACTGGCTGGGGTACCTGTGGGGATGTAAATGATGTTTTACGGTTTCTCTGTCTGACATATTTTGCATCTGTGGCTTGCCCTCTTTGGTTGTATTTGCCCTGGCATATTTCACTTGTGTACTTTGGTGTAAGGTAGGAGAGTTAATCCTCTATAGTGTGCCTGCTTTAGTGATGAGTGCCCATGCAGGGCTGTGAGTGGTGTCCATGCATTGGTAGAGCATGCAGGGCTTGGCATTGGGATGAGTGAGGTGTGATGGTGGGGTGTGTGGGAAGTGATGGAGGGATGGGTGTGAAGGTGGGGGTATGTGATGGCATGCAGGCAGGGGGATTATATTAGTAGAGAGTCCAGCCCTCCTCCTACTCCGGCCAGGCCCTCAGGATGCAGGATTTCCAAGACTTTCTCCACCCACGTTGTTAGTTGTTGGGGAGGAGGTAGGGGTCCACCGCCAGTCCTCTGTACAGTGAGCTGGTGTCTTGCTGCAATGGAACGTACATTCCCCTGTAGGTCGTTCCACCTCCTGCTAATGTCATCCCTAGTTCTTGGGTGCTGTCCCACGGCGTTGACCCTGTCCACGATTCACCGCCATAGCTTTGCTGCACCTGTACTCCAAATAACTGCATCTCTACCTTGATAATTTCCTCCACCATGACCCTTAGCTCCTCCTCTGTGAAACGGGGGTGTCTTTGTGGTGCCATGGGTGTTGTGTGAGGTGTGTAGGTGAGGGTGTGTTGGGTAATGTGTTGGGTTGTGTGATGTGGGGGGAGTGAGTGATGTGTAGGTATGAATAGAGTGTGGCTCTAGTTGTGTCTGTGGTCTTGATGTCTTTCTGCTGGCAATGGTTTGGAATGGTAAAGGGTTGTGGGTACTGTGGGTGTGTGTTTTATAGTGGTGTGGGTGTGGTGTGTGTATGGGTGTCAGGTGTGTGTTGTTTCAATTGTCCAATGTGGTTTTGTTTTGTTTGTGTGTGTCCATTTTGAGTGCAGCGGTATGTACCGGGAATGGTTTACCGCCGTTGAATGTCTGCCGTGGTGATTCGAATGTAGTGGGCATAGTTCTGTTGGCATAACGGTGTGGGTTTTGATACCACCAGTTTAGCACTGACCTTTGGCCTTGCGGATTTATGTACATGGCTGAATACTGACGGATTGGTGTGTGTGTGTCATAATATGGTGAACGGATATCCGTGGCGGCGGCAGTATGTTGGCGGCAGTCAGCGTGGCGGTAAGAGAGATTTACCGCCATTGTCATAGTGAGGGCCTTTGTCGTTTCTGAGGTTAAAGATGTGGTGTGGGCAGGGGTCATTCGGTGCTCTTGAGTGTATGGTGTTCATAAGGACAGCAATTTTCTGGGTGGTGAAAGCATTCCAAGTGGTTAGTCGGGATTCTGTGTTGTGGTGGAGCTGTGTAAGTGGAGGAAGTTGGTGGGCTCGGGTTGTGGTTTGAAGTTCTTGTAGATGGTAGAGATCTTGTTGTAGAAGAAGGTGGCAAGATTGTTGCAGAGCTCCTGTGAGGGAGTGGTGCTGTTCCTGTTGTCTGGAGATCTCCCTGATGATGTTGAAGAGTTCCTTGCTGTGGTTGGAGCTGGAATCAATCCAGTCAGCTAAGGCCTCTCTTTTCTTCTCCCTTAGAAGCTAATGGTAGAGGTTTAAGGATGTCTTGAAGGAGGTTCATGGTAGTTCTCCATCTTCATTCCTTCTGTTTCCAGATGCCTTTGGCTGTTCTGAGTTCTTCACTGTAGTAACTGGCCTGTTTCGTGGACCTTTTGTGGTGATTGGCTTTTATGGGGACAATGTCGTTGGCACAGTTTGTCATCCATGCTTTGAAGTTCTTGACCCCCTCGTCAAGGCAAGTGGTGGGATTGGGTTTGGAGCATTTATGAGCATTGGTCCATTGGGTTTCTTTTATTTGGCCCCACCTGATGTCATATGCAATCTGACTGCTGTGGTTAGGGCTGTACAGGACCAACTTCAAAACAGGAATGCAAGCTCTCAGGCCTTGAGCACATGCTACAGTATGTATCATGGGAAGGAAAGGTGCTGCAGAACTGATCCTAGCCATACATTGATTCCATAACCAAGCTGAGAGGGAAATACATGTTCTGTTTAAGAACATTCAGCTAGGTGCCCTGAGTGCACCCTGGTGTGGCTACTTAGAGGACACGGGTAACAAAACATGATTACAGAGATACAGAATCACCAGAGGCAACTAACCACTGAGATACAAGCTATTTTAAAGGTCTTTTATAAAACTATGACCAACTATTTGCAGCACAAGGGGGGCTATTGATCAGGAACACATGAGGAACTATATGGTGGAGATAATCTCAGAGTGACTAGAGGGGAAAGATAGGGAACTCTTGGGAGTCTTATTGGGTTTGAAAAAAGTGAAACATGTAATAGATGGACTTGCAATAGGTAAAGGACTAAAACCAGATGGGTTAACTGCAGAGTTAAACCAAGCCTAGCAGGAATGGCACAAATCAATCTTGTTTGTGATGTGTACTGCAGCATTGGAAAGTGGCACTTTTCATAAGTCATGATGGGAGGTAATAATAATATAAATTAATACACCCAGGAAAGACCCTTTTAAAAACCAATCACGTATGCCATTGTCCCTTCTTACTATTGATGTCAAACGTTTAGTGCAAATTGTAGCAAACAGGCTGATTCATCTGATATGAGAACTGGTCCAGCCAGAACAAACAGGTTTTTTCACAGCCAGAAAGACATCTTGTTATGTATGCATCTCATATGCTATAGTGATTCAAGTGGACTCTGACCTGCCTGCAGTGTAGGTGTTTTTGGATGCCCAGAAGGAATTTGGGTCACTAGGATGGGAATACATTTACTATGTTCTTGTAGAATGGTCCTGGAAAATCCTTTCTTAAAATGAATCAGATTTCTATATGCAGATTCCACTGCGAGAGACAGGATTTATGGATAATATTCAGTGAGACACTTAATAGGGGTGTCCGGTATCACCCATGATATTTGTGCTACTATGGATCCTTTGGCGTGAATGACAAGGAAATATTTCAAATGGTTATATGTCAGAACCACAAGTGCTTCAAGCACCCATGGCTCAACAACGAGGTCGTAACAACGACCTCATTCTTATCACTAATGCCTTTAGCACAAGTGCCTTTACAATGATTTTTCATTGTAAACGCATTCCTGGTAAAGGCATTAGTGATCAGCATGCACGGTTCCAGCATGCTTCCCGCCTGACCCCCCCACCGCCATAAATGACCGCGACCCCCTATCCCCACAACTACCACAACCCCCACCACCAAAATTTCCACAACCCCAACTCCCCTTCCCTAAAACCTAAACCGCCCCAACCCCCAACCCACCCCTTAAACCTAAACCCTGACCACCCAGCCCCCAAACCCTAATCACCCCAGCCCTCACCCCATCCCAAAAACTAAAAATATCCCAAGTCCCCACCCCCCACCCTAAAACCTAAACACCCCAACTCCCAACCCACCCGTTAAACCTAAACCCTGACCACCCCAAACCCTAATCACCCCGAGCCCCACCCCACCTCAAAAACTAAAAATACCCAGAGTCCCCACCCGCCCTAAAACCTAAACACTTCAACCCCCCAACCCACCCCTTAAACCTAGACCCCTACCCTTCCCCCTAAACCCTAATCAACCCAAACCCCCCAGAGCACCCCACCCCCCCAAAAAAACCAGCCCCTGTCCCAGCCCAACTTATCTCCTCCTTCACCGCGTCGACTCCCTTCTTCTGTACCTTACCCACGCATGTACCTAATTCAGACATGCGTGGTTAAGGTATGAAAACCAGGTAGTCGTGGAAAACGAAACCGTTGTTTGGCTTTTGTTTTTCACAACTTTGTGGTTTCACTGTCGTTGTTCTGGGTGTTTCCCATTTCAAATGCTAACTTATCAGTACAATGGATTACATGATGTTTGAATTGATAGATGTGATTTTGTTTTAACTATTTGAATTTATATACTTTGCAAATGCCCAAATTGTGTTGTTGAGCTAGAGAAGGAAAGGGGTGCACTGTTCAGATCAAGAATAATTAGGTATTTAACTACAAATAAATAGGTATTTAACTACTTAAGAGATTGGGGTATGCAGAATTTGTAAGCAGATAATTGTTGCTAGTCTGAGCAGTCAATACAGAAAAGTTCGCCCACTCGTGTGCATCTTGGCCAATTTGGGCATATTTACTAAATGAAAGGATCTAGCAGGCACATAGGAATAGAATAGAAAATATATTTGACCTCTGAACAAGGGGCTATGCGTGGCTCTCTGATGGAAACAAAGGGCCTTGAAAAGGCAGTGTTTGTGCAGCCAATGAAAGGTGGCAGGATGGATGAAAATGTTGGTGCTTTTGTTAGTACCTAAAATAAATCGAGCAGCATCATTCTGTATTAGGTACATCCTAGAGAAAAGAAGACTTGAGTGAGAGATGTAGTGATTCACCCTGCTGGTAAATAGAGACTGGAATAGTATTTTCCTAGAAAAATGAGAACACATGGATAATTTGTCTCTGAACCTTTATCATGAAGCTATTTCAGAAATCAGCACTTAAAATATCTTCACTGACAAGACCACTTCACCCTGTATTCTCTTATTTTAGTGATAACCTATGGAGTTAGAAACTTCAAGGTTAGAGCTAACTGAGATGGAGACCTGGTTATTACAGACAGGATATGAGGCAAAATTAAGATTGGTACACAAATGTCTGTGAAAATGCCTGGTGATTAATTATAGATGCAGAATGTGGTGCAGTAGGTACAGGAGTCTGAATATTATGTTCCAATCCGGAGTGAAAAGTCAAAATGGGAGGCATTTGAGGGACCCAGAAAATCTGTGACCCCATTTAGTCAGTATATATTGGGACTAGTTAATATCTTATCCCCATTTATAACATATGTAACTGCGGCCTCAGTGTCACTTATATGTCAAAAAACAGAGAAGAATTTCTCTTAAATTGTATCACTGGCGCAAGTTTTCTGTAGCTCCTAAGTATCACTGCTAAATTGTTGGGTTTATATCATAGCTTCTTTAGTGTAGCACAAAGAAACTGATCTGGTGCATCAGATTTTTCTTTTTTCTCCTAGAGAATGGCATAAACCCCAGGAAGCTTGCTGCCTATGTCCCTGATGCAAATTTCCTGTGAGATCTTGGTGAGAGGACAAAAAGCCTTTCATAGACTGACAGCCTGATGCACTAAGGTAAACTTACACTTTTGTGTAACTTTACTATTGTTTTACTATTCACAAATTGAGTTAATAGCAAGTTAATGACTGCTGAGTCAAGACTAGCCTATCTTTTATGTGCAACGTTCTCCACACCTACTGCATCCTCTCTGCAGTCATAAACTTACTAAATAAAGTAGGAGTTTCTAAATATCAAAAAAATAGTAAACTTACAGAACAATGTAAGTGTACCTTTGTGGATCAGGCCATGAGCCTTCTGGGATTTTAGATGGCTTTTAGTAGCCCCCCTAAGCCCCTCTTTCTACACATGCCTCTCCTTTTGGCAAGCCACTGAGCACTGACAGTTAGATGTTCTTTGTTATCAATCTTATCTAAAAACTGGGCCTTTGATGCTTTAAAAAATACTATGCATATGTTTCCAGTTAATAGTTGTGGATGTTCTGGTTAGTGAAATTATTGGGTGGTTAGACAGAATATCAGAAACAAAAATATCATGGGACAAAATATAATGTCTAGAATAGCAAGGACAAAAATATTGTGAATGTAAGCATCTATAGGGTAGCAAAGCTTTACTATATAGAACTCCACATATAGGTATCTTGACTATATATATCTTCAGGGTATGCAGATCTGGAGAAAAGAACAGTAAATCTATACTTACCTATTTACACTTACCATCTCAATATGTTGGTCCTCAATATTTTTTGACACAATAATCTGTTCACATTATATTTTTGCTTCTGATATTCTGTCTGTGATTCACCCTATTGTAACCTCATCCTGAGATGGCTGTGGGCATATTGTAATCTTCATAGATTTTCTATTCTAAGTATCCCACATTTGAATTATCAATGTTAATTTATTTAGGGGTATAGTTCAAATATAAATGCACAATTATTATTGTTATTATGTTGTTATGCATTGCAACATGAAACTTAAACATTCTTGAAAACATTTTGCATGGTTTCAATTGATTGTAAAGTTATTGTTTTTAAATAATGAATGAGGCTTCATAGAAATTGATATATTGATTTCTGAGTCTGATTCTGAGTCTAAGTAAGTGAAAGGTAAGAGGGGCTTTACTACCAATTGCTATTTTTTAAATGTTCAGTTATGTTCGGACAGAGTATGTAAACTAGAACAAAGTATTATTAGAGGAACTTTGCTCAAGGGATTCTAGACCGAGCATCATTTAGTAGCCATAAACATCTTTCACTGCCGAAGGCTATGGGTAGGGCACATTGAGTTCTTCTCTGGGCTCATCGGCTAACTCGAGGACATGGCTGAGGCAAGAACAGCAACTGCTGTTGTTTTTTTAGTGAACAATGGATCCATTGCAGGGCCAGCTTCTGCACTGGTGGTGCCCGGTGCAACAATTTTTTTTGGGCAAGCCCCATGACCTCCTCCCCAGATTCCCTCACTAACACCTTGCAAAAGTGCCCATCATTTCCCCAGAGCCCCTTTCTCACATACATTTAATTTGCTTTAAAGCACTAATAAAAGCTGACTTTACTAATCCATTCAGCTATCCACATAAAATATAGATATGTTCTTTACAGCAAGCATATTAATTCTCTGCACTACTTTATGGTGAGGAAAAAATCTAATTGACAAAACAGTGATCTCTCTCTCTCTAGCCTGAACATTAATCACAATAATTATCTTGACATTTGTATTGCTGCCTGAAAGCTGGATGCACAAAGGCCTCTGCATCAGGTGTTTTTTAATTGTAAGTTATTGCTAAATATAGTGCCCCCCATGCCAGCCCCCCTCAAAGTCAGCACTCAGTTCACCCACACCAGTCACAAGCCCTAAAGCTGGCCCTTTTCTATTATTCAGAAAGGTTATGCAGCTGTAACCCTTCCAAGCAACTTGAGTAGACCCCTTTTAAATGCTACTTTTTGCTTACCTAACCTAGGGAAAGGAAAGGAGGAGCTAGGGAGATTGTTGAATGGCAACCTTATAATACAGTCATAAATGTACAATACATTTGTCATTGTTCTACTTTCTGACAAGTAGCATTGCCACTATTGTGTCTATTTTTATAATAGTTACTATTCACATTGGTCGCACTAAGATAGGATTTTGATTTTCATAATTCTTGAAGAGATATTCCTGACTTCCTAGCGTTCTTGAGTGTGCAATTTCAGGATGACAGAGGACTTGGGATCCATTAACTCTTCCTATGAAATCTCACAAGACTGACTGTTACATAAAATGCACCTCACTTAAGTAATGCTCATTGAGTTGCAGGGTGATTACAGTCTATAGGATTCCCAGACTTAGATTGGCATATCAACTAAAGCCTTAGTGCCAGGCTGTCTAGGAAACTCAGTTTTGAACTGTATTCTGGAAAGCAATCCAGAAAACGTGTAATTTAGTCAGTCTCACACATCCTAATTTCCTGCAGGGTGAGTAGAACACCAACTTATTAGAAGAAGAGGTGGTTCCTACATTGCATATTCATTATTTGCTTCCCCCTGAAAATAAAAGAACAAGTAGTGACAACATTTGACTCTAGCTAAAAATGGTATTTGGACGTGGCATTGCTTTGGTAGGTGTGTGCATCATTGCTTACACAATTCATTGCGAAAAACGTTATGTTTAAACCTGAATTAGGGGTCACAAGATAACATGTACCTACATTCCAAATGTTAGACAATCTGTGGTAGAAAAAAGTGAAGTAATCTTAGAGCTGACTGAGGCACACTTCACCTCTTTACTTCAGCTCATGAGCTTCTTCACTCAGGTTGCAGGAAATAATTATGTCCTGTTGTGCAAATTTTGCTAGATGGTGGACTCTGTACACCATCTTAGTCCAAGCATACCACTCTGGAGAGTGTTAGTGTGAAGCATCTTAGCAGCCCCAAAATGAACCATTTCAAACACCATTGCACTGTGCCACAAACCAGAACTAATATTTCAAAACACCACACACTTTTAGCCAGATGATTGAGATGTGCCAAAGGCAACCTGTAGATGAATCACAATGAACCACACCTCCATCTGCAACTGGAATAGCAACAACATTCATCAACGAATATACATAGGCAGAGGTAGTTACATAAACACAAGTCATGTTCAACTGTGAATGAGATGAAAAGATGATGAACAATGAAGTATGGGTATAGCACTGTAGAAGCCGGCTTGGACCCCAGGCATCCAAATGTAGAAATTCCATTAAAGGCTTATACAGATAAAGGAGCTATACCAGTCTATTTGGTTAACCTCAAAAAAGAATGATGCTATTTTTTTTCTGTGGACAGCCATACAGGATGATGTGATTCAGTGCTTGTGTGCACCACAGGTGTGCATGGCTGTGAAGTGAACACATTGCAACTTCACATAATAATAAAAAAAAAACAATGATAGCTTTGAAAAGTATAAATGATACAAAGGGGGTCATTACAACATTGGCGGTAAATCCCACTTACCGTCGTGCAGAATACCGCCAACACACCGCCACGGAATTCTGCCACAGCTATTACGACCCACAGCTCGGATTCCGCCAAAATGTAGATACCCACACAAGTCCGCCACACCAAAGGTCAGTGATAAACTGGTGAGAACGAAACCTCCACCGTCACGCCAACAGGAATACGCCCACACTATCACGACTCACAAATCCACGTGGCGGTGTTTCAACCGCGGTAAACCATTGGCGGTACACACCGCCACGCTTAAAATTCACACACTCTTACAAAACACAACCACATTGGACAATTCGAAATACACACACCTGATACACATACACACACCACTCCTACACACCCACACCACTATAAAACACCCGCCCACATCACCCACAAACCCTTACTACCTAAAATATTGAAGAATATCAGAGAGACAGCACAGCAAAGACAACACCACCATAAAGTGGCACACAACACCATCACACATACACATCCACGCACAAAACACCACACACCCCTAAACATCACCCCACACATCACAACACACACCACCTCACACATCACCCACACAACCCCATGGCACCGCAAAGACACCCCAGGTTTTCTGAGGAGGAGCTCAGGGTCATGGTGGAGGAAATCATCCGGGTAGAGCCACAGCTATTCGGATCATAGGTGCAGCAAACCACCATAGCTAGGAAGATGGAGCTATGGCGCAGGATCGTGGACAGGGTCAACGCAGTGGGACAGCACCCAAGAACATGGGATGACATCAGGAAGAGGTGGAATGACCTACGGGGGAAGGTGCATTCCGTGGTATCCAGACACCACATCGCGGTTCAGAGGACTGGCGGTGGACCCCCTCCTCCTCCCCCACAACTAACAACATGGGTGGAGCAGGTCTTGGCTATATTGCATCCTGGGGGCTCGCAGGAGTAGCAGGAGGAATGGACTCTGGTAAGTCAAATCTTAACTATTACATCCCCCACCCTACCTGCATGCTAACACATACCCCCACACTTACCCTCACCCCATACTGCAACTCCTCACATATGTCCCACTATCACAAACCACACATCCCAACACCAAGCCCTGCATGCAACACCAATGCATGGACACCCATCACCAATGCATGTCCACTGCACACACCCACACAGAGCCCTAAACAATTAGCACACAAGGTCCTGCAGAGGAATGCAACCACTGGGGTACGGGGTCACCCACCCATTGCACACCTTGGCACACACAGATACTAAAAGTATGCCTTTACACCCCTGCAGGACCCCTACCCAACGTCACTGGACAGGAGGGTCCAGACATGTCCACTCCCCCCACAGAAGAGGCCCACAGTGATGATAGCAGTTCTGTCCAGCTGGATCTAGATGACCGGCCTGGCCCATCTGGGACCTCGGGACAGTCGGTTTCCCTCACACTGGCACAAGCCACAACAGAGCCTCCCCCTCTGGAAACACCAGCACAGCACCCACCCAGCGGGCCCATACCTCTGTCCTCAGGACACGTCAAGCAGCAGTGTGTCCACCACTACAGGGAACCCAGGCTAACCCACCACCCCAAGAACAGCAGGGACCTGGGGGCAGAGGTAGTGGGCACACGGTTCATGGGACAAAGGCCCAGGAACACAGGGGAACTGGGAGGGCTGCTGTGCGACAGGGGGAGTACAGGCCCAGGGAACCCAATCTCCATGAGGCCCTCTCCAACATCATGGGAGCCTACCACCATTCTCAGGAGACGATGGCAACGGTACTGACCAAGTTTCAGGAGACCCAGCCGCTGCAGGAGGAACAGTATTTGGGGTTCAGGGAGGAACTCAAATCTATCAATACCACCCTGGGCACCATCGTAGGGGTGCTGAAGGAACTCATGAACACCAGGAGGGACACTGTGGCACCACAAGGGGCCTCTGACACTAGCCTGGACGATGAACTGCCCACCACCTCTGCCGGCGCTAGTGGACAGGAGGCACCGCCGCAGGACCACAACACCAGCACCTCACCCCCTGCAGATGGAGAACCACCCCACAAGCGTTCCCTGAGATCCAGGACAAAGACAGAGAACAATGCCAAGACCCCGGCCAAGAAATGAGACCACCCTGATTGTCATCCTTCTGTCCCACTTTGTCACCCTGTCCATCCATCAACTGCCCCAGTTACACTTCCTATGCCCCTTTGAACAATGCACCTGTGAGACAAATAGACTGGACTCTGCCATGGACATTCCTCCCCCATCACCCCTGCCCATTTTACAACCTCCTCTACTATTTAGCACCTAAATAAACACTCTTAAATCACAAAACTATCTGGAGTCAGTCTGTGCTTTCACAAATGTGTATTTGCAATAACTGAGGGAAATAGCAATATCCATTGTATTGTCAACATATCAATGTCACACAGCTCTAGTCCATGAGGAAGCATAGCAGAGGCCACACAGTGGGACCCACATCTGTGAAATTAAAAGGGAAAGTGACAAAGCAGGGTCAATACGCTGGGTGAACGTGACAGACAGATGAGAGGTAGAACAAGTGTATCAGATGTAGCAGGCAGTGATGTCTTCTTAGCGGTGTCTCACTGGAAGTATTGATGAATCACGGTGTTTCTGTTGTTGATATCCTCATCTTCTGCTTCTTCTTCTTCGCTGTCCACAGGCTCCACAGCTGCCACAACACCTCCTTCAGGACCATCCTCCTGCAGAAAAGGCACCTGTCATCGCAAAGCCAAGTTGTGCAGCATACAGCAGGCCACGATGATCTGGCACACCTTCTTTGGTGAGTAGAATAGGGAACCACCTGTCATATGGAGGCACCTGAACCTGGCCTTCAGGAGGCCGAAGGTCCTCTCTGTAACCCTCCTAGTTCACCCATGTGCCTCATTATAGCGTTCCTCTGCCCTTGTCCTGGGATTCCTCACGGGGGTCAGTAGCCATGACAGGTTGGGGTAGCCAGAGTCACCTGCAAATGTTGAGGGACAACTGTTGGACACACACTAACCATTAGGGACAACCCAAGGCAATTATTCACACTGTATAGGGTCCATGTCCTCACCTAATAGTCACACACAGTGCCTCTGGAGTTGCCCCATCACATAATGGATGCTGCTATTCCTCAGAATGTAAGCATCATGCACGGAGCCAGGAAATTTGGCATTCACATGGGAGATGTACTGGTCAGTCAAACACACCATCTACACATTCACGGGAAACGTCCTTTACGCCGACTCTGTAACAACGAAGTCCTGGTTAACGAAAGCGGAACAACGCTTTCCTTAACCACAACTTCTTTTTTGTGTGCCTTAACCATGCATGTCCTGTACAACGAACATGCGTGGTTAAGGCACAAACAAGGGAATCGGCTGAGGAGGACGGTGCGGATGACAAGGCGATGACTCAGGTAAGTGGGGGGTTTTAGGTTTGGGGGAGGGGGTGGGGTGTCGGGGGTTTTAGGTTTTGGAGTGGGGGTGGTGGGCTGGGGGGTTTAGGTTTTGGGGCAGGGGTGGGGGGTTTTAGGTTTTGAGGTGGGGTGGGAGGTTAGGGGGTTTTAGGTTTTGGGGCCGGGGTGGGGGGTCGGAGGGTTTTAGGTATTGGGGCAGGGGTGGGGGCGGGGGGTTTTAAGTTTTGGGGCAGGGTGGGGGTTCGGGGGTTTTAGGTTTTGGGGCGGGGTGGAGGGTCAGGGGATTTTAGGTCTTGGGGCGGAGTGGGGGGTCGGAGGGTTTTAGGGTTTGGGGTGGGAGTGGGGGTTCGGGGGTTTTAGATTTTTGGGTGGGGAGTGGGGGGCTGGGGGGTTTTAGGTTTTGGGTCAGGGGTGGGGGGTTGGGGGCTTTTAGGTTTTGGGGCAAGGTGGGGGGTTGGGTAGTTTTAGGTTTTGGTATGGGGTCGGGGGTTTTAGGGTGGGGGGTTTTAGGTTTTGGGGCAGGGGTGGGGGGTCGGGGTGACGCATGCAGGATCCTCGTTGTTCAGGCGCTCGTTGTTCCGGCATGCGGCGTTCCGACATACAACCCACATTCATAGAATGGGAGCTCTTCTGGTTTCTGTACACCTGTTCACTCGTGCGGGGGGGACCAAGGCCACATGTGTACCATTAATGGCACCTATGATGTTGGGGATATGTCCCAAAGCATAAAAGTCACCTTTCACTGTAAGCAAATCCTCCACCTGAGGGAACACGATGTAGCTGTGCATGTGTTTCAGCAGGGCAGACAACTCTCTGAACAACACATTGGAGAACATAGGCTGGGACATCCCTGATGCTATGGTCACTGTCGTCTGAAAAGACCCACTTGCCAGGAAATGGAGTACTAAAAGCACCTGCACTAGAGGGGGTATCCCTGTCGGATGGTGGATAGCTGACATCAGGTACGGCTCCAACTGGGCACACAGTTCATGGATTGTGGCACGGTCCAGTCTGGAGGTGATAATTACATGTCACTCTTCCATTGTCGACAGGTCCACTAGCGGTCTGTACACTGGAGGATGCCGCCATCTCCTCACCTGCCCCAGCGGACATGCTCTATGGAGGAGAGCAGCGAGCAGAGGGTCATCCAACACTGAGGTACGAAAACACAACTTCATTGCACAAATTTTTAAATCCGCTATTGGCCTGTCTTAGTGTGTATCCAAGGCCTAGATATGTGCGATGCAATTAAAAATTATGCCATGTGGCCCCCTGAAATGGCAGCTGCCTGACCTGTAAGGTGGAACAATGGGATATGAGGTAACTGCGCTGGCGTTGTACACCGTTGCGGTAGGCGATCAAAGTCCGCGGCACAATCCTGCATTGGTTAACATTGGGGCCTATGGGTCCCAGGAGCCGATGATGATGTACGCCGGCGGTGACGGTACGCACCGCCGTGGACGTGACCACCATTTTCTATCTATTCACTTTCTTGATACCTGATCTTTGACAGGAGAGGACCTACACTGCAAGTGCTCTGTGACCTCAGTCTGGAAGAGACAATGGCTCATGTGTCTGGGGAAAAGGCCCGTGCTTTCACAACGGAGGAGTTGGAGAAACTAGTAGATGGGGTCCTCCCCCATTACACGCTACTCTATGGTCCTCCAGACAAACAGATAAGTACACTGTGAGCAAGCTGTATGGGCACTGCCTGTGTGGAGTGGTGTGGATGTAAGATACGGGGGGTGAGAATGAGGCGTGTATGAAACGGCAGTGAGTGTATGTGCGTCATGGCAAGGGTAGGAACGCGGGCCAATGACTGTGATGGTCCGGACGGTTATATATTCTCCTTTTCCCCTGTATTATTCCTGTAGGTCAGGGCCCACCAGAAGAAGGATATTTGGCGTGCCATCGCCAAGGAAGTCCGGACCCTGGGGGTCCACCACAGACGGAGCACCCACTGCCGGAAAAGATGGCAGGACATTTGCCGCTGGAGCAAGAAGATGGCGAAGGCCCAGCTAGGGATGGCCTCCCAACGTGGGAGGGGTGCCCGTCACACCATGACCCCCCTGATGTTCCGGATCCTGGCGGTGGTGTACCTGGAGTTAGATGGGCGCTTGAGAGCATCACAGCAGCCACAAGGGGGTGAGTACACTCTTATTCAGCTGAATCAGCGCGCATTGGAGGTGTCTGGGTGGGGGAGGTGGGCTGTGGGTACCCCTAGGCGAGAGCGAGTTTTGTAGGAAAGGTCCCTTTGTAAGGCAGGCCATGTGGCACCCCACCCCACCATTGTTAAGAGCAAACTACACCTAGTCAGGATCTTGTGATGTCCATGTGTGCAGCAATCGGGCATACGCCTTGTACCCCATGGCCCTGTGATTAATGAGGGAACTCTAAGTGCATGGTGTAGTGCAGAGGGCTACTGTGTCTGTAGTGTCCGCCAACGGTAGCGGTATTGCATGCACTGAACATGTCTTTCTTCTGTTTCCCCCCCTTTATGTGGTCTCCCTGTTCTTGTGTGCAATAGCATCATCAGGCACAGGAGCAGTGGCACCGGAGCAGGAGGTAGCTGCATCCTACATGGCCCTGGAGGGCGAGACAACGGACTCCGAATTTACCAGTGGGACGGAGGGCGAGGGGAGCTCCACGGCGGGGACAGGAGCTGAGACCAGCGACACAGACTCCTCCTCTGATGGGAGCTCCTTACGGTGGAGGGCCCCTCTGTGCCCCTGCATCTACAGGTACCACCACCGCCCCACCAGGACCGCCCTCCCAGCAGCCCCTCAGCGTGTGCCCCGTGGCCGCATACCCAGGAGGGTGGGCATCTCCTTCGCCCCAGGCACCTCAGCCCCTGCCCCTGTCACCCCTGCTGCCCTCAGTGAGGAGGCCATTGACCTCCTCAGATCCGTCACTGTTGGGCAGTCTACCATTCTGAATGCCATTCAGGGTGTAGAGAGGCAGTTGCAACAGACAAATGCATACCTGGAGGGCATTCATTCTGGTCAGGCAGCCCAACAGCGAACTTTTCAGACTCTGGCCACAGCACTGATGGCAGCCATTGTCCCTGTGTCCAGCTCCCCCCTCCAACTTCCTCCACCCAGCCCCCATCCACTGTACCTCAGCCTATCCCAAGTACACCAGCAGACCAGCATGCACACACCTCAACACACAAGGGTAGCTCTGGCAAACATAAGAACCACACATCCCACAGGCACTCACACAAGCATCATACCCATGCACACATACCAACATCCACTGCCTCCACTGTGTTCCCCTCCTCCTCGTCTCCCTCCTCCTTCCCTGTCACGTCTCCACTCACACCTGCATGCACTACATCTTCAGCCACTACGTCCATCACCAGCACTCCCATCACCACACACCGCTCATGTGCACTCACCACCCTACTACCATTCACACATCCCCTGTGTCCTCTCCCAGTGTGTCTGTGAGCCCACCTCCCAAAATACACAAACGCAGTCACACACCCACCCAACAGCCATCCACCTCACGACAGCCTCCAGTCCATGCACCTTCACCCAAAGTCAGCAAACGTACACCTCGTACAACCACTACCTCTTCCTCCACTCCCAAACCCCCTCCATCTACCTGTCCCAGTGTGTCTAAAAACCTTTCCTCTTAAATGTTGACCTCTTCCCTACACCTCCCCCACCCCTTCCGTCCCCTAGGGCACGCCTTTCCAGGTCCCAACCCAGCACCTCAGCCACCACATCACTGGGAACAGTGGTGCCAGCAGTAACCGGCTTCTGGAGTGTGCCAAGCAGCAGGGCAGCCAGTGTGCCACGGAGCCAGACCACGGACAGTCTCCCACCTCAGAAACATAAGAAGTTGACCACAGCCCTGAGGGAGAAGGGCAAAACACCTGCCACCAAGGGCTCTCCCAGGACTACAGCTAGGAGTGGCAAGACAGCTGCACCACCATCCAAGGTGGGGAAGGGGCAGAGAAAGAAAGGGAAGTCGCCGCCAACCTGTACGGCGGACAACACCGCCACCAGTACCGCTTCCCAGGACACCGCCGCCACCAGCACCGCTTCCCAGGACACCGCCGCCACCGCCACCAGCACCGCTTCCTAGGACACTGCAGCCACCAGCACCGCTTCCCAGGACACCGCTGCCAAGGACACCACCGCCACTAGCACCACTGCCAAGGACACTGCCGCAACCAGCACCACTGCCAAGGACACCACCGCCACCAGCACCGATGCCAAGGACACCGCCGCCACCAGCACACTCACGGAGCCACCCACCAGCACCGCAGGCCCATGAGCGCTGCAAGCACTGTCGCTACTGAGGCCGCCGCAAGCACCGCCAGCGGCCATGCCACATCATGTGCTAGTGGCACCACCGCAGACATGGCTGCCATCCCCAGTGGTCAGTCGTACGAAGCTGGTGGTCAATTTCAGGGGCCTGGACAGCTTCCATGTAGGCCCACCGTCAGTGGAGAAAGTCATCCACTACCTCAGTCCTTGGCAGGATGAAGCACTCTGGGCACAAAGCCCCCTCCAGAACCAGTGGAGAAAGGCATCCACTACCTCAGTCCTTGGCAGGATGAAGCACTCTGGGCACAAAGCCTCCTCCAGAACCAATGTAGAAAGGCATTCACTACCTCTGTCCTTGGCAGGATGCAGCACTCTGGGCACAAAGCCCCTTCCAGAACCAGTGGAGATTCACATCCACTACCTCAGTCATTGGCAGGATGAAGCACTCTGGGCACAAAGCCCCCTCCAGAATCAGTGGAGAGTTACATCCACTACCTCTGTCCTTGGTGGGATGAAGCACTCTGGGCACTAAGCCCCCTCCAGAACCAGTGGAGTATCACATCCACTACCTTAGTCCTTGGCAGGATGAAGCACCCTGGGCACAAAGCACCCTCCAGAACCAGTGGGGAAAGGCATCCACTTGAGAGACTGTGGATTTGCACTCCCCAGGATGCAGCAGTGGGCAACCCACCCACTGTAAAGACTTGTGAGACTGTGGCTTTGCACTCCCCAGGATGCAGCAGTGGGCACCCCACCCACTGTAAAGACTTGTGAGACTGTGGCTTTGCACTCCCCAGGATGCAGCTCCCCAGGATGCAGCAGTGGGCCACCCACCCACTGTAAAGACTTGTGAGACTGTGGCTTTGCACTCCCCAGGATGCAGCAGTGGGCAAATCACCCACTGTAAAGACTTGTGAAACTGTGGCTTTGCACTCCGCAGAAGACATCAATGAGAATGGAGCCCCCTCGTGGATCTGGCGTCGTGCACTCATCCGGCTGAGGTGCCCCCCTTTGCTTCCCCCTGAGGTGCCTGTTTTATTTTGATCTGGCGCCCCTGCAGGGTTCTCTCCATTTTGGTTGGGTATCTTGTGTGGGCCTCGCCCATGCATTTTGGGCCCAGTGGTCCACGGACTATGTATGTACAGTACATGGACTTGAATTCTTGGTGTATATATTTGTTATTAGTGTGCATATATATTTTATGAGTACTGGATTTTTATTGATTACAATCGTTCAACTCATTTCCTTTTGTCCTTGCATTCTTCCAGGGGGGGTTGGGATGTGTAAATGTAATGTATCAACATGTACTTGTGTGTGTGTTGTAGTGGGTGAGGGTGGGGGTTTTGCATGTTGCGTGTGTGTGTCACTCTCTTTTCCCTCCCCCCCTCCCCTGTGTCGTAGGTGCAGTACTCACTGTGGTTTTCGCCGCCGGCGTTCGTGCTCCTGGTAGAGGAGCAAGAAGACAATGGCAGGTAGAATATGGAGTTCCGGCTCCATGGTGTCCTGGTTCCTCGTGGGGTGTGTAGAGGTGAGCGTTTCCCCTTCCAAGTCCTGTTTCCGCCATGTTTTTGTTTGCAGTGAATCCGCCCCAGAAAAGGTGGCGGATTGGCCTCTCATGATACTGTGGGGGGTACATTGTCTTCCGCCTGTCTGTTGACGGTGAGCGCCATGCTGTTTGTTTGTACCGCTGTGGCGGTCAGAGTGTTGTGATTCCATTTTTTTTACTGCCGGCCTGTTTAACACCTACAGCCAAGGTTGTAATGAGGGCCAACGTTTTTTAATGAAATGCAGCTAAAAGACGCTGTGCTTGACAACAGGATAAATACATACAAACATTTATGCATACATTTATACTTAAATGCGTAGATACAAACACACAAACATACATACATATGCACATACACACATGTATAAAGTAGAAACAAATATCTATTTGTATAATTACATATTCTTATTTTTCACCACAGGGAAAGCTTTGGCAAGAGCCTGTTCTCCTACATGAACATCAACTGTTCCCTCCTTACTCCCACATGAAAAATAAATATATTCCTATTTTTTTACTATAGTTACTGTACCTGTGTTTCCTGGGTGGAAATATCTGTGTTTGTGTGTTTTCTCCAGCCATTGTTGGGAAACCATTTCAGAACTACCCACAAACTTGCCCCAGGTAGTAAAGTTTCTCAAATGAAATCCTGCCATAGTGGCAGATTATGAATGAAAGCCAACTGCATTTGTGTGAGCTAAACCTTATACTTTCTCCTTCTGTAACTCAGCAAAGTGATTTTACTCTTGTGAGTTATGGTTTTGGCTGCATAAGAGGCCAGATGTACGAAATTCCAATTTTGCGACTCTGAAGTAGCAATGCCGTAGAAATTGCTATTTGCAAGTTTCAAATTGGAAAGAAAGAAGTTTTCAATTTCCTAATACTGATTTCTATGGAGTCGCAATTAGTATTAGGAAATTGGTATTTAAGAAATCTCTAAATTGTGATTTCTTATTAGGGAATAGTAATTTAGGAAATAAAGCCCTAAAATGCAGCTGAAAGCGGTTTGATGAGGTCACAGCCCAGGTGAATGATAATTAGTGGGTGTGGCCACCAGTCAGAGGCCTAACACACCGACTGGAAGCAGGGAGTGGTTCAGAAACACTGCTACCTGCACAAAGAAGCCAGTGCACACCACACCATTGCTGCAGAGGATGGGAATGGAAGCATGAGCAGACATAAATTGAAGTTTTCTGTGAGGGAGCTGCAGGTGTTCAATCAATAAATCAATTAATCAGTGCTTGTAGAGCATGGCTTATCACATGTGTAGTTTCAAGGCATTGTGGTGAACATGCTAATCATTGAAAGAGCCAGGTCTTGAGATCCTTCCTGAATTGCTTCAGTGATGAGTTTGAGAGGGAGTGCGTTCCATGTCCAGGCTGTCAGGTAGGAGAAAGATCTGCCTCCAGCTGTGCTTTTCTTGATTCTGTGGTTGACAGTGAGGTAGGAGGATCGGATTTGGTGCATAGGGTCGAGTGGGAGACTGTATTGAACATGGTAGAGAGGTTGAGGAGGATGAGGTTGGCTGTGTCTCCGTGGTCCAGTATGGCACGGATGTCGTCTGTAGCTACGAGGATGGCAGTCTTGGTGCTGTGGTTGCTCCTGAATCCGGAACGTGAGGGGTCAAGAATATGGTTTGATTCAAGGAACTCTATCAGTTGCATGTTGATGGTCTTTTCTGTTCCCTTGGCTGGGAAGGGGAGTAGCGAGATGGGTCTGTAGTTTGTCATCTCCCCTGGGTCTGGGGAGGGTTTCTTCAGGAGTGGGCTGATCTCTGCGTGTTTCCAATCAGATCGGAAGGTGGCAGTTTTGATGGAGCGGTTGATAGCCCGGCAGAACTCTGGCGTGATGATGGCACTGGCAAGGTTCAAGATGTGGTGTGGGCACGGGTCAAGGGTGCCTCTGAGTGGATGGAGTTCATGTGTTTCCAGGTGTCTCCTGTGGAGATAGGGTTCCAGTGGTTCAGGGTCTGTGCCATTGGGTCCTTGGTGATTCTGGTGGGTGGTAGGCGCAGGTTTTGGTTCTTGAAACCTTTGTATATGCCCTAGATTGTCTAATGGAAAAGGGTGATGAAGGTGTTGCAGAGGTCTTGAGAGGGGGAGATGTCTGAGATGTCTGATCCAGGGTTTGCGAATTCCTTGACTATGGTGAATAACTCCTTGCTGTTGTGTGCACTGGTGCTGATATGTTCTTGAATGGTGGCTTTCTTGGAGGTTCTGATGTGCTGGTGGTGCGTGGTGACTGCGTCTTTGTAGGCTGTGTGATCTGCGGTTGCATTTCGATTCTTGGAGTTCTGTTCTGCAGACAGAGGAGTGTGTTGCTAAAATGGACAAGCTGTTCATGGAGGCTTCCTTTTCAGTTCCTGAGGCCCAGAAAAACAAAATTTGGACAAAGTAAACTCTGTGGGGGTAACACAGAGGACCATCCCCGAAATCAGGTAGCAATGGTATGATCTGCGCTCCAGGACCTGACAAGCTGGCCAGCAGGATGGCAGAGGAATGTGGTATTGGAGGAGGACCATCTACACTCCCCCCTGACTGCCATGAAGACCTTGATCAAGCTGAGGGAGTGTCACCATTGTGAGGGACATTGACACCCTCATCCTAGCAGGCACTAACCAGGGTAAGTCATCTACTTGTATGTCCCATCCAGGTCATGCTGTTAGGCAATCCACATCACATACATCTTATCATGAAATACTCATTTGAGGTGTTTGGCTCAATCAGGCAATGCATCACTGGAGTAGTAGTGCACTCCATCAGCATACTGTACTGAGTGCTGATGGCCATATCTAACAAATGTGCACATCTCTGATATGTCATACACACATGCAGCAACGTCTCAACATTGTAGTGCCAAAATCAATTTGATTGATTTACAAGAATTCTGTACATATATGTCCCACAGATCACAGCACAGATGTCTCTGCACCTGCTACTGGGAGTGCTATCCTTCAGAAACCACAAACACTACCATTACATCCACCCCTCGCATCTACCATAACAGTCAGGAGAGACAGAACCTCCCTCCTGCCCACATTTGTAGTTAGCAATGGTGACCAGTCCATCATGAGGGAGCCCACCACAGTAGAATCCAGGCCTGTAAGCAGGAACAATGAGCCCATACCAGGAGTGGCAGAAGCAGCATCTATCTATGATGGGCTTGAGAAATCCATACTCAGGACACAGCGTCTGCAAAGCAGAAAAATAGGTGGTTTCATTAGGGGGTTGCAGTGCCTGACCAAGGCAGTGGAGAAGGGGCAGGAGCTCTAGCAAACGTCAATGGAGCACAAACACAGGGCACGCCGTATGTGCCATATGCAGTACATTGATAGAATTAACACATTCACCAGGTCCATCAACTGCCTGGCAAATGCCACATCAAGCCTGGCAGGGTGTACAGTGAACATTCAAACACATGTGTCTCACTGCTGTCAGAATGTTGCATGTGGGCTGGCGCAGGTCACAACTTCAATTGAAAGTGCACAGACCCACAGCGTGTGTCTGCCCCATCCCACCCCATATGAAAATAAAGAGGGATCAAACTTCATTGGTGTGTCTGTTCTGGAGGCCTACGCAAGTAGGTGTACCCGCCACCATCTCTATGGGTCTGACACAGGATCTGGCCCAGGACACAGTGTAGCTTAAAAGCAAGACACAGCAAGGGGACTCAAAAAGTGAGTACATCATGACTCAGTTTTTTTTGTTGTCTCTGTTTGAGCCATATTTAGCACATTCACATGTATGATTATTCATTTGTGAGATCCACCTGAATAAGAAGTGATCACTGAGTTGTACTCTAAGCACTAGCCCATGTGTGGTTTCATTCAAACAATGGCATGTCTTACCTCAGAAATAGTTGTCTGTTATCTCTGTGCATCGTTCCTGTCCCTCAGCCACATTGGTTCCGTCCTGTTGCCCCTGTAGTGGCTGTTTGCCATTGTCAAAGTCATCATCAGAGTCTAGCTCAATGTTGACTTTGTGCAGTTCTCTCCTTGTTGCAATGTTATACAAGATGGCCAAAGTCACTATGATTTTGCGGCATGTGTGTGGCCTGATGAGAAGTGACCCCACTCCTGTCTTGTGGATGATTCTGAAGCAGGACTTGAGGATCCCAAGTGTTAACTTAATTTTTGAACAGGTTGATTTGTATGTCCTGCTGTATCGTCACTCACTTGGTATCCTGGGGGTCAGGTGAGGTGTGAAGATCCAGGGCGTAAGGCATTTGTACTGTCACCTTAGGAGCATGCGAGGAGAAACCATTAGGTCAGATCACACATATACTTCTGGCAGTGCATTTAGTGTGTCTGAGGTTCTCTTACCTAGCAGGAACCCATCACCAAATTCCCCATGTGCCAGTCAGTTTTGTATGCCACTGTGGCAGAACATGAAGGGGGCGTGGGTGCTGCCTTGGTATCTGGCCACAAGGTTTTACTGATTTTCAATTTGCGATTTCTACAGGTTAGTGATCGGATTTTGTGACCACATCTTTGGCATTCATACATACGGCATGGGGATTTTACATTTCTTAACCCCTTCCCTGCCAGGCTTTTTGCCCCTCCTGTGCCAGGCCTTTTTTTTCCCATTTGGAAGAGTTCTCGCTCAGGCCCTCATAACGTTTTGTCCACATAAGCTACCCACACCAAATTTGCATCCTTTTTTTCCAACATCCTATGGATTCTAGAGGTACCCAGACTTTGTGGGTTTCCCTGAAGGAGGCCAAGAAATTAGCCAAAACACAGTGAAAATTGTGTTGTTTTTTTTATTAAAAAAAAGGGAAAAAAGGGCTGCAGAAGAAGGCTTGTGGTTGTTTCCTTGAAAATGGCATCAACAAAGGGTTTGTGGTGCTAAAATCACCAGCTTACCAGCTTTCAGGAACAGGCAGACTTGAATCAGAAAACCCAATTTTTCAACACAATTTTGGCATTTTACTGGGCCATACCCCATTTTTACGATTTTTTGTGCTTTCCAGTCAATGACAGAAATGGGTGTGAAACCAGTGCTGGGTCCCAGAAACCTAAACATTTCTGAAAAGAGACAAAATTCTGAATTCAGCAATGGGTAATTTGTGTAGATCCTACAAGGGTTTCCTGCAGAAAATAACAACTAAAATACAAAAATATAGAAATTGAGGTGAAAAAAACCCAGCCATTTTTCTCTACATTTTACTCTGTAACTTTTTCATGCAATGTCAGATTTTTTAATACAATATACTGTTACGTCCACTGGACTCTTCTGGTTGTGGGGAAATATAGGGCTTGTAGGTTCATCAAGAACCCTAGGCACTCAGAGCCAATAAATGAGCTGCACCTTGCAGTGCGTTTTCATTCTATACCGGGTATCCAGCAATTCATTTGCTGAAATCTAAAGAGTCAAAAATAGGTATCAAGAAAACCTTTGTATTTCCAAAATGGGCACGAGATAAGGTGTTGACGAGCAGTGGTTATTGGCACATCTCTGAATTCTGGGGTGCCCATAATAACATGTGAATTACAGGGCATTTCTCAAATAGACGTCTTTTTTACACACTGTCTTATATTTGGAAGGAAAAAATGTAGAGAAAGACAAGGCAATAACACTTGTTTTGCTATTCTATGTTCCCCCAAGTCTCCCGATAAAAATGGTACCTCACTTGTGTGGGTAGGTCTAGTGCCTGCGACAGGAAATGCCCCAAAAACACAACATGGACACATCACATTTTTCCATAGAAAGAGAGATGTGTTTTGCAAAGTGCCTATCTGTGGATTTTGGCCTCTAGCTCAGCCGGCACCTAGGGAAACCTACCAAACCTGTGCATTTTTGAAAACTAGAGACCTAGGGGAATCCAGGACGGGGTGACTTGTGGGGCTCTCACAAGGTTCTGTTACCCAGAATCTTTTGCTAACCTCAAAATGTGGCTAAAAAAACACTTTTTCCTCACATTTCGGTGACAGAAAGTTCTGGAATCTGGGAGGAACCACACATTTCCTTCCACCCAGCATTTCTCCAAGTCTCCTGATAAAAATGATACCTCACTTGTGCGGGTAGGCCTTGTGCCCCAAAGACAGGAAATGCCCCAAAACACAACGTGGACACATCAAAATTATCAAATAGAAAACGACCTGTTTGTGCAGGGGTGGGCACCTGCGTTTTTGGTCCTGGGCTCAGAAGCAATCTAGTGAAACCTACCAAAACCAGACATTTCTGAAAACTAGACACCCGAGGGAGTCAGGGGAGGTGTGACTTGCGTGGATCCCCCAATATTTTCTTACCCAGAATCCTCAGCAAACCGCAAATTTAGCTTAAAAATCTCATTTTTCCCACATTTTTGTGTGGGATCACTGCACCGGGACACATTTCCTACCACCCAACGTTCCCCTCAGTCTCCCGGTAATAATGATACGTCACTTGTGTAGGTGGGCCAAGTGTTTGTGACAAGGAAGAGCCAAAAACACGTTGAAATTGAGGGGAACCAAAGTGGGTCCAAAAGGGCAGTTTGAAAAAAAACATTTTTAGGCTGACAAGTGCAGCTGAAATTTTATCAATATAGATGAGACAATGCTGGGCGTAGGAATTTTGTGGATTACTGCAGATTCCGGAAGGTTCCATCACAAAAATGTGGGAAAAATGTGTGCTTTCCAGCAAAGTTGCAGGTTTGCATTGCATTGTGGGTAAGGAAATGGTGTGGGGTGCATGTGAAGCACACCACCCTGGAATCAACTAGATGTTTAGTTTTCAGATGTGTCTAGGTCTTGTGGATTTTTCTACACGGCAGCATCCGAAAGTAAAAAAAAAAAGCCCTCACCATTCCAAGTGGGACGATTTTGAGAGTTACCAAGCTCTCATGGCCCAACTGTAAAACAAAAAACAAAAATAATTAAATTACCTCTTGCTTGCCATGGGATAAGATGTTTTAGTGTGCGGGGAGAGCTGAAAGACTGTTAGCCCCTTCAGTTTGGGTTGGAGCACAACGAGGCCCATACTGGTTTGTAGCCACCACCCCACTATTTTCTTTTATTTTTTTTATTCCCTGGCATCTAGTAGACTGTCTGTCCCCCCGGGGTGTGAATCAGGGGCAGGACAACTTTGGCCCCATTTATTTGGAGTGGGGGTATGGCCATACCCCCAACCTCTTTTTTGAAGGAAAACAAATCTTCCCTGGACTCTGGTCAAGGGGGGCAGTTATGGCCAACAGTAATGTGCCCCCATGGAGAGAGACCCTTGTCCAAGGGGCTGCCCCCTCCAAACAAAACACACACATACACACACACCAATCTATGGTGTCTAGAGGTTTCTGGCCCCTTTGGGGGCAGATTTGCCTAACAAAAATAGGCTGATCTGCCCCCAAGGGGTGCAGAAATGGCCTAAATACAATTTGCCTCCCAGGGGAGTGACCCTTGTCTGAGGGGTCACTCCCAATACATAAAAACATAAAGTAAATAAAAATAATATATCCCTGGTGTCTAGAGGTTTCTGCCCCCCCGGGGGCAGATCCGCTTAATTTTATTAGGCCGACTTGCCTCCAGGGGGAGCAGAAAAGGCCTAAAAATGTTTTGCCCCCGTCCCCGGGGAGTGGGCCTTGACAAAGGGGCCGCTCCCCTTATGTGTTAGTATACATTTTTTTTTAAAAACTCCCTAGTATCTTGTGGTTTCTGCCCCCCTGGAGGCCGATCTGCCCCCAGCTGGGCAGAAATGGCCTAATAATAATTTGCCCCCCCCCCCAGGAGCGACCCTTGCCTAAGGGGTCGCTCCCCAAACATAAAAAAATAAAAGTAAAAAATTTTTTTTAGCCCTGGTTTCTAGTGGTTTTCTGCCCCCCCGGGGGCAGATCGGCCTAATTATATTAGGCCAATTTGCCCCCAGGGGGGCAGAAATGGCCTAGAAATAATTTGCCCACGAGGAGTGGCCCGTGCCCAAGGGGCCGCTCGCCTTACTTGAAATAGCCCACACAAAAAAATAACCCCTGGAGTCTAGTGGTTTCTGCCCCCCCAGGGGCAGATCGCAAGGCCGGTCTGCCCCCAGAGGGTGCAGAAATGGCCTAATAATGATTTCCCCCGCCCCCCAAGAGGGACCCTTGCCCAAGGGGTCGCTCCCCAAACACGAAAAAATAAAAAAAACAATAAATAAAATTAGCCCAGGTGTCTAGTGGATTTTAAAATAATTTGCCCCAGAGGAGCAGCTCTTGCCCAAGGAGCTGCTCCCCTTACTTCAAATAGCCCACAAAAAATTATTCCCTGGTGTCTAGTGGTTTGTGGCCCCCGGGGGCAGATCGCAAAGCTGATCTGCCCCTAGGGGGGTGCAGAAATAGCCTAATAATGATTTCCCCCCCCACCGGAGCGACCCTTGCCCAAGGGGTCGCTCCCCAAACATAAAAAAAACAATAAACAAAATTATCCCTGGTGTTTAGTGGATTTCTGCCCCCGGGGGGCGAAATGGCCTAGAAATAATTTGCCCCCCCAAGGAGTAGCCCTTGCCCAAGAGGTTGCTCCCCTTACTTCAAATAGCCCACAAAAAATATATATTCCCTGGTGTCTAGTGGATCTATCCACCCTGGGGGCAGATCGCAAAGCCGGTCTGCCCCCAGAGGGTGCAGAAATGGCCTAATAATGATTTCCCCCCCCCCAGGAGGGACCCTTGCCCAAGGGGTCGCTCCCCAAACAGGAAAAAATAAAAAAAAACAATAAATAAAATTAGCCCAGGTGTCTAGTGGATTTTAAAATAATTTGCCCCCGAGGAGCAGCCCTTGCCCAAGGGGCTGCTCCCCTTACTTCAAATAGCCCACAAAAAAATATTCAGTGGTGTCTAGTGGTTTGTGCCCCCCCGGGGGCAGATCGCAAAGCTGATCTGCCCCTAGGGGGGTGCAGAAATAGCCTAATAATGATTTCCCCCCCACCGGAGCGACCCTTGCCCAAGGGGTCGCTCCCCAAACATAAAAAAAACAATAAACAAAATTATCCCTGGTGTCTAGTGGATTTCTGCCCCCGGGGGGGGCGAAATGGCCTAGAAATAATTTGCCCCCCCCGAGGAGTAGCCCTTGCCCAAGAGGTTGCTCCCCTTACTTCAAATAGCCCACAAAAAATATATATTCCCTGGTGTCTAGTGGATCTATCCGCCCTGGGGGCAGATCGCAAGGCCGATCTGCCCCCAGGAGGGGCAGAAATGGACTAATAATAATTTGCCCCCCCCGGAGCGACCCTTGCCCAAGGGGTCGCTCCCCAAACATAAAAAAAAAAAAAAAAACAATAAATAATATTTTCCCTGGTGTCTAGTGGATTTCTGCCCCCCCCCCCCCCCCCCCTAATTTTAGGCCGATCTGCCCCCTGGGGACAGAAATGCCAAGAAATAAATTGCCCCCCGAGGAGCGGCCCTTGCCCAAGGGGCCGCTCCCCTTATTTGAAATAACTAAAAAAAAAACAAATTCCTTGGTGTCTAGTGGCATTTCAGCTGCCCGATCTCATCGCGATCGGGCAGCAGAAATGCTCTGAGAAGCCTGAAAGGAGAGAAAGGCCTTTTCTCTCCTTTCAGGCTTCTCTGCCCCCTCCACGTGATCAGAGGAGAAATGCTTTGCATTTCTCCTCCGATCGGGTGCTGTAAGCTGAGTTTTCAGCGCCGGAGGGAATGCCTCTGATGAGGTCAGCGTGCGAAAGCGCGCTGACGTCATCAGACGCCACAGGGGGAACACGGGGGCCGGGGGTGGATGGGGAAGCGATTTCCCTTCCATCCCTTCCTAGGGGATGGGTGTGTCTGGCCATCGGGGACCCATAGCAGGATGAGGTGATCTCGTCCAAGGCACCGGGGAACCTGCGCCTTGAACGAGATCACCTCGTCCTGGGCACACAACCGGTTAATGGCCCGAAATAGTGATTTGGTCCATTAAGAAATGCAAATTTGTTTCATAGATCTGGCCTCAGGTGACTTAAGATGTCATGGTTTGTCGTAAACTGAGCCAAATGAAGCAGATGAGGCAAATTAAGTAGATTTCAGTGTTGCATTAAAATTGGAAACTGATTTGGGTACTGGACCGCGATGATGACTATCTGGCAGTCTAGGTGTCAGAATGGAAGATGAAATTAAATAAATATCTTGCTGAGCTTCTGACTTTAGTGGCTATCTTGAAATCTACTATTGTAAAGCCCAGAGTTATGAATGATTTGCACCAGGGTTGTGACACAAAAGTGACACAAACCCAGTACAAAGTGTTGCATGGAATTTACTCAAAGTAATGCAAAGTTGCGCTAAATGTTACTTTAGGCTACTTTGCATGAAATGGTCATTCCTTGGGTGGTGTATGGACTTTCCTAAGCAACCACTCAGGGGGTTTTGACAAAAGTCCCCATCTACTAACAGCTGTACACAAGGATTTTGGCAAAACCTTATACTACCTTGAGAAAAAAAGTGTTTTCATATCTCCTTATTTTTCCAACTTTGTATGTGTGCTGCAAGGATCCTCTCCCAAAATCTATGCTTCAGACTACACACAGATCCTTGCACTACAGCACAAGGGTCTGTGCATTAGTGCATGGCAGCCAAATGTATGCCAGCCATAGGGGAGAGAAAAAATGTGCCATAAGTTAGCAAATTATTTTGTAGCTTTGCGTCAAATATTAGTAGATCTGGGCATAAATATGGCACACTGTTCCATGTCATCTTCTCAGTTGTAGGGAAATCAGAGGAATTGGATGGCACATCAAGTATTTCAGCTAAGGACTCAAACCAACCACATATGGAGGAGAATTACTTGCCTGCAGCTTGGTATCTGAACTATAGCTCTTAGGAAAAAGAACAAACTATTAACATAACATTCTGGTTTACTGCTCAACAACCAAACCAAATCATGAGTGATACATAAGAATAGAACAATGTTTTCAATGTTTTCAGTTTATACTAGTGGATAATCCATGCACGCATTTCAAGGAGAGGTTGTAATTTACCTTTCAATCACAAGAAACCGATTTAACTTAAAGAATGGACAGCCACATTCACTCTTTCTTTCTCTCTCTCTCTCTCTCTCTCTCTCTCTCTCTCTCTCTCTCTCTCTCTCTCTCTCTCATGCACACACACACACACACACACATATATATAGATTATCCTACTGTATATTGTATATATTATCAGTGACATATCTGATAACCCTATAGTTGCATAACACTAAAACAGATGCAGTTTGAACAGATGCAAAGCTGCAATGTTTAAAAAACAAGAAACACTATTATATGAATTTGCATACAATATGTACTGGAGAGTGTGGCTGTTAACACTCAAAATCTTCTGTGATTTACTCAAGAAATCCAAAAGTGAAGGTTATGGCCTGGTACAAACACAAGAGAACGTTTTCATTTTAGCTGTGATTATACTTACAAGATGCCCGAACACAGGAACCCACAATGGTCAACCCATTTCTCTTTCCTTAGGGTTGCCTGGTTCACTTTTAGATTCTGGTGCCAGAAGACCAAGTATCCATCATTAATAGATGAGGTTGAGAGACCTATGCTCAGGTTCATTTGAGAGCTAACAGTGAATAAGCAGAGAGAATCCCAATAAACTGAGGAGTAAGGCAGGAGCGTATGTTAACCCTGGCACTTTTCTCATTGTATTTAAATGATGTTATTGCCACTCTGATGGATTGTGTCAATGACTACACCATATTAGATGGTAGTAACATTTCAGCCCTTTTCTTCAGCCTTGAGCCAAAAGTATATTTTTTTTAATTTTGCAGTGAATTCATGGAGGATCCTCAAATCCTCTGTGAAACAAAAAGAAACCACCCAGGGGAGAAGGGCATGTGGCTCTCTTCCCCAAGCGACTAAGGGCATGATTTACACTTTTTTAGCTGCGCATTTGTGTCATTTTTTTATGCAAAAGTGGCACAAACTTAAAAAAATTCAATTATATTTTTTGATTTTGTGCCACTTTTGCGACAAAAAATGGCACAAAATGCGGCGCTAGAAAAGGATAAACCAGGCCCCAAGAGGCTCCAGTAACCCCATCCCTGGAGGTTGTCATTTTTCTTATGGGGTGGGGGCCTTGTGGGCCCTCCCCAATCAATACAAGCCTTATGGGGATCCCACTCCCCAGGTATGCACCAACCGAATGGTGGGGGGGGTGCTGCAAAGACCCCCTCCGAAAGCCATAGATGGCCACAGCTGCCACATCCCATGGAACAGGATCAGGAATGCTGTTCCGGTAGACATACCCCTCGGACACCATTTATTTCCCTGCCTGACAGTGCTCATGGAAAGTTTAACGTGCTCGCACTTGGATGAAGCACGTAGTAGCTCCAACCATGTAGAAGCAGAAAACGTTTCCCTACCCATGCTATTCGCAGGAAAATACTGTGAATAGCTCCCGCTTGGTGGGATAAAGCACAGAGAGCTTCTCCGCGGGCCGGGAGCAATGTCACTCCCACTGCACCTAAGATGTATACAAGCAGGGGAGCCAGTGGGGTTGCAGAGACCCTGGGCCTCCCTCACAGCTCGCAAAGAGGGACCTGCTGTGACATGCTCCGGGAGGGTATTTGGGCATGCACATAGAAATAAAACACAATGATGCTGGTGGGCCGTGGGGGACTGGGTTACCCCCCACAGCCCTCAAGGAACACAATGCTAAGGCACCTCTCAAAAAACTACTTGCAGGGAACAGGGGGAGCTGCAGAGGTTCTTGGGCTCATCCTACAGCCCCCTTGAAAGAAAAAACAGTCCTTGTTCTGGATGGAAGCAGAACATTACCAAAAGCATTAATTATAAATAAGCATCCACAGAGGCTCATGTATTGCTCAGCGCCTCCAAGGAGTGCCCCATAATGCCATGTGAGGGATATTTGCAAATTGTGTGCTTTTGGTGAATGCTGTGGGGGGGCTGCAGAGCATTCTACAGCCCCTCAGAAACATCACAAAAAAGCTTTGAGTCCATGACCCCAGGAGAACTTACCATATCGTTTTACAACACTTCCCTTGCTGGAGCTTTGGCTGTACAGTTGGGCCTGCAGTGCACTCTAGGGACTGATTCTATGTTTCCTGAAGATGTATAAAAAAAAAGAGCAAGGCCTTCTTGTTGTTTTCATGATTGAGAATTTTTTGCACTACAAAGACTGACTAACATGTTTGTTGTTTTGTCTCTGACTGTTTATTTTCACATTTTTCACCCTCAATATATCATGATAAAAATATGTAAAAAAGAGCCACAGACATGTTTTTAATAAAACTTTATTAAACATTTTTTAGTTATCAATATTAAACATTGCATTGTGTGAATTACTTGAAATATATATTTGATTAAAATTATGGGTAATTTTTGGAGAAAAATTATATATCTGTTTTATATATAATTATGTACTCACCCCTTGCTAAAGCCAATAAGCTCAATTTTTTATATTATGGTGTTGAAGAAGGTCATCTACATCAAAGCGTTGTTGCTCAGAAGCCAGGTGCCTATGGGGAAAATGGCCGCCAACATGGTGTTGGATGCAGAGCTTGGTCAAAGACCAAGCCCTATGGACACCTCCTCTGTGCATGGCCAAATGTAACTATAACTTTCGCATGCACTTCTAATTTCCCCATGTATCACATCCCTCATGACATCTTCTATGACATTATTGATAAAATCACTGCCACGCGTTCAATTAAATAATTGATAAGACTACTGTGTATGGTGACGGTAGGAGCTGTTGTTACCTTAGGGCATGAGTTATAGTTACTTGAGATGACTATAAGTGGTACATTTCAATGGTTCTGTACGTTTAAAACTACATGTTTTAATTTGACTTTAACCTTTGTTTTTTTCAGTGAAATACATCAATATCTCTATCTTCATCCATATCTATATCAAGTCACTATAGTTTGTGCTCTAAGGTAACTATAACTCACACCCTTGCCATGCACTGCTACTTACCCCACATTTTACATCAATAATGGAATCTTCTATGACATCATTGATAATATCACCACAACATGTATTAGTCTGTGTGCTAGTTTTGTTGTTTTCAATGTTTTCAGTTTATACTAGTGGATAATCCATGCACGCATTTCAAGGAGAGGTTGTAATTTACCTTTCAATCACAAGAAACCGATTTAACTTAAAGAATGGACAGCCACATTCACTCTTTCTTTCTCTCTCTCTCTCTCTCTCTCTCTCTCTCTCTCTCTCTCTCTCTCTCTCTCTCTCATGCACACACACACACACACACACATATATATAGATTATCCTACTGTATATTGTATATATTATCAGTGACATATCTGATAACCCTATAGTTGCATAACACTAAAACAGATGCAGTTTGAACAGATGCAAAGCTGCAATGTTTAAAAAACAAGAAACACTATTATATGAATTTGCATACAATATGTACTGGAGAGTGTGGCTGTTAACACTCAAAATCTTCTGTGATTTACTCAAGAAATCCAAAAGTGAAGGTTATGGCCTGGTACAAACACAAGAGAACGTTTTCATTTTAGCTGTGATTATACTTACAAGATGCCCGAACACAGGAACCCACAATGGTCAACCCATTTCTCTTTCCTTAGGGTTGCCTGGTTCACTTTTAGATTCTGGTGCCAGAAGACCAAGTATCCATCATTAATAGATGAGGTTGAGAGACCTATGCTCAGGTTCATTTGAGAGCTAACAGTGAATAAGCAGAGAGAATCCCAATAAACTGAGGAGTAAGGCAGGAGCGTATGTTAACCCTGGCACTTTTCTCATTGTATTTAAATGATGTTATTGCCACTCTGATGGATTGTGTCAATGACTACACCATATTAGATGGTAGTAACATTTCAGCCCTTTTCTTCAGCCTTGAGCCAAAAGTATATTTTTTTTAATTTTGCAGTGAATTCATGGAGGATCCTCAAATCCTCTGTGAAACAAAAAGAAACCACCCAGGGGAGAAGGGCATGTGGCTCTCTTCCCCAAGCGACTAAGGGCATGATTTACACTTTTTTAGCTGCGCATTTGTGTCATTTTTTTATGCAAAAGTGGCACAAACTTAAAAAAATTCAATTATATTTTTTGATTTTGTGCCACTTTTGCGACAAAAAATGGCACAAAATGCGGCGCTAGAAAAGGATAAACCAGGCCCCAAGAGGCTCCAGTAACCCCATCCCTGGAGGTTGTCATTTTTCTTATGGGGTGGGGGCCTTGTGGGCCCTCCCCAATCAATACAAGCCTTATGGGGATCCCACTCCCCAGGTATGCACCAACCGAATGGTGGGGGGGGTGCTGCAAAGACCCCCTCCGAAAGCCATAGATGGCCACAGCTGCCACATCCCATGGAACAGGATCAGGAATGCTGTTCCGGTAGACATACCCCTCGGACACCATTTATTTCCCTGCCTGACAGTGCTCATGGAAAGTTTAACGTGCTCGCACTTGGATGAAGCACGTAGTAGCTCCAACCATGTAGAAGCAGAAAACGTTTCCCTACCCATGCTATTCGCAGGAAAATACTGTGAATAGCTCCCGCTTGGTGGGATAAAGCACAGAGAGCTTCTCCGCGGGCCGGGAGCAATGTCACTCCCACTGCACCTAAGATGTATACAAGCAGGGGAGCCAGTGGGGTTGCAGAGACCCTGGGCCTCCCTCACAGCTCGCAAAGAGGGACCTGCTGTGACATGCTCCGGGAGGGTATTTGGGCATGCACATAGAAATAAAACACAATGATGCTGGTGGGCCGTGGGGGACTGGGTTACCCCCCACAGCCCTCAAGGAACACAATGCTAAGGCACCTCTCAAAAAACTACTTGCAGGGAACAGGGGGAGCTGCAGAGGTTCTTGGGCTCATCCTACAGCCCCCTTGAAAGAAAAAACAGTCCTTGTTCTGGATGGAAGCAGAACATTACCAAAAGCATTAATTATAAATAAGCATCCACAGAGGCTCATGTATTGCTCAGCGCCTCCAAGGAGTGCCCCATAATGCCATGTGAGGGATATTTGCAAATTGTGTGCTTTTGGTGAATGCTGTGGGGGGGCTGCAGAGCATTCTACAGCCCCTCAGAAACATCACAAAAAAGCTTTGAGTCCATGACCCCAGGAGAACTTACCATATCGTTTTACAACACTTCCCTTGCTGGAGCTTTGGCTGTACAGTTGGGCCTGCAGTGCACTCTAGGGACTGATTCTATGTTTCCTGAAGATGTATAAAAAAAAAGAGCAAGGCCTTCTTGTTGTTTTCATGATTGAGAATTTTTTGCACTACAAAGACTGACTAACATGTTTGTTGTTTTGTCTCTGACTGTTTATTTTCACATTTTTCACCCTCAATATATCATGATAAAAATATGTAAAAAAGAGCCACAGACATGTTTTTAATAAAACTTTATTAAACATTTTTTAGTTATCAATATTAAACATTGCATTGTGTGAATTACTTGAAATATATATTTGATTAAAATTATGGGTAATTTTTGGAGAAAAATTATATATCTGTTTTATATATAATTATGTACTCACCCCTTGCTAAAGCCAATAAGCTCAATTTTTTATATTATGGTGTTGAAGAAGGTCATCTACATCAAAGCGTTGTTGCTCAGAAGCCAGGTGCCTATGGGGAAAATGGCCGCCAACATGGTGTTGGATGCAGAGCTTGGTCAAAGACCAAGCCCTATGGACACCTCCTCTGTGCATGGCCAAATGTAACTATAACTTTCGCATGCACTTCTAATTTCCCCATGTATCACATCCCTCATGACATCTTCTATGACATTATTGATAAAATCACTGCCACGCGTTCAATTAAATAATTGATAAGACTACTGTGTATGGTGACGGTAGGAGCTGTTGTTACCTTAGGGCATGAGTTATAGTTACTTGAGATGACTATAAGTGGTACATTTCAATGGTTCTGTACGTTTAAAACTACATGTTTTAATTTGACTTTAACCTTTGTTTTTTTCAGTGAAATACATCAATATCTCTATCTTCATCCATATCTATATCAAGTCACTATAGTTTGTGCTCTAAGGTAACTATAACTCACACCCTTGCCATGCACTGCTACTTACCCCACATTTTACATCAATAATGGAATCTTCTATGACATCATTGATAATATCACCACAACATGTATTAGTCTGTGTGCTAGTTTTGTTGTTAAGTTGAATTTTTAGAACAGTTTATTGTTTGATTTGGTAATATCTATCTATCTATCTACCTATCTATCTCTCTATATCGATATCTATCTAGCTATATATATATATATATATATATATATATATATATATATATATATTTACATATAGATATAAATAGACAGTGAGTCTTACTGTGGCAACATCAACACCTCCCAGCCTGGTTGCTTCAACATCACAAGAAACCATTTACCCCCAAAAATGTGCCTCAAGTACAGTGTCAACCATATTGTTCCCCCAGTCCTGGATCCTAAGTTGCAGCTCGACACATCTAACAATGAGGTTCCAGAACAAGTGGGAGAGGGCCAGGATCAGAGGGGACCTGCACAGGAAAATGCATGAACAGTGGGAGACTCACAATACCAACATGGCCTCCTGAGCAGGGGTGATGAGGGACATTAACACCACTGTGTGCAAGGCTCTATAACACCACTCTTCCCCTTCCTTTGGTGCATCAACAACAGACCCTTTTTTATTGGTAACAGCTGCTGGAAGGGAGGCCAAGGCAGAGGAACAAGCCCCAGACACCTATGCCTCTGTAGCAGCAGATCCCTCCACCACACAAGCTGGAAAGCTCTGCAAAGGAACCAGGAGGTGGGGTGATCAGTTGTTTTCTAAATGAACTCCTTTGTGTGTCACACATTCACTCTGGTCACTGATCCTGAACTACCCACCAGTTCCAATGGGAGAAGTACTCTGGACCTTGGACTCCCAAAGGTGTGACATCTACTCCAATGATTTCATTCATCATGACTGACACCTTGACTTTATTATTTGTCACCTGTTCTGTCAAAATTATGTTTACTGCTTCAGCACGGTAAATTTCCAGTCATCTCTGATAATTTTCTGGATCCAGTCTGGGCCGACGATGGCGAACACGCGATCTGTGAGCTGCCCTCAATCTCATCTTCTGGTCTTTAAATACCGCCGCCACACTGGACTATTTACCTCAAGCGGTCCAGTGAGGGGACGGATTAGTTGCACAGTGAATGCCTCCTTTGGAGTTGTGAGTCAGGAATCTTCCTTCCACACATGGCAGCCACCTGCTTCGGCATAGATAAGATCTTTTCAATTTCTGTTTCCCATGCCGGCAGCTTGCCCTCCACCGAGGGGTCATTTTGTTTTATTTATTTAATTTACTTTACTCTAGCCGGCTGCTCAATCCATGTAAGCTCGTGATTTATGTGTGATTTCTGAGTGTGTTTTCCACAGGTTTGGTATAGACCACTCTCTTTTTCTTGGGACCATAGATAATGCTACTTGGCATAGTTTATTGATGGCTCACTCTACAGTGAGCGTTGTTCTTGGCCAGACATTTGCCCCCTTATTATGACATTGTAAAAAGTAATTTCTATACTTACTGCCTACCTATTTTACCTTTTCCCTTATCCTTAGTGTGTGACTAGTGGCACCCGTCGCGATTTTCACTGTCTGCTAAGAAAATCTTTGTGGGGCCCTGTTAGGGGGCCCCTGCATTGCCCATGCCAGTGGCATGGGCAATGCAGGGGCCCCCAGGGGCCCCACGACACCCGTTCCCGCCAGCCTGGTTCTGGCGATGAAAACCGCCAGAAACAGGCTGGCGGGAAGGGGGTCGGAATCCCCAATTCCCTGGGCCAGGGGAAAACCGGCGGGAAACCGCCGGTTTCACTTTTCTGACCGCCCGTTGGCGGTGCTTCCGCTGCCCTCCGCCCTGGCGGTCATAGACCGCCAGGGTTGGAATGAGGGCCTATATAGTGTGTGAGACTACCTAGTCCGTAAAGGAAACACCCCCCACCATCACCACACGACCTTCCACAGCACTTAGCACAATCAACTCATTAAGTGAGTTTAAGTAGCACGAGGGAACCTTCGCCTGAGTGCAGCTCCTTATTATAAGTGAACCCCATAGTCTTTTGTGTTTCTGGTTCTATATAGGGAGAAAGTATGGGTTGATTCCTTCTGGTCTCTTCTCTTTGTTCTCTTTGTTCTCTCCCTGACTCTCTGTATGTGTTATGAGGATCACAACCATTTCACACAAACACATCAGTACAAGTGCCTGGTCACACCAACATTTTTATTCCAGTGTACACCACATAGGATGTCTATATGTCGGGACCTTGGTGACAAAATAATCTGTGACTCATGCTGAGTTAAAGTACATATTCCAGGGTACAGCTCCCCAGACCACGGAAAGGAGGGATTTGTCAGATTTGTCAGACATTGTCCTATAGAATAATCAAACATTAAAGTGAATGATGCCAGCAGCTTGAGCCTTATCACATACCACACCAAAGTAATCCAACATCACATAATCCAAGATACAGACAGATGGTATTAAAACAAACCCTGATCACAGGCCCATCATAATCCAATGGTGGTGGTGGTGGTGGTGTTTGTCCGTCGTTGTCGACCAAGGACATCATGTTGAGGAGGTTGACTGAGTACGGTGTGCCCTACTCTGTCTGATCAGTCCAATGTGGGCTCAGGAAGCTGTGACGCAAATTGGATACAAGTAGTCTGCTGGGTTGGTTGACAAAGAGTTGGGTATGAATTTGGGCAGCTCACACTTCTTCTGCGTCTCTTCAATCCTGCTCTGCTCATATGAGGTAGTGCCTTTGTTGATACAGCTTCGCCAGGCGGGGCAGCCTTTCTCTAGGATTTCCCAGGAGTCTGGGTCAATGTCAAAGCTCTTCAGTGAGACTTTCAGTGTGTCCTCAAAGTGCTTTTTCTGCCCACCTTGCGTACGTTTCCCTTCCACCCGTTCACCATAGAACAGTCTCTTGGGGAAATGTATGTCTGGCATATGTACATGGTGGCTTGCCTACCTAGCATGGGCTCTCCTCAGCAGGGTGTAGATATTTGGAAGAACAGGTATCTGGAACTATGTCCTGCCAAGTAATTTTCAGCAGCCTTCATAAGCAGTTTATGTGGAAGCGATTCAGCTTTTTAGCATGGCGCTCACACACTGTCCATGTCTGACAGGCATACAGTAGTGTGGGCGGTATGCCTTATACACCTTCAGCTTTGTGGACAGTTTGATGCCTCTCCTCTCCCACACTAACTCCTGCAACTGTTGAAATGCAGAGCTTTCCTTGTCTACCTCATTGTCAATGCTCACAGATCTGGAGAGTGTGCTGCTGAGGTATGTAAACTTGTCAATAGCCTTCAGGATTTCTCCTTCAGCGATGATAGTTGGTTCTGTATACATCTTCTGCGGTGTGGGCTGAAGCAAGACCTCAGTCTTCTTGATACTGATTGCAAGGCCGAAATTTCTGTAGGCGGTGGAAAAATGGTTCATGTGCTGCTGCCTCTGGACCTCTGTGGCAGCGTTGAGTGTGCAGTCATCTGCGAACAGAAAATCGTGCACAACCTTTGTCTTGGACTGTAGCTTCTGCAGGTTGAAGAGCCTACTATCAGTCATATATTTGATCTTAATGCTCGTTTCTTCATCATTGCAGAAGACAGCTGACAGCATGGCTGAAAACATCATGCTGAACAGCTTGGGTGCCAGTACACAGCCTTGCTTGAGTCCGTTGGTTCCTTGGCCATGATCCGCCACAACCCCTCACGACTGACGGTCTCAAAGGCTTTGGTCAGATTCACAAATGTTGTATAAAGGTCCCTGTTCTGTTCCTGGCACTTCTCCTGTAGTTGACAAATACCATGTCCACTGTCCCTTGGCCCTCTCTGAAGCTGCACTGACTCTCTGGCAGGTGTCCATTTTCCATTTGTTGAGTGAGGCGGTTGAGAAGGACTGTGGCAAGGATTTTGCCGGCAATGGCCAGGAGAAAGATTCATCTATGGTTGTCACAAGACTGCCTGCTTCCCTTTCTGTTGTAGAGATGGACGATGGAGGCATCCCTGAGCTCCTGACAGATAACCTCCTGTTGCCACATGGTATGAAAGAGCTGGGTGAGCTTCTCTAACAAGACTGGTCCCCCTGCTTTGTAAATTACGGCTGGGATAGAGTCAGAGCCGGGTGTTTTACCATTGGAGAGAAACTTAATTGCTTCCTTAACCTCTGATTCCTTTGGAGGTTCCATCAGGGAGGTGTTGATGGCAACTTGTAGCATGTCGTCAATAGATTTGGCATTGATAGAGGAGTGCCTATTCAGGACATTGTTGAAGTGCTCATCTCATCTTTTCAGCATGGCGTTCTTGTGTGCCAGTTACCCTACTTGTGTGCCTGTTGTTTTAGTCTGTGTGGCATCAATAGGATGGACAAAGTGCAGGTATTGGTAGCCAGTGCCATATGTTAAGTGCAGTCTCATTGTGATGTGGGGTCCTAGATCCTACTTGTGTTGGATGCACATAACAAAGTAAGGAGACACTACTGCCATCCACTGACATCTCTTTCCTCATGAGTGTGGTAAATATCAGACAACATGTATGTGCATGACAGCATGAGCTGTGTGTGCATGTTGTATGAGTCAGATGAGAGTCATGTGGGCAATGTACACAGTGCTACAGATCTTTCAATCCACATCTGCCCCTGCTAAGCTGTTGTGTGGAAGGCATATCATAGGTCACCCTGCCCTTCAGGTTGCCACACACACCACATGACAAATTGCTGTTGGTTACATGGTGTACTGTCATAAATGGAAGTGATGGGAATGGAGTGTAATGTAGGTTCAGTCAGCTCAGCCTGCAGAGACCAGGGTGTGTCACATGTATCTACCAATATGGGACATAATCTAGGCTGTGGGAGAGTCACTATGGCTGTGCAACTGTGGCACTATGCCCACTCCCTCTACACCAGCAGATCCTGCCTCTGGTGGCAAAACCTGCCCTGAATGCCACATTCCTTTCACTAGATTAGGAATGGGTACAGAGGTAAATCATTAGTAAATCGTTAATCTAGTCCATATATGCATTTATCATCATTGTCAATGTGTGTCTTAGACTCCTGACACGTCGCTCACTCCCACAGCTCTATTGTCACCTTCATACAGGTCATATTTGTCCTGTGCTGGGGTATTGCATAAATGACAGTCCCACAGTGTGTTGATTCCTGAGAGGCCATGATATGTGACTCAGTTGCTTGTTCACATAGCAGAAACTGTACTATGCATGGCTTTTTTTGTTAGATGATATCTCTGCAGGATAGACACATGTTCAAAGGAGTGTTCTGTGGTAGAGGTACAGGTCACAGAACCCCACCCCCTGAAGTGGCATGAGTCTGCATTTTGTAGGCCACATGTCCACTCATGGACAAGGAATAAACTTTCTGTACCCACCCTGCCAGCCCCTTGATTGCAACTCATTTGTAATATTGGAGTTTGACTCTGGCAGTTTCCTGTAGGAACTGCATGAAGCGAGTCATTCTGACAGAGTGCAATTGTGTTGTTCATTCATGCCTAAGGAGTTTACCCTTCAGAAGCCACAATGGGGTGAGCATATTCCTGCCTGTCACATTGCCAAGTGAATGTGTGAGGTTCTGATAGCAGACAATTAGGGATGAGCCATGTGTAACACAGTAAATGAGTCATTGTTTGTGTAGACATGTTAGGTGTTATTTACTGGTGTGCCTTGTCTATTGGCCCAGGGACCTAGGACACAGCTGTGTATAGTCCACAAACCACAAACCACTTGCTCCTCAGGGATGACATATAACTGGGTATAGTGATCAATCAAGTACTGTTTCTTGTTCTAGTGGGTGTAAATTCTATGCAACAGACTACTCCTCCTGAATGTTACAGGCCAAATGTATGAACATGAGGGATCACTGTCCTCAGCCATGTGTCTGGGTAAATGAGTATATTGGCATCTGCTAGCCACAGGCTAGTTGTTTTCAGCTTATGACGGGTACTAGTGCCTTACTGAAGTCTGTAATGTGAAGATAGCCATCATGCATGTGACAGAGAATACACTGTACTTTGGGTGCAGCTATAGATCAATACTTTTCCTTAGTAAGTGGGGAATGTACATTGACATGATTTGTGTGCCATCACTGTTGCCAACATTCCTTGTGCCTACATGTCAGCATGTGTTCCTTTCTCATTAGCAAAATATTTTTAAGCTGCTCTTCCATGCATGGTCTACCTGTGCTGATGGAGTGATGTCTGTATTCCATCACATATAAGTGTATGACAACCTGTGTGTGGAATAAGCCATTTACAATGGGGGCACATTTTGTGTTGTGCCTCATACAGGAGTGTGTCACCATTGTTTATTGGCAGAATCATTCCTTCGTGCATCATAGCATGTAATTTGCTTGTACAACTATAGTGGCAATGAGGGGCATGACAGGGAGGACTAGAGTTTTGAGCCACAATGTGCATTTCTATGCTATTGATGTGGCAGCATGTAGCAAAGTGCACTGCACATGTGTAATGGATAAGGTCTGTAACCTGACTGTTGCCATGCATCATGGAGTGACTTGCAGTTATGTTGAAATCACTTGTGTTTAGGTACAAGCATTCATCCACAGACAAGCATCCGGTTCTGGCTGACCATAATGAGGACAATGGTGTAGTTTCCAATTGGGCAAAATGTTGAAGGCCTGCAACAAGTACTTGCAAAACTCAGGGCATCTCTAACATCCGAGGAAGTAATGACATCTACTGATGCACTCAGAGTATGCCATTGTAAGGGGTGCTGGACATTAGTGATGATTAACCTGGAGCTTGCTGATTCACTGTGTTGTGGATTTTTGGGAAATGTCACCCTGACATGTTGCACACAATCTCTACAGTGCCCATTTCCATCCGATCTGCCTTTATGAGCAACATTGGTACTATCTCCAAGACTCTATTAGGACAAATATGACTTGGTGAAGTGTGCATTGTGTTACTGCTTACAGTGTCACATGAGTATTTCGATGTCACCTTCTCCAGGCTATTATACATTTTTGGCAGGATTTTGGTGCATCATTTCTTATTTTTGTGTCATTATGTATGTGACAAATAGATGTGATCATGACCTTGTGTGGGATCTGTGGGCGTGCAGTTGGCATTGGCATTCTATTGTATGACAACAGGTAACTGAGGAATGCTCCATGGAGCAAAGCTTTGAGGGTGATGAGGTCTCCTACTAGTTAAATGGTTACAATGATTGCACCACTTCAGCCATGCTGTAGTAGTTGTCTGAGATCCTGATTTTCCTGTAGATAACTGTTGACAGCTCAGATGGTATGCAGGTATCTGATATGGCACAAGCATGTGCCATTTAGATGGAGTTTGTTGTTGTGGCCTAATTGACATCATGATAATGTTTGCTTATCAGAGCTATTGTACAAGTGTGATTATGGACATGTGATGACCATATTTCTCTTTGTATTTGAAGCATCAGCACTAGCAAGCGATGGAGACAGGGCACAGCCGAGTGGAGATGCATCTGGCCATGGGACCCCAGGTAAAGACACTTCGGACACAGCAAGACTCAGTCTCCTGGAGAGTGAGGGAAGTATCATGGAGAGACTGGAACATCATCATTGGAATCTTCCTCCAGTGGGCACTACCTAGTGGTGCAGACCCATAAGGGCATACCCCTTAACCATGTTTGTCCGCCACCCCCGTTCTATCACCCCCCTCTGTGTTGCTCCCCACCAAGTTGGCTGTGCCCACTCACCCAAGAGGGTGGGCATCTCCTTTGCCGCAAGCACTTTTGCCCCCACCCCTGTTACCCCTGCTGCCCTCAGTGAGAAGGCTATTGACCTCCTGGGAAGTATTTCTGTGGGTCAGACAACCATTGTGAATGCCATCTGGGGATTGGCAACCCAAATCCAGTAGACTAATGCGTTCTTGGAAGGCATTTCTTGAGCAATGGCTGGCCTACAGAGATCTTTTCAGGCTCTCACAACCTCACTGATAGCATCCAGCCACCCACACATTTTGTCCCCCTCCACATCCTTCTTCCCAATTCAAATCCCCCATTCTAATACCTACCCCAAGCTCACAAACTGATCCACACACACCCACGTCAGCACACAAGAGTAGCACACACAGACACAAACACCACAAAACACACCGGCATGCAATCAAACAACCAACATCACTCACCACTTCGTCAGACACCCTCACCAGCCCCGCAGTAACACACACAACATCAAGCATAGCCACATGCACCACCACAACGGTCAGAGACACCCACCATACTCACAAACACAACTTCAATGGACACACAGACATCCACCACAAACACCATACCCGCAACCATCACCCCGACACACAGACATCCACCACATCAAGCATGCCCACAGACACTACCCCAACAGACACACACATATCCATCACTCCATTCCTAGCACCTCTACCTCCCAGTCCCCAAGACATACAAATGGGCAAACATTTATGCACATGACAGACACCACTCAGACACAAGCATACCTCCCACATGCACTCACCCAAGACATTCACACTAACACAGCACACAACCAATCCCTTGACCTCCAAATCCTCATCCCCTTCTGCTACCGGTCCCCGTGTACATAAGAACATTTTTTTGTTTGATTTTGACCTTTCCCCTGATCCCTGGATCCTGTTCCAAACCCAAGAGACCCTGACCCACCTCCCAACCCCTCCATTGCACCTCAAAATCCCCCATCACACCTTCCCCCCTGCAAGCACCCATACTTCTCCCTCAATAAAGAAGCCTACCCCTTCTAAGAAGCAGTCCACCATTCCCACTCCCAAACCCAAACTCACCTCTCACAATGTGCCTCCTGATCCCCCAAAGATGATCCCCAAGGTGCCTGCCTGCCCACTTGAAGTCCCTTCCTGTATATGGATTGGCCAGTGGCCTTGGACTTTACAAATGTTAACTTTAATAAATGCAAACAGTTATTTTTGTTTTGGCATACATTTGTCCTACAATTCCTTTTCTACTTTTATTCTGTTCCTGTGTTAAGTGTTTTGTCGACCTACAGCAATGTGTGTTTCAGCCTGCTTGCTGAGCCATTTGCTGTTGTTTGCAGTATCTGACTTAGTGGGCAGTGCTAGTGTCCCCCAAGACAAGGGTATATGTTGACTGTATGGCCATGTGGGTGTAAATGCAAGGGTGGTGTCATGGCATTCTGTACTGTTTGGTATAATAGGTTATTCATCTTCTGTTGTCCTATGTGAGCATGCATAGTGTTAGACTTGTCCCCCTGATATGGCGTATGGATTCATCTAATATGTGGCTACTTGAGTTTTGTTTGTGCAGACATGGAATTGTGGTACCTTTGCATTTGACTGTGCTTGTGTCTATTTAGCTGTGTCTACATTGTAACTATTTCATGTAGAGGTATATCCCATGCAGTTGGAGTTGTATGTGGTTTTTTTTTACTTGCACTTCCACATTGTGCAGATAAGCATGTAAATTGGGTCTAGTATTGTTTTTCTTAGAGATACATGTAGGAACAGTTCCTGTGCAAATGTTCTTTAAGGGGAATGTGCAAAGTGACATCTGTCCCAGTGCAGCCTCCTTCCCTGAGTGCTCCTGATAGCCCAACCCTATTGTGCATAGTGATCTTTCTTTATTTGTCTCTCTCTCTATTTTACATCCCCTTGCCCTTCCATTGTGTTGCAATGTGGGTGATGTGTGGCTCTACTGCAGAGCTGTTTACTTGGAGCGTTGATTGTGTTCCGTGCCACATCCATCCATATGTCTTTTGAATGTGACAACAGTCCATGGCATGTGAGGATTGTGAGTGTGTAAGTTATATTTGTTGATGTGATGTTGATGTGTTGATCGTGTTGTGTGAGACAATGTTTTGTACACTTCACTGTCCCTGTGCCTGAGGTAAGCAGATGTGTATTTTTGTGGTACGGTGCAGTGTGAATGACCTGCACAAAGGGGGCCTTTTTTGACTGTGCATGTGTCCTTCTTTGTGTATGATTGTGAAACGGGGCACAATGACAAGTGTACTTGGTGCCCATAGAGTGACCACCATAGGATGTGATTGACAACATGATGAACAGTTGTTGAGCCTAATGACATGCCTAGGTATGTGTACTTACGGTTGATTGCGCCCACAGTGACGTGGATTTTGTGCTCTATCAATGATCAAAAACAGCGGCAGGACATGTGTGATGGGTTCCATGGCTGCACCGAACGTGTGAGGCTGCCTGCAGGTGAGTGTATCCCTGTATATTCCCCATTTCTGCCTGCTGAGACGTGGTGGTTGGATTCCCACTGTCACAATGGCAGTGTGCAACCTCATAATGTGTCAGGCAGAAACTCAGGGTCCACTGGCCTGTTTGTGCAGCTTTGTGACATTACAAATGTATGCACAGTACAAATGTAATTAAAAAAACTTTTTTGTTCACTGTCACAAATTACATTATTTTTATGTTCAATTTTCCTAAATAATATTGTTACTAAACAATGACTTGTAAACAAAAAATAATCTCAGGACAATGTGAAAAGAGAAATATTTTATTTTGAAATATCTGTCTCTCAATAAATTTATTAATGTATTTTAGACCTAGCACCCTTGGCGTAGTCTTTCCTGTTCTTTTGCCTCTGCTTCCTGTGTTTTAGGAGTGTGCTGGACTTTGTTTTTGCTGGTTTTTGATACTCTGGGTACTTTACCACTGCTGAACAGTGCTAAAAAGCAAGTGCTCACTGTGTGAACTGCACGTGTAATTGACTTTTCAATGACTGGCATATTTGATTTACTAGTAAGTCCTAGAAAAGTGCACTAGAGCTATCCACGGCCTGTAAATCAAATGCTATCAGTGGGCCTGCAGCCCTGATTGTGCCACCCACGAGTAGCCCTGTAAACATGGCTCAGTCCTGCCACTGCAGTGTCTCTGTTTGCAGTTTTAAACTTCCAATTCGACCTGGCAAGTGTACCCACTTGCCAGGCCAAACCTTCCCTTTTTGTACAGACAAGGCACCCCTAAGGTAGGCCCTAGATAGCCCCTGGGGCAGGGGGCAGGGAACAGTGTTTGTTAAATGTAGGGCATGTACTGATGTCCTGACAGTGAAATACGTTTTTCACTGTTGCAAGGCCTATCTCTCTCATAGATTAACTGTTACACTATCTTTAAATATCTTTTAAATACAGTTTCTCATTGGTAGCAGCTAGAGTTGTGGAGCTTGGGGTCTCTGAAAGCACAATTTAAAAATACATCTCTTGGTAAAGTTGCTTTTTAGATAGTCAGTTCCAAAATGCCACTTTTAGAAAGTAGGCATTTTCTTGCTTAACCATTCTGTGCCTCTGCCTGTTTGTGATGGGCAGTTTGTGAATTCCCTCTAGACAGGGACACAAAGAGAGCTGGGGTGTAGCCTGCATATCCTGATAAGTCTCCTAGGCTAAAGAGGGAAGGGAAGAGCTGACACTTGCGCCTGAAAGGGCTGTGCCTGTCCTCACACAATACAGTCTCCATCCTCTGGTGTGTGTCTAGGTCAAGGCCTGCGCAAGGCAGGATCTTGTGAGCAATAGACACTTTTCTTTGAAGTTTGCCTACCTGAAAAGAGTATAAATAGGGACCCAAACCCCAGACTTTTAGATTACTTCTGGATCAAAAGGAACTTCTGCCAAGGAGAAGAGCTGAAGAGCTGAAGGGGGAGTACTGCCCCTTTACATGTGAGTGTACTTTGCTGGGTTGGCATGCAGCTGCTGCCTGAGAGAGGAAAAAGACTAGACTTTGCTATGTTTTCCTGCTTGTGAGGTGTCTCCAAGGGCTTGGACTGAGCTTGCCCCCTCTTCTAAAGTCTCAGGGTCTTAAAAGACTTCCTCTGCCAGCACCTGGACTCCTTTGTTGAGACTTCTATCCTGCCAAGTGCTGCCTGATCTAGTCCCTGGGCCCTTGAAAGGAGAAGCTAGTGGAACCAAGACTGAAATCCACACACAGGAGTGGTGCAGGAGACAGATCGACACACCACCTGCATCTCGGCTGGGAAATCGATGCAACACCCGCTTGCGGCTAACAAAATTGACACATCACCAAGGCAGCACGGCTCTTCACCACTATGTGCTGGAATTCCGCACATATCATCGCTGGGCGTCTAAATCACAGTGAACCTGCACAGACCCAAGGAAATCGATGCATCACTCTTCTGCGGGAGAGAAAAATGACACATTGCCTCCCTGACCAGCACAGCCTCACTTGTGAGTAAGAAATTGATGCTTAGTTGACTTTTCTGAAGCACACTCGCCTGTGCAGCTTTATTTTTGACCCAAACCAGGTACTTTGTGTAAAACAACGCATCCACTGATTTCTATGGATTAAGACTCTTTTTACTTTAAAAATTCATAACTTTCTTGTGTATGTTAGGTCGTTGTAGATTTGGCCTTGTTTGATTTAAATAAGTATTGGCTATTTTTCTAAACTGGTGTTGTGTCCATTTTGTAGCATTTTCACTGTGTTACTGTGTGCGTTGGTAAAAATAATTTACACATTGCCTCTGAGATAAGGCTGACTGCTTGGGCCAAGCTACCAAGGGGGTGAGCAGGGGTTATCCTAGGTGTGTATCTCCCTTACTCTGACTAGTGTGAGGGTCTGTGCTTGGGCAGAGTGCAAAGTGACTGCCAACCAGAAACCCCATTTCTAACAATAAATAAATCATAAATGTCTAACAAAAAGGATGCGCAATATCAAGTGTTGAGTTTGTTGCCAAAGACCTGCCTCTAATTGGCACTGCTGAGAGGCAACCTCCTCAGGAAAGGGCATCTAGTAGGAACAGAGCAAGCAACTCAAGGATCCTTCTTGGGAGGGGTTGGTTTGCACCTCACAGGGGTCAGGTACAAGTATGACATTAATTCAGATGGAGTAGTATGGATAGGAGAGGTGAGAGAGGATTGATTTTGGGAGGCAAAGGGATATGGAGTGGGTAATGTGAGTGTGTCTTTCTGTTTTGCATGTGCATGTGGGTCAAGTGTATGAGATATATGTTTGGGGGTGTTTCTAGGAAGGGGTTCAGGTGAATGTGTTTATTTGGGTTTGGTGAGTGGTGTTTTGCATGTAGGTGTGCCTTTTTTTTTGTCTGTTTGTTTGGATGAGTGTGCTGATTAGGTGGATATTGCGTTTGGATGGTGCATGTGGGTGTTGTGGTGGTTGTGGGTATTCTGGTTGTTGTGGTGGTTGTGGGTATGCTGGTTGTTGTTTGTGTGATAGTGGTTGTTGTGCTTGTGTCTGTGGTGGTAGGTGTTGTGGTTGTGGGTGTAGTGGTGGTGCTTGTGGGTGTGGTGGTATGTGTTGGTGGGGTGGTTGTGGTACCTGTGGGTATAGAGTCAGTAGTAACTGGAGCATGCGCACAAGGTTGGGCTGGTTGGGGGGCTGTGGACATTACAGAGGCTATTTTTGCAAGAGATCTGTGCATGCCAGACATTGAACATGACTGACATCCAGAAATGCAACCATTTGTTCCATTTGGCAACTAAGGTCCTGGATGCCATTCACAATCACAGTTTGAGCTACAAAAATGTTGTGTAACAGGTCAATAGCCTCTTCCCTGAGTGTAGCTGTGGGGACAGGGGTGGAGAGAGGTGCCTGTGACTAACGAGACATTTTAGGGTACAGGTTTGGCCAACTGGGATGGAGTAAGAAGGAGGGTAAAGATGGGACTCTGGTTGTCAGACAATGATGCAAATGGCAAATGTCTTGTAGGTTCTGACACCACTATGGACTAGTCACTTGAGGAAGCTTTCAAAGAAGATGACAAGCTGGTGGCCTCTGTTCAGTCCCCTCACCTTTCATGCCACTGTGTCCATCAGTATCTGAGGTCTTAACACCTGACACACAGTGGCCAGCTGCTTTTCTGCCTTTATAGACAATGGGGGTTATTACAACTTTGGAGGAGGTGTTAATCCGTCCCAAAAGTGATGGTAAAGTGACGGATATACCACCAGCTGTATTACGAGTTCCATAGGATATAATGGAGTCGTAATACGGCTGGTGGTATATCCGTCACTTTACCGTCACTTTTGGGACAGATTAACACCTCCTCCAAAGTTGTAATAACCCCCTATTTCTACTTCACCTACTCCTAAAGATACTGAAAATACATTTTTATTGAATCTGTGCAAGGAAAAATGATCATAAAGTACTTTAACAAAACATTTCCTAATTTTCATATTTCACCTGCTTCAAGGCTTTCAAACTTAGGTATAATTTACGATTACCCTTGCATGTAGGGAGCATCTTAAGGGCCTATTTGCTCACAGATTCGTAATTTACCATCATATTCCCATTTAATTTTTGATTGTTTCTGTGAAACATTTAAAACGTCTCCTGGAACTGTTTAATACCTCTGAATGATACAGATTGGTTGTTTTGAACAGTTTACCCTTGTCAGAAAAATAAATATGTAGTAAGAAACCTTTATAGCATGTATATTGTCCTTTTGCCATAGCCCCTTTCACTAATCTCTTTGTCTTCAATTTTGATTTATTGTCTGGACATAAAAAGGACACACAAATGGTGTGATTCGGTATGAGTTACTCTGTCACCAATGTATAGACATTCCTGACTGTTTCATTCAAAATGTTTGCCTATCAAATTCCTGTTTGAAAAAACAGACTGGCTTACACGCACATTTGTGAAGGAGTAAGCTTCATGCCAATCTGCAATTGTTAACATTAACTGACTTGAATTTTGAAGTGAAAACCTATTTTTGATATGCTTTTACTAAACAATTTTACTATTGTTCTCATGTTTCTAGTCATGTTGGATCACATGCTCACTATTGTTTGTTTCTTATACCAACTCACTAATGTGACATTTGGAACTTCCACTGTATCATAAGTGCATTATATGCAATGTCACCAATAATCAATCCAGTATGACCTCCTCACAATTGTGATGAAGCATCATACCTGACACAATCATAAATTGTGGCCTGTTTGGTACAACTGTCTCTCATAACTTGGAAAAAATGCATGTACCTCTTTTTTGTTAGGGGGGCATGTGGCTATTCAAAACAGTCCTTTGATAGTGATTAGAAATCTAGTGGTAACATCTTCCACAAATCAATTTACAAAACACAACCGCATACATCTTATGCAAAGTGTACACCTTCCTGAACTCTTCCTGTGCATTGGATGTGTCAATCTTAACGTTAATGCCGTAATTTAATGCTGTAATGAAAAATAGTTATCTAACAATAAGAACTCAAAAAATAACTTATCCCCTTGATGCTGCTGTTGGGATTTCAACCACCCATCAATCTGGGGATAGGTCATTATGGTGGTCAGGGTGCCGCGCAAGTACTTCCCATGTTGGGAGGACTGGTCGAGCTGGACTTCTGATGACTTCTTGTTCCAGTGTGTAGGTCCTCCCACCTCTTATGACACTGAATACTGCACCACTTATAGAACCCCAGGCTCCACAACTTCTTTGATATGTCCTTCCAAATGATCTTCTTTTGAAGGGAGTTGACCTGTATGGATAGGACAAATAAAATAAGTTTTTTTTGTGAGGATTTGTTGTTTATATTAATGTAACACAATTTTGTAAAATTTATCACAAGCTTTTATAAAAAGTTAGTACAGTATATTTTCCAAAATGTAATTATCACTTGAAACTAAAAATGGGTACATCTATACAGCCAGATGCTATGATTTGAACCATACACTTTGACTAAGGGCACTATCAAAGGTCTGCCATGTGGGTCAGTGAGAGTTTGGTCTTTGGTGATGTATGAACATGTGTGTGCAGGAATGGGATATATTTGTATGGGTGACAGAGAGCCTGTGTTGCATTTACTTGCAGCACAGGATATACCTTTCTCCAAAAGTGGCACCATTACATGTATAACATAAACAGTCACTCAAAATTTAAAGTGCATAAAATAATTGTGCAGACAAGTACGTAAAATCAATTATTTTTCTGCACTTTGCATTTCTGTCATTTTGACATATGGCTGTATTTGTCACTTATACTTATGGCACTGTGGGGGTCATTCTGACCCCCGCGGGCGGCAGAAGCCGCCCGCCTGGCGGGAACCGCCAGAAGACCGTATCGCGGTCAAATGACCGCGGCGGTCATTTTGACTTTCCCGCTGGGCGGGTGGGCGACTGCCAAAAGGCCGCCCGCCTGCCCACCCAGCGGGAAAGCCCCAGCAACGATGAAGCCGGCTCCGAATGGAGCCGGCGGAGTTGCTGGTGTGCGACGAGTGCAGTGGCACCCGTCGCGATTTTCAGTGTCTGCTAGGCAGACACTGAAAATCATTATGGGGCCCTGTTAGGGGGCGCGTGCACTGCCCATGCCTGTGGCATGGGCAGTGCAGGGGCCCCCAGGGGCCCCACGACACCCGTTCCCGCCATCCTGTTCCTGGCGGTTTTTACCGCCAGGACCAGGATGGCTGGAAGGGGGTCGGAATCCCCATGGCGGTGCTGCGAGCAGCGCCGCCATGGAGGATTCTTTGGGGCAGGGGTAAACCGTCGGGAAACCGCCGGTTGCCCTTTTCTGACCGCAGCTTTACCGCAGCGGTCAGAATTGCCCCTGAAGCACCGCCAGCCTGTTGGCGGTGCTTCCTCTGTCCCCGGCACTGGCGGTCCATGACCACCAGGGTCGGAATGACCCCCTGTGTCTACTGGCCACTGGGAGTGAGGGGCATGCACTTCATAAATGCAACACTTTGGAATATGAATAAAGTTAAATGAAGAGTTATCGTAATCTTCATACTAACTTTACATTCACATTTTCTGACAATTATTATCATTCAGAAATGTCATTAGGTTCATAGCTCCAGTATTGAGTTCACTTCACCCTAATCACTACACTACACTCTGGCACTAAAAGCTACATTGTAGCCTTTGTTTCAATAAAAATAAGTTAGTGCAAATAACATTTTCATTTCAAACATGTACTTGTTCTTCTGGTGACTCATACCGCTGGCTGCACAAGGACAGAGCCTCTGTGGCCAGCAAATCCAGCTCCTCGGCTGAAAAATAGGGGTTTTGTCACCTGCTTTTCCTAGCATTGTGGTTCCCAGAGTCCGTAAACAGCAACAAAAGTGGAGGAGGTGTGTTGGCCACAGTGTTGGGAATCAAGTGAGAATTTTGTTTTTACAAATGGCGTGTTCATGTATACAACATACACAATCATCAATGGAGAGAGAAACTTCAATTGGTTGTTGAACATTGCTGTCACACACATTAGGCTATGGCTGTGTCCATTGTGGAATTTACACCCTCTACATGTGAGCTTCTGCTGACGGCCAGATGTTTGCAAATTTTCTGATGGCAAGATCCGGCAGCACCATTTTAGATTCTGAAACAGTGTATGCTTGAATGTTAAGTGCATCACCACCACTCAAAGTGGTGGCTAGTTTGTTTACATCTACAGAATTTGAACATTACAAATTTTTGTAAAATTAAAACAGTATGTAGTGTGTTACTGTGGTTAACTGCAATAGTTGCACGGTTTGGTTTATATTTCCATTGATAGAATTTTAGAAAAAAAAAATTTTTAAGTAATGGGGAAAGAATAATTTTAATGTGTATTATTTACACATTATTTATTACAAACTATCAGATTTGTAAAAAAGTGTTATTTCAATTTACAACATCACTATCAAATGTTGTGTACAGACATATTACAAATACATGTAGAATTGAGACATGAGATTTGTATTGTGTATAGGAAAGTGCCATCTTGCCTGGCATGTTACCCCCATTGTATGTCAGTTTGTTTTTGCCATTCTCACTGGGACCCTGCTAGCCAGGACCCCAGGGCTCATAGTTTGTGGCCTGAATATGTGTCCCTGTGTAGTGACTAACTGTGTCACTGAGGCTCTGCTAATCAAAAACTCAGTGCTTATGCTCTCTCTGCCTTTAAAATTGTCACTATAGGCTAGTGACCATTTTCACCAATTCTAATTGGCACACTGGAACACCCTTATAATTCCCTAGTATATGGTACCCAGGTACCCAGGGTATTGGGGTTCCAAGAGATCCCTATGGGCTGCAGCATTTCTTTTGCCACCCACAGGGAGGTCAGAAAATCTTACACAGGACTACCACTGCAGCCTGAGTGAAATAACGTCCACATTATTTCAAAGCCATTTTACACTGCACTTAAGTAACTTATAAGTCACCTATATGTCTAACCCTCTCTTAGTGTAGGTTAGGTGCAAAGTTACTAAGTGTGAGGGCACCCTGGCACTAGCCTAGGTGCCCCCACATAGTTCAGGGCAATTTCCCCTGACTTTGTGAGTTCGGGGACACACTTACACACGTGCACTACTTAAAGGTCAATAGCTATATGTAACTGCACAATGGTAACTCCAAATATGGCCATGTAACATGTCTAAGATCATGGAATTGTCCCCCATGCCAAATCTGGTATTGGGGTGCCAATCACATGAATCCCCGGGGATCCACCATGGACCCTGGGTTCTGCCAAATCAGCTCTCTGGGGTTTTTCATTGTAGCTACCGCTGCTGGCAACCCACAGACAGGGTTCTGCCCTCCTGGGGTCTGGGCAGCCCAGTTCCAGGAAGGCAGAACAAAAGATTTCCTTGGAGAGAGGGTGTTACACCCTCTCCCTTTGAAAATAGGTGCTAAGAGCTGGGGAGGAGTAGCCTCTCCCAGCCTCTTGAAATGCTTTGAAGGGCACAGATGGTGCCCTCCTTGCATAAGCTAGTCTACACCGGTTCAGGGAACCCCCAGTCCCTGCTCTGGCGCAAAACTGGACAAAGGAAAGGGGAGTGACCTCTCCCCTGTCCATCCCCACCCCAGGGATTGTGCCCAGAGCTCCTCCAGTGTGTCCAAGACCTCTGCCATCTTGAATGCAGAAGTGTGAGGGCACAGTGGAGGCTTCTGAGTGACCAGTACCAGCAGGTGACATCAGAGACCTCTCCTGATAGGTGCTTTTCTCACTAGGTGGCCAATCCTCCTCTGAGGGCTATTTAGGGTCTCTCCAGTAGGCTTTTCCTCAGATAACAATTTGAAAGAATTCATCAGAGTTCCTCTGCATCTCCCTCTTCGACTTCTGCCAATGATCGACCGCTGACTGCTCCAGGACGCCTGCAAAACTGCAACAAAGTAGCAAGAAGACTACCAGCGACATTGTAGCACCTAATCCTGCAGGCTTTCTCGACTGTTTCATGGTGGTGTATGCTCTGGGGGCTGTCTGCCTTCACCCTGCACTGGAAGTCAAGAAGAAATCTCCTGTGGGTCGAAGGACTCTTCCCCCTGCTCCAGCAGGCACCAAATTTCAGTGTCACCTGTACTCTGGGACCCCTCTCATCCTCACGAGCATGGCCCCTGGAACACAGGTGGTGAACCAGACTGTTCAGTGGTCCAACTGTCCAAATTTGGAGGAGGTAAGTCCTTGCCTCCCCTCTCCAGACAGTAACCATGTGTACTGCATGAACTGCAGCTGCTAGGGCTTCTGTGCACTTTTGCAAGGAATCCTTCATGCACAGCCTAGCCCAGGTTACCAGCACTCCATCCTGTATTGCTCAACTCGCTGAGTTGACCACCAGCTTTGTGGGACCCTCTTTTGTAGTGTTGAGATGACCACCATGCTCAGTTTTCTTGAACCCGTGTTCAAGTACTTTTGCGGGTGCTGCCTTCTTGTGTATGGGCTCTCTGTGTTGGTAAGGGCTCCCCTCTGTCTCCTCTTTCAAGTAGCGACCTCCTGGTCTTTCCTGGGCCCGGGCAGCACCCTTTATCTTCAACTGTGACCTTTGCAGCTAGCAAGGCTTGTTTGCAGTCTTTCTACCACAAAACAGCTCTTCGTCCTCCAGCAATCCGTGGGACATCTTCTGCACAAAGGAGACGTTCCTAGCACCTTTTGTTGTTGCAGAATCTTCAGCTTCTTCCATCCAGAGGCAGCCATTTTGTACCTTCATCCAGGGTTTAGTGGGCTCCTGCCCCCCCCTGGACACTTTCGTGACTCTTGGACTTGGTCCCCTTCCTTTACAGGTCCTCAGGTCCAGGAATCCATCTTCAGTGCTTTGCAGTCTCTTGTGGTCTTTGCAGAATCTCCTATCATGACTTTAGGGGGTCATTCTGACCTCGGGGTAAAAGGCGCTTACCGCCGGTCAGAAGTCCGCCATTCTACCGCCGCGGGCGCGGTAAACCGCCACAGTCATTCTGACCTCCAACTGTGAAACCGCCAAAAACCCGACATCCACGGAAGGCCGCCTCATCAGCGGGCAGCGATAAACTGGAGATGACCAAACCTCCACCGCCACGCCAACACAAACACGCCCATGCCATTCTGACCCACTAATCCACGCGGCGGTCTTTTAACCGCGGTATTCTATTGGCGGTACACACCGCCGCGGTCAAAATACACACACATATACAAAACACAGCCACATTGGACAATTTGAAATACACACACCTGATACACATACACACAACACTCCCACACACCCAATTAACTATAAAACACACACCCACATCACCCACAAATCCCTACGACCACAAATATCTGAGCGAAGGCGCAATACACTGAGAGAGAGCACAGGGAACGCAAAGCACAACACACACAGGAACCCAACATCATCACCCACACCACATCTACGCACACATCACCACACATTACCACGCACATAACCACAAACACCACCCCACACCTCATCCACACCACCCCATGGCACCCCAAAGACACCCCAGGTTCTCGGACCAAGAACTCAGGGTCATGGTGGAGGAAATAATTAGGGTAGAGTCCCAGCTCTTCGGCACACAGGTGCAACACACCACAATAGCCAGGAAGGCAGAGCTATGGCAAAGGATCGTAGACAGGGTCAACGCTGTGGGACAGCATCCCAGAAATCGGGAAAACATCCGAAAGCGATGGAACGACCTACGGGGGAAGGTGCGCTCGATGGTGTCGCGACACAACATCGCTGTGCAGAAGACTGGCGGCGGACCCCCACCCACTCCACCCCAATTCACGTCCTGGGAGCAAGAGGTAGTAAACATCATGCATCCTGATGGCCTCGCTGGAGTACCCGGAGGAATGGACTCTGGTAAGTCGATTCACAACTACTTCACCCCCCCCCAGCATGCCAACCCACACCCCCACCCTCACCCCCAATCTCAACCCCCCAGCACACATCCTCCCTGCCAATGTCTCACCAGCACAACCCACCCTAAACAACACCAACCCCTGAATGCCAACACAAACCATAGACATCCATCACCAATGCATGACCACTGCACATACCCATCCACCCCCCCCCCCAACCACCCTCACAACACCTCCCACAAGGGAATGCCAGCACAGGGGGACAAGGGCACTCACAAAATGCACGCCATGGCACACACAAAAGCAATAACCATACTCTTTTACCCCTGCAGGGCCCGAACGCCAACACACCGCCACGGAGGGTCCAGATTTGTCCATCCCACCCCCAGAACAGGCCCCCAGTGAGGACAGCAGCTCTGTCGACGTAGAACATGACGACCAGCCCGGACCATCGGGGACCTCTGGACAGTCGGTTCCCCACACACAGACACAGGCCACAGCAGACCCAACCCCCTCTGGGAATAGCAGCACAGCTCCCACCCAGCGGGCCCATGCCTCTGTCTCCAGGACGCATCAATCAGCGGTATGTCCGCCACTACAGGGCACCCAGGCTGACCCAACACCCCAACAACAAGAGGGACCTGGGGGCAGTGGTAGTGGGCACACCGTCCAGGGGACAGAGGCCCGGGGAAACAGGGCAACTGGGAGGGCTGCTGTGCGACAGGGGGGAGAGGACAGGCCCAGGGAACCCACTCTCCAAGAGGCCCTCACCACCATCATGGGAGCATACCATCACTCCCAGGAGACGATGGCGACGGTACTGGCCAGGTTCACGGAGATCCAGGCACAGCAGGAGGAACGCTATATGGGGTTCAGCAATGAACTCAGGAACATCGGTACCGCTATGGGGACCATAGTCCAGGCCCTCAACCGGATAGAAACCACATTGCGGGACCATGTGGCACCACAAAGGGCCCCTGTCACCAGCCAGGACCAGGAACAGCCTACCACCTCTGCCGGCGCTAGTGGACAGGAGGCCCAACCACAACGACAGGCCACCAGAACCCCACCTCCTGCTGAAGAACAACCACCCCGCAAGCGGAACCTGAGATCTCACAGGAAGACAGAGTAGGATGCCAAGACCCCCGCCAGCATAAGATACCCCCGATGTCATCCCACTGTCCCACATTGTCACCCTGTCCAACCTTGAACTGCCCCTGCTCCATCCTTCCACAGGCATATGGACAATGCACCTGTGAAACTGAGAACTTGACTCTGCCATGGACATTACTCCACCACACCCATCACCGTTTTAATATCATGTACCAATATCTAGCACTCAAAATAAATCACTCATTGCACTGAAATTATTCAGGAGTCAGCCTGTATTTTTTACAAATGTTTTACACATTACTGTTCAATAATGTTCAGTCAATTTGTGATGACAACATACCGATGTCAATAAGCTTAAGTCCATGGGCTAACCAAGCAGAAGTCATGCAGTGGGTCATACAGCACTGAAAAGGGAAGGGAAAATCAAATATCAGTTAAAAAGAACTGGGGGGAAATACACAAAGTACAGATGCAGGAGGCTTTAAGTAAATGTTAAATGTCGTGGGTGATTCTTACCTGTGTGCTACTGAAAATACTGTTATATAACTGTGTCCCTGTTGTCTGTGTCGTCCCCGTCGTCTTCCTCCTCTTCACTCTCCACAGGCTCCACAGCTGCTACAACACCACCATCTGGACCATCCTCCTGCAGGAAAGGCACCTGCCGTTGCAATGCTAGATTGTGCAGCATACAGCAGGCCACGATGATCTGGCACACCTTCTTTGGTGAGTACATCAGGGATCCACCTGTCATATGCAGGCACCTAAACCTGGCCTTCAGGAGGCCAAAGGTTCTTTCTATGATCCTCCTAGTTCGCCCATGGGCCTCATTGTACCGTTCCTCTGCCCTGGTCCGGGGATTCCTCACTGGGGTCAGTAGCCACGGCAGGTTGGGGTAACCAGAGTCACCTATTAGCCCCACACGGTGTCTCTGTAGCTGTTCCATCACATAAGGGATGCTGCTATTACGCATAACATACGCGTCATGCACTAACCCAGGGAACTTTGCATTTACATGGGAGATGTACTGGTCAGCCAAACAGACCACCTGGACATTCATAGAATGATAACTTTTTCTGTTTCTGTACACCTGCTCATCGTATTTTGGGGGTACTAAAGCCACATGGGTCCCATCAATGGCACCAATGATGTTGGGGATATGTCCAAGGGCATAGAAATCACCCTTCACAGTGGCCAAATCAACCTTCTCAGGGAAAACAATGTAGCTCCGCATGTGTTTCATCAGGGCAGACAACACTCTGGACAAAATCTTTGAAAACATAGGCTGAGACATTCCAGATGACATGGCCACTGTTGTCTGGAATGAGCCACTTGCCAAAAAATGGAGGACTGACAGAACCTGCACTAGAGGGGGAATTCCTGTGGGTTGGCGGATGGGGGACATCAGGGCTGGCTCCAGCTGGGCACACAGTTCATGTATAGTGGCTCGGTCAAGTCGGTATCGTAGTATGATATGGCGTTCTTCCATTGTCGACAGGTCCACCAGCGGTCGGTACACACGAGGATTCATCCTTCTCCTCGCAAGTCCCAGCGGACGGTGCCTAGGAAGGACAACATGGAGCACAGAGTCAAGCAAATCACAGTTACGTTCACCACAGCTTGCATAGCACACGATTATCTATGTATTGAATGGCGTGTATGTGTGGCAATGCAAGGCCTAGGCCTGTGTGACGCAGTACAAATTATGCCATGTGGACCCTTGAAATGGCGGCTGCCTGACCTGTGAAGTGGGACAATGGGATGTGAGGTCAATGCGCTGGCGTGGCACACCGTGGCGGTAGGCGGTCGAAGACCGCTATACGAAGCCGCATTGGTTAACATTGAAGCCTATGGGTTTCAGGAGCCAATGACGAGGTGCGCCGGCGGTCGCGGTATGCACCGCCGCGGTACGCACCGCCGTGGGCGTGACCGCCATTTTCTATCTGCTTAATCACTCGAGACCTGATTATCCACAGGAGAGGACCTATACTGCAAGTACTGCTGTGACCTCGGTCTGGAAGAGACAATGGCTGCTGCGACTGGGGAAAGGGCCCCTGCCTTCACGTCTGAAGAGTTGGAGAAACTTGTGGATGGGGTCCTCCCCCAGTATGCGTTACTCTACGGTCCTCCAGACAAACAGGTAAGTACACTGGGTGCACATTGAATGGGCTATGCCTGTGTTGAGTGGGGTGGATGTAAGATGGTGGGGAGCGAATGAGGAGTGCAACGCACGACAGATGAAAGCATGTGCCACATGGCAAAGTTGGGGAGGGGGGGCAATCACATCTAACATGCAGATAAATGATGAATTTTCCTTTCCCACCCTGTACATGTCAAATAGGTCAGCGCCCATCAGAAAGTCAACATTTGGCGTGCCATCGCCAAGGAAGTCCGGGCCCTGGGGGTCCACATCAGACGGGGCACCCACTGCCGCAAGAGGTGGGAGGACATCCGCCGCGGGACCAGGAAGACCGCCGAGTCACTGCTGGGGATGGCCTCCCAACCTAGGAGGGGTGCCAGTCGTACCCTGACCCCCCTGATGTACCGGATCCTGGCGGTGGCCTACCCTGATTTGGATGGGCGCTTGAGGACATCACAGCAGACACAAGGGGGTGAGTATCAGCACATTCTGCTATCTTTATGCGCAGTGGAGGCATCTGGGTGGGGGAGAAGGGTTGTGGGTGACATTAGGCCAGGGCGTTTACTGTAGTGTAGTCCTCTCCTTTAGGCATGGCCCTGTGCCCCCGCCCCCCACCTCTGTAGGGTGCCAAGTACAGCTATCCATGGTCCTGCATCATCCATGTGTGTATTTGTTGTCCATAGACCTGTAGGCCTGGTCACAAGTACTGAGTAGTATACCCCGATTGCGCAGCGTAGTGCATGAGGCTCCTGTGTCTGTCCTCTCCGCCAACGGTATTGACATTGCATGCACTCAACCTGTTTTATTATTTCTCCCCCCACCCTTTTTCTTAATCTTCTTGTGCATGTGTGCATTAGCATCATCAGGTGGAGGAGAATTGGCATCAGAGCACGAGGGAGCTGCAAGTCACAAGGCCCCGGTGGGCCGTGGTACAGACACCGAGGGCACCAGTGATACGGAGGGCGAGGGGAGCACCACAACGGGGACCGGTGGTGACACCAGCGACACCGACACGTCCTCGGATGGGAGCTCCCTAGTGGTGGCGGCAACATCCGGGCCCCCCGCCTCTACAGGTACAGCCGCCACCCAGCGCACCAGCCCCGCCCTCCCAACAGCCCCTCAGCCTTCGCTCCGTGCCCACTCGCCCAAGAAGGCGGGCATCTCCTTCGCCCCAGGCACCTCAGGCCCTGCCCCTGTTACCCCTGCTGCCCTCAGTGAGGAGGTCATTGACCTCCTTCAGACCATCATTGTTGGGCAGACTACCCTTTTGAATGCCATCCAGGGGGTAGAAAGGGAGGTGCATCGGAGCAATGCCTACCTGGAGGGCATTCATTCGGGTCAGGCTGCCCATCAACGATCGTTCAATGCTCTGGCCTCAGCACTGACGGCAGCCATTGTCCCTGTTTCCAGCCTCCCTCTTCTAACTGCCTCCACCCTGTCTCTGTCTCCTGTTCCTCAGCCTATCCCATCCACACCATCAGACCAGCCTGCACACACCTCAACACCCAAGGGCAGCTCATCCATACACAAGCACCACAGATCCCACAAACACTCATCCAAGCAACACCCAGATGCAGACATGCCAACAGTCACTACCACCTCTGTGTCCCCCTCCTCCTCGTCTCCCTCCTCCCTCCCTGTGACGTCTACACTCACACCTGCATGCACACCACCATCAGCCAGTGCTTCCATCACCACCACACCCTCCAGTACAGTCCGCACACGTGCAGTCACCACCCCCACTGCCATTTACACGTCCCCTGTGTCCTCTCCCACTGTGTCTGTCACCCCCTCTTCCAAGACACACAAACGCAGGCAGCCACCCACCCAACATCCATCCACTTCATGACAGCCTACGTCACAATCACCTGCACCCAAAGACAGCACACCTGACTCTCCTACAACCACATCCTCTTCCTCCACTCCCATCACCACTACTCCCACCCTTTACCTTGGTCCTAAAAAAATGTACCTCTCCAATCTTAACCTCTTTCCCTCCCCTGACCCACCCCCTCCATCTGCTAAGAGTCCCAAGAGCACCTCAGCCACCACCAGCCCAGCTTCAAGTGTCACTGTAGTGCATGGGTTCTGGAGTCCACCCTTTGACAGCAGTGACACATCTGTCAGCAGCAAGGGGACAGCCAGCCCCCCCCCCCCGGAAAGAGGACCAGGAAACTCAAGGGCCGCCGTGAGAAGACTGACACGGCTGCCCCCAAGGACCAAAGTTCGGCCACTTCACCTGCCACAACATCCAGGGGAGGCAAGGGCCAGAGAGCCTCATCTAAGGAGCGAAGGGGCAGCAGGGCGGAGAAGTCAGCCAGCAGGAGCGTGGAGCAGGAGGGCCCCACAAGACCTATCCCGGGTGTAAGGGAGGACACCCAAGGGCCCAGGACTCCGTCACCGAAGGGTCCAGCAACTGCACGGTCGGAGGGTGACTGAGCAGGGAGTCCAGGCCAGGTCTGGCTCCCTTGAATTACTGGACAATCACCGCTGAACAGGGCCCCGCCGTGCAGAGGAGCACCGCTGAACAGGGCCCACCGTGCAGAAGAGCACCGCTGAACAGGGGCCCGCCGTGCAGAAGAGCACCGCTGAACATGGCCCCGCCGTGCAGAAGAGCACCGCTGAACAGGGGCCCGCCGTGCAGAAGAGCACCGCTGAACAGGGGCCCGCCGTGCAGAAGAGCACCGCTGAACAGGGCCCCGCCGTCTCAAGCACCGCTGAACAGGGCACCGCTGTCTCAAGCACCGCTGAACAGGGCACCGCCGTCTCAAGCACCGCTCCGCTGGGCCCCGCCGTCTCAAGCACCGCTCCGCTGGGCCTCGCCGTCTCAAGCACCGCTCCGCTGGGCCCTTCCTGTCAAGCACCGCTCCGCTGGGCCCCGCCGTCTCAAGCACCGCTCCGCTGGGCCCTTCCTGTCAAGCACCGCTCCGCTGGGCCCCGCCGTCTCAAGCACCGCTTCGCTGGGCCCTTCCTGTCAAGCACCACTCCGCTGGGCCCTTCCTGTCAAGCACTGCTCCGCTGGGCCCCGCCGTCTCAAGCACCGCTCCGCTGGGCCCTTCCTGTCAAGCACCGCTCCGCTGGGCCACGCCGTCTCAAGCACCGCTCCGCTGGGCCCCGCCATCTCAAGCACCGCTCCGCTGGGCCCTTCCTGTCAAGCACCGCTCCACTGGGCCCTTTCTGTCAAGCACCGCTCCGCTGGGCCCCGTCGTCTCAAGCACCGCTCTGCTGGGCCCCGCCGTCTCAAGCACCGCTCCGCTGGGCCACGCCGTCTCAAGCACCGCTGGCACAATGACAGTGCCGGTTCTGTGTCGAGCTACTGTTCAAGGTTCACTGTGCCCACCATGCCTCCTCCATGACCAGTGGTCTCTGTACTCCACCTGATGGACTGTGGCTTTGCACTCCCCAGGATGTTACAGTGGGCAAGCCACCCACTGTAGAGACATTGAGAGACTGTGGCTTTGCACTCCCCAGGATGTAACAGTGGGCAAGCCACCCACTGTAGAGACATTGAGAGACTGTGGCTTTGCACTCCCCAGGATGGCACAGTGGGCATGGTGGCCCCTTCGTGGATCTGGCGTCGTGGACTCATGTGGCTGTGGTGCCCCCCCTTCCCTTCCCCCTGAGGTGCCTGTAGTTTTATCATCAGATGCCCCAGCAGTGTTCTCTCCAACGGACTCAGGTCTCCTGTGTGGGCTTTGCCCTTGTGTTGATACACTTTGGCCCACGGACACTTGGAATTTAGTTAAATGTGCAGGACTAATTGCCTCGGTTTATCGATTGCACAAAATATTTATTTTCTTTTTTATTATTTTTATTGCTATTTGACCATGACTTATCAGAGGCTATTTTTTACATAAATTTTGTTTCTCTATTTAATTATGTCTTTGCATTTTTCCGGGGGGTTTGGGTGGTGTCACTGTGACTTGTTGCTCTGCATTGGTGTGTACATTGTTTGGGGGGGTGGGGGTCGCATATGTGTGTGGCCGTAAACTTTTCTCGTCCCCCCTCCCCTCTGTCGTAGGTGCAGTACTCACCGTTGTCGTCTGCGCCGGCGTTCGTACTCGTGATAGATGAGCAGGTAGACGAGAGCAGGTAGGATGTTTAATTCGGGTTCCATGCTGTCCTCCTTCCTTGTGGAGTGCGTAGAGGTGAGCGTTTTACCGTTCGTAGTCTGTTTTTATCGGCGGGGCTCCTGCCCCGGAAAAGGTGGCGGATTGGTGAGTTGTGATAGGGTGGGCGGTACATTGTCTCCCGCCTGCCTGTTGGCGGTGACCGCCAACCTGTTTGTGTGTCCCGCCGTGGCGGTCGGAGTGTTAAGGTGGCAGGCTGTGTTGGCAGTTTCCGCCAGGGTCAGAATTCCATTTTTTGGACCGCCGGCCTGTTGGCGGGTTGGCCGCCGCTTTATCACCTACCGCCAGGGTTAGAATCCCCCTTAGTGTGTTTCTGGGGAAGTAGTATCACTTTACTCCTACTTTTCAGGGTCTTGGGGTGGGGTATCTTGGACACCCTTAGTGTTTTCTTACACTCCCAGCAACCCTCTACACACTACACTAGGCCAGGGGTCCCTAAGTGGTTCACATTCCACTTTCTTAGTATATGGTTTGTGTTGCCCCTAGGCCTATTGCACCCTATTGTATTCTACAGTGTTTGCACAATTTTTCTAACTATTTACTTACCTGATTTTGGTTTTTATGTATATTCTGTGTATTTAACTTACCTCCTAAGGGAGTATATCCTCGGAGATATTTTTGGCACATTTTCGCTAAAATAAAGTACCTTTATTTGTAGTAACTCTGAGTATTGTGATTCCTATGAGATAGTGCTATATGATATAAGTGGTAAAGTAGGAGCTTTGCATGTCTCCTAGTTCAGCCTAAGCTGCTCTGCTATAGCTACCTCTAACAGCCTAAGCTGCTAGAACACTACTAATCTACTAATAAGGGATAACTGGACCAGACACAAGGTGTAAGTACCATCAGGTATCCACAATAAGCCAGGCCAGCCTCCTACATTGAACATCAAAGAAATGTTTGCACATTTAAATAATCTTTTTTGTTTCTGAAATGCAGACATATGAACCCAGGTAGAGGTAGAAGATGACAGCCTCAAGTGTTTAAACCATTTTCAGGCTATGCCATATTTGAAAAATGGGATATTAACAAATAATTCAAATGTAATAGGCAAACTATTTTTAAGTTATGTGATCAACTGGAGCCAGATCTTCTGCCTCACAATAAGAATCCCTCAGCAATAACACCAATAGTGAAAATCATGGCAGAACTCCATTTTGTGGCCAGAAGATCATTCCAATGCACGGTGGCAGTATCTGGTGACAGTTCACAACCAACTTTCAGTAGTGTGCTACAAGACGTTCTTTCTTCAATCATAAGACATAGCAACAGCTTTATATAGTTTCCATGAAATAAGGATTTTGCAAATGTGAGTGGAGATTTCTATGCTTTGGGTGGCATATCACATGTGGTAGGAGCAATTGATGGCATACATATTGCCTTAGTGCCACCACACAACAGAGAAAAGGTGTACCTGCAATCGGAAAAGCTTCCATTCAATCAACATGCAAGTTGTCAGTTTACCTTATTTGTACATCACAAGCAGGTGTGCATGTTTCCCAGGATCAACAAATGTCTCTTTTGTACTATGTTTTAGCAGCACACCCCTGCAAATGACATAACTTGGACCTGAGAGAGCCAGGCCTGTTAATAAGTGCAATCTGTCAATATAATTGTGTGTTTAATTCCTAGTTTAAGGATCTGCAATGTGATTAAATATTTTGGCTCATTTTTTTTTTTAATTCATGTAGGAGACTCAGGTTATCCTAACTGAACATGGTTGTTAGCACCGCTGAGGAATCCAACAATATTAGTTGAAGTCTGCTTCCATGAGGCCATGGAAGAACATGGAGGCCAGTGGAGCAGGCTTTTGGGCTCCTAAAGACCAGATTTACATGTCTGGACAAGAATGGTGGAGTCCTTCCGTACTTACCCGATAAGGTGTGGAAAATTACTATGGCCTGCTGCATGTTATGCAACATAGCCCTCTCTCAGAACATACGATGCATTGCAGAGGTTGGAAACCATGATGAGCCACCTGGTGAGGATGTTCAAATGCCCAATGATGGTGATGAAGAGGATGGAATTGACAAACAACAAGAAGTTATTGACAATTTCTTCAAATAAGTGTAAATATATCTTTCATAATGTTACATTAAATGTCACAAATGATTAATATAATGAGTGTATAAGTCTGTGATGGACACATTAGGAATGGAAAGTTAAGGGAATTCCAGGGCAAAGATGTTTGTTGATCAAAGTATTGACTCGCTAACTACTGTGTTTATTTACATTATGTATCTTTGATTGGTCTTAGTAAATTTGTCCTCCTAATTTATCATTTGTAATCTGTCTATTATGTCATGTAATGTATATGTTATTCTGTTTTAGGTTCCTTCCCGGACCCGGTTTTCCGACCAATGGGCTATGAAGCACCGCCAGCCTGTTGGCGGTGCTTCAATCATCCGTGGCCCTGGCGGTCTTGGACCGCCAGGGTCAGAATGACCCCCTATGATTCAGACTATTATACAACTTAGTAGGATTTATAGTACTAGTCATCATATAAACATTGCAAGGTATACATATTATCATTACAACTTAAATTAGGCATACAACATAACATGGATGAAATGCTTTAAGTCACTAAACTTTGCTTTGTAGAACCAATGCATCAATTCAATGAAATGACAAAAAGGTGACAAACATGTATAATGATATTTTAATACATAGCATAAAATGGAGATTGACCAACATCAAATTTCAAGATTATTTCCAGAAAAAAACACAAGCCATCATGGTAGTTATAGTAATTTAAATTTAACATTAACAACCCTTGCAAAATTGTTGGTTGAACATTCCTAGTACAAACTGTATAATGGAGATGTTCACACATTTACTAAATAATTGCGTATGTGAAATACATTAATAGATGTGAAAACACTTACAGGCACCATACCTTAATGTTATAATAGATGGAGTGTTGAACCTGTTATCTGAAGTGCAAGAAAATGCATTGAAACAAACAGACAAACAAGCAAATGCAAGAAACGATCAATGAAGAACAAAACACATATTCACCACACATAATACCTTGTAGTAAAACAAGAGATAGTACCATAATGCTACTAGTGTGATGATAAAAATTGGTTTGAAAAAAGTATAATTTGGTTCATATGTTTTACAAAGGTGCAAAACACATTATCAACAGCTAATTTAAGAGCAAAAGCTACATTTAAGTTTAGTGAGACATTCAGAAGTGCAGCTCACCAGTCTCAACTCCACATGGATTCCTGTCAAGTCTTCAGGATGTAGGATCTGCAAGACCTTCTCTTCCAAAGAAAAAGTTTTAGGGGTGTGCTTAGTTAACCACCACTAGTCCTCTGTGCCGCAAAGTAACACTTAGAGGCCATGGAATACACTCTCCCCCAGGTCTTTCCAGCTCTTCCTAATTTCCTTCTGTGCATGCAGGTTGTTCAGCCCTTGTGTCACCTATTCAGGTGGGCATTTGCCTTTTCTGAGCTATGGTTGTATTTTGTATTGGGGCTTAAAACAATTGTTGCCCTATTGTAATGATTTCATCCACCATGACTGACATTTCTCCCTCGCTAAATGGGGATTTCTGCTCCCTGATATTATGAGTAAATAAAATTGAATGAAATGGAGGACCCACATCTTAAGGAAAAAAACTTAAGAATAATAAACAGAGATTGAAAATACAATAAATAACCTGACTTCTGTGTGGCAAATTCAGCAGCATAATGGTGTTGTGCAATGGAATGGTAAAAGATCATAGTCTAAAATGGAGAGTGTTTTATACTGTGGTATGCAGCTGTAATCAATTAGCCAAAAGACATCAGGTGTGTGGTCCATCCAATAGCCACAAACATAGAACAATTTCTACCAGTCCTGTGATAGACTCCCTCTGTCAGGGATCCACCGCTAGAACAACACCAGCACAACAGTGAAATTTAAATATGCTAAATGCTAGATGCAATCCCTCCACCGTGATGGCAGTGGAGAAACTGCTTAAGCGATGGACTGCACTCTGTTGATGCAGGCAGAGTTTCAGCTGCCTTTCATCTGAATATGGCAGGGGCAGCCCCTCCGCCATGGCGAAGGAGCAACACTCCACTGCTGAAAGGCAGCAGAAAAATAAAATGACAATAAAAGTGTTTTATTATCATTTTATTTTTCCACTTAGCCCCTGCCAGTTCGTTGAGTCTAGGGTGAGACGAGGCCAGCAACCTCTGATTCAGCAGGGGGAGGAGGAGCGGTAGGTGCACTCTAAAGGCGCTTGTTAGTTTGGCCGTCTGTCTTAGGCTGGCCAAACCAACATGTGCACTAAGAACTCTCTACCACAGCCTGGTGGAGAACCAATGCAGGCTCCCACTCCCTCACTGTGTGCCATTTCAACCCGCTCAGACCAATCCCGGCGCTTCTCTGATGCTGGGTAATAGCATGAGAGAAGCATCTGGACTGGGTCGGGAGGGGAGCAAGAAGTGAAGAACTGAGATGGCAGGAGCAGAGGAACACAGAGGGCCGGAAAGCAGCAGGTAAGTCTTTTTATTTTTTTACTATTCCCTTCCCCTTGCTCCGCATGCTGCCCCTCCAAGCCTTCCTTGTAGTAGCTGCAACTGCAATATAGTGTCAGAATTTTGTCAGCTTGATAGAGTACTCAAAACCACCACTGTGGACAGATGACAGACCACCTCTCATGACCTAAATCCGATCCTAAGTCGGCGCACAGCTGGCAGGAGCTTCAGAAATGTAGTGGAAGCATAATTTTCATCTGTTTTTCACCCTGTAATGAAGCCGGAAGGGGTATAGATCAGACAATAAATCAATGGATTTGTAGGATGCATTCATCACTTGTGAGGGTATCCAGGCGCTGATACTGCTGCAGTGGACCAGGTCGGGGTTCAGTTAAAGAGCCATGCCTTGAGATGTTTTTTCAACTCCAGAATGGAGGGGAAGGCCCTCAGGTGTAAGGGGATATTGTTCCATGCATTCTCTGCCAGGTAGTAGAATGCTCCTGCTCCTGGGTTACCCCTGTGGATGCGGGGTGTGCTGGCAAGGTAGAGGAGAGAGGTTGAAGGTGTCTGGTATGGTGGCCATAGTTGAGGCAGGGCCTTGATTGTGTAGGGCTTTGCAGGAGTCGGTCCGAGGTATAAATTGGCATCGCTTGTGTGGGGGGAGCCAGTATAGGTTCCTGTGGTGTGCTGATATGTGGGAGCTACTTGGGAGGTTGAGTATGAGCCTTTCTGCTGCATTCTGAATGATTTGGAGTTTTTTGTGAGTTGTTGCTTGAGTTCAGCATAGAGAGCATTGCCATAGCCCAGGCGACTGGTGACAAGGCTCTGAGTGATGATGCGCCTGGTGTTGGTGGGGAGCCACTTGGAGATCTTGCTTAGAAGGCAAAAAGTGTATAATCAGGCTAAGGAGATTGAGGTGACCTGAGGCCAGAAGTAGCAAGATACGATTTTGCGAATCAGAAATTGCGAGTCGATGTGACTCGCAATTTCCGATTCGCAAAATCGTATGCAGAATGATGTCTTAGACACCTTCTGCGAATCACAAGGGGGACGCAAAGACCCACCTCATTGATTTTAATGAGGTGGGTCACAATTTGCGACCCCCTTGTGATTCCCTGCACTCATAGGGATGGTGGCCTGGTGGAGACAGCAGACCTCCATGTCTGTGACTGCTTTTTCAATAAAGCAGTTTTTTGTTTTTTTTTGTAATGCAGCCCGTTTTCCTTAAAGGAAAATGAGTTGCATTACAAAAGAAAAAATTAAACCATTTGGTTTCGTTTTTTCAGAGTAGGCAGTGGTCCATTGGACCACTGCCTGCTCTGGAAAAACTATTTTGGGCGACATTCACAAAAGGGAAGGGGTCCCATTGGGACCCCTTCCCTTTTGCGAATGAGTTAGCACCCACTTGACATGGGTGCTATCTGCGAATTGCTTTGCAAACACGTTCGCTGTCACAAAGCAATTCTGCATCACGGTGTGAATCGCAAAAAGTAAGTGAACAACCCTTCCTATTTGCGAGTTGCATTCCCATTTTGTGATTCGGTACAGACTCGCAAAATGGGAATGTGCATCGCGATAGCCGTTTTGCATGGTGGAAACTGCAAATTTCACAGTTTGGCCATGCAAAATGGTTTGTACATCTGGCCCTTGGTTCCTCATGCTTAGTTTGTTTTCAGTGTTGGCCCCCTAGGTTACTAATATGTTCTATCGGGGTGTAGTAGGGGGACCTTAGCTCTGACGGCCACCAGGAGATGTCACACAGTGAGGTGGAGGTTCCGAGTACCAGGATTTGGGTTTTATCGGAGTTAAGTTTGAGGCAGCTCTTCTTTATCCAGTCAACTATACGACTCATGCAAAGCTGGAAGTTGATCTTGGCCTTGGATATGTTTTTGGTTAGCAAGAGGATTAGTTGCATGCCCCCTGCATATGAGATGATGTTCAGTCCGTGGTTTCTTAAAATGCTGGCCAGGGGTTCATGTAGTCGTTCAATAGGGTGGGGATAAGGGAACATCCTTGGGGAACTTTGCAGATGGTGGTTTTGGGATGGGATGTGAGAGGATGGAGGTGGATAGCCTGAGTCTAGTCATAGAGAAAGAAAGCAATCCATTGAAGGGATTCTCCTTGGATGCCAACCTGGTGGAGTCTTTTGAGCAGGGTGTGGTGGGATACTGTGTCGAAGGCCACGGAGAGGTAGAGGAGGATGAGGGTGACCGAGCGTCCTTTTCTAAGACGATTCTGATGTTGTCTGTAGGGGTGATTAGGGCAGTTTCAGTGCTGTGGTTTGCACGGAATCCAGACTGTGATGAGTCCAGCAGATTGTTGTATTCAAGGTATGTTGCGAGTTGCTGGTTAATGGCTTTCATTAGTTCATTCACTGGGAAAGGGAGTAGGGAGATTGGACAGTAGTTTTTGAGGTCACAGCGGTTGGCTGATGGGTTTTTGAGGAGGGGTTTGATTCGTGTTGGTTTCCATTCATCAGGGTAGGTGGCTGTGTTGATGGATAGGTTGAGGATGCCTTTGAGCCTGTTGCCGATGCTGCTGCTTCCGAGGTTGAACATGTAATTTGTGCATGGATCTGTGGGGGGGTTCCTAAGTGGATAGATTTCATGATTTCAGTGGTCTTCTGGTTGATGATTCTACATGGAAAGTCCAAGCATTGGGGAGGTATCAAGGAGGTTGAGGAGGTTGATGGTGTTTGCTGTGGTGGACTGGGGTTCAAAGTTCCTGTAGATGGTGGGGATTTTGCCATGAAAGTAGGCAGCGAGGGAGTCACACAGTTCCTGCATGGGGTGTATGGTGTTCTCTAGTGCTGAGGGGATGGCAAATTCTTTGCTGCAGTTAGTGTTGTCTTGGATGAATGAAGACAAGGCGTGCCTTTTGGTGTTTTTTATGAGTCTATGGTAGTAGTTGAGAGCTTCCTCAGTGAGGTGTGGTCGTTGGGGTAATTGGAGCAGTGCCATTTCCTTTCTAGTGGTTTGCAGTTACGTGTTGCGATGCAGAGATCCAACGTGTACTAGCTTGCTTGTTTGGAAGTTTTGTTGGGTTTGGTGGGTAACTATATTTGCACAATGTGATATCCAGGTGGTGTAATGTTTGACCTCTCTGTCGATGTTCGGGGTGGAATCCGGTGACTGGTGAGTGGTGTTCATTGGAACTCAGATATCTTGCTCCAAATTCTATTCGATATGGGAGGAGGTTTGGATGTTTGCTTTGGTATGCAGAGATAGTTGAAATGGACGATGGTACAGTGGGTCCAGGCGAGTTCAGTGGTGTGGCTGTATTTGGATATATTGCTTGAAGTGAAGATGGGGTCGAGGATGTGTCCAGTGGTGTGAGTTTGGTCTGTGACTATCTGTCAGAAACCAATGATTCTCATGCTGTGTAGGAGGTTGGTGGGGTAGGTGTCATTGTTGTCCTCTAGGCAGAGGTTTACGTCTTGATCTCAGGGATTAAGTCACATAATCTGGGACATGGTCTGGGGGTCTGTAGGCGAGAGTGCCTTTGATGGTGGAATTATTGTTGATTTTGAGCACGAAGATGAACTTCTTTATGCTTCTCAAGCTTGTGTTTTCCTTGGCGGTACAGTGTATTGATTCTTTGTGGATTATAGTGATGCCTCCTCCAATCTTGTTAGTGCGATTGTGATTGATGATCTAGTAGCCCTTGGGTGAGGCTGTGATGATGTTAGGTACTGAGGAAACAAGCCAAAATACAAGATCAAAATGAGGAACAAAATACGCAAATGTTGATCTAAACATTGCTCTCATCTTGAGGCAGAAGCATTAGTGACTGCTCCATATCGGTGGGATGAATGGTGGCTCCTGCTGTATGTGGGTTGTCAGGTACAGCTGTGATGGCTTTGGGGCTCCTCCTGGCCCCCAATGACAGTATGGTGAATGCCCTAGGTAGGAACCAGAACACCCACTTTCACAGTGCAGACTCAAGGGGATGCCCCTGTCCCCCTACAAAAATGTGCCAGGTCCTGGGGGATGAGGTCCCAAGGCCGAATTCAGCCTAGGGATAGGGGCAGTTTGCCCTCCTCCCCCTGAAATATGCTTGGTACATTAATACATATATATATATATATATATATATATATATATATATATACATATATATATATATATATATATAGAGAGAGAGAGAGCGAGAGAGAGAGAAACAGATAGATAGATAGATAGATAGATAGATAGATAGATAGATAGATAGATAGATAGATAGATAGATAGATAGATAGATAGATAGATAGATAGATAGAACTAAAAAAACACAGAGGTTCAGCAGTTATTGTTAGCAGTGCTAACTATAACTTGCACCCCCACCAAGCACTACTTCTGGCATTGCAATGACATTACTCATGACATGTTCTATGACATCATTTATGACATCTCTGATAACATCTCAAATATAAGTGATGACAGCTGTGATGGCATCACTGATGACATCCTCAAATGAGTGTTCAAGTTTATTTTACAGTTGACATGCTTCCCCATAACTGCAATATTAATTTTCTACATAATTTTGTTCAGCTTTGGTTCAGCTAATAGGTGTAAGTGTTCACAAAATGTGTGTGATCCAAATGCACCAAAGCTTTGTAGAAGTACAGCACACACGGGGTTCAGACAACATACGAAAAAATAACATGTAGGTTCATATAGATAAAAAACATGTTTTAAGAAAAGGTATTGAGTATTTACTTTTATGTGGTTGATACAATTTACAAAGTAATAGAAAATTAACTAACATTTGGAGAGAGGTTTCATCAGCAAAGCAAAATAGACTCCGAGTCAAATTGTCCTAAAGGGAAAAAAACGTTGCTTCTAGTTATTTCCAAACAGAATTTGATCAAAAGTGTCCTTTCACAGACATTGTGCACTAGAGATAGATATGGTTGAGTTCTGGTGCCAGTTCAAAACTTAGGGCCTGATTTATACTTTTTTAGCACCACATTTGAGTCATTTTTTGAAGCAAAAGTGGCGCAAACTTACAAAATATAATTGTCAGTCAGACAGTCAAAAATCTTTATTCGGCAATTGCCATATAAGTACAAACAAAATCACATATTACAAAATTGTTAAATAATTTAAAACACACTCAAATACCATAAAATAAATGACCTAAACAGCCCAAAATTGTCTAATCCAAATTACCCTTTGCAGGTAGCAAATAATATATATTGGGACTGACAAAATATAATTGAATTTTGTACATTTGCACTGCTTTTGCATCAGAAAATTACGCAAATGCGGTGCTAAAAAGTATAAATCAGGCGCTAAGTCTCTCACAGCTGGCTTAGCCAGTTCACTATGCTCTGTAGCCCAAAGCCTCATAAAAATCTGCTTCACTTTAGTGCCTTCTCCTCTAGCAAAGCTTGGTGTAATGCAAACAAATATAGTCTAACCAGTGCAGCCTCTGTTTTGTTTAAATTGTTTAACCATGGAATCATAAGTCTAAAGTCACAAGCAAGGCAGTCAGATAGAGCTTCATGAGTGTGTGACGCTTTTTGGTTTTCCATAGTGCCATTAACAAAAAGGAAGTCGGGCAAGCTTAATGTTGTCTTCCACACAGGCTAAATTCAACTCCCCATGCAAAAATATATTGGGGATCTGCCTGGACCTAAACCCAGCAGGTACTTGCAAAACTGGTTCTCCTCCTGTTCTACCTTGGTGCAGCCCTGAAATCCCCAGATTGCAGTCAAAGGTAGATACATTAGTCTATACATTTCTAGCTAAGACAATACAGGTTTCCTACCCAGTTTCATGGTCAATCAAGAGAAGTTGAAGAACCTCAGAAGAAAGTTCCTATCAAACATCATGACTATATTGTTGTATTTAGTAAAACAATGAAGCTGAGAAACCACCACCACATAGACCTTATGACTGTTGTATTGATATGGATCCAAGACCCAAAACTTTCTTGTAGTCGAATCTATGCTCTACCTGATCTAGACTAATTACCTGAAGGATTAAACATTTGGCAAATGGATTTATGAGACACTCCAGTTCTCCTATATCATCGCCTTTAATTTTAATGTTAAAGAAAGATGGAGATCTTCATACATGCATTGTTTATAAAGATCTAAACAAAATTAACATTATGAATAGGTATCTACTCCGTTTGATGTCAATCATGCTAGATCAAATAAAAAATGCACAAATATTAATCAAAATAGTTCTGGGAGGATCCTATCATCTGATGTGGGTTTGAGAGAGTGATGAGAAGCAACATGGTGTTCCGTACAAAATATGATCTCTTTGAATATCAAGTAATGCCATTATGGGTTCTGCAACATACATACATCTGTTCAATTTTTCACAAATGACGTCCTTGGTGAATATATACGTTTTTTTCAAGAGAGCTTAAAGATGATATTCATCATGTAGATCTAGTACTAGAAAAGTTCAGAGAAAAACATAAAATGATATGACAAAGTAGGAAAATGTGTTTCCATGTCTATACAGTGGGTATTTTGGAATTAATTGTGTCTCGGTATGGTATGTAAATAGATGACAAAAAAAACAGAGCAGTCTTATATTGACAAGCTCCTAAATCAGGGAAGGATCTTGCAAATAAACCTATGATTATTTCAATTATTAATCAAGTTTAAGAGTAAGGGGGTCATTCTGACCTCGGCGGTAAAAGGCGTTTACCGCCGGTTAGAAGACCGCCATAACACCACCGCGGTCGCGGTAAACCGCCATGGTCATTCTGACCCACAACAGGCAAACCGCCAAAAACCCGACATCCACAAAAGTCCGCCACACCAAAGGTCAGCGAAAAAATGGCGATGACCAAACCTCCACCGTCACGCCAACAGAAATACGCCCATGTCATTCCGACCCACGAATCCACGCAGCGGTCTTTCAACCGCGGTATTCCATTGGCAGTACACACCGCCACGCTCAAAATACACACACCCTTACAAAACACAACCACATTGGATAATTTGAAATACACACACCTGATACACATACAAACAACACACCCAACACAATATAAAACACACACTCACATCACCCACAAACCCCTACGACCACAATTGCGAATCAAGGACAGAGAGAGACAGCACTGCTTAGAGTAGACCATCACACAGAGGCAAATCACAACATCACCCACACAATTACCACGCACAAAACACCATACACCACCACACACATTACACTCCACAACACATACAACATCCCTCACCTCATCCACACCACCCCATGGCACCCCAAAGACACCCCAGGTTCTCTGACGCAGAACTCAGGGTCATGGTGGAGGAAATAGTACGTGTAGAGCCCCAGCTCTTCGGGGCACAGGTGCAGCACACCAGCATTGCCAGGAAGATGGAGATATGGCAAAGGATAGTGGACAGGGTCAACGTGGTGGGACAGCATCCTCACAATCGGGATGACATCAGGAAGCGATGGAACGACCTACGGGGGAAGGTGCGTTCCATGGTATCAAGGCACAACATCGCGGTGCAGAAGACTGGTGGCGGACCCCCACCTACTCCCCCAGAATTTAAGCATGGGAGGAGGAAGTCTTGCACATCCTGCATCCTGACGGCCTCGCAGGAGTATCTGGAGGAATGGACTCTGGTAAGTCAAATCTTAACTACTACTTCCCACCCCCACCCCACCTGCATGCCAGCACATACCCCCACCCTCACCCCCACCCCCATCACACCAACTCCTTGCAAATGTCTCACCATCACAACCCACCCATCCCAACACGAAGCCCTGCATGCGACCACAAAGCATGGACACCCATCACCAAAGCATGGCCACTGCACACACACATCACCCCCACAAGCCACCCTCACAAAAGCCCCCACAAGGGAATGCCTGCACTTGGGTACACGGACACCCACCCATCACAGGAAATGCCACACACAGAAGCTATAACCATACCTTAATACCCCTGCAGGACCCGAACGCCACCACACCACCACGGAGGGTCCAGAGATGTCCATCCCACCCCCAGAAGAGGCCCCCAGCGATGACAGCAGCTCTGTCTCCCTGGACCCAGATGACCAGCCCGGCCCATCGGGGACCTCTGGACAGTCGGTTCCCCACACACAGCCACAGGCTACAGCAGACCTAACCCCCTCTGGGAACACCAGCACAGCTCCCACCCAGCGGGCCCATGCCTCTGTCTCCAGGACACGTCAATCAGCGGTGTGTCCACCACTACAGGGCACCCAGGTTGACCCACCACCCCAACAACCACAGGGACCTGGGGGCAGTGGTAGTGGGCACACCGTCCAGGGGACAGAGGCCCAGGGAAACAGGGGAACTGGGAGGGCTGCTGTGCGACAGGGGGGGGACAGGCCCAGGGAACCCACTCTCCAAGAGGCCCTCTCCTCCATCATGGGAGCATACCACCACTCCCAGGAGACGATGGCGACGGTACTGGCAAGGTTCCAGGAGATCCAGGCACAGCAGGAGGAACGCTACATGGGGTTCAGAGAGGAACTGAGGAACATTGGTTCCGCAATGGGGACCATCGTCGTGGCCCTTAACCAGATAGTCACCACATTGCGGGACCATGTGGCACCCCAAAGGGCCCCTGTCACTAGCCAGGACATGGAACAGCCTACCACATCCGCCGGCGCTAGTGGACAGGAGGCCCCCACACAACGACAGGCCACCAGAACCCCACCTCCTGCTGAAGAACAACCACCCCACAAGTGGAACCTGAGATCTCACAAGAAGACAGAGTAGGATGCCAAGACCCCCGCCAGCATAAGATGCCCCCTGATGTCATCCCACTGTCCCACATTGTCACCCTGTCCAACCTTAAACTGCCCCTGCTCCATCCTTCCACAGGCATATGGACAATGCACCTGTGAAACTGAGAACTGGACTCTGCCATGGACATTACTCCATCCCCACCCATCACCGTCTTACAATCATGTACCTATATGTAGCACTTGAAATAAATCACTAATTGCACTTAAAATAACAGGAGTCTGCTTGTATTTTTCACAAATGTAGTACGCATAACGGTGCAATTATGTTCAGTTACATTGTGATGACAACATACCAATGTCAATAAGCTTTAGTCCATGGGTAAACAAAGCAGTAGTCACGCAGTCGGTCATACAGCTCTGAAAAGGGAAGGGAAAGTCACAATTCAGTTAAAAGGAACTGGGGGGAAACACAGACAGTAGAGACGCAGGAGGCCTTAAGTAAATGTGAAATGGCGTGGTTGATTCTTACCTGTGTGCTACTGAAAATATTGTTGTATGACTGTATCCCTGTTGTCCGTGTCGTCCCCGTCGTCTTCCTCCTCTTCACTCTCCACAGGCTCCACAGCTGATACAACACCACCATCTGGACCATCCTCCTGCACAAAAGGCACCTGGCGTTGCAAAGCAAGATTGTGAAGCATACAGCAGGCCACGATGATATGGCACACCTTCTTTGGTGAGTACATTAGGGATCCACCTGTCATATGCAGGCACCTAAACCTGGCTTTCAGGAGGCCGAAGGTCCTTTCTATGATCCTCCTAGTTCGCCCATGGGCCTCATTGTACCGTTCCTCTGCCCTGGTCCGGGGATTCCTCACTGGGGTCAATAGCCAGGAGAGGTTGGGGTAACCAGAGTCACCCAATAACCACACATGGTGTCTCTGTAGCTGTTCCATTATATATAAGGGATGCTGCTATTTCGCATAACATACGCGTCATGCAATGACCCTGGGAACTTGGCATTTACATGGGAGATGTACTGGTCAGCCAAACAGACCACCTGGACATTCATAGAATTATAACTTTTTCTGTTTCTGTACACCTGCTCACTTTCTTTGGGGGGAACCAAAGCCACATGGGTCCCATCAATGGCACCAATGATGTTGGGAATATGTCCAAGGGCATAATAATCACCCTTCACTGTAGCCAAATCATCCTCCTCAGGGAAAACAATGTATCTCCGCATGTATTTCATCAGGGTTGACAACAATCTGGACAAAACCTTAGAAAACATAGGCTGAGACATCCCTGATGACATGGCCACTGTTGTCTGAAAAGACCCACTTGCCAAAAAATGGAGTACTGACAGAACCTGCACCAGAGGGGGAATCCCTGTGGGTTGGCGGATGGGTGACATCAGGTCTGGCTCCAGCTGGGCACACAGTTCATGTATAGTGGCTCTGTCAAGTCTGTATCTAAGTATAATATGTCGTTCTTCCATTGTCGACAGGTCCACCAGCGGTCGGTACACGGGAGGATTCATCCTTCTCCTCGCAAGTCCCAGCGGACGGTGCCTAGGAAGGACAACATGGAGCAGAAAGTCAAGCAAACCACAGGTTCGTTCACACAGCTTGCACAGTAAAAGAATCGCAATGCATTGAAAGGCTTGTATGAGTGGCAATACACGGCCTAGGCCTGTGTGACGCAGTTGAAATGATGCCATGTGGGCCCTGGAAATGGCGGCTGCCTGACCTGTGAAGTGTGACAGTGGGATGTGAGGTCAATGCGCTGGCGTGGCACACCGTGGCGGTAGGCTGTCGAAGACCGCGGGGCGAAGCCGCATTGGTTAACATTGCACCCTATGGGTTTCAGGAGCCAATGACCATGTGCGCCGGCGGTCGCGGTACGCACCGCCACGGTACGCACCGCCGCGGGCGTGACCGCCATTTTCTATCTGATTAATCACTCGAGACCTGATCATCCACAGGAGAGGACCTATACTGCAAGTGCTGCTGTAACCTCGGTCTGGGAGATACTATGGCTGCTGCGACTGGGGAAAGGGCCCCTGCCTTCACATCTGAGGAATTGGAGAAACTTGTTGATGGGGTCCTCCCCCAGTATGCGCTACTCTACGGTCCTCCAGACCAACAGGTTAGTACACAGGGTGCACGTTGAATGGGCTATGCCTGTGTTGAGGGGGGTGGATGTAAGATGGTGGGGAGGTGAGCGAATGAGGAGTGCAACGCACGACAGATGAAAGCATGTGCCACATGGCAAGGTTGGGGAGGGGGGGACACTCACATCGACCATGCAGAAAAGTGATGATATTTCCTTTCCCACCCTGTACATGTCACATAGGTCAGCGCCCATCAGAAGATCGACATTTGGCGTGCCATCGCCAAGGACGTCCGGGCCCTGGGGCTCCACAACAGAAGAGGCACCCACTGCCGAAAGAGGTGGGAGGACATCCGCTGCGGGACCAGAAAGACCGCCGAGTCTCTGCTGGGGATAGCCTCCCAACTTAGGAGCGGTGCCAGCCGCCAATTGACCCCCCTGATGTCCCGGATCCTGGTGGTGGCCTACCCCGATTTGGATGGGCACGTGAGGACATCACAGCAGACACAAGGGGGTGAGTATCAGCACATTCTGCTATCTTTGCGCACAGTGGAGGTGTCTGGGTTGGGGAGGAGGGTTGTGGGTATCCCTTGGCCAGGGCGCTTTCTGTAGGCTAGTCCCCTCCGTTAGGCATGGCCCTGTGCCCCCGCCCCCCACCTCTGTAGGGTGCCAAGTACAGCTATCCATGGTCCTGCATCACCCATGTGTGCATTTGTCGTCCATAGACCTGTAGGCCTAGTCACAAGAACTGAGTAGTGTACCCCGATTGTGCGGCGTAGTGCAGGGGGCTTCTGTGTCTGTCCTCTCCGACAACGGTGTTGCCAATGCATGCACTCAACCTGTCTTCATTTCTCCCCCCCCACCCATTTTCTTTGTCTTCCTGTGCATGTGTGCATTAGCATCATCAGGCAGAGGAGAATTGGCATCGGTGCACGAGGGAGCTGCATCTCACATGGCCCCGGAGGGCCATGCAACAGACTTCGAGTACACCAGTGAGACGGGGGGCGAGGGGAGCTCCACAACGGGGACCCGTGGAGACGTCAGCGACACCGACACGTCCTCGGAAGGGAGCTCCCTTGTGGTGGCGGCAACATCCGTGCCCACCGCCACAACAGGTACAGCCACCACCCAGAGCACCAGCCCCGCCCTCCCAGCAGCCCCTCAGCCTTCGCTCCGTGCCGCTCGCCCAAGAAGGCGGGCATCTCCTTCGCCCCAGGCACCTCAGGCCCTGCCCCAGTTACCCCTGCTGCCCTCAGTGAGGAGGTCATTGACCTCCTACAGACCATCATTGTTGGGCAGTCTACCCTTTTGAATGCCATCCAGGGTGTAGAAAGGGAGGTGCATCGGAGCAATGCCTACCTGGAGGGCATTCATTCGGGTCAGGCTGCCCATCAGCGATCGTTCAACGCTCTGGCCTCAGCACTGACGGCAGCCATTGTCCCTGTCTCCAGCCTCCCTCTTCTAACTGCCTCCACCCAGTCCCAGTCTCCTGTTCCTCAGCCTATCCCATCCACACCATCTGACCAGCCTGCACACACCTCAACACCCAAGGGCAGCTCATCCAGACATAAGCACCACAGATCCCACAAGCATTCACCCTAGCAACATCCAGATGCAGACATGGCAACAGTCACTACCACCTCTGTGTCCCCCTCCTCCTCGTCTCCCTCCTCCCTCCCTGTGACGTCTCCACTCACACCTGCATGCACACCACCATCAGCCAGTACTTCCATCACCAGCACACCCTCCAGTACAGTCCGCACACGTGCAGTCACCACCCCCACTGCCATTTACACGTCCCCTGTGTCCTCTCCCACTGTGTCTGTCACCCCCTCTTCCAAACCACACAAACGCAGGCAGCCACCCACCCAACAGCCATCCACCTCACAACAGCCTCCGTCACAAGCACCTGCACCCAAAGACAGCACACTTGACTCTCCTACAACCACATCCTTTTCCTCCACTCCCATACCCACTGCACCTACCTTTCCCATTGCTCCTAAAAAACTTTTCCTCTCCAAAATTAACCTCTTTGCATCACCTGACCCACCCCCTCCATCTGGTAAGAGTCCAAAGAGCACCTCAGCCACCACCAGCCCTGCATCTAGTATGACCATAGTGCAGGGCTATTGGAGTCCACCAGCTCCTAGGGCAGGAACATCGGCCAGCAGCAAGGGGACAGCCAGCCCACCCCCTGGGAAGAGGACAAAAAAAACTAAGGGCCGGCGCGAGAAGCCTGAGACGGCTGCCACCAAGGACAGTGGCCTTGCCCCGTCACCTGCCACATCATCAAAGGGAGGCAAGGGCCAGAGAGCTGCAGCGAAGGAGGGCAAGGGCAGCAGGGCGGAGAAGTCATGCAGCAGGCGAGCGGACCAGGAGGGCCCCACCAGCCCCATACCGGGTGTGACGGACGACACCCACGGGCCCAAGACTCCATCACAGGAGGGCCCCGCAACTGCAAGGTCGGAGGGCGACTAAGCGGGGAGTCTTGGCCAGGTCTGGCTCCCTTGAAAGACAGGACAAGCACCGCTGAACAGGGCCCCGCCAAGACAGGCACCGCTGAACAGGGCCCCGCCGTGAAAAGCACCTCTGAACAGGGCCCCGCCATGAAAAGCACCGCTGAACAGGGCCCCGCCGTGAAAAGCACCACTGAACAGGGCCCCGCCAAGACAGGCACCGCTGAAGAGGGCCCCGCCAAGACAGGCACCGCTGAACAGGGCCCCGCCAAGACAAGCACCGCTGAACAGGGCCCCGCCAAGACAGGCACCGCTGAACAGGGCCCGCCGTCTCAAGCACCGCTCCGCTGGGCCCTTCCTGTCAAGCACCGCTCCGCTGGGCCCCGCTGTCTCAAGCACCGCTCCGCTGGGCCCTTCCTGTCAAGCACCGCTCCGCTGGGCCATTCCTGTCAAGCACCGCTCCGCTGGGCCCTGCCGTCTCAAGCACCGCTCCGCTGGGCCCTTCCTGTCAAGCACCGCTCCGCTGGGCCCCGCCGTCTCAAGCACCGCTCCGCTGGGCCCTTCCTGTCAAGCACCGCTCCGCTGGGCCCCGCCGTCTCAAGCACCACTCCGCTGGGCCCTTCCTGTCAAGCACTGCTCCGCTGGGCCCCGCCCTCTCAAGCACCGCTCCGCTGGGCCCTTCCTGTCAAGCACCGCTCCGCTGGGACCTTCCTGTCAAGCACCGCTCCGCTGGGACCTTCCTGTCAAGAACCGCTCCGCTGAGCCCCGCCGTCTCAAGCACCGCTCCGCTGGGCCCTTCCTGTCAAGCGCCGCTCCGCTGAGCCCTTCCTGTCAAGCACCGCTCCGCTGGGCAACGCCGTCTCAAACACCGCTGGCCCATTGACAGTGCCGGTTCTGTGTCGAGCAGGTGTTCACAAAGCACTCTGGGCACCATGCCTCCTCCATTACCAGTGGAGTCGGTTATCCATCTGATGGACTGTGGCTTTGCACTCCCCAGGATGGCACAGTGGGCAACCCTCCCACTGTAGAGACTTGAGAGACTGTGGCTTTGCACTCCCCAGGATGGTACAGTGGGCATGGAGGCCCCTCGTGGATCTGGCATTGTGTACTCATGTGGCTGAGGTGCCCCCCTTTCCCTTCCCCCTGAGGTGCCTGTTGTTTTATCATCTGATGCCCCTGCAGTGTTCTCTCCAATGGTATCCGGTCTCCTGTGTTGGCTTTGCCCATGTGTTTGTACACATTGGCCCATGGACTATGGAAATTTAACTAACTGTGCAGGACTTATTGCCTATGTTTATAATTTTCGCTATGTTCATTATTTATTTTGTATATTTCATATTGCATATTTACCATGACTTCAATGAACCTATTTTATACATAAATTTTAAAGATCATTTTAATTATGTCTTTGCATTCTTCCGGGGGCTTTGGGGGGTGTCACTCTGACTTGTTGCTCTGCGTTGGTGTGTAGATAGTTGGGGGGGTTGGGGGGGTGGGTGTGTCGCGTATGTGTGTGGCCGTAACCTTTTCTCGCCCCCCCTCCCCGGTGTCGTAGGTGCAGTACTCACCGTTGTCGTCTGCGCCGGCATTCGTACTCGTGGTAGATGAGCAGGTAGACAATAGCTGGTAGGATGTTTAATTCGGGTTCCCACCCCGGAAAAGGTGGCGGATTGGTGAGTTGTGATAGGGTGGGTGGTACATTGTCTGCCGCCTGCCTGTTGGCGGTGACCGCCAACCTGTTTGTCTGTCCCGCCGTGGCGGTCGGAGTGTTAAAGTGGCGGGCTGTGTTGGCGGTTACCGCCAGGGTCAGAATTCAATTTTTTTGACCGCCTGCCTGTTGGCGGGTTGGCCGCCGCTTTATCACCGACCGCCAGGGTTGGAATCACCCCCTAAATGTTTTCAGAAATAAAGAAAGAGTGGGTTAAGGAAGTTCCTGGTATGTAGTACCAAAGGTGCCCAGAGCTAGTAAGCTAAATGTGACTTGTGAGCTACAGCACTCAATTCAGCCACCATTACAGTGACAAAGTGGAAGCATGACCTTAGGCCTGCAGCCTAGTTAGGCTGCTTTCAAACTGCCAACTTAGGGGGTCATTAAGAGTTTGGCAGGCGGGAAGGCTGCCCGACAAACTCTTTCCACCATCAGACCGCCTGTGCAGCCTGGACCTCACCAGTCCTAATAGGACTTCACTGCAGGGCCGTCGGGCAGGAACAGTGTTTTTACCCACCGGCAGTGCAGTGAACAGGACCTTAACTTTGTAATTTGGGAAGTGGAATGCGCAATGGAGCTGTGCATGGGGGGCCCAGCACTGCCCATGCCAAATACATGGGCAGTACAGGGGTCCCCAGGTCCCCCTGAGTCCCCCATTCCACCAACCTTTCCATGGCAGTGTGAACCGCCATGGAAAAGCTGGAGGATGGGGACTCCTAATCCCTAGGGCGGCACTGCAAGCAGCGCTGCCTTGGAAGATATGAATCCACCAAGACCACCAGGCTGCCTGCTTGTGGCTGCCTGGCGGTGTCAGTAGTCTGACTGTGTTGGCTTCGCCATGGTCATAATGTGGGAGTCCCACTGCCAGCCTGTTGGTGGCGGTGCCACCAGCGCGAATCTGGCAGTCATGTGACCGCCAGACTCGTAGTGACCACCTTATTGTGGCAAAATAAACCCTTTGCCAAGTCAGAACCTTCCTTTTTAATATTACTAAGTCACCAATGGGGAAAGCCTTCGTAGCCAGGCAGGGTGCTAAATATTAATAAGACGAGCAAGCTCTATAAGTGTTCAACATGCCCTAAAAGTAAAAACTTGAAATTACTATTTTCACTGTAGTGATGTGGTGACTTCATTGGCTAACACTACACTAAGTGCTAACTTCTATTTGTGACTACAAAAGATAGTACTCCAACTTATCAAATTAATTGCTACATTACATCTGACTGTGAAGTACTAGCAGGAAAAATGGACAACAATCCATGTTGGTGGGAGGAGGCGTGACTTCCTGCAGCACGATGACTACTGGGTTGTGGGCCCAACTTCAAAGAGACCATCTCCTCAGTGAAACAAATGCTGATCACACCTAGGACTGCCTGCTCTTTTGTCTCAGCAGACAGGCTGGCAAATACTCCAGTAAGGGAAATCCAGCTGCAGAACCAATGTTCTAAGAATACCCTAGGGGTCTGCCCAGAAGTCCTCACAGGGGAAGTCTGCGACATCTTGGATTTAGACAAAGAAAGACAATCTGGGATTGTTTATAGACAAACCCCCAGAAAGTGGTGTAAAGTGGGAAGGGTAGCCCCATTAGCTAATGAATCCTCCTAGTCCACACATCCAAAGAAGGCATGAAAGGGGCACCTCTGCCACACAGTCCTCTCATCAGTACTGGAATAGAAGGAAGACAGAAGAACAACTGTCCTACTGCTCCGTGGACTCAACAAAGAGAGGCTGTTCCAAAGGCTGGACTGCACCTGCTGCAACCGAGGGGCCCACAAAGAGGACTGTATATATATATATATATATATATATATATATATATATATATATATATTCCTTTCCTTTTTTTACTCACCTACACCCTGGCAGTCCTCATCAGCTAAGTGCAAAAACCTGGAAAGTCCATCTGCATTGGCACGGACACTCCCAAGTATATGTTCCACTCTGAAGTCCATCCCTTGTAGGGAAATGGACCACTCCAATAGTTTTGGCTTCTCCCCCCTCATCTGCATGAGCCTTATGAGAGGTCTGTGGTCACAACCAATATGAAGTATGAACATGGACGTGAGTGACAAACAGGTATGGTTTCAGCTTCTTCAGGAACCAGATCACAGCAAAGGACTCTGGGGGTTATTCTAACTTTGGAGGAGTGTTAATCCGTCCCAAAAGTGACGGTAAAGTGACGGATATACCACCAGCCGTATTACGAGTTCCATAGGATATAATGGACTCGTAATACGGCTGGTGGTAAATCCGTCACTTTTCCGTCACTTTTGGGACGGATTAACACCTCCTCCAAAGTTAGAATAACCCCCTCTGTCTTAATGGTACTCCATATTTGTTCACTGGGGAGTAGTTGCCTGCTAATGAAGTCAACTGGCTGTCCCTGGCCCTTATAATTGACTTCTGACAACACTATCCCAATCCACTTCTCTGAAGCATCTACTTCTACAAAAACATCTTTGTTGTAGTCAGGGGCCAGTAACACTGCTGCAGAATACACAGCCTACTTCACAGTGTCAAAGACCTTCTGATGGTCTGGGGTCCAAATTACCTTTTTGGGCTGCATTTGGATGTGAGTTCTGTCAGAGGGGGGCCTCAATGGTCCCATAGTTCTGACAAATCTGTAATACCCAGTCAGGCCAAGAAAGGCCCTGACCTGAGTATGGCTTTTAGTAGCCTCCCAATCCAGGATAGTCTGGATTTTGGGTTGGAGTGGCAGTACATGGCCTCCACCCACAAGGTGGCCCAGGTACACCAATGAACTCTGCCCTATCTGGCACTTACTTGCCTTGATAGTCATCCCTACTTGTTGCAGGGCCTGAAGCACTTCCCTCAGGTGGACCAGGTGATCCTCCCAGGTGGAATTGATCACAGCTATACCATCAAGATAAGCTTCATAGAAGGATTCCAACACAGACAAGACTCTGTTCACCAGCCTTTGGAAGGTGTCCGGAGCATTCTTTAAACCAATGGGCATCATCTTGAATTGAATGTGGCCTTCTCGAGTGGAAATTGCTGACCACTCCTTGGCTCCTGGACTGAAGGCAATCTGACAGTATTATGAGGTCAGATCAAAGGTGGTCAGCAACTTCCAACCTGTCAATGAGCTCATCCGCTCGAGGTATGGGATGAGCGTCAGTTTTAGTGACTGCATTCAAACCTCTGTAGTCTACACAGAATCTCAACTCCTTCTCCCCACCTTGGGGATTAGGTTTGGGAACTGGTACCACTGGACTCAATTACCCCTAGTTCTAACATCTTAGCTATCTCAGCCTTGCAGTTGTCTCTGACCTTGTCAGACAACTTGTACAAATTGTTTTTGATGTGTAAGCTCTCATCAATGTCAGTTTCATGGACATACCAAGTGGAGAGCTCAATTACCCCTTGTTCTAATATCTTAGCTATCTCACCCTTGCAGTTGTCTCTGACCTTGTCAGACAACTTGTACACTTGTACAAATTGTTTTTGATGTGTAAGCTGACATCAATGTCAGTTTCATGGACATACCAAGTGGAGAGCTCAATTACCCCTTGTTCTAATATCTTAGCTATCTCACCCTTGCAGTTGTCTCTGACCTTGTCAGACAACTTGTACACTTGTACAAATTGTTTTTGATGTGTAAGCTGACATCAATGTCAGTTTCATGGACATACCAAGTGGTGAGTCCAAGAGTAAGGGAGAACGGCCCAACAAACTGTTTCAACAGTTGTTTGTAGTCTTTTTGCTGCTGGTCTGCCAGCTTGGGAGAGAGTACAATTCCCTCCAATGACTCCTTTTGCACATTGGTAGAGAGGATGTTTGGTAGAAGTTCACTCTCCTCCTCCCTTTTCCGTATCTGTGACTAAAAGCATGGTCATGTCTTGCCCGTCTTGGTGGGTTTTAAGTCAGTTCACATGTAGGATCCATTGGGGATTCCTGGGTGTGCCAAGGTCCACCAGGTAGGTGACCTCAACCTTTTTCTACAGAATGGGGTAGCGCCCAGTCCACTTGGCCTGGAGGGCCCTGGGATCCACAAGCTTCAACACATACACCAACTAACGTGGATTGTACTCAAGCATAGTAGACTTTTGTTCATGCCAGAGATTAATGAGGCCTTGGTTGGCCTCCAGTTGTCTGCATGCTTTCTTTATGTACTCTGCCATGCGAGACCGCAGGCCTTGCACATAGTCAAGTGCATTCTGCTTGGACTCCTTGAGAGGCTTCTCCCAAGACTCCCTCACTGAACACAATGACCCTCTTACTGGATGCCCAAACAGTAACTGAAAGGAGTTGAATCCAACCCTATTTTGGGGGACCTCTCTGTAAGCAAACAGCAGGGATGGGAGGAGAACACCCCATCTCCTCCCAGGTTTCTCAGACAAACCCAAAATCATGCCCTTCTGGCGCTTGTTAAGTTTTTCCTCCAGACCATTAGTCTGGGGATGATTGAGTGGTGAATTTTTAAGTAACACCACATTCACCCCACATCGCCTTCAGATAGGCAGACATAAGGTATTTACCCTTATCTGAGATCACCTCTTTTGGGAAACTCAATTGGTAAACACACCAAGTAGGGACTTAGCCATTGCGGGAGCAGCTACTGTTCTGAGGGGTATTGCCTCTGGATACCTGGTGACATGGTCCACTACCGCCAAAATGTAGCTGTTGCCTAAATCATTTGGTGGGTTTAGGGGACCAATTATATCAATCCCCAACCTCTCAAAGGGTAGTGCCAACCACCGGCAGTGGTAATAAGGATTCATTTGGCTTGCCCCCTGTCTAGTCACTGACCTGACAGGTGACAGAGGAGTTACAGAACTCCTTCACTTTGGCAGACATGTTGGACCAATAGAAACGGTTGACCACCATAGTCCAGGTCTTAGTCTGACCCAAATATCCTGCTAAGGGGATGTCATGGCTTAAGGTAAAGAGGAATTGCCTGTACTTCTAGGGACCACTACTCTCTTGGTTGTCCCTGGTTTGGTGTCCTTTGCCTCAGTATAGAGGACTCCATCCTCCCAATAAACTCTGTGGGATCCACTGACATTGCCCTGCTCTTGCCTGGAGAGAATCTGCCTAAGGTCCTCAAGAGTGCAGCACTATCTTTGCCCCTGACACAAATCTTCCCTGGGGTATCCACCTGCTCCGTGCTTTCTGCCAAGTCAGGTAGAGCCTGAATGGGTGGGGTCACTACCTCAGAGGCCAAAACTTCTCCCTCAGGATTGGAGTCCTCCTGCACCTCTGGGGTTCTTTGGGCAGCACTTCCCTGTTGTGCAGCCAGTGACCTGGTAATAGCACACAGCCACTCAGTGAGGTCCAGCATCTGTGCATGGACTCCTCTTTCTACCTTTGGCCACTCAGATGCTTCAAGATCATTTCCCAATAGACACTCTGCTGGGAGGGCAGAAGAAACAACTACATTTTTAGGGCCAGTCACACCTCCCTATTCCAGGTTCGCCATGGGATGGAGCCTGGCTCTGTTGTCTGCATGGGTCACCTGGTGGAATACACCAGGTAGTATCTGCTCTGGAGAAACAAGTCTCTGTGTGCCTATAGTAACATTGGCTCCTGTATCTCTCAGAGGCTGAACTTCAAACCTGTTAAATTTAGACCTCTGTCTGCACTTCTCCATGCTTGGAGGTAAGACTGCCAGGGCTGCAACAACCACCCCTCGCATGGACCCTAAGGTCACCTCTGTATCTCCTGACCCCCACCTCTGGGCCAACTTCCACCCCATACCTACACTAGCATTCGCATTGGACTGCCCATCAGTGGGGGTCTTCTTGGAGTAGACAGCATCCCCTCTTTTGTGTCCTGGCTAAAAACACTCAAAACACTTCCCCTGTTTTTGTAAGTTCATAGAACTTCCCTGTCTTAGCAGGATCAAAGTACATTTCCTGATGATCCCTCCCCTTGAATGTGGCATGGTTCAGGGCCCCTTCATGCAGGTTTTTGTGGTTCTTGTGAGGACTTTATTCACTTTTTATCTTCTTTTCCCTGGGCTTTCCCGTGGGTGGACCTTTTTCTCCTTTCTTCCGATCATTCCCCCGGTGTTTGTTGGAAAGGCTGGTTCTCAACCACTCATGTGCTGCATTTCCCAGGTCCCTGGGACTAGACAGCCTAAAGTCCACTAGATACTGCCTAACTTCTCTGAGATACAATTAATCAAGATGTGTTCCTTCATGATTGAATTGCATAGCCCCACATAAGTATTTACTTTGTTACCCTGTATTCAGCTCTCTAGTGCCTTAACTGAAGTGTCTACAAAGTCTGGGCATGACCTTCTTGATGTCCAAAAACTTCATTCTATACTGCTCTGAGTGAGACTAAACGTATTGATTTGATATTTCCTCATACTTGGATAGGACTCTGTGCTATCCTACCCTAGGGTCAGGAGCCTCTCCCTCACAGTTACTGGGATCAATTCCCAAGAAGTCAACTCTAATACTGTGGACTAACGTTTCTCATCATGAGAGCCTTCTTTAAGGCTGTCAGCCACTTGTCCATGTCATCACCATTCTGGTAATTAGAGACAATCTCCTTGGGTAGCCTGGGGCAAAACTCACATGCCCCTTGACACCTCAACATCATCCGCTACTTCGCTGCCACAATCTCTCAGTCCCTCTCTTGCCCACCTTTTCTTTTCTAGGGCCACCTTCTCTGCCTCTAAGGCTATCTAGTTTTCTGGTCCTCAAGCTCCCTTTCCTTGAGGGACAGGTTTGCTCATCTTGAGGTAGAGCCTCTCCCCCCTTCTTCCTCATTGGTAAAATCTAAGGGTTCCCTCTTGGGGGTTGGAAGTGTCATCCTCCCTCTCCTCTCCCTCTGCAACTTCCTCCTTGCCTATCTGCTGGGCTTCGGCCCAGGCCTACGTGACTGAACCAGCTCAGCCTTTCTAGATTAGTAAATGCTTGTAATCCCCAATCCTTACACAATTCCCTAACCTGAACCACAGTAATGGTAGGTAGGCTAGCCAGATCAAGCTCCAGGGCATCACTAAATTTTGTGTCACATACAAAAAGATTTGCAAAAATTGAGTCAGGAACTTAGAGAAATCAAAAGAATGAGGGCCTTATTTATAGTTTTTAGTGCAAAACTGCACTAACGCAGTTTTGCATCAAAAAGTTTTGCACCAGCTTGCATAATTTTTTAGCACCAGCTGGGAACCATATATATGGAATGGTGCACGCCGGTGAAAAAGGTAGGCTAGCGTAAAAAAAAAAAAATGACGTTAGGCAGGTTAGAGTAAAAATAAATGACTCTAACAAGATTAGCATCATTTTTTGACCCTAAGGGGCAAATTTATACTCTGTTTGCACTGAATTAGAATCATTTGTTTTTACTCTAATACAGTGCAAAACTAACTCCATATTTATACTTGTGTGCTAGACCCATCTAGCGCCAAATTTATGGAGTTAAAGGGGCATATTTATACTCTGTTTGCGTCAGAATTGCGTCGTTTTTTTTTACGCAAATCCGATGCAAAGCTAACTCCATATTTATACTTTGGCATTAGACCCGTCTAGCGCCAAAGATCTTGGAGTTTGCGTCATTTTTTAGCGTGGACACCTACCTTGCGTTAATGATATGCAAGGTTGGCGTTCCCGTCTAAAAAATGACTCCAAGGCATATGCGCCTTATTTAGACTCCTGTACAAAAATGACGCATGGGAGTGTGCGGGTCAAAAAAATGACGTCCAGCCGCTTTTGCGTCATTTTTTAACACCTGGTCAGGGCAGGCGTTAAGGGACCTGTGGGCTCGGAAGGAGCCCAGAGGTGCCCTCCCATGCCCCCAGGGACACCCCCTGCCACCCTTACCCACCCCAGGAGGACGCCCAAGGATGGAGGGACCCATCCCAGGGAACTTAAGGTAAGTTCAGGTAAGTATTTTTTTTTCATTTTTTTGTGGCATAGGGGGGCCTGATTTGTGCCCCCCTACATGCCACTATGCCCAATGACCATGCCCAGGGGACATAAGTCCCCTGGGCATGGCCATTGGGCAAGGGGGCATGACTCCTGTCTGTGCTAAGACAGGAGTCATTTCAGTGGGGGTTGGGAGTAAAAAAAAATGGCGCAAATCGGGTTGAGGCCAAAATTTGGCCTCAGACCTGACTTGCCCCATTTTTTGACGCCCACGCTCCATTTTCCCCTACGCCGGCGCAGCCTGGTGTGGGTCATTTTTTTTTACGCACACCAGTCAGCTGCGCCGGCTAACGTCATTCCATAAATAAGGCGCCCGCATGGCGCTTTGGAATGGCGTAAGCAGGCGTTAAAATTTTTGACGCACAACTGCGTTGGTGCAGTTGTGCGTCAAAAAGTATAAATATGGTCCAAAGTCATTTTTTGGAAGTGGAAACCTACCTTGGCTTAATGAGATGCAAGGGAGGCGTTCCCGTGCAAAAAGTGACTCTACGGCCTTAACGCCATATTTATACTCCCATGCAAAAATGGTGCAAGAAAGGGAGGAGGGGTCAGAAAATGGTGCAAAGCTTGCTTTGCCCTATTTTTGTAAGTATGGGTCAAGGCAGGCGTTAGGGGAACTGTGGGCCTATTTCCATGGTGGAACACCATGTAATAAGCCCACAGGTGCCCTTCCCGGGTCCGAGGGGCACCCCCACCCACACCAGAGGGACTGCTGAGGATGGGGGACCCCATCCCAGGTAAGTACGAGTAAGATTGCATTTTTTAAAGTGCCATAGGGGGCCCTGAAATGGGCCCTCGTACATAGCACAGGGTGCAATGGCCATGCTCAGGGGACCCTTGTCCTCTGTGCTGGCCATTGGGGTGGTGGGTATAACTCCTGCCTTTTCTAAGGCAGGGGTCATGTGGCATGGTAGGTTTAGCATCATAAAATGATGATAATCTGGTTAGAGTAATTTTTTTTTACTCTAACATGCCTAAAGTCATTTATTGGTGCTAAACCCTCTTCTTCTATACCGCTAGCCCCACCCGACTAAAGTCATTTTTTTTTACTCTAGCCTACCCTTTGCGCCGGCTTGCACCACTCCATAAATATGGTGCCCAACTGGTGCACAGAAATGGTGCGAGCCGGTGCTAAACTTTTTGGTGCAAAACTGAGTTAGTGCAGTGTTGAACCAAAAAGTATAAATAAGGGCCAATATTTTCTAAGTTTGCGCCACTTTTGTGTCAAAAAATGACGTTAATCCAGCTCAAAAAAAGTATAAATCAGGGCCTTGGTGCTAGATGGGTCTAGCACCAAAGTATAAATATAGAGGTAGTTTTGCACTGAATTAGAGCAAAAAAAAATGACGCTAATTCAGTGCAAACAGAGTTTAAATATGCCCCAGAGTATAAATATGCCCCTAAATATGGCATTAAGGCCATAGAGTCATTTTTTGCACGGGAATGCCTACCTTGCATCTCATTAAGGCAAAGTAGGTCTCCACTTCCAAAAAATTACTTTAACTCCATAAATTTGGAGCTAGACAGGTCTAGCACCAAAGTATAAGTATTGAGTTAGTTTCGCACTGAATTAGAGTTAAAAAATGACACTAATTAAGTGCAAACAGAGTATAAATATGTCCCTTAATTTATAGAAATTAGTCCAAATTAAAAATCAAAAAAATGTTTGCACTGGGACAATTTAGATGATTTTTAATTTTCTTCACCTAACGCTGTATTGTGAAACACTACTGCACATCACAAATGTTGTAAATTGGATTATTAGTGAGGGCAGGTAAGTACCTATACTTAGGAACAGGCCACAATCCCATACTAGCGCCAGTCAAGGTCACAATAAATTAATTCTTGCTCAACATTTGGTTGCTTGGCCCACAAGCACTTAGGCCCATATTTATAAATTTTTTGCGCTGCATTTGCCTCATCTTTTGACGCAAAAGCACCGTAAACTTCCAAAATACAATTACATTATGTATGACGCAAATGCGGTGCAAAAAAAAGTATAAATATGGGCCTTAGTCTTAACTTAGGAGACAGGTGGGTACAGCATTTAATAGCTACAAAACTGTAAATAAGTAAAGTAAAACACACAATAAAAACCCAACACAAATTTATAAAAATAGAAAATATTTCTTATCTTTAAGAGTACACCAAAACAACAAAAATTAAATGTGGGAAACCGGATGTAAAAATGCTTTTTAGTAACTAAAAACTAAAAGCACCAACCAGGGTGAAGTCAAAAGTTGTGGCCCACCCCAACGGAATCCTGCTCAAATACACTGAGCAGGAGACTTCACCAAAGTTTTAGCTTTGGACTTAGAAATGTTTCTGGAGCTTTTCTCCCTCAGCGTTGTGTGGTCCTCTCCAGCTAGCCAATTTTGCTGTAAAGTAATCAGATTACCTTTCGGCGAGAACCTGGTGAAATCCTGGAAGTCTGAAGCTCTAAAGCTTTCAGCAGGACTAACAAGAAGAGTAGGCCGGGTCGTGATTGTAGGTAGCCGGCTTGACTAACTAAATCAGGTTGGTCCACTTATAGTGATTTTTTTCAAAGTTGCTGCAAACTTCTCAAAAAAGTCTGGCTCTTCTGCTTGAAATAGCAGCTCCCTGCATGCGGGAGAAATGTTTTCATCTGTTTCCCTGCACACATACTACAGTGCAGGAAAACAGATGAAAACTCGGTTTGTGAAAGCACGGGGATGTTTGACAGCTCCCGCTTGCAGAAAGTGGAATTATGTTTGCTTTTGCTTGGTGGGAGCAGTCAGTAAAATCAAACATCTATGTCCTGTTATGTGTGGACACCCTAGGACACAACAGAAACCAGCCCCAGGCCCCCCCCTCCACTGTTGTATATGGCCCACAGAGTTGGTTGTCCCCGGGGCTGGGGGTCTACGATGGACTCCCTTCATTCTCTTATTTCAGCCCGAGGTGACCCTGGGGCTGCCAGGGGAGGGGGGAAGTATGGTCCCCTGCATTTAATTGAATATCTGCCCAGGAAAGTGCCAGTCCCCGGGGCTGCAGGGGGGGCCTTGCCTCCCCTCATTTCATTGAATATTTACCCCAGGGAGGTGACAGTCCCTGGGGCAGTAGAGGGCCAAAGCGCCCCCCACATTTTTTTCAAAGATAGCCCTAGGGAGGTGGCGGTCCCCAGGCCTGCAAGTGGGCACTCAGCCTCCTCACATTTCATTCAAAGATAGCCTCTGGGAGGCAAACTCTAAGTAAACACACAATGTAAACATGGCAATCATCTGAGAAGCTCAATGCACTTAACCTATCTATGTTGGTCACATCTGTCCTGGATAGATGCTTCTGGATCCTCCTGGTCTTCAAAATAAAAAGTTATTGTTTCATCCAAGAGGAAATGTAATTCCTACAAAGGTCAAAGTTTCCTGTAAATGGTGGGAAATCAAGGCACTTCCATACCCCTCCTTCAAAGTGTAATTTAACCAAACTCAGTGAGATTTGACTTTTTTTGCATACATCTCAGCCTTCACTCGATGGATCACCCCAAACTTTCAAGACTGCAGCTGAACTGAGCAAAGTATTTTTGTAAAGATTCGTAAAGAAGCGCTAAAGTTATTGGCAACAAAACAAAAAACGTTCTTCCTATGGGAACTAGGTCCTAATTATAACTACCTATTGCAACTGGCAGTAGGTAAACTGTATATATGAATCTATCTATCTATCTATCTATCTATCTATCTATCTATCTATCTATCTATCTATCTATCTATCTATCTATCTATCTATCTATCTATCTATCTATTGATGTGTAATATATATAACCTAGTTGCAGTGGAGACTAGATAGTCATAGTTAGGACCTAGTTTCTAAAGAAAAAGAGCTTTTTGTTGCTGCTTGACGAATCTTAACAAAATGTTCCAAAAATATTTGACAGCCACATTAGCTGCTGTCTCAAAGGTTTTGGGGTGATCTGTCAAGTGGGGGCTGAGAAAAAGATGTGGGGGTTCAAATAAGGTGTGTTACCAATGTTATCTCAGATAGGGATTTGGAACAGGTCTACAGCCCAAACCACTGAACCGAATTATACCAAAGTTGGCAGAAAGGTAGGTCTAGGTCTTCTTGTTAGTTGATGTAAATCTGTTCAGTAGTTTTTGAAATATTTAAGAAAAAACTAATTTGTATATAAAGGGACGTGATGCTACACTAACTCTCATGATCTCATGCAAGATCTGATTGGCTGCCAACACTTCAACATGGAATTGTTGGCAGCCATGAGTCCTAATAAAAATGGAAGAAAAGCAAAAGGGTCCATGATAGTGACACCCAGACCCCTTAGTTCTGATGCTGGGGTCCCAAAGGGACCCAACCAGAGCAAAAAAACATGTTTTTCTAATTTTTGCTGAGAGTAGTTGTGGATTTGAGAATCATGGTGAACGTTTAAAAAAAACAAGTGTGGGCTCTCATGCTTGTTTCACTGGAGCTCCCAGTTCAGCCACGTCTCAGGGCATTCATATGTTCAGTGCATGGGAACCCCCAGCCCTCCTGCAGCCCCAGGGACTGCCATCCCCCTGTGGTTTCAAACAAATCAGAAGTGGGGGCTGCCCGGCCCCACTGCAGCCCAGGGGAATGCCACCTCCCCATGGCTGTAAAAAAATAAATGCAGGGGTGATGCCTGCCCCCTCACAGCCCTGGAGACTACCACCTCTATGGGTCTTTAAACTGATGTAAGGTGGGGAGCGCCTGCCCCCCCCACATCCCCAGGGACCACCACCTACTCAGGGTTTTATACTAAAGAAAAGCAGAGGGGTTGCCTGGCTCCCGCACCCTCAGGGACTGCTACATCTCTGGGACTTTAGACTTAAGAAACACAGGTGGCAGTCTGGCTTCTCAGCAGTCCCGGGGATCACCACCTTTCCAGGGCTTCAAAGAAATCAAATATATAGGGGGCAATGTAGACCCCCTGCAGCTGTGGGGACCCCCACCTCCCTGGGGCTACTCCTGTATGTCCTGGGGTGCGCACTTGGACGTAGCTGTTTCCTCTAACTTGGTGAGAGCTTCGACAGCTCACACCAAGGGACAGCAAACACTCCACTCTGAGTAAGCATGAGCTGTCAAACAGCTCTCGCTTAATGAGAACAGAAATTTCCTCTGTTCCCCTGCCAGTAAGATGCAGGCAGGGAAAAAAGAGGAAACTGCTCTCACAGAGAGGGTGCTGCTCTGCTGGCTCCCCGAGGAGGTGGGGAGCTGGCTGGGACCAAGGGGGACTTCAGGATCCCCCCTAGTCTCCAACAGTGTGACTGGGTACCTTGGGGGCCACCCATGGGATCAGGTCCTCATCGCCAGCATTGGTCCTGAGGAGAGGGGCCATAAGGGCCCCTCCCCCAAAAGCTAAATTAACAGTTAGGCTGGGCTCCAGGCAATGGGGTCCCTGGGGTTAGGATCTGCCCTGAGGAGGGGGGACACACAGCCCCTGCCCCAAAACAATAATTAATATTTAGGCCGCTCCGCCGCCATGGAGGATTCTCAAGGGCAGCGAGAAGTCGGCGGTACACCGCCGACTTTCCGTTTCTGGCCGCGGCTGAATCGCCGCGGTCAGAATGCCCAGCGGTGCACCGCCAGCCTGTTGGCGGTGCTACCGCCGACCTCCGCCATGGCGGTAATTACCGCCAGGGTCAGAATGACCCCCATATTGTCAAAAAATATAATGACCTATTACTTTCTGATTATAACTCCTACATTTTAATTGTAAATACAAATGTCTATACATGTTAAATAAGGACCACTTGTACTGAACAGTACTAACAGTAGATATGTCATTATGTGGCCTAGCTTGGTTGATGACTTTTGAAGAAATCTAGGGCCAGATGTACCAATGTCCTGAATTGTGACTCGCAAATTGAAAGGGGGTCGCGAAGCCCCACCTCATTAATATTAATCGCAGCACTCACAGGGATGGTGGCCTGCTGGAGACAGCAGACCACCATGTCTGTGACTGCTTTTAAATAAAGCAGATTTTTTTCAATGTAGCCTGTTTTCCTTAAAGGAAAACGAGATGCATTACAAAATGAAAAAATGAAACGTTTCAGTTTCATTTTTTCAGAGCAGGCAGTGGTCCATAGGACCACTGCCTGCTCTGAATGTTTTTTTCCAGGCCATTCACAAAGGGGAAGGGGTCCCATGGGGACCCCTTTCCCTTTTGCGAATGGGTTACCATCAGTGTGACACTGGTGGTAACTGCAATTGCTTTGCGACTGCGTTCAGGGTCACAAAGCAATGCAGCATCGCGCTGCGACTCGCAAATAGGAAGGGGACCCCCCTGGATTTGTAAAGCCAGCCTTTGCCAGCAATTTAAAACAAATGAATGGATGTGAAAGGGGGGCTATGGAGAGATGAGGGGGACATTTACTGGGTGGTAGTGTGGGAATCTGAGGAAATAGTCATGGGGTGGGGGGCGCCAAAATAGATTGCCACACAGGGCACCACCAGAGCTGAAGCCGGCCCTGATAATACTGCTTACTGTTCACTTACCTTCATCTTTACTCTTTGTTTGCATATATTACTACCAGCACCTGTAAGTGAAAAAGTTCAGATAATAAGCAGTTCTATATTGTAATGAAATTGAGAATAGTTCTAAAAAGATTTTTTTGCTCTTATTTTTTTCCCCTCAAAATCTAGGTCAACTGGAAGAACTACAGAATCAAAAAACATGCACCCAACAGGGCACAAAAAACTGCTGCTATGCAAAAAAAAAAATAATAACCTTAAAGTTCTGGAGAGGGCAGTGGTCAGCTTTTACAAGCTCTCAGTAAATGTTAAGGTTGCTTTCCCCAGTGTCTATAACTGTTTGGCAAACTAAACAGTACATTGCAGTCCCCGCACAAAACTCAACAACGTTCAGCTGGTGCCTCAGGAGGTTCACATTCACTGCCAAAACAGGTGATGGAATGGCAGGTGATGCAGAAGTACTCGATGGTGGGAGTACTGGGTGGCCATGGCTGAAGTGGACGGTCCTGCTGTTGCCATCGCTCTGGCAAATGTTTTTTCCTCAAGTTGTGCCAACTCCAGCGACCTTCTCCTTTCTGGCCAAACCAAACAGGTGGAATGCATGCTGCAAAGGTGTTTCTGCATTCCTGTTGTCCCAAAGGAGTACTGCTGGCCACCTTAACAGGGTCTCACCTTGTGACACAATGAACATGTCACAAGCCGGGTGCCGACATTTTTCTCTCCCTCAGGAGAGTAAAGAACTGTCACACCACCAACTAATGAATAGCTTCCATCACTCTTCCTCTTCTTCCTCCTCAACAGCAATCGTCTCCTCTTACTCCTACATTGAAGCAACAGCAGTCAGTTGTCCTCCTTCTTCCACGATCAAAAATTTGCAGAAACGAAGCAATAGCAGCAGCAGACTAGTTACACTTCTGAACACGTCAAAAGCACACCAAGAATTAGCAGAAATAAAAACAAGCTTTCTAATGGTTGGAAAACAATGATTCCAGCCTATCAGAAGATTTATTACTATCGTTAACTACAATGGTACCTCAGTGATAATACTGTGGTACCACTGAATATAAAACACAAACATACATTAGAACATGCTACTGTAGCTCAATTCTACATAATAGTGTGGTACCACTGAATGGAAAACACAAATATTATGCACAATGACACTGGATAATACCCCCCTTAAAAAAATAACAACCAAAATCCCATACAAGTCACAAAAAACCCAAGGTTACAACTAAGTTAAATTTAGCGGATATTATAACAGTACCATACTACACAATTCATGTAAACTAGCAAACATTAAAAATAACATAGTTGTAGTCAAAATCCTCTGTTATTAAAACATTTTTTGCAAAATACACTATGATCCCTAGCTCTATCTGAAATTTAAAGTTGCTCATACACTCAAACAACTACAACTCACTTATTATATATGCATTATAATATATATATTGAATGACGTGTTTCAAAACAATGAATAAATGTGTGATTTTTGCGTACATTAGGATATCATTTTGAAACTAATTTCTGTTTATGTAACATGTGTGGCGGGGGTTAGCCAGAGGACCCCATATTTTTTAAAGGGCAGGGGGCCATATACCACCCTCCATGAGCCTCATTAGGCCCTGGGGACCTTATCCCCTGGAACTTTGTTAATGAAAGTGAAAGGGGGCCACGTGCCCCCCTCCTCAAATCTTAGCCCTGGGGACCTCATATCCCAGGGCCACTTTTTTATGAAAGGGGAGGTGGCTGCATGTCCCCCCTCCCGAGCCTTCTTAGGGCCTGTGGTCCTCATCACCCAGAGCTGTTATTTTTTTTTAATTAAAGGGAAGGGGGGTCATGTTTGCCACTTCCCTAGCCTTGATAGGCCCTAGGAAATCCATCACCCAGAGCCACTATTGAACGTAAAAGCAAGGGATCTGTGCAGCCCCCTGCATTATTATAATATATATATTGAATTCCCCTCCTCCCATGCCTCCCACACTAATAAGCACATACCTTCCTTGCCTCCCACACTAATAAAGGTATGTGCTTTGGTGCCTACTTAGGGCACCTAACCATAGTCTTGTTGGGGCCATGAGGGAAGCCCCAGAGTCCCCGTGACCCCAGCCAGCTCCGTGCAGCTACTAATGCTGTTCCCCCCAGGTGGGACCAATATTTTGATCTGTTTCCCTGCTTGCATCAGTGTGGACAGGGAAATAGATCAGAAGTATGCTCCCGGCTGACAGAGAGCACTTTTAAAGCGTCGGCTGACTGGGAGCAAACTTTGTGTTGGCTTCTACTTGGCAGGAGATTCAAATTTGCTCCCACCAAGCGAGTACAAGCACATGTTTCCCTGCCTACACCGTGGCAGGCATGGAAAAAACTTTTACAGTGAGCTCCCCGGGACATAACTAGTGAGTCAGACCCAAGGGAATGGGGGTATATATATATATATATATATATATATGCATATATATATATATATATGCATATATATATATATATATATATATATATATATATATATATTAATCTTTATCTGATATATTTTTTTCACTGAGAAAAACAAAGGTTGTGGTCATTATAGTCATGAATAATTCATGCAACTGTAACTCCAGTCCTAAAGTAACTATAAATCACGCCCCAGTCATGGAATATTATCAATGGCGCCATGGAAGGTATCATCAATGATATCATATGTGGAGTAATTCGCTGGTAATGGTGAAGGCGCAAGTTATACTTACCTCAGGAAGCAATTATTTGCCCACGGAGGTCCCTATCCCTCTATGTGTCCTATGGGCTCAGGATACCTGTATCCTGACCTCTTAGGTGTTTTTGAACTCTTCTTTTCCCACCCAAGCCAATGCAACAAACAAAATGGTGGCTACAACTTTTCTGTCAGGTTGCGGCCAGCCAATCAGGGCCTTGCTTTATCCCCAGATCCTTATATATTTATATTTTTAAACCTTAAAACAAAAAAGCAAGTAAATTCAGAGCCTAAATATAATGTCTCTGTAACCTTTGTTTTTTTTTAAGTGAGTACATATATATATATATATATATATATATATATATACATATATATTACCTAGTGCTGGTCACCACTAGGTAGTTATAGTTAGGACCTAGTTTCTATAGAGAAAGCGTTTTTTGTTTTGCTAATAACTGTGGTGCCTTTTCATGAATCTTCATGACATTTTCCAAGAAAATACGATACTCACTTAAGCGTCTGTCTCAAAAGTTTTGAGGTGATCCATTAAGTGGGGGCCGAGAAAAAGGGGGGGGGGGTCCCAAAATGCTTTTTTCCCATTCTTTTGCTATAGGGATTTTGAACAGCGATAGAGTCCGAACTACTGGATGGATTTACACCAAATTTGGCAGAAAGGTAGCTCTTGGTCCAGAAAGAGCCCTTTTTGTTATTTGGTGTAAATCTGTTTAGTAGTTTTTGATTTGAGCAATTAAAGAAAATCCACATTTTTATAAATAGGAATGTGAAGGCTTCACGAACCCTCCCTATCTTTTGCTGAGATCTGATTGACTGACAACACTTCAACAAGGAAGTGTTGACAGCCATCTTGGAACTCTGTTTCAACCGAGTCCCAGAAAAAAGAAGAGGGGCCAGGGTAGGGACACCTTGACCCCTTAGCTATTGTGATATTTTTATCATTTTCGCTGCAAGTCACGGCAGGTCCGTGGATCTGGTGAAAAATGAGAAAAAAATGTGAGCTCCCACGCTTGCTAATTCTGAAGCCTCTGAAGGTTGGGGGCAGGTACTGGGGGCATTGCCATTTTAATGTGGGGGCGACCATCAAGTCCTGGGGACTGCCACCTCCCCTGGGCTTTTGTGGAAAAAAATGTCCCTTGGGGTGCCAGTTACAGGGGTCATAAATGTATCCAAGAGGGAGGGCCACGCAACCCCTTTCTTATCTTGTATTTGCCCTGGGAGTTGGCGCCCCCCTGGGTGTGGGGGCTGCATGGCCCCTGCATACATTACATGCATTGCTTCTGGGAGATGGGGGTCCCTGGGACGTGAGTGGTTTGCGGGGCCCCCTGCATACATATCACATTTTAAAAATCACTCCAACCTTTCTCCTTTAAACTCAAAATCCTGCACCTAAAAATAGTAAAAAACAATTACCAACTCATACATTTTAAAACTAGATAGAAGTATATCAACAACTTTTTACATTAAAGACACATATCATCAAACAATTGAAAACATACAGACAAATATTTTAAAAATATCACAGCAATCACGACAGCTTCGGACACCAGACCCAACCAAACACCACCGAACCGGCATCCACGGCCATCACCCTCAACAACTGGTCCCACATCAACACGGAAGAAACCAAATCCATCATGAACTCTATCCACTCCGGCGCCCCTTCGGACCCCTGCCCGCACTTCATCTTTAACAAAGCCGACGACATCATCGCCCCGCACCTCCAGACCGTCATCAACTCTTCTTTTTCTTCTGCTACCTTCCCCAAATGCTGGAAACAAGCCGAAGTCAACGCCCTACTAAAGAAACCTACGGCTTACCCGAGCGACCTGAAAAACTTCCGCCCCATCTCTCTTCTGCCTTTCCTAGCCAAAGTAATAGAGAAGACCGTCAACAAACAGCTGACCACCTTCCTGGAAGACAACAACCTGCTCAACCCCTCACAAACCGGATTCCGAACCAACCACAGCACTGAAACCGCCCTCATCACAGTCACTGATGACATCAAAACCCTGATAGACAACGGTGAAACAGTCGCCCTCATTCTGCTCGACCTCTCGGCTGCCTTTGACACCGTCTGTCACCGCACCCTAATCACCCGCCTCCGCTCCACCGGAATCCAAGGCCAGGCCCTGGACTGGATCGCCTCCTTCCTCTCAAACCGTTCCCAAACAGTTTACCTCCCTCCGTTTCGCTCAGAACCCACCGAGATCATCTGCGGCGTACCCCAAGGCTCATCACTCAGCCCGACACTCTTCAATGTCTACATGAGCCCCCTCGCCAACATCGTACGCAAGCACGACATCATCATCACCTCCTACGCCGATGACACCCAACTTATACTCTCCCTCACCAAGGACCCCGCCAGCGCCAAGACCAACCTACAAGAGGGTATGAAGGACGTCGCAGATTGGATGAGGCTCAGCCGCCTAAAGCTGAACTCTGAAAAAACGGAAGTCCTCATCCTCTGCAACACCCCGTCCGCCTGGGACGACTCCTGGTGGCCCATGGCCCTCGGCACCGCACCGACCCCCACAGACCACGCCCGCAACCTCGGCTTCATCTTGGACCCTCTTCTCACCATGACCAAGCAAGTCAACGCCGTGTCCTCCGCCTGCTTCCTCACCCTCCGCATGCTCCGCAAGATCTTCCGCTAGATCCCCACCGACACCAGAAAAACTGTGACCCACGCCCTCGTCACGAGCCGCCTGGACTACGGCAACACCCTCTACACCGGGACCACAGCCAAACTCCAAAATCGCCTGCAACGCATTCAAAATGCCTCGGCCCGACTCATCCTCGACATACCCCGCAGCAGCCACATCTCCGCACACCTGAGACACCTGCACTGGCTCCCAGTCAGCAAAAGGATCACCTTCCGACTTCTCACCCACGCACACAAAGCCCTCCACGACAAGGGACCTGAATACCTCAACAGACGCCTCAGCTTCTATGTCCCCACCCGCCTCTTCCGCTCCTCTGGCCTTGCACTCGCTGCTGTCCCTCGCATCCGCCGCTCCACGGCGGGTGGGAGATCTTTCTCCTTCCTGGCGGCCAAGACCTGGAACTCCCTCCCCACGAGCCTCAGGACCACCCAGGACCACTCCGCTTTCCGGAGACTCCTAAAGACCTGGCTGTTCGAGCAGCGATAACCCCCCCTTTTTCCCCTAGCGCCTTGAGACCCGCACGGGTGAGTAGCACGCTTTATAAATGTTAATGATTTGATTTGATTTGATCATACATAATTAACCAAAATAATTAAAAACAAGATTTTTTTAGTAATGATATATCTTACAATCATATAAAAAAAACACTAAAAGCGATAATCTTACATCTAATGTCTATGTCCATGATATTCATCACATCACTATATTCCTGCAACAATACTTTTGTTTCACAATATTTTTTCTACAATATTTTGTTCTAACACCCTGTAGTTGTAGGATTATTTATAAGCTAGAGGCATTCTAAATCTGGAGTCCTTGTTTTGATGAGAGTAATGACTCTTGATTTTTCGTAGTCCTCCTGAGACGGAAAGCAATAGAGATCAGTAAGTGGATATGTTTTTTTTTGCTGAATTGCCTGGATACCCTCTGATAAGCAGCCCTCTACAAATCCACATTACATTATAATTGTAAGCAGGGAAGCACAATTTAAATTATAGGGTCTGATTACAAGTTTGGTGGTCAGAAAACTTGACCACCAGACCCATGGCCCGATTGGCCCCATTATGAGTTTTCCACTTGGCTGACCTACTGAAACCAAGGTTCAACCCCGTGGAAAATGTGTGGCAGCTTTGGACTCGGTTACACATGGAACCGAGTCCAATGCCGCTGCACAGGAGGCCCCATTTACACCCTCAGAATGCGCACTTCCCGCACAGCAGCCAGTGCTCATTCCAACTGTGCTAGGGAGGTGGGCCCCTGCACTACCCACGACAATGTTTTGGGCAATAAAGGGGGCAACTGTGACCCTTGCACTTGTTCTCCACCAAAGAACAAGTGCCCAGAAGATGGTTGTAAGCGCAGAGAACATGGATGTAGTCAGCACGGCACGCTGACTTCAGCACTGCTATAGCTTATTACAACCATGAGTGCCATCATCCCATCTGAGATCAGAGATTCGACGGTCTTTTGGCAGCATTGATCGCCAATCTTGTAATGTGGTGGTCGGAACTCCACAGCCAAATCGGTCTGCCCTCCCCTGTGAATCTGGCTATCTTCGGACCGTCAGACTCATAATCAGTCCCTTAGTCTTGTGTATAACAGCAGTCAGTGGAGAATGAGATTATCTAGTCAATTTGTATTTCGTTGGAGATTAGTCTAAAGGCTATTTTGGAGAGGTGTTTTGACTGGGACCAGAGTTGAATGTGGAACTTGTGCCAGGATTGCATTCTCAAAATCTTGCTTGGGCCAACAAGAACATACACCGCTAATGCCTGTAGATAAATAGACAAAATCTTTACATTTCTTAAGGAATTGTGAATTCAGCCACTCCTTTGAGTTGTGGTATGTGTGTTAATGTTGGATTCATTTGAAGCATTAAGAAACTCACCACAGAGAGAAGCTGTCAAGTTTCAGGGGTTCCATCCTGGCATGGCCAGGCTTATACTGTTAAAAGGGAGAAAACGGACGAGTCCTATAACATGACTGATTTATTCCAACATCAAGTTCTGGAGACTGTTCAGGAAGATGTGGTGTATTTCATTATGAAGCCTTGAGATATAGTTTAGCATCATTGGCATATTAGAAGGACAGATCTGAAAGATCTAGAATCCCTAGAATTAGACTAACTGATTTGTTTTGTAGTTTGAACTTCTGACTTCTGACCTCAGGCACTGACCTGCCAATCTCCCCACCTGCCCTATTAAGAGTTTTCAACTGGGCTGATGGAGCAGAGTTAAATGCCATCACACCGGGGGGGGAGGAGGGGTGAACAGCACCCTCAGAATGCCCACTGTCTGCTCTGCAGAGAGGTTGCCTTCTGACGGTGATGAGTAGGGAAGGGTCCCTGCACAGCCCACAAAAATGTTGTGGGCAGTGCAGGTGCCTCTGTGGCCCCAGCACTTGTTCTCCACCAGCCTTTTCATAGCAGATGAACAGCCATGAAAAGACTGGCAGAGAACATGGTTGTAATCAGCAGGGCGGTGCTGACTTAAGCCCCTCCATGGCTGATCACAACCAAGACCACCGTCAGCCCATCAGGTTCAGAGATCCTGGTGATCCGACCTCCAGGTTAGTTATGAGGTAGTCAGACCACCACAGCTGTGGCGGTCCGACTGCCACCGCAAGTCTGGTGTTCTTGAGACCCCCAGATTCGTAATCAGGCCCTTTGTCATTTAATATGTACATTTTGTAATCCGTCATAGAAAGTTTCAATATGTTGTTATAATTGATTCTGTTGTGTAGCCATTTTAGTTATAGCTTCATGTACGTTATTTTAACATACTAGGACTGCTGCTGTGCACTTTAACCTAGATATATTTTATTCGACTTTGCTTTATTATTGTTACAGTAGCGGCTTTTACAGTCTTGTTTTATTTTCTCTCTATCTCACTGTTTTTGCCTAGGCCAGCACTCTGTTCTCAAACAAGACATTCTTGCTCACTCTGCTTCTTCCAAGGCTGCAGTAAGATAGGTTTCTGGTGAACGTGGTATAAGTTTAGTCTCTGACATTCATAGAAAATACACATCCTTACGTAGGGACATTTTCTCAGAACATCAGCTGTTTTATTATAAAACAATTCCCTTTCCCTTATGCATTAGAGAGAGATTCCAGCCAGAGAACCATGACTGTATGCTGATTGCCCAATGCTTCGCTACAGCTGTTTTGCGGACTTCAGGACTTTGCTCAGGTATGGGTGATGATGTCTTCCCAGGGGAACCTGAAGGGCAGAATTAAAGCTTAACATGCTCTGCTCTATCTTTGCTTAGGTAGGAATTAGTCTGTTGACTCTCGTGACAATATGGTAGCGTTATTTTCATGTTTCACTCTCCTTGTCACAATTTTAATCCTATCATGCTGTATCGTCCTGGTTATTGCAGTCCACACTTTGCTATCTAAGATGCAGTCGCTTTATTAAAGCATTATTGAAATATATACTGCCTCTGTTTGTCATTGTGTATGTGAGACTAATGTAACTGAGAGAAACAGATAAAACCTGAGTGAACACGGCTTCCCTGAGAAACCAGTTATGTCATGCGCTCGGCTGCACAATCCTCCCTGCCCTAGGGTAGAGATGAGGCATTGCTATTTAACCGGAGCAGAACCCGGACTAGAGCGACAGGTGTCACCTGTAGTGGGTGAGACTCAGTCTCCCACACTGCAGGCGATTCTACCATTCGAAATCCAGTAGTCTCATTAGAATAATGAGAACCTACTCGACAATTCAATGGGCAAGCAAAATGTAGTAAAATATTTCTTATGAATGCATTAAATACAAACTGGATGCAGCACTCTGACAAAACAGAGTTAATTAGTTCTTCATCTCTTGCCACCAATGACCTCTAACAATGAATAGTTGATGAATTCTCTCATTGCCTTCTAAGTTATTGACATTGAGTGTTGGTGATAATTAAACAAAAACAACTTAGCCCCAGTCAGCAAGTAAAAGCCAATGTCAGATCTAAAATAAATTACTCAGCCCTCAAATTAACATGGGAATTCTGCTTTGAGCTCAAAATTAAAACAAAAAGAACTTGGTCCTTGGAGCAATGAGAAGTAGGCTTAGTGAGGTGGAAAATATAAACAGCCATTGTGTTCTCTGTCTGACCTTAAGTAGCTTTTTGAATTGAAAAAAACTATGGGGCTTATTAAGAGTTTGGCGTCCTACAGTGGGAACACCAAACTTGTGGGAAAGACTCCACCACCATGGCATCCCCCCTGCCCTATTACAATGTTCCCGCTGGTCTCACCAGTGGGAACATTACAATAGAGAATTCCCGTTGGTCAGCCATGCAAGAACAGTTATATGAGACAACACTCGGCTCCCTTAGAGGAGACGAGTGCTATCTCGCAGCACAGAGGGGCTGACCAGCACCCTCAGAATGTACACTGCCTGAAAAGCAGACAGTATGCTTTCCGATGGTGCTGGGCAGTGGGGGTCCTGGGGCAGTGCAGGGGGCCCATGTGGCCCCCAGCACACCCTCACCAACAGCCTTTCCATGGTGGTCAGATCACCATGGAAAGGCTGGTGTGAAGGTAGTTGTAATCAGCCAGAAGGCGCTGAGCTTAGCACCGTCCTGGCTGAGTTTAACTCAGAGCACCATCATGCCATTGGGAACCATGTTCCCGATGGGGACGGTGGTCCCCTGGTGGGTCCACCCTCCAGGTTCGTAATTGGGCGGTCGGACTACCTGGAGTGCGGTGGTCCAACCGCCAGCATGAGTGTAGCGGTCCTTGCACTGCTACATGCGTAATGAGACCCTATATTGTAATTGTAATTGCACTCATATCTCGCTTATAACCCCTGATGAGGCATTGAAGCGCTTTCGGCGAGTAGCATGCTACTCCGGAACCCAAAAGTATTAGTGGAGGATTAGTATAGGGAAATATGAGTTCATTGATACTGCGGACATATGAGTCTGTTAGTTGGCTTGAACAGAATAATGGACAGATAGAGGACGGAAGGCTCTAGAAAGTGTTAAGATCACAATAGTAATATGACTTATGGGATGAGTAAAAGGAGAGAAGGGAAGTGCCTGTAGAAATGGGTTAAGGAGATCATAGTTATACAATGAGGATTGGGTGAGTCAAATGAGAGATATATGTGGTGAGAATTTAATAGGGTTGTTTGGGGGATCACAGTAGTAAACTGAGATTTGGGGTGAGTCAAGAGGGAAGAGTCTAGGAAAAGTAATTTTGGAGCTCATAGTAGTAGAATGAACTTTGGGATGAGTCAAAGTGGAGCTAGAGGATAGACTGAGAGAGGTATTGGGTGAGACAGAGTAGTGCAGTGGAGGAAGTGATTTTTTTCTCTTGTACAGTAGGAGTAAATGAATAAATATATGGATAAATGATTACATGGAAAGGGAATATAGGTATAATGAAGATTACATATTGAGATTTAAAGTTGTATTGTATAAATACAGACTTTCAAGTGTTGCAGTATTTGAAGATAATTTGTATATTTTTTAAATACCTCGGTGTTTTTTTAGTGAAGTGTTTGTAGATAAATAGCTGTGATAATGTTTACCTAGTGTGCTAGATAAATAAAACAGAGACTCATAAACATCTAATCAAACAACTTATATAGAAGCTATCCAATGACAAATGAACATGTTAAGCATAGAATAATATGTGTGTGTGTGTGTGAGAGAGAGAGAAATATGTACATTTATTAAGCAGGACTAAAGAGTATGTATATATATATTTTTTTTAAACACAGTTATTATACATATTTGTACAAAATGTGTACAAAAAGTAAGTGATGGTGCAGCCTCATCTCCCTTACTCTTCAAACAGCCATTTCCTTACACATCATGACCGCAGATGCTTCAGCAGAACCTGTGAACCTGCCCTTGGTCAGAAATGAGAGAAAAACAAGGCAGGACAAAGTAGTCATGACAATTCCAAATGGATAATAATTTCACAAGATGGAAAACCACCTTATAAACATACACAGGGCAGCAGAATAGCAGCAGTACAACAAAGCACACCTATGTAGGGCAGGGCACCTTGTTAATGGACTTAAAGCAAAGGACAATATTGAGAAGAATGGGGACATACCAGGAGTAGTAATGAAGTCTGTGGGACAACAGAAACAGCAGCCCCACAAGTAACAAAACAAGCAAAGGTGGTCAACAGGATAATTGTGCAGGCTAAATTAGTACTGAAAGATTCAAGTCAGTTATTTAAAAAAGGCAGCTGAGGCTGCACTTATGTCTTGGTGGTCTTGACTGGGGAAGCCAGCGGTGTGGCAGCCTTTTAAAGTGCCTACCTTGACTCGCCCCTGTTTACATATGTAACAGGACTATGCTTTTAAGTGGCCAGAAAAAGAACGTCTGTTATGAAGTGGACGAAAAAAATTAACTTCCGTAAAACTGGCCGTATAACAGTCCAGTGAAGGGCAAGCACAACAGGGGCATGCATCATAGGTTTCCACATTCCACAGGGTCTCCACCGGACACAAAACAGATATTTGCCAGTTGTCAAGAAGCCACAAGCCTGACCTAGCGGAGTGCATATTTCCAGGTGACCAGACATGCACACTACAAAAAAATATGTAACCATACACTGTTTTAAGGAAGTCGCATAAGAATTTACAGTTTATCTCCTGGCTGAGGTCATGCTCCTCATCTTCCTCTCACGTGACTGCAGAATAACAATCAGCAGTGACAGTATTGCTTGGTTGTGTATTACAGTTTAAAAATCAGACGCTGCCTCCAGGTCTCTGGAAATGATCTGCCTCCTTGTGCGCATCAGTGAAGAGTTGTGAGTGTATACATAGGTAGATACTCAATCACAGAAAAGTGGTACCTTTTTGCAATGCTAATCATCAAATATTTTTAAAAGAAACACGAAAACCGAAATATACCTGAATCTAAAATACAGTACACATTACTTACAGCACCAAACATTATAAACCACTCACCAAGACTAGGGATAAAGAGATCTACTTTAATCAACAAGAAAGCCTTGCTTTATCATGCAATATAAAATACTTAGTGGATAGGCTGTGCTTATATGGTGCTAACGACGTCTTTGTCTACAGTGATAGCTAACTAGTCAACATAAAAATAATAACAAGCATTGGCAAAGGCAATGGATTAAGGGATGCTGTGTAGCTTCCCGATGCTGAGCAGCATGGCTAAAAAATGCAACAAAGGGAGTGGGTGAGGGGAAGCAACTATAGGACACAAAGAGGGAAGCAGGAAGAGAGAAGAACGTGGCATAGAGTGGAAAGCAAACAAATGACAGAGCACGATATGGAGCTGAAGGAGAAAACCACAAAGAGCGAGAAAGTTCATGAGAGCAAGCGCATCATGGAGGAAGGCAAATGGAAGCATGCAGTCAGAGAAAAAGCGACATAAGCGGAAGGTGGCATGGGGAAAAGTACATGACGGAGACAGCTGGGAAACACCTACACTCTTATACAGGACTTAGACAAAACAGTAGCAGCTAACAGGTGAAAAGTGGAAGGACATGTCCATGCTCCAGGGGAGGGACAAACTCATGAAGAGGAGGTACAGCCCACACAAGCTAACAAATAACAAGCAAGCAAAAGAGGGATATTGAAGCCAAATAATGGCAAACCGTGGAAGTGCTCTGAGTCCTCTGCAGATTGAGAATGCATCTTGCAACAGAAAGTGCAAGCGCTGTCCACAATGCCTGAACTAAAAAGTAGTATCTGCCCACCCAATTTTGACCCAGGTGTTACATGCAGCATTCTGAAGCATATGGTTGAACCCGAACCCACTCACAAAGTAATGATACCGTCTGCTGGATCAAAGAGTCACCTGCAAGACTGAACGATGACCCCTATGAAGAGATGACCAAGAAGCAGAGTACGCCTGCAACATACACCACCATATGCACAGCAGGAGCTGATAGTCGCATAGACTCCTAATGCATACCACACAAACACTCGCCAGGTCTATATTGGCCCACCCTGTTCCACTGGAGCAGGTGAAGTTGGTAAATGTATTTGTACATAATATACATAATGTAGATCACACTTTACTAGGAGGGTTTTTTTTTGCAGCGCAATTAGTAGGTGCACCTATTTTCAATTTAACAGTCCAAATTTAATTAAACCCAGGCAGATAAAAGGAGCAGCCAAATAGGCAAGATACCCAAACGTGCTTGCAGGAGTGAGACTCCAATGAACCATTTTAATGACTATTTGGACTGTGTTAATAAGTTATCCGAAAGACACACTAGTCATCGATAAATCTTCGCTGATCGGTATACTTCCTTCCTGTAAGCCTCGTTGACACGCAGCAATGACGTCCTTCCATATTGTCTAGTGATGGTTGCACGGCTCCTTTGGCAGACAGCAGTCACACCCTCTCTAGTGGTATACATGCTCCATTTATGTCAGAGAGGTTTACGTGTGTTTAACAAAGTGCAACTGTATCAATGTTTTCAGTCCACTAAACGTACACATTAAAGCTTTATTTATTTTTAAGCACGCACCTTTCCAGGCTAAACGAATTTAGATACCGGGCATTTTCATTTAGTTGCAAGTTTTGCATAGCACCAGCCAGACTCGGCTAGTATTGGAGCACTTTATGTGGGAACACAGGGTGCAGAATGCATTAGGAGTTTGTGGCAAATTTACCTTTTCCAATACAGGTTTAGCATATATGCCCACTGCTGTTTTTCACATCCCTAGCAGTCTCGGATTCATTTTCAAACAGTAAAATGCTGATCGTCAGTTACGCTGTTCTTTGAATATCTCATTCTTGGGAGCAATATCATCCTGAGGTTGGTCCTTACTGTCCGGTGGGTGGGCTTCCAGATTTGGGTGGTGTTGCTTGAGAAGGCTTGCTTTAGAGTGGTGGCTTTGTTGAAGAAGGGAGTTCCAGACAGTGAGAATCTGTGTTGTAGACGTCCAAAGCCTGTTGATATGGTTAGTTTATGTGCAAAATATTTTGTGGTCATTCCTTGCATGACTGTTCAAATCGGTCTGCATACTAAGCAGACGTCTAGCTTCTATGATCAGCCATTTACGAGATCAATATTGGTGCCTGATGGATTTTGGAAATACCTGTTAGTAAGGAATTTCCCAAATCTAGCTGCAAAAGCACTAATGATTGGAATACAGTTCTGAAATATACCAAAGTTATGAGAGAGACTTGTTCATCGTTAGCAGTCTGATCTAGTAGAAGGCTCTTTTTGCTAAAAGATAATGTATGCATATTTACTTATTGAGTAAAACCCCTAAAGATGTGGCATTATCCACAATGGATGGCTTGAAGTTGAGCAGGTTTGTTGTTCATCCAGATTTTAACCCCTTCACTGACAGGCCTTTTCCCCCTCAGGTGTCGAGCCTTTTTTTGGCTGTTTGGGGCAGTTCATACTTAGGACTTCATAACTTTTTGTCCACATAAGATACCCACCCCAAATTTGTGTCTTTTTTTCCAACATCTTTGGGATTCTAGAGGTACCCAGATGCTGAGGGTTCCCCTGAAGGAGACCAAGAAATCAAGAAATTAGCCAAAATACAGCAAAACATTATTATTATTTTTTTTTAAATGGGAAAAAAGGGCTGCAGGAGAAGGCTTTTTTTTCCCCCTGAAAATGGCATCAACAATGGGTTTGTGGTGCTAAAATCACCAGCTTCCCAGCATTCAGGAACAGGCAGACTTGAATCATAAAACCCAATTTTTCAACATAATTTTGGCATTTTACTGGGGCATATCCCATTTTTACTATTTTTTATGCTTTCAGCCTCCTTCCAGTTAGTGACAGAAAGGGGTGTGAAACCTATGCTGGATCCCAGAAAGCCAAAATTCTGAATTCAGCAAGGGGTAACTTGTGTAGATCTGACAAGGGTTTCCTACAGAAAATAACAGGTGAAATAAAACTATATTGAAATTGACGTTAAAAAAAACAGCCATTTTTCTCCAGGTTTTATTCTGTGACATTTTCCTGAAATGTCAGATTTATTTACAGCAATATACCGTTACGTCTGCTGGAATCTTCTGGTTGCTGTGATATATAGGGCTGGTATGTTCATCAAGAATCCTAGTTACCCAGAGCCAATAAATGAGCTGCACCTTGCAATAGGTTTTCATTCTATACAGGATATACAATTCATTAGCTGAAATATAAAGAGTGAAAAATAGATATTAGGAAAACCCTTGTATTTCCAAAATGGGCAGAAGATAAGGTGTTGAGAAGTAGTGGTTATTTGCACATCTCTGAATTCCGCGGTGCCCATACTAGCATGTGAATTACAGGGCATTTCTCAAATAGACGTCTTTTTTACACACTGTCTTACATTTGGAAGGAAAATTGTAGAGAAAGGATCCCCCAGTGTTTTCTTACCCAGAATCCTCAGCAAACCTCAAATTTAGCTCAAAAATCATATTTTTCCCACTTTTCTGTGTGGGATCACCACACCGGGACAAATTTCTTACCACCCAGCGTTTCCCTCAGTCTCCTGGTAAAAATGATACCTCACTTGTGTAGGTGGGCCAAGTGGGGAACAGCCAAAAACATGTCAAAATTGAGGGAGAACCAAAGAGGGTCCAAAAGGGCAGTTTGAAAAAAAACTGTTTTAGGCTGACAAGTGCACCAGAATTTATATCGGTATAGATGAGACAATGCTGGGTGGTAGGAATTTTGTGGATTCCTGCAGATTCCTGAAGGTTCCATCACAAAAATGTGGGAAAAATATGTGATTTCCAGCAAAGTTGGAGGTTTGCAGGGCATTGTGGGTAAGAAAATGGTGTGGGTGCATGTGAAGCACACCACCCTGGAATCAACCAGATGTTTAGTTTTCAGATGTTTCTAGGTTTTGTAGATTTTTCTACATGGCAGCGTTCCAAAGTCCAAAAAGTGCAGCCCTCACCATTCCAAGTGGGACGATGTTGAGAGTTAGCCAAGCTCTCATGGCCCAAATGTTAAACCAAAACCCAAAATAATAAAATGTCCTCTTGCTTGCCATGGGATAAGATGTTTTAGTGTGCAGGAGCAGAGTTGAAAGGCTGTTACCCCCTTAAGTTGCATAACCAGGCCCTTATTAGTTGGTACCCACCACCCCACTATTTAAAAAAAAAAAAAAAATTCTGGCATCTAGTAGACTTTCTGCCTCTCCGGGGTGTGGATCGGGGGTAATTGCCCAATCTTCCCACTGGTGAGCAGAACAACATTGGCTCCATTTATTTGGGGTAGGGTTACGGCCATACCCCCTCCCTCTTATTTTGAAAAAAAATATCTTCCCTGGTCATAGGTGGCCTTTCTGCCTGGCCATCCAAAAATAGGCCAATCTGTCTCCAAGGGGGGGCAGATAGGGCCAACAGTAATGTGTCCCCATGGGGAGCAACCCTTGCCCAAGGGGCTGCCCCCCAAACAAAACAAACACATACACACACCAATCCCTGGTGTCTAGTGGTTTCTGTCCCCCTGGGGGTCAGATTGGCTTAACAAAAATAGCGGCAGAAATGGTGTAAATACTATTTGCTCCCCAGGGTAGCGACCCTTGTCTAAGGGGTCGCTCCCCATACATAAAAACATAAAGTAAATAAAAAAATATTTCTATATATATCCCTGGTGTCTGGAGGTTTTTGCCCCCCCCACCAGGGGCAGATCGGTCTAATTATAATAGGTCGATCAGTATAGGCCTAAAAATATTTTGCCCCCTGGAGAGCAGCCCTTGCTCAAGGGGCCCCTCGCTTAGGCGTAAGTATATAAAAAAATAAATCCCTGGTGTCTAGTGGTTTCTGGCCCCTCTGGAGGCAGAAATGGCCGAAAAAGAATTTAGCCTCCCGGGGAGCGACTCTTGCCTAAAGGGTCACTCCCCATCTATAAAAAAAATAAAATATCTGTGGTGTCTAGGGGTTTTCTTCCCTCCCCCCGGGGGGTCAGAAATGGGATAAAAATAATTTGGCCCCCTGGGGAGTGACCCTTGCCCAAGGGGCCTCTCCCCTTATGCGTAAGTATAAAATAAAAATAAAAAATCCCTGGTGTCTAGTGGTTTCTGCCCCCCCCCGGGGGTAGATCGGCCTAATTATATTAGGCTGATCTGCCCCCTGGGGGGGCAGAAATGGGCTATAAAACATGTGGCCCCCTGGGGATTGGCCGTTGCCCAAGAGGCTGCTCCTCTTACGCCCCTTATGCGTAAGTATAAAAAAACAAACTCCCTGGTGTCTAGTGGTTTCTATCCCCCCTGGAAGCAGATCGGCCTAATTATATTAGGCCGATCTACCCCTGGGGGTGCAGAAATGGCCTAAAAATAATTTGGCCCTCCGGGGAGCGACCCTTCCCTAAGGGGTCGCTCCCCACATATAGATTAAAAAAGAAAAAAAAAATGTATCCCTGGTGTCAAGGAGTTTTAGGCCGATCTGCGCCAGGGGAGGCAGAAATGGCTGAAAAATATTTTGGACCCCTGGGGAGCGGCCCTTGCCCAAGGGGCCGATCCCCTCATGACAATTATAAAAAATAAAAATAAATCCCTGGTGTCTAGTGGGCATTTCTGCTGCCCGATCGCATTGCGATCGGGCAGCAGAAATGCTGAGAGAGACATGAAAGGAGAGGAAAGGCCTTTCCTCTTCTTTCATGCCTTTCTTGGCCCCTCCAGTGATCGGAAGAGAAATGCAAAAGCATTTCTCTTCCGATCCGCACTGGAAGAGAGGGACAGGCCTCTAATGAGGTCAGTGCGCGATCACGCTTACATCATCGGACGCCACTGGGGGGGCGGGGTGGAAGGGGAAGCGATTCCCCTTCCATCCCTGCAGCGGGGTCACTGAGGTGAGGCACATGGCGGGGAGCGCTAGTGCTTCCCCCATTAGCCGGTACCAGGACGTAATGGTTATGTCCTTGGTGCCTCAGTGCCACAGCCAAGGACGTAACCATTACGTCCTTGGCTGCGAAGGGGTTAACTGGAGTGTTACTGCAAGGTAGTATGATTAGGGGTAATTCAGTTTTCTGGGGGATGCGTTTGAGGTAGTGTTAAGTCATCAATGATGTCAGGCCATCAAGAAAACTGGCTATCCTCTTAAACTATTCTGAGGAGGAGATTTTCAAACAGACCTGAGTGTATAACGATAAAATTGATCCTGACAGTTTTTCTTGTTTTGCAACAGTAGATTAAATAAACTTGAGGGGGCCCCAGCAAAGTACCAGGAGGGGCCCCCTGGAATCAGTCTGGGGCCAGGCGCCCATGCACTATTCTGAGTGTGTGGGGGCCTTTGTTACACCACTGATTGACAATTACTGCTCAGGTGAGACTCACACAAATCAAGAACTGAGCCTCAGATTCTCATATGATCCTTCTGGATTTTCAGAAGGGAAGTGTGCTATAGTATTAAAAGCAGCTGAAAGAAGAATGCACAGGCACGAGGTTGTCTTTTTATCAATATTGATAGTGCATCAGCCAAAATATGAAGCATTGCTATACCCTGATCTGAGTCTTCATTGTAGCTCATCAAGATGCAACTTCATTTCTTTTTTTTTTTTTGTGGTTGTGTTATGCAGCTTTCCATAACTTTTAATATGGAGGAATGAAAGGATACTGTGCAGAACATCACCAGGTAACCTATTTAGGTCTCGCCTAAGACTGTACAGTGTTTTCTGTTGCTAGACATTTTGTTAACATACAATGTGCTTAGAGCCCTTTGCTTACCACTGGTTGGCTTCAATGTCACTTGTTTGCTTGCTTCTTCTTTGATGGTTTTTCGAGTTTTACTTCTCTGTCATAGGTTTGTTCCTCCACTGGAACTTGGCCGCATTACTGTGTCCTTTCACTGCTAGTTTTTTTTTTTGCTGCTCCTTTTTCTTTTTAGCTACCCACTCTGTGAGAAAGCGTATGTTTTCCAGACACCTTCCTTCTGTGCTCCTCTGCTTCATTTGGCTGTGTGCTTCTCTGCACCTGACCTTGTATTCCTCTCTCGCCGTGTGCTTCTCTGCCCCTCACGCTGTTCTCTATGTTGCTCTGTCTTATCATGTGCTTTTGCCTCACCAATATTGTTTCTGTAGTCTGTGTAGTTTCCCTTGCTTCTGCATTGGCCTGTCTTACTGTGGGCTTCTGTGCTCCCTTGTTTTCCTCTCTTGTTGCTTCCCCCCACATCAGAGCCCCATGCTTTGGTTCCCTGTCTGTCGAAGCCCTCCATCTTGCTTCCATGCCCTTCCCCAGCATTTTTTCTTTATTGTTACTGATCCAACTCAGATTGGTAACTAGAAATGAAAATAAAAAGTGTTCATGTAATTTTGCAGGTGTGTGGATGCATGGTGAGCACGCCTACAAAATGACGAAGCAGTCTAGGGTCACTTATTAATTTTTTTAACGTCATTTTTTTAAAACAATTCTTTATCTATGCTGCACAGCCTCAGGGATGCTGTGCAACATGGCTAAAGCCCATTGGCAAAGCTGAGAAGTCCCCAAGGCAACGCCTATTGGCTTTGTCAACAACTGTTTATTTTAGCATAGGAATAACAAACGACCTGAAACTAGGAACATGGATTTTCTTCACAATGTCAGAGAACTTCATGAGGAGAATTTTTGCCATGTGAATCTTGGTCTTTAAAAATGATGTGTTGACATTAACGATATGTTATTTATAGGTCGTTCTCTGAAAAAAAAAATCCAAATTCCTTTCAGAGGGCTTTTGAGGCCATACTCTTTCAGTTATTTATTCTGAGCAAGTAGCTCCTTAGAAAACCACTGAGAGTATTTGTTGCTGGTTGGTCTTTTGAATGTTAACAGGGCTAGGCAGGGCTTCTATTGAGCCGGTCTCTGTGGGTCTCAGACATCGCAGTAGCTAAAAGTAGACACTGTGTAAATACCACCCAACTTGGAAATCTGACCTCTGAACAATTAGAAGCTGGGAAGCACGGATAACTTGGAATCAGGACAGTAATCTATGCCACAGCTTTGGGCTGACTGTTGCCCTAAGTAATAAAAGAGGTGGGGGGGCTGTCTTTTAACAGCTTCAATAGTGGTAAAGGGTTGATTATTATATGGACTTTAACCACTTGGGTGCTGTGGTCGAGGTGGTTACGTCTGGTGGCACGGCGCTCAGGTGCCACGGACGTAACCACCTCGTCCTGCACATGGCCCATAAGGGGAGCGCTAGCATTCCCCGTGGGCCTCCCTCCCAGAACCCCCAGTCGGGGAGGGAAGGGGAATCTCTTCCCCTTCCACCCCCAATCCCCACCCAATGACGTCTGATGACATCAGCACACGATTGCGTGCTGACCTCATCAGAGGTAATATCCCATTACAGATGCGGAAGAGAAATGCTCAGCATTTCTCTTCCGCTCGGGAGGAGGGGGTAGGCAGAGGCATGAAAGTAAAATGAAATGCCATTCCTTTCAAGTGTCTGCAAGCGTTTCTGCTGCCCGCTCGCAATGCGATCGGGCAGCAGGAATTCCCACTAGATACCAGGGAGTTTTTTCTTTACATATAAGAGGAGTGGCCTCTTGGGCAAAGGCCACTCCTCAGGGGGGCAAAATATTTTTAGGCCTTTTCTTCCCTCCCCTGGGGGCAGATCGGCCTATTATAATTATGCTGATCTGTCCCCGGGAGGGCAGAAACCCCTAGACACCAGGGTTTTATATTTTTGTTTACTTGATATTTTTATGTATGGGGAGTGACCCTTTAGGCAAGGGTCACTCCCCTGGGGGGCAAATTGTATTTAGGCCAGCAGATCGGCCTATTTTTATTAGGCCAACCTGCCCCAAAACCACTAGACACCAGTGATTTTTTTTTTATACTTCCGCATAAGGGGAGCAGTCCCTTGGGCAAGGGCCGCTCTCAAGGGGGAGAAATATTTGTAGGCATTTTCTGCCCCCCCGGGGGCAGATCGGCCCATTAAGATTAGGCCGATCTGCCCCCAGAGGGGCAGAAACCCCTAGACACCAGGGATATTTATATTTTTTAATTTACTTTATGTTTTTATGTATGAGGAGCGACCCCTTAAGCAAGGGTCGCTCCCCTTGGTGGGGCAAATTTATTTTATGCCATTTCTGCTCCCTTTGGGGGCAGATTGGCCTATTTCTATTCAGCCGCTATGCCCCGGGCAGGGCAGAAACCACTTAGGCACCAGGGATTGGTGTGTGTGTGTGCGTGTGTTTTATTTGGGGGGGCAGCCTCTTGGACAAGGGTCGCTCCTCATGGGGGCACATTACTGTGGTCATTCCTTGCCTATTTTTGGAATGCCCATCTGCCCCCAAGGGGTGCAGAAAGCCCACGAAATAAATGGGGCCAAAGTTGTTCTGCCCACCAGTGGGCAGATGGGAAAATTACCAAGCCACACCCCGGGGAGGCAGAAAGTCTACTAGATGCCAGAGAATAAAAAAAAAAAAAAATAGTGTGGTGGTGGCTACCAACCAGTATGGGCATGGTTATGCCCCCACCCCAACTGAAAGGGTAACAGTCTTTCAGCTCTCCCCCAGCACACTAAAACATCTTATCCCCCGGCAAGCAAGAGGACATTTGATTATTTTGGGTTTTGGTTTTACGTTTGGGCCATGAGAGTTTTGCTAACTCAAAATTGTCCCACTTGAAATGGTGAGGGTTGCACTTTTTGGACTTTGGGACGCTGCCATGTGGAAAAATCCACAAGACCTGTACACATCTGTAAACTAAACATCTAGGTGAGTCAAGGGTGGTGTGCTTCACATGCACCCTGCACCAGTTTCTTAACCACAATGCCCTGCAAACCTCCAACTTTACTAAAAATCACACATTTTTCCCACATTTTTGTGATGGAACCTTCCGGAATCTGCAGGAATCCACAAAATTCCTGCAACCCAGCCTTATCCATACCAGTAAAAATTCTGCTGCACTTGTCAGCCTAAAAATGTTTTTTCTCAAACTGCCCTTTGTGACCTGCTTTGGTTCCCCCTCAATTTTGATATGTTTTTGGCTCTTCCCGTCACAGGCACTTGGCCCACCTACACAAGTGAGGTATCATTTTTACTGCGACACTGAGGGGAATGTTGGGTGGTAGTAAATTCATCCTGGTGCAGTGATCCCACACAAAAATATGAGAAAAATATGATTTTTACCTACATTTGAGGTTTGCTGAGGAGCCTGGGTAAGAAAACATTGGGGGATCCACGCAAGTCACACCACCCTTGAGTCTCTCGGGTGTCTAGTTCTCAGAAATGTTTGGGTTTGATAGGTTTCCCTATATGGCTGCTGAGCCCAGGAACAAAAACGCAGGTCCCGCCCCCTGCAAAAACAGGTAGTTTAGTATTTGATCATTTTGATGTATCCAGATAGTGTTTTGGGGCATTTCCTTTCACGGGCGCTAAGCCTACCCGCACAAGTTTGGTACCATTTTCATTGGGAGACTCAGAGGAACACTGGGTGGAAGGAAATTTGTGGCTCCTCTCAGATTACAGATCTGTCACCAAAATGTGAGGAAAAAGTGTTTTTTAGCAGCATTTTGAGGGATTCTCAGTAACAGAACCTGGTATGAGCCCCACAAGTCATCCCATCCTGGATTCCCCTAGGTTCTAGTTTTCAAAAATGTGCAGGTTTGGTAGGTTTCCCTAGGTGCCGGCTGAGCTAGAGGCCAAAATCCACAGCTTGGCACTTTGCAAAATACAGCTCTGTTTTCTTTGAGAAAATGTGATGTGTCCACGTTGTGTTTTGGGGCACTTCCTGTCACGGACGCAAAGCCTACCCACCCAAGTGAGGTACAATTTTTATCGGTAGACTTGGGAGAACGCTGCGTGGAAGAAAATTTGTGGCTCCTTTCAGATTCCAGCACTTTCTGTCACCGAAATGTGAGGAAAAAGTGTTTTATTTGGCCAAATTTCGAGGTTTGCAAAGGATTCTGGGTAACAGAACCTGGTGCGAGCCCCACAAGTCACCCCATCTTGGATTCCCCTAGGTGTCTAATTTTAATAAATGTGCAGGTTTGGTCAGTTTCCCCTAGGTGCCGGCTGAGCTATAGGCCAAAATCCACAGCTAGGCACTTTGCAAAAAACAGGTCTGTTTTCTTTGGGAAAATGTGATGTGTCCACGTTGTGTTTTGGGGCATTTCCTGTTGCGGGCGCTAGGCCTACCCACACAAGTGAGGTACCATTTTTATTGGGAGAATTGGGGGAGTGCTGGGTGGAAGGAAATTTGTGGCACCTCTCAGATTCCAGAACTTTCTGTCACCAAAATGTGAGGAAAAAGTGTTTTTTAGCCAAATTATGAGATTTGCAGAGGATTCTGGGTAACAGAACCTGGTGAGAGCCCCACAAGTCACCACATCCTGTATTTCCCTCTGTGTCTAGTTTAAAAAAATGCACAGGTTTGGTAGGTTTCCCTAAGTGCCAGCTGAGCTAGAGGCGGAAATCTACAGCTGGGCACTTTGCAAAAAACACATCAGATTTCAATGTAAAAATGTGATGTGTCCATGTTGTGCTTCCTGTTGCGAGCATATGGCCTACCCACACAAGTGAAGTACTATTTTTATTGGGAGACTTGGGGGAACACAGAATAGCAAAACAAGTGTTATTGCCCCTTGTCTTTCTCTACATTTTTTCCTTCCAAATGCAAGACAGTGTGTAACAAAGACGTCTATTTCAGAAATGCCCTGTAATTCACATGCTAGTATGGGCACCCCATAATTCAGAGATGTGAAAATAGCCACAGCTTCTCTACACCTTATCTTGTGCCCATTGTGGAAATACAAAGGTTTTCTTGATGCCTATTTTTCACTCTATATATTTCAGCAAATGAATTGCTGTATACCCTGTATTGAATGAAAACCCATTGCAAGGGGCAGCTCATTTATTGGCTCTGGGTACCTAGGTTTCTTGATGAACCTACAAACCCTATATATCTCTGCAACCAGAAGAGTCCAGCAGACATAAATGTATATTGCTTTTAAAAATCTGACATCAGAGGGAAAAGTTACAGACTACAACATGGAGAAAAATGGCTGGTGTTTTCACCTCGATTTCAATGTTTTTAATTCAGCTGTTATTTTCTGCAAGAAAACCTTGTAGGATCTCCACAAATTACCCCTTGCTGAATTCAGAATTGTGTCTACTTTTCAGAAATGTTTAGCTTTATGGGATCCAGCACTGGTTTCACACCCATATCTGTCACTAACTGGAAAGAGGCTGAAAGCACAAAAAATAGTAAAAATGGGGCATGTCCCAGTAAAATGCCAAAACTGTGTTGGCAACTTGGGTTTTCTGATTAATTTCTGCCTGTTCCTGAAAGCTGGGAAGCTGGTGATTTTAGCACCGCCAGCCCGTTGTTGATGCCATTTTCAAGGGGAAAAAAAACACAAGCCTTCTTCTGCAGCCCTTTTTCCCCCTTTTAAAAAAAAACAACAAAAAAAACTTTGCTCTGTATTTTGGCTAATTTCTTGGTCTCCTTCAGGGACACCCACAAACTCTGGATACCTCTAGAATCCCTAGGATGTTGGAAAAGAAGGATGCAAATTTGGCACCGGTAGCTTATGTGGACAAAATGTTACGAGCGCCTAAGAGCGACCTGCCCTTTTAGCCAAACAAAGGCCTGGCACCTGAGGGGGAAAAGGCCTGGCAGTGAAGGGGTTGAAGGCATTTGTAGCATTTGACCAGAAAGGCAGCAGCACGTGTTCACATATGTAAACACAGATCAATATCACATCACAACAATACAACGCGAAGCACAACAGGACAACACGACTCATCACTAGTACAAAATGCACATATGTTCGTGTCCCAAATTTCCACCTCCAGAATTGTGCTTTCATAATAAGGTGTTAAATGGTGTTTAGACCAATCATCCCTTACTAACTAACAAGGACTTGAGGAAGAGCTAGTCAGGGCTTTGTTTTTGATCAGGAACTCTGCGTGGATTCGTTTTTATAACCCTTCCATCAAGGTTGAGTAATGGGTGATATTTATCTGATCCCCGACTCAAGAATGAGTTAAGATACTCGCCAATACTTCCATGAATTTCTGTTAAAATGAGTTTTAGCCTGCAATAATGTGACCTTATCAAAATGTTCTAATTAAAATATGTGGATGACTGTTCTAGTTTCTTCATGTTTAGATTCTAATTATTGTGGTTAAAGAATAACGTAGAACAGCATACTAAACCAGATACAAAGAGGAATTTTAAAAAGGTCAAGGAGAAATATTGGGTTGCATATCATTTCCAAAAATTAGAAGGCTAACTAATTACATGATGTATTTCTAACATCAAAAATATTATTACGGCGAATTAAAAACATGTAACAACAGTGAGTTTATTTTTGTGTTTGTATACTAGGAAGAAGAAATAGATGTGAATGTAATATATGGAAATCTAATAATCACTTTACATTATTGACCTGAGTTTTCAATATGCATCTTTCTTACGAAAATGATTAGAGTGGGCTGAGAACACCTATGAACTGGAAATTGACACGCTAGGAAATATAAACATTCACGAACCGAAGAATGGAACATAAATTAAGAAACAGGAGTAAATTGTGGCAGACGCAAGCTAGGCCTTTTCTCACCACGGATATCACTTCCTGCAGAAACGGCATAGGAAGTGAGCAGGGGTAAGAACCAGGGACAACTTGAGGATTTTTAGGGCCTAGGAAAGCTATATGTTGTGGGCCACTGCTTGGAATAACTTTGACATTATTTACCATTTTCAGCCCATGTAAGCATTAGCAGTTCCAAATAATATTGAAATATATGTTAAACCTTTAGAAACGAGGTACGAAAAAACTGCTCAAAGCTCAAACGGCCTGGTGGCCATGAGCCAAACAGTACCAAAAGAAAGCATGGACAAGCATTGAGTAAACCAGGTTTCTTTGATTTTCGATTTAGGTTTCTTTACTAAATAAAGTGTTTTGGGGGGAATTCAGTGTCATACCTGTTTATTACTCTCATGGTAAGTGTGGCTTGTGGGATGTTTAGTGGACCAGTGCACAATATTAAAATGCACGCAGCACTTCAAAATGTAGACTTAGTTGCCAAGTTATTGTAATCATTAATATATCCTTCGGTTATATGACAAAATATTGTGAACAACAATATCACGACAGTAGAATATGGTGTTGAAATACAGTCTACATACATAACAATGTACATACATTAGATATAAATTACCAAAATATTGCAGCAAAGTAGCAAAAGTAAAAAAAATCCCACACAGCCACCTGGAAGGCCTATAGTTTAATCAAAAAGAGGAATGATTGTAAATACTACCATTTATATGAAACATGTTCTGGCACCATTGCCATTATAGTGTAGGGGCAGAACAGAATTTCTAAGGAAGATACATGACACTCATTGGAAGTAAGTGACGTCATGGTCACACTCAATGCTAACTCTTTCTATAGTTGTATTGCCCACAATCAGGGAATAAGGGCATGAACTTTCTTCCTGAATATTAGAACCATACAATTATTGGATCACACCCACATTTTGAGACCGTATGATGAAGTACTGCCAAGAGGAAAACATCTTTTTTCTTTGGTATCACATACTATCAACATATTTAAGGAATTGTGATTGACACCTGCTCCACCCCTACCTTTGCAAAAAATTTCATGGGCTGGTAGGTAAAGCAGGTGGACCAGACTGAGAACAACAATCAATATACCTCCCATATCATTCTATGGGTGAGGTGTATTAATGGTTTCTTCCTTAATTGGGATGTGATAAGGAATCAGGTAGAGGATTTATCTGGAGGTTACAGCATAACCAGCTGAATCTGAGTTCCCCACATAAATCAATAGTGAGACTGTTGAACAACTGGATATACACCTCTAAGTACAACATACGTTATCACAAGCAGTCTGTGTTGCAAAGACACAGGGGGAACAGCTTGCTACATGCTGGTAGCCACCACCCCATAGGCTTGAAATGGAGTATCCTCTACAGGGTCTTATTATTGATGTATGTGAATTAATAGGATAACAACAAATGATAAACATTATTGGAGGAAAAAAAATCATAGAAAAATAATTTCAAGGAAATACAATTTTAAGAAACTACAAACAAAATGAAAGGATGCATTTTAAAGGAAAGATACTTTTAAGAGATTTTAGGGTTTAACGATGGGGGAAATTTAGTGATAAGAGATCAATATAATTTAGAGCTTGGTGAGGCGGTTTTGGGGGCAAGAATGGATGGTGCTTAGATGCTGTGTGGGGGTCAGTGATGGATGGTGTGTTGGAGTAGTAAGGTCTCAGCAAAGTAAAAGCCTTCTAAGTAATTGTTTTACAATGTGAATGATTAAATCCAAAGCAATGTTCTCTGAAGTAAAGCTCTAAATTAAATACCCCCCTCAAACATGTTTCAGAAAGTAAGACCTGCAACCATTGCATTTATTCCCCAAAATATAAGCATGCAATTATAAACAAATATATTCTGTGGATTTGTGCCAATGAATTGCCATTGATCCTGCACATTTCGGTTGACCAGTTTAGATGAAATAGTTTCTCAGTAAAGGTGTTCCATAAAATTGTTTTTCTATGAAATCACACACAACCCTTATTAAGCATAAAAATAAGTTGCTCCTACGATGGCCTATTCAGTATGGAGGAATGGTATGGCTTTAATAGAGAGGACATACAAATGAAAAAAACCTAGAGTATTCTCAGATCTGAGATCTATACGTGGTCTACGTGTACCCATTAGATACTGGTAAACCATAACTTTGCAATATATTTTACGCAGTTACTTTGTTAAACATACGCAAACAACTTAGTTAGATAGCTCTTGTGGATTTCACAAGTGTGTGAACTGCCGTGCTGGCAAACACAATCATAACTGAGACACATACACATTACCTAGGGGCATTAATAAAAAGATTACTAAATTCATTGCTTTGGATTCTGAATTATGTGTTTACAGTTTAGTATGTCCATGCAAGCTCAGATATGTAGGGAGTACTATTTTTTCAACTCTGGAAAATAGTACTTGATTTGGACATGAAGACTCCACACAGACCAGTATGGATGTGGATCTGGCCATCCACCTACAGTGACCCCATTTTTATATATGGAGGAACTGTCTTTGAATAAAGACCCACAGCAGACCTGCTAACCCACACAGTGCCACCGTGTGTCATACAATATTGGCTCCCTTCACTGGGTGTGGACAGTGAACTCTGCTCTGCTGGTGGATTTCACAGAGTTTTGTCGCTCCGCTTTGAGTGCAGACTTTGGAAAAAAAACTCCACTGACCGCCGGGAGAGCATAGTTTACCGGGTAACCCTCACCCACAGAGAGAAGTTCTACACTGTGTCAGAATTTCTAAGGCTCCTACTAAGTGTGCACTGGAATCAAAGGGACAAATCTGCAAGGTCAGGTCACTTGGGTAGCCAATCACAGAGCAAGTACAGCAACACCCAACATGGCCACTACGCCTGTGTGTTTGGGGTCTAGTTTGACAAATGTCTCCTCTTTTACGGCAGAGGTTAGAAGGACAAAAAACATCCAAGAAGCTGTGGACACCTCAGAGAGAGTGCGATTCTGAAGAGGTTTCAACTGGCTGTAAGTCTGTAAAACGTGATTATTGTGAAGTGGGCTCCACTATGTTGCCCTGCAGTGCAGTGCTTCAGGGGCATGACTAAAACCATACACATTGAAACAGCCAGGCCATATACAGAGTCATTCCATTTGCATGCACAGAAAATAGCTTTAATGTATATAGCACCCCATCCATGTGCAGCTTTTCCCCAGGTGCTGCTGGAAAAGGATGGAGACGAGGTACTGTGAAAGGAAGACAAATAACACCCAGGTGCACCCGTGGGGCACCCGCACACATGGCTGGAACACATCTTTCTCAAGCCTTTGACCTGCTCCCTCCAGTGATCCGGTGCAGGGTGCAGCAGCATGTTCACGTCAGGAGCACCTGCCGAGCATCACAGATTTAGGGCAATGTGCGCGGTAGAGCTGTCTTAAGGTCCCCGAGCAACAAGACTCTTCTCAGTGTAGCTTCTACACGAAAGGCTCAATCTAGACCCAGCCCCACCAGCTGCAAAAACAAAGAAAAAAATGGAGGCTTCGGCTGAATATAGGGCTTGGTAGGTTGTTTCAGAGTCACCACTTAATAGACTAGTTATTAAATAGGCCCTTCGGTCAGCAGGTTACATTACAGAACACTTTATAGACACGACATTCTAAAGCCCTGGCAAATTAAAAGCATAATTTCATACATAAATATTTAATACATTGTGTTATCAGGTTGTATCCTGGGTGGCACAACATTTTTGTGTCAGGATTTGTTTGCTAAAACGTAGTTATACTTTTAGGTTCTAACCTCATTCTGTGTTGAGCCCTAAGCAAGGATCCCTGGGTAATGCTGCTCTTCAGTATTGCTGTTGCACTTGGTCAGTCTGTTCCTGTGTGAAACTTGTTAATTCATCTGATGTGTTCTCAGGAAGGCGGCGTGGCTACAAGTGGGAGAGTGGCTGGCAGTGTAAAACCCAGACTCAGTTTACTGCAGCCAGGCATTTTTACCCAAATTGCCCTTGAACTGCTGGGGCACTTGGCTGTGCGTATTTCATTTCTTCTAAGGGACTTGATAATTTCATATAAAAGCCAGCAATGTAAATTAATATATCAGCTTTCTGCAACCAGAACACTCTCTCTCTGAAGAGAGGGAAGGGGGGGGGGGGGCTGGCACCTCTCTTCCAATTTAATGCAGCTTCATTATGGAGAGTGTGAACACCCCCGCCCTCCCGACACCTCAGCACCAGTAGGGGCATCAGCGCAGCTGGCATTTAACCCCTTCTGTGCCGCAGACGTAATGGTTACGTCCTGCGGCACAGTGCTGCTGTGCCCAGGACGTCACCATTACGTCCTGGGCACACAGCCTAGAAGGAGCGCTAGCGCTCCCTCTGAGGGGTTCCCCCCACCCCCCAAGTCAGAGATGGAAGGGAAGCCCTTCCCCTTCCACCCCCCTCACCCCCGTGACGTCAGCGCGCGAGCGAGCGCTGATTGTCACAGAGCCTCCCCCATCGCGCTGGAAGCTCAGCTTCCAGCGCGATCGGAAGAGAAATGATTTGCATTTCTCTTCCGATCACGTGGGAGAGGCCGAGAGAGGCTTCAAAGGGAAGGAAATGTATTTCCTTCCCTTTGAAGTCTCTCTCTGCGTTTTGGCAGCCGGATTGAAAGCAATCCGGCTGTCAAAACACCCACTAGACACCAGGGATGTCTTTTGTAAAAAGGAAATTGGCATAAGGGAGAGACCCCTTGGGCAAGGGTTGCTCCCAGGGAGGGCCTTTTTTTAAGGCCTTTTCTGCCCCCCCCGGTCTATTATTTGGCCGATCTGCCCCCAGGGGGCAGAAACCTCTAGGCACCAGGAATAATTTTTTTGTTTTGTTTTGTTTTTGCTTTGTTTTTTGTTTTAGGTGTGGGGAGCGACCCCTTAGGTAAGGGTCGCTCCCATAGGGGGCAAATTATATTTAGGCCATTTCTGCCCCCCTTGGGGGCAGATTGGCCTATTTTTATGAGGCCTTGGGGGCAGAAACCACTAGACGCCAGGGAGTTTTTTTTTGTTCGTGAATTTCACATAAGGGGAGCGACCCCTTAGGCAAGGGTCGTTCCCCTGGGGGGCAAATTTATTTTAGGCCATTTCTGCCCCCCCCAATTTTTTTTTTGTTTGTTTGTTTTTTTAGAGATGGGGAGTGACCCCTTAGGCAAGGGTCGCTCCCCTGGAGGGGCAAATTGTATTTAGGCCATTTCTGCCCGCTTTGGGGGCAGATTGGCCGATTTTAGGTCAATCTGTCCCCAAGGGGTGCAGAAACCACTAGGCACCAGGGATCTTTTTTTTTGCGCTGTCACGCAAGGGGAGCGACCCCGTAGGCAAGGGTCACTCCCCAGGGGGGGTGGTAGGAGCAAATTAATTTGGCTGAGGGGGCAGATCAGCCTATTGTTACTAGGCGATCTGTCCCGGGGGGGCAGAAACCTCTAGGCGCCAGGGCTAATTTTTTTTGGTATTTTTTTTTTGTTTGTTTGTTTTTTTACAGATGGGGAGCGACCCCTTAGGCAAGGGTTCCCCCCCCCCCCCGAGGGGCAAATTGTATTTAGACCATTTCTGCCCCCCTTGGGGGCAAATCGGCCAATTTTAGGTGAATCTGCCCACTAGGGCACTGGGGATCTTTTTTTTTTCCGCCGTCACGCATGGGGAGCGACCCCGTAGGCAAGGGTCGCTCCCCGGGGGGGGGGAATTTATTTTAGGCCATTTCTGCCCCCCCCCCCGGGCCGGCTGAGCTAGAGGCCAAAATCCACAGGTAGGCACTTTGCAAAAAACACCTCTGTTTTCTGTGAAAAAATGTGATGTGTTCACGTTGTGTTTTGGGCCATTTCCTTTCGTGGGCGCTAGGCCCACCCACACAAGTGAGGTACCATTTTTATCGGGAGACTTGTGGAAATGCTGGGTGGAAGGACATTTGTGGCTCCTCTCAGATTCCAGAACTTTCAGTCACCGAAATGTGAGGAAAATGTGTTTTATTTAGCCAAATATTGAGGTTTGCAAAGGATTCTGGGTAACAGAACATGGTCAGAGCCCCACAAGTCACCCCATCTTGGATTTCCCTAGGTCTCTAGTTTTCAAAATGCACAGGTTTGGTAGGTTTCTCTAGGTGCTGGCTGAGCTAGAGGCCAAAATCTACAGGTAGGCACTTTTAAAAAAACACCTCTGTTTTCTGTCAAAAAATGAGATGTGTCCACGTTGTGTTTTGGGGCATTTCCAGTCGCGGGCGCTAGGCCTACCCACACAAGTGAGGTATCATTTTAATCAGGAGACTTGGGGGAACATAGAATAGCAAAACAAGTGTTATTGCCCTTTGTCTTTCTCTACATTTTTTCCTTCCAAATATTAGAGAGTGTGTAAAAAAGACGTCTATTTGAGAAATGCCCTGTAATTCACATGCTAGTATGGGCACCCTGGAATTCAGAGATGTGCAAATAACCACTGCTCTTCAACACCTTATCTTGTGCCCATTTTGGAAATACAAAAGTTTTCTTGATAGCAATTTTTTTCTCTTTATATTTCAGCAAATTAATTCCTGTATACCCAGTATAGAATGAAAACCCAAGGCAGGGTGCAGGTCGTTTATTGGCTCTTGGTACCTAGAGTTCTTGATGAACCTACAAGCCCTATATATCCCCACAACCAGAAGAGTCCAGCATTTGCTTTAAAAAATCTGACATTGCAGGAAAAAGTTACAGAGTAAAACGTAGAGAAAAATTGCAGATTTTTTCACCTCAATTTCAATAAAAAGAAATTCAGTTGTTATTTTCTGTAGGAAACCCTTATAGGATCTACACAAATTACCCCTCACTGAATTCAGAATGCTGTCTACTTTTCAGAAATGTTTTGGTTTCTGGGATCCAGCATTGGTTTCATGCCCATTGCTGTCACTGACTGGAAGGAGGCTGAAAGCACAGAAAATCGTAAAAATGGGGTATGTCCCAGTAAAATGGCAAAATTGTGTTGAAAAATTGGGTTTTCTGATTCAAGTCTGCCTGTTCCTGAAAGCTGGGAAGCTGGTGATTTTAGCGCTGCAAACCCTTTGTTGATGCCATTTTCAGGGTAAAAACCACAAGCCTTCTTCTGCAGCCCCTTTTTCCCATTTAAAAAAAATATAAAAAAATAAATCACTGTATTTTGGCTAATTTCTTGGCCTCCTTCTGGGGAACCCACAAAGTCTGGGTACCTCTAGAATCCCTAGGATGTTGGAAAAAAAGGACACAAATTTGGCGTGGGTAGCTTATGTGAACAGAAAGTTATGAGGGCCTAAGCGCAAAATGCCCCAAATAGCCAAAAAAAGGCTCAGCATAGGAGGGGGAAAAGGCCTGGCAGCGAAGGGGTTAAGCAAACATGGCTCCTGCAAGAACACTGCACCCAATTTACCAAGGAGGAGATCAGGGGTAACCCATCCATGTAGCCTAATCAGGCAGTTGTCTAGCGTGTCAGCTTTAATGAGGTATCAAATTAATTGTAGGTTACAGCTAGTGGTCTACAGAAAGTCTAGGATTGCACCTGGCTGACATGAACTAGGGATGACCAAGCAAAACTCTGCCCGCACGCAGAAACTCCACAGAATTCAGCAGAGTGAAACTCTGTGAGCTCCTCCCAGCCCTACCCTTCACAGGGCCACACAGTGAAGAGCCACTATCAAGCCAATATTACACTGTGGAAGACAAGACAAGCTAGAAACCATTGGTAATAGTAGTTCCTGTTAGTCTTTTGATGCTGTAAGCAGCTGATGTACATTAGCAACATTTGGTTTTGGCTTTATTGAGAGGAAAGGTGTCGATGGGGTCAGAAAAGAGAGGCACATGGGCCTCTCAGGTAATTCTCGACATAATGCCCCACCCCTCCAGCCCATGCCCCACTCTTACACTGCAGATATTCTTTTTAGGTTGGCAAGTCTGTCAGCTCATATCCTTTGGATGATTTGGGATTATTGTTGGAACATTTGATTTAGCCCTCAAAATTAGGCCTGGACAGACCTCACAGACTTACAACTCCACAAACAGGCATAAATTGCTGTGGTTTGCACTTTTTTCACACCATCTGTGCATTCCATGCTATAGAGCAGCACAAACAACTCTACGCGGTGCACATGGAAGCAGCCATTTTGTTTTACCTGCTTCTGCTTCTTCCTCTGTGCTGGGCCTGCTTTTTCAGATAGTAACGTAATCCTCCACCATTGGATCATCACTCCAGTCTCCTACCTGTCATTTACTTCTTCTTTTTCATTGTGTGTCTTTCTGTGTGTGTATTTTATGTTTCTGTTTGTGCTTTTTTACTTTTTTGGGGCTTTTTTGTATTTTTTTGCTTACCTTACACTTCCTTCCTCCACTTCAATGCTATGGCAGAAACAGGCAGGGATGCCAGTGTCACGCACACCCACTGTGGGCCCCGGGGCTGTGGAGGGGTTCAGTCCAATCCCATTTTTAGTAAGTTGGAGGTGGCCATGCTTGTGTATTGAGTAGGCCTGTGCAGAAATAGCGGAGTTTCACTCTGCAGAATTCCACAGATCTACCAAAAAACTCAGTGAGATTCCACAGAGTTCTGTGAGTAGCGTAATTCCAGTTTGTCACGCTGCTCATGCTGATTTTTAGTCCTGTGAGGTTGTCCTGTGCTATAAAATCAGCGGGAATGGCATCAAGCAATGTGCCAGAGAGTGCTACTTCTATCTGCCACTCAAGTGGGAGGCTGTGAGCTGCTGTAACTGTCTGCACTAAGAAATCTCACTGGGAGTTGTTCTAGCACTCAAATTTCTCACTCGTACTCGCCAACATAGCGATTGGCATTTACTGGAGGTTTTCTTGAACTACACAGTCTAAGCAGAGCGGCAGAGTTTATTACCCATCCCTAGTTTTGGGTCCAGTGCCTCCTCCCCCTCATGTTGACAGCAGATGGCAGGCCTGGCAAGGGGTAAGCTCTGAAGGAGCCTCGACTACTGAGAGGGAGAGGGAGGTGGTGTGTACAGCACAGGAGTACAGAGCACTGCACAGCAGCTGACTCACTGCTGGCTGGACATAACTGACCAGGAGCAGGAGGTGCCCGACCTGCTAGGTTGCTGGACTTGGTGAGTAATAGTTATATTTTGTTTATTAAAAATTCTATTTTTTTAAATAGCATCCTCACACTAAGAGGTAAGTTAAGTTGACATGATGTGATTGATATATAATCACTGAAAAAGACTAAGATGACATGGATGTTAGAGTTAGGTTCTGAATTTACTCATGCTAACCCATCAAAATTCAGCAGTTATAGTTAACTGAGCTAACTATAACTGGCACGTCCGTAATGCACTGCTTCTGACCTCACATATTGCATCATTCATGACATGGTAGGCATAGGCCTCTAAAACCTTTCCTCTCAGTCACAAAAACTCAGAACAACATGTTTAATCTGTTAATATAAATAACACTCTCTTCTGTAGCCTACATGCATCTCACTTAAAGGGTGACTTTTCTTACAACGCCTACCCCCACTTCGCACAACGTCAGCGGAATTACCTCACTTCCACCTGTCACTATACACAGGACAGGCAGTCACAATTTCAAGGGGGCTGAACAGGCCTATCGGTTATTGCTGTGTCACAGGATAAATAGGCACATACTTCAATAATTGCACTGTCCCATAACATGTGTGCACATTGCGGACTGCTGTTGTGGCTCCATTGTTCAGTTTGTGACAGCCTACTCACTCTTGTGTCCCTTAGATACGCTGTGGATGAATAGGAGATTAATACATACCCCTGTGTACAGACCCCTGGTGGACTTGGCTACACTGGTAAACACGCACATAGTACTCACCTATAGACTGGACAGGGCCACAATCACAGAGCTGTGTGCCCAATTGGAACCTGACCTGATATCTGCTATCTGTCACCCCACTGGGATCCCCCCTCTTGTGCAAGTGCTATCATTTCTCCATTTCCTGGCAACTGGCTCTTTTCAAGTGACAGTGGGCTTGGCAGCAGGAATGTCACAGCCAATGTTCTCAAACATGCTAACAAGAATGTTGTCTGCCCTGATCAAAGACATGTGCAGCTACATTGCTTTCCCCCAGCTTGAGGATTTGGCTACTGTAAAGGCCAGATTCTATGCAATGGGACAAATCCCCAATATGATTGGTGCGATTGACGGAACACATATTGCATTTGTCCCCCCCCCACTCCATGAATGTGCAGATGGTGTGCTTGGCAGACCAGTACATCTCCCACGCCAATGATAAGTATCCTTGGTCGGTGCATGATGCCTTAGTCCTTAGGAATAGCAGCATCCCAAATGTGATGTCCCAACTCCAGAGGCACAGTGTGTGGCTATAGGTGAGCCCTGGCTCCTACCCAGTATATTCTGGTGTATGCCTATGGTGTTAGCCATATAGGATAGAGTGTGGCTAAATGTTGTCCCTCAATTGCACAACTGTCATAACATTCACTCGAGTCTATTCATCATGAGACATGTCTGTCTCCAGTTACAGCCCCTCTTCCCAAACACAGTCACTTTATTGTCACATTGTTTGACATTTGAGCCAGCACACTACTCAGAATTTCCCACATCTATGCACATCTCTTCAGTTCACAGAGCTAAGTATGCCTCTCTATCTCATGTTGGTTTCCCTTTGAACTTGAACTAGATAACTTCCTTCTTCTGACTGATGAGGTCGTGAGTCTGAATCCCAGTCCCAACTTAGTCTGACTCGTGAATGCTCCTGACTCAAATGAGATTGAGAGAGATAGAATGGTATTGTACTGCTGTTGATGAACAAGTAGAGCAAAATAATTTGAGCATTTTATGTAGATTGTGTTTGTTCACTAAATGCAGTGGTCCCAAAAGAACTAAAACGAATTGCAGCAAGGAGTGAAACATGCAAGTAAAACTAGCTAAGTGTGAAAGGGCCAAGAATCTTCAGGCACAATCACCCATCAGCCCCCAAACATTACAACTCATTGAAATCAAGTTTACACATATTAACACCCTCACTGGCTACCACCAAATCAGTCATCATCACTCACACTCACTGTTAGACCTGGCATCCTTGGTGTGGTGTCCCCTAACTTTTTGCCTCTACTTTCCAGGTTGTTGCTGTGTGCTGAAGACTGTTTTAGCTGTTTTCGTTACTCTGGGCACTTCTACCACTGCTGACCAGTGCTAAAGTGCAAGTGCTCCCTATGTGTAAATTGTATGTGTAATTGGCTTTTCCATGATTGGCATATTTGATTTACTAGCAAGTCCCTAGTAAAGTGCACTACAGGTGCCTAGGGTCTGTAAATCAAACGCTATTAGTGGGCCTGCAACACTGGTTGTGTGACCCACATGAGTAACCCTGTAAGCATGGCTCAGACCTGCCACTGCAGTGTCTGTGTGTGCAGTTTTTAAATTACCAATTCGATTTGACAAGTATACCCACTTGCCAGGACCAAACCTTCCCTTTTTATTCTTGTAAGGCACCCCTAAGGTGGGCCAAAGGCAGCTCCATGGGCAGGGTGCAGTGTATGTTAACAATGGGACATATACTGATGTGTTTTATATGTCCTAACATTAAAATACTGCCACATTTCATTTTCACTGTTGCAAGGCCTATTTCTCTCATAGGTTAACATGGGAGCTGCCTTTAAGTATTCTTAAAGTGGAGTTTCCCTTTGAGAACAGATCGAAATATGGAGCTTGAAGTCTCTGAAGTCACAATTTAGAAATACATCTTTTAGTGAAGTTGTTTTTTAGATTGTTAGTTTGAAAATGCCACTTTAAAAAAGAAGGCATTTTCTTGCTTGAACCATTCTGTGACTCTGCGTGATTGTGTATTCCCTATCTGGGTCAGACGGACAGTTGGCTGTTTGTGAATCCCCTCTAGACAGTGACACAAAGGGAGCTGGGGTGTAGCCTGCATATCCTGGTGAGCCATCTGGGCTGGAGTGGAAGGAGGCGTGGTCACTTACAACTGAATGGGCTGTGCCCCACACAATGCAACTCCCTTGTGTGAGTCTGGAGTCAGGCCTGGGCAATGCAGGATCTTGTGATCAACAGAGACTTTCCTTTGAAGTTTGCTTACTTATGGCAGAAAGGGTTATAAGTAGTGGACCCAAAACCACAGATTTTTAGATCACTTCTGAAATCAAGAGGAACCTCTGCCAAGGAGAAGAGCTGAAGGAGGAGTGTTTCCCCTTTGAATGTGACTGTGCTTTTCTGGGTTGGCCATCAGTTGCAGCGTCTACCTGAGAAAGGATAAAGACTGGACTTTGTGGTGTATTCCTGCTTTTGAAAAATCTCCAAGGGCTTGGATTGAGCTTGCCTCCTGTTTTAAAATCTCAGGGCCATCAAAGACTTTCTCTGTCAGCACCTGGACTTTCTCCTGAGATTCCTGCCCTTCCAAGTAGTGCCCTTTCCAGTCCCTGGGCCCTTGAGCGGTGAAGTTGGCAGAACAAGGACTGAAATCCACACACACAATACCATGTGGGGAAAATGTTGATGCACCACCTGCAACGTGTCTGAAAAATGATGCACCACCTGCTTCGCAGTTAAAATCGACGCTCCATCTGCATCACGTCTGGGAGATCAACACATCACTTGTGGCTGCTGATAACAACACTAACCTCACACAGCATAGTTTTCTGACACTGTGTGACCATATTTCTCACGCAACATCGCTGGGCATCAAAACCAAAACAAGCCTGCCTGGATCTGAAGTGCCCCGTCCAGAAATCAACGCATCGATCTCTTGCGGGAGAGAAAAACGATGCAGCGCCAACCCGACCAGAAACAAAACAATGCACGGCCTCACTTGCGAGTAAGGAATCAATGCATTGCTGACTTTTTCGATGCACTCTCGCCCTTGCAGCTTTATTTTTGACACAAACCAGGTACTTTGTGTAAAATAAAAATTTCCATTGTTTTCTATAGAGTAAGACTCTTATTATTTTGAAAATTCATATCTTCACTAATGTTTGTGGGATTTTTGTAGTTGTGGTCTTGTGTGATTTAGATACATATCATCTATTTTTTAAAACAGGTGTAGTGTCTATTTTGTAGTGTTTTCAATGTATTACTGTGTGTGTTGGTACACATACTTTACACATTGCCTTTGCAATATGCCTGAACGCTTGTGTCAAGCTACCAAGGTAGTGAGCAGTGGTTATCTAAGTGTGTACCTCCATTGCCCTGACTAGAGTGATGGTCCCTGCTTGGACAGAGTGCAAATTGACTGCCAACCGGAGACCCCATTTCTAACACTCACTCAACATGTATCACTCATTGGTGCAATAATTACCTGTTCCAATCCAAGCATGGTGGTGGTACACATGTCTATTGTATCTTCTTTTTTCCCATGGAAGCAACACAATGGCAGTCTTGTAAAATAAGTGGGGCAGCCCAGCAAGGGAATGAAAAAAAGAAAGGTAAGGATGTGATGACGGTTTCTTCATATCATTTAGGTGAATGGGGAGGGTCATTCTGATTAATTGCTCTCATCCTCCTCCTCTGCTGTTTCAGGAATTAATCTTGTCATATGAAGTGTTGGTTCATTATAATCATGGTCAATATTGCCATGTTTTGAAGTGAGAGACTGGACTCGTCCTTCTGACAGTCACAACCATGCCAGTTGCGCTGAACACACACTCAGCAGACCTACTAGCTACCGGACAAGCCAGATACTTTATTGCCAGCCTGCTGAGCTGTGCCCATTGAAACATCTTCCTATACCAATAGACAAATGGGCTTTGTTTCACGTAGATCTCTTTTCGGTAATCCAGATAGTCTTGGACCATCCTCTCAATGGTTATCGGTGTTGCCACTTGCTTGACTTCTGTTGCCTTTGCCTCTGCGCTTGACTTAAGCCTTGCCACTTGTAATCAAGCCTTTGCAGAGGTTGGGTCAATTCATCTGTTGCTGGTGTTGTTGTTGGTGTTTCTGTTGATGGTGTTGCTGGTGTTGGCTGCTGTGAGACAACAGCACTGCTCTCTCTTGAGATTGAAGGCTACACACCAGAATTTCTGACCAGGCCCCTATCTTCCAGCCCTTCTTCTTCAAGGTCTCTCGATTGCTCAGCAATCCACATCTTTTATAGTGAAACTACTGCATCTGAAAAAGTAATGTAAGTGGACAGTATTTTTTTTACTGTGGATCAAGTATTGTGGCATAGATGTACTCTTTGAAGTACACAGTTTCTTCTTGCAGCCTTGGATTAACAGCCAAACAAAGGATTAAGCTCTCAACCAACTGATATACTTCTTCGATTACACCGGTGAATCTTTATGATACCTTTTTCAACTGCCCCTGTAGCAGATGCAACAATGGGATAGCTTGGCTCATCGTACTGTCCTCCTTGCTAACTTCCCACGTGTAAACCTTGAAAGGAAGTAGAATTGATGTCAGGCAATTTACTAGGCCCCATTTGTCCATCTCCAGGGTCATGCTTTTCCCTGTTGCAACCCCTCCTCTTTGAAGCATATTGTCAGTGATTGGTCTATACTGCATGAACAGATGTTGTAATATGTAGTAGATCGAGTTCCAACAAGATGGCACCTCTTGTTTGAGGGTTTTAACCAGTACTCTATTAGCTGTTGAATGATCCTCAACTGCTTCAGGGTTTTAAAAGAATGAGAGAAATGAAGGCAGATTCTTCTGCAGGTAGCCAATATGTTGCTGACTATGACCTTCATTATGTGTTTGGTGGTTGGACCGCCATGTTGGTGGTCTGGAAAAGACATACTACCCTGTTACGAGTTATACAGACAGGCCCACTGACCGACAAGCAAAAAAAGGCAGATCAGCAGTGGCATGTAAGTCCAGAAGTAGGCAGTCTGATCTCCAGCTCCAACAGCCCTGTGACCAAGCACTGACAGTATTACAAGTCCAGACTCACAGTGGTGGGCACCCATAGAGGTCAGTCAATGGCAGTCCGAACCATGGTGGTCCACAGTCACCAAAGTAATACACAACTGTACATTGGATACATTTGAAAACAACACAGCTGACACACATTGCCACACTCAGGCCATCTGTAAAGGACACTCTAAAGCACACCCCTTCGCACATAACAACCCTTTGCATTTTCAGAGAAAGACCCAGCAAGACAGATCGCATTGCAAGAAAACAAATATAAAATAGGCACCTGTTGGACTTTTTTGATAATGCAAGGTCATCCCCAATTTTTTTGCCTCCTGCCTCCTATTTTTTCTGACCTGTTGCTGTTGGCTTTTAAACTCTGAGCACTTTACCACTGCTAACCAGTGCTAAAGTGCATATGTTCACTGTGTAAATTGTATGTAATTGGTTTATCCATGATTGGCATATTTGATTTACTAGTAAGTCCCCAGTAAAGTTCACCAGAGGTGCCAGGGCCTGTAAATCAAATGCTACCAGTGGGCCTGCAGCACTGGTTGTGCCACCCACATAAGTAGCTCTGTAATCATGTCTCAGACCTGCCACTGCAGTGTCTGTGTTTGCAGTTTTAACTGGAAATTCAACTTGGCAAGTGTAACCACTTGCCAGGCCTAAACCTTCCCTTTTCTTACATGTAAGGCACCCCTAAGGTAGGCCGTAGGTACCCCAAGGGCAGGGTGCAGTATATGGTTAAGGTAGGACATATAGGTGGTCATTACAACCTCAGCGTTCTATTTACAAGACTGCCGAGGGACCGCTGTGCAGAAGACCGCCAATAGTGGCGGTTTGCCGCTCTGCGTATTATGACTGTTGGCTCCTCTCCGTCCTTTTTTGGACGTAGAGCCGCCAACCGCCATACTGGCGGGCGGCGGGGAAGTGGAGGTTTCTGTCCTGTCCTGTGATTCGGCGCAGCGGTGTTATGTTGGCGGTGTGGTGTCGGAGGAGCAGCCCCCATGGCTCCCGTCCCCTCCCGGAGGATCAACGGTACAGGTAAGTCGATTGTTCGTTAGGGGAGGGGTGTTGTGTGGGTGCATGGGGGTGTGCGTCTGTGTATGTAGAGGGGGTGTGTGAGTGCGTGTATGCTTGCGGGGGTGTTGCGTGTTTTGGGAATGAGTGAGTGTATGTCTGTATGTATGTCTGCATGGAAGTGTGTGTGTATGTTTGTATATGGGTGTGCTTGTCTCACTGTGTGTGTGGATGTAGGCATGTATGTTGGTGTGTGTGGGCGTGTGTGTTGGTGGTGCCTGCGCCGTGTGTATGTGTGTTCTGTGATATTGGGGGTTGGGGTGGGAAGGGGGCCCTGCCACCTTTGGGGTGGTGGCAGGGGTGGTGTAGGAGAGGGAGTCGGGGTGGGGGTGGTGGGTGGTGGAGACCCCTATCAGTGGCAGGGAAGGAATTCTCTGGCACTGATAGTGCTTACCGCCATGGATTTCATGGCGGTTCCAACCGCAGGAAATCCACGGCGGTAAGCAGGGTCAAAATACCGCTGGCGGTATAGTGACGGTCGCCGGGCTAGAGACCCAGGTCTCCAGCCCGGCGGGCGGAACGGAGATGTGGCGGATGACCATGGTGGTAACCGCCATGGTCATAATACAAAAAAAAAAGACCACCAGCCTGTTGGCGGTCTAACTGCCGCTTCTCCGCCTTCCACCAGGGTCATAATGACCCCCATAGTAATGTGTTTTATATGTCCTGAGAGTGAAATATTGCTAAATTTGTTTTTCACTGTTGCAAGGCTGTCCCTCTCATAGGTTAAAATGGGGGCTACCTTTACATCTGATTAAAGTGTAGATTCCCTTTGGGAGCGGAAGGACATGTGGAGTTTGGGGTCTGTGAGCTCACAATTTAAAAATACATCTTGGGGTCTCTGAGCTCACAATTTTAAAATACATCTTTTAGTAAAGTTGATTTTGAGATTGTGAGTTTGAGAGTGCCACTTTCAGAAAGTGAGCATTTTCTTGCTCATACCATTTCTGTGACTCTGCCTGTTTGTGGATTCCCTGTCTGGGTCAGTTTGACAGTTGGGCTGGTTGCACCTCACTCTAGACAGTGACACAAAGGGAGATGGGGAGTAGTCTGCATTTCCTGATGAGCCATCTGTGCTGTGAGGGAGGGGAGGAGTGGTCACTTTACACCTGAAAGGGCTGTGCCTGTTTTCACACAATGCAGTCTCCGACCCCCTGGTGAGTTTCTGGGGCCTGGCCTGGGCAAGGCAGGATTTCACATTCAAAAAAGACTTTACTTTGAAGTAGGCCTACTTCAAAGGAGAAATTGGGTATAAAAAGGGCACCCAAAACCACAGACTTTAGAAACACTTCAGGAAACAAGAGGAACCTCTGCCTGGAGAAGAGCTGAAGAGTTGAGGACGAAGAGCTGCCCTGCCTGTGACTGTGCTTTGTGGAGCTATCCTGCAGTTGCTGCTTCTGCCAGAGTAAGAGGGCAAAGCCTGGACTTTGTGTGCCTTCCATCTTGCGAAGAAATCTCCAAGGGCTTGATTTAGAGCTTGCCTCCTGTTGTTTGAAGTCTCAGGGAGAGCAGATACTTCTCTCTGCCAGCACCTGGAGTCTCTGGAGAGAAAATTCAAAGAAATCGACTTCGGACGACTTCGTACCAATGCCGCTGCGGAGTCCAGTGACGCAGCCTGCAACGTACTCCGTGATGTTTGCTGGAACGTGACGACCTTTGCAGGCCCGACATTGCTGCAGCCCCACCAAAGTCCGCAACTCCATGGAAGTCTCCGCATCTCGTCGTGACCGACACCGCTCGAAGTGCGCCGATTCAACGTTTCGCACAGACGCCGTGATCCCCGACTTCGGGCATCGGCTTGTTTTCACTCTTCACCAAAGGTACTGTACCTGGGGGTCTACGCGACTCCGTGTCCGGCACCGCTGGTGCCGGATTGTTGGGAACGACTCCATCACAACACTGTGTTAACACTTCAGCATAGCATTTTGTGTTTCTAAGCGCTATTTTAAAAAATTCATAACTTGACTTGTGTATGTCGGATTTTTATCGTTTTGGTCTTGTTTTGTTTAGATAAATATTTCTAATTTTTCTAAACTGGTGTATCACTTTGTAGTGTTTTCATTAAGTTACTGTGTGTGTTGGTACAAATACTTTACACTCCTGGTTCTGCAGGGATAACAATCCACCAGGCCTCAAAATTGTCAAGGCCATATCCTGCCCAGCCACTGTTTTGCCTGCACTGGTGGCAAGATGGCATTCTCTGTCCATAATCCCAGGTGCCAATGAACACCCAAATTCAGCAGCTGTTTGAAGTCAATGGAATTGACATGTTTCACAAATGCCAGGTCAATCCAAGTAATGCCATGGTTATCTGTCACAATATAACCTGCATTGTCTTTGCTAAATGTCACTGTAAACCTTTGGGGGTCGATGTCACACTACAACCAGTAACATTGTATCTTTCATGTCAACAGGTCGAGCTGCCACTGGGCACATAGAGCCCACAGAAGAGACTGTCATTGCTCCCAATGATGAAGCCCTCACTGACGACAACACTCCTGTACATCTGGATGTGGAGGACGGTTCTGGCCCATCTGGGCAACCTGGTCAGGCACCAACAATGACTCTCAGTGTGCCCACATTAAGACCTCCCAGCCCATCAACCTCACAGGCATCCATTTGCCCCCCAACCTCTGTCCCTAGGACAGTGTCAACCATCTAGTGCCCCCAGTCCAGGATCCTGAGTCACATAACTACACCTTGGACAATGATGGTCTTGGAATCAATAGTAGGGGAAACCCTATGGCAAGGGCACAGGGCCATGGAGGTAGGGAGCGTGGGAGGGATGCTATGCGACAACAGGATGTGGGCACTGGGAATGCCCAGGCCAGGACACCATCAGCCAAGTCTTGGGGGTCTATCAAGAGTACCAAGGAGTGGTGGACCAGGTAGTTGCAGAACTCCATGAGATCAAGCAGCTGCAGATCGACATGCATAAGGAAATGCTTCAAAAGTTGGAGGCCACAAATACCATTCTGATCTCCCTAACAGGGATGTTCAGAGAGGTCAGCAGTATCCTGATCATGGATCATGACCAACACCATACCCCTTCCTTTGGCCCAGTAACACTAGGTCCTTCATCATCAGTGCCAGCCACTGGAAGGGAGGCCTTGTTAGGTGAGGAGCCTGCAACAAACACCCCTGTCTCTGTAGCATCAGATCACCCTCCCCCTACAAGCATGAACATCCAGCTAAGAATACAGGAGGTGCAGATGGCAGGACAACCACCACTGCCAGTGAGTGACCTCTTCCTAAATGAACTCCTTTGGGTGCCAGATAGTCACTCTGTTGACTGTCCTTCAACAACCCTCCATTTCACTGTACTGTGGACTTCAAATGATGTGGCATTTAGTACAATGGTTTTATCAACCATGACAGGTACAATGTACTACTAAGGATTACTAACAACACACATAAACGCATTGGTACAATTGTCTGGTCACACCAAACATTTTATTCCACTGTACAGCACATATGCTGTAAAAATGTCTGGACTTTCAAAGCCTAGAATTGCTCGCTCATATTGTGTCAAGGTGGATATACCAAGGTACAGACCCCTAGAACAAAGAAGGAAGGGCCTTGTCAGACATTGACCTGTAGAATAGGCAAATAGAAAAATGAATATTGTCACCACCTTGAACCTTCTAACATATCACACCAAAGAAATCCAATACCACACAAACTATGGTACAGACAGAGGGCAAGACAACAGTCCCTGATCACAGGTCTCTTATACTCCAATGACAATCCATCTAGTGGTATGACACAAACATATGCCAGTGTTGAACACAGGCACTGTGGCCTGCAGTGATGAAACCCATCTACAGCTAGATGCGGGTCATAGGAGAAGAGTGTTTAGACTATGTGAAGGGTGAATGCCTGGCTTGGTCTTGATGACAAAATATTCCATGCCTACATATTCACACATGTGATAATATTGGCCTAATACAGCACCAAAAAACAGGTACATTTTGCACTTCAGACCGTCCAACTAAACAATGGCCAGGCTGCTTTGGAACAGGTTTCATACACACCAAATCTGTTACCTACATTACCTGGAACAGTTCATGTCCACTTCACGTGTTAGAACAACATTAGAAACCTGCCAATGGCACAACTCTGAAATGCCCACATGAGGATGTCATGGTAAAGTTACCAGGACAAAGACAAGACAAGGAGTATTGATTTCATAACATGCCGACAACACAAACCACATAGCAGGCATCTGGAAAGAAGGTAACATTGCAAAGAGACTGACACAAACAAAGCAGCTACATCAAGGTGGGGATATGTCAAAGGCTAACTTTTCATGCACCCTTTGGATGACCGTTGGATAGCATTAACCACTCATTGTCTTGCATAATCACTCTACTCTATGCATTCTGACAACTACAGTTCATTGCACAGTCACAGTCATTATATCACATGACATACTTACACTCATGAAAAGTAATGATTGATAAGATCTTCTCGCAAGTCAACTCCTTCCTCTTCACCACTGTCATCCTCACTTAACATTTCAGAAGGCTCACCCGGTGGCACTGCAGGTTTCCCCTTGTATGAAATGTATAGGATATTCCTCCTCATGGCAATGGTGTGGAGCATGTAGTAGGCCACAATGATCTTACACATTTTATCAGTTGAGAAAAACCAAAATCTGAACATCAGGAGCCCAAAAGACTGCTCCACTACCTGCCTTCCTCTTCCACAGGCCTCATTGAAGCAGACTTCCCCTGGCATAGTTGGATTCCTTAGTGGCGTCAACAACCAAGGATGGTTTGGATATACGGAGTCTCCTGTTAAGAATTGGGACATATGTACAATTATGAGTCACTTTTTTCAGACTTTTCACACAAGACATTACACACAAGCAACCAGTACAGATGTGATTTACCAACCAGCCAGGACCTTTTGGGTACAGTCATGACATCAGCTGGTGGACTGTGTTGTTCCACATTACGAAGGCATAATAAACTGAACCCGGTAAAGGGCATAGATATGTGAAATGTGTACATCCGCCAACATACATCTTAGATGTTGAAGGAATGGAAGTTCTTTCTGTTGCAGTATACCTGTTCAGTGGCATGCAGTGGAACCAAGCCTACATGTGTGCCATCTATAGCCCCCACCACATGTGGGAGGTGTGCAAAGCCATAAAAGTCAGCCTTCAAATGGGCTAAATCATCATGTCACGGAAACCGGATATAGCTGTCCAGATGTTTCAACAATGCTGGGAGGACATCCTTCAACACCCGACTGAACATACGTTTGGACATTTCACCAGCTAGAGCCACTGTATGTTAGAAGGACCCTATTGCTGGGACGTGCAACACTGCCATGGCCTGTACAATGTGTGGTATGCTGGTTGGATTACTAATAGTTGGTTTCAGATCTGGCTCTGACTGACAACAAAAGCCCAACATTATTTGCCTATCCCGGTGGTAATATGTTATGATCTGGCTGTGCTCCATGGTCTGAAGTTCTAGCAGTGGACGGTAGACAGGTGGTTGTCACAAACTCTCTTTCCCTAGGTACCTATACATGACAAGAAATTAGTTCTCACATTAGTCATTGTGTTCACATCAACATACATGATGCATGTCAAGCATTACATGTTACGTGACAAATTTGAATGGATGGAAATGGCAAAGAGTGCACATCACAACTGCTGAAAACACAAGGGTCACATGTTACCCCTTGATTTGCCACACTTGTGTACACATCATGTATCAGTAATGAAAGCAACATTGTGCCTCACAGATGCCACTCAGAATGTAACTGGATGTCCTGAGTGCAAAAATGACCTTTGATGGGGACTGACTGTGCCCCACTGCAAATGTCCATATGTGCCCAGCAACATACTACAATGGTGTTTGAGTATTATGACTAACATAACTAAACTACAAGAGCAAGTTTCAGTGCTCAAAACAAAGTTATATCAGGTGTGACACAGTTTATAAGTCCTAATACCACATTACTGGCCTCTACAATTGTGGCTGCCTGACCTACTCCATGGGACATCAGAAACCGCGAGCAACCGCTGGCAGAAGTCATCTTGGTGGTAGGCGGTAGCAACTGCAGCGGACACAGCCATAGGCTAACATTGTTGCAAGTGGTGTTTTTGGGCCAACGGCTGTGTCCACGGGTAGTGACGACTACATATGTGGCAGAGGTGACTGCCATGTTCTTAAAAATCCCTCACTTGACTCCAGCACTGCTCCCAGCAAGGCCTCGAACACGAAGCTGCTGTGTACTGCCTCTGGGAGCAATCATACCACGTCTAGCAGGTGATAAGGCCAAGCCTTCACACAAGAGGAGCTGGAGAAGTTGGTAACTGAGGTCCTACCCATGTATGAGCAGCTCTATGGTACATCAGAGGAGCAGGTTAGTACCTTATGTGCACCATTTTCTCTGTACCTCACCATCTTTTCCCTCCTCACAGGCTAGATTATGCCTATGTGTACTGGATTTGATACTTATGTGCCTGTTGTTGCAGTCTGTGTGGCATTAATAGGAGAATCAAACTTGGGCTGGATGCATAGAACTAGGGGCCATAATTATACTTTTTGACGCAAAACTGCGCTAACGCAGTTTTGTGACAAAAAAATTAGCGCCGGCTAACGCCATTCTGAAGCGCCATGCGGGCGCCGTATTTATTGAATGGCGTTAGCCGGCGTTAGCCGACCGGCGCTGCCAGGTGTGCATGAATAAAAACGACGTACACCAGGCAGCGCCGGCGTAGGGAAAAATGGCGTTTGGGCGTCCCAAAATGGGGCAAGTCAGGCTGAGGCAAAAAAATCGTCTTAACCCGATTTGTGCCATTTTTTTGGGGAGCCCAGACGCCATTAACATGACTCCTGTCTTAGCAAAGACAGGAGTCATGCCCCCTTGCCCAATGGCCATGCCCAGGTGACTTCTGTCCCCTGGGCATGGTCATTGGGCATAGTGGCATGTAGGGGGGCACAAATCAGGCCCCCCTTTGCCACAAAAAAAAAAAAAAAAAATACTTACCACAACTTACCTTTTCTTCCCTGGGATGGGTCCCTCCATCCTTGGGTGTCCTCCTGGGGTGGGCAAGGGTGGCAGGGGGTGTCCCTGGGGGCAGGGGAGGGCACCTCTGGGCTCATTCTGAGCCCACAGGTCCCTTAACGCCTGCCCTGACCCAGGCATTAAAAAGAGGCGCAAATGCGGGTTTTTTTGCCCCGCCCACTCCCGGGCGTGATTTTTGCCCGGGAGTATAAATACCACGCACATGCCTGGGAGTCATTTTTTAAGACGGGAACGCCTACCTTGCATCTCATTAACGCAAGGAAGGTGTTCACGCAAAAAAATGACGCTAACTCCATGGACTTTGGCGCTAGACGCGTCTAACGCCAAAGTATAAATATGGAGTTAGTTTTGCGTCGAAATTGCGTCAAAAAAAAGACGCAATTTCGGCGCAAACGGAGTATAAATATGCCCCTAGGTGAGGTAACAACAAAGCCATCCACTGGCATCTATTTCATGGTCATTGTTGAATATGTGAGACAACATGAATGTGCATGTATATTTTGCCACCATTACATAAGACATTTACCCTTGCTAGTCATTTTTTGGGAGGTATGACATCACTCTCTCTACTCTTTAGTTTGCCACACACACTACATGCCACATTGCTTTTGGCTGCATGAGGTGCTGTAATGCATGGTAGTGATGGGAATGTAGTGTCATGTAGGTTCATTCTACTCAGCCGGCAGAGACCATGGCCTGTCACATGTATCTCCCAGTATGGGTTCTAGTCTAGGTTTGGGTGGAGTCACTGTGGCTGTACAACTCTGGCACAGTGCCCACTCCCTGTACCAGAGCAGGTATTGTCATGTGACCAACGTGAGGCCATGATGTAATATCTTCCCCAGAGTACCTAATTCCTTAGATCAGATTGGGAATGGGCACGGGTGGGTTACTGCTCTGTCATAGATGTGCAGTTAGCATCATTGTAAAAGTGTGTCTCTGACTCATGACAAGTCCATTACTCCCACAGCCCTCTTGTCACCTTCCCATAGGTTATATATATCCTGAGCAGGGTCATTGCACGACAGACATTTCCACAGTGCAGAGAGTGTGTTGATTCTTGGGAGACCAGGATATGTGGCTCAGGAGCTTGGACACATAGTAGAAACTACAGTACATGCCTTTGTTTGTTGGATGCAAAAACAACATGATGATGGACAGATGAGAAAATCCTTCACCCGCAGTCACAGATCTGGGTATAATCTATCCGCTTTTTTGGTTCACATGCCATTTCAGTTTGGATCCAGCCATATGCAAAATAGTGTTCACCATGGGAACAGCCCAGCCCGAACTGCCAGGCCAGATCCTCCCCGGACCAGAAACAAGCATCCTGGGACCAGTTTCAGGGACTCACCCTGAATCATCCAAGCTAACTTGAATCTGGTGACAGAGCAAGCACAGGACCATGTCTGGGCATGCCCTTCCCACTTGGGATGACAAATGCAAAAACAACAGATGATGGACAGAATGCAGAGCAAATAAAACATTCACCCCCAGTCACAGATCTGGGTTTAATCCATCAGTTTTGTTTGCTTGCCATGCCATTCCAGTTTGGACCCAGCCATATGCGAATCATTCTTGACGCTGTTTCCCATGGGAACAGTTCAGCCCGAACTGCCAGGCCAGGTCCTCCCTAGACCAGAAACATATGGCTGGGTCCAAACTGGGGTGGCATGATGAGCAAAAGAATTAATGGATTAAACTCAGATCTGTGACTGGGGGTGAATGTTTGATTGTTTCTGCATTCCGTCCATAATTTGTGTTTATTTGCTTCTGTTTGTTGGAAGCCATCTCTGTAGGATGGACACATATATCCAAAAGTGTGTTCTGTGGCACAGACACATGACACAGAACCCCACCCCGTTAAGTGGTGTGAGTCTGCATTTGTCATTGCACATCTCCACACAGGGACTGGCTAGATGCCTTCTCTACCCACCAGGCCACCCCCTTCATTGTCACCCATGTCTGCTGTTTGAATTTGTACTCTGGCAGTGGTTTGTAGAGAATGCATGGATGAAGTAATTCTCACAGATTGTGTAGGTGTTGCTCCATTCATGCCTAAGGAGTCTACCTTTCAGAAGCCACAGAGATGTGAAGTGCCTCATGGTGGCTCACATCTCAGTCACGTTGCTAAAGCATGTCCAATAAGATGTCAGTAAGTCTGCCTAGTCATTGTAGGGCCCGAGCTGAGTGGTGGGCTGTCCTGAGATTGGGAAATGTGTGCCTGTAGTCATGGCTCAGTACTTATTGGAATGTATATTCCACACTTGGAGGGTATTGACAAAATCGGAAAGGCCAAGCTTGATGTTTTTGACATGTATTTGACTCTACCATTTGCGAAGGGACTAAGGAACATGATCCCTTGATTTGTCTTTTGCATCCATGCAGGTCAATGGCCATCAAAAGAGCTGGTGGAGCACCTACTGTCGCAAGAAGTGGGAGAACCTGAGACGCTGGGCCCAGCAAATCAAGGAAACTCAGCTGCGCCTGTCCACTTAATGTGGGTGAGATGCCCATCAGACAATGACGCCCCCACAATGGCCCACATCCTGGTGGCAGCCTATTTGGAGCTTGATGGGTGAATGAGGGCTGTAAAACAGCCACAAGGGGGTGGGTACACATCATATTCCTGTCTGTCCCATTGCCAAGTGATTGAGTGAGGATCTGACAACTCACACTGACATTTAGAGATGAGACATTTGTCACACAGTAGATGAGGGATTCTTTCGTTGACATGTCATGTGTCATATGCTAATGTGCCTTAGCCTATTGTACCAGGGACCTAGGACTGCACTGGGTGGGAACCTCACACCACTAGCTTTGAAAGGACCACATATGGCTGTGTGCAGTTATCAATCATGTACAGTTTGCTGTTGTAGTGTGTGTATTTTCTATGCGACAGACCACTACCCTTCAGTGTTCCAGGTGAAAGGTAGGTAGGTGATGGATCACTGTCCTCTGCCATGTGTCTGGGTAAATGTGTATGTTGGCATCTGTCACCCAGAAGCTTACTTTCTTCAGTATCTGATGGGTTCTGGTGCCTCAATGCAGTCTGTAATGTGAAGGTGTCCAACATACATGTAACAGGGCTTACATTTTACTTTGCATTCAGCTATTGATCACTACTATCCCTTGGTAAGTAGTGACTGTCCATTGATATGAGTTATGTGTCATGACTGTTGCCAACATTCCTTGGGCCTACACGTCAGCATGTTTCCCTTTCTCTTTAGTATACATATATGAGGTGCAGTTTCATGCATGGTCTAACTGTGTTGATGGCAAGATGTCTTTATTCCCTCATATATATAAATACATATGTGCATGGGAACCTCTATGGGGAATAAGCCATTTACAATGGGGGTACATGTCATGTTATACCATATACAGGAGTATCTCCATTGTCCATTGCCTAACACATACCCTCAATCATCTTGGCATGTTATTTGAAATGTACAACTGCAGTAGCAATGAGGGACATGAGAGGTAGGCCTCGAGATTAGAGACACTGGGCCTGATTCTAACTTTGGAGGACGGTGTTAAACCGTCCCAAAAGTGGCGGATATACCACCTACCGTATTACGAGTTCCATAGGATATAATGGACTCGTAATACGGTAGGTGGTATATCCGCCACTTTTGGGACGGTTTAACACCGTCCTCCAAAGTTAGAATCAGGCCCACTATGTAATATCTATGCCCTGGATGTGGCATCATGTTGCTAAGTGCACTTCACATGTGTCATGTTGAAGGTTTGTGCCATGACTGTTGGCATTCATTATGGAGTGACTTGCATTAATGTTTCAGTCCATGTGTTTGGGTACAGGCATTCATCACAGACGAACATCTGGGTTTGCATGACCAAAATGGGGGTAGAGATGTAGCGTCCCATTGGGCAACCTGTTGAGGGACCTCTACAACTCCTTACAACTTCTGTGTCTCTCCAACATGCAAAGGACTAATAGCTTCTACTGAAGCACTCAATGCATGTCATTATAGGGGGTGCCAGACATCAGGGGTGATCACCATGGGGCTTGATGATTCAGAGTGTTCTGTATTTAGTGGACCTCTCTCCCTAACATTTTACACAAGATGTCTACATTGTTCTTTCCATGGCAAATGTGTAGCCTCTCTGAGTAATATCAATGATACCTCCTTGACTCTATTGGTACAGATGGCACTTGGTGAAGTGTGCATAGTGGAACAGCTTCCAGTGTGTCATGAGTATTTCCTGTCACCTTCTCCAGGCTATTGTACTTTTTTCATCAACATGACAGGATTTTGGAGAAGCATTTATTTATGTTGAGTCCTTATGTTTGTGACAAATAAATGTATGCATTCCCTTGTGTGGGAAATGTGGGAATATATTTGACATTGGCCTATACGTATGTGACAACAAGTAACTGAAGTCTGCTGCATGGGGAAAAACCTTGTGGATTATAAGGTCCTAGTTAATTGGTCACTGTGATTGCACAACTTCAGCCATGCAGTTGTAGTTTTCATAGATCATGATTTTCCTTTGGTCTTCTGTTGACATTCCAGTTGACATATGTTATGGCACATGTGTGGGCCACTTAGGTGGAATTACTAGCTGGGGCCTACTTGACATCATGATAATGTTTGTTAATCAGAGCTATTGTTCAAGTGTGTTCCTGGACATGTGATGACCCCATTTCTGTTTGTCATTGCAGAATCTGTACCGGCAAGCGAAGGAGATGTGGCCGAACCAAGTGGGGAAACATCTGGCCACGGGACCTCGGGTCAAGAGACAAGTAACACAGAGGGACCCAGTGGCCCAGAGGACTTGGGAGGCTGGATCAACCTCACCATCATCATCATCAGATTCCTCCTCCAGTGGCCACTCCCTAGTGGTGGCAGCCCCATCAGGCATCCCCCAGTACCATCCTTGTCTACCAACCCCGGTTCTATCACCGCCTTCCCAGGTGCTCCCCATCCAGGTGGCCTTGCCCACTGACCCAAGAGGGGGGTGTCTCCTTTGCCGGCACTCCCCAAGCACCTGTTACCCTGCTGCCTGCAGCAAGGAGATTATTGAACACCTGAAAAGTATCTCTGTGGGTCAGTCAGCCATTGTAGATGACATCCAGGGATTAGCAACCCAACTACAACAAACAAATGCATTCCTGGAAGGCATTCATGGTACAATGACTGGCCTACAGAGATTCTTTCAGGCTCTGGACTCCTCACTGATGGCAGCCAGTCACCTCCACCTTCCGTCCCCCACTCCAACTCCCTCTTCCCAGTCCAAATTCCCCTTCCCCTACCTAACCAAAACACGCAGGCAGATTCACAGACATCCACCTCAACACCCAAAAGGAGCACACAGATACTCAAGCACCTCAAAACACATTGGCATGCACACAAACAACATCCACCAACAGACATCGCAACAACTCACAACTTCCCTAGACACCCCCAGCATCACCAACACACCATCATGCATACCCACTGGCACTACACCAACAGTCACTGACACATCTACCACACCCATCCTACCCACAGACACCACCCAGCAGACACACAGACATCCATCACTAGTACCACACCTGTAGACTACATACACATAGATATCTACCACATCCACCATACTTGAAGTGACCAACCCAATAGACACCCACCCACCCACCACAGTATCCTCCAGCACCTCCACCCCCTAAGCCCAAGGCACATAAACGCCCTGACTCACCCACCCAACAGATACCCACAAGCATACCTCCCAGAAGCATGCACCCATGACATCTACACCTACACAGCCTACAACCATTCCCCTAAACTTTAAATCCTAACCCTCTTCTGAATACCGTCCCTGTATTCCTAAGAATGCCCTTCCCAGTTTCCTCCACACCCTGTACCAAACCCAAGAAGCCTGCAGCCTCCTCCTATCCTGTCCCTTCCACTTCCACGGCCTCCCCTGCCTCCTACAAGCACCCATACCTGTTCCACTGCCAAAAAGAAGCCCATCCCTCCCATGATGAAGAGCACCCTTCCGAAGCCCAAGCCTAAACCTCCCCTTCACAAATCCTACCCACCCCCAGATAATCCCTGAGGTGCCTACCTGCACCCTTGATGCCCCTTACTGTGGAAGTTCCAAGGCAGTTGGGAGTCAAGTTTACGGACAACACTGTAGTATGTTAGTATGGCTGATATGGATTGGCCAACGGCCTTGGACTTTTTTGAATCGCCTAATTAATAAACCCAAAGAGTTGTTTTGTTTTGGGTACCCCAGGCCGGCGGACAAAAAAAGTGAATTATGACCGTGGCAGAAACCGCCAACATAGACAGCCACTTTAACACTCCGACCGCCACGGCAATACAGACAAGCAGCACGTCGGTCACCGCCAACAGACAGGCGGAAGACAAAGTACCGCCCACAGTATCACAACCCGCCAATCCGCCACCTTTTCCGGGGCGGATTCACCGTGGATAAAAACACGGCAGAAACAGCTTTTGCAATGGGAAAACGCTCACCTGAACACACTCCACGAGGAAGGAGGCTACGATGGAGCCCGAACTACAAATACTCCCTGCGCTTGTCTTCCTGCTGATCTACGATCACCAGCAACGTAAGCGCCAAAGACCACGGTGAGTACTGCATCTACGACATAGGGGAAGGGGGAGGCAAATATCAGGGGGACACACACGCAACACTCCCACCCCCAACCCGACCCTCGCACACCACAACACACACACCAATGCAGTTCCAAACAGCACAGTAACAACCCACATCCTCCCGGAAGAATGCAAAGACAAAACAAAATCAGTTCAAACATTGTAATGTATCAAAATACAGTAACCTACTATATACAGATAGATATACACTTTCCAAATATGTACATCACGATTAGTAGTGCAGGTATGCACATTTCAATGTCCGTGGACCATTGGCCCAAAATGCATGGGCGAGGCCCACACTAGATACCTGTCTACAAACGGAGAGAACACTGCAGGGGCATCAGATAGAAATACAACAGGCACCTCAGGGGGAAGGAAGGGGGGGCACCTCAGCCGGATTACAGCACCACCCCAGATCCACGACGAGGCTCCATGCCCATTGATGTATCCTGGGGAGTGCAAAGCCACAGTCTCTCAAGTCTCTACAGTGGGTGGGTTGCCCACTGTACCATCCTGGGGAGTGCAAAGCCACAGTCTCTCAAGTCTCTACAGTGGGTGGGTTGCCCACTGTACCATCCTGGGGAGTGCAAAGCCACAGTCTCTCAAGTGGATAACAGTCTCCACTGCTTCTAGAGGGGGACTGGTGCCCAGAGTGCTTCATCCTGTGAAGGACAGACGGAGTGGATGCAGGTCTCCACTGGTTCTGGAGGGGGACTGGTGCCCGGAGTGCATCACGCTCCCCGTGACTGTCCGTGTTCCGTCACTGTCCCAGCTGCACATGGGCTAATGATGCTTGATTTGGCGGTGCTTTGCCCTGTTCAGGGGTCTTCACCATGGCGGTCTTTGCCCTGTTCAGCGGTCTTCACCATGGCGGTCTTTGCCCTGTTCAGCGGTGCTTTGCCATGGCGGTGCTTTGCCCTGTTCAGCGGTCTTTAACATGGCGGTCTTTGCCCTGTTCAGCGGTGCTTTGCCATGGTGGTGCTTTGCCCTGTTTAGCGGTCTTCACCATGTTGGTCTTTGGCCTGTACAGCGGTGCTTTGCCATGGCAGTGCTTTGCCCTGTTCAGCGGTCTTCACCATGGCGGTCTTTGCCCTGTTCAGCGGTCTTCACCATGTCGGTCTTTGGCCTGTTCAGCGGTGCTTTGCCATGGCAGTGCTTTGCCCTGTTTAATGGTCTTCACCATGGAGGTCTTTGCCCTGTTCAGCGGTGCTTGCCTTTGCTGTCTCTGACCTGTGCAGCGGTGTGTGGCATTACGGTCCCTCAGTGCCCAGGGGGCTGTGGCTGCCGGGGTCCTCCAGGTCACTGACGCTGGCGGTGGTCTCCTGACCTGTGACGATACTGGTGCCCTCAAGGGCACTGACTCCGGCGGTGGTCTCCGGACCTGTGACGATACTGCTGGCGGTGGCATCCAGGCCGGCGGGGAGGATGGCGGCCTTCTCTGCCGTGCTGCTCTTCCCTGACTTTGGAGGCTTCTTCTGCCCCTTCAACACCTTGGGAGGAGTCACAGCAGACTCACCACTCCCCCCGGGACCCTTGTGAGCTGTTTTTCCGCCAGGAGTCTTCACCCTCTCCCGTCGGCCACTTTCCAACTTAAGGTGCTTTACAGGGGGTGGGCTGCCAGTGCTTTGGTTCCGTGTCACACTGGCTGCCCTGGTGGCCGGTGCACTCCACACACCTTTAACACGCACCACTGGTACCAGACTTTTTTTGGCTGAGGTGCTACTATGGGACCTATGAATTGGAGGGGTGGGGGTGGTGGGAAAGAGGTCAAAGTCGCTGAGGAAGTGTTTCTGACGAACACTGGGATGGGTAGCTGGAGGGGGTGTGGGAGTGGAGGAAAGGTAGGTGGTTGAAGGAGGTGTCACTTTATGTGATTTGGGTGCAGGTGTAGGTACTAGAGGCTGTCATGAGGTGGATGGATGTTGGGTGTGTGGGTGCCCGGGTTTGTGTACTTTGGGAGGGGGCGTCACAGACACACTGGGAGTGGACACAGGGGACGTGTAAATGGTAGTGGGGGTGGTGAGTGCAGGTGAGCGGGTTGTGGTGCTGGGTGTTCTGGTGCGAGTCCTAGTGCCTGTAGATGTAGTGCATGCAGGTGAGAGTGTAGAGGACACTGGGAGGGAGGAGGGAGACAACGAGGTGGGGGACACAGTGGAGGCAGTGTATGTTGCTGTGTCTGTATGTGGGTGATGCTTGCATGAGTGCCTGTGGGATGTGTGGTGCTTATGTTTGCCTGAGCTACTTTTGTGTGTTGGGGTGTGTGCATGCTTGTCTGATGGTGTGCTTGGGATAGGCTGGGGTACAGGGGATTGGGTCTTGGTGGAGGAAGTTGGAGGGGGGAGGCTAGACACAAGAACAATGGCTGCCATCAGTGCTGAGGCCAGAGATTGCAGGGTTCGATGAAGGGCAGCCTGACCAGAATGAATGCCCTCCAGGAATGCTTTACCATGTTGCAACTCGCTTTCTACACCCTGGATGGCATTCACAATGGTAGACTGCAGTGAGTGACCTGAGGAGGTCAATGGCCTCCTCACTGAGGGCAGCAGGGGTGACTGGGGCAGGGCCTGAGGTGCCTGGGGCGAAGGTGATGCCCACCCTCCTGGGTGAGCGTGCACGGAGCGAAGGCTGAGGGGCTGCTGGGAGGGCGGTGCTGGTTGGGGGGTGGCGGCTGTACCTGTAGAAGTGGGGGGCACAGATGGTGCCGCCACCACAAGGGAGCTCCTATCGGCGGACGAGTCCGTGTCGCTGTTTGGTGATCCGGTGACCGACGTGAAGCTCCCCTCGCCCTCCGGCCCACTGGTGTATTCATTGTCTGTGGTGTGGCCCTCCATGGCCATGTGGGATGCAGCTCTCTCGTGCTCCGGTGCCACTGTACCTCCGCCTGATGATGCTGATGCACAAAAGAACAGGGAGAGCACAAAAAGGGGGGGTGAACGACAGAGGAAAGATAGGTTGAGTGCATGGCTTACCGCTACCGTTGGTGGACAATACAGACACAGCAGCCCCCTGCACTACGCCGTGCTCTTGGCCTCTACAGATGCAATTCCTGGGATCTGGCCTATATGGCTATGGTGCACATCTGCACACATAGATGACACAGGGGCATGCATACCTGTACTTGGCACTCTACAGAGGTGGGGTGGAGTGCCCCATGGCATGCATTACGGAGGGGCCTAGCCTACCTAACTCGCCCTGGCCTAGGGAAACCCACAGCCCTCCTACCCACCCAGACCCCTCCACTGTGCGCAAAGTCCGCAGAATGACATTGTACTCACCCCCTTGTGTCTGCTGTGATGCCCTCAAGCGCCCATCCAACTCAGGGTAGGCCACCGCCAGGATCCGGAACATCAGGGGTGGTCATGGTGCGACGGGCACCCCTCCCACATTGGGAGGCCATCCCCATCTGAACCTCCGCCGTCTTCTTGCTCCAGCGGCGAATGTCCTCCCATCTTTTACGGCAGTGGGTGTCCCGTCTCTGGTGGACCCCCAGGGTCCGGACGTGCTTGGCGATGGCATGCCAAATGTCCTTCTTCTGGAGGGCGCTGACCTACATGACATGTACAGGGGAAGAAGAGAAGTCATTAAGAAGTGCACCGTCGAAGTGAGTGGCCCCCATCCCTACCCTTGCCATCTGGCACATGCATTCACAGTCCTTCATGGTCGCTTAACTCTGCCCCCTTGCTACTGACATCCAGCCCTCTCCACCCAGCATACCCCATACAACGTGCTCCCTGTGTACTTACCTGTTGGTCTGGAGGACAGTAGAGTAGCGTGTACTGGGGGAGGACCCCGTCGACTAGCTTCTCCAACTCCTGAGCAGTGAAGGCAGGAGCCCTTTCCCCAGACGCAGCAGCAATTGTCTCTTCCAGACCGAGGTCACAGCAGCACTTGCAGTATAGGTCCTCTCCTGTCGAAGATCAGGTATCGAGTGATTGAACAGCTAGAAAATGGCATTCACGTCCGCGGCGGTGACGTCTGAAGCGGTGCGTATCATCACCGCCGGCGCACTTCCTCATTGGCTCCTGGGACCCATAGGGTCCAATGTTAACCAATGCAGCATTGCGCCACGGTCTATGACGGCCTACCGCAACGGTGTACAGCGCCAGCGCAGATACCTCACACCCCATTGTCCCACTTTAGAGGTCAGGCAGCCGCCATTTCAGGGGCCCACATGGCTTCATTTAGTACTGCATCACACATACATAAGCCTACACTCAACACACATACAGGATGAGTTTTGTATTTGGTGTCGTGTTCTGTGTAGCTGTGGGTACATACCTGGGATTTTGTTGACTCTGTGATCGCTGTTGTCCTTCTTAGGCACCGTCAGCTGGGACTTTTGAGGAGATGGCGGAATCCTCCGGTGTACCGACCGCTGGTGGACCTGTTAACAATGGAGGAGCGACATTTGATCATCACCTACAGGTTTGACTGTGCCACAAACTAGGAACTGTGTACCCAGTTGGAGCCAGACCTGATCTCACCAATCCGCCATCCCACAGGAATACCCCCTGACGTGCAGGTGCTATCAGTGCTCCATTTCCTTGCAAGTGGATCATTTCAAACAACAGTGGCCATGGCATCAGGGATGTCCCAGCTTATGTTTTTCAACGTGCTGCCCCGAGTGTTGTCTGCCCTGCTGAAACACGTAAGGAGCTACATTGTTTTCCCTCAGGTGGAGGATTTGGCTACAGTGAAGGGTGACTTCTATGCCCTGGGACATATCCAAAACATCATAGGTGCTATTGATGGCACCCATGTAGCTCTGGTCCCCCCACGCAGGAGTGAACAGGTGTACAGGAACCGGAAGAGTTATCATTCCATGAATGTACAGATGGTATGTTTGGCAGACCAGTACATCCTCCAGGTTAATGCTATGTTCCCTGGCTCAGTGCATGACGCCTACATCCTGCGGAATAGCAGCATCCCGTATGTGATGGGTCAACTCCAGAGGCACCGTGTGTGGCCATTAGGGGATTCTGGTTACCCCAACCTGTCCTGGCTATTGACCCCAGTGAGGAATCCCAGGACCAGGGCAGCAGAGGAACGCTACAATGAGGCCCATGGGCGGACTAGGAGGGTGATCGAACGCACCTTCGGCCTCCTGAAGGCCAGGTTCAGGTGCCTCCATAAGACAGGTGGTTCCCTATTCTACTCACCAAGGAAGGTGTGCCAGATCATCATCGGCTGCTCCATGTTTCACAATCTTGCTTTGCGACGCCAGGTGCCTTTTCTGCAGGAGGATGGTCCAGATGACGGTGTTGTGGCAGCTGTGGAGCCTGTGGAGCCTGTGGACAGTGATGAGGATGAAGCTGAGGAAGAAGACATAGACAACAGGGAGTCAGTCATACAGCAATATTTCCAGTGACACAAGGGTGAGAACAATTTTTTTACTATCCCATTCACTTTCACACTTCTACCTCTGTCCTGTCTGTCAATTAGTAGCAGTATATGGTAACTGAGTTGTACATTTCCATTATGGTTTCACAGGTGTGGTTACCAACGTGTGTCATCTGCTTGCATCCTTCATGGACTTGTGATGTGTGACATAGGTATGTTGACATTACATATTCGAACGGATTTTGCCATTGTCCTAGTTAATACACATTTTCAAAATCACAGACTGACTCCAGATTGTTTTGTGGTTCAAGGGTGTTTATTGAAGTGCTAATTATTGGAGGGGGCGGCAAAATGGTGATGGGTGATGGTGGAGGAATGTCCATGGCAGAGTCCAGTCTATTAGTCACACAGGTGCATTGCCCATATGGGCATAGGAAGTGGAGCTGGGACAGTTCCAATCTGGACAGGGTAACAAAGTGGGACAGTGGGAGGACAATCAGGGTGGTCTCCTTTCCTGGCGGGGGTCTTGCCATCTTGCTCTGTCCTGTTCCTGGATCTCAGGGACTGCTTGCGGGGTGGTTCTCCGTCTGCAGGGGGTGGGGTGCTGGTGTGGTTGTCCTGTGGTGGGGCGTCCTGTCCACTAGCGCCGGCGGAGGTGGTGGGCAGTTCATCGTCCATGCTAGTGTCAGGGACCCCTTGGAGTGCCACGGTGTCCCTCATGGTGTTTTATATGTCCTTCAGCACCCCTACGATGGTGCCCAGGGCGGAGCTGATGGTTCTAAGCTCCTCCCTGAACCCCAAATACTGTTCGTCCTGCAGACACTGGGTCTCCTGAAACTTGGCCAGGACCGTCGCCATCGTCTCCTGGGAGTGGTGGTATGCTCCCATGATGGAGGAGAGGGCCTCGTGGAGAGTGGGTTCCATTGGCCTGTCCGCCCCCTGTCGCACAGCAGCCCTCCCAGTTCCCCTGTGTTCCTGTGCCTCCGTCCCCTGGACCGTGTGCCCACTACCACTGCCCCCAGGTCCCTGTTGTTGTTGGGGTGGTGGGTTATCCTGGGTTCTCTGTAGTGGTGGACACACCGCTGATTGACGTGTCCTGGGTATGGAGGTATGGGCTCGCTGGGTTGGTGCTGTGCTGGTGTTACCAGAGGGTGGAAGGTCAGTGTTGGGCTGTGCCTGTGCAAGGGGAACCGACTGTCCCGAGGCCCACGATGGTCCGGGCTGGTCATCTGGATCCAGTTGGCCAGAGCTGCTGTCATCACTGTGGGCCTCTTCTGTGAGTGGGGTAGAGATGTCAGGACCCTCCTGTCTGGTGACGTTGGGTAGTGGTCCTGCAGGGGTATAAAAGCATGATTATTGCATGTGTGTGTGTCATGGTGTGCAATGGGTGGGTGAGCGTGTACCCCAGTGCTAGCATTCCAGTGTGGGGGCTTGTGTGATGATGGTTGGTGGGGGGTGTTAAGGGTATGTGCTGTGGTCATGCTTTAGTGAGGGGTGACCATGCTTTGGTGTTGCATGCAGGGCTTGGTGTTGGGATGTGTGGTTTGTGTTATGAGTACATTAGTGAGGATTTGGTGTGATAGGGGAGGGGGTGAGGGTGGGGGTGTGTGATAGCATGCAGGTAGGGTGGGGGATATGATAGTTAAGATTTGACTTACCAGTGTCCATTCCTCCACCGACTCCTCCGAGGCCCTCAGGATGCATGATGGTCAAGACCTGCTCCTCCCATGTTGTTAGTTGTGGGGGATGTGGGGGGTCCGCCGACAGTCCGCTGAATCGCGATGTTGTGCCTGGATATCACGGAACGCACCTTCCCCCGTAGGTCGTTCCACCTCTTCCGGATGTCCTCCCGATTTCTTGGATGCTGTCCCACAGCGTTGACCCTGTCGACGATTCTTCGCCATAGCTCCATCTTCCTGGCTATGGAGGTGTGCTGCACCTGTGCTCAAATAGCTGTGGCTCTACCCGTAGGATTTCCTCCACCATAACCCTGAGCTCCTCCTCGGAAAACCTGGGGTGTCTTTGGCGTGACATGGGGTGGTGTAGGTGATGTGTGGGGTGGTGTATGTGTTGATGAGTGTGGTGATGTGTGGTGGTGTGGGGTGTTTTGAGCGTGGATGTTGTATGGGTGATGGTGTTGTGTGCCTCTGTGTGGTGGGGTTGTCTATTGCTGTTGTCTCTCTCTGGCCTTCTTTCAGATTAATTGGTCGTAGGGGTTTGTGGGTGATTTGGATGTGTGTTTTATATTGAATTGGGTGTGTGGGAGTGATATTTGTATGTGTATCAGGTGTGTGTATTTCAAACTGTCCAATGTGGCGGTGTTTTTGAGATGTGTGTGTATTTTGAGTGGATTCGTGGGTCGTAATAGCATGGGCGTGTTTCTGTTGGCGTGACGGTGGAGGTTTTGTTTTCGCCAGTTTATCACTGACCTTTGGTGTGGCGGAGTTGTGTGGGTGTCTGAATTTCGGCGGTTTCCGAGATGTGTGTCATAATAGCTGTGGCGGAATTCCGCGGCCGTGGCAGTGTGTTGGCGGTCTTCTGCACGGCGGCAAGCGTTTTTTACCGCCAATGTTGTAATGACCCCCATAATGTTGTTCCTGAGTGGCTTGTGTTGTGTGCCCACAGTTGTGTGTGTTTCAGCCTGCTTGCTGTCCTTTTGCTATTGTTTGCATTATCCTACTTTGTAAGCAGTGCTGGTGTCACCTAAGAGGAAGGTGTATATTGAGTGAATGTATATGTGGGTGTGAATGCAATGGTAGTGTCATGGCATTGTGTGCTGTTTGTTACGGTGACTATTTCATCTTCGGTTGTCCAGTGTGAGAATGTAAGGTTTTGGACTGGTTCCCTGACATGGCTTATGTATTGATTCATCTATTATGTGTCAGCTTGAGTTTTGTTAGTGCAGACATAGGATATGTTCAATTATGCTAGCTCAGTTTGTAGTTGCCTGTGAATGTGTCCATTTAGTTGTGTGTCCCTTGTAACTATTTCCTGTAGGGGTAGACCCATGCATTTGTAGACATTTGTGCTTTGTAGAATTGTACTTCCGCATTGTGCAGATGATCATGACATTTGTGGATAGTATTATTTGTGCCTGAAAACATGTAGGGCCCTTTCCTGTGCACATGTTGTTTTATGGGCATATGCAAAGTGATATGTGTCCCAGTGCAGTCTCTTTCCCTGAGTGTTCCTGTTGCCCCCACCCCAATAGTGTAAATAGTGTGTGGATATTGCCCTTTGTCTATTTGTCTCTCTGTGTATTGTGCATGCCATTGTCCTTTCATTGTGCTATGATGCGTGTGTCCATTGCAGGGTTGTTTAGTGGTGGTGTTGTTTGTGTTTAGTGCCACATTGTGACATACGTGTGTTGTATGTGATGACAGTCCCTGGCCTGTGTGGAATGTGGGTGTGTCAGTTGTATTTGTATGTGTGATGTTTGTGTGTTTTTGCTGGTATGTGTAAGAATATTGTGTAACCTTCAATGTCCTTGTCCCTGAGGTGTGTGGTCGTATGTTTTTGTGTAGTGTCGTGGTGCAGTGTCAGTAACCTGCCCAAAGGGGGCATATTGCGACTGTGCATGTGTCATTCATGGTACTTGATTCAGATGTGGGACACAATGAAAAGTGTACTTGATGTGGGCAACTTTGCTACGATCTATTGTTCAGGTTAATCACAAAGGTACGTGTGTATACTTACGCTCGGTGGCATCCCTGACAGCATTCATTTTGGTCTTGTTTGATGATCACCAATAGTGGTAGGATGTCAGCATCAGATGTGTGAAGCTGTCTGGAGGTGAGCGTCTCCCTTTATACTGTCCATTTCCACCTGCTGAGACGTGGTAGTTGGACCAAAACAGTCACATGGTGACTCCGGAATGTCTCCGGTGGAAACACTGTCTCCGCCAGCCTGTTTGTGCTTTCTCGTGACCGTGGTGGTCTTAGATGCCCAGCGTTGGTGGCAGTACTGCGACAGTCTTTGCTCTATGTATCTCTTAATATGGTGGTCTGACCGCCAAACTGACGGACTGCAACCTCCGCCATGGTAGTTGACAGACTGCCAAACTCATAATGAGGACCAAGGTCATGTTTTTTTTAGAAAGTTCAGCACAATCAGCTTGATGCAATGCGCTAAACTCAGGGCCCTAAAATATCCACCATCTACCATAGCCTTGGCTATATTACTACCATGGTCTGTGCTACCAAATCAATTTCTGAGACCTCTGGGTCACAGCGATATAAACACCTTGGAGCTAAAGTCTTCCAAGATGTTGCAGCTATATGATATTTCTCCATGCTGCACATCGCTACCTTTGAATGACCAAGCACCTTTAAAAGTTCCTTCAGTGCTGAGACCTGTGGCTATCTCTTACCTAACCTCCACAAAAGAGATCCAGTGTGCAGTGATAAACATGTAATCAGTTGCTTGACAACTGGTCCACATCTGTCGGCAAACATGCCATTTTATTGGATGGGGTTCATAGGGCTCTTTCCTGCCTAAACATGCCCATAATAGTAGCTTGGATTGCTTTCTGTTGATGTGCCACTGATGCAGGTGACTTCCAGAGAGAACCAGGAGGTGGTAGACTCAAGGTACGTTTTAGGGGATTCACTGTAGGTGGTGGTGTCTCCATCAGAGTCTTATGCCATTTTGAGTTTGCTGATGTGGGTGATGCTGCCATACAGCTGGGGACAGGGCTGCTTTGTGAAAGCTGTCACCCTCTTCTTCCTCATCACCTCCTATCACCATGATCGGAGTGCTCCCCCTCTCTCATAACACCATCAGTTATTTATTAAAGGTACTCCTCCCCACTGGATTTCGCGATATTTTTTCATATGGGTCGTTTGACCTCCAGTACCATCGTGCGAACCACCCTAACCTCAACGAAGGCCAGCGTGCCAAATGGAGAATTTTGCAATGCTATACTCCTGATTGCTAATCCTAAAAAGTCTCAAACTGGGGAGGATAACTTTGAAGTGTGCCACTGCCTATGGCTAAATAACTGGAGGTAGGTGAGTGTGTCAATTGCCTCTCTGCAGTGCATACTTCAACTGAAGTTGTGGTGGGTACAGGTCTTAGCTGTGGCCTTGCAAAATGGAAGCTGTTGGTGGTAGTGGAACCAGTGCCACATCCCTCAGAGCAGGTTGGGGGTAATCTCGGTGTTCTCTGAACTGGCTTCCATATTGACAATCACTTGTTCTTCCTTATCTCTGGCTCTTTCCCTAATTCCAGGGCTTTAGAGAAGTTTCCTTTCCCTTATCTCTCATGGTAGGTCTCGGACATATCATCCGAAGTGGGAGTTAAAGAAGATGGTGGCTTTTCTTTGCTGGAAATCGGAAATCCATTGCTCCATTAAAGTCTACATGTTGATCAGCATGAAGCTCAACCTCCTCTTCTGCTCCTACTTAAGGAAGAATTGTTGCTGGCTGCAGCTCATGTTGTCCACTTTGCTTAGTTTCCTGCAACAATGGGGTATTTGAGTACTTGTGGCTGAAACAAATCCAATTCAGACTCACTGTTTGTCATCTTGATTGCAATGGCTGCTTTTCTCAGAGACATGGGCTTTAGCTTAGGTTGGGGTGGTGCTGTTGTAGTGGAAGTGATACTCCCAGCTTGTTGCCTGGAGGATGATGCAGAAGGCACACATTTCCTGAAAAAGGTGAAAGACAGCACACCAGCGGTGGCAATCTGCTTCTATGTCTTCTCCTCACTGAACACTTTCCTAGGAGGAACACCTCTTGGGGTCTTATTTATACTTTTTGGTGCAAAACTGCACTAAGGCAGTTTTGCCCCAAAAAGTTTTGCCCTGGCTTGCAACATTTTTTAGCACCAGCTGGGCACCATATTTATGGAATGGTGCAAGCCGGTGCAAAGGGTAGGCTAGCTTAAAAAAAATGACGTTAGGCAGTTTGGAGTCAAAATAAATGATTCTGACCAGATTAGCATCATTTTTTGACGCTAAGGGGCATATTTATACTCTGTTTGCACTGAATTAGCATCATTTTTTTTTTTACTCTAATTCAGTCCAAAACTAACTCCATATTTATACTTTGGTGCTAGACCCGTCTAGCACCAAATTTATGGAGTTAAAGTCATTTTTGGGAAGTGGAAACCTACCTTGCCTTAATGAGATGCAAGGTAGGCAAAAAAATTACTCTATGGCCTTAACGCCATATTTATACTCCCATGTAAAAATGGTGCAAGGGAGGGAGGAGGGGTCAAAAAGCAAGCTTTGCCACATTTTTTAAGACCTGGGTCAGGGCAGGCGTTAGGGGACATGTGACCCTATTTCCATGGTGGAACACCATGGAATAAGCCCAGAGTCGCCCTCCTTAGGCCCTAGGGGCACCCCCACCCACACTAGAGGGACTGCGAGGATGGGGGACCCCATCCCAGGTAAGTACAGGTAAGTGCATTTTATTTTTGAAAGTGCCATAGGGGGCCCTGAAATGGGCCCCCATACATGGCACAGGGTGAAATGGCCATGCCCAGGGGACCCCTGTCCTCTGTGCTGGCTACTGGGGTGGTGGGCATGACTCCTGCCTTTTCTAAGGCAGGAGTCATGTGGCATGGTAGGTTTAGCACCATAAAATGACGCTAATCTGGTTAGAGTCTTTTTTTTTACTCTAACCTCCCTAAAGCCATTTTTTGGTGCTAAACCCTCTTCTTCTATAATGCCAGCCCCACCCGACTAAAGTCATTTTTTTAAACTCTAGCCTACCCTTTGCACCGGCTTGCACCATTCCATAAATATGGTGCCCGGCTGGTGCACAGAAATGGTGCAAGCCGGTGCTAAACTTTTTGGGGCAAAACTGCCTTAGTGCAGTTTTGCACCAAAAAGTATAAATAAGGCCCCAAGAGTCCCCAGGAGGAAAAGCTCCCCCAAAACGCCCCCCATAAGGACAGGGGAGATGTGGTTAGACCAGGGTACATCATAGAGACCATCAATGCCTCCCTTTTAGCCGCTGTAAAAGCCTTAACTTGGCAGTCACACAAAATGGAGATCCACCTAGAACTAACCCACATGCTTACCCAAAGAATACTAACCATAGACAGTAAACTGAACCCACTGTGTGGGAAATTAGACAACTGGGACCATAGCGGAAGGGAGGATAAGGCGTCCACGGGGGCACAAAATGATGAAATAATAGATGAACTGACGACCCTCCCAGATTTACTAACCAGCATCATCCAGCACTGTAAAACAGCTGTAGGAAATTGCAAAAAAAAATCTCGCATGGGAGCAGTGGACATCCAGCAAAAGACTGTGGGGGTCATTACAACCCTGGCGGACGGTGTTAAAGCGGCGGTAAGACCGCCAACAGGCTGGCGGTCTTTTTTTGAGTATTATGACCATGGCTGTTACCGCCATGGTCATCCGCCACTTCACAGTTCCGCCCGCTGGGCTGGAGACCTGGGTCTCCAGCCCGGCGGCCGTCACAATATCGCCACCGGAATTTCGACCAGGCTTACCGCCGTGGACTTCCAGCAGTAGGAACCGCCATGAAATCCATGGCAGTAAGCCCTATCAGTGCCAGGGAATTCCTTCCCTGGCACTGTTAGGGATCTCCCTCACCCCCCACCCCCACCCCCACCCGACTCCCTCCCCTGCACCCCCCACCACCCCTGCCACCCTCGAAAGGTGGCAGGGCCCCCCTCCCCACCCCGACCCCCAACATCACATAACTCACACACACACAACATGCACCCAGGCACCACCAACACACATACACGCACACACACCAACATACATGTCTACATCCACACACTCAGTCAGAAACGCACGCCCATATACAGACATACACACACACATCCATACAGACATACATACAGACATACATGCACTCATTCCCAACACACGCAACACACCCACAAGCATACACGCACTCACAACCCCCCTCTACATACACAGACGAACACCCCCATGCACCCACATAACACGCAACTAAACCCCCCGCCCCCCTCCCCTAACGGACGATCGACTTACCTTGTCCGTCGATCCTCCGGGAGGGGACGGGAGCCATGGGGGCTGCTCTGCCGACACCACACCGCCAACAGAACACCGCTGCACCGAATCACAGGACGTGATTCGCTGGGCGATGTTCTGTTGGCGTGGCGGTGGAGGTGGAGCAACCTCCACTTCCCCGCCGCCCGCCAGTATGGCTGTTGGCGGCTCTCCGTCGTAAAAAGGACGGAGAGCAGCCAACAGTCATAATACGCCGAGCGGCAAACCGCCACTACTGGCGGTCTTCCGCACGGCGGTCCCTCTGCGGTCTTCTTAAAAGACCGCTGAGGTTGTAATGACCACCTGTGTCCTTTGAGTTACCCCCCAAAGAAGGCCCAACACTGCCCACAGAAGTTGAAGAGGGAAGTGGGGAGTCAGAATTAGACAATATGCAACAAAAAGCGGAACCCCTAGAATTGCAGCCTTCTGTACCAACTAATATGTCAGTAAACAGTATAGAAGAGCAAGTTTCTGATGTAAACCACAAGCCATTGTGTGAGCGTGATCTTAGGGCCAAGCAGCAAGCACAAGTAACAAGACAGCAGAAAAAGAAGCTGAAAAAAACACTTAAAGTCGCAGAGCAAAAAAAAAAAAATCATAGATGCAGCGGATCTGGTGACCCACAGCAGCCACCAGGGCAGATCGAGTCCTATCCAATTTTCCGGCAGAGGTCACAATCGAATGTGACACATGAAACCTGTGTCCTGGAACAGACTCGTAGAGTAATCGACCAGGTTGGAACAGGGAAGGTAAAGTCTTACAATGACCTAAAAACGGAAGAATGCTCTATCATAGGGCCGATTGAACAGAAAGCGGCCACGGATCCAACACCCTCCAATGGCAACAAGCACGAAATAGTAAAGGATAATTCAACTCCAATAGGAGAACAAGCAGCCTCATTGACTTGTGAGACAGAGGTTGTGACGGGCCTAAAACAACTGGCCACGGTGGAGGGAGGCGAGTCGGTCATAGAAAGGGCTGTCAACAAGAAGCAGCCCCCTTCGACCGGTCAGCCGGTCCCAGTCGATAGAAGGAGCCTTGTATGGGATAAGGAAACAGAAATTCCCTCATATATTAACAATGACGCCCGAAAACTATATGAAACATACAATAGAAAGGTCACGACGAGTCCCGCAACTCAACATCAATACCAGGAACTACTAACACAAGGCCACAGTAGTCAACCAAATGGAATAGAACAGGGAGGGAGACAGGAGGATTATCTCCGGGAATCTAACCCAAGCGAGAAAAGAGTCGATTTGAAGTTTATCGAAGAATTTCCTGCATGCACAGACGCAATGGAGATTGCTCAGGGAGACGCCTGGAGTAGAGATCATAGACAGCAAATATTCGCACACACTGTCCCATCAGAACACCCCATCATATATAAGCCAGAGAACGATCAGGTGCACCAGGGGTCTTCAAATACAAATAGCATAAATTGGAAGGAAATTGTCGAACAGCCGACAATAATATTCTCCCCCCTATATGCATCACAGGGCTCCTTGGATATACTAAACAGGTCAAACATCCTGAGAATATTGCACCACATACCATCACTACTCACATCGGGGGACCTCCTACAAGTAAATTTCAATGAATACCCATGGATCTGCCCAGGAGAATCTACATTAACATCTTGCGTTAACCAGGCCCTGGTTGATAAAATCTTCGAATATGAGGGAATCCTGGAAGGCTGGGGCATAAAAATTAGCAAACCAAGAAAGGAGCGCTATCCACAAGTGCTAACCAGGGAAATTCATGCCAGACACCCAATCAAAAAACCATTCAGCGCCTTGAGAAGCACTCCGGTGGTAGAACCATTGATGATAGACAAGAAGATTTCTGTACAGCTAAGAAAGCACGCTGGAAAGCGCCAATCGGAGAGCGTAAGAACGGACTATAGCATCTCAGGAAGGTCCACCTGGGACTTGCTCCCTACAGCTTTGAACATCAATGAGAAAATGTGCTTTTAACTATCTGGTCCCCCACAAAGTAATATAGGCAATACGATTAAGGTCATCAGTTGGAATGTGGCTGGGCTAGCCTCTCTCATTGCTAGCCCCAACATTGAGGACTTCCTAAACATGCAGATATTCTCTGCTTCCAGGAAACCTGGATGAAGGAACCATAAACCATTGCTGGTTTTGCAACCACTCATGCCCCCACAAAAAAGAAAAACTTGTTTGGAAGACACCTGGAAGGTCTTGCTACATATGTCATTTTAGAACGAGCAGTGAAATCAGTCCTGTGGGAGAAATCAACCAACGAGGCTCATGTAATAACCATATATGGCTTTGTCCTGACTAAAAAAGCAGCACCAATTACAGTCATAAATTTATACTTAAATCCTAACCGAGAAACTAAACAGACAAAGCTTAAGACAATCCTGTCTACGCTAAAGGAATATGCATATGAGTATGCGGACCATGAACTTTTAATCGCGGGTGATTTCAACACTCATCAACTTGGGCAGGGCGCGAGTCTCCCTAGAGATTCTCTGAGACCCGCCCTAGATACTTCTTTTTACAGAACACCAACTGAGATCATCACATGTTAAGATAACGAAGCAGGGCCCGTCTATTCCAACATTTAAAAATATCTCTATCTTAGATATTATCTTCCTGAGTCCGGCCCTTTGGAATAGATGCCTAAATTACGAGGTGATCCAAAGATCTGAGAGTGATCACAACCCCATTACAATAGAAATCACCCTGGAAGCAACAAGTCTGCCGTCCTACATAGCCATTGACAAAGAGAATCAAATGGAGTGAGAAGGATAAGGTAAAATACGAGCTTTGGAAGAAAGCGTATGGACCCCCAACCTTAGAAGGAGAAATTAGCAATATTGGTAAACAGTGGGCAAGTATGATAGAAACCTTACGTTCCTCATTAAGTGGCCCAGCTCAACAAGGGCTCAAAGACACCAACAGACAAAAGGTGTTGCTGCCCAACTCAACAAGGGAATATGTTCAGAGGAAATGAAAGTGCAGGCAGCTAGAACAAAGATACAGTTGGAACAAATCCTCTGCAGTAGAAACTCTCAGGAGACAGGCGAGGAAGGATCTTAAGGGGAAGGTTTGGAAACTGAAGCAGAAGGAGATTGAAGAACGCTGGATCCACGTACAAGCTTTGTTGCCCCCTAACAATAGTAGAGAGTTCTGGAATTACATAAATGACCTAGAACATGGGCCAACAAGTAAGTCTAACGCAATAGCAGCCAGTGTCTGGGAAAAACACGTGGGCTCCCTTTATGTGGATCCGGGACGCATTGAAACCCAGGGTACCATGGGGATGCAACTCAGTCTTGAAGGCCTAGAAAACACTACATTAACGGTCACAGCCAAATCGACTAAAATGATCCTAAATAGTATTAGGCGGGACGGAGCTCCAGGCCCAAATGGTCTATTTAAACATATTTAAGGATGACTAAGACTTTTGGGCAGCCCCCTTGACCACCCTCTTCGACAACTGCCTACATCAATCAGACGTTCCTGGAACCTGGAAAGGCTCATTATTGCATTCTATTTTTAAAAAGGATGCCTCTACCCTCCCGAGAAATTAAAGGTTAATAGCCCTATTGGATGAGAACGGCAAGGCCTATGCAAGGATCCTGCTTTGGGAACTGGAACATTGGATTACAGAAAAAACAACATTATATCAATGTACCAAACAGGATTTAGGCCATGCTCATCCACCCTAGACAATGTGCTGGCTCTCACATATTTAGGACAGAAAACCTTGAAACCAGCTGCTCAACCTCTCTTTGCATGTTTCATTGATTACAGTGTGGCTTTTGATGGCGTAGTACGCCACATACTCTGGAAGAAGTTGGTCACCTGGGGGATACCCGGGAATTTACTGGCGGCAATATTGGCACTCTACTCTGACACATGGGTGAGAGTAAAGATTTTGAAAATGCATGTGACCAAAAGAATATATCCTAACAAAGGCCTAAAACAAGGTTGTATCATTGCTCCCACCCTTTTCAATCTCTATACAACCGACCTTGGTAAGGATATACTCAGAGGAAATACATTTCCCACGAAATTGGGAAAGACAGTGCTTCCTATAATCCAATATGCTGATGATGTAGTCCTGCATGCCCAAACTCAACTGGGCTTTAAAAGGGGCTTGACCGTCCTGCACGATTACAACGAAAAAACGCTCTGAAGGTTCATGCAGTGAAAACCAAGGTTTTGGTGTTCAGCCGCCAGTCGCAGAAATATCCAAGAGCATGGAAGCTTGGTGCTTTACAAATAGACACGGAAGAAAAATACCAGTACCTTGGAATATGGCTGTCTAATGCCGGTAAAATAGCACACCAGGCAACAGCACTAAGGACAAAGGCAGAGAGAACCACCTACGCTTTAGCTAAACTCTATCTCTGGCTCCAAGCATCTACTTACGAATCAATGCAGAGAGTTATAAAAGCAAAACTTACCCTCTATTACTTATGGCTATTTAGCATACCCAGGTAGGATAACAAGAACTCTGGCGAAATGTCAAATGAGAGCATTCAAAAGGATGTTTCAAATCCCTAAATCCACCAGACATGCAGGGATACACCTAGAATTTAACATAACAAGTATGGATATAAATTGCAAAATAGTCATAATTAAGCTATTTCATGCTGTCTCCAGGGCCAGTACTGACGATTTGAGGGGTTCGCCGAAAGTAATCTTTGAAGACGTTTCCAACAGCTGGGCCACCTATTTCAGGCAGGTCGAGGTTTTTTTTATCTAGTACCCCATGTCTTCACCAGATCCCCTAATATCGAAGTCCCGCTTAAAAAAGATACTGAAAGATCACGGCACTCAAATCTCCAGAGTAAAGGACATTGCCATAATTAGGGAAATCAGGGGGGCAGAGGGTTTAGCTGAGTCGTATAGTGTCGCTAACCTTCAGCTGTATATGACGGCAGCCCTGGGAGCTTGAACTTTCCGAAGCATTTTACATATGTGACTCCTATCATTACCGGCTGGGGAATTTAGATACAGTAGGAAATCAATGTGGCGGCACTCTCAGGGATGTATTCTATGTAATTATCACACTGAATCCATTTGTCATTTAATATGCTATTGTCCGGGTTTGGCCTCAGAGAGCCATCAACTTTTAAAACCCCTTTTTCTGAAATGTGGTGTAAGGACACGTAAAGTAGCCGTTAAATACATAGTTACTGCAGAGATTCCCATGGAGCTGGCCCGTCTTGGGAAATTCTTCAGCATCATGAGGAAAAACCTATTGCAAGCATGTGCCCATCAACTTACATGAATTAAAAAGCAGGAGGCAGCACCTAAAGCCAAATTGTTAACTAAGTGGCTGATACACCCCCCCAAATGTTGACTTTGAATAGTTTCAAAAAGGGCAACTGCATGCTCCATCTGCACTTACATATGAGACCCAACATAGACCTTGAACATTAGTATGCTGCCACAGGGGGTAGGACCCGAATGGAGGCGAATTATGCATTGTAGGATATCTGTTTCTCAGTTTTAAAGTCTTTTAGCACATTTGTATAAAGATTGTTATAGATTTGTCTTATTTCACATTTTTTGGTATTTTTATTACACTCCTTTCAGGCAGTAATTCTATTTGTATGCTTATAACAATTTTGTTTTAATTATATTGTGTAGGCTTGTACACTCCATACACATTGTGGTGACTCCTACATAATTCCCTCTAATAAGCGCACTCAGATTCTATAATTTTAACAGGTGTAGGAAATCCTTTCTATGTAAGAAGTAACTGATATGTATCGCAAGATGTGGGTATGTTGCATTTTTAAAGATCATCTACATGCCATTTAGCATTCTATAATTACAACCAAGTTCGGTGATTTAAGTCCACTCTAGTCCAAGAGAACTTTAGGTAATGGCATGACAATAGATGTTGCGAAGGATATGGCGTTTTACTATGAAGTGTAATTTTAGCTTGCTCTTTGTTTTATTGTATTTTCTACTATTTTGTTCTTTGCAAAGGTTTTACATAATCATGCAAATAAAGATTCATTCATTCATACTTAACTGTGAAACCTTTTTCCCTTATAAAAGCTAGAAAAAGGAATGCAAAGACATACTAGGCCCCTACTGCAACTCCAGGCCACCCATCACAAACACAATCAAATTTAAAAAAGGTATAAATCTATACTGCTGTATACCCTCTACCTAACAACCCCTTACCCAAACTTTTCTTAACTTACTTGTGATGTCACAAAAACAAAGGGCCTGATTTAGAGTTTGGCAGATTAGTTACTCTGTCACAATGTCCGTAGAAATATAAATTCCATCATATGCTACAGGATTTATACTTCGGCAGATGGGATATCCGTCACCTACATGACGGATTAAGCTCAAGCCAAACTCTAAATCAGGCCCAAAGTCCTTGATAAAATCCAATAGCATATATACAGCAGGAATTGCAGACAGAGTGATCATTTCACCTCAAAATCCAAATGAAAAGTGACCAGGAGATGGGCAAAGCAGTGGGAGGAGGCTTCTGGACAGGAAGAGGAAGATGGAGTCTTCGTGCACTTTGTTTCTGTTGAAAATAATAAAAAATGCTTTTGGCGCTAAATAACAGCCTTGACCATCCACTCATGCAGAAAATCAAATCTAAAATGTATTTTTGAGTTGATTTAGTTGCTACTTGAGTGGAAACTCTACTTAAGAAGGAGCTGGGGCTGTTCACGATCACCAGCATCACAAAATGGTGCCCGGAAGGCTGTGTAGAGGCCGGAACTCACCTTAGCTGGTGGCAAATCTTGCTCAAACTTGAAAGCACATGATACAGGAGCTTCGCCTTGTTCATGTAAAATTATGCACGGAGCATAACCCAACATTTAGTGCTATGTTCCTAAAGCAAAATGCAATGTTGCATCCAAAATGAAAAAATAAAGCTAAATGCAACAGAACAGGAACAGCAGCAGCCAGAAACCACTCACTTTCTGTTCATATGCTGTTGGCTAGGTTTTTTCTCCCCAAATTACTCCAATGGGCATAACTGGGCATAATTGCTCAACTCTCAGTAATTTGTATCACAAGAGTAACAAAAAATGACTCTGATTACCCTGGCATAATTCAAATTTCACCCGACCTAATTTATGGATAAATTGGGAAATATATTACCAGTGATGACAGCTGAGGAGAAGAATCATAAACCATGTTAATTGGATTAATGTGCTAATGTCTTTGTACTGACGCAACTTGACCATTAGACACATCGACATGCTTGTAACTCTGAAGGAATTGAAGAAGTGTGAAAATGATGATATCATTGTTGTTAATATTGAACTCCATCTTGAGAAATTAGGCTTAATTTATGACTGTTTCTATCACAGTGTCTTTCAATTTAAACCACCTTCTGACCACAAATGCCATATTATGCTGTAGATACCTTTCATGATCGATTACTAAGAGTTGATGAGATTAAGAAGAAGTTGAGAAATGGAATCTAACACATGAACAAAGTCGGACAATAATTTTGGTTGCCATCGATGATACCATGATGTTTCGTCAATTGACAAGTGGGGTTACATTACGCTATCATCTAGAGAGATGTAAGTTAAGGAGGCAATCAGACAACACAGTGATGGGACTTGCTATGAGGTTGTTGACAGGGAGGCATGCAATAAGAGCATCACTCATTCTTGGGCTATGTCTAGATGTCCCTAGCTGGTGCTTTTTGTTTTTAGGCAGTAGAAAGCATATTCTTACATTTAATCTTTGAAAATTCATATCTTCGGTTTCATACTTTGGCCATTTGTCATTTTGGTGTGATGTTAAAGATACAAATATTTCCTATATTTATAAAGTGGTTTTCGGTTTTTATTGTGTGTTGTGTTTTACTTATTTACTATTTTGTTGATATTAAATGCTTTACACACCTGTCTCCTAAGCTAAGCCTAACTGTTCATGGGCCTAGCTACCGAGGGTTCAACAAGGATTCATTTATTGAGATGTTGACTGGACCTAGTGTGGGACTGTGGTCTGTTACTAGGTGTGAGTGCATACCTGCCCGTACAAAAAAACAAAACATTTTGAACAATACAAAACAAAAATATTCTTACATTTTATATTTTTTACTCAAGATTTTTGCAGTGACAATATCTTTGACTCGATTTCCGTGCCACACAATATTATTGAATCAATATTTTGTTTAATTACCATATCACTATTGGCTTTCTTGCTGTAGCAGTGAAAATCAAAGAGCTGTTCTGAGAATTTCCATCATTTCAATAGTTCACATATAATACCTTAATACTAATTTCTCTTCCCCTGCCTTTTCCCTCTTCTCCCCCTTAAATATGTGATTTTCTCCAACTAGACAGTTACCTGTGTCCCTTTCTGAGTATGAGAAATTGGATAGGGCAGGGTACAAGAGATGAACAGAGAGTTAAATAGAACAGCATAGCTGTAGATATAAAGTAGACGGAGAATTGGTGGTGATAGAGATCATGTATAAAGACAATTGAGGTAGGGCAAGAAGTGAAGTAAATAAATGAAGGTGAGGTAGACAGAAACAAAGATCGTGAGGATAGAAAGAGGAAGATGTAGGGAAAGAGAGGTTGAAAAACAAGTATGTTTTCATAGTATGGCATAGACGTAGAGACGGGGAGAAGAAAATGTAAAGAGAAGCAGTGGAGGTACGATACTCCAAGGAATGAGGTAGAGAGACAGGTCATGTGGAATACAAGGTGAATTAGACAGAGGTAAATGCAGTTAGACATAGCAACCGATAGAAGCATTAAGGAAAACAAGACAGAAAGAGAGCAAACTGAAAGGATGTATAGAAGACAACACAGGTTAAGAGACTGGTGTTGAAGAGAGAAAGGTAGTGAGAGGGGTAAAGGGTAACAAGAGAAATATGATGTAAAGTGAAAAGAGGAATCTGTGAGACATACTTGGCATAGTGAAAGTTAGGTGCGGTGCAAACTGAGTTAGAGAACTGTGAAAGGAAGAGATAGTGAGGATGAAAGATCTGTAAAGAAAGAGGTTACAATGGATAGTCGAGGTGAAGATAGGTGGCTTAAATGGAGATGAAGGCCAAAATGTCCAGTGATTGGTATTTATTTATGTAAGAGAGTGGAAGAGACACAGAGAGAGAGGGAGAAAGTGGAGTTAACGATAGAGAAACAGGATAAAGGTAGAACAATAGCAGTCACCAGGTAATAGTAAGATATTTAGGGCCAGATGTATCAAACGGTTTTACCCATTCTGTGGCTATGGGAAAATGTGTTCATACAGATGGCCCTTGTAGAGGTCAATGAAAGTGAGCAGAAGTAGAACGAGACACAGGTGAGGTCGAGAGGTGAGGTACTGAACTAACTGATGTATAGTTTTTTTTGAGGATATGTAGAGAGATTGAGAGAGTGGTGGTGTAAAAACAGGTAAGGTAGTTAGAGAAATGGAAGAAGAGAGAGACAAAATAGATAGGTGAGGTGGACTAGAGTGGTGATGTACAAATGGTCTTAGAGAGTGGTCGAGGCTTAAGGTAGTAGAGACATGGAGCAAAATGAGCTAAAGCCAGAGATGAGGTTGTATGAGAAGTGAAGATTATAAAGGAGAGATGCTGGGAGGCCAGATGGAGGAAGAGCAATGGGGTACAGAGAGAGGGATGAGGTAGGGAGAGTAGAGGTAGAGAGAATGCAGCAAGAGTGACAGATGTAGATGTGAGCACAGAGAGTAACTTAGAGATGGAGGAGAAAAGAAAGCTGAAGTTGAGTGAGGTTTATTTGGTATAACATTCTATTTTGGCATTTATCAGCTCTTATATCATATTCTCTAGCCACAAATGTGAGTTAACTTGAAAAATGACCCAATAAAATGTCAGTATGTTTTCTCTGCCCTGTGCAATGTTCTTGACAAAATATGGAAAGCAATTGACAAAAAACAATTTTTTGCCCTAGGGCCTGTACAATTGTTTCTATACTTTTTTAAGGGTTCATGTTCCCATTTAAATCTATAATTTTTTCAAATGATTTCAACAGAAAGCATCTGAACCACAACTGTATGCTTGGGCACTGCAGCAGTGGGCATACTCAGAAATCCAACCTTATGTACTAAAAACACATTTTTTTTTTTTTAAATTCCCGTTGTTAGTACACAGGATAATCATATAATGTTGAAAAACATTTAACTTTTCTAATTTTAACTAGGATTTTCTGAGCACTTGAAAGAAGATGTGAATCAGTAAACGGCATAGAAGACATGCACTCTCTTGTCACTAGGGTTTGTTTGAGTGGCTATCACAGGACTTAGTCACATTAAGGAGTCAACAGGTTGAATTATCTTTTTATCACCCATCTTCTAAAGAGAATAAGCCAATTTTTTTTTTCACTTAAAGACATTTATCGCAATTTGTGTTGGACACGTACGGCCCCTTTTTAAATTGATTTCATGACTGAAACTTTTCACTTTGCCATAGGTATCACAAATATGTCTTTAAATTCAACATCCACTCATTCTGTGAAGCTACAGCCATGGGGGGCACCTCACTCAGGTAATACACAAAAAAGTGGCATGCTGGAAATAATAATTCTATTCCACACACATTATGAATGGGTTTTCGCTACTAATCGCTAACTGCTTACTTTAGACAATAAGCACAGTAAAAGACAAATTTGTAGCAGAAATTGAAAGTATGAGCGAGATCGAGATAGCGTGGCATCTAAAAGCAAATTTAACCCACTTACATTCTTTTGCCGACAGCGGAGCAGGGCATGAGAGTGGCACCATTTTCTGATAAGAAATTCAGGGCCTAATTTACAAGGCCCTAGCAGCACACTGAGCCACTGGAGCGTCATTTTTTTAAACGTTCTTGTGACGCAGTGTGCCAGACCATATTTACAAGGTCATGCAAAGCCACCTTGCATGGCTTTTCATTGCCTTGTAAATATGGCCCCCTTTCACACAACTCTGAGTGAAAGGGGCATTCTATGGGCATTGCTGTGTGTGTTCCCATGCAGCATCCATGTAATCTGACAGAATCTGACGCACTCTCCGATTGAAAAGGCTGGCAATGCGTAAGATTCCTACGCTACCTCAGGGGTGGCATTAAAGTGGCTCAACAAGGAGAAATAACATTAATTCATGCTGGGTTTTCATCTTTCCATGTATGCTGCATTCTGCACACACAGAAAGAGGAAAGCGCCATTAATGATTGTTTATGTGCAGGAAGGTGTCCCTTACTGCACATAAACAATCATCCCTGCAACGCAGGCACCCTTGAATGATGGTGCAAGGCAGCTAAGCAGAAGTTTGTGCACCAGGTCTCAGGAAATAACAAGGGGTGCATCATATTCCTGTAAATACGATGCATCCCTGCACTTTCAAAATTATGCAACGTCATGCTGTGTAAGTTCCTCGTAGATGAGTCCCTCAGTTTTGCAGGAAGTGTGCTATTGAGTGTTCGCTTGGATGTTACACATAAAACGCACACCCAGAAGCAATACTCTGGGCCAAATTTACACATTTACAAGAAACTGGTACATCAGTGCTGATGCACGAGTTTGCTTGCGTCACCCCTACCTCTCCTAAAAACACCCTGTGTGCGCCGCAATTATAATACTGAGCACCATGCTGGTCATTAGGTCAGTAGCATCAGAATTTTGACGCTAGTGGAGCAAAGTGCAAGGAAACACGTTAACTGGTTAATATGGATGTGCTTGCTCTGAGCAGGCATTAAAAATGATGAAAAAAATGGTGCAGTGAAATCTTATAGATTTCACTGCGCCATTTTTGCGGGCATCCTAATGTCGGAATGCTCTCCTTGCATACATTATGCCTGATGCAGGCATAATGTGTTGCAAGGTGTTGCAAGGTGGCACAATGCATGCATTGCACCACTTTGTAAATATGGCGCTATGAAAATTGCCTACTTGAGCCACATTAACATTAAAAAAATTATACTAGTGTAGCACAAATTGGCGCCAGGGCCTTGTAAAACTGGCCCTATGTTTCCCAGCTGTAATGATTAAACATATCAGTGCTCTGCTGACATGGCCATTAGCAACAACGCTGTGATTTGTCTCCAAGGAGCTACCTTGCTGAACTCCATGAAGTCCATTATGTTATATTTTGGACAACAGACTAAAATATACTTTCACTGTTTACCTTTTCGGCCCAAATGAGCAAGTGATTACATTTCTCAAGGTAATTTTTTTTTTTTTAAGTACAGAGAAATTAAGGGCATCATTATGAGTTTGGCGGTTGGACTACCGGACCACCATGTTAGCAGTCCCTAAAAGACTGCCATTTTGGTATTGTCCCAGACCACCCCATTTTGAGTTATACAGGTAGGACCGCCAACCAAAAAAGCCATACCGACAGCAGTGGGGAGGCCCATATGAAGGATGTCCGACATCCAGCACTGACAGTCCCACAACCAACTGCTGACCATATTACAAGTCCAAAGTTGCAGTGACGGGCACCCAAGGCAGTCAGCCAATAGCAGTCCGAACCATGGCGGTCTGCCGTCACCAAAGTAAAACACAACAGTCCATTGGACAGATTTGAAAACAAAACACAGCTGACACACATTGCTACACTTGCACATCTGCAAAGGACACTGTAAAACACACCCCTTCACAAACCACAATCCTTTGCATTTACAACACTAAACACAGAAGCCAGAGTGACTCTTTTCTGCAGATGACATATATTCGCCACCCCTTTTTATTACCAATCCATTGGACACCCTGCACACACTTTTGTCCAGTCACACCCTTTTGCACTACCCCTCTTAGTTAGTCACTGTCACTCCTCTATATTTTTATTTTTTCCCATCATGACACGTTCCAAAAATCCCTATTTCACAGGTGAATATTTAAGAGTAATGGTGGATGAAATCATAAGAGTAGAGCCACAACTGTTTGGACCAGAAGTCCAGCACACTACTTTCAATAGTAAAATGGAAATGTCGGACTGGATAGTTGACAGAGTGAATGCTGTAGGCATCACCCTGCACAAAAGGGAAGACATCAGGAAGAGGTGAAATTACCTCAGGGGCAAGGTGCATTCCCTTGTCTTCGGGCATTATCTGCAGTCCAAGGAGACAAGTGGTGGTCCTCCCAGTTCCCCATTACAACTCTTTCCCTGGGAGGAGAAGATCTTGGCCATCCTGCATTCTGAGGGCTTGATTGGAATACCTGGGGGAGTCGAGTCTGGTAAGTCACAACAAGAAAAATGGCACCAAAATATAATGTCATGCATGCTCACTGACTACCTTCAGCCACCTTCACTGTTACTCCACTCACCAGCCCAGTGTCCTCTGCAGCAATGACCCCTGTTTGTCAACTCCCAATTGTAGTAAACTCATCTGAAAGCGTGACATTTGTATACTGGGTGTAATACAGGGTCTGACAGGACTGCTATGGCCAGGAGGCTCTGTCACTGATACTTCACTTAGCCAGGCCCAGTGTCCCCTGCAACAAAGATCCAAGTGTCATAACTCTCTGTTGAAGTTTACTCAGCAGGGAGGATAACATTTGTACAGTGGGTGTAGTTCAGGCACTGACAGGACTACTATGGCCAGGAGGCTCTGTCACTGTTACTCTATTCAGCCAGCCCAGTGTCCCCAGCAACAAAGACCCCTGTTTGTCAATTGAAGTGTGCTCACCTGGGAGCATAACATTTGTATAGTGGGTGTAATACAGGGACTGACATGACTAAAACTCACAGCAGGCACTGTTTCTGTAACTCCCAAAACCAGATCAGTGGTCACTTGCTCAAAAACATCTGTTACTGAATTCTCAATTGAATTGTGCATACTAAAAGGAGAACATTGGTCAAGTTTGTGCAGTAGAGTGATTGGCATGACTGCAACCCACAGAAGGCCCTGTATCTGTGACTCCAAACACCATAACAGTTTTCTCTTCTCCAAAGACCACAAATTGATAATTACAAAATTAAGTTAACCTAACTGGGGGGATAAGATTTGTCTAGTAAGGGGAGTAGCGAGAGGACTGCAACTCAAAGCAGGCACTGTATCTGTAACTCCAAACACCAGAACACTGTTCTCTCCTTAAAAGACCCCTGAGTCTGAACTCTCGATTGATGTGTACTCACCTGGGAGGAAACCATTTGTAAAGTGTGTGTAGTACAGTGAGTGATCTGACTGCTAATGCCAGGAAGCCCTGTTTCTGGAAAACAAAACATCAACACAGTGTTCTCTTGTCCAAGGACCCCTGTGTCTTACCACACAGGAGGCACTGTTCAAGTGACTTCAAATAGCAGTGGTCACTGGTTCAAATATCCTAGACTGATCACTCTGCAATCATGTTTACTCACCTGTGAGGGACCAAGATACAGATAATGACCAACTCAGAGATGAGGCTGGCCACCAGAGGCCAGATGTACCAAGATACGATTGGGAATCGCAATTTCCAATTCGCAAAATCATATACAGAATGGTGTCTCAGACACCTTCTGCGAATCGGTACCGACTCGCAAAATGGGTATGTGCATCGCGATGCACGTTTTGCATGGTGCAAACTGCGAATTTCGCAGTTTGCACCATGCAAAACGCTTTCTACATCTTGCCCCAGGTTCTATCTTGAAGTGCTAGGTCAAGTTGAAACTATTGACGACAGGAAGGACAGCTCGCTCAGTGTGCAACATAAATTATCAACAAGGCCTCAAGATGGATTACCAGAATGGTATTGGCTACAGACACATTCACAATGCACGGACCACAGGATGACTCCAGTCACATATATGACAAACCCCTGCTTTGGCCTGCATAACATTGAACTAGACCTCAAAATGGGCAAAGCCACATCCTGCCCAGCCACAGTTTTTCCAGCACTGCTGGTAAGATGTATATCTCTGCCCTTCCTCCCAAGTGCAAATGTACTGCTCAATTCAGCAACTGATGGACTTTTATAGAATTAGTGTGCTTCCCAAATGTCAGCTCAACACAAACAATAGCATGTACCTTTCACAATAGGATCACCTCCAAATCAACCATGTACGCCGGCTGTGTAAAATGTCACTGTTAACTTTGGAGGTAGATGTCACAATGCCACCAGTAACATTGTATCTGTCACATCAACAGGTAGAGCTGCCACTGGACAAACAGAGCCTATAGATGAGACTGCCACCACCCCCCTGGATAAAGCCCTCAGTGAACATGACACTCTGAATGTTTAGACATGGAGGTCAGTTCTGGCCCATCTGGGCAACCAAGAAAGACCACTTCAGTAAGTCTCACTCTGCCCATATCAAGACCTCCATGCCTGGTTGACTCAACATCACATACCACCATTCGTCCCGCATCCTGTGTCCCTGGGACAGTGCCTACAATCTCGTGCCTCCCAGTCCAGGATCCTGAGTTGCAGCCCAAAACCTCAGACAATGATGGTGCTGAAACCAGTGGAAGGAGGCACCCTGTTGTAAGGGCACAAGACTATGGGGGTAGGGTACATGGGAGGAATGTTGTTGTCCACCAGGGTGAGGCCACTGGGGATGCTTCAGTGCAGGATTCCATCAGCCAAGTCTTAGGGGTCTGTCAAGAGTCCCAAGAAGTGATAGGCCAGGTACTTACTGAAGTCCGGAAGATCAAGCAGGTGCAGAGGGACATTCATAGGAATAAGCATGAGCAGTGGAAGGCCACCAATACCAACCTGGCCTCCCTAGCAGGGGTGTTGAGGGACATTAGCAATACCCTGATCATGGATCATCAGCAACACTCTATCCCTTCCTTTAATACAGCAATATCAGGGCCATCGTCATCAGTGCCAGACGCTGGTAGGGAGACCCTTTCAGGGAAAGAACCCACCACAGACACCTCTGACTCTCTAAGTACACCTTAACCCCCATGCATGTGTGGACGTCCAGCAAAAAAATCAAGATGTGCAGATAGCCAGACACCAACCACTGCCAGAAAGTGAACTGAAGGAACTCCTTTGTGTGCTACATTTTCCCTCTGTTGAGTGTTCTTCAGCCACCTTCCCTTTCCTATGGGAGAGTAAAATGGACTTTAGACTTACAATGTTGTGGCATCTACTCCAATGATTTCATCAACTATGACTGAACCCCTCACTCTCCTTTTCCATCATGCCCCAATGTCAATGTATGCCCAAACATTCTATAAGTCCACCTATCACAAAGTTTTTGTCTGTTTGCCATTGTTTTAATTGTTGCTATGTACAGTATAGAGGTAAGAGCATGTGAAGCAAATGATGAAGACACAAGATACTAGTGCAAGAAGGAATGTGTTACAGGTATAGTGTCCTGATAAGGATAACACTCAACACACGCAAACACATTGCTACAAGTGTGTAGTCACATCAAAAACTTTATTGCACCATAAGGCACATAGGCCCTCATTACAACTTTGGTGGGCGGCCGCCGCGCAGCCAGCAATGCAGCCGCACTCCTGCGGTGGGCATTTCGACATCCCCGCTGGGACGGCGGGCTGAAACTGAGTTTCCGCCCGCCGGGCCAGCGGGGATGACGCCCGCAACATGGGAGCTGGCTCCAAATGGAGCCGGCGGTGTTGCGGCGGTGCGATGGGTGAGCTTCATGGGGCTGTGCCAGGGGGCCCGCGACTCCCTTTTCCGCCAGCCTTTTCATGGCAGTTTCTTCTGCCATGAAAAGGCTGATGGGAGGGGACTCGAAATCCCCTCGACAGTGCTGCAAGCAGCGCTGCCCTGGAGGATTGAATCTGCCGAGACCAACGTGGCGGAAAACCGCTGGTCCCGGTGGTGCGACCACGGCGCTTCTGCTGCGGTCGTAATGTACGAGTTTGCACTACCAGCCTGTTGGCGGTGCAACCTCCAGAACAGCCCTTGCGGTCTTTGACAGCCAGGGTTGTAATGAGGCCCACAGGATGTTCATATGTCTGGGCTGTCAGGGCTAAGAATGGCCATCTCATATTGGGTCAGGGTAGATATACGGAGGTACAGTCCATCAGACACAGACAGGAAGGAGCTTGTCAGACATTGTCTTGTAGAATAGGCAAACAGAGAAGTGAATGGTGTCACCAGCTTGAGTCTTATCACATACCAAAACTAATTAATCGAACATCACATAATCCAAGATAAAGACAGAGGGCACTACCATCGTCCCTGATAACAGGTCCATCATAATCCAATGCCCATTCATTTGGTGGTATCCTACACACATATGACAGTGGTGTGGTACATGTAAAGTGGCCTGTAATAATTAAAGACATTTATAGCTACATACAGGTCATACAAGAAGAGTGTTCAGCCTATGTAAAGGGAGAATGCCTGGCTTGTACTTATTTTATGGCCATAAGATCACACATGTTGCAATGAATCCACCACAGCACACTAGACAAGTACAATGGGCACTTCAGTCCTTCCACCCACACCCTGTCCAAGCTGTCTTGGCACAGGCCTCATACACCCCAAATCTGTGACCCACATTACCAGGAACAATCCAGTGTCCACCTCCAATGTCAGAACAGCATCAGATACCTGCCAATGTCACAACTCTGAAATTCCCACATGAGGATGCCAGGGTGAAAGTACCTTTACAAAGGCAAAACATGGAGCATAGACCTGTGACACAAATCACATAGCACACATCTTGAAAAGAAGTTACAATCAATGGGCCAGATGTATGAAATTTTTTGCACTCGCAAACGGTGCGAATCACAAAATTCGGCCGTTTGCGAGTGCAAAAAAGTAGTCTGCGATGCATGAAAGGCATTCGCAGACCACAAATAAGAAATTGCTAAAATTGCGATTTCTTGCGTTGCGACCTGGTTTTGCGAGTCACAATTTGCGATTCACAAAATCCACATCGCAAGGTGATGATACATCTGGCCCAATGAGACTGACACAAACCAATGAACTGCTTTAGTGTGGGGATATGTCAGAAGCTAACATTTCAAGTACCCATTGGCTCAATATTGCTGAACATCAGCTCCCCAGTGCAATGGCAAGACACTGAACTACACACATTCTCACAACTAAGGTCTGGTCTGCAGTCACAGTCATTACATCACATGACATACTTAAACTCAAGAAAAGTAGTTATTGATGAGATCCTTCCACAAGTCCACTCCTTCCTCTTCACCACTGTCATCCTCACTTGGCATTTCAGGAGGCTCACCCGATGGCACTGAAGAATCCCTCTCCTCTGGGATCTAAGGGATGTTCTTCCTCAGGGCAATATTGTGAAGATGCAGCAGGTCACAATGATCTTACATACTTTCCCAGGTGAGTGGAGAAGGGCTCCACCAGCCCGGTCTAGACACCTAAATCTGGCCTCCAGTGACCAAAACCCCATCCACTACCTGCCTTGTTCTTACATGGGCCTCATTGAAGCAGAATTTCCCTGACATAGTTGGATTCCTCAGCAGCGTCAACAGCCAAAGATAGTTTGGATATGCTGAGTCTCACGTTAAGGAATGGGACATATATGCAACTACGAGTCTTTCTTAACAGAAAATCCTCACCAGACATTGTGCACGCATGAACAGTGTAGATGTTACTTACCAACCAGCCAGGCCATTTCTGGGTACAGTTGTAACACCATCTGGTGGATTGTGCTGTTTTGCATACTGAAGGCATCATGGACGGAACCCAGGAATCGGGCATAGACACATGAGATGCAGAGGTCCACCAACCATACAATTTATACATTGATGGAATAGAGTTTCTTTCGGTTGCAGTATACTTGCTCATTGGCAAGTGGTGCAACCAAGCCAACATGTGTGCCATTAATAATCCCCATCACATGTGGGATGCATGCAAAACCATAAAAGTCAGCCTTCATGTGGGATAAATCCTCACATCAAGGAAACTGGATGTAGCTGGCAGGTGTCTCAACATTGCTAGAAGTGCATCCCTCCACACCAGATTGAACATAGTTTGGGACATACCACCAGTTTGGGCCACTATATGTTCGAAGGACCCTGTGGCTAGGAAGTGCAACATTGACATGACATACAATAGGTGGTATGCTGTTTAGATGACTAATGGTTGGCATCAGATCTGCTCCAACTGATGACATAGATCCACTACTCTTTGCTGATTCAGATGATACAGGACTATAACATGTCTTTCTTCCATGGCCTGTAGGTCTGGTAGGGGATGCTGAACTGGTGGTTGGCACATCCTTCTTAGCCATAGGTACTTAAATATGACCAGGAATGAGTTCTGACATTAGCCATTGTGTCCACAGCAACACACATGATGCATGTCCAGGTTAGCATGTGAAAATAAATATTCTTGGAGATGGACATGTCAGAGAATTCACATCACAACTGTCAATGAGACAAGGTTCACATGTTACCCCCTTGGATTGCCACACATGTGTAGACCACATGTAACTGGACCTAAATCCAAATTGTACATCACAAATGTCCCTCTGAATGTGACTGTGTAGGAGACCAAAAAAGACAATTAACAGGGGTAGACTGTGCCCCACTGTGAATTAACATCTGTGCCCTGCAACATACAACAATGGTGTTTTAGTAGTCGAACCTATATGATGGGAAGGTGAGCAGAAATTTGTACAGAAGTAAAGAGGATTTCTGATGTGTGACACATTTCAAGCTGGCAAAATGGCAGATGCCTGACCTCCTCCACTGGACATTAGGAACAGCCTGCGAACACTGGAGGAAAGCGTCATGTCAGTATGCCATTGCAACAGTGGCGGACAGAGCCATAGACTAACGTTGTTGCCAGTGACAGTCGTGGGCCAATGGCTGTGTCCGCCGGCAGTGACGACCATGTACGTGGCAGATGTGACTGCCCTGTTCTGCAAAATTCCTCACTTGACTCCTGATACTGCTGCCAGCAAGACCTCCACTACCGAGCTGCTGTATACCGCCTCTGGAAGCAATCATGCCACATCCAGCAGTAATAGGGCCCCTGTCTTCTCACCAGAGGAGTTGAGGAAGCTGGTGACTTAGGTCCTACCCCTGTAAGAACAGCTCTCTGGTGCCCCAGAGGAGCAGGAAAGTATTGCATGTACACATTTTCTCCGTACTTAACCATAATTGCCCACCTCACATGCTAGGTTGTTCCCATGTGTGATGGATCAAGCACTCTTGTGCCTGTAGGTGCGGTCTGTGTGCCATCAATTGGAGACTTAGGCCCTCATTCCAACCCTGGCGGTCTCGGACCGCCAGGGCGGAGGGCAGCGGAAGCACCGCCAACAGGCTGGCGGTGCTTCCAGGGCCATTCTGACCGCGGCGGTAAAGCCGCGGTCAGAAAAGGGGAACCAGCGGTTTCCCGCCGGTTTTCCCCTGGCCCAGGGAATCCTCCATGGCGGCGTTGCTTGCAGCGCCGCCATGGGGATTCCGACCCCCTTCCCGCCAGCCTGTTTCTGGCGGTTTTCACCGCCAGAACCAGGATGGCGGGAACGGGTGTTGTGGGGCCCCTGGGGGCCCCACAAAGATTTTCACTGTCTGCTTAGCAGACAGTGAAAATCGCGACGGGTGCCACTGCACCCGTCGCACCCCTGCAACTCCGCCGGCTCCATTCGGAGCCAGTTTCATTGTTGCAGGGGCTTTCCCGCTGGGCCGGCGGGCGCTCTTTTGGAGGGCGCCCGCCGGCCCAGCGGGAAAGTTGGAATGGCCGCCGCGGTCTTTTGACCATGGGGCGGCCATTCGGCGGGGGAACATTGGCGGGCGGCCTCCGCCGCCCGCCGAAGTTGGAATGACCCCCTTAATGTGCATGAATTGGTAGCCGGTGCCACATGTTCACTTCAGTCACATTGTGGTGTGTGTTCATTGTGTTCAATGATGCACCTTGTGTTGGATGCGCATAACTAGGTGAGGCAACATCGCAGCACTCCTCTGACATCTCTTTCCTGAATAATGTTGCATATGTGAGGCTACATGTATATGCATGACAGCATGACCTGAGTATGCATGTTGTATGTGTCAGTTGTGAGTGATACAAACTAATATGTTGTCGCAGATATTTCTTAGCCCATCTGCCTTTGCTAGACTGTTGTTTATAAGACATCATCACTGTCTTTGCCCTCCAGGTTGCCATTGTAGGAAAGTACCATCTTTCTTGGCATGTTACCCCCAATTTCTGCCTGTTTGTCAGTGTGTTTTTCCAGTCTGATTGGGATCCGGATAGCTAGGACCCCAGTGCTCATGGTTTGTGTCCTCTATGTGTTGTCAGTATGCTTAACTGTGTCACTGAAGTTCTGCAAACTGGAACTCCAGTGTTTATGCTCTCTACTTACCAAATGTGTCACTACACTTTAGTGACCCCATATTCCAATTTTGATTGGCAAACTGGGCCCCCCTTATAAGTCCCTTGTATATGGTACCTAGATACCCAGGGCACTGGGGTTCAAGGGGATCCTTATGGGCTGCAGCATTTCCTTTGCCACCCATAAGGAGCTCAGACAAATCCTTTCACAGGACTGCTACTGCATCCTGAGTGAAATAGTGCACTCACTATTTCACAGCCATTTTCACTGCACTTAAGTTACTTATAAGTCACCCATTTGTCTAACATTAATTTACTGAAGGCTAGGTGCAAATTTACTAAGTGGGAGGGCACCCTTGCACTACCAAAGGTGCCCCCATGCAGTCCAGGGCCAATTTTCAAGACTTTGTGAGTGCGGCTATGCCATTACACAAGTGCACTTTATATAGGTCAATACCTATATGTAGCTTTAAAATGGTAACCCTGAATATGGCTATGTATGGTGTCTAACATCATGGAATTGTCCCCCCTTCCAAATATGGTATTAGGGAGCCAATTCCATGCATCTTGGGGGCTCCACTATGGACCCCCAGTGTTGCCAACCAGCTCTCTGAGGCTTGCACTGCAGCTACAGCTGCTGCCACCTCAAAGACAGGGTTCTGCCCTCCTGGGGTCTGAGCAGCTCAGTCCCAGGAAGGCAGAACAAAGCACTTCCTTTAGGGGAAGGGTGTTGCACCCTCTCCCTTTGGAAATAGGTGTTACAATCTGGGGAGGGGTAGCCTCCCCAACCTCTGGAAATATTTTGAAGGGCACAGGTGGTGCCCTCCTTGCATTAGCCAGTCTACACCGGTTCAGGACCACCAGTCCCTGCTCTGGCATAAGACTGGACAAAGGAAAAGGGAGTGACCACTCCCCTGTCCACCACCACCCAAGGAGTGGTGCCCAGAGCTCCTCCAGTATGTCCCAGACTTCAGCCATCTTGTTTTCCAAGGTGTGAGGACACGCTGGAGGCCTCTGAGTGGCCAGTGCCAGCAGGTGACGTCAGAGACCCCTCCTGATAGGTCCATATCTGATAAGGTAGCCAATCCCCCTCTCAGGGCTATTTAGGGTCTCTCCTATGGGTTTCTCTTCTGATTCTGCTTGCAAGTTTCCATCCGTAATCCTCTGCAACCACTACTTCATCCTCTGACCTCGGATGGCCCGCAGACTGCTCCAGGAACCACTGTAACAGCAACAAAGTATACAGAAGGGCTACTGCCCCTCTGCAACTTCAGCTCCAGCTAGGAACTGCAACAGTTTCTATGGTGTGCATGCTCTGGGGACTTCCTGTCTTTACCCTGCACCAGAAGGACCAAAGAAATCTCCTGTGGAGTGACAGAGTCACTCCCCTTCTCCTGCATGCACCTTCTAAGATGACCACCGGTTCTCTTGGACCCCTCTCCTAGTGACAAGCATGCTCCTTGGAACAAAGGTGGTAGATCCCTTTGACAGAGACTGTCCTAAGGTCCTGCTGTGCAAATTTGGAGGAGGTAAGAGCTTGCTTTCCCCATTTGCGACAGTACCCCTGTGCATGGCTTCATCTTCACCTCCTGAGGCCCCTGTGCACTAGTTACAAGAATCCTTCATGCGCAGCCTGGCCCACGTCCCCAGCATTCTATTCCGTGATGCTCAACTCACTGAGTTGCCCTCCGGAGGCATGGGACTTTCTTTTGTAGTGCTGCAACAACCGCAATTTGCACCTTCTTTGTCCCCGTGTCCTGGGACCTCCGTGGGTGCTCCCTGGTCATCTGTGGGTTCCCTCCCATGTTGCGAGCCCCCTCTGTCTGCTGAGTCCAAGTTGAGGCCCTTAGGTCCCTCCTGGGTCCAGGCAGTGCCACTTTGACGCAATCCATGACATTGCTTCAACCAAGGCTTGTTGGATGAATCCAGTGCCGAAACTCACCTGCATCCAACATCTCCACGTGGGACATCCATTGCATCATGCAGGAACCCGCAGCCATCTTCCTTTGGTGCATTTCTGCAGTCTTTGTCCAACCAGGGTCTCTTCTTTTTCACCCTCTTCTAGGTTGGCAGGGGCTCCTGTCCTTTCTGGAAGCTTCTCTGACTTCTGGACTTGGTCTCCTCTCTTTACAGGTCTTCAGGTCCAGGAATCCACCATTTGTTGTTTGCAGCCTTGCTTGGTTCTTGCAATAACTATAATCACGACTTGTAGTGTGTCCTAAGGAAACTTGCAGTACTTTACTCCTACTTTCCTGGGCTCTGGGATGGGGTATTTTACTCACCTGTGTGGTTTTCCTACTCTCCCAGCGATTCTCTACACCCTACACTTGTGTAGAGGGGAATTTGTTATTCGCATTCCACTTTCTTAGTATATGGTTTGTGTTGCCCCTAGACCTATTTTCTCCTATTGCATTCTATAGCATTTCCTATTGTTTGCACTATCCTATGTCTAATTACTTACCTTATTTTGGTGTATAGTGTATTTATTGTGTATAATACTTACCTCCAGAAGGAGCATTACCTCTAAGATATTTTTGGCCTTGTGTCACCCAAATAAACTACCTTTATTTTTGGTAACGCTGAATATTGTCTTTACTTGTGTATAAGTACTGTGTAACTATAGCGGTATTGCAGGAGCTTTGCATGTCTCCTAGATCAGCCTAACCTGTTCTGCTACAGCTACCTCTATCAGCCTAAGCTGCTAGAACATTACTACATTTCACTGATAAGGGATAACTGGACCTGGTATAAGGTGTAAGTACCCAAGGTACCCACTACAAACCAGGCCAGCCTCCTACATCCACAAAATCATTTCTGTGCATGTTCTGAAGACCTGAGATGACAATTTATATTTACCTAACTGTCCTAACAAAGATCTCAGTTTGTAATAGGATCGGTACATGCCCCGACATGGGTGAATCTCAATTGTTCTCTTCATTAAACAGATATCTGACTGAGACAGATAATTCTAAATATTGGTTGGTGGTGTTTGGAACATTGCACCAGATTCAGTGCGAGAGAGATCTGGTCCTCCCAAAAAAGTCTGTAATCCAAAACAAAATGAATCTGGGCTTTTGTAATGTAACTGGTGCTCATGTAATCCACTCCTATTCATTTGGGTTGTGTTCACACTATCTAAAACTGCAAACTTTGGAACTTGGTAATGATGGCGCACTATATCCTAGTAGAACCCTAGCATTTATCTCAGGCAATATAATTTTCTGTCATGCCTGCATGGCACAGAAATGCAATTTGTTACTCACTGCTCTCTTGCTGTGTGCTATATCTCAAAGTTTAATTATTGACAAAGAAATGTCAGAACACTTCTTAATTAGGACTCACATTTATATGCAATTGCAAACATTGACATTACATTGATTGTAGGTGCCTCCCTTGCAATATAGAAATCTGTCTGAATAAGAAAAATTGCAAACTTACCTCAAAGACAATGTGAACTTGAATGACAGCTTGATCTCCTGCCCCAAAAAATCCTCCATAAGGCAAACACTATCTCTGGGGCCACATATAGAAAGACGTGGTTATAACCAAGCACCAAACCTCACAGAAGCAACATGCATTAGAAACATACGTACCTAACCTGCTGAAGCAATACAGCAAATAGCTGATGCTCAACTGTTGGATTTGGCCCTCTCTGCCACTTCATCCCCTAAAGTTTTTGCCTTCATCCTCCTGTTTACTAAATCAATTTTTGTTGGATTTCAGGACTCTTTCCTCTCTCAGCATGGTAAAATTGTCTTTGCACCTGATTGACAAACTTAATTTATGGCATGACCCAAGTAAAGTGGTGCTAACTGTACCCAGGGCCTGTATATTAAATGCTATTAGTGATTTCGGCGCACTTATAGTGCCGCTCACTTAAAAAGCCTTTTAAAACATGACTCAGGACTGCCTTTACAGCCTGAGTGTGTCCAGTTTTAAACTGTCATTTTGACTTGAAAAAATAAACCTTTTCCCAGTCCTAAGGCTTCATTTTGAAAACACGTAGATCACTCTTAGGGTAGGCCCTAAACAGCTCATAGGGCAGGGTGCAGTATAATTAGAAAGGTGGGCATGCACTTTTATGTTTTACATGTCCAGGTAGTGAAAATTATTTAAATTTGTTTTCACTACTGCAAGGCCTGCCTCTCTGATGGGATAATATTGGGTTATGGGTTACCTTATTATATTTATTAAGAGATAACTTTCAATTGGGAGCAATTTGGTCATTAAAGAGTTAGCTCTCTAAGGAATTGTAATTTTAAACCCTCTATAATGGTAAAGAAGCATTTTAAGTCACAATTCAGAAAGTGCCATTTTTAGAAAGTTGGCATTTTCTTAACCTAATCATTTAGGCCCTCATTATGACATTGGCGGTAAATCCCGCTTACTGCCTTGCCGACTGCTGACTGCCGCCAACATAATGCAGCCACGGTGGATAACCGGAAAGCATATTATGACACACACATACTAATCCGTCACTATATAGCCACAAAAACAAGTCCGCCAGCCCAAAGGTCAGTGATAAACTGGTGGTATCCAAACACACACCGTTACACCAACAGAACTACGCCCACAGCATTATGACCCACGAAATAGCACAACAGACATTCAATGGTGGCTGATCATTGGCCGTACATACCGCCGCGCTCAAAATACACACACTTAAACAAAACTATTCCACATTGGACAGTTCAAACTACAGACACCTGACACACATACACACACTGCACCCACACACCCACACCACTATAAAACATCCACCCACACTACCCACAGCGCTTTACGACTAGAAAGAATTGCCACCAGAGAGAGATACAGCAAGACCACCCACACAACCAGAGCCACATAACATCATCACCTGTACACCATCCACGTACCTTACATCACACATCCTCACCCACAACACTCACACTACACCCATGGCACCACAACAACACCCCATATTCTCTGAGGAGGAGCTAAGGGTCATGGTGGAGGAAATCATCCAGGAAGAGCCACAGTTCTTTGGATCACAGGTGCAGCAGACATCCATTGCTAGGAAGATGGAGCTATGGCGGAGAATCATGGACAGGGTCAACACCTTTGGACAGCACCCAAGAACAAGGGATAACATCAGGAAGAGGTGGAATGACCTACGGGGGAAGGTGTGTTCCACAGCAGCAAGATACCAACTAGCTGTACAGAGGACTGGCGGTGGACCCCCACTCCCTCCCCCACAACTAACAACATGGGAGGAGTAAACCTTGGCAATCATGCATCCTGAGGGCCTGGCAGGAGTAGCAGGAGGACTGGACTCTGGTAAGTCAAATCTCTATTACTATCACCCCCTACCTGCATGCTATCACAAACCCCCACCCGTACCCTCACCCCATCACTTCACCACCTCCCACATTCCCCACAATCACAATCCACTCATCCAAATACCAAGCCTTGCATGTGACACCAATGCATGGACACCCCTCACATACCTGCATGGACACCTATCACCACTGCATGCACACTGGAGAGAATCACCTAGCCCACCAAATAGCAACTCACACAAAGGCAAATCTGCCAGGGCAACAACAACCATAGAGGGCAACACACCCATGCACCTGATGTCACATGCAGAAACAATAACACTGCATTTATGTCCCCACAGGTCCCCCAGCCAATGTCACCGGAGAAGAGGTGCCAGTAACATCCAGTCCCCCCACAGAAGAGGCCTACAGTGATGACAGCACCTCTGGTCACCTGGATCTGGATGACCAACCTGGCCCATCAGGGATTTCCGGACAGCCGGTTACCCAGGCAAACTCTCACACCACTACAGAGCCTCCCCACTCAGGAAACCCCACCACAGCACCCACCCAGTGGGCCCATACCTCTGTCCCCAGGTCACATCAATCAGCAGTGTGTCCACCACTACTGGGACCCCAGGCCACCCCACAAACACAGGACGATCAGGGATCTGGGGTCAGTGGGCACACAGTTCAGGGGACAGAGGCACAGGACAACAGGGAAGCTGGAGGGACTACTGTGCGACGGGGGAGGACAGGCCCAGGGAACCGATTCTTCAGAAGGCACTCACTGCAATCCTGGGAGCATACAAACATTCCCAGGATATGCTGAGCCAGATACTGGACAAGTTGCAGGAGAACATGCGGCTGCAGGAGGGACAGTACCTGGGAATCAGGGAGGACTTGAAGGACATCAACACCACCCTGGTCTCCATTGCAGGGGTGCTGGCAGACATGGCCAACACTATGAGGGAGGCAGGGGCACCCCACCGGGCCTCTGCCAATAGCCAAACCAATGAACAGCCCTCCTCCTCTGCTGCCGCTAGTGGACAGGGGGCCCCACCATTGGACCAATAAGCCACCAGCACCCCTCCCCCTGCAGACGGAGAACCACCCCGCAAACGTTCCCTGCGATCCAGGCAGAAGCCAGGGACTATTGCTAAGACCCCCGCCAGGAAATAAGACTCTCCTGATTGTCACGCTTGTGTCCCACACTGTCACTCTGTCCACCTTAAACTGCCATTGCTCCCCTTCCTATGCCCCCTTGGACAATGCACCTGTGATACAAATAGACTAGACTCTAACCTGGACTTTCCTCCACCATCATCCCAGCCCATTGCACGTCCCCCTCTACCTCTTAGCACTTAAATAAACAACCTTTGAAACAATACAAGTATGGAGAATGTCAAGTGATGTAAGTATGTATTCGTTTAACAAGGTTTAAACATTGAAAAAAATAGAGATGCCAAAGGGTGAGTGGCCATAGAAGTGGGAAAAATCAACCTGCCATGGACAATGTCAAACACAAAACTCTCAATTAAATGTGAAGTGACACTGTCTTACCTGTGTGTCATTGGAAGTATTGACGAATTATTGCAATTCTGTTGTCCTCATCCTCCGCCTCCTCATCTTCACTTCCACAGATTCCACTGCTGCCACACGGCCATCTCTAGCCTCATCCTCCTGCAGAAAAGGCACCTGGCGACGTAAGGCAAGGTTGTGCAACATACAGCATGCCACGATGATCTGGCAGACCTTCTTGGGTGAGTAGTACAGGGATCCACCTGTTAGATGGAGGCAACAAAACCTGGCCTTCAGGAGGCCAAAGGTCCTCTCTATAATTCTTCTTGTTCACCCATGTGCCTCATTGTAACGTTCCTCTGCCCTTGTCCTGGGATTCCTCACAGGGGTCAGTAACCATGAGAGGTTGGGGTAACCAGAGTCACCAGGAAATATCGAGGGACAACCAACCCTCAGGGTCCACACCATACCCATACACCAACATATACTGGGTGGGAACCAGGGCTCACCTATTAGCACACCCTGTGCCTCTATAGTTGAGCCATCACATATGGGATGCTGCTATTCCTCAGGATAAAGGCATCATGCACAGACTCAGGATATTTTGCTTTGACGTGGGAGATTTACTGGTACGCCAGACACACCAGCTGCACATTCATGGAGTGAAAGCTCTTTCGATTTCTGAACAACTGTTCATTTCGCCGGGGAAGGGGACAAAAGCAATATGTGTACCATCAATTGCCCCAATAATGTTGGGGATATGTCCCATTGCGTAGAAATCAGCTTTCACTGTGGCCAAATCCTCCACCTGGGGGGAAAATGATATAGCTGCACATGTGTTTCATCAGGGCAGACAGTACTCTGGTCAGCACTGAGAACATAGGCTGTGACATTCCTGCTGCCAAGCCCTCTGTCACTTGGAAGGAGCCAGTTGCCAAGAAATGGAGCACTGATAGCACTTGCACAAGAGGGGGATCCTGGTGGGGTAACGGATAGCAGAGATTAGGTCAGGCTCCAATTTGGCACACAGCTCTGTGATTGTGGCCCTGTTCAGTCTATAGGTGAGGATAATGTGCCTGTCCTCCATTGTTGCCAAGTCCACCAGGGGCCTGTACACAGGAGTATGTCTCCATCTCCTATTCATCTGCTGCGGTTGCAATCTATGGGGCAAAATGGTGAGCAGCTAGTCGGTATCTCTTATTTCCAACTACACTTTAATGCATGTTGTGATTGTAACAGTATTTTGTTGGAGAGGTCCAAATGGTGCATATGTGTACTGTGACGCAGATATGAGCCATGGGTTGCACCCCCCACCCTGAAATGGCATCCACCTGTCCTGTTTGGAGGGACAGGTGTAAATGAGATAATACCACTGATGTTGTGCGCCGTTGCGGGAGGTGGTGAAAAACCGCTGTGTAACTCCTCATTGGTTAACATTGGGCCCTATGGGGAACAGTGGCCAATGGTGATGTACACGGGCAGTGACGGTATGCACCGCCGCGGAAGTCACAGCCATTTTCTATCTGTTCACTCACTTGCTACCTGACTTTCAACAGGAGAGGACCTACACTGCATATGCTGCTGTGACGTGTGTCTGGAACTGACCATGGCTCGTGTCACTGGGAAAAGGGCCCCTGCTTCACCTCAGAAGAGTTGGAGAGACTGGTTGATGGGGTCCTACCCCAGTACTGAATGCTGTATGGCCCTCCAGACCAACAGGTGAGTACACCGTGAACACGATGCATGGGAAGGGGCACCTGTCAAACCCTGACACCCCCGATGGCCTGCATACTGGCGGTGGCCTATCCTGAGCTGAATGGGCACTTGGGGGTACCACAGCAGCCTCAAGGGGGTGAGTACAGTGCTCCAATATATAACTTGCCCCTGATGTGGTGGTATCCGGGTGGGGGGTGTGGACCTCTGGGTGCCCCTAGGCCAGATCTGACATTGCAGAGTAGGTCCCATGTTGGGCAGGGTTCTCATGTAAAATATCAACCAAGCTAGTAGGCTTACACTACTGGGCAGGGGTATGTGAGTCTCAGGTATGCTGCAATTGGCGTTAGGTGTCCCTATCCATAGCCTAGCGTCTAGCATTGGGACTGGTAGTGGATTGACTGGTGCGTAGGGCTGTTCCCCGTGTGTGTGTTGTGGATGCCAACGGTGGTGTTGCCGCCATTGACCAAGTGTATCCTTTGTCTCTTCCCCCCCTTTTTGTTTTGTCACCCTGTCCTTATGTGCATTAGCATCATTTGGCAGAGGAGCAGAGGCACCGGTGATGGAGGGAGCTGCACACCACAGGACCCAGGATGCCAAATCCACCAACGCTGAGGGCACCAGTGGGACAGAGGAAGAGGGGAGCACCATGGTGGAGACAGGAGGGGACAGTTAGGACACGGATTCCTCCTCCTCTGATGGAAGATCCCTGGTGGTGGGGGACACCTCTGTGCCCACCCCAGCTACAGGTACAGCCGCCACCCCGTACCAGCACCGCCCTCCTAGCAGCCCCTCAGCGAGTTTCCTGTGCCCATTCACCCGGGGGTGGGCATCTCCTTTGCCCAGGCACCTCAATTCCTGCCCCAGTCAGCCCTGCTGCCCTGAGTGAGGAGGCTTTTGACCTCCTACGATCCATCTCTATTGGGCAGTCAACCATTGTGAATGCCATCCATGGGCTGGCAGCCCAAATGCAACAGACAAATGCATTCCTAGAGGGCATTCACTCTGGCATGGCGGCCCAACATCGATCAATCCAGGCTCCAGACTCCTCTTTGATGGCAGCCATTGTCCCTGTTTCTAGCCTTCCCCCTCCAACGTCCTCTACCCAATCCCATTCCCTCAATGCCAACCTATCCCAAGCACACAGGAAGAGGAGCATGCACCCAGGACAACACACAAGAGTGGACATGGCAAACACAAACACCACTCTTCATCCCACAGGCACTCACACAAACACCATCCAGATGCAGACATACCAACATCCACTGCCTCCACTGTGGCCCCCTCCTCTTCGTCCTCTACCTTTCTCCCAGTTGCGTCTACACTCACACCTGCATGCACTACATCCTCATCCACTACCACCATCACCAGCACACCTAACAGCACATGCCCCTCACTGGCAGTCACCACCCCACTTCCATGCACACGTCCCCTGTGTCCTCTCCCCCTGTGTCTGTGCCCCCTCCTCCCAAAGTACACAAACGCAAGCACTCAGACACCCAACAGCCATCCACCTCACAACAACATCCAGCCCATGCACCTGCACTCAAACACAGCAGACTGACACCTCCTACAACCACTCCATCTTCTTCCACTCCCAAACCATCTCCCTCTTCCCCCCAAATGCCCCTATGAAGCTTTTTCTCGCCAACATTGACCTCTTTCCTAGCCCTCCCACTCCATCCCTCACATCAGGCCAGGGTGGTCAAAACCCAGGCAAGCACCTCAGCCATCCAGTACAGTAGCACAGTAGTGTCCACAGCTACACCAGGTGGGAGAGGATCCCCGGGCACCAGGCAGCTACACTGATAGGGTGCCTGAACCGAGTGCTACAAGGAAGGGCAAGGAGCAGTCCCAAGCTGCTGCCTAAAGAAGCAAGGATCCATCCCCAGCTGCTGGCAGGAAGGGCAAGGGGCCTGCACCACCAGGCAAAAGGGACAAAAGGCCTGATGCTGGGACTCAGTCAGAGCCTCCACCACCAACCATGGTGGATAAGCTATCCGAGGCTGCAGGGGATGGGCTGGAGCCTCCCCTCACCACTGCTAGCGCTGCCAACAGCACCGCCGCCAGCACCACTGCCAGCAGTAGCAGCCCTAGAGGGCAGCTGTCTGAGGCTGCAGGGTAAGGGCTGGAGCCTCCCCCCACCACTGCTAGCACCGCCACCAGCACCACTGCCAGCAGCAGCAGCAGCCCCAGGGGGCAGCCATCCGAGGCTGCAGGGGAAGGGCTGGAGCCTCCCCCCACCACTGCTAGCACTGCCACCAGCACCACCACGGCCACCAGCACCACCACCAGCACCACTGCCAGTAGCAGCAGCCCCAGTAGGCAGCCGTCCGAGTCTGCATGGGAAGGGCTGGAGCCTCCCCCACCACTGCTAGCACCGCCACCAGCACCACTGCCAGCAGCAGCAACCCCAGGCGGCAGCCATCCGAGGCTGAAGGGGAACGGCTGGAGCCTCCCCCCACCACTGCTAGCACTGCCACCAGCACCACCACCACCACAGCTGCCAGCACCATCACCACTGCCAGTAGCAGCAGCCCCAGTGGGCAGCCGTCCGAGGCTGCAGGGGAAAGGCTGGAGCCTCCCCCCACCACTGCTAGCACCGCCACCAGCACCACTGCCAGCAGCAGCAGCCCCAGTGGGCAGCCGTCCGAGGCTGCAGGGGAAGGGCTGGAGCCTCTCCCCACCACTACCAGCACTGCCACCACCACCACCACTACCGCCACTGAGCAGCCCTCACCGCCGGCGGACAATGTGTAGTCCTGCATCATGTGCTGTTTTGTGGCCTGGCCCCAGCAAATCCTGTGTGTCTGACACCCAGGTGCTCCAAGATCTGCATCAAAGGGCATGTTGCCCCCTCCAGAACCAGTGGAGATGCCATCCACTTACCCCATCCATCCCAGGATGAAGCTCAGTGGGCACCATGCCCCCTCTAGAACCAGTGGAGAAGCCATCCACTCACCCCATCCTTCCCAGGATGAAGCTCATTGGGCACAATGCCCTCTACAGAACCAGTGGGCAAATCACCCACTTGAGAGACTGTGGCCTTGCACTCCCCGGGACCAAGCAGTGGGCAAATCACCCACTTGAGAGACTTTGGCCTTGCACTCCCTAGGAACAAGCAGTGGGCATATCACCCACTTGAGAGACTGTGGCCTTGCATTCCCCAGGACAGAGCACAGGTCACGATGCCCCCTTCAGGACCAGTGGCGTTGTACCATCTTCCGACTGAGGTGCCCCCCCCCATTCCCCTCCCCCCTGAGGTGCCTGTCTATTTTCGACCTGATGCCCCTGCAGTGTTCTCTCCATGTTGTTGCAGGAATGAGGTTGGGCCTTGAACTTTGTGATGTGGCCCTGTGGCCCACGGACATTGAGGACTGGGCAGTGTCCCCTACATTGTAAATATGTATATACTTTTTGATTTGAATGTATGAATTTCACCTAAATTTATCTTATAACAGTCTTTTTACAATATAGTAGTTGTCCTTGCATTATTCCTGAGGGGTACGGGGTAAATGCGTTATGTTACTGCATCTGTTTGTGTGTGTGATGTTGGGGGTGGGGGTGTTGCATGTATGTGTCACTCTCTGTTTCCTCCCCTGTGTGCTAGGTGTCAGTACTCACAGTGGTCGTCTTCGCCGGCGTTGGAGTTCAGAATGGAGCAGAAGGTAGAAGAGCATGGGAAAGACATGCAGCTCGGGCTCCATAGCGGCTTGGTTCTTTCCTGAATCTCCAGAGATGAGTCATTTCCCTTCTGCGCAGTGTTTCCGCCAAGCTTTTGATGTCATTGGTACCGCTCCAGAATAGGTGGCGCATAGGTGTGTCATATTACTGTGGGTGGTACATTGTCTTCTGCCTGACTGTTGGCGGTTACCGCCGTGGTACCTGTTGGTTTCGCCCTGGTGGTCGGTGTGTTAAAGTGGCTGTCTGTCTGAGCAGTTTCCGCCGTGGTCATAATTTCATATTTATTACCACCAGCTTGTTGTCGGTATTAACGCCACTTTATCACCGACCGCCAGGGTTGTAATGAGGGCCTTAGTGTCCGCAGCCTTTATCCTGGGTCACATGACTAGATGTAGCTGGCAGTTGGTCTTGTGTATTACTCCCAGGCAGTGAAAAACAGATGGAATAGGTGTAGGCCAGAATTGCTGTCTCTGTCGTGATAAGGGGTGGGAACTTTAACCTACTGCACTTGCAAACACAAAGACTCCAGCTCAGCACACTCACAAAGAGTTTCACACTAGTCTTTTGTGCCCTCAGACAGGCTGTGGCCAAAGCAGGGATAAATGAAATTACAAACAACTCTGAGGGTGGAACCCTCTAGAAACATCCCCTACTTCAAAGCTAACACCAAAGATAAATAGTGGACCCTTTGACCCAGCGCATCAGGAAACTTCTGCACCTTCAGAATACTCAGAAGGACTGATACTCTGCTTCACCACTACTCTTCTGTCCTGCTGCCTGAGTGAGGACTGGACCTCACCTTGAACTCGAGACCATCAGAATGACTCTAAGAGGTAGTTTGCTGGCCTTCTGATCAGAGCCTCAGGGACAGAACAGGCTCCAACCAGCTAGAACACAACACATGTACTCTGCCTGCTGTGAGTCTTGTCCCCAAAGTGGTCAGCCCTGTCCTGTACTCTTTTAAATGGGTCTGAAGGTGCTCTGCCATCCAAGCTGTGGTCCAAGCAGAACCAACAAAAATATTGTTATACGTTAATATCAACAAATATATACAAAATATAGTTTTTTAATACACTTAGTTAAAAACAGTAAATCAAATATTTTGGCATATAACATTTAAATATTATAAATTAGATATGTTTAAATAATATTTAAATATTATTTATATATACAATAATACAATATTACAATATTATAATATTGACTGTCTGACTGCCAACAGACTGGCGGAGCGGACTGCCGTATTATGAGTTTGGCGGCTGAGGAAATAGAAAACTGCTACTGCCAGGCAGTACAGACCGCCATGTCCTTCCAGAGGCATACCATGTTTCTGCCGGACCTAGTACGAGGTTGCACAACCCCAATGTGACCGCCACCGTCCAACCACTACGTACCAGAAGGCAGAAGCGACCAGTTTAAAAAAAGACACTCAACTGCAGACGACAATACAGGTCTAGAGCCGCCATGGAGCCAATCCTAGATGTCATGCCCCTGCTCACCGAAAGACAAGGGGTACTATGCCGATGTGGACAACACCAACCGTAGGTACACACACACCTACCTGTATTAATAATATGTATAACATTTTATATCGCTACCAAGCACATTATAGGGGGTGGAAAGCCAACACCAACAGCTAAACCTATCTTTCCCAACACACACACACTTCCATACTGCAACTCAAACACACACATTCACAACATGCACACTTCAGCCAGAACACACACACACACTGCCCGGCAATGCCACACATATACACATGGATACACAACACAGGCTCAGGGACATAGAAGGCCACAAACATACACCCACAGCAAAAACTACACAACCAATGCACAAATACAAAATCATTCCACAAACTCACACCCAAAACTGGCCAAGGGCTGCCCACACAAACAACACACAAATATGTCAATCTGCCATGGCACACATACAACTCCACCATCAAACAACCCTGCTATCAACATACACATGACACACACATGCAACAATGAACCAACAATGCCATGCATAAAGCACACAGAGACAATATGACAAAAGACAGAAATCGCACAACCACAACAACACCAGTATAGCTGCGATGGGAGCAGCAGGACCATACCTGGAACGAGGCTGCTTTGGGACACCTATCATGTTAAACAGGGCACCACACAACATGTGCACAGCAGTTGCACAGAATTGAATATCAGGGACAAACAATATCAATATCTATTGACTTGCACAGTCACATAATGGGGGAAGGGCATGGCAACAAAGCATACACAACTCACACTCCATGGGACATACCCCTACATCAACCAGCTGCAAGGGACACACACCTACATGGACAAGTGCACTCAAATTCAAAGCAACCTACCACAAATCAACACACTCTAGGTCTGCACTGACAAAACCCAAGAACACACACACACTACGTGTAGACATTAGCCATATCAGGCAACAAGTCATTCAACATACATGCACAACACAAAAAGATACACATACCACTACACGCACAACACAATGCCATGACACCAACATTGCAGCAACTTACACATACCCATCCCAAAACACACACCCTTCCCTTGGGGGACAACAACACTGCAGACAAACTCACATACTGCAAAAAACACACACAGGTGGAGTAGCAAGCATCCCACACACACAGACCTACAGGCACACAACCAATGTCAGCCTGGGATAACAGAAACCTAGGGAAAGAAAATGCAGGACACATGTATATCTAAAACACCAATAGCTGGTTTGCTTTATTAAGGAAATGTTCTCGTAGATCAAGGCTATAAGCCAGTCCAAAACTGTCTGCCCAAAAGGCACAGTGTTGGGCCCCTACTTGACTCCTTACTGCCATGTAATCCCCACAGGTAGGGACATCAAGGGGGAGGCAGCCACCTCAGGGATTATCGGGAGGAGTTGGTGAGTAGGGCTTGGGTTTGGGCTGGGGGGTCTTTGGAGGGGGGATTTAGCTTTGGATTTGGAAGGGGGTGACCTTCTTGGGAGGGGTTGACTTCTTATTGGCAGGGGCAGAGGCATGGCTGCTTGCAGGGGGCAGGGGAGGCTTTGGATGTAGAAGGGCTGGCCTTGGGGAGGAAACTGACCTCTTGGAGGATGTACAGGGAGTACAGAGGTGGAACGAACAGGGGTAAGGTCAAGCTCAGAGTGGAAAACTTTCTTTGACACACAGGGACGTTCATCTGAAGGGGGTCGGGATTTGGAGGTTAAAGGAGTGGTTGTCTGAAGTGTAGGTGTGACTGTTTTGGGTGGATGTTGGTGATAGGTGTGCTTGTGTATGGGGGTTGTCTGTTGAATGGGTGAATGACAGTGTTTATGTGTTTGGGGCTGAAGAGGGTGGAGGTGCTGGGGGATACCTTGGTGTGTGGGTGGATGTTTGTTGGGGTGGTGACTACAGGTATGGTGGATGTTCTTCATGTAGGTGTGTCTCTGCAGTTGTGGTGTCTGTGGGTGTGGTGACAGGGTGGATATCTGAGGGTCTGGTGGGGTGCTGTCTGTGGGTATGGTAGGTGTGGTGGCTGGATCAGTGGATGGTAATGCTGTATCTGTAGGAGTTCCAGATGTGTGTGTGAGGCTGGGGTGTGTGAGGGGAAGTTGTGACTGTTGCTGTGCCTGCAGGTGAATGTTGTTTGTGTGCACCATGAATGCCCTCCAGGAACACATTGCCTTGCTGAATCTGGTATGTCTGTCCCTGGATAACATTCACAATGGCCATCTGACTCACAGATATTGACCTCAGGAGCTTAATAGCCTGAGGGCAGCAGGGCTAACAGGGGCTGGGGCAGAGGTGCCTGATGCAAAGGAGGCGCCCACTCTCTTCGGTGAGCAGGCATGGCCAACTGGGTGGGGAGCAACAGAGAGGGCGGTAATAGATGGGGGTAGTGAACAAAGATGGTGCTGGGGTGGTTCTCAATGGGTCTGCCACCACTAGAGATTGGCCATTGGAGTAACAATTTTATGATGTAGAGCCAGAACCTGTCTCCCTTGTGGCACACCCGGGCCATTGGGTCCGTTGCTGTTGGTGGTCTCATGACCTGAGGTCCCATGGCCAGATGCTTCCCCACTTGACTCAGCCCTGTCTCCTTCGCCTGCCAATGCAATGCTGCCAAAAGAAGGTGATGTAAGTTCACAACATGTGCATCATGACACAGCAATCACAACTCTGGGAGACAAAACATACCATCATGTCAAGTGGCCCACCGCATAAAGTGGTAGCAAAGTAGCACCATCATGTGCCACCACAAGAACATGCATCACGTCTGGAATCACAAAGGAGACACCTGAGCTAATCTTGGATGAAATGTAGCTACCACACTGACCATTACACAACTAGGTGACCACTCAACATCAAACGTGTGCCACATGCAGCACTTCATATGGAACCGTTAGCCAACAATTAGATACCATTTGTAGGTATTTTTAGATGTGTGCATAGGCTTCACACAAGCCTATGCACACATCTAACTTCCCCCAATATGATGTCTCAACAAGAAGTGATGTTGGTAAGGAAAGGCAGACAACACTGGTACTAACATGCCATGCATAGACTAGGTGACATTACATTGGCCATGTCACTATGGACACCTCACAACAATGTACAGCTCCACAAGTCATACCATTCAAAAATTAGTCAAGGAGGTAGTAGCAACCCAGATGTACACCACATGTGATCTTGCATGGAACAACAATGAAGTCAGGTCCCAAAATTAATTGAGAGATGTCTCCAGAATGCACACCCAAAATGGCCCTGTTAGGCCAGGATATCCCCCACCAATGTCTCACATCCATTTCCATGTTTACTTCTGAGTGTTGGTGTGGTAGACAACTGAACCATGCAGGAAGGAGGGGCACAGACCTCACAATCACTATCAGGGACAAACCAAATGTTTGTAGAATGACAATCTATGTCACTACCCACATATCAGACATGACAAGCATGGCATCTGTCTGTGGATGATTCCCTGAGCCCTAACACATGTCATCCCAACATCATCGCAAGACAGTCCATGATACATTCATACAGTCAGGGCACAATTCCCAAACAGCACACAAGTGCTGTGAATCAGCAACCATCATACCACATCAAGAGTAGAAATCATCATCATGTGGATCAACAATGTGCCCCTACCTGTCATGTCCATCCCAGCTACTATAGTTTCAAATGACTAAAGACATACTATGAGGCTTTAATAATTCTGTCTGACTACGTATCATCATATTGTGGTGACATAGTCATGTCTGGGGCATCACAGTAACTGGACAATCTTTGCAGATGTGTCATAATGACAACGGGACCCCATGAACATACATGTACGGCATTCACAACATCATCCCATATGCATGGCTAGCACATGTCAGACATCTACTGCACATTTAAGTATCCTAGTGGCAGAAGTTATGTGTACTACACTGATGACACATCAACCCTGGCAATAGAAAGTAGTATGCTACAGCTGCCAAAATTTAACATGTAAGCCATGTCACATGTATGATGGACATCCATGCATCACAGACTGCTGTGAGTCACCAGCACCCAATATACAATGGAGACAACTTGCAGCTTATTTGAAGATGTCACCCTGCACATATCCCCAGTCACATGACATGGGACCTTGACTCGTATCCTACTTACCTTTAGAATGTAACAGTCATTAGGAGTGATCTGTTGGTGGAAAGTTACAACTAACAGAGTAGTCAAAACAGGACATCAGAACAATAAACATAACCGTATATGCTCCAGGCTGGGCATTTCGACTGAGGGTTCACTGTAGTTTATTCCTAGGTCCCAGCTACAAAATGGATGAGCACACCAATGTGAAACACATGGCACGTCCATACCAATTTGATCCCTGTAGCCATGTGACACATGACACATGGCTACATTGTGAAGGGAAGCAGTCTGCCCCTCACTCAGTCACCTGCAGAAGGTACAATAATGATCATTCTATGAACTCACCCCCTTGTGATTGCTGTTTTGGTCTCAAACGCCCATTCAAGGTGGGATAGGTCACCACCAAAATGCACACCATTACGGGGGTCATGGTTGAACGGACACCTCATCCTTGCTGGGAAGACATCCCCAGCTGGGCCTCTGCAGTCTTCCGGGCCCAATGTCCCAGGACCTCCCACCTCTTCCGACAGTGGGAACTCCACTGGTGGTAGACACCCAGGGTCTGCACCTTCTTAGTGATGGCACGTCAGATCCCCTTCTTCTGACAAATGACAAGACAGGATATTATTTCCACAATTCCCATACAAAATGGCTGAGTCACATACATATCAGTGCACTGAGTTAATTACATCCTGTCCTGACCATCCTGTCCACCTGTGGCACACAGCATACATTGGACTCAGGGACATGACTGCAAATACTTCAAATTTGGGAGCAGGGAGCAGTATGCACACTCTCCAACTCAAGGCCTGCACTGACTAGGTAGAAAATCAGTGACTTGGATGGGACATGAGCTAATCATATGACATTCACCAATACCATGATGGAATACATATCACAATGTAGCAGTTGACAAGTAAAGCACACTACAAACAATGTACAAATACATCCACTACCACTAAATGTCACCTGCTGCAAGCCTGTCCATGCGTCGGCATGTGCAGATACAAATGCAGGCACTTGCTAGTTCCGGTGGGGGTTTTCTGTGTATCACATCCACATTTAGGGCCAAACACCCACACATGTGTGTTCAAAAAACCCGATTGTACTGAAGAAGACACCTGGCCTGTATTGTACATGGTCAGCCTCATAACCATATGGACAAAGTCCAATATCATGGCAAATCACTCTATGGCACACTGCATGAAGATGTGCAATGTCCAAAATATTATGCGCATGCACTGGACACTTCAGAGCTGGATGAAAGAGATGACAGGGCAGTGGCATTCAGGGATAGGTCAAGGTTATGCAACACAGATTGTCAGGTATGATAAGAGCACATCGGTCACAGATTATGATCCTGCCCCCAATGTAAATCTCATAGTAATCAGTGGACAGGACCTCAAGAAGATGCATATTTGCTGTGAGGCATGATTTGACCCCAACATATGCTGTCCCGGGTTACAGTGAGTGGGCACTGTGTCAAACTTGTTGTGGAAATGGGAATCAATTCCACCCCAGATGTCCAGTTATGGAGTGACTGATAATACACAGACCCCCTTCTCTGCAGGCTGTACAGACATACCTACACAATACACCAGTCCAAAAACATCACATGCAGCCACAGACAATTTACATTGGCTGCCTATGTGCAAAGATGAGGGGCAGAGTAAGTCATCACTTGCCTTAGAACAACATTCCAACAAGACCATACGTGGTCAGAGATCACTGTGCACACACAGAAGTAGCACAAATGGTGGCTGACCAACACATACAACATGAATCAACCACACAGCTGACATGCAACCACATGTGACTACATATTAGAGACATTTTGTGGCAAGATTAGGTGGGGGATGAAAGTCAGAACACCTCACTTAGACATGTGCACCAAATGCAAGTTGGTGTAGGGAACACTCAATTCACACTCAATTCAAGTGTTGAAGGATGTTGTCTCAGCAATGTTAAAACACCTGAACAGCTACATTCATTTCCCTCAAAGTGAATATTTTGCCTATGTTAAAGTAGTGTTCTTTGGTTTGGCACACATTCTACATGTTGTAGGATCCATTGATGGTACCCATGTAGCCCTGGTTCCACCGCATGGGAATCAAAAGGTCTGTTGGAACAGAAAGAACTTCCATTCCATCAATGTCCAAGTAGTGTTTTTGGCAAACCTCTACATTTCTCAAGTGTTTACCCGGTAGCCTGGTTCAATCCATGATACCTTCATCATGTGGAACAGCACTATTCCCCAGCTGGTGACACAACTGTATCCAGAGAGGGCCTGGCTGGTTGGTAAGTCACATATGTCATGTGTGTATTTATGTTATGTCTGCTGGTACTGAGATGTTGCTCTGGACTGATAGTTGCACGCATGTCACATTTTCTTACAGGGGATTCTGGCAAGCCAAATCGTGCCTGATTGTTGACACCAGTGAGGAACCCAACTATGCCAGGGAAAGTCCACTACAGCAAGGCATGCCATGTTGTGGAGCATGCTTTTTTGCTCCTGAAGGCAAGATTCCACAGCATAGACAAATCTGGTGAAGCCCTCCTCTACTCATCCGAAAAAGGTTTCAAGTTCATGACGGCCTTCTGCTTGCTCCACAACATTTTCCTGACGAGAAACATGTCATACATCCCTGATGAAGGAGAGCTGACAGTGTTACCGGGTGAGCCTCCTGACATGTCTATTGAGGATGACAGTGATGAGGAGAAAGGTGGAGACATGCAGGAAGATCTCATCAATCAGTTCTTCACATCAGTATAAGTATGTACTGTTCTGTGATTACTGTGACTGCATGGGGTAGTGTAGAGGTCAGGATTTGTGGAGAAGGGTATCTATGTCACCATGAGACAGGACACCTCATTCTATGCATCATACAGGCCAGATTTTCAGTCTACATCAGACCTGATGATTCACCTCTCTTGAGGATCTCCGGTGTTTGGGGCAGTCACATTGCATTGTCAGAGAAAAAACAGAAGTTTAAAATTACTTTTGTGCCTCATGTATGCCTTTGTCTGCCTAAACTCCTTGCATTTAACTTTTTCCTTCCAGGTCTATTCACCATGCCATCCTCATGTGGGCATTTCAGAGATATGTCATTGGCAGGTGGCTGTAGCTGGTCTGACATGTCAAGGGGACATGGAATTGATCTAGGTACTGTTTGTCACATATTTGGGTTGTTTTGAGTTCTGTACCGAAACTGCCTGGACAATGGGTGGACAGTAATCTAAGCTGCAGAATGGACCAATTTGCCCTGGTATGTCCATCCATTGGTTTCTTATGTATGATCATGTGGCCTTGTAACGTGCCAACCTATGCAATCCATCCATTCTCCCTCCATATTGTGTTGATAATGATCCTGTATGCCCTGTGCATAGTTGTCAATATGTTTCCTCACTGCAGGCCATAGTGCCTGTGCCACAACTCTGAGATAGGTATGTAACATACCACTAAATGCCTAACCATTGTCATGGAATGGGCCTCTGACTATGAACTATTGTACTGTCCTCTGTCTGTGTCATGGGGTATGTTAATTTGGATAGACCTGGATTTGGTATGTGATAAAAGTCACGCTGGTGATAACATCCATCAATATGTTTGCCTATACTACAGAACAGGGTCTGACAGTTCTTTCTTCTGTGGACAGGGAGATGGTACTTTCAGATATGTAGCCAGAGGGAACATTGTTTAATCATTCTTGGCAATCACAGTCCAAACATATTAGCAGCCTATGGGCTGTACAGTGTAAATGAAAAATGTGGTGTGAGTGACCACTTGTGTAATTGTGTTGCTAGTAATCCTTAACCTGACACTGCCTGTGCCATATCCCTCCTTACTTTACCATCTTAAGAGTCCCTCATTTGCCTCATATGATTTTCACATTGTAAATCCCACAAATATGACAAATCACCAATAGGCATTGATTGTGTACTAGTTGAGTTTATGTACATG